>NC_091977.1:97584811-98988734 GCF_044704955.1 Pristiophorus japonicus | reverse complement strand
CTTTAGTCATAAGAACCATATCTAACTCCCTCTTGAAAATATCCATTGAACTGGCATCAACAACTCTCTGCGGTAGAGAATACCACACGTTAACAACTCTCTGAGTGAAGAAGTTTCTCCTCATCTCAGTCCTAAATGGCTTACCCCTTATCCTTAGACTGTGTCCCCTGGTTCTGGACTTCCCCAACATCGGGAAAATTTTTCCTGCATCTAACCTGTCCAGTCCCGTCAGAATTTTATATGTTTCTATGAGATTCCTTCTCATCCTTCTAAACTCCAGTGAATACAGGCCCAGTCGATCCAGTCTCTCCTCATATGTCAGTCCTACCATCCCAGGAATCAGTCTGGTGAACCTTCACTGCACTTCCTCAATAGCAAGAACGTCCTTTCTCAGATTAGACCAAAACTGAACACAATATTCCAAGTGAGGCCTCACCAAGGCCCTGTACAAATGCAGTAAGACCTCCCTGCTCCTATACTCAAATCCCCTAGCAATGAAGGCCAACATACCATTTGCCTTCTTCACCGCCTGCTGTACCTGCATGCCAACTTTCAATGACTGATATACCATGACACCCATGGTATATCAGTCATTGTTGCATCTCCCCTTTTCCTAATCTGCCGCCATTCAGATAATATTCTGCCTTCGTGTTTTGCCTCACATTTATCCACATTATACTGCATCTGCCATGCATTTGCCCACTCACCTAACCTGTCCAAGTCAACCTGCAGCCTCTTAGCATCCTCCTCACAGCTCACACTGCCACCCAGCTTAATGTCATCTCCAAACTTGGAGATATTACATTCAATTCGTTCATCTAAATCATTGATGTATATTGTAAAGAGCTGGGGTCCCAGCACTGAACCTTGCGTCACCCCATTAGTCACTGTCTGCCATTCTGAAAAGGACCCGTTTATCCCAACTCTCTGCTTCCTGTCTGCCAACCAGTTCTCTATCCACGTCAGTACATTACCCTCAATACCATGTGCTTTAATTTTGCACACCAATCTCTTGTGTGGGATCTGGTCAAAAGCCTTTTGAAAGTCCAAATACGCCACATCCACTGGTTCTCCCTTGTCCACTTTATTAGTTACATCCTCAAAAAGTTATCGAAGATTTGTCAAGCATGATTTCCCTTTCATAAATCTATGCTGACTTGGACTGATCCTGTCACTGTTTTCGAAATGCGCTGCTATTTCATCTTTAATAATCGATTCCAACATTTTCCCTACTGCTGATGTCAGGCTAACCGGTCTATAATTACCCGTTTTCTCTCTCCCTCCTTTTTTAAAAAGTGGTATTACATTAGCTACCCTCCAGTCCATAGGAACTGATTCAGATAGACTGTTGGAAAATGATCACCAATGCATCCACTATTTCTAGGGCCACTTCCTTAAGTACTTAAGACTATCAGGCCCCGGGGATTTATCAGCCTTCAATCCCATCAATTTCCCTAACACAGTTTCCTGACTAATAAGGAGTTCCTTCAGTTTCTCCTTCTCACTAGACCCTCGGACCCCTAGTATTTCCGGAAGGTTATTTGTGTCTTCCTTCGTGAAGACAGAACCAAAGTATTTGTTCAACTGGTCTGCTATTTCATTGTTCCCCATTATGAATTCACCTGATTCTGACTTCAAGGGACCTACGTTTGTCTTCACTAATCTTTTTCTCTTCACATATCTATAGAAGCTTTTGCAGTCAGTTTTTATGTTCCCTACAAGTTTACTCTCATACTCTGTTTTCCCCCTCTTTATTAAACCCTTTCTCCTTCTCTGTTGAATTCTAAATTTCTCCCAATCCTCAGGTTTGCTGCGTTTTCTGGTCAATTTATATGCCTCTTCCTTGGATTTAACACTATTCTTAATTTCCCTTGTTAGCCACGGTTGAGCTACCTTCCCCTTTTTATTTTTACTCCAGACAGGGATATACAATTGTTGAAGTTCATCCATGTGATCTTTAAATGTTTGCCATTGCCTATCCACCATCAACCCTTTAAGTATCATTCGCCAGTCTATTCTAGTAAATTCACGTCTCATACCATCGAATTTACCTTTCCCTAAGTTCAGGACCCTAGTCTCTGAATTAACTGTGTCACTCTCCATCTTAATAAAGAATTCTACCATATTATGGTCACTCTTCCCCAAGGGGCCTCGCACAACAAGATTGCTCATTAATCCTCTCTCATTACACAACACCCAGTCTAGGATGGCCAGTCCTCTAGTTGGTTCCTCGACATATTGGTCTAGAAAACCATCCCTAATACACTCCAGGAAATTCTCCTCCACCGTATTGCTACCAGTTTGATTAACCCAATCTATATGTAGATTAAAGTCGCCCATGTTAACTGCTGTGGAATCGTGTGCCCAACTTACATTGTAGTATTGACATGGTCACTGCTGTCTTACCGACATCCAGGTCTCTCAGGGCAAAGGAAGCGGGAACAGAACTTCAGCCCACCTTTACCCCAGTGGGAATTCTCAGATTGATGTTTTCAGGACGGAGACCCAGAACCATGCACCAGATCCTGAGGAAATTGGAGGTCCACACCTCAATATTGTACAAATAGATGAATTTTCAGTGCACCGCTGCGAGCAATCTAAGTGCATGGAAAGAAGATAATTTTGCACTTTCACACCCAGGGGCTGATAATGTGATCTTGGTGCTGAGGTCTCTGCTTTATGGCTGCTGCTCACTGAGCTGACCTCGGCAAATAAAGTGAGGTCAGCTCATTTAAGTAAATTGTCAGTGCTTCAGGCACACAGCACAACAGCCCTGATACCAGGGGCTCTTAAAGGCTGCCAATTTTCAAAATGACAAAAGAAAGAAGTAGAGGCAGATTAACACTATTCCAAGATGCTACTTTGGAGATGTTACTTCAGGAGGTGCTACAGAGAAGGTTAGATCGTTTTGGAGTGGAAGAGCAAGAGAACTACCAGAGTAGCTTAGATTAAGTTTTTGAATGAGTTAATGCCGGCTCACCTGTGCCCTGATCCTGGGAGTAGATGAGGAATATGTTTCCTGGCTACACTAGGTTGTCAAAGAAAGCATGCTCACAATTTGCAAAATATTGCAATTTTCCTTTAAAAAGCATCTTAATACGCACTTCACTGTAACCTCGGTGCAGCATGGAAGAGGAACAATAGTTCTCTAGCAACTGCTCATCTACTTTCCAAATGGACAGGCATGAGCATGTTTTACCAGTGCACTCTGCATAGTTTCCTTCAAAAAGCAATTTCTCTGTAGACCATTACATGTGGCAACAATAACAACAACTTTTATTTATATAGCACCTTTCACGTAGTAAAACGTCCCTAGGCACTTCACAGCAGTGTTACAAGACAAAACAGATAAATTTGTCACAAAATAAATTAAGGCATCAAAAGCTTGGTTAAAGAGCTAGGTTTCAAGGAGCATCGTAAAGGAGGAAAGAGGTAGAGAAGCGGAGAGGTTTAGGGAGGGATTTCCAGAGCTTAGGGCCTAAACAGCTGAATGCAGGGCCACCGATGGTTGAGCAGTAATAATGAGGGATGTTCAAGAGGGCACAATTTGAGGAGCGTAGACATCTTGTGGGGTTGTGAGGCCGATAAAGATTACACAGATAGGGAGGGGTGAGGCCATGGAGTGATTTGTAAACAAGGATGAGGATTTTGAAATCGAGGCATTGTTTAATCAGGAGCCAATGTAGATCAGAAAGCACAGGGGTGATTGTGACTTGGTGCGAGTTAGTACACGGGCTGCTGAGTTTTGGATGACCTCAAGTTTACGTAATGTAGAATGTGGGAGGCCAGCCAGGAGTGAGTTGGAGTAGTCAAGTCTAGCGGCAACAAAGGCATGAATGAGGGTTTCAACAGCAGAAGAGCTGAGGCGGGGCGGAGGCGGGCAATGTTACGGAGGTGGATAAAGGCAATTTTAGTTATGCCGTGAATATGTGGCCAGAAACTAATTTCAGGGTCAAATATGACACCTAAGTTGTGAACATTCTTGTTCACCCTGTGATTGATGCTAGGGAGAAGGATGGAGTCAGTGATTAGGGAACGCAGTTTGTGCCGGGGATCAAAGATAATGGCTTCGGTCTTCCCAATATTTAATTGGAGAAAATTTCCGCTCATCCAGTACTGGATGTCGGACAAGCAGTCTGACAATTTAGAGGCCGTGGAGGGGTCGAGAGAAGTGGTGGAGAGATAGAGCTGGGTGTCATCATTGTACATGTGGAAACTGACTCCGTGTTTTCGGATGATATGGCCAAGGGGCAGCATATAGATGAGAATTATGAGGGAACAAGATAGATCCTTGGGGGACACCAGAGGTAACGATGCAGGAGTGGGAAGAGAAGCCGTTGTAGTAGATTTTCTAGCGACCAATAGATAGATAAGAATGGAACCAGACGAGTGCAGTCCCATCTAGCTGGACGCTAGTGGAGAGGCGTTGGAGGAGGATGGAATGATCAATTGTGTCAAAGGCTGCAGACAGGTCCAGAAGGACGAGGAGAGATAGTTTACCTTTGTCACAGTCACAAAGGATGTCGTTTGTGATTTTGATGAGACCTGTATCAATACTGTGGCCAGGGCGCAAACCAAATTGAAGGAATTCAAACATTGAATTCAGGGAAAGATGGTCACGGATTTGGGAGGCAACAACACATTCAAGTACTTTGGACAGGAAAAGGAAGTTGAAGAGGGGCAATAGCTAGCAAGCAAAGTGGGTCAAGGGTTGGTTTTTTGAGGAGAGGGATGATGGCAACAGATTTGAAGGAGAGGGGAACAGTACTTGAGGAGAGAGAACCGTTAACAATGTCGGCTAACATGGGAGCCAAAAAAGGAAGTTGGGTGGTCAGCAGTTTAGTGGGAATAAGTTCAAGGGAATTAGGTCGCATAGAAACATAGAAACATAGAGAATAGGTGCAGGAGTAGGCCATTCGGCCCTTCGAGCCTGCACCACCATTCAATAAGATCATGGCTGATCATTCACCTCAGTACCCCTTTCCTGCTTTCACTCCATACCCCTTGATCCCTTTAGCCGTAAGGGCCATATCTAACTCCCTCTTGAATATATCTAACGAACTGGCATCAACAACTCTCTGTGGTAGAGAATTCCACAGGTTCACAATTCTCTGAGTGAAGAAGTTGCTCCTCATCTCAATCCTAAATGGCTTACCCCTTATCCTTATACTGTGATCCCTGGCTCTGGACTTCCCCACCATCGAGAACATTCTTCCTGCATCTAACCTGTCCAGTCCCATCAGAATTTTATATGTTTCTATGCGATCCCCTCTCATTCTTCTAAACTCCAGTGAATACAGGCCCAGTCGATCCAGTCTCTCCTCATATGTCAGTCCTGCCATCCTGGGAATCAGGCTGGTGAACCTTCGCTGCACTCCCTCAATAGCAAGAACGTCCTTCCTCAGATTAGGAGACCAAAACTGAACACAATATTCCAGGTGAGATCTCACCAAGGCCCTGTACAACTGTAGAAAGACCTCCCTGCTCCTATACTCAAATCCCCTAGCTATGAAGGCCAACATGCCTTTTGCCTTCTTCACTGCCTGCTGTACCTGCATGCCAACTTTCAATGGCTGATGTACCATGACACCCAGGTCTCGTTGCACCTCCCCTTTTCCTAATCTGCTGCCATTCAGATAATATTCTGCCTTTGTGTTTTTGCCACCAAAGTGGATAACCTTACATTTATCCACATTATACTGCATCTGCCATGCATTTGCCCACTCACCTAACCTGTCCAAGTCACCCTGCAGCCTCTTAGCATCCTCCTCACAGCTCACACCGCCACCCAGCTTAGTATCATCTGCAAACTTGGAGATATTACACTCAATTCCTTCATCTAAATCATTGATGTATATTGTAAATAGCTGGGTCCCAGCACTGAGCCCTGTGGCACCCCACTAGTCATTGCCTGCCATTCTGAAAAGGACCCGTCTATCCACGTCAATACATTACCCCCAATACCATGTGCTTTAATTTTGCACATCCATCTTTTGTGTGGGACCTTGTCAAATGCCTTTTGAAAGTCCAAATACATCACATCCACTGGTTCTCCCTTGTCCACTCTACTAGTTACAGGGCAATTGGGTAAAAAACTTTTAAAAAATGCGCACTTACCTTATCCTGGTGCACCCAGTCCTGAGGCCTCCTCTGATTGCGCGTCGCAGAGCGTGCACGTCGGGACGTGCGCAGGCCTGGATCTGGAGTCTCATGGCTCTGGGCAGGCAATCAAATATAGTATGTTCTCATTCATAATAATGGGAACTCCGTAAGTTGGAGTTCCCATTATTATGAATGAGAAACAGCCCCCAAAACACACAAAACCAATAATTAAAAAATGGAAAAAATACAGCACATATTTTTACTAATTTAAATTAAAGTTATTTACGTATTTAAAAAATATATATTTTTCTGATTTTTTAAAAAGTTTTTTAAATTATGGTTTAAAATAAATTTATCACAGTGTGGAGATTTTTTAACAATAAAATGTGTTTTTATAATTTTATTTAAAAATGTTTTTGTGTATTTTAAAACTCTTATGCCTGTTAAAGCAGGTTATGCGCCTGCTTTTATCAGGCGCAAGAGTTTTCAGGACATTTGCTGTGCAAGATATGGGCAATCTTGCCGTAGCAAATGTCCTCACTCCCGAGATATGGAAGATCTGTCAAGCTCCAGTTTGACAGATCGGAAAAGCCAGATTTCAGCGCATGTGCATTGTGCGCTGAAAACCGGCTTTTGTGATGCCTTCCCGGGTCCATAGACACTCAGTATGGACCCGGAAGGCCGCAATTTCTGCCTCACACTTGTTGTTGGAGGTGAGTGTGGTGGAGACAGTGGAGAGGGGTTTAAGAAGACGGTTAGCAGTAGAGAATAGTAGCCAGGGGTCACTTTTGCAGTCCATAATGATCTTGGAATAATGAACAGTTTTGTAGAAAAGAGTAGGACCCGATAATGTTTTATGTGTTCGAGACAGATCTGGCGATGAATGGCTAAACCAGTTGTCCGCCACTTCCGTTCAAGTCTGCGTCCTTTTGACGTGAGGGAATGAAGATAAGAGCTGTACCAGGGGAAACGGCCAGCGTGGGAGAGAGTAATCTTTTTAATAGGGACTAGGGCATCAAAGGTGGTGGTGAGGGTGTGATTGAGCAGATCGGTGGCTGCAGAAATGTCATTGTTAAAAGAGAACTAAAGGTTGGACAGTTTTGAGTTGATAACTGCAGTTGTAAGACATTATTTCCTCACACAAATGCAAAATAATGTGGATGCTGGGAATCTGAAATAAAAACAGAAATTCAGCAGTTGAAGCAGTAGCTGTGGAGAGAGAAATAGAGTTAATGTTTCTGGTTGTTAACCTTTCATCAGGTTTATTTCTGTAGGGAATTCAAGGAATTATCTTTGTCTCTTATCATGTTTAGGACCTTGAGAAGGTCCACAGCAGGCAAGTGTGGCTTCCACTCGTCCTAAGCTGGCGAAATTCCTGGGATGATCAGAATTCCCTAGACATAAAACCAAAGCTGCCTGCGGATGTAAGGAGATGGAGTGGGCAGGATTTAGAATGCAGCATTACCCAATGGATTTGTGTCCGACCCAAAATTACTGCCCCTACCTGCCACACATACCCCTCCCCCTGCCCCAGCGAGCAATCTACCCAAGTTGTGCCTTTTTCCACCATTGTAATTTAGGCCTCTGTGTTTAGTCTTTTATCATAGTTTGCCTTCTACTTTCATTATCCACAAATAAAATTGAACAAAATCTTTCTTGCAACCCCCAAACTTTCTGCCCAATGACATTGCAGCAAAAAAATGTCGTATCACACTGCAGAAAATAGTAACATAGAAATTTACAGTGCAGAAGGAGGCCATTTTGGCCCAGCATGTCCGCGTCGGCCGACAAAGAGCCGCATGGTCCTTGGTCAGCAACCCTGAGGGTTACATATAAACCAATGAACAATGGCAGACAGATATAGAGCATCCAGCCCAACCAGTCTGCCCCACACAACTACGATACCCCATGTATCGCAACATTTTACACTCCACCCCACCCGGAACCATGTGATCTTCTGGGAGAGGCAAAAAAAGCAGATAAAAACCCAGGCCAATTGGGGAAAAAAATCTTGGAAAATTCCTCTCCGACCCATCCAGGCAATCGAAACAAGTCCAGGAGACCACCCTGGTCGTTTTAGATTCCCTGAAATACTTACCATCATATCTGCACCAGCCAACAAAAGATTATCCAGTCTAATCCCAGTTACCAGCTCTAGGTCCATAACCCTGCAGGTTACGGCACGTCAAGTGCCCATCCAAGCACCTTTTAAATGTGGTGAGGGTTTCGGCCTCTACCGCCTTTCCAGGCAGTGAGATCCAGACCCCCACAACCCTCAGCATGAAGAAGCTTCCCCTCAAATCCCCTCTAAACCTTCCACCAACTACTTTAAACCTATGCCCCCTCGTAATTAATAAGATAAGAAATAGGAGCAGGAGTAGGCCACCTGGCCCCTCGAGCCTGCTCCGCCATTTAATAAGATCATGGCTGATCTGATCATGGACTCAGCTCCACTTCCCTGCCCGCTCCCCATAATCCTTTATTCCCTTATCGCTTAAAAATCTGTCCATCTCCGCCTTAAATATATTCAATGACCCAGCCTACACAGCTCTCTGGGGCAGAGAATTCCATAGATTTACAACCTTCTGAGAGAACAAATTCCTCCTCATCTCAGTTTTAAATCGGTGGCCCCTTATTCTGAGACAATGGACTGGATTTTCATCATTCAGCCCGACCACTGGTTTTCTGGTGGTATTTCGATGCTATTTAAAAATTGCATTGATTTTTACCACCAAAATACCACTTTCACTCAACGCCGCTATTTTCATCAAATATGACGGGTGGTAGGGCTAACTGTATTTCGTGCTTAGTTTTGATCGTGCAACACTCAAAGTAAAATGGGTGGTATTTTTGCGGATGGTAAAAATGGTGGTATTGATGACTTTATCTCTAGTGGTAATTTTCAGCGGTATTTCAGTGTTGCACACTTAATGATGTCATAAAAACGGCAAAAAAATAAGATTGGTAGTATTTTTTACCACCTAAATCACTGATGAATTTTGATGTTAACTTATGAAATCGGCGCTATTTCGGTGGTAATCTGAGATGAATTTAACACCGGTGGTATTTTTGGTGGTAAATGGGTGGTAAATAGGTGGTAAATGGGTGGTAAATGATCGAAGAAAATGACGAAAATCCAGCCCTATGTCCCCTAGTTTTAGTTCCCCTATGAGTAGAAATATCCTCTCTGCATCCACCTTGTCGAGGCCCCCTCATTATCTTATATGTTTCGATAAGATCACCTCCCATTCTTCTGAACTCCAATGTGTATAGGCCCAATCTACTCAACCTATCTTCATAAGTCAACCCCCACATCTCCGAATCAACCTAGTGAACCTCCTCTGAACATCCTCCAATGCAAGTATATCCTTCCTTAAATACGGAGACCAAAACTGTATAAGAACATAAGAACATAAGAATTAGGAACAGGAGTAGGCCATCTAGCCCGTCGAGCCTGCTCCGCCATTCAACAAGATCATGGCTGATCTGGCCGTGGTCTCAGCTCCACTTACCCGCCCGCTCCCCATAACCCTTAATTTCCTTATTGGTTAAAAATCTATCTATCTGTGATTTGAATACATTCAATGAGCTAGCCTCAGCTGCTTCCTTGGGCAGAGAATTCCAGAGATTCACAACCCTCTGGGAGAAGAAATTCCTTCTCAACTTGGTTTTAAATTGGCTCCCCCGTATTTTGAGGCTGTGCCCCCTAGTTCTAGTCTCCCCGACCAGTGGAAACAACCTCTCTGCCTCTATCTTGTCTATCCCTTTCATTATTTTAAATGTTTCTATAAGATCACCCCTCATCCTTCTGAACTCCAACGAGTAAAGACCCAGTCTACTCAATCTATCATCATAAGGTAACCCTCTAATCTCCGGAATCAGCCTAGTGAAGCGTCTCTGTACCCCCTCCAAAGCTAGTATATCCTTCCTTAAGTAAGGTGACCAAAACTGCACGCAGTACTCCAGGTGTGGCCTCACCAATACCCTATACAGTTGCAGCAGGACCTCCCTGCTTTTGTACTCCATCCCTCTCGCAATGAAGGCCAACATTCCATTCACCTTCCTGATTACCTGCTGCACCTGAAAACTAACTTTTTGGGATTCATGCACAAGGACCCCCAGGTCCCTCTGCACCGCAGCATGTTGTAATTTCTCCCCATTCAAATAATATTCCCTTTTACTTTTTTTTTCCCAAGGTGGATGACCTCACATTTTCCGACATTGTATTTCATCTGCCAAACCTTAGCCTATTCACTTAACCTATCCAAATCTCCTTGTAGCCTCTCTGAGTCCTCTACACAACCCGCTTTCCCACTAATCTTTGTGTAATCTGCAAATTTTGTTACACTGCACTCTGTCCCCTCTTCCAGGTCATCTATGTATATTGTAAGCAGTTGTGGTCCCAGCACCGATCCCTGTGGCACACCACTAACCACCGATTGCCAACCTGAAAAGGACCCATTTATCCCGACTCTCTGCTTTCTGTTCGCCAGCCAATTCTCTATCCATGCTAATACATTTCCTCTGACTCCGCGTACCTTTATCTTCTGCAGTAACCTTTTGTGTGGCACCTTATCGAATGCCTTTTGGAAATCTAAATACACCACATCCATCGGTACACCTCTATCCACCATGCTCGTTATATCCTCAAAGAATTCCAGTAAATTAGTTAAACATGATTTCCGCTTCATGAATCCATGTTGCGTCTGCTTGATTGCACTATTCCTATCTAGATGTCCCGCTATTTCTTCCTTAATGATAGCTTCAAGCATTTCCCTCACTACAGATGTTAAACTAACCAGCCTATAGTTACCTGCCTTTTGTCTGCCCCCTTTTTTAAACAGAGGCGTTACATTAGCTGCTTTCCAATCCGATGGTACCTCCCCAGAGTCCAGAGAATTTTGGTAGATTATAACGAATGCATCTACTATAACTTCCGCCATCTCTTTTAATATTCTGGGATGCATTTCATCCGACCAGGGGACTTGTCTACCTTGAGTCCCATTAGCCTATCCAGCACTACCCCCCTAGTGATAGTGATTATCTCAAGGTCCTCCCTTCCCACATTCCCGTGACCAGCAATTTTTGGCATGGTTTTTGTGTCTTCCACTGTGAAGACCGAAGCAAAATAATTGTTTAAGGTCTCAGCCATTTCCACATTTCCCATTATTAAATCCCCCTTCTCATCTTCTAAAGGACCAACATTTACTTTAGTCACTCTTTTCCGTTTTATATATCGGTAAAAGCTTTTACTATCTGTTTTTATGTTTTGCGCAAGTTTACTTTCGTAATCTATCTTTCCTTTCTTTATTGCTTTCTTAGTCATTCTTTGCTGTCGTTTAAAATTTTCCCAATCTTCTAGTTTCCCACTAACCTTGGCCACCTTATAGGCATTGGTTTTTAATTTGATACTCTCCTTTATTTTCTTGGTTATCCACGGTTGGTTATCCCTTCTCTTACCGCCCTTCTTTTTCACTGGAATATATTTTTGTTGAGCACTATGAAAGAGCTCCTTAAAAGTCCTCCACCATTCCTCAATTGTGCCACCGTTTAGTCTGTGTTTCCAGTCTACTTTAGCCAACTCTGCCCTTATCCCACTGTAGTCCCCTTTGTTTAAGCATAGTACGCTCGTTTGAGACACTACTTCCTCACCCTCAATCTGTATTACAAATTCAACCATACTGTGATCACTCATTCCGAGAGGATCTTTTACTAGGAGATCGTTTATTATTCCTGTCTCATTACACAGGACCAGATCTAAGATAGCTTGCTCCCTTGTAGGTTCTGTAACATACGGTTCTAAGAAACAATCCCGTATGCATTCTATGAATTCCTCCTCAAGGCTACCCCGTGCTATTTGAGTTGACCAATCGATATGTAGGTTAAAATCCCCCATGATTACTGCCGTTCCTTTTTCACATGCCTCCATTATTGCTTTGATTATTACCCGCCCCACCATGAAGTTATTATTTGGGGGCCTATAAACTACGCCCACCAGTGACTTTTTCTCCTTACTATGCATTATTCTAGGTATGGCCTCACCAATATCCTGTACAGTTGTAGCTTTTATACTCTATCCCCTTGCAATAAAGGCCAACATTCCATTTATCTTCCTGATTACTTGCTGTACCTGCATACTAACATTTTGTGTTTCATGCACAAGGACCCCCAGGTCCCTCTGTACTGAAGCATTTTGCAATTTTTCTCCATTTAAATTATAATTTGTTTTTCTATTTTTTTCTGCCAAAATGGATAACCTCACATTTTCCCACATTATACTCCATCTGCCAAATTTTTGCCCACTCACTTAACCTGTCTATATCTCTTTGCAGATTTTTTGTGTCCTCCTCACAATTTGCTTTCCCACTCATCTTTGTATCATCAGCAAACTTGGTTACATTACACTCAGTCCCTTCAACCAAGTCATTAATATAGATTGTAAATAGTTGAGGACTCAGCACCAATCCCTGCGGCACACCACTAGTCACTGTTTGTCAACCGAAAATGACACGTTTATCCTGACTTGGTTTTCTGTTACTTAGCCAATCCTCTAGCTGTGCTAATATATTACCCCCAACTCCGTGAACTTTTATCTTGTGCAGTAACCTTTTATGTGGCACCTTATTGAATGCCTTCTGGAAATCAAACTACACCACATCCACTGGTTCCCCGTTATCCACCCTGTTCGTTACATCCTCAAAGAACTCCAGCAAATTTGTCAAACACAGTTTCCCTTTCATAAAACCATGCTGACTCTGCTTGATTGAATTATGCTTTTCCAAATGACCCACTACAGCTTCCTTAATAATGGACTCCAGCATTTTCCCAACGACAGATGTTAGTTTAACTGGTCTATAGTTTCCTGCTTTTTATCTGCCTCCTTTTTTAAATAGGGGCATTACATTTGCAGTTTTCCAATCTGCTGGGACCTCACCAGAATCCAGGGAATTTTGGTAGATTACAACCAATACATCCACTATCTCTGCAGCCACTTCTTTTAAGACCCTATGACACAGCCATCAGGTGCAGGGGACCTGTTCGCCTTTAGTCCCATTATTTTACCAAGTACTACTTCATTAGTAATAGTGATTGTATTAAATTCCTTCCTCCTTGAGCCCCTTGATGATCCACTATTGGGATGTTTTTAGTGTCTTCTACCGTGAAGACCGATACAAAATATTTGTTCAACGCCTCTGTCATTTCCCTGTTCTCCATTATTAATTCCCCAGTCTCATCCTCTAAGGGACCAACATTTACTTTATCTACTCTTTTTCTTTTTATGTACCTGTAGAAACTCTTACTATCTGTTTTTATATTTTGTGCTAGTTTACTTTCATAATCTATCTTCCCTCTCTTTATCATTTTTTTAGTCGTTCTTTGCTGGCTTTTAAAAGTTTCCCAATCCTCTGGCCTCCATCTAATCTTGACCACATTGTATGCCTTTGATTTCAATTTGATACCATCCCTTATTTCCTTAGTTAGCCACAGATGGTCATCCCTTCTCTTACAGTCTTTCCTTCTCATTGGGATATATTTTGTTGCGAGTTATGAAATATCTCCTTAAATGTCTGCCACTGCTCATCAACTGTCCCACTCTTTAATCTATTTTCCCAGTCCACTTTAGCCAAATCTACCCTCATACCTTTGTAATCTCCTTTATTTAAACTTAGGACACTGGTTTTGAGAACCAAGTTTCTCAACCTCCAACTGAATTTGAAATTCAACCATGTTATGGTCACTCATTCCGAGAGGATCCTTTACTATGAGATCATTTATTAATCCTTCCTCATTACACTGTACCAGATCTAAGATAGCCTGTTCGCTGGTTGGATCCCCAATGTACTGTTCAAGGAAACTATCCCGGATACACTCTATGAAGTCTTCCTCAAGGCTACCTGGAGTGTATAAGTGATCATATTCTAGACCAATGTGTCGAGGAACCAACTCGAGAGCTGGCCATCCTAGACTGGGTGTTGTGTAATGAGAGAAGATTAATTAGCAATCTTGTTGTGCGAGGCCTCTTGGGGAAGAGTGGCCATAATATGGTAGAATTCTTCACTAAGATGGAGAGTGACACAGTTAATTCAGATACTCGGGTCCTGAACTTAAAGAAAGGTAACTTCGCTGGTATGAGATGTGAATTGGCTAAGATAGACTGGCGAATGATACTTAAAGGGTTGACGGTGGATAGGCAATGGCAGACATTTAAAGATCACAAGGATGAACTTCAACAATTGTACATCCCTGTAAAAATAAAATGGGGAAGGGGGCTCAACCGTGGTTAGCAAGGGAAATTAGGGATAGTGTTAAATCCAAGGAAGAGGCATATAAATTGGCCAGAAAAAGCAACAAACCTGAGGACTAGGAGAAATTTAGAATTCAGCAGAGGAGGACAAAGGGTTTAATTAGGAGGCGTTTAATTAGAGTACGAGAGTAGGCTTGCCAGGAACATAAAAACTGACTGTAAAAGCTTCTATAGATATGTGAAGAGAAAAAGATTCGTGAAGACTCATGTAGGTCCGTTGCAGTCAGAATCAGGTAAATTTATAATGGGGAACAAAGAAATGGCAGACCAATTGAACAAATACCTTGGTTCTGTCTTCATTAAGGAAGATACAAATAACCTTCCAGAAATACTAGGGAACCGAGGGTCTAGCGAGAAGGAGGAACTGAAGGAAACCCTTATTATTCAGGAAATGGTGTTAGGGAAATTGATGGGATTGAAGGTTGATAAATCTCCAGGGCCTGATAGTCTGCATCCCAGAGTACTTAAGGAAGTGGCCCTAAAAATAGTGGATGCATTGGTGGTCATTTTCCAACATTCTGGATCAGTTCCTATGGAGTGGAGGGTAGCTAATATAACCCCATTTTTTAAAAAAGGAGGGAGAGAGAAAACAGGGAATTATAGACCGGTTAGCCTGACATCGGTAGCGGGGAAAATGTTGGAATCAATTAGTAAAGATGTAATAGCAGCGCATTTGGAAAGCAGTGACAGGATTGGTCCAAGTCAGCATGGATTTATGAAAGTGAAATCATGCTTGACAAATCTTCTAGAATTTTTTGAGAATGTAACTAGTAGAGTGGACAAGGGAGAACCAGTGGATGTGGTGTTTTTTGATAAGGTCCCACACAAGAGATTGGTGTACAAAATTAATGCACATGGTATTGGGGGGTTATGTATTGACGTGGATAGAGAACTGGTTGGCAGACCGGAAGCAAAGAGTAGAAATAAACGGGTCCTTTTCAGAATGGCAGGCAGTGTCTAGTGGGGTATCGTAAGTTTCAGTGCTGGGACCCCAGCTATTTACAATGTACATTAATGATTTAGACAAAGGAATTGAATGTAATATCTCCAAATTTGCAGATGACACTTAGCTGGGTGGCAGTGTGAGCTGTGAGGAGGATGCTAAGAGGCTGCAGGGTGACTTGGGCAGGCTAGGTGAATGGGTAAATGCATGACAGATGCAGTATAATGTAGATAAATGTGAGGTTATCCACTTTGGTGGCAAAAACAGGAAGGCAGAATATTAGCTGAATGGTGATAGATTCGTAAAAGGAGAGGCGCGACGAGACGTAGGTATAATGGTACATCAGTCATTGAAAGTTGGCATGCAGGTACTGCAGGCGGTGAAGAAGGCAAATGGCATGTTGGCCTTCAGAGCGAGAGGATTTGAGTGTAGGAGCAGGGAGGTCTTACTGCAATTGTACAGGGCCTTGGTGAGGCCACACCTTGAATGTTGTGTACAGTTTAGTTTCCTAATCTGAGGAAGGACATTCTTGCTATTGAGGGAGTGCAGCGAAGGTTCACCAGACTGATTCCCGGGATGACAGGACTGACATATGAAGAAAGACTGGATGGACTAGTCTTATATTCACTGGAATGTAGAAGAATGGGAGGGGATCTCATAGAAGCATCTAAAATTCTGACGGGATTGGACAGGTTAGATGCAGGAAGAATGTTCCTGATGTTTGGGAAATCCAGAACCAGGGGTCACAGTCTAAGGATAAGGGGTAAGACATTTAGGACCGAGATGAGGAGAAACTTCTTCACTCAGTGAGTTGTGAACCTATAGCATTCTCTACCACAGAAAGTTGTTGAGGCCAATTCACTAAATATATTCAAAAAGGAGTTAGATGAAGTCCTTACTACTAGGGGAATCAAGGGGTATGGTGAGAAAGCAGGAATGGGGTACTGAAGTTGCATGTTCAGCCATGAACTCATTGAATGGCGGTGCAGGCTAGAAGGGCCGAATGGCCTACTCCTGCACCTATTTTCTATGTTTCTATGTTTCTATGTAAAGGGATCAAGGGATATGGAGAGAAAGCAGGAAAGGGATACTGAGGTGAATGATCAGCCATGGTCATATTGAATGGTGGTGCAGACTCGAAGGGCCGAATGGCCTACTCCTGCGCCTATTTTCTATGTTTCTATGTTTCTTTGTTTCTCCGGGCAGGACCCATCTATGCAGCGACACTGTCTTCCAAGGGTGTCAATGGCTGCAGATTTGCCGGGCCTCCTCCTGTTCGCGTTCTGTCTCTTTTGTTGTGTGCCACCTTCCTCTGTAAAGATGAAAATATAACTTTTTTGAGAGGGTGTCGTTCTGCTGGGTGGGCATGTACAGATGGTCACATTTACAATTGCAATTCCATTGAATAAATGAAAATTTTATTTACACTAACTACTTGACCATATACGTGCCACTTCTTTTTGCACTGGCCTCCAGAACTCGTGGTGGTCACCATTGCACAGTAATTTTCTGCAAGTGGTTCCTGCGTTTCTTCATTTCTTTTGGTGAAACTTTTATTTGACCTTTGCCGATGTCCAGCTCGTGCCACCTCGCCTCAATTATAGTAACTAGTGCCTCTAGTTCCTCTTGTGAGAAATTCTTGGTCCTTGAGATGCGTTGCATATTGCAGCTCTGATTTTTTCCACTGAGAATTAAAGTTCTCACACAGTTCTCATACACAACTGGCTTTTTAAAAATGGCCGAATGCAGACTGGGAGGTATACTGGGCATGCGCGCCCATAGCAGTCACATAAATACGTCATTTTTTTTCCCAAGCATAAGCAGAAGGTGGGGCATCATTTTTTTCGACGCAGGCATTAGGCTCCACTCCACAATGCTAAGGGACAGGCTGCGCGGCATTAATTTTAAAAAAATAGAACGGGGAAACTTGCAAGTTATTTTTTTTGGAGCAGCCGGGTCCAAAGAAAATGGGCAGAACTCTTGAAATACGCCAAAAAAACGCATTGGGGAAAATTGATCCCTGTATAAGGATAATTGAAATCCCCCATTATTACTACTCTATAGTTTTGCACCTCTCTGTAATTTCTCTGCAAATCTGCTCCTCTATATCTTTTCCACTACTTGGTGGTCTATAGAATACATCTAGTAGTTTAATGGCACCTCTATTATTTCTTAACTCTAGTCATATTGGGCCCAAGTTTCCACACGAAAAAAAACGGGCGCCCCTCCGAGCTGGGCGCCCATTTTTCGCGCCTAAAACGGCGCCTAAAAAAAAAAATCGCGATTCTGGAGCATTCTGCAGCTCCTTGTCTGCCTGGCGCGGCGCCCAGGAGGACGGAGCCTACACTCGCGCCGATTTTGTAAGTGGGAGGGGGCGGGTACTATTTAAATTAGTTTTTTTCCCTGCCAACAACGCTGTGCGTGCGCGTTGGAGCGTTTGCGCACGCGCAGTGTGAAAAAAACATTGGCACTTAGAAAGTGCTGCAGAAAACGTGAAGATTTGTTCTTGGACCCCTGCAAAGGCTTGTATTTTAATTTTATTGATATTTCTGTGTGTGAGGGAGTGCTTTTAGCAGCATTGCTGAAGAAATCACCTGAAATCAGTGAGTTCAGCTTTTCACTGCTAAACTTGCAGTACCTGTGCCTGCAAATTAAGGACTGTGTTTGGAGAAAAAAAAGTGCCAATTCAACTTTGCAATGGATCAACCTCTACCAAGAAAAAAGAATTTCTTACATGAGGAAGTTGAGATATTAGTGAATATAATTGAGCAGAGATGGCAGGAGCTAGATACCAGCAACAGAGGTCGCATAAAAGTGCCACCAAAAGAAATGAAGAAACGCTGGAACCAAGTTGCAGAGATTACTGCGCAGTGATGCATACCAGGAGATCTGGAAGTCAGTGTAAAAAGAAATGGCACGACCTTGGTCAAGTAGTTAGTGTAAGTAATATTTCCCATTTTTAATTTAATCGTAATTGTAACCTGGCTATCTGTATGTCCCACCTTGCAGACTGACACACTCTGTAAAAAGTTATATTTTACTCTTTGCAGAAGAAATTGGCCCACAACAAAAGGGAAGCAACTCGAACAGGAGGAGGCATGCCCAATCTGCATCCACTGACACCCTTGGAACAAAGGGTAGCTGCTATGATGAGTAAATGGAGTAAAGCAATCGGTACAGCACAAGCTGGGCCCGCACACGAGGAAGAGGGCAAGTCCTGAAAATGCATCATGGCCCTTTAAATCAACCTGCTGCTTGGCCTGCTATGTGTGAGAGTACTCATGCCACCCACCCGGCCCCCTCCCTTGCTGTTAAACATTTGACTGTTCTGATGTATTTTGCAGAACATGATGATGATGATGACGATGATGATGCTGCTGCCAACCCTGAGGATCCTGAGGGTACAGAACAAGAACCAGTACAACCAGCTGCGGACGATCCAGACTGGATGATGGCGGCGATGACTGAAATGTCTGCAGGGGAGAGCTTCCAATTTAATGTTTATGAGCCCCCATCAAGGGGCATCAGAGTTTCAACCCCTAGCATAGGTTTCGATTCCGACGCTTCGGGTCCCAGTGTTGCTGCTAATATCATTGAGCAGTTTACACCCATTCGTCCAACATCCCAGCCCATGGCTCGCACTCGAGTGCTGCCGTCTGCAACACAGAGCATCCCACCATTCCAGCCCGAGCCTCTCCCTCTAGTTCTGCCGTCTGCAACACAGAGCATCCCACCATTCCAGCCCGAGCCTCTCCCTCCAGTTCAGCCGTCTGGAACACAGAGTGTCCCACAGTCCCAGCCTGCGACTCCCTGTGTAGTGGTGCCGCTTGCAACACTGAGCATCCCACCGTCCGTGCCCGCGCCTCCCAGTGTAGTGGTGCCACGAGGCAGACCCAGGCAGAGGAGAAGGAGATTGGAGACACGCTCTCCTGAGATGCAGCGTGCAACAAATGCGGCTCAGGTTGTGGCATTGGGTATGGAGACCAATGAGCTTACCCGATCACTCATCGGTGGCGTCAGTGCAGTAGGTGAAGAGTTGACGGGCCTGACGGGAGAAATAGCAGTAATGACACGGGAACTTAGGGAGGGAATGTCCGAGGGAGTGCAATCGATGGCACAGGCCATCAGGGAGGGCATGCAAGTTTCGGCACAGGCCGTCAGGGAGGGCCTGGTTGAGGTAGTTGCTGCAATAAGGGCACACAGCCCGGCCAATCAAATGACACCCCTATGAGGAAGTGAACGTTCACTGAGATGTGGATGAGACATGGTTGCAGCCTTTCTTTGCTGCTTTTGTTCTTGCTCTTGATGTAGCTGTAGTAGCGTTTTTCAAATTGAAATTGTTTTGTAAGTTTTGTTACGTTACAACTTATAAGGGATCTTATGGTTTTTAAGTGATCTTATAGTGTAAATGCTCTCACATTTTTTTGTATCTTATTTAATTTTGCACCTAAAAAGTGATCCTGAAGTTTAAAAGTGTTCTTCAGAGTGTAAGATTTTTCAAATTGAAATTGTTTTGTAAGTTTTGTAACTTTACAACTTATAAGTGATCTCAGGGTTTTCAAGTGATCTTATAGTGTAAATGCTCGCACATTCTGTAAATTATTTAATTTTGCATCTAAAAAGTGATCTTGAAGTTTAAGTGATCTTAGAGTGTAAAATTTTTCACATAGAAAGTGTTTTGTAACTTTTGTAACTTTACAAGTTTATAAGTGATCTTAAAGTTTTTAAGTGATCTTCAAGAGTCATATTAAAAAGTATAGTTTGATATAACAAATATTTTATTAGAGTGACGTTAACTTTTCAATAAAATATTTTTTCATTAAAACTGTTTCATGTTCCATTAACACAACACAACGTAGGAACAACGCCAAAGAATAAACATGTCCATATGCAAAATTGTTCGCAGAGCCCTCAGGCATCAGTAGTTGAAGCGTTCACGGATGAGCTGCTGGCGCAAGGCTCGAGCAATCATTAAAGGGGCACGATGGACGGCCTTCCTCCGACCTCGTGCTCCGGCATCAGGCACTTGCATGCTTTCCTGATTGTCGTTATCATCCACATCCTGGTCTTCCATAATACTATCATTATGCACTGGACCCTCACGTGGGGCTTCGGGTTCCACTACCAGCTCCTGCTGCCTCATGATGGCTAAGTTATGAAGCATGCAGCACACAACATTGAAGTGACCGACCATCTCAAGAGAGTATTGCAACTGTCCTCCGGAATGGTCCAGGCATCGGAATCGCTGTTTCAATATGCCAATGGTCCTCTCAATGATGCTGCGCGTCGCAATGTGCGCCATGTTGTATTGATGGTCAGCTTCTGTCCGTGTCACGCGTAGAGGTGTCATGAGCCAGGTGGTCAGGCCATACCCTTTGTCTCCCAGTAGCCAGCTCTGCCCTTCTGGCTGCTGCTCAAACATGTCAGATAGAACGCTGTCGCGTAGGATGAACGCATCGTGGGTGCTGCCAGGGTATCTCGCATTGACTGACATGATGCGCTGCTTGTCGTCACACACGAGCTGCACATTGATAGAGTGGAAACCTTTCCTATTTCGGTACTGCTCAGAATCCTCCACGGGTGCTCGCAAGGCTACGTTGGTACAATCAATGCAGCCCTGTACCTTTGGGAAGCCGGCAATCCTGAAGAAGCCCACAGCCCTCTCATGGATCGCTTGTGCGGTCATTGGGAAATTGATGAAGTCATTCCTTCGCGCATAAAGTGCAGCCGTGACCTGGTAAACGTAGGCATGTATTGCACGTTGAGAGATGGCACACACATCTCCAGTTGTAGCCTGAAACGATCACGAGGCATAGAAAGAAAGTGCAGCTGTTACCTTCACTTCAATAGACAAGGCAGTTGTCCTTCTGCTTCTGGGCTGCAAATCTGCTCTCACCATATCACAGATCTCAGTGACAACTTCTCTGCGAAAACGCAGCCTTTTCACACAATCAGCCTCGCTCTTGTCCAGGTACGAGCGCCTGGTTCGATATTGTCGACGTGGGTAAGGTCTCCTGCCCATCAACCTACGGGCTACGACGTTCCTGGTGCGGTGAGCTCTAATCAATTCTCTCCTATGCAGTGAATTGATGGCGAACCATTGCATAATATGTGGTGTTGACAATGCAGCACCCATACTGCAAATGTAAATATAAAACTGTCGATGTGGCTGCCTCTCCTTGTCCAAATGGCCTCAGTCCCCCTCACAGCTCGAAGCCTGCTGCTGTATCTTTGGCTGCCTGCCTGCCTGCCCCTCCCTCCCCTCCCTCTCTCCCCTTCCCTCCCGTTCGCGGGAACATCGCTGAGCTGACTAAGGCTTCCACCTCAAGTGGAAAGCTGCTTACTGCCTCGTTACTGCCTGCCTGCCCCTCCCCCCCCTCCCGTTCGCGGGAACATCGTTGAGCTGCCTGAAGCACTTTCACACAGGTAGGAAGATGGTTTATTTAATCTTTTCTTTGCTTATAAATGTTTATTCAGGTTGGATTTATTTGTATAATATTTGTATAAGTATAAATAAGGATTTATTGTAGAATTTAATGAGTTCCCTTCCCCCCCCCCTCCCCCCCCACCTCGTTCTGGACGCCTAATTTGTAACCTGCGCCTGATTTTTTAATGTGTAGAACAGGTTTTTTCAGTTCTACAAAAATCTTCACTTGCTCCATTCTACTTTAGTTTGGAGTACGTTTTCACTGTGGAAACTTTCAAATCAGGCGTCAGTGGCCGGACACGCCCCCTTTTGAAGAAAAAATTCTGTTCTAAAGTAGAACTGTTCTACCTGACTAGAACCGCAGAAAAAAAAATGTGGAGAATTGCGATTTCTAAGATAGTCCGTTCTCCACCAGTTGCTCCTAAAAATCAGGCGCAAATCATGTGGAAACTTGGGCCCATAGATTCTGTACTTGAACTCTCCAGGACATCCTCCCTCTCCAGCAGTGTAACATTCCCCTTAACCAATACTGTCACACCACATCTTATCTTTCCTTCCCTATCTTTCCTGAACATCTTACAACTAGGGATATTTAATACCCAATCCTGAACTTTTTTGAGCCAGGTCTCGGTTAATGCCACAACATCATATTCCCTTTTGACTATTTGGACCTGCAGCTCATTTACCTTGTTTACTTCGTGCATTCACATATATACACTGTAAACCCATCTTAGACCATCCTGCCTTCTCTGTTAGTTAGACCCCATCTAATACCTTACTATTTCTTACTTTAGTGCTCGCTACCTTTCCCGATCCTTTGAGCACATTCCTTCCTCCCCTCTGTACAGCTGAGCCACCCGTGGTGCCGCGGACTCAGCTCTGACTGCACTCCCCAGAGGAACCATCACCCTCATCACTACTCAGAACAGAATACTGGTTGGAGAACGAAATACATTCAGAGGACTCCTGAACTACCTGCCTGGTCCTCCTTTTCTGGCTGGTGGTCACCCATTCCCTCTCTGCCTGCGCACTCCTTATCTGCGGGGCACCACGTCCTGAAACATGCTATCCACAAAGCTCTCAGTGTTGCGGTTGCACCGCAGTGACTCCGAAACATGGAGCTCAAGCTCATCCAGCTGACGACACTTCCTGCACACTGGAAGTGTCCTGGATTTCCCACTCAGCACAGGATGTGCACTCCACTGGACCGAATTGCTCTGCCATGCCTTTATTTATTTGACTAATAACTAACTTTACAGAAACTTAAGTCTATGATGTATCTAATTTGTTATTAATATAATATAATATTACAGTTACTATTTAATATAGTATTAACAGTTATTAATATAATTTAGTATTACCAGTTACTAATTTAATATAGTATTATGAGTTACTAATCTCCAAGCTTCTGCTTTATTACTAACCAGCTAGTTAACCACGGCCTCTAACTTGAAGTAAAAAAAAATGGTGTGAGCTTTACCAACCAATCATTACTAGCTACCATATAAGTCACTTCTTGTGTTTTTTTCGAATCGCCACTCAGCTCCTTATGTTGCTGCAGCTGCCTCCACTGCCATCGCTCCCATTCAGGTCTGCGCTCTTTAGTATTGACTGCTTGAGCGATGCATATATATCATAATTTAGACGAAATCCTGTTTGGAATTAAAGCTGAAGCATCTTGTTTTCCTTGATAACCCCAGCCTATATGATGTAATTTGATAAGAACATAAGAATTAGGAGCAGGGGTAGGCCATATGGCCCCTCGAGCCTACTCCTGCCATTCAATAAGATCATGTCTGATCTTCGACCTCAATACTTTCCCGCCTGATCCCTATGGGCTAGAACCTCCACTTTGTTTGCCTGCTTAATGCCCATTTTACTACTGAAATTACGTATAACGCCCATATATCACCCATTTTGGCACAAAATGGAAACTGACGGGCATTTTTCAGAAACTTATCGCCGAGCGTTACTTTCCCATGTGCTTAATGCCGGAAAAAATATTATTGCCCGCCCACTTTTTTGGGGCAGAATCAGCAGGATGGGCGAATTCAACGCCCATAATATCGGCCAGCGTTACGTTCCGCACGGAATTAATGCCGAGACTCAATATTAACACTCAGCGACTGTTCTTTGTTGTAAAGAGCATATTTACCCAAACTAGCGGCCATGGAGATCGCCCATCATTAATTTCACCACCTTGCACACATTTCGCCCACAATATCGCTCGCCCAAAAAAACGCCCACAAAAAGTGGAACTAACCGGAATGAATCACAACATTATGGACACCAATGTGCTGCAAGGTTTTGTTAAATAAAAAACATTTAAACCGAACATTAGTCTGAAATCATCAATTTTTCTGTACAAACCAATCCTTCCCCCCACACCCGCTTCTCCTCCCCACCTCTACCCCTTCCCCTTATCCTCCTGACTCCAAGCCGCCTGGCCGAGGAGGTCCTCAGACGATGCTTCATTGGGGAGGGAGGGGGGGGAACCGACGGCCGAAGTGCTGTTTGGACGGATACGGGAGAGGATGGTCCCGAGGTGGGAGTGTGCTCTGAGCCATAAACAAGATGTTGCTGCTGGCTCTCATGTGTGGTTGGGAATGGGGGTGTGTCATCTTGGGGTGCAGTGCCACTCTCCGGGACCGTTGGGAGTACTCTGCCACCAGTGTTCCTGGCTACCAGCTCCAGGGCCTCCTCCATCTCTTCCATGTTATATCTTATTTGTTGGACAAAAACTCGGTGCCAACTATGTTCTTGGTGTTTAGTTGGCTTTCTGCTGCTGGTGAATCTCCATCGTTCCTCCCACAACAGCCAAACAAGCACACACCACAGCCACACACGCTTTCAGTCCTCTGAGCTCCTCTCTTTCTGTCTCCTCTTCTTCGCATGTCATGATGACCCTTGACCTCCAGAATCGCGGGAATGGAGCATTGCCATGCCGTTGCTAAGGACGGCCACACTTTACGGCAGAAGGTCAGAAAAATTTAACGCTGCTGCCCATTTGATATCGCTCACGGTAATGGCAATTTTCAAAAATGTAAACTGGATATTTTGAGAATGGGTGAAAAGCCGGCGATCTGCAAACCCTTTTTTAGCACCCACACCGGAAATAACGCCCATTTTTGGGCGCTAAGCTCAAAAGTGAAGGTTCTAGGCCCAAATCCCTTGATTCCCCTAAAGTCCAATTTTTTACATTCAGTGCAACGTAATGAGGTGTGAACTTGTGACTAAATACAGCTGTTTCTGCCAGAAATAACAGAGTACTTAAGACTCTATAACCGGCAACTTTGAAACTGACGTTAAATGAAATTGGTTAATGGTTATCGTGTTTTGGCCGATGTAAGCAACTGCCCAAATTAAATGTGGATGTTTATAAGTGTGGGCCTATATTTGATTGACTTGAACTGTCCCAGTTGAAATCAGTTTGAATTCTCGTTTTCATTCTCTGCTCATCCCTAAATAATGCAAAAGGGGGGTTAAACTTTTGCAGAATTTTCAACATTGTGTCCTACCCAGTGTTCCTTCATGTTTTTTCCCCTCCTTTCAGTTCCTCTGGCATGCGTCACTCCCCGGCTGAGCAGCTGTTTAATCCACTCCCAGGCTTCTGGCTATATTGTCTGCAATCATTTACTTGGAAGTGCGCAAGACTGCAATGACACATTGGTTGAATCCTTTCTTTCTCCCTGTTGTCAAAATTGCTAATTTATGACAATTTATCAGTAACATCAATTATGTATTTTTATCAATCAAATGACAAAATAATCACACAGTCGGACAAGGAACCTGACAACGATCTACAGGGAAATAACATTGTGGCAGCGTGCTAATAATTTTACCACATTTGCGGATGACACTAAGTTGGGTGGCAGTGTGAGCTGCGAGGAGGATGCTGTGAGGCTGCAGAGCGACTTGGATAGGTTAGGTGAGTGGGCAAATGCATGGCAGATGAAGTATAATGTGGATAAATGTGAGGTTATCCACTTTGGTGGTAAAAACAGAGAGACAGACTATTATCTGAATGGTGACAGATTAGGAAAAGGGGAGGTGCAAAGAGACCTGGGTGTCATGGTACATCAGTCATTGAAGGTTGGCATGCAGGTGCAGCAGGCGGTTAAGAAAGCAAATGGCATGTTGGCCTTCATAGCAAGGGGATTTGAGTACAGGGGCAGGGAGGTGTTGCTACAGTTGTACAGGGCATTGGTGAGGCCACACCTGGAGTATTGTGTACAGTTTTGGTCTCCTAACCTGAGGAAGGACATTCTTGCTATTGAGGGAGTGCAGCGAAGGTTCACCAGACTGATTCCCGGGATGGCGGGACTGACCTATCAAGAAAGACTGGATCAACTGGGCTTGTATTCACTGGAGTTCAGAAGAATGAGAGGGGACCTCATAGAAACATATAAAATTCTGACGGGGTTAGACAGGTTAGATGCAGGAAGAATGTTCCCAATGTTGGGGAAGTCCAGAACCAGGGGTCACAGTCTAAGGATAAGGGGTAAGCCATTTAGGACCGAGATGCGGAGGAACTTCTTCACCCAGAGAGTGGTGAACCTGTGGAATTCTCTACCACAGAAAGTTGTTGAGGCCAATTCACTAAATATATTCAAAAAGGAGTTAGATGAGGTCCTTACTGCTAGGGGGATCAAGGGGTATGGCGAGAAAGCAGGAATGGGGTACTGAAGTTGAATGTTCAGCCATGAACTCATTGAATGGCGGTGCAGGCTAGAAGGGCCGAATGGCCTACTCCTGCACCTATTTTCTATGTTTCTATGTTTCTATATGCTGGCAATGAGCGAGGTTCCTTGCCGTGGCGTGTACTTGGAAAATTACCCACAATAACTTACTTCCCTTATGCTAGATTCACAAAGTGCAGTCTTTGAAAATTCTACAAGGGCTAGTCCGATAGCTGAAGAACCACCACCCGCCCATATATTTGGCTGTGAACCCCATCCCGAATTGTGGGGTCATTTGCATGGTCAATGTGAGCCACTGGGACATGCAAAGGTTCATGCTTCAATTTGCCTTATAAGATGGAGAGGGAGGAGCTGAAGGGAGGGTAAGGGGAGAGGGTGAGGATCTCCCAGGGATGGAAAAAAGGCAGGTGGGAGAGGAGTGGGTAATGGAGGAAGCAGGTGGGGAGAGTGAAAGGAGAGTGGAAGGAGGGAATGAGAGAGGAAGGGGGAAAGGGAGGGAGGCATTGGAGATAGGGAACGGAGGGGAGCGGAGTGCAAGGGAAATGGCAGGGAGATGGCAGAGTGCTGTTTAGTAGACTGTGTCTCTGCCTGGTTGGGGAGTGGGGAAAAGACCCGAAAAGTAACCTGCAAGGGAAGGGGAAGGGGTAATATTGAGGAAGAGGCATTGAGATCAGCAGGGGTGCTGTTATTGATGCAGGGCACAACCAACCATTGAGGAAGGTGAATACCAACTAATGGTGGTGGGGGGAGGGGGAAGATGGTTGCTGCGAATGGGAAATACAGTTGGAGAAGTTACTGTAAAATGGGAAATGAAGTGGGGTAGGGGTGACTTCTGAGTGAAACATACAGCCAGTGTAGGTTAATGGTGGTGGGGGGGGGTAAGTGGGGGGAGGACATTGATTGAATGAGAATTTTTGCCAATAGTGGGGGAGGGTTGGGATTAAATGCAATACTATTAATGTAATCAGAACAGACAGAACCACTGAATGAAGTGTTAGCAACAGGAAGGGCTGGAGAGAGAGATCAAGACATGCTGCTTTTTTTTAAAGCTTTTTTACAATAATAAACCACAGTGCTTCTCTCACTGTTAATGTGGTCTGTGCTCCACACGTATGATTTGAAAACATAAAATTTGAAAATACCTGGTGCAAACTTTGATTAAAATAATTTTTGAAAACACAGGATTGATCACATTACAAAAACACAATAGTATTAAAAATGAAAAGAAGACTTTCTTTTAGTGCTAACCAGATTATGGCGTGTTACCCGAACCTGTGAAATATTTAAGCACATGTTCCCTACTAGAACAGACACTGATTCAGCTCCCATGCTGGATTTGAAAACCTATCTCAGGATAGGAGCAGCAAATGTCTTCCACGGGGCAGACCCAGAGGAAGGAAAACAAGTCCAGAGCTGTTTGTTCTGTTCAGGATCGGATCCCTGATCTGAAACCTGTCCTGTTTTTAGTGCTACATAAGAGCTTAGGAACTGAGCAAACTGCTTCAACCACTGGGGTTTCTTTGTTGGCTTCGCCTAATGGACCAAATCGCTCACAGAAAAGGGATAGATTAAAAATATATAAAAAGATGAATTTGTGCTACATATTGAAAAACTGAGGTTACACTGTCCAATTTATTCTGGGTAAAACTCTTCCAGCCAGCACAGAAAAGAGACTTTCAGCCAAACAGTCCAATGTATATTACAGAACTCCTTCTATTGAAGGTGGTCCTGAAATATAACCTGGTTCCCGTGCTGCTGCATTGGCCCTATTTATACTATGGATGGATTAGGTAACTGATATCTGCACGTAATACTGATATCCAAAATAATGGCCCAACGCAAATGCTGCTGGCAGCAACTATTTATATTTGCCACTGCCAGCATCCAGTGGTTGGGAGCACCAGGCAAACCCCTCTTTAAGTGAGTCTTTTTGCCATGGAAACAGCTGACTTTGTTTGTATTCTTTGTAGCATTGACTCAAAAAGCACGTTTGCTGTCAGAGGAAACCCTGTGGAGTAAATAAAGTATTAGAAAAGCATCAGGCTTTTGTATGTTGACTTCAACGCTGGGAAAACCAGGAAAAATTACAAACCATTAAAATTAAAATCTAACTTCCTCTCAAATTGCCCATTTACCGCCCAATTACTGCCCAGTTACTGCCCATTTTCATAAAAAATGTAAATTAGCACCGTTACCGCCCGTTACTGCTCCTGATTAGCGGCAGCAGTCATTTGGGCCTACCATTACAGCCGGCATTGCTGCAAACTGCCCGCCCACTTTGGAGATCCAAAAAAGTCTAAAAATTCCCTCTCAGCCCTAAATTCCATTAAAATCTGTTTTTTAAAGCCCGCTACCACCCGTTAACGCTGTGCTGGATACCGCCCATTTCTGGAGTACTTACCTGACTTGGGCCCAGCATTATGCCTCCCTCCATTTTGCTTGCCGCTTCACAGTGGCCCAGAAGATCGTGGATAATGAAGAAAAGCCATTTTTGATGTAAATGTAATATGTACTGTACATATTAACAGATATGTGATGTTTCGACAACATGACCACTACTACTGTACTTAAGTGATTCTATGCAGAAAATGAACTTTTGTATCATTTGAATGGGAGAATTGGGAGAACCTTTTGTTCAGTAGGCTTTGGGTTGACATATATGCTGAGTTTCTGCTATAATTTGGTTCTGTGTTAGCTGATTGACATTTTGGGCCCAAGTTTCTGCCTGAGTTGCTCCTGTTTTTTTGGAGCAACTGGTTTAGAATGGAGTATCTTAGAAATTGCAATTCTCGGCATTTAGTTAGCTCCAGTTCTAGTCAGTTAGAACAGTTTCACTTTGGAACAGAATTTTTTTTTCAAAAGGGGGCGTGTCCAGCCACTTACACCTGTTTTGAAAGTTTAGGCAGTGAAAACTTACTCCAAACTAACTTAGAATGGAGTAAGTGAAGATTTTTGTACGCTCAGAAAAACACTTTACAAATCAGGCGTAGGTTACAAATTAGGCATAGGGAACGAGGGGTGGGGGGAAAAGGGGGGGTGAAGGGAAGTAATTAAATTCTACAATCATTCAACAGTCATACTTATACAAATAAAGATACAACCTGAATAAAAATTTATAAACAAAGCAAAGATTAAATATTCCATGTTCCTACCTGTGTGAAGCAGCAGCAGCCTTCGAGCTGCGATGCTTCAGGCAGGCCTTCCTTCCATCAGTGTCTGGACGGCAGCCGAAGAAACAGCAAGTAGCTGTCGAGCTGCGAAAGGGACTTAGGCCGTTCGGCCACGGGATAGGGGCGGCGTCAGGCCACAGCGATGGCAGCAGCAGCCTCCGAGCTGCAAAGTCTTAGGCCGTTTGGCCAGGGGTTCCAGAGACAAATCTTCACTTTTCCTCTAGTCCCTTTAAAAATGTCCGAGTGCCAATGTTTACGTGCCACTGCGCGTGCCACTACTTGTAGAATCGGCGTGAGTCTCTTGCTCCGCCCCCCCGCTGTTCTGTGTGCGCCGCGCCAAGCTGCTGAAGACCTGCAGGGAGCCGGAGAATATGCAAGTATTTTTTCGGCACATTTTCGAGCGTGAAAAACGGGCATCCATGTCGGGGCTGCGCCGTTCTAGGCGTGGCCCGAAACTTGGGTCCTTTGACTCTGTGGTTGACTGGAACATCACCTCACCAATGTGCAAACATTGTATCAGAAAGTCTATGAAGGATTGTGACCTCTAAAAGCCTTGCAAATGATTGGATTGTGTAATAAAAAAGTTCTCAAATTCTAAGGGGTAGTCAAAGAGGCTCATTGTCTCAGACACACACCAGGCACTGAATTAACTCCCAGTACAGGATTTGTAGGACCACACTTGATCAGCTCCGCTGGGCAGGCCACATTGTCCGCATGCCAGACACGAGACTCCCAAAGCAAACCCTCTACTCGGAACTCCTTCACAGCAAACGAGCCAAAGGTGGGCAGAGAAACTAATATGTCCTGACTGCACAGTATAAATGCACACGAGGCCCATACTTGAGAAAAGATCACTCTGTGACCACTTACCTTTATTACCAAGACCTCAAGAGTCAGACGGTGGGTGGAGCTTCCCCTTTAACACCAGAAAGTCCAGGTCAGGAGTGTCTCCCACAAGTTCGCCCCCTGTGATCAGTGTTCTCAAGGTATACAATTTAGGTCAGCTGATACATGGGTTACAATGACAGTTGAATACATGACATCATCTCCCCCCCAAAAGTCTTATTGGGATCACAGGTTAAGTCTCTCTGGTGGTTTACACTCCCTTATAGAGCGCCTGAGTTGGGGCTCCGGTTGTTGGGCCTGAGTGTCTGCTGTTTGCGGTGCCTCAGGCCTGTCCGGATTGCCCACAGTGACTGGGCTCTCCTCCACTTGGTTCCGGTGTTCGGTCACCTGTGGTGGAGTAAACTCTATGTTGTGTTCTTCCTCTGCTTCTTCTATGGGGTTGCTGAACCTCCTTTTTGTTTGATCCACGTGTTTGCGGCAGATTTGTCCATTGGCAAGTTTAACTACCAAAACCCTATTCCCCTCTTTGGCAATCACAATGCCTGCAAGCCATTTGGGCCCTGCAGCGTAATTAAGGACAAAAACAGGGTAATTGACATCAATACATCGCGCCCTCGCATTCCTGTCATGGCAGTCACATTGTGACTGACGCCTGCTCTCAACAATTTCTTTCACAGTAGGGTGTATAAGGGATAACCTGGTTTTGAGTGTTCTTTTCATTAGCAGCTCTGCGGGTGGAACCCCTGTGAGCGAGTGTGGTCGGGATCTATTGGCCAACAGGAGGCGTGATAAGCGGCTTTGTAGGGAACCCCCTTGGATTCTGAGCATCTCATGTTTGATTATCTGCACTGCTCGTTCCGCCTGGCCGTTTGAGGCTGGCTTGAACGGTGCGGTTCTGACATGGTTGATTCCATTGCCTGCCATGAAGTCCTGGAATTCAGTGCTTGTGAAGCACGGACCATTGTCGCTGACCAAGACATCTGGTAGACCATGGGCGGCGAACGTTGCCCGTAGACTTTCTACCGTGGCAGAGGATGTGCTTGAATTTAAAATGTCACACTCAATCCATTTTGAGTAGGCGTCTACTGCAACCAAAAACATTTTTCCCATGAAAGGACCTGCGTAGTCCACATGGATGCATGACCATGACTTGACGGGCCAGGACCAGGGGCTAAGGGGGGCTTCCCTGGGTGCGTTGCCCAGCTGAGCACACATGTTGCACCTGTGAACACAAAGTTCCAGGTCTGCATCTATCCCTGGCCACCAAATGTGTGACCTGGCAATTGCCTTCACCATGACAATGCCCGGGTACTCATTGTGAAGTTCTCTGATAAACACCTCTCTGCCCTTCTGGGGCATGACTACTCGGTTTCCCCACAGTAAGCAAAGGGCCTGAATCGAGAGTTCACCCTTGTGCCTATGAAACGGTTTAAACTCCTCAGGGCATGCCCCGTACGTGGCTGCCCAGTCCCCATTCAGAACACATTTCTTAACTAAAGACAGTAGCGGGGATATATTTGTCCAGACTTTAATCTGGCTGTCACGGGTGAGCCTTCACTTTCGAAAGCTTCAACAGCCATGACCATCTCAGCATCATGCTCAGCTGCCCCCTCAATGGTGGCTAGTGGTAGCCTGCTGAGTGCATCAGCAGAGTTTTCAGTGCCCGGTCTGTGCCGAATTGTGTAGTCAAAGGCGGCTAACATAAGTGTTCACCTCTGCATGCGGGCCAATGCATTCGCATTTATGGCCTTGTTGTCGGCCAAAAGGGACATTAGGGGTTTGTGATCTGTCTCCAGCTCAAATTTCCTGCCAAACAGATACTGGTTTATTTTTTTTACTGCATATACACATGCTAGCGCTTCCTTTTCTACCATCCCGTAGCCCCTTTCTGCCTGGGACAGACTTCTGAAGGCATAAGCTACCGGCTGTAACTGACCATTGGCATTCACATGCTGCAACACACACCCGACCCCATAGGACGACGCATCGCACGTTAGAACAAATTTTTTACACGGGTCATATAACGTTAACAGTTTATTGGAGCATAACAAGTAGCGTGCTCTATCAAAAGCCCTTTCCTTGCTGTCCCCCCAGGCCCAATCGCGACCTTTGCATAGGAGCACGTGTAGCAGCTCTAGCAGCGTGTTCAATTTGGGAAGAAAGTTACCAAAATAGTTCAGGAGCTCCAGGAACGAATGCAGCTCTGTCGTGTTACGGGGTCTGGGTGTTCTCTGGATCGCTTCTGTTTTGGACGCAGTAGGGCTGATCCCGTCTGCTGCTACCCTCCTCCCCAGGAATTCTACCTCTGGAGCGAAGAAGACGCACTTCGCCTTTTTCAGTCGCAGCCCTACCTGGTCCAGTCTGCGTAGCACCTCCTCCAGGTTGTGGAGGTGTTCTTCAGTATTGCGACCCGTGATGAGGATGTCGTCTTGAAAAATTACCATCCTTGGAATCGACTTGAGGAGGCTTTCCATATTTCACCGAAAGATCGCGGCGGCCGAACGAATCCCGAACGGACATCTGTTATACTCAAACAACCCCTTGTGTGTCGTGATGGTGGTCAGCTTCTTCGACTCACTCGCCAGCTCCTGGGTCATGTAAGCTGAGGTCAGGTCCAATTTTGAAAAAAGTTTGCCCCGGATAGCGTCGCAAAGAGGTCCTTCGCTCTCGGTAGCGGGTACTGGTCTTGGAGTGACACCCGATTTATGGTGGCCTTGTAATCGCCACAAATCCTGACCAACCCATCCGCCTTGAGCACCCAGTCACTGAATTCAACTGGCGAGATGATGCCTATCCTCAGCAGGCGGTCCAATTCGCATTCTATCTTTACCCGCATCATGTACAGCACTGCTCTGGCCTTGTGGTGTACTGGCCTGGCATCTGGGTTTATGTGAATCACTACCTTGGCCCCCATGAAAGTGCCGATGCCGGGTTGAAATAATGGGTCAAATTTGTCCAGGACCTGTGAGCATGATACTCGCTCCACAGAAGAAATTGCATTGACATCGCCCCATTTCCAGTTCATGACAGCAAGCCAACTCCTCCCCAGTAGTGCGGGACCGTTCCCCGGGACAATCTAGAGTGGCAACCTGTTCTCCGAATCTTTGTGAGTCATGACTACCGTGGCGCTGCCGAGCACCGGAATGATCTCCTTTGTATATGTCCGTAGCTGTGCGTCAATCGGCAATAATTTTGGCCTCCTGGCCTTGGACACCCACAACCTTTTGAACTGTTTGATACTCATCAGGGACTGGCTGGCCCCCGTGTCTAGCTCCATTAATACTGGGATGCCATTGAAAAGCACTTTCATCATTATCGGTGGCATCCTGGTATATGAACTATATATGTGCTCCACATGAACTCGCTGAACTTCAGCTTCCAGCGATTTCCTCCAGTATTCATTTGGCCTCGTAGGGCTTACATCGGGCCCGTCCCCCTCGTACATCAACCTGGCTGCAGGCTTCCTGCACATACGTGCCAAGTGACCGCTGACGTTGCAGTTTCTGCAGGTATATTGCTGATACCTGCAAGCTCTGGCTGGGTGTTTGCCTTCACACCTCCAGCATGAGCTGGAGGCTCCGTTGTTGGAAACAAAAAGTCCATTACCAATCGATCGTCTCTGACTGTCTCTGTAACTGTCTTTAAGCGCACCATTAACAGGTGTTGATGGCCCCATTACTGACCGCATTGTCCATTGCGATGGCATGAATCGCTGTTCAGCTAGCCAATTGTCTCTGTTGAATTCCCCCTTTGGGTTCGACTGCATGCTGGGGCATGTCCGATTGCTCTTGTCTGCCTAGAGAACTGTGTGCCGCGTTAACAATGTTGACTCCCTGGTCGTTTGCCGCATTTGAGCCAAGATTGTTGCCATAAATCATTCTGGTCTCTTCCTCCCCTGAGATAAATGTCTGGGCTATCACAGCCGCCGCTTCCAAGGTCAAGTCTTTGGTCTCAATCAGTTTCCTGAAAACCCCAGCATGCCCGATGCTCTCAATAAAAAAGTCTCGCAGCATCTCCGCTCTGCATGCATCTGGGAACTTACATAGGCTCGACAGTTGCCTGAGATCTGCCATGAAGTCAGGAATGCTTTACCCTTCTCGCCGCCGGTGCGTGTAAAACCGGTGTCTCGCTATCTGCATGCTGCTCACCGGTTTAAGGTATTCCCTGATCAACTTACTGAGCACTTCGAACTTCTTGTCCACCGGCTTCTCTGGCACTAGAAGGTCTTTCATCAGGGAGTACGTTCTGGATCCACAAACCGTCAAGAGATGAGCCCTGCGTTTGTTGGCCGAATTCTGTCCTGACCATTCCTTAGTGAGAAAACATTGCTGTAGTCTCTCAATAAAGTTGTCCCAATCATCACCAACATAGTACCTCTCTTCTGTGCTGCTAGTGGCCATGCTCGCGTGGTTTAAATCCCAGTTTCTCGTCGCCAATAATATGTCTTTACTATATAGTATAAATGCACACAAGGCCTATATTTGAGAAAAGGTCACTCTGTGACCAGTTACCTTTATTACCAAGACCTCAAGAGGCAGACGGTGGGTGGAGCTTCCCCTTTTATACTAGAAAGTCCAGGTGAGGAGTGTCTCCCACAAATTTGCCCCCTGTGGTCAATGTTCTCAAGGTATACAACTTAGGTCAGCTTATATATGGGTTACAATGACAGTTGAATACATGACAGAAACATTTCACGGACACCCTCAAAACCTCCCTGATAAAGTGCAACATCCCCACTGACACCTGGGAGTCTTTGGCCAAAGACCGCCCTAAGTGGACGAGCATGCAGAAATCAAGCGCAGGCAGCGGAAAGAGCGTGCGACAAACCTGTTCCACTCTTCCTCACCGATTATCTGTCGCACCTCTGATGATGCACCGAGGGATTGCCTATGATGAGTACAGGATTACAAAGAGAAAGGGGCTCACTGTCTCACACGGAAGTGGGAGGGGTTGTGTCCACATGATAGGGCCTCATCCAAGTCATTGTGTGTTCATAATGGCCTGAGGCGGGTGGGGGGCGGTGGGGGAAGGAGAAGGGAGTCAGTCATTGGGTGTGCAAGGAGACCTGGGGAGGTGGTTGAGAAGGGAGTCACTCACTAGGTGTACATCCAAGTAACCATTCTTCACTTGGCTTGACACTGGTCGTGGGGCTATTCAACTGTAGCAGGTGTCACAACTGTAATGTATGCACCTGTGAGAATGCTCACAGGTTGGTAGAGCTGTTGCATTGTGATTGGCTTACCCAGTTACGTCATGTTCACAAGACTCAAGAAAACCCCAGTCAGTTGGGTCTAGCTCAACCAAAATAAGGTATGATTTTACAAGGGACACCGCCAATCACACATTTAAAGTTGTCATTCCTAAAAGTTGTCAAATGGGATATATTTTCCCCTTCCCAGATGTGAGTGAGACACAGTACAATAATGGTTTAGCTGAATAAAATTTTATATAAAAGTGGTAAAATGTAATAAAATAACATTTTATATGAATACAAATTTTGACAACAACAAACATTATAAACAACAAACAGCAACAACAACACCATCAACAACAGTATAAACAGCACTGAAAAGACCCTGCACCCTCCCACAATTCTACCTGCGGCCAGCTTTCCCAACGCCTTTCCTCCCCAATCCCCCCCTGACCCTTGGCCCTGACCCCTTCCTCCTCCTCCTCCCACTAACAATACCCCTGGCCCTGCCCACATCGGGACCACAATGTTCTGCACCAGCAGAGCACCTCGAGCGTGATTGCTGAGGGCAGGGTGGGACGGGGTGGGGGGGGGGGGGGGGCGCGGGGTGAGAATGGCAGCGCTATGATTGGGGGTTTTGGGAGAAGATGGAGGTGCTAAGGACCCATCCTCAAAGTCGGAAGAAACTGGTTCCTCCAACGATCAGGTGCTGTCACAATTGGTGGTATGGCTCCTTGGGGTGCAGTGCCGTCGATTGCCACATTGCTTTGGCATTGGCGGTCTGAGTGTTCTCCCTCATCGCGGCAATCAGCTCCGCTATGTCCTCCAATTGGTGGGCTGCTAAAGCCGTGATGTTTTCGGACAGCCCAGCATGGACTGGAGGAGCTCTCGAATCACGTCGATGCTCATCCTGGACAGTCCCACCATATCCAGGCTAGTATCTGCCTGTCGCGCAGCATTCCCACTTTGGCGGATCAGCTGCCGTGGATTCACCACGGGGGTCGGTGTGCGCTGTTGCAAGGCGCTTGGTCCTGCTTCCTCGAACCGGAATCCAAGAAAGTTGGATTCCAACGAGGAACCGGTGGCTGCAAGTAGAAACGACCCTTGAAGTCCCATCACACCTCTCTCCTCATGCAACACCAGCGTTACAACACTTTGTGGAGTGTTCTCCTCCAGCTACTCCACCACCATCTCTTCATTTCATCTCTCTGGGAGGGGCAGGTGGCTCCACCTCTGCAACTGTAAAAACATAACATTAATGGTTGGCGACAGGGGAGAGGAGGGGTCAGAGGTAACATCAGAGCAATTCACGTTGCGCAGGCCTATGTGGAGAACAAATATGTTTTATTGAGAATCATTACATCAAAGTATCATAAACAAAGTATAGAGAAAGTACATGAAATAACAAAACTTCAGTCTCAAACAGTTTGCTTTCCAAGTGGCACAGTGTGATCAACCAAAAAATCATGTCACAACTAACAACATTTTTTGTTTCCAGCATGGCATTACATTCTATATTATATTGCCATAAGATTGAATTACATGACCGCAGTACAGTCCAGGGATTATGCAGAATTGCCCTCCAGGTCAACTGGTCCGGCACCAACACACGTGGCAGTGCGATTATATGCTCCGTGAGGGCTGCAGCGCGTTCCTCGAGGTTCCTGAGAGGAATAATGTTGGGTGGACCATCGCCCGTTCTGCATAGCTCCGCCCTATTGCTGGCTAGTTTTTCTTGCAAAGGTGACAAAAAATATGTGTGAACTAATTTGACAGCTACTAATACTGAGCACACACATCGATACACAATATATTGGTACACATCCCCAATTAACTGTCCCCCAGTCTTTTCGCACAATTTAAGTTTTGTTAGCATGCAAATGTTACATGATGAACACATTAAAATATGGAGGACTAATACAATGAGATTGATGATGGGAAATAAAAATGACACCAAGCTTTACCACATAATAAAACGTGAAGAGTAAATCGTCAATGCATGATAAAAGTTAGTACTTATTCTCGCAGACAAACGATGTCTTTCCACCATTTGCGGCACAGGTTCGAGCCGCCGCATCACGGGCCCGACGGAGGACACCACCTCAGCGATCTCTTGCCATAACCACTGATACACGATAGTTGACGGTTTCCCTCGCCCACCCCGTGTTAACTGATTCCAACGGGCCTCCACTTCGCCCAGCAATGCCTCCTGGGCTTCCGCTGAGAAACAAGTGACCCTTTTTCTCCCACCTAACTCCCTCGCCACTTACATGGCTTGCTTTTCCATTGTATTGATATTTATTTATATAAAATATTTTCTCACCCCAATTTAATTAATTAATTAATTAATTATTATTATTTTTAAGATTTATTTTTATTATTATAATTATTAGTACTTATATTATTTATTATATTCTTTTATATTATTATATAATTGTGAAAATAGTAAGATATCCTCAAAAAACCAAACAAATCCTCATAGCTCCTCTCCCACAGACATGCACAAACCGCTGCAGCTTCAAACTGTTGAGTGTGTCCTTCTCTTTTCTGCGCATGTGCGGGGTCATCCTTGACCCTGAAATCGCAGGAGAATGGCCGTGCATGCGCAAAGAAGCGTTTCCGGCCCATTTACACAGGTAAGTTGATCGCTGACTTTGGTCGCGATTTGGCCGCCCGCTGCACTCCGTACCCGCACCGCTTCGCCACCGCCGACATGGACCACCCGAAAACCTCGGGAGCGCGCACCAGCGGTATTCCGGCGGTTGAAAAGACACAACCGCTGGAATATCGCTAAAGATCGGGCGGAGTCGATCTGCATGCAAATTCTAGCCCTTTGAAATCATTTATTAGTCCCTTGTGTATGCACTCTAATATGTACAGAAACAATATTAGCTTGAATATCCTTCATGGATAAAATGTTTTTATTCATGCTTAGAATAAAGGAAAAATCCTGTTCCTCAGAAAGCACAACAAATGGTTGCTGAGGTCTGAGTTGTTTTCAAAAATGATTGGATTCAGTGCAGGAACAGTGGTTGGATTCAGCAAGGGAACAGTGATTGTATTCAGTGCAGGAACAGTGATTGGGTTCAGCAAGGGAACAGTGATTGTATTCAGTGCAGGAACAGTGATTGGGTTCAGCACGGGAACAGTGATTGGATTCAGTGCAGGAACAGTGATTGGGTTCAGCAAGGGAACAGTGATTGTATTCAGAGCAGGAACAGTGATTGGATTCAGCACGGGAACAGTGATTGTATTCAGTGCAGGAACAGTGATTGGGTTCAGCACGGGAACAGTGATTGGATTCAGTGCAGGAACAGTGATTGGGTTCAGCACGGGAACAGTGATTGGATTCAGTGCAGGAACAGTGATTGGGTTCAGCACGGGAACAGTGATTGGATTCAGTGCAGGAACAGTGATTGGGTTCAGCAAGGGAACAGTGATTGGATTCAGTGCAGGAACAGTGATTGGATTCAGCAAGGGAACAGTGATTGTATTCAGTGCAGGAACAATGATTGGGTTCAGCAAGGGAACAGTGATTGTATTCAGTGCAGGAACAGTGATTGGGTTCAGCAAGGGAACAGTGATTAGATTCAGTGCAGGAACAGTGATTGGGTTCAGCACGGGAACAGTGATTGGATTCAGTGCAGGAACAGTGATTGGGTTCAGCAAGGGAACAGTGATTGGATTCAGTGCAGGAACAGTGATTGGGTTCAGCAAGGGAACAGTGATTGGATTCAGCAAGGGAACAGTGATTGTATTCAGTGCGGGAACAGTGATTGGATTCAGCACAGGAACAGTGATTGGATTCAGCAAGGAAACAGTGATTGGATTCAGTGCAGGAACAGTGATTGGGTTCAGCAAGGGAACAGTGATTGGATTCAGTGCAGGAACAGTGATTGGGTTCAGCAAGGGAACAGTGATTGGATTCAGCAAGGGAACAGTGATTGGATACAGTGCAGGAACAGTGATTGGGTTCAGCAAGGGAACAGTGATTGGATTCAGTGCAGGAACAGTGATTGGGTTCAGCAAGGGAACAGTGATTGTATTCAGTGCAGGAACAGTGGTTGGATTCAGTGCAGAAACAGTGATTGGATTCAGCACAGGAACAGTGATTGTATTCAGTGCAGGAACAGTGATTGGATTCAGCACGGGAACAGTGATTGGATTCAGCACGGGAACACTGATTGGATTCAGTGCAGGAACAGTGATTGGATTCAGCATGGGAACAGTGATTGGATTCAGCAAGGGAACAGTGATTGGATTCAGCAAGGGAACAGTGATTGTATTCAGTGCAGGAACAGTGATTGTATTCAGCACGGGAACAGTGATTGGATTCAGTGCAGGAACAGTGATTGTATTCAGCACGGGAACAGTGATTGGATTCAGTGCAGGAACAGTGATTGGATTCAGCACGGGAACAGTGATTGTATTCAGTGCAGGAACAGTGATTGGATTCAGCACAGGAACAGTGATTGTATTCAGTGCAGGAACAGTGATTGGATTCAGCACGGGAACAGTGATTGGATTCAGCACAGGAACAGTGATTGTATTCAGTGCAGGAACAGTGATTGGATTCAGCACGGGAACACTGATTGGATTCGGCACAGGAACAGTGATTGGATTCAGCACGGGAACAGTGATTGGATTCAGCACAGGAACAGTGATTGTATTCAGTGCAGGAACAGTGATTGTATTCAGCACGGGAACAGTGATTGGATTCAGCACGGGAACACTGATTGGATTCAGTGCAGGAACAGTGATTGGATTCAGCACAGGAACACTGATTGGATTCAGCACAGGAACAGTGATTGGATTCAGTGCAGGAACAGTGATTGGACTCAGCACTGTAGAATTTCCCAATAGCTCGCAAAGATTCCAGGTACCTTTCCCCTACAGAGGAGAAGAATCCCTTTCTGGGCTTTTAAAATGAGTTTAAAGGGGCAGACGAAGCCTATGGGGGATAAAAGGGGATGCATTCATGGAGACCCCCCCCCTCCAGTGTTTGGACTCAGAGGAAAGGGAATTCAAAATGGACCTAAATTACAGAAGCTTGAGATCCCCTAAACATCTATGGGAAGGAGCATATCAATTTTAAGATTCTACAACATTTAGGCTGCAAAAAAAAAAGAGTTACCAAATACAGGAGGTGGGGCCAAATTCGTGTAGTAAAGACCCCAGACTGTCTGGGGGAGCTATTCACCCTCTAAGAGATAATCGAATTACCCAATCAAGCACAATGGAAATCATGGTCAAGAAACTGGACAATTCTAAAACAATGCAAAACCAGTGATCGCACATTCTCACACCCTAATCGAGTTACTGCTGACAAAGGAGACATTTGAAAATCAGTGGACAGTACAGTTTAAACAGAGCCCAAGAGATTTGATGGGAGATAACGGAGCCTTTTTTTTGGAATATATCCCCCAGTTTTACAAGGAAAGACCAGCAAGGAGCAACACGCAGACTAGCAGAACACAGGAAAACTAGCAGAAGACAGGAGAGAAGCAGAGCACAGACTGGAACACAGACACAGACACAAGCAGCCGGAGCTGGGGAGTGAGGAAATGGAGCAGTGAAGGAAACTACTAGAACTCATCAAGAACTGACTGAGCACGAGGCCCATGAAATGGAAGGTTGTCAGCAACCAAATTGACAACCCGGGCCACCACAACCAGCAAAACGACCAACCGAAACCAACTCAGCAAAAACCAAAGAATCGACATTTATTTCCACTCTACAATCTACTTCGGAACGACCAACGGGTGAGAAATGACCAAAAAGGACTAACTAAAACTATTCCTAACCAAAGAAAGTGGGTATTTACCCCATACATCCAAAACGCAACTTAGCGCATCAACGGACGCACCCCAACCGAAGACTACGCAGTCCGAAGTCCTCTTCTCCGTCCGGGGTACGGCTCGCCTAGAAGGCCAAGTGCAGCGAACCCCGAAACCGTGATTCACCGGCAACTGTCTAAAGGGATTGGTGAGCATAGCCCCTGAACCCCCCAGAGCCATAACTTCGTTAGTTAGGGGAATTGGGAGGAGGGAGGCTGGGATAACTTGTGTAAATGTATCTGCATTCGCCATTTTACCCCATTTAGAGTTTAAGCTGTATTCTTTTCCCCACAGACTGTATTTGGACAATTTATTCAATGTGTTGTACCCTTCAGTGTGTATTGGTCTGTGTGTGTTCCTAAAGGTGTGCCTTTTTACTTCTTTTTAAACACAATAAAGCCATACCTGCTTCCTACCTTGAAGCCGATTGTCTGTCCAAGTCTGTCACAGTCCCTTCATAATTCCAGTGTCTAGAACCAAGGGTGTGGGAGCGATTCGAAACCGCTCATATAAGGTCAGAAGGGAAAGCTGACCCCCTGCAAACCACCCCTTACATAATGGCACCCCAGATGGGACACTGGTACAAGGGACGTGATAAGAGAGAGACTGGTTTCAGGAAACGAAGCAAAATGGAAGAGGGGATTTCCTCGTATGTGTTTAAGAGGGTAAATGTGGCTAAGGAGTGGGTACTCGATCTATTGTATGCTGAGCGTCCAGAAGATGCTGCAGCTCAATGGACCGAGAGCAAGGACCACAAAAGGTTGATAGAGAAGGCCATTTGACTAATTTGCCTTCAGCAACAGATCCGGCTTCTAGATGAGGAGAATGAGAAATTAAAGGAAGTATTGAGACAGGCAGAAGAGAGGTCCAGTGCAAGGGCCACAGTCGGGGAAAGTCTGTGGACAGAGGTGAGACAGTTAAAGGAAAGTAGAGAGCTCACTAAAGAAAGGTACAAAACCCAACTGGACCTTTTACAGTGTCAGATTATTGAAGCCAAGAATAGCGAACTGGCATTGCGGGAAGAGAATTCCTGCCTCGCCAAGCAAGTTAAAGAGTACGGGGAGAGGGTGAGAGACATTCAGGTAGCCTATAAGGTAGCCAGTGCCAGGGAATTTGAGGCAGGAGACCACGGCTCCTGCCAGCAGCAGATCCAAAGCTTGAACCTTGCTCTATCCCGGGCTAAAGGGATGGTGTGCCTGATAAACCCGGGTTTAGCCCAGGAACACCTGGTTGATCAAGGAGAAACCCCTCAGTCACCGCCTGCAGCTCCCAGGAATGGCCCGGGGCAGCAGGGGTGTCAGCCAGAGTGCGGGGCAGGCAAGGATTGCAAACTACCAACAGCGGCAGCCCCGAGTTTTAACTCGGCTTGGCAGCAGGGGGAAGAGGGCGAGCCAATACAAGAAGGGCTGGAACCAGGGCCAATGCACCCGGTCCGGCAGCAGAAGTTTGGCCCGCCTGATGCCAATGGAGCAGCAGGACCCCTAGAAAGCAATTTCGTAGTCCCCCACGACACCCAAAAACTGAGGGCTATGATAGGCCACCTAAGTAAGCTCACCCAACAGGGGGATCCCTCGGTACACTTCCTGGAAGTGGATCACACAGGGGATATATTAACGGGTGCGATGATTCAGAGCAGGCTAAGCTGTTGCTTTTCTCGCTAGACACCAAGCTGTGCCATTCCCTCTCTGCAGACAGCAGAAAGGGGCGAAACACGTACGCTACGGTTAAGGAGGAGGTTCTAGAGGCCATGGGTATGAACGACGGGAGTCCTTTCTCCCGAGTGGAGAAAACAGTGCAGCTCTATGGGGAGACTCCACAGGCTTTCGCCGACAGGTTGTGGCCAGTCTACGAAAGGGCCTGTAGTGGGGTTCTTGACCGGGCCCACCTGAACCCTAACGAGCTGGCTCACTGGCTCCGCAGCCTGGTGGCAAACAGCCTACCTGGAGTAAAGGCAAAAGCCGAGGTCTGGTTCGATCCAAGAGATCCCAGAACCACTGAGGAGACAGTGGTCAGGCAGTTGACACTGGCTTACCGGAACGGTAGAGGGACAGAGGAGCCCTCCTCTAAAGGGAGGGTCCATGAGATTAAACCCAGCCAAGGCAAGAGAGAGTGGCATCAGGAAGGTGGGAACCCTCCCCACAAAGGGGGCGAATGTTTTGGGTGTGGGAAAAGTGGGCATTGGAGGAAGGATTGTAGGAACCCCTGGAAAGAGACTAAGGGAAAGGCCACTCCAGCCCCAGCCCGTAAGGCCGGGCCGGCAGGAACACCCGACACATATGAGACACTTGTAGCCGCCCTACAGACACTCATAAACGGACAGGGAGCAGTAGCTATCGCAACCGGTCCAGTAGCTGGTACGGTAAAACCCTCTGCTCCAACCCACCCAGATGCATGACTAGAGCCAGCGCAGCCTGTGTACCTGTGTTCTCTAGAGTCCGATGCCTGGAAGAGACCGTGCGTTACGATGGAGATGGAGAAAGTGAAAGGGACCTACCTGCTAGATACTGGTGCTTCCAGCACCCTTGTATATGCAGATAACCCAGCTACCTCACCTCTATCGAACGGGGTCCCGTACAGTCTCGTGGGGTTCACAGGCAATGAGCAAACTGGTTCATTTTCCATCCCGCTCACCATTCAGTTAGGGACACTCAAAACCAAATGGAAGTGTGTCCTGATGAAATGGGAGCAGAAGGGAAAAGGGATCCTGGGAGCTGATTTTATCATTGGCCACCAGATCCTAGTGGATCTCAGGAACCACTGTCTATGGGGAGCCATAGTGACTGACAGGGAAGGTGAGGTGGCGGTGATCCCAGAAAAAGGGGCCAAGGGAACATTGTGTACCGTGAAGCCAAAGGAGGGTTACGACTTGGAATTACTGGTCAGTAACACCCCAGTGGAGTACCAGGCATATGTACGGGCACATCTTGCAGCATTTGCCACCCACAAACATGACTGTGGCAGGGTAATGGGGGTGGAAGTTAGTATAGTAGGGGACCCCATGACCCGACCATAAAAGCAATATAACTTCCCCAGGGAGGCAGAGGCAGACCTGACAACGGCGCTGGGATCACTGGTGGAACACGGGGCATGTTAAGACCGATAGCAACCCATGTGAACTCTCCACTGTGGCCGGTTAAGAAACCGGACAACTCATGGAGGGCCACCGTGGATTATCGAGCACTAAATAAGAATATCCCTGCCTGTGCACCCACAGTAGCAGCCGTAGCGGATCTCATAGGGAGTATTCCAGCATCTGCGACCACTTTCACGGTGCTGGGCATTTCAAATGGGTTCTGGTCCATTCCTTTAAAACGAGAGGACCAGTACAAGTTCGCCTTTACCTTTAAGGGCCAACAATACACGTGGAACTGTCTTCCCCAAGGCTTCCACAATAGTCCCAGCATTTTTCACCAATGCATGGCGAACTGTTTAAAGGGCTTTAGCAGACCCCAGCAGTTGGTGCAGTAGTGGATGACCTGCTTCTGTTCACCAATCAGGGGGAGGAGCATGGCCCACTGCTGGCTGAGCTGCTGGAGCTGCTAAAAGAAGAAGGGTTTAAAGTAAACCCCAAGAAGGCACAAATCGGCCAGAAGGAAGTCAAATTCCTGGGGCTGACTGTGCGCGCTGGGGAAAGGGCCATAGACAAGGCTAGAAGGGAGGCAGTACAGGAGTTACCAGCCCCCAACACAGTGACAGGAGTAAGGTCCTTTCTAGGACTCACCGGGTACTGCAGAGACTTCATTGAGGATTATGCAGCCCCTCTGCTCAGGCTCCTACACAAGAGTGTAGAGTGGGACTGGGATGAGAGTTGCGTGGCAGCATTTAATCAGCTCAAGAAGGACTTGCAGACCGCGCCAGCCTTAGGAGCGATAGATGTAGGAAAGGAGTTTTTCCTGGAGGTGGCAGCCAGCGGGGACAGTTTGAGCTCAGTACTGCTTCAAGAGCGGCACGGCCAGCTGAGACCGGTGGTTTACTCCTCCAGGATCCTCACAGATGTGGAGAAAGGGTACTCCAACTGTGAGAGACACCTCCTAGCCACACATTGGGCAGTGAAAAGATCCTTGATCTTCACGGGAGGGTCTCCTCTAACACTCCTAACCCACCACACACCTACTCAGATGCTCCTAGATGGGAGGATTAAGGACGGGACGGTGAGCAGTGCCCGCATTGCTCGCTGACCCTGCTCCTCTCCCAGATGGACCTCAGAGTAGAAGGCCCCCGCGAGCCAAGGCTCGCAGCCAACCTAATCTATCCAGGGAAAGCCCACAGGTGCTCCATAGAAGGGGTATGGGAGGTGAACATTGGCCTTCGGGCTGGGTTACACCCTACAGGCCGGGACATCTACGTGGACGGGTCCAGCACGGTATCTGCTGGCGAACGACTCACTGGGTGCGGAGTCTATGACCCAAGGGCAGGTATTGCCCTGGCAATCAAGCTCCCCAGCACCATGAGCGCCCAGCATGCTGAACTGTCCGCCGTAATGTACGTGGTGACCCACTCCGAGGAATTCCCTACCCCGTACACGATTTGCTCGGACAGTATGTTCACCTGTAATTCATGTACGGAGTACCTGGCTATCTCGTCCCGTCGCGGATACATGTCCGCTGACGGGAGACCCCTGGCAAGCAAGCCCCTGCTGGAAAAAATCATGACAGCGGTGGGGGAAGAAGGAAAGGTCTACATACATAAGGTGAAGGCCCATTCAAAAACCGAACCCCGTGCAGAGGGAAACCAACAGGCTGACAAACTGGCCAAAGAAGGTGCCCGCATGGGAAAGTTCTGGGACCCCGATGACACCAGCAGCGGTCAAGAATAAGAACAGGGCAGCAGAGATTACAGGGATAGCCTTGGCCCCGGACTTAAATACAGTTCAGGCACAGGACCCAGTCCTGAAAGCTGTCCTGAACGCACTAGCTAGAGGAGAGAGAGTAGAAGGTCCGTACGGCACAGCAGCCATTACCGTTAAGGAAGGCATGCTGTTTAAAGAGGGACAATGGGTCGTGCCACAGCAGCACCAGAGGGAATTCCTAAAACTGGCCCATGAGGGTCCAGGAGCGGGACCACCCCGGGCCTGAGACCACCTGGCAACGGGTGGAACAGGCAGGATGGTGGCCGGGACTCAGGGAGGACGTCCGCAAGTTCTGTGCGAACTGCCTGGTGTGTGCTGCGAACAACCCTGACCCCCAGAAAAGGAAGGTGTCCCTAGGACACGTCAGGAGGGTAGAGGGACCATGGCAGTCAATCCAAATTGACTACATCGGGCCCCTACCCACCGCCCAGGGAGGCTACAAATACTGCCTAGTCCTGGTGGACGTGTTCTCAAAATGGGTTGAAGCCTTCCCCTGCCGAACAACCACCGCACTAGGGACAGCTAAGATTCTAGTGAGGGAAGTGTTCTCCCGGTGGGGACTCCCACAGTATGTGGAGTCGGACCAGGGGAGCCATTTCACCGGGCAGGTAATGCAGGCAACCCTTAAGGTGCTCGGCATTGAGGGGAAATGGCACATTGCCCACAGTCCACAGTCATCTGGTATTGTGGAGCGTTTAAACCGCACCATTAAAGAAAGGCTGCGGAAGGAAACGGGAGACTCACCCCAAAAGTGGGTGGAGGTCTTACCATTGGTCCTAATGGGGATCCGAGCTAGCCAGTCAAAGAGCACCGGGTATTCCCCATACGAGCTCATGACTGGCCGGATCACGCGGACCCCCACCCATGTCCTAGCCCCGGTGCTCACAGAAGGTCAGCTCAGAGAGGTGAACCGGGTCCGGTTTGTCAGGAACCTGTTTGAACACCTCAAACAGATTCACTGCCAGGCTGCTAGTAACATGGGCAGACAGCATCAGAGTAACCGATTGCTGCTAGAACCCAGCAAACACCACGAATGGGAGATAGGGGACCAGGTCATGGTGAGGAACTATGCTCGGGTCGGGGTTTTTGAAGCATTATATATGGGGCCATACAGCATTGTGGACAAGGCAAGCCCGATGGTCTATGCCATAAAGCTGCCCCGCCGTACTAAGTGGTTCCATATCAACCAGTGCAAGCTGTACAACCCAGGGTCAGCCAAGCACAGAGGGCAGCCGGGAGGGGTGAACCGTCCTCAGGACAGGGACCCTCCGTTGGCCGCCCCCGACGGTGGAGGGCCCACAGGGAATGTGGCAGGCTCAGAAACCGTGCCTATAGGGGCGGTGAATTGCAGTACTGGAGGGGCTATCCCACCCATCGTTTGGGATTCGGACGCACCTCCAGTAACCCAAGCCCTGAGAAGGACCCTCCGTACACCACGGCCAACGATACCGTGGTCACCGGCATCTGAGCCTCAGCGATTCTACCCTAGGAGAAGGGCAGCCCGACAGGAAAGGCCGAAGGTCAGAAGTACAGAGGCCGCTCAGAGGAGGGACCCCCAGCCAGCCGCCTCCAGCGATGAGGGTCTCACAGGAGCAGTAGCAACGAGCTGTCCCAGAGACAAGGGTCTCCAGCTCACCAGCTGCGGGGAAACCTTAGCATCCAGGCGGCTATCAGGCCGCACAAGGCATGGGCCTGACAGTGACTAACCAGGTCACCCGGAGACGGGTGGCGGTTGTACATAGCTCTAATTTTAGTTTAAGGATATTTTAAGGTTTAGTTTAGAATTGAGGGTAATATTGCAGTAATGTTTAGGTGATTATTTTGAGTTTGTCTTGTGTGTCAGCCAGCCTGAGAGCAGTTCTCAAGGGCAAGATCCAGACATTATCAGGAGACCAATTGATGTTGTTTAATTTTAATCTAGGTTTTTTTTCCTTCTGTAATGTGGTTGTACGTTGCCTATATGCTGGTGAATATAATGTAACTGAAATGAAATGTAACTGTGCTGAAATGCAATTGTAGTGATTGAACCCCCTCCAAGCTGGGAGGGTATAAATGTAAAAAGTTTGTACCTGTAAAAGGAAAAGTGTGCCTCTATGGATATGTTGCATAAGTGTAATGCATTTTGGGTATTAGTTTAGCTAATTTATGGGGAAGGTTATCTCTTGGGAGTCAGGAACTTTGCTCACCTTGAAGAATGATACCATAAGTGATATGGTATCACAGGGGGGAATGTAGAATTTACCAATAGCTCGCAAAGATTCCAGGTACCTTTCCCCTACAGAGGAGAAGAATCCCTTTCTGGGCTTTTAAAAGGGGCAGACGAAGCCTATGGGGGATAAAAGGGGATGCATTCATGGAGACCCCCCCCCCAGTGTTTGGACTCATAGGAAAGGGAATTCAAAATGGACCTAAATTACAGAAGCTTGAGATTCCCTAAACATCTATGGGAAGGAGCATATCAATTTTAAGATTCTACAACATTTTGGCTGCAAAAAAAAAGAGTTACCAAATACAGGAGGTGGGGCCAAATTCATGTATTAAAGACCCCAGACTGTCTGGGGGAACTATTCACCCTCTAAGAGATAATCGAATTACCCAATCAAGCACAATGGAAATCATGGTCAAGAAACTGGACAATTCTAAAACAATGCAAAACCACTGATAGCACATTCTCACACCCTAATCGAGTTACTGCTGACAAAGGAGACATTTGAAAATCAGTGGACAGTACAGTTTAAACAGAGCCCAAGAGATTTGATGGGAGATAACGGAGCCTTTTTTTTGGAATATATCTATCCCCCAGTTTTATAAGGAAAGACCAGCAAGGAGCAACACGCAGACTAGCAGAACACAGGAAAACTAGCAGAAGACAGGAGAGAAGCAGAGCACAGACTGGAACACAGACACAGACACAAGCAGCCGGAGCTGGGGAGTGAGGAAATGGAGCAGTGAAGGAAACTACTAGAACTCATCAAGAACTGACTGAGCACGAGGCCCACAAAATGAAAGGTTGTCAGCAACCAAATTGACAACCCGGGCCACCACAACCAGCAAAACGACCAACCGAAACCAACTCAACAAAAACCAAAGAATCGACATTTATTTCCACTCTACAATCTATTTCGGAATGACCAATGGGGGAGAAATGACCAAAAAGGACTAACTAAAACTATTCCTAACCAAAGATAGTGGGTATTTACCCCATACATCCAAAACGCAACTTAGCGCATCAACGGACGCACCCCAACCGAAGACTACGCAGTCCGAAGTCCTCTCCTCCGTCCGGGGTACGGCTCACCTAGAAGGCCAAGTGCAGCGAACCCCGAAACCGTGATTCACCGGCAACTGTCTAAAGGGATTGGTGAGCATAGCCCCTGAACCCCCCAGAGCTATAACTTCGTTAGTTAGGGGAATTGGGAGGAGGGAGGCTGGGATAACTTGTGTAAATGTATCTGCATTCGCCTTTTTACCCCATTTAGAGTTTAAGCTGTATTCTTTTCCCCACAGACTGTATTTGGACAATTTATTCAATGTGTTGTACCCTTCAGTGTGTATTGGTCTGTGTGTGTTACTAAAGGTGTGCCTTTTTACTTCTTTTTAAACACAATAAAGCCATACCTGCTTCCTACCTTGAAACCGATTGTCTGTCCAAGTCTGTCACAGTCCCTTCATAATTCCGGTGTCTAGAACCAAGGGTGTGGGAGCGATTCGGAACCGCTCATATAAGGTCAGAAGGGAAAGCTGACCCCCTGCAAACCACCCCTTACAGCACGGGAACAGTGATTGGATTCAGCACGGGAACAGTGATTGGATTCAGCATGGGAACAGTGATTGGATTCAGCACGGGAACAGTGATTGGATTCAGCATGAGAACAGTGATTGGATTCAGCGCCGGAACAATGATTGGATTCCGCATGGGAACAGTGATTGGATTCAGCATGGGAACAGTGATTGGATTCAGCATGGGAACAGTGATTGGATTCAGCATGGGAACGTGTGGTGTAGTAAATGAACTGGAATATGATCTTTGCATTAGTCACACAAGAAGGGCAGAACAACTGGAAAGCAGAAGCAGTTAATGCATTCAACCAAACATTAAGCTCTGAAAATGTATTTTATTAAAAAGGTATGGAGAAAAGACAGGAATGATAATGGAATTAAAGTAGATAACTGCAATTAAAGAGTTAGCACTGACACAGGTGTGATGCGCCAATTGATCTTCTGTGCTATAATTCTATTTTTCTGTTATATCTGGTCTAATGAATAATGTGACAACATAATATAATAAATCACTCTTTTCAGTTCATAGTATTAATGCTTACTTCATACATAATAATGTTTTCTGAATATCTACACATTGATTTCTTTCTGGTTCTGTATATTTCAGAATAATGGAGGAGCAGTATGATTTACCTTTAAGGATTATACTATATTTGTTTATTATTTTGACTGGTTTGTCTGTCCTTTGAATATTTGGAGGCCTTCCAATGGAAAAATTCCAAACCAAGTAGCTATTGACTTTCAAAGCAAAACAATTAGAAATGTTTACCCCATGTGCTTAAACTTGGAAACTATTCAAAACTCAGAACTTGGCACTTTCAATCATCAAACTTGATATCACTTGGTTTTTTTTGCAGAAAAGGTAACACTGATGACTTAGCACTGCTCAAAATAGAATGGAGCTATTCAAACAAGAACAGCCAGCTGGGGCCCTCACCTGTGCTAAGTTATCTATCTCATCCAAACAGGAGTTGGGTACTACCATAACCTCAGTACCCTTGAGCTAAGGAATAATAACAACAACCTGTATTTATATAGCACCTTTAATGTGGTAAAGTGTCCCAAGGCGCTTCACAGGAGTGTTATAAGACAAAAGAATAAATTTGACACTGAGCCACAGAAGAAGAAATTATGGCAGATGACCAAAAGCTTGGTTAAAGAGGTAGGCTTTAAGGAGCATCTTAAAAGAGGAAAGAGAGATAAAGAGGCGGAGAGGTTTAGGGAGGGAGTTCTAAAGCTTAGGGGAAGAAAATCAGCCAAGGTTCGCATCCCTGCTCACTACCCATTAATTTCTGCTGGAAAATGTGTGTGTGTGTACATCAGCTGATGACAAGATTGAATGTAGTTGAGCACCATTGTTGAGGCTTATGCTTGAAGAATGGCCCATTGGGTGATACCAATGGGTGGCATGTGCCTGTGATTTTCACTCTAGAATGAGTCAGCGCATTCAGGAGAGGACGAAAGACAATTGGAGGAGGGAAATATATCACCACCCTCCCTCCACCTTCAAAACTTGCTGACACCCAGGAATAAGCTGGTTAACAGACACTGCAGGCCAACCTTGTCATAAATGTAGATACTGTTTTGCACCCATTCATCCTATTCATGAGAACATAAGAACATAAGAAATAGGAGCATGATTAGGCCATTTGACCCCTCGAGCCTGCTCCGTCATTCAATAAGATCATGGCTGATCTGATCATCGACTCAGCTCCACTTCCCTGCCCGCTCCCCATAACCCTTTACTCCTTTATCGCTCAAAAATTTGTCTATCTCCATCTTAAATATATTCAATGACCCAGCCTTCACAGCTCTCTGGGACAGAGAATTCCATAGATTAACAACCCTCTGAGAGAAGAAAGTTCTCCTCATCTCAGTTTCAAATGGACAACCCCTTATTCTGAGTCTATGTCCCCTAGTTTTAGTTTCCCCTATGAGTGGAAATATCCTCTCTGCATCCACCTTGTCGAGCCCCTTCATTATCTTATATGTGTCAATAAGATCACCTCTCATTCTTCTGAACTCCAATGAGTATAGGCTCAACCTACTCAACCTATCCTCATAATCAACCACCTCATCTCCGGAATCAACCTCGTGAACCTTCTCTGAACAGCCTCCAATGTAAGTATATCCTTCCTTAAATATGGAGACCAAAACCGTACGCAGCCCCACCAATACCCTGTACAGTTGTAGCAGGGCTTCTCTGCTTTTATTACATTCATCAATTCCTTCCCTTTTAACTAATTGAATCTAGCTGAGTCATTTCTCAATTGTTACAATATTATCCCTATTCTTTATGTAAAAATTATGCAATGCTGTGACATGGGAGGACAGTTGCACCAATGTCCGTGTTCTCGACCAAGCCAACAACCCCAGCATTGAGTGGCCCCTGGCCTACGAGCACCATTGGAGCAGGCCGGGGAGTGGAAGGAGCAACGTGGCGGTCTAGCCCAGCAGGCTGAGCGGTCTCCGGCCTGCGAGCACCATCGGAACAGGCCGGGGAGCGGAAGGAGCAGCATGGTGGCATACCACTCCAGGGAGCAGCACGTGCTGGAGCAGGAGAGCAACGGCAGTGAAGAGGGACATCACCAAGATCCAGGTCGCTGATTGGAGTGCGGGCAGATGCGGCGAGGTCAGGGCGAAAAAGCGGCGAGAGATTGTAGAGGGATGTGATCGGGGCCCAGGAGAGGCGTGAGTTTGGGGCCCAGAAGAGACGAGGGCCCAGGGGCAGCATGGGCCAGCCCACACTGCGATATGTGTGTGCACTAGGTTCATGCAGCAGAGCTGGTCTCCAGTCGTCTTGGTTAATCCTTGCTACTGACCAAGACCTAGTTCTATCAAGTCCGTGTGGTGGCTGGTGTGCAACGGTCACCGCACATTAAAACAATTCAAGCACAGGCATCTTCCACCCTTCAACATGTAGTTCAGGACCTGGAATTTTAGGTCCTTCATTGAAACACCTGTGAACTTTTTGATGTGGCAGCAAGTCATCCTCGATTCGAGGGACTGCCTATGATGATGATGATGTGACATAGAGGAAGAATGCATAAGGAGGAGGTTCAACCATTTCACAATATCTCTATAAATATTAACATATAACTTGATATTCCAAGTCACTGCCAATGTCAGCACTTTTCAATATTTGACTCAAGGCAACCGAAAAATGTTTACTTATCGTGCCAAAATTGAACTTTTCCTCTGGTTGTAAAAACATTTTCATAACAAAAATGGAATGATAGCCTAGAAACTGCTGTTGGTATGCTGACTAAAGTAAGGAAATCAGCGCGGTCCCGGCCTGCAAGACCTTTAGCAGGCCGGAGCCATAGGAGGGAGCAGCATGCAGCGGCATACCACTGCAGGGAGCAGCACGTGCTGCTGCAGGAGGGCGACGGCTATGAAGCCAGGTCACTGATTGCAGTGCTGGCAGGCGCAGCAGGAGGGGCGAAGGAGCGGCAAGAGTCCGTAGAGGGAAGTGACCGGGACCCAGGAGATGCGTGAATCTGGGGCCCAGAAGAGGCAAGGGCCCAGGGGCAGCACGGGCCAGCCCACACTGCAATATGTGTGCGGGCTCGGTCTGTGCAGCAGAGCTGGTCTCCAGTTAGTCTTGGGTAATCCTTGCCACTGGACCAAGACCTAGCTTTGTCAAGCCCGTGTGGTGGCTGGTGTGCAACGGCCACCACATGTTTAAAAAATCCAAGCACAGGCTTCACAATGTAGTTCTGGATCTGGAATATCAGGTCCTTCATTGAAACACCTGTGAACTCATCCCTTTTTGATGTGGAAGCAAGTCATCCTCGTTTCAAGGGACTGCCTATGATGATGATCTAGGAGAATTCCCACTTGTTTGTTAACACTCAATATTGTCATTTTAGCTACATGCACTAATTTTGGAGAAGACACGTTATGTGCCCTCAGTCTCCAGTTTTGCCCAACGCCAATGTACAAGAAATTGATGAATCACTGGATTCAAAGATAGATCAACGGAGTGAGCAAAAGGAAGAACATCAAAGTGGAGCCTATCTAGTTGCCGGGCAGATCATGAACTCCATAAAATATTTAAAGCACAGACAATCCAGTCAAAATGTTAAACAAGTATTGTATCCTTAAAGGTAAATCATACTGCTCCTCCATTATTCTGAAATATACAGAACCAGAAAGAAATCAATGCGTAGATATTCAGAAAACAGTAGTGAGGGGGAAGGTTCAGGTGAGTGAAAAATGCAAAAAGTCAAAGAGCAAGGAGAAGGCAATAGAGCAGGGTAGCGATGGGGGAAATTATAATCAGAGTGTGACAGGAAGGGATAGAATGTATAAAAATAAGAAAGTATCAGAAAGCATCAGAAAGTGGGGTCAAAGTAGGGAAAAATGGTAAAAAGACAAAATTAAAAGCTCTTTATCTGAATGCATGCAGCATTCGTAACAAGATAGATGAGTGGACGGCACAAATAGATATAAATGGGTATGATTTGATAGCCATTGGAGAGGCGTGGTTGCAAGGTGACAGGCTAGAAACTGAATATTCAGGGGTACTTGACAATTCAGAAGGATTAACAGAAGGGAAAAAGAGGTGGGTGCAGCTCTGTTAATAAAGGATGAGATCATGACAGTAGTGAGAAATGATATTGGCTCAGAAGATCAAGATGTAGAATCAGTTTGGGTGGAGATAAGAAATAATAAGGAGAAAAAGTCACTGGTCGGTGCAGTCTATAGGCCCCTTAACAGTAGCTACACTGATGGACAGAGTATAAATCAAGAGATAATGGAGGCTTGTAAGAAAGGTACGGCAATAATCATGGGCGATTTTAATTTTCATATTGATTGGACAAATCAAATTGGCTAAGGTAGCCTCGAGGAAGAATTCATAGAGTGTATCCGGGATAGTTTCCTTGAACAGTATGTTGCGGAACCAACCAGGGAGCAGGCTATCCTGGATCTGGATAATGAGACAGAATTAATAAATGATCTCATAGTAAAGGATCCTCTCGGAAAGAATGATTATAGCATGGTTGAATTTCAAATTCAGTTGGAGGGTGAGAAAGTTGGATCTGAAACCAATGTCCTGATCTTAAATAAAGGCAATTATAGAGGTATGACAGAGTTGGCTAAAATGGACTGAGAAAATAGATTAAAGTATAAGACAGTTGATAAACAGTGACAGACATTTAAGGAGATATTTCACAACTTTCAACAAAAATATATTCCAATAAGAAGGAAAGACTTTAAGAGAAGGGAATACCATCCATGGCTAACTAAGGATGTAAAGGATAGTATCTGTTATGTATATAAACATTATAACTGTGTAAGAGGGCACATCTGTTGGAGGCCCAAGGCTCACGTGCACACCTCATGCAAGCGAGTATAAAAGGTGTCTGCCATGCTGCTTTGGCACTCTGGAGTTTTATTAAAGAGACTAAGGTCACATCATTTTAAGCTTACAGTACTCAGTCTTGTGGAGTTATTCTAAACATAACAATTGGCGCCGAGTAACAGATCACAAACTTTCACACGGTTATTGCTGCCGTTGGTATTCTTCAACGATTTGTAGAGGGTGATGATTGGGAAGCCTTCATTGAACGTCTCAACCAGTACTTCGTGGCCAACGAGCTGGATGCGGACGATAAAGCGATCAAGCGCAGGGCGATTCTCCTCACCGTTTGTGGGTCTACAACATACGGCCTCATCAAGCTTCTGCTAGCACCGACGAAACCAACAGAAAAGACATATGCAGAGTTGTGTACGCTGGTTTGGGAACACCTCAAGCCGAAGGAGAGCATCTTAATGGCCAGGTATCACTTCTATATGCACCATCGCTCCGAGGGTCAGGACGTGGCAAGTTATGTCGCTGACCTAAGACGCCTTGCGGGACCTTGTGATTTTGCTGGATATTTGGGGGAAATGCTACTGGACTTTTTCATGCTTGGAATCGGCCACAAGATCATTCTTAGCAAGCTGCTGTCTGCCGAATCCCTAGTCCTGAACAAGGCCATCACGATAGCCCAGGCTTTCATGTCCACGAACGATAATACTAAACTGATATCTTCTCAACATCGAAGCTGACCGGCAAGTACTGTGCATAAAATAATACTGTTAGGAGGCAAAACTGTACATAGCAGGGCCTACATGTCTGCAGCTTCAAGACCTAGGATGACTCAAAGTCCGCCATGGGGCATGAATGCGAATCCATTAACATTATGTTGGCGCTGCGGGGGTAATCATAGAGTCCATCAATGTCAATTCAAGCACTATGTGTACAAAGGCAGTGAAACAATGGAGCACCTCCAGTGAATGTGCAAACGTGCTGCGACTCACCAAGTGGCAGAGTCGGCAGAAGATGGTCGATCCGAAGTGGATCATGCTGAACGAGTAAGAGAGACAACTCAACCCGAGGCCGAGGAAGAAGTATATGGGGTACACACCTTCACCACCAAGAGACCTCCTATAATGCTGAAAGTCAAATTAAATGTCATTCCAGTTTCCATGGAGTTGGACATGGAGGCGAGTCAGTCAATTATGAGCCAGAAGGCTTTTGAGTGGGGCAACAAGGCACAAAAGCCCAAACTGAGCCCGATTTATACAAAGCTGCGCATTTACACCAAAGAGCTCATACCAGTCATTGGCAGTTCAGCAGTGAAGATATCGTACGATGGAGCTGTGCATGACTTATCACTGTGGACTGTACCAGGCGATGGCCCAACGCTGTTCAGAAGAAGCTGGCTAGGAAAGATTCAATGGAACTGGGATGACATCAAAGCACTATCTTTGGTGGATGACGCCTTGTGAGCTCAAGTGCTGAGCAAATTTCCGTCGCTATTTGAACCAGGCATCGGCAACGTCATAGGCGTCAAGGTGCAGATCCATCCTGATACGTCCTTACAATACAGTATAAATGCACACGAGGCCCATGCTTGAGAGTAGGTCGTCAGTCTCGTGTGACCTGTCCTTTATTTCTTAGCACTCAAGTGATGGAAGTGGGTGGAGCTTCCCCTTTTATATCTGAAGGTCCAGGTTAGAGTGTCTCCCACAAGTTCACCACCTCGTGGTCATTGTTCTCACAGTGTACAACTTAGGTCAGATTATACATGGGTTACAATGACAGTTGAATACATGACATCACCTCCCCACCGCCCCCGCCCCCCCCCCCCCCCCCCGCCAAAGTCTTATTGGGATCACAGGTTGAGTCTCTCTGGTGGTTTGCGCTCTCTTGTAGAGTGCCTGAGTTGGGGCTCCGGTTGTTGGGCGCTGGCCTGAGTGTCTGCTGTTTGCGGTGCCTCAGGCCTGTCTGGACTGCCCACAGTGACTGGGCTTTCCTCCACTTGGTTCCGGTGTTCGGTCACCAGTGGAGGAGTGAACTCTATATCGTGTTCTTCCTCTGCTTCTTCTATGGGGTTGCTGAACCTCCTTTTTGTTTGATCCACATGTTTGCGGCAGATTTGTCCATTGGTAAATTTAACTACCAGAATCCTATTTCCCTCTTTGGCAATCACAGTGCCTGTGAGCCATTTGGGCCTTGCAGCGTAGTTGAGGACAAAAACAGGGTCATTAACATCAATACATCGTGCCCTCGCATTCCTGTCATGGTAGTCACATTGTGACTGGCGCCTGCTCTCGACAATTTCTTTCATGGTGGGGTGTATAAGGGATAACCTGGTTTTGAGCGTCCTTTTCATTAGCAGCTCTGTGGGTGGAACCCCTGTGAGCGAGTGTGGTTGGGATCTATAGGCCAACAGGAGGCATGATAAGCGGTTTTGTAGGGAACCCCCTTGGATTCTGAGCATCCCCTGTTTGATTATCTGCACTGCTCGTTCCGCCTGGCCGTTTGAGGCTGACTTGAATGGTGCCGTTCTGACATGGTTGATTCCATTGCCTGCCATGAAGTCCTGGAATTAAGTGCTTGTGAAGCACGGGCCATTGTCGCTGACCAAGATGTCTGGTAGACCGTGGGTGGTGAACATTGCCCGTAGACTTTCTACTGTGGCAGAGGATGTGCTTGAATTTAAAATGTCACACTCGATCCATTTGGAGTAGGCATCTACTACAACCAAAAACATTTTTCCCATGAAAGGACCTGCGTAGTCCACATGGATGCGTGACCAAGGCTTGGCGGGCCATGGACAGGGGCTAAGGGGGGCTTCCCTGGGCGCATTGCCCAGCTGGGCGCACATGTTGCACCTGCGAACACAAAGTTCCAGATCTGCGTCTATCCCTGGCCGCCAAACGTGTGACCTGGCAATTGCCTTCATCATGACAATGCCCGAGTGCTCATTGTGGAGTTCTCTGATGAACACCTCTCTGCCCATCTGGGGCACGACTACGCGGTTTCCCCACAGTAGGCAATCGGCTTGAATCGAGAGTTCATCCCTGCGCCTGTGAAATGGTTTAAATTCCTCATGGCATGCCCTGTACGTGGCTGCCCAGTCCCCATTCAGAACACATTTCTTGACTAGAGACAATAGCGGGTCTCTATTTGTCCAGACTTTAATCTGACGGGCTGTCATGGGTGAGCCTTTGCTTCCGAAAGCTTCAACAGCCATGACCATCTCAGCAGCATGCTCGGTAGCCAATTCAGTGGTGGCTGGTGGGAGCCTGCTGAGTGCATCGGCGTAGTTTTCGGTGCCTGGTCTGTGCCGAATTGTGTAGTCAGAGGCGGCTAACATGAGTGCCCACCTCTGTATGCGGGCCGATGCGTTTGCATTTATGGCCTTGTTGTCAGCCAAAAGGGACGTTAGGGGTTTGTGATCTGACTCCAGCTCAAATTTCCTGCCAAACAGGTACTGGTGCATTTTCTTTACCGCATATACACATGCGAGCGCCTCCTTTTCTACCATCCCGTAGCCCCTTTCTGCCTGAGACAGACTTCTGGAGGCATAAGCTACCGGCTGTAACTGACCCTTGGCATTGACATGCTGCAACACACACGCGACATCATAGGGCGACGCATCGCACGTTAAAACAAGTTTCTTACATGGGTCATATAGCGTTAACAGATTGTTGGAACATAACAAATTGCGTGCTCTATTAAAAGCCCTTTCCTGGCTGTCCCCGCAGACCCATTCGCGACCTTTGCATAGGAGCACGTGTAGCGGCTCTAGCAGCGTGCTCAATTTGGGAAGAAAGTTACCAAAATAGTTCAGGAGCTCCAGGAATGAATGCAGCTCCGTCGTGTTACGGGGTCTGGGTGCTCTCTGGATCGCTTCCGTCTTGGACGCAGTAGGGCTGATCCCGTCTGCTGCTACCCTCATCCCCAGAAATTCTACCTCTGGAGCTAGGAAGACACACTTCGCCTTTTTCAGTCGCAGCCCTACCCGGTCCAGTCTGCGTAGCATCTCCTCCAGGTTGTGGAGGTGTTCTTCAGTATCGCAACCCATGATGAGGATGTCGTCCTGAAAAACCACCGTCCCTGGAATCGACTTGAGGAGGCTTTCCATATTTCGTTGGAAGATCGCGGCTGCCGAGCGAATCCCGAATGGACATCTGTTGTACTCAAACAACCCCTTGTGTGTTGTGATGGTGGTCAGCTTCTTCGACTCACTCGCCAGCTCCTGGATCATGTAAGCTGAGGTCAGGTCCAATTTTGAAAAAAGTTTGCCACCGGATAGCATCGCAAAGTGGTCCTCCGCTCTCGGTAGTGGGTACTGGTCTTGGAGTGACACCCGATTGATGGTGGCCTTGTAATCACCACATATCCTGACCGACCTATCTGCCTTGAGCACTGGCACAATCGGGCTCGCCCAGTCACTGAATTCGACTGGCGAGATGATGCCTTCCCTCAGCAGGCGGTCCAATTCGCCTTCTATCTTTTCCCGCATCACGTACGGCACCGCTCTGGCCTTGTGGTGTACTGGCCTGGCGTCCGGGTTTATGTGAATCACTACCTTGGCCCCCATGAAAGTGCTAATGCCGGGTTGAAATAATGAGTCAAATTTATCCAGGATCTGTGAGCATGATACTCGCTCCACAGAGGAAATTGCATTGACATCGCCCCATTTCCAGTTCATGACAGCAAGCCAACTCCTCCCCAGTAGTGCGGGACTGTCCCCTGGGACAACCCAGAGTGGTAACCTGTTCTCCGAATCTTTGTGGGTCATGACTACCGTGGCGCTGCCGAGCACCGGAATGATCTCCTTTGTGTATGTCCGTAGCTGTGCGTCAATCGGCGATAATTTTGGCCTTCTGGCCTTGGATGCCCACAACTTTTTGAACTGTTTGATACCCATCAGGGACTGGCTGGCCCCTGTGTCTAGCTCCATTGATACTGGGATGCCATCGAGGAGCACTTTCATCATTATCAGTGGCGTCCTGGTGTATGAACTGTATACGTACTCCACATGAACTCGCTGAACTTCAGCTTCCAGCGATTTCCCCCAGCGTTCATTTCTGCATTTTCTGCAGGTATTTTGCTCATCTCTGCAAACTCCAGCTGAGTGTGTGCCTCCACGCCTCCACGCCTCCAACATGAGCTGCTGTTGGAAACAAAAGGTCCCTTGCCAGTCGATCGTCTCTGACTGCCCCTGTTATTGTCCTTGAGCATGCCATTAACAGGTGTTGATGGCCCCATTACTGGCCGCATTGTCCCTTGCAATGGCGTGAATCGCCGTTCAGCTTGCCATTGTCTCTGTCGAACTCCCCCTCTGGGTTCGACTACATGTTGGGGCATGCCCGATTGCCCTTGACTGCCTGAAGAACTGTGTGCTGCTTTAACAATGTTGAATCTCTGTCCCAACCATTCTTTAAATTGTGTCGGGATATTGTGTTGGGGAAATTGATGGGATTGAAGGCCGATAAATCCCCAGGGCCTGATGTACTGCATCCCAGAGTACTTAAGGAGGTGGCCTTGGAAATAGTGGATGCATTGACAGTCATTTTCCAACATTCCATTGACTCTGGATCAGTTCCTATCGAGTGGAGGGTAGCCAATGTAACCCCACTTTGTAAAAAAGGAGGGAGAGAGAAAGCAGGGAATTATAGACCGGTCAGCCTGACCTCAGTCGTGGGTAAAATGATGGAATCAATTATTAAGGATGTCATAGCAGCGCATTTGGAAAATGGTGACATGATAGGTCCAAGTCAGCATGGATTTGTGAAAGGGAGATCATGCTTGACAAATCTTCTGGAATTTTTTGAGGATGTTTCCAGTAAAGTGGACAAAGGAGAACCAGTTGATGTGGTATATTTGGACTTGCAGAAGGCTTTCGACAAGGTCCCACACAGGAGATTAATGTGCAAAGTTAAAGCACATGGGATTGGGGGTAGTGTGCTGACGTGGATTGAGAACTGGTTGTCAGACAGGAAGCAAAGAGTAGGAATAAATGGGTACTTTTCAGAATGGCAGGCAGTGACTAGTGGGGTACCGCAAGGTTCTGTGCTGGGGCCCCAGCTGTTTACATTGTACGTTAATGATTTAGACGAGGGGATTAAATGTAGTATCTCCAAATTTGCGGATGACACTAAGTTGGGTGGCAGTGTGAGCTGCGAGGAGGATGCTATGAGGCTGCAGAGTGACTTGGATAGGTTAGGTGAGTGGGCAAATGCGTGGCAGATGAAGTATAATGTGGATAAATGTGAGGTTATCCACTTTGGTGGTAAAAACAGAGAGACAGACTATTATCTGAATGGTGACAGATTAGGAAGGGGGAAGGTGCAGCGAGACCTGGGTGTCATGGTACATCAGTCATTGAAGGTGGCATGCAGGTACAGCAGGCGGTTAAGAAAGCAAATGGCATGTTGGCCTTCATAGCGAGGGGATTTGAGTACAGGGGCAGGGAGGTGTTGCTACAGTTGTATAGGGCCTTGGTGAGGCCACACCTGGAGTATTGTGTACAGTTTTGGTCTCCTAACTTGAGGAAAGACGTTCTTGCTATTGAGGGAGTGCAGCGAAGATTCACCAGACTGATTCCCGGGATGGTGGGACTGACCTATCAAGAAAGACTGGATCAACTGGGCTTGTATTCACTGGAGTTCAGAAGAGTGAGAGGGGACCTCATAGAAACGTTTAAAATTCTGACGGGTTTGGACAGGTTGGATGCAGGAAGAATGTTCCCAATGTTGGGGAAGTCCAGAACCAGGGGTCACAGTCTAAGGATAAGGGGTAAGCCATTTAGGACCGAGATGAGGAGAAACTTCTTCACCCAGAGAGTGGTGAACCTGTGGAATTCTCTACCACAGAAAGTAGTTGAGGCCAATTCACTAAATATATTCAAAAGGGAGTTAGATGAAGTCCTTACTACTCGGGGGATCAAAGGGTATGGCGAGAAAGCAGGAAGGGGGTACTGAAGTTTCATGTTCAGCCATGAACTCATTGAATGGCAGTGCAGGCTAGAAGGGCTGAATGGCCTGCTCCTGCACCTATTTTCTATGTTTCTATGTTTAACACAGTACCTCTCGTCTGTTCTGCTAGTGACCATGCTCGCGTGGTTTAAATCCCAGTTTCTCCTCGCCATTGATACATCCTTACTATACAGTATAAATGCACACAAGGCCCATGCTTGAGAGAAGGTCAGTTTGTGGCCTGTCCTTTATTCCTTAGCACTTAAGTGATGGAAGTGGGTGGAACTTCCCCTTTTATATCTGAAGGTCCAGGTTCGGAGTGTCTCCCCCAAGTTCACCACCTAGTGGTCATTGTTCTCACAGTGTACAGCTTAGGTCAGATTATACATGGGTTACAATGACAGTTGAATACATGACACATCCAATCCCTGTTGCATGGCCTGTTCATCACAAGGCTCGAGCGGTTCCATATATGATGAGGGAGAATGTCGAGATCAAACCGGACAGATTACAATGAGAGGGAATCATATCGCCAGTTGAGTTCAACAAGTGGGGCAGCCCAATTGTTCCGGTGTTGAAAAGTGATGGCACGGTCAGAATCTGCGGAGACTACAAGGTAACAATCAACCGAGTGTTGTTACAAGACCAGTATCCACTACCCAAAGCGAGTGACCTGTTCGCAACGCTAGCAGGGGGGAAGTCGTTCACCAAATTGGATCTAAACTCCGCTTACATGACACAGGAGCTGGTTGAATCTTCGAAAAGCTTGACGTGTGTTGTCGGGCGCTTCCAAAGACAAAGGCACCTGCAGGGTATATATATGTATGTATGTATAAAATGGCTGCCAGAGATTCCGCAAAGCATTAGGGGAATTTAGCTAACCAGCTTAGTTAACTGATGATACTGCAGTTCCTTGCACAGGAACACTGAAAAGGGCCACTCAGCAGAATGTCTTTAATCAGCAACCCCAGACAAGATGTCCTGGTAGAACACTGGACATTGGGATTCCTGTAACTGTGTTAAGGTAAGGAGGTTAGGCGCAAACAGAACCCAAGGACAGTAGAGATAAGGGTGTCTGGAAAACATCACAAGGCCATGAGTAAGCTCCTAGCTAAACATGAGATGATCACGCAGTCCCCTGGTGCTGGGGCCCAAAGAAACCGATTTGTAATCTATAATCATTATGATTGGATTGTGTCCAGCTGACATGGGCTGAGTAATAGTAGTGAACTGTTGTAAAACATATAAATATCGATGAATTTCTTTGTTCGGCGGAGAGTAGTGCCTGGAGTAACCCAGAGGCTTTCTCTCCGCGGGCGTAATTAAAACCGTTTTGATGTTTGGAACCGACCCGAGAAAACATTCGCGCTAACAGTGGCGTAGTCGGCAAGATTTTGGAGATTGCTTTGATACTCTTGGAAAAACCGGGTGAGTATATAGAGTATATACTTAAACTTATCCTGGGGCTGGGTGGTGTCCAGCGACCGACGAATATCCAACTTGTGAACAGGGTCGGACCAACAGGCAAAATGGTGGTAGGTAGTTCGTTAAGGACACGTAGAGCGCTATCGGGAATTTCTTAAAATATTTAAGAATTGTATCATAAGCCTGGTGTAAGAAAGACATCGTGATGTACTTGTGACCCAACAGCTAGCCAGGAGATGGTCTACTACAAGTAGTGCTAGACAGAAAGCGGACCTCTGGGAGTAGATTCCTAATGGTTCTAATCCTACCCAGGAATGGTCAACGATCAGAAAAACTTGAGTGGGGGCCAGAAAGGTCCCTTACCTGCCACCTGGCGTTGAAACAGAGAAAGGTAATGGAAAGGATGATTAAATCAGGCTGGAAACCCCACGACCCACCGGCTGACCAGCGTGAGTGGTGGAAGAAGGAAAAGAAAGATAAGGAAGAAAAGGCCTGGGTTCTGAATCTTCGGGCCACGTAAAATTAACAGAGAAAGTAAATCAATCATGTATTAATCTATCATCATGTATTAATTGTAACTTGCATAATTACGTAATGCCACAAAAAAAAATCCTGATAGTGACTATCTTAAGTGATGTATGGATCCAAAAATAGAGCCGGTCAAACAATAAGCTTTGTTGAATGAAGAGAGACTTTTGTAAAGGTCTGTCTTTGAATGAGAGTGCTTGTGTGATTTTTGACTGAAGAATATTTGAAGTGGGAATTAATGAATTTTTCAGGTGTCTGAAAGCTTGTTTGAAAAAATGGTGGAGCTGTCTGTTTGTTTTAGCTCCACCCACTTTTTCAGACAGAGTGAAAGTTTTTTTTAACCCTTTGCAGTGTTGTCCTGTATGTGGGAAGTTTTAAGAAAATGTGAACCTAGAATTGAATTACATTTTAAGTTAGAAACGCAGGTGCGGATTTATTCGGATAATAAGTTACGGAGCTAGGAAATGCACAAAGGATAGGTTTTTTGAGCAAAAGATAAAAAATGCGTGGTCCCGTTGGTTTTAAAAAAAATGCCTTTTAAAAATAAAGCCTACATGGGTCTCTCGAGGCTGCGGGCTGGGGAAGTACGCCTCCATTTTCCTATGTGTAAAACCTTGATGCGAAAGCTTCTAGCTCAGTAAAAAGAGTTTTAAATAAAAAGATTTTGGTTGTATTGGAAAAATAATTATAAAACAAGTACTTTGCATTCTGTGATCTGTGAATCACTAAGTATAAATGAGAAGTCCGATATAAAAAAAACAGTATTACCATATTTGATATTTTGTAATTCAACAATAAATACAAATTCTACAAAAGGGGAGCAGAAATTAGGATGGGAACAGTGAAGATTTAATTTTGTTGTGAAGGTTTCAAGTACCATGGTTAAGAAAAGGCAAAACAAAATGCGATACATTTAAAATAAAAAGTTAAATATAATCTCTTTAAAAAAAAAGAAATAAAACTAAAAGGTTTGGAAACAATCTAGAAATACCTTCAGGGATCAGGTCAAACTCCTGGGCAAGTGGTGAGCTATCTGTGAAAGTGTAAAAGGGACTTTGGAAAAATTAAAATGAGATAACGGAAAGCAGCTTTCAAAGCCTACATGCTAGACTCTGTTCTAGTTATGGAAAAGACGAAAAAGATAAAGATGCAACCTGAAGTTGCTGGAAAAAAAACAGGATAAGCTGTATTTGGTGTGAATGTTTGTTGAAGCTAGACTGTTGAATCCACAAAGGACAGCTTGTCTTTATCAAAAGATAAAGACGCAACCTTGAAAGAAAACAAATTGAACGAATTTGGAAAAAAGTGTTTTCGATTGTCTTATGATTTTAAATGAACAAATTTACGGAGACACAAGCCCTCTGTGTAAAATACACAACCTAATTTGAAGACAGGAGATTTAAATGGAAAAAGACGTAATTTACTAAATACTAGTTGACATTGATTTAATTAGGAAAAGGAAGGGGGAAAAAAATTGGAAAAGGTAAAAGACACTCTCCATTGATAATGATTTTAAATTACGAGAAAGTTTCACTGCAGTTTGAAAAGATTTCCAAAATGGACATTGTTTATCAAGAAAAGTCCCGATCAACCTAAACAAGCAGGAGGGTTTTGAAAATAACGAGGAGAAAAGATCTAAGCTATGCGAACTCAGCACAGAAAGAAAAAAACCTGGGAATTAGAAAATCTTACTGAATTTAAAAATTCTTATAAAAAATGGAACTGGCACAGAAGTTTAGATTTTGTGCCGAGAGAGAAATAAAACACAAGATTTGCCCAGTGAACGGGGCCATTAAAAAAACCTTGAAATGCTGGAATGTATACAGCTTGTGTGAAAATTGGATTTCAGTAAACAAAATAGCTATTAAAAATGTGTGGTCTCATTTTAAATCAATTAAAAAAAAATCTTTGGCAAGTATTTGAATTAGAAGTTTAGAAAAATTGGAGTTTAATCTAAAATGCTGTCTTTCCCGATGAGAAGATTTTTATTATGACAGCTTTAGTAATGATTTCTGCTGTTTTAACAGATTCCTAATTTCTAAGCAAGTTTTGAAGGTACAAAGACTTGGAAAATATTTCGGATGATTACGCGAAGTCACGTAATGACATCAGGCCTTCTTACAAACCTGTAAAGGAGTTAACCCTTTCCATTGACAGCTGTTTTATACTGGACATTATTAATTTGGATTTCTTAATAAAAGAAAGAAGCCTCACCTGACAGACAGAGGAAATGGTGGGATAGTCAGAATAAAAATAAAACAGAACTAGCCTATATAATAATACTCACCTGATACAGATAAAAGAAATAGATACTCAATTTATTTCAAACAAATTCAAGAGTTAAAGCTAAGATAACTAAGCTGGAAGAGATTTAAAAAAACGGGACCAGACGGATAGTACAGTGCGCAGCCATAACACCATCACTTATGGTAATAGAGCCAATGTACCCCATGGTGGGTAAGTGTAGTCCACAAACCCAACCTAACAGTAAACCAGACTGGGATAACTAGTGCGGAGTAGAGTGGCCCCCGGCACATGATAATGGCTATCTATCAGCGGCAGCGATACGCACTACCACCATTCCCTCCAATGGACGTAGAGCAGCCCACATTACCATACAGGAGGTATCTCTCAGACCAACTAGGAGAGGCACATCAAAAGATAATTAAGTGAGGATTTAAGATAGGAGATGATTACGATGAAACGTTGGAATGGGCAGAACAAGTAGAAGAGTGAAGGTTAGAAAACAAAAGCAAAAATAGCAGCAACGGTGGTAGCAGCAGAAACGAAGGGGAGGAGACACAGCCCCACGCAGCTCCCCTGATATGTTTTAGCTGCAATAAGGGAGGAGACGCAGGAAGGTGAGGCCCCCAACAGGCAAAGAAGGGAGCACGCTTTTGCAGTATGTGGATGATATCCTTATTGCATCCAGTATAGAACAACAACACGGAAAGGCTTTAATTACAGTGCAGGATTAAAAATAAATCCTAGGAAGATACCGTTGGGAAGGAGCGAAGTAACATATCTAGAATACATAACAATAATTGTGGTTGTAAGGTTAAAACAAGCTCTCACAAGTGCTGCAGCCCTGGGATTACCCGAGCAGAAAAGGCCCTTCCATATCTATACCCACCACAGTAAAGATCATTATTGGTACGACTATAAAGGATATGGATAACCAAACCCTTACCTCCGATTTCACAGAGTGACCTCGACATACATGGATAAAAGATGAGTAGACCAGAACCTAACACCTGGTGACGACCAGGCTATCTGTTTAAACTTTGCAGATAAAACACTCACCGAGATGGGACCGCAGCGATTACTTCGACTCTGGAGACTCAGGATATTGGGAACCTTAAGCCCATGCAAGCACTGGATAATACAGACAGACTACGAGAGATACAGCACATGCAGGAAAGACACAACTACATGAACTATGGGGCTTTGTTTAATTTAACTGATGGAATATGCATCCCAGCAGCCAAAGACTGGAGCAAGGAGAGAACTTATTTTAACGCATGACTATATGATAATGTTCAGCTTGATCAATATCTCAGGCATACGAATGCCGGAATATTGTATGGAACAAGCAAGAAATATGTATAGTGTATTGAGTAAAGTTGTAATGCAGCAGGCTGCCGATGCCATGGGTGCCAGTAGATTCTAAGGGCAGGAGCCAGTTCATAGGACTAAGAGGGGAATAGTTAATGATGCTGCTACCGGTTTTAACACTGGAACCTCCATAGTAAACTCGCTGGATATACAAGGGCTAAATTAAAAGGTGGAGCAACTTAAGGGGATGATGAAAGGATTATTAGAATGGGCAGAGCAGAATCAGGAAGATCAAGCTAACCTAGGAAGAGAGGGCGCAGAAATCCAACTGGATGGAATTTCAGTCCTAGAAGCTCATGCCAAAACAATTAAATGCCTTATTGACAGAGAGAAGGAAGATGCTGGAAAGCTTACACAGGGACAACTCTGTCACGCTTATGACTTATGGATGGTGGGACAGATACGACACAACTTTGATCAGATCCAAAGGGGGGAGGTGCCAGACTGGATAGACAGCCCACATCTAGCTCAATTGGCCAAACGGAAGGGGACACTGGATAACTGTACTCTGAAGGGACTAACCAGAGTATACCCAGTGATCCCAGGCTGCCAAATGGGCAAAGCTGCCGGAGTGGGAATAAGCATGATAGAAAATATCGGGATCGTACGGGAAAACACCTCCCTCCGTTATTATCTGACCATAACCTCTGCTGTCCGCAGAGACAACACACTCTATGATATCTCCCTAACGGGATGTAAGCAGAGGGGTGACATCATGGTGTGCCCTCCCCGGTGGGACAAGAAGAACTAGACGAGTGTGGGTTCAATCGAACCGATGGACGTATATTAGAAATAGTACCTGCCCCCACACACTTTGTCAGAGCAGGTTACGGAGGCAAAGGGAAGTACAGTGTCTCTACTATGGAATGCACTTATCCATACAATGGCCTACAATGCCAGATCCCACAGCCAAACTTTTGCTTTACGCCTCTACGACCCGTTGCTATTGGACAAGCCCACATTATCCAGGTTAGACGCCGAGGTACCAAAATCATTAACGTCACCGATCAGCTTCACGATCACCTGCAGGATTATGACGAGCCAGAGCAGGCCCCTATACCACATCTAGCTGAGGTACTAAGGGAACTAAAACTCAGAGTGGGCCAGTCTGTCAAGCTCTACCACCAACTACAGACAAAGATTGAAACACTGGAAAAGGATACTGACATAGAGTTACAGAATCAGAGTTGGTGGAGGAGGGTTTGGGACTGGGGGATGAATTTAAACATACACCCCGGATTCGAATAATATCGCATATATTGGTCGGGGTACAGCTGGTCTTAGCACTAACATGGGGAGTCATGGCCTGTCGATCCTGCAGGCAGTATGCACGACAAAGGAGAATCAGAACCAGGCTCAAGTAAATAAAGAGATCTGTCTAGCAGAGGGACAGGGGAATTTGAACTATATCAATTTGATCTAAGCAACCGGAACTCCTGAAACCACGTGACTGGCCAGCACGTTGGGGCAGGGAGTACCTGGTGGTACACAAAGCCATAAATGGGGCAACAAATTATAACAAATGTCGGTTAAAGGGGACTAGGACTAGTCCCTTACTGAAAGGGGGGATTGTTGTAGGACGCTTCCAAAGGCAAAGGCCCCTGCAGGGTATATGTATGTATGTATGTATAAAATGGCTGCCAGAGATTCCGCAAAGCATTAGGGGAATTTAGCTAACCAGCTTGGCCACATTTCTAGTTAACTGATGATACTGCAGTTCCTTGCACAGGAACATTGAAAAGGACCACACAGCAGAATGTCTTTAATCAGCAACCCCAGACAAGATGGTCCTGGTAGAATACTGGACAAAGGGATTCCTATAACTGTGTTAAGGTAAGGAGGTTAGGCGCAAACAGAACCCAAGGACAGCAGAGGTAAGGGCGTCTGGAAAACATCACAAGGCCATGAGTAAGCTCCTAGCTAAACAGGAGGTGATCACGCAGTCCCCTGGTGCCTGGGGGCCAATTCCATTGGCCCAAAGAAAACGATTTGTAATCTATAATCATTATGATTGGATTGTGTCCAGCCGACATGGGCTGAGTAATAGTAGTGAACTGTTGTAAAATATATAAATATCGATGAATTTCTTTGTTCGGCGGAGAGTAGTGCCTGGAGTAACCCAGAGGCTTTCTCTCCGCCGGCATAATTAAAACCGTTTTGACGTTTGGAACTGACCCGAGTGACGAGTGATTCTTCCAGAAAACATTCGTGCTAACAATGTGCATAAACATGCACAAAGGACTGTTTTTATACCACAATGCCCTTTTGGGATTCGCTCGGCTGCTGCCATTTTCCAGAGGAACATAGAGTCTGCTGAAATCAGTTCCCCGTTATGTTTCAAGACGACATCCTGATCACTGGTCGTGACACCATCGAACACCTGCTCAACGAAGAGGTTCTAAGTCGACTAGACAGAGCGGGACTCAGGCTGAAATGCTCAAGTGTGTTTTCCTGGCGTCAGAGGTCGAATTTTGGGGGAGAAAGATTGCGGCAGACGGCATCAGACCCATGGACTCAAAGGCGGAGGCCAACAAGAATGCACCCGGACCACAGAATGTGATGGAGCTGCGTTCGTTCATAGGAATCCTCAACTATTTTGGTAACTTTCTACCCAGGTTGAGCACTTTGCTGGAAGCATTGCACATGTTGCTACGTAAGGATGATAACTGGGTTTGGGGTAAATCTCAAGAGACAGCCTTTCAGAAGGCCAGAAACCTGCTATGTTCTAACAAGTTACTTGTATTGTATGACCCATGTAAACGTTTAGTGCTAGCTTGTGATGCATCTTCGTACAGGGTCGGGTGTGCGTTACAGCAAACCAATGTATCAGGCAAACTGCAACCGGTTGCATATGCGTCTAGAAGTCCATCTAAGGCTGAAAGAGCCTACAGTATGGTCGAGAAAGAAGCATTAGTATGTGTATACGCGGTTAAGAAAATGCACCAATACCTATTTAGACTCCGATTCGAGCTTGAAACCGACCACAAACCGCTCATTTCGCTGTTTTCAGAAAGCAAAGGTATAAACACCAGTGCTTCGTCCCGCATCCAAAGATGGGCACTAACATTGTCAGCTTACGACTATGTTATCTGCCACAGTCCAGGCACGGAGAATTGTGCTGATGCCGTCAGTTGGCTACCAATGCCCACCATCGGGGTGGAAATGGTGCAACCCGCAGACTTGCTTCTGGTCATAGATGTTTTTGAGAGCGAGGGGTCACCTGTCACGGCTCGCCAGATCAGGACTTGGACTAGCCTGGATCCTGTGTTATCACTAGTAAAAAGTTGCGTTCTCAATGGGAGCTGGTCGGCTGTTCCCAGGGAAATGTAGGATGAAATTATGCTGTTTCACCAACGTAAAGATGAAATGTCCATCCAGTCGGATTGTCTCTTATGGGGTAATCGCATGGTTTTGCCAAAAAAAGACAGGGAAACATTTATATGCGACCTACACAGCACCTACCCAGGAATAGTCAGGATGAAGGCTATCGCCAGGTCGCACGTTTGGTGGCCCAGCATTGACTCTGATTTGGAGTCATGCGTATACCAATGTAACACTTGCTCACAGTTAAGCAATGCACCAAGGGAGGCTCCACTGAGTCTGTGGTCATGACCCTCCAAACCGTGGTCCAGGATCCACGTAGATTTCGCTAGCCCCCTTCTAGGAAAGATGTTCTTCGTAGTAGTGGACGCTTACTCTAAATGGATTGAATGTGTAGTCATGTCATCCTGCATGTCCACTGCCACCATTGAAAGCTTCTGGGCCATGTTCGCCACCCATGGCTTGCCCGACGTCCTTGTCAGTGACAATGGGCCGTGTTTCACCAGCTCGGAATTCAACAGGTTTATGGCCCGCAATGGCATTAAACATGTCAGGTATGCCCTGTTTAAGCCCGCATCCAACTGTCAAACAGAACAGGCCGTCCAAACTATCAAGCAGAGCTTGAAACGCGTGATGAACAGCTCTCTGCAAACCCGTTTATCTCGGGTTCTGCTCAGCTACTAGATGTGACCCCATTCGCTTACCGGGGTTCCACCGGCGGAATTGTTAATGAAGAGAGCCTCCAAAACCAGGCTCTCCTTAGTCCACCCGGATCTTAATGATCATGTGGAAACCTGGCATCATCGGCAAAACATGTACCACGATCGCGTGACTGTATCACGTGACATTGATATAAACGACCCTGTGTTTGTCCTTAATTATGGTCATGGTCCCAAATGGGTTGCTGGCATTGTCTTGGCCAAGGAGGGGAATAGAATGTTTATTGTCAAACTATGTAACGGACAAATGTGCAGAAAGCATTTGGATCAGACCAAACTGCAATTCACTGACAATGAGGAACAACTTAAAGAGGTCATCACCATCATCGATCCACCAACACACACCCAACCAGCAATTGACCTCGCCGTCAATCAAGAGGATGAACCCAGCATGCCCAACAGTCCGGTCAGACCAGTCGTGCTGCAGTGCAGCAATGGCCCCACCAACTCACCCATGCCAGGCGTTCAACCAGGGAGCAAAGGGCCGTGGACCGCCTCAACTTGTAAATATCTAGTATCAAAGTCTTGGGGGGGGGGGGGGGTGGTGGAGTGATGTTATGTATGAAAACATTATAACTGTGTAAGACTTGCCACCAGTGTGCACCTGTTGGAGGCCCAAGGGTCACCTGCACACTTCATGCATGCGAGTATAAAAGGTTGTCTGCCATGCTGCTTTGGCATTCTGGAGTTTTATTAAAGAGACTATGGTCACATCAGTTTAAGCTTACAGTTATTCTAAATATAACATTATCAAACTGAAAACAATGGCATACAAAATGGCCAAGATTAGTGGGAGGATAGTGGGAATTTTTAAAAAACCAACAAAGGATGACTAAAAAAAAATAAAGAGAGGGAAGACACATTATGAGAGTAAACTAGCAAGAAATATAAAAACAGGCAGTAAGAGCTTCTACAGGTATATAAAAAGGAAGACAGTAGCTAAAGTAAATGTTGGTCCCTTCGAGAATGAGACTGGGGAATTAATAATGAGGAACAGAGAAATAACAGAGACTTTGAACTAATATTTTGTATCGGTCTTCATGGTAGAAGACATTAAAAATATCCCAATAATGGATAATCAAGGGGCTATAGGGGGGGCCGAACTTAAAACAATCAGTATCACTAAAGAAAAAGTACTTGGTAAAATAATGGGACAAAAGGTGAACAGGTCCCCTGGATCTGATGGCTTGCATCCTAGGGTCTTACAAGAAGTGGCTGCAGAGATTATGGATGCATTGGTTGTAATCTACCAAAGTTCCCTGGATTCTGAGGTCCCAGCAGATCGGAAAACCGCAAATGTAACATCTCTATTTAAAAAAGGAGGCAGACAGAAAGCAGGAAACTGTAGACCAGTTAGCCTAACATCTGTCATTGGAAAAATGCTGGAGTCCATTCATCATCATCATAGGCAGTCCCTCGGAATCGAGGAAGACTTGCTTCCACTCCTGAAGTGAGTTCTTTGGTGGCCGAACAGTCCAATACGAGAGCCACAGACTCTGTCACAGGCAGTACAGATAGTCATTGAGGGTAAGGGAGGGTGGGACTGGTTTGCCGCATGCTCTTTCTGCTGCCTGCGCTTGGTTTCTGCATGCTCTCGGCGTTGAGACTCGAGGTGCTCAGCGCCCTCTCGGATGCACTTCCTCCACTTAGGGCAGGGACTCCCAGATGTCAGTGGGGATGTTGCACTTTATCAGGGGGGCTTTGAGGGTGTCCTTGTAGTGTTTCCGCTGTCCACCTTTGGCTCGTTTGCCGTAAAGGAATTCCGAGTAGAGCACTTGCTTTGGGAGTCTCGTGTCTGGCATGCGAACTATGTGGCCTGCCCAGCGGAGCTGATCGAGTGTGGCCAGTGCTTCAATGCTGGGGATGTTAGCCTGGATGAGGATGCTGCTATTTGTGTGCCTGTCCTCCCAGGGGATTTGCAGGATCTTGCGGAGACACCGTTGGTGATATTTCTCCAGCATCTTGAGGTGTCTGCTGTACATGGTCCATTTCTCTGAGCCATACAGGAGTATTACTAAGGAGTCCATTATTAAGGAGGCAGTAGCAGGACATTTGGAAAAGCATAATACAGTCAAGCAGAGTCAGCATGGTTTTATGAAAGGGAAATCATGTTTGACAAATTTGCTGGTGTTCTTTGAGGTTGTAACGAGCAGGGTATTTAAGGGGAAACCAGTGGATATGGTGTGTTTGGATTTCCAGAAGTCATTCGATAAGGTGCCACATAAAAGGTTACTATACAAGATAAAAGCTCACGGGATTGGGGGTAATATATTGGCATGGCTAACAGACTGGCTAACGAACAGAAAACAGAGAGTCGGGATAAATGGGTCATTTTCCGGTTGGCAAACAATGACTAGCGGGGTGCCACAGGGATTGGTGCTGGGGCCCCAACTATTTACAATCTATATTAATGACTTGGATGTAGGGACCGAGTGTAATGTAGCCAAGTTTGCAGATGATACAAAGATGGGTGGGAAAGCAAGTTGCAAAGAGGACACAAATAATCTGCAAAGGGATATAGACAGGCTAAGTAAGTGGGAAAAGATTTGGCACATGGAGCATAATGTGGGAAAGTGTGAGGTTATCCATTTTGGCAGAAAAAAATAGAAAAGCAAATTAGTATTTAAATGGAGAAAGATTACAAAGTGCTGTAGTACAGAGGGACCTGGGGGTCCTTGTGCATGAAACACAAAATGTTAGTATGCAGGTACAGCAAGTAATCAGGAAGGCAATTGGAATGTTGCCCTTTATTGCAAGAGGGATGGAGTATAAAAACAGAGAAGTCCTGCTACAACTGTACAGGGTATTGGTGAGGCCACAACTGGAGTACTGCGTACCGTTTTGGTCTCCTTATTTAAGGAGGGATATACTTGCATTGGAGGCATTTCAGAAAAGGTTCACTAGGTTGATTCCTGAGATGAAGGGGTTGACTTATGAAGAAAAGTTGAGCAGGTTGGGCCTATACTAATTGGAGTTTAGAAGAATGAGAGGTGATCTTATTGCAACATATAAGATAATGAGGGGGCTCGACAAGTTAGATTCAGAGAGGATGTTTCCTCTCGTGGGGGAATCTAGAACTTGGGGGCATAGTTTAAGAATAAAGGGTCGCCCATTTAGAACTGAGATGAGGAGGAATTTCTTCTCTCAATGGGTTGTAAATCTATGGAATTCTCTGCCCCAGAGAGCTGAGGAGGCTGGGTCATTGAATGTATTTAAGGTGGAGACAGACAGATTTTTGAAAGATAAGTGAATAAGGGGTGCACATAGACGCGGACCTGAGTCCATGATCAGATCAGCCATGATTTTATAGAATGGCAGAGCAGGCTCGAGGGGCTGAATGGCCTAACCCTGCTCCTATTTCTTATATTCTATGCTCTTAGAACGAAGAACAGCAGCATACTACTTCTGATGAAAAAGGTCTAATCATTGATGATATGGAAGATGTTAAAAAGATCCAATGGCATTTGGTGGCATTGCTGATGGTGAGCACTATGTGTGTTCCCTTCCTGTTTATGGACCAGGAGTACTTGAGCTGTACTACTGATGATGGGACAATGACCAATTCTGGTGTGCAATAACCTACACCTATAATCGGGACCACAAGCGGGGACTTTGTGAAACTGAAGAAGAAGCCAATTAAAGAAAACTTGCACAAGAGGCAGAGACAATTTTTTATCATATTGGAATGAAATGCGAAAAAGGATATCAAATAGTTGTCAAAGCAGCTGACGTGGGAAATTCCAAGTCCATGGAGAAGGTGGGCTGTGCCATTCTGTTGGATTACTCCTAAAGTTAAACATTGGAACAGCTAAGAATTTATTTGAGATGCTTACAGAGCAGGGGTCTCTGAAAGGTCAAACAGCACTTGGATTCCTTTATGTGTCTGGAGTGGGAGTCCATTCAAGTCAAGCTAAGACGTAGGTATTTTGCACCTTTGGAGTGCTTGGAGGAAACTTGCTATCACAGTGATTTTGGGTTATAGATATTGGGCTGGTATAGGAATCGCTCAGAGCTGTAAATTTGCACTAACACATTACAAACTAATGGCAAATTATGTTGTCAATGATATATCTTTAACTGGTAATTTTGTTCAGAGAATGCGCCTTCTTGATGAAACAGAACACTCTGGTGTTGGCAGTGGAATGCTGGAAGATGTCTTGATCCAATACTACCAATTCCTGGCTGAAAAAGATGTCCAAGCGCAGGTTGGACTTGGTCAATTGCATTTGCATGGAGGACGACGTGTGGAACAAAATGATCAGAAAGCCTTCAAGTACTTTAACCAAGCAACAGCTACTGGAAACTCTCATGCAGTGGGATCCCTTGGAAAGATGTATGCAAAGAGTAGTAATGTTGTACCCCAGAACAACAACATTACTTCAATAAACATGCAGAGAAGGGTAATCCAGCTGGGCAGATTTGCCAAGTGGTTGGCGCTGAAGTACTTTCAGAAAGCTGCTGAACGGGGTTGGGTGGGTGAACAGCTCCAGCTGGGTTCCATGTATAGGATATTACAATGGTGTAGTTGTGAAAGGAGCTTACAAACAAGCCTTGAAGTATTTTAACCTTGCCTCACAAGCTGGACGCATTCTGGCTTTTTATAATAAAATCAGGAATTGCTGGAAATACTCAGCAAGTTAGACAGTATCCATGGAGAGAGAAACAGAGTTAACGTTCCAGGTCGATGACCTTTCATCAGAACTGGCTTTTTATAATTTGGCTCAAATGCCTGCACTCGGCAGTGGAGCTTTCAAACTAGAGTTTTCAAGATGGCTCCTAGGCTAGCAGCTCCCTAGGGGTTTCCTCACTGTGTTCCTCTATCCTTGGCAATCCGCTGCCATCCTTTACCTTTGCTCTCCCAATCTCCTCTCTTCCACTGTTTAAGTACCTCTGGCTCTAATAGTGTGTGCATTTTAGCCCTCATTTTCATCATAGACAGTCCCTTGGAATCGAGGAAGACTTGCTTTCACTCTAAAAGTGAATTCTCAGGTGGCTGTACAGTCCAATGTGGGAATTACAATCTCTGTCACAGGTGGGGCAGACAGTGGTTGAAGGAAAGGGTGGGTGGGGAACCTGCTTTGCCGCACGCTCCTTCCGCTGTCTGCGCTTGATTTCTGCATGCTGTCGGTGACGAGACTCGAGGTGCTCAGCACTCTCCCGGATGCTCTTCCTCCATTTTGGGTGGTCTTTGGCCAGGGATTCCCAGATGTCAGTGGGGATGTTGCACTTTATTAAGGAGGCTTTGAGGGTGTACTTGAAACGTTTCCGCTGCTCACCTGGAGCTCGCCTGCCATGTAGGAGTTTCAAGTAGAGCGCTTGCTTACGGAGTCTCGTGTTGGGCATGCGGATGATGTGGCTTGCCCAACAGAGCTGGTCGAGTGAGGTCAGTTCTTCGATGCTGGGGATGTTGGCTTGAGTGAGAATACTGACGTTGGTGCGTCTATCCTCCCAGTGGATTTGCAGGATCTTGCGGAGGCAGCGTTGGTGGTATTTCTCCAGCGCTTTAAGATGTCTGCTCTATATGGTCCATGTCTCTGAGCCTTATAGGTGGGTGGGTATCACTACTGCCCTGTAGATAATAAGCTTGCGCCAGATTTGAGGTCCTGGTCTTCAAACACTCTCTTCCTCAGGTGACCGAAGGCTGCCCTTGCTGATAGTAGGATAGTAGGAGGTATGGAAAATGGTCCACATTGTCCAAGGCTGTGCCATGGATTTTGATGACGGGGGGGCAGTGCTGTGTGATGGGGTCAGGTTGGCGGCGGACCTTTGTCTTGCCTTACGTATATTTAGCGTAAGGCCCATGTTTTCATATGCCTCGGTGAAGGTGTTGACGATGGCTTGGAGTTTGACCTCTGTGTGTGCACAGATGCAAGTGTCGTCCGCATACTGTAGTTCGATGACAGAGGATAGAAACATAGAAACATGGAAAATAGGTGCAGAAGTAGGTCGTTCGGCCCTTCGAACCTGCACCACCATTCAATAAGACCATGGCTGATCATTCACCTCAGTACCCCTTTCCTGCTTTCTCTCCATATCCCTTGATCCCTTTAGCCGTAAGGTACATATCTAACTCCCTCCTGAATATATCCAATGAACTGTCATCAACAACTCTCTGCGGCAGGGAATTCCACAGGTTAACAACTCTCTGAGTGAAGAAGTTTCTCCTCATCTCAGTCCTAAATGGCCTACCCCTTATCCTAAGACTGTGTCCCCTAGTTCTGGACTTCCCCAACATCGGGAACATTCTTCCCGCATCTAACCTGTCCCGTCCCGTCAGAATCTTATATGTTTCTATGAGATCCCCTCTCATCCTTCTAAACTCCAGTCTATAAAGGCCCAGTTGATCCAGTCTCTCCTCATATGTCAGTCCAGCCATCCCTGGAATCAGGCTGGTGAACCTTCGCTGCACTCCCTCAATAGCAAGAATGTCCTTCCTCAGATTAGGAGACCAAAACTGAACACAATATTCGAGGTGAGGCCTCACCAAGGCCCTGTACAATTGCAGTAAGACCTTCCTGCTCCTATACTCAAATCCCCTAGCTATGAAGGCCAACATGCCATTTGTCTTCTTCACCGCCTGCTGTACCTGCATGCCAACTTTCAATGACTGATGAACCATGACACCCAGGTCTCGTTGTACCTCCCCTTTTCCTAATCTGCCACCATTCAGATAATATTCTGCCTTCGTGTTTTTGCCACCAAAGTGGATAACCTCACATTTATCCACATTATACTGCATCTGCCATGCATTTGCCCACTCACCTAACCTGTCCAAATCACCCTGCAGCCTCTTAGCATCCTCCTCACAGCTCACACCGCCACCCAGTTTAGTGTCATCTGCAAACGTGGAGATATTACACTCAATTCCTTCATCCAAATCATTGATGTAGATTGTGAAGAGCTGGGGTCCCAGCACTGAGCCCTGCAGCACTCCACTAGTCACTGCCTCTCATTCCGAAAATGACCCGTTTATCCCAACTCTCTGCTTCCAGTCTGCCAACCAATTCTCTATCCACGCCAATACATTACCTCCAATACCATGTGCTTTGATTTTGCACAACAATCTCTTATGTGGGACCTTGTGAAAGGCCTTTTGAAAGTCCAAATACACCACATCCACTGGTTCTCCCTTGTCCACTCTACTAGTTACATCCTCAAAAAATTCCAGAAGATTTGTCAAGCATGATTTCTCTTTCATAAATCCATGCTGACTTGGACTGATCCTGTCACTGCTTTCCAAATGCGCTGCTATTTCATCCTTAATAATTGATTCCAACATTTTCCCCACTACTGATGTCAGGCTAACTGGTCCATAATTACCCGTTTTCTCTCTCCCTCCTTTTTTAAAAAGTGGTGTTACATTAGCTACCCTCCAGTCCATAGGAACTGATCCAGAGTCGATAGATGGTTGGAAAATGATCACGAATGCATCCACTATTTCTAGGGCCACTTCCTTAAGTACTCTGGGATGCAGACAATCAGGCCGCGGGGATTTATCAGCCTTCAATCCCATCAATTTCCCCAACACAATTTCCTGCCTAATAAGGATATTCTTCAGTTCCTCCTTCTCACTAGACCCTCGGTCCCGTAGTACACCCGGAAGATTATGTGTCTTCCTTCGTGAAGACAGAACCAAAGTATTTGTTCAATTGGTCTGCCATTTCTTTGTTCCCTATTATAAATTCACCTGAGTCCGACTGCAAGGGACCTACATTTATCTTCACTAAACCTTTTCGCTTCACATATCTATAGAAGCTTTTGCAGTCAGTTTTTATGTTAGAAACATAGAAACATAGAAAATAGGTGCAGGAGCAGGCCATTCAGCCCTTCTAGCCTGCACCGCCATTCAATGAGTTCATGGCTGCACATGAAACTTCAGTACCCCCTTCCTGCTTTCTCGCCATACCCCTTGATCCCCCGAGTAGTAAGGACTTCATCTAACTCCCTTTTGAATATATTTAGTGAATTGGCCTCAACTACTTTCTGTGGTAGAGATTTCCACAGGTTCACCACTCTCTGGGTGAAGAAGTTTCTCCTCATCTCGGTCCTAAATGGCTTACCCCTTATCTTTAGACTGTGACCCCTGGTTCTGGACTTCCCCAACATGGGGAACATTCTTCCTGCATCTAACCTGTCTAAACCCGTCAGAATTTTAAACGTTTCTATGAGGTCCTCTCTCATTCTTCTGAACTCCAGTGAATACAAGCCAAGTTGATCCAGTCTTTCTTGATAGGTCAGTCCCACCATCCCGGGAATCAGTCTGGTGAATCTTCGCTGCACTCCCTCAATAGCAAGAATGTCCTTCCTCAAGTTAGGAGACCAAAACTGTACACAATACTCCAGGTGTGGCCTCACCAAGGCCCTGTACAACTGCAGCAACACCTCCCTGCCCCTGTACTCAAATCCCCTCGCTATGAAGGCCAACATGCCATTTGCTTTCTTAACCGCCTGCTGTACCTGCATGCCAACCTTCAATGACTGATGTACCATGACACCCAGGTCTCGTTGCACCTTCCCTTTTCCTAATCTGTCACCATTCAGATAATAGTCTGTCTCTCTGTTTTTACCACCAAAGTGGATAACCTCACATTTATCCACATTATACTTCATCTGCCATTCATTTGCCCACTCACCTAACCTATCCAAGTCACTCTGCAGCCTCATAGCATCCTCCTCGCAGCTCACACTGCCACCCAACTTAGTGTCATCCGCAAATTTGGAGATACTACATTTAATCCCCTCGTCTAAATCATTAATGTACAATGTAAACAGCTGGGGCCCCAGCACAGAACCTTGCGGTACCCCACTAGTCACTGCCTGCCATTCTGAAAAGTACCCATTTACTCCTACTCTTTGCTTCCTGTGTGACAACCAGTTCTCAATCCACGTCAGCACACTACCCCCAATCCCATGTGCTTTAACTTTGCACATTAATCTCTTGTGTGGGACCTTGTCGAAAGCCTTCTGAAAGTCCAAATATACCACATCAACTGGTTCTCCTTTGTCCACTTTACTGGAAACATCCTCAAAAAATTCCAGAAGATTTGTCAAGCATGATTTCCCTTTCACAAATTCATGCTGACTTGGACCTATCATGTCACCATTTTCCAAATGCGCTGCTATGACATCTTTAATAATTGATTCCATCATTTTACCCACTACTGAGGTCAGGCTGACCGGTCTATAATTCCATGTTTTCTCTCTCCCTCCTTTTTTAAAAAATGGGGTTACATTGGCTACCCTCCACTCGATAGGAACTGATCCAGAGTCAATGGAATGTTGGAAAATGACTGTCAATGCATCCGCTATTTCCAAGGCCACCTCCTTAAGTACTCTGGGATGCAGACCATCAGGCAAGCTTCCTCTTGTACTATCGTGATGCCCTAGGAGTATCTGAAATCCTCCTTAGAAGGGTATTTCTGAGCTACTCCATTTGCTGGATGCCAGTGGAGACTGTTAGGTTTATAATAACTCCACAAGACTGTACATCTTCAGCTCAAACTGTTGTGACCTTGGTCTTTTTATTGTAACTCCAGAGTGAGGAGGCAGCATGATAGTCTGCCTTTTATACCTGCTTGCCCAGGGTATGCAGGTGACCCTTGGGTCTCCCATAGGTGCACCACCTGGTGGCAAATCTTACACTTTGGTTTACATACATAAAAAAGAGACAATTAAAAAAAATTCATTCATTCATAGGATGTGGGTGTCGCTGCCAAAGACAGCATTTATTGCCCATCCCTATTGACCTTGAGAAGGTGCTGAGTCGCCTTCTCTTTGTGCTGCAGTCCATGTGGAGAAGAAACTCCCACAATGCTATTAGGTAGGGAGTTCCAGGATTTTGACGCAGCGACTATGAAGGAATGCCAATATATTTTCAAGTCAGGATGGTGTGTGACTTGCAGGGGAACTTGCAGGTAGTGGTATTCCCATGTGCCTGCTGCTCTTGCACTTGGAGGTGGTAGAGGTCGCTGGTTTGGGTGGTGCTGGCGAAGAAGCCTTGGTGAGTTGTTGCAGTGCATCTTGTCGATGGTACACACTGCAGCCACGGTGCGCCAATGGTGGAAGGAATGTGTGTTTAAGGTGGTGGATGGGGTGTCAATCAAGTGAGCTGCTTGTCTTGCATGGTGTTGTCCAGGCAAGTGGAAAGTATTCCATTACACTCCCGACTTGTGCCTTGTAGGTGGTGGGAAGGCTTTGATGAGTCAGGACATGAATCACTCACTGCAGAATACTTAGCCTCTGGACTGCTCTTGTAGCCACTGTATGCTTGTGTCTGATCCAATTAAGTTCTGATCAATGGTGTTTCAGTTGGATAACCAGGTGGTGAAGGATTTATTTACTGAGAGACACAAATTACATACCGTACACCCCCAAGATAAGCCTCCCTTCCCCAGCCTGCTCCCCTATTTTTGAGCACAAGTGAGACTCCAATTAACACCCACCAACTGAATACAATTAACACCCAATTGAAAGATTCCCTTCTCTCTCTAAATTAAAAAATATATAAAAGTACAACCAAATTTCAATAAATGTTCTGTACAAAGCATTACATTGTGATAGGGGTTCTGGAGAAGGGTTCTAATAAATTATTTTCGTAAAACAATCCAACAATTGATGACTTGAATCCACCCATTTAATTTGAGATTTCCTTTCTCTTGGAGCAATGTTAATCTGTAATCTTTTCTCATTCACATTTTTTTGTAGAGCGTATATTATCCCACAATTAACAATTGTCTGCATAACATTCAATGGGTATACTATATTCAGTACTCCCATTGTATAAGGTATCATTCAAGATAGTTGCCAAAGAGAATACCATATCCACTGCCTCCACAAGAGCCAGAGTTTTAGCAGCCAGAGTACTTTTAACAATCCATTTTATTTTCTTAGTTGCCTAAGATAAAAAGGAAAATATTTCTCATTCTTACCGATAAGAAACACTATGGCCGCGATTTCACCAACCGTGGTGGGGCCAGTGGCAGGTTGCAACCCCACTCCTGTCTCCAGCCCGCACTGTGAAAAGAATTTTCCCTAGATTGGGCTTGTTAAGCCCGCCCTGCGAGGTTCCCGGCCAATTAAAAGGAAGCAAGTCTGAGGTCATTAGATGACAAGTCATCAGCCTGTTTCCTTAAGAGACCATGGCTACATTGATTGACAGTTTTCTGCAGCATTGAGTTGCTGTAAACACTGACAAGCACTGCACAAAGGTGCATGGCTGCACCCAGGCTCTCCCATCACTTCCTTCAGATGCTTATGGAGGGAGTCACAGCATGCAGAGAGTTTCTCTTCCCTTCCAATGGGCGGAAGAGACCTCCCCAGGACACCAATGCAGCCTGGTTGCACATTGCACAGGAGGGCACAAGCAGGGATGTCATCTGGAGGACCTGGCTGCAGTGGTGCAAACCCTTCAATGATCTCAGTAGATCACGAAACGTTACTGCAAAGCCACACTCAACCTTATCCTGCTGTGCTACTTATCATATCCCCATCATTCTGCCTTCCCTACCCTAATCCTGCAATCCTTACTCACACCAACTTACCATGCACCTCCACCCATCCCTCTCTCTCTCTATCTATCTACATTATCACATCCCCATCTCACTAGCCACATCTGATGGAATAGATAGTATTTGAAGTTGCGATGACAGAAGCGATCTGTCAATGATGAGGTTGCTCCAAGGAGGTGACAGTGAATAGAGAGTTCACTGTAAACATTTCCAACCTGCATACAGTTCAAAAGTGTCCTCCAAATCCTGAAGGCTTCAACTTCTGAGATTGTAAAGTGAAGAGCTGTGAAATAGTAGCTTTTATACCCCTTCTGCAGCTTTCAACTAGTCAAAACAATGGAGAGTCATTGAGAACCTGACACACTTACCTGACGTGTTCCCCAAGGGATGTGAAGCTTGTAAAACACTTGGAGAAATGGTAAGTACCTGGTAAAATTCTTTTAAAATACCTTTAAAGTACCTCTTAATTATGTTAATTGGCTGGTCCGCCGCTTGGTGCCGGGTCTGTGAACCGCAGCCAGACCCAGCACTTTGGAAATTTACAAGGAGGTGGGCACAGAGCAGGATCCAGCCCCGCTGTCAATCATGGACATTATCACAGTGGGCCCGCCTCCAAACCTGCACTCGCAAGACCAGGAAGGTTCCGGCCTATGAAACAAGCTGCACTAGAATACCTATCAGGAAGATTAGCATGTGAAGCATTACTAAAGATAAATAGTTTCATGTTCTTTGAGTCACTCAAGAAGTATGGAAAGTTAAGTTTACATTGATCCAGATTTAATTTTCATAATGTTTCATTTGCTCTTAAAACATTCTCTACTATGGGGTGTTTCATTGAAGTACTTAACTCCAACACATCAAAACTAACATCTAGTCTAGTCTGAGTGTACAATCAGTTCAACTGACCATTGAAGTTTCCCAATTCTTCTGTCTTTTTTTTAGATATAGCATCATCGTTCTGTGATGACCAAGTACGATTAACCGGTGTGGGAGTAACACTCTCGAAATAGGACTGTCGCTTTAAAGTTATACCAGATCCACTTTGCTTAATATCTAAACCAATATATTTAAAAGCCCCACAGGCCTCACTCCCAGTTTTAAATTCTACTCTAATCTTATTAATGACAAATTTCTCAAATTCCACAATACCACACCACAAGAAATCATCAACATGTATCATGAAGATGCCTGAAAGTTTTCCTTTATGTTAGCAATAAAACATTGTGGGACCTGATTTTAGTTGAACATAACCTATTTTCAGCAAAACAGATCTCACCGATGCCCTGGAAGCATCATTCAGGCCATAAACACATTTGTTTAGTTTCCATCATTTTCTTTCTGCCTCTTCAGGCGGTTTCAGAAACACAAAGTACCGTCCTGCGGAAATGCGGTTTTTATGTCAATTTAATGCAGCGGCAGTTGGCGAGAGGCGGGAGCAGCGTCGGAGCGGCCTATAAAAGGCGTACCGGTGCAGCTACAGCGGGGAGAGAAGGCAAAAAAGAAGTAGAAAGGAATTAAAAGGTGACGTCACAGCCAAGGGGGTAAGTGATTGGCTGGTGATTGGTGAGTAGCTTTTCTTTTTCTTTTTTATATCAGTAAGTAAACTGTAACATTGTTGTGCCAATTTAAGGGTATCTAAGGGTTAAGGCATGGCAGGAGAGCTCGGTCACGTGTTATGCTCCTCCTGTACCATGTAGGAACTCAGGGACACTTCCGGTGTCCCTGACGACTACGTGTGTGAGAAGTGTATCCGCCTCCAGCTCCTGAAGGACCGCGTTGTGGAATTGGAGCTGAGAGTGGATTCACTCTGGAGCATCCACGACACTGAGAATGACGTGAGTGGCACGTGTAGCGAGTTGGTCTTACCGCAGGAGAAGGATCCACAGCCAGCTAGGGAATGGAAGACCAGCAGGAAGAGTAGTGCAAGGAAGGTAGTGCAGGGGTCCCCTGTGGTCATCCCCCTGCAAAACAGATACACTGCTTTGAGTGCTGTTGAGGGGGATGACTCATCAGGGGAGGGCAGCAGCAGCCAAGTTCATGGCACCGTGGCTGGCTCTGTTGCACAGGAGGGCAGGAAAAAGAGTGGGAGAGTGATAGTGATAGGAGATTCAATCATAAGGGGAATAGATAGGCGTTTCTGCGGCCGCAACCGAGACTCCAGGATGGTATGTTGCCTCCCTGGTGCAAGGGTCAAGGATGTCTCCGAGCGGGTGCAGGACATTCTAAAAAGGGAGGGAGAACAGCCAGTTGTTGTGGTGCACATTGGTACCAACGACATAGGTAAAAAAAGGGATGAGGTCCTACGAGACGAATTTAAGGAGCTAGGAGCTAAATTAAAAAGTAGGACCTCAAAAGTAGTAATCTCGGGATTGCTACCAGTGCCACGTGCTAGTCAGAGTAGGAATCGCAGGATAGCACAGATGAATACGTGGCTTGAGCAGTGGTGCAGCAGGGAGGGATTCAAATTCCTGGGGCATTGGAACAGGTTCTGGGGGAGGTGGGACAAGTACAAACCGGAAGGTCTGCACATGGGCAGGACCGGAACCTATGTACTGGGGGACTGTTTGCTAGTGCTGTTGGGGAGGAGTTAAACTAATATGGCAGGGGGATGGGAACCAATGCAGGGAGACAGAGGGAAACAAAAAGGAGACAAAAACAAAAGACAGAAAGGAGATGAGTAAAAGTGGATCGCAGAGAAACCCAAGGCAAGAAACAAAAAGGGCCACTGAATATAAAGGGGCTGCAGGAGGGGTCAAAACTAAAAATCATGGTTTAAAAACTAGGATGAAAACACTCTACCTAAATGCACGCAGCATTCGAAATAAAGTAAATGAGTTGACGGCACAAATCATTACAAATGGGTATGATTTGGTGGCCATTACAGAAACATGGTTGCAGGGTGGCCAAGACTGGGAATTAAACATACAGGGGTATCTGACGATTCAGAAAGATAGACAAGAAGGGAAAGGAAGTGGGGTAGCTCTGTTAATAAAAGATGATATCAGGGCAGTTGTGAGGGATGATATTGGCTCCAATGAACAAAATGTTGAATCATTGTGGGTGGAGATTAGAGATAGTAAGGGGAAAAAGTCACTGGTCGGCTTAGTTTATAGGCCCCCAAATAATAACTTCACGGTGGGGTGGGCAATAATCAAGGGAATAATGGAGGCATGTGAAAAAGGAACGGCAGTAGTCATGGGGGATTTTAACCTACATATCGATTGGTCAAATCAAATCGCACAGGGTAGCCTGGAGGAGGAATTCATAGAATGCATACGGGATTGTTTCTTAGAACAGTATGTAACAGAACCTACAAGGGAACAAGCCATCTTAGATCTGGTCCTGTGCAATGAGACAGGAAAAATAAACGATCTCCTAGTAAAAGATCCTCTCGGAATGAGTGATCACAGTATGGTTCAATTTGTAATACAGATTGAGGGTGAGGAAGTTATGTCAGAAATGAGCGTACTTTGCTGAAACAAAGGGGACTACAGTGGGATGAGGGCAGAGTTGGCTAAAGTAGACTGGAAACAAAGACTAAACGGTGGCACAATTGAGGAACAGTGGAGGACTTTTAAGGAGCTCTTTCATAATGCGCAACAAAAATATATTCCAGTGAAAAAGAAGGGCGGCAAGAGAAGGGAAAACCAGCCGTGGATAACCAAGGAAATAAAGGAGAGTATCAAATCAAAGACCAATGCCTATAAGGTGTTCAAGGTTAGTGGGAAAATAGAGGATTGGGAAAATTTTAAGCAACGGCAAAGAATGACTAAAAAAGCAATAAAGAAAGGGAAGATATATTACGAAGGTAAACTTGCGCAAAACATAAAAACAGATAGTAAAAGCTTTTACAGATATATAAAACGGAAAAGAGTGACTAAAGTAAATGTTGGTCCCTTAGAAGATGAGAAGGGGGATTTAATAATGGGAAATGTGGAAATGGCTGAGACCTTAAACAATTATTTTGCTTCGGTCTTCACAGTGGAAGACACAAAAACCATGCCAAAAATTGCAGGCCACAGGAATGTGGGAAGGGAGGACCTTGAGACAATCACTATCACTAAGGGGGTAGTGCTGGACAGGCTAATGAGACTGAAGGTAGACAAGTCCCCTGGTCCTGATGAAATGCATCCCAGGGTATTAAAAGAGATGGCGGAAGTTATAGCAGATGCATTCGTTATAATCTACCAAAATTCTCTGGACTCTGGGGAGGTATCAGCGGATTGGAAAGCAGCTAATGTAACGCCTCTGTTTAAAAAAGGGGGCAGATAAAAGGCAGGTAACTATAGGCCGGTTAGTTTAACATCTGTAGTGGGGAAAATGCTTGAAACTATCATTAAGGAAGAAATAGCGGGACATCTAGATAGGAATAGTGCAATCAAGCAGACGCAGCATGGATTCATGAAGGGGAAATCATGTTTAACTAATTTACTGGAATTCTTTGAGGATATAACGAGCGTGGTGGATAGAGGTGTACCGATGGATGTGGTGTATTTAGATTTCCAAAAGGCATTCGATAAGGTGCCACACAAAAGATTACTGCAGAAGATAGAGGTACGCGGCATCAGAGGAAATGTATTAGCATGGATAGAGAATTGGCTGGCGAACAGAAAGCAGAGTCGGGATAAATGGGTCCTTTTCCAGTTGGAAATCGGTGGTTAGTGGTGTGCCACAGGGATCAGTGCTGGGACCACAAGTGTTTACAATATACATAGATGACCTGGAAGAGGGGACAGAGTGTAGTGCAACAAAATTTGCAGATGACACTAAGATTAGTGGGAAAGCGGGTTGTGTAGAGGATTCAGAGAGGCTGCAAGGAGATTTGGATAGGTTAAGCGAATGGGCTAAGGTTTGGCAGATGGATTACAATGTCGGAAAATGTGAAGTCATCCATCTTGAGGAAAAAAAACAGTAAAAGGGAATATTGTTTGAATGGGGAGAAATTACAACATGCTGAGGTGCAGAGGGACCTGGGGGTCCTTGTGCATGAATCCCCAAAATTTAGTTTGCAGGTGCAGCAGGTAATCAGGATGGCGAATGGAATGTTGGCCTTCATTGCGAGAGGGATGGAGTTCAAAAGCAGGGAGGTCCTGCTGCAACTGTATAAGGTATTGGTAAGGCTGCACCTGGAGTACTGCGTGCAGTTTTGGTCACCTTACTTAAGGAAGGATATACTAGCTTTGGAAGAGGTACAGAGACGATTCACTGGGCTGATTCCAGAAATGAGGGGGTTACCTTATGATGATAGATTGAGTAGACTGGGTCTTTACTCATTGGAGTTCAGAAGGATGAGGGGTGATCTTATAGAAACATTTATAATCATGAAAGGGATAGACAAGATAGAGGCAGAGAGGTTGTTTCCACTGGTAGGGGAGACTAGAACTAGGGGGCACAGCCTCAAAATACGGAGGAGCCAATTTAAAACCGAGTTGAGAAGGAATTTCTTCTCCCAGAGGGTTGTGAATCTGTGGAATTCTCTGCACAAGGAAGCAGTTGAGGCTAGCTCATTGAATGTGTTCAAGTCACAGATAGATAGATTTTTAACCAATAAGGGAATTAAGGGTTACGGGGAGAGGGCGGGTAAGTGGAGCTGAGTCCACGGCCAGATCAGCCATGATCTTGTTGAATGGCGGGGCAGGCTCGAGGGGCTAGATGGCCTATTCCTGTTCCTAATTCTTATGTTCTTTATGTTCTTAACTACACTCCATGAATATGTGGCCAAAAGATTTTTAAGATTACTTTTCCAGCAGTGGAATAGTCCACTCTAACATCTGTATCACCCAGTTTCTCTTCAAAACCCCTAACAAACAACCTCGCTTTAGCCTTATAAGTCCCATCTGCAGGGACTTTTTCAGTACAAACCCATCTATGTGACAAAGCTGGTTTACCCTTATCTGGTACCTCAGAATAAACTCCAAATTCTTTTCAACTATGTTCTTTCCTTTTGTTTTGCCTCTCTTACTTGTTTATCTTCAAATTTATTGGCAGCCACCAATAACTTCTAGTTCTGTAACATGACTGTTCTGTGGTCTTTGTTTCATTGTCTGATCTATTCAAACTACAGCCCCTACTTCCACTATTATGTCTGTAAGGAGATCTCCCTCTTGCACTATTATAGACTCTTCCCATAGTAAGTGATTATTTTCTGACGCGAGAGTCACTTCCGGACTCCCCATCACTATTTGTACTGGGCTTTCTTACTTCTCACTCTTTCACCCATTCTGCCAGTCCATGGACCTTGCTTCTTGGCCATCATCCTGAACATTCATCCAAAATTTAAACCTACCAGTAACTTTTCTTGCACGTCCAAAAACTGTTGCATCTCTCAATACATTAGTCCCTTTTGGAACATATGTCACCCGTGTACCTACTTTGGGTAATTGTTCTGTGGATGTAATAGCTGTCATGTGCATCATGATCTCTCACATTACCACAGTCCAGCCCTTGCTCTAGCTCATCCTGTTCCTCAGGACATTCATCAAAAAACACATGAACATTTGAGGTGCAAGGTGCCTCATTAACTTCTATCAACACTCAGAGTCTGCAATTTTATAATCATTTCCAATTAATCGTAAGGAATGAACTTGGCAGTTGAACTGCCATGTTTGACACGTACTGTCTTACGATCATGACCCATTACCCTGCCAGGGTCTTGCCGTTCCCCGTGACCCTCTCTTTTATAGAATACCAAATCTCCTGAATTGAATTCTGTCTCAGATAGTCGAAAACGACGCCTCAGTGCTCTACAAATTTTCTCTGATACCTCAGCCTCAAGAAAAATCTGTCTGCATGCATTTAAATCCTAAGAAAAAAAATGCACTATTTGTAGTACCTTTTAGAGCAGGAATATTATCGCAATAAACAGAAGGTAATTTGGGATTGCACCCATGGACTAGTTAATAAGAACTATATCCTTCAACCATCTGAAGAGAATTCTTTGTGTACACTGAGTTGACAATTTACACTCTGGTCGGTCGGTCAGTCAAAATTCTATGCACCATGTCATCAATCACAGCATGATCCCTTTCTCAAAGTATATTGCTTAAAGTCTCTCAGTTGCTGTATTCATGGCAATGATATTCATATTCTCACACATATCTCTGAACTCCTCGTTAGTGAATTCACCTCCATTATCAGTCAAAAACTTTGTTGCTATCCCAAGTCCAGTCCCGATCCATTTCTGGCCCAGTGGGCGCCAAGTAGGCCTCGCAGCATCCCTCCCCTTTAAGTGAAGGGGAGGGATTTAGCCAAGTGTCAGCGCAACGCGGCACATCCGCGTCGCACTGACATCGCCCGCCTTACGCCCCACTCCTGACTCACTTCCACCCCAAACACCGCTGCGATGCTTTTTCAAAAGAAAAGAGGGCAAATTCCCCACCCCATCGATTCAGGCGGTAATTCACCAGAAAATTCGATTTATCAATTTCGGCCCCTAAATCTCGCAGCTAGGTTAATAAAATGGAAAATGAAACTATTTCTGTCTTAGTCCCATATCTTTAGATCCATGGTAACAACCCTGTTAAAGTCACGTGTCAATGGAAGACTTGCAACAGGACATAGGGCATCCTTCTATACTCCGTACAGTTCTCACTCATCTATATTAGCCTTGTATACTGCTCATCAACTACACCTGTATCTTTTAGCAGGATTTTTAAACAGGGACAAGTAGGTTGGGAAAATTGTCTGTAACTTTAAGACAATTTGTTTTTTTTCTACTTTTATCCTTATCGCCTGATGCCATTAATACTTGCTCCAACATTCTGATGAGAAGCATCAGGTTTGGTTAAGGGGATACATTAGTGTTCTGACTGGGTAAACTGCAGAGCAACCGATTTCCCCAAATTAATTGCCTTATGTTCCATGTCAAGTTTCATTTGTGCCTTTTTCATGGAAGTTTTACTCAAAAGCATAGGTATCTCACTACAGACTACATCTGTACTTATAAAATGGCTTACTCCAGCTATCTTGCATGGAATTACTGCTCTCGAGTGACTTCAATGTGTTGTCATCACCAGATCTAAAGCACGTAGTACTTTTATATTCCCTAACCTTGTGTCGATCATCACTACTTAATGAATCAAGATAACATTTTAACCAATCTACCCGCATATAGTTGAAGGACATTCACTAATATTGCACAATTAAAAGGAGTTCGCCACCAATATGTTCATTACGGGATTAAAATCCCTTGTGACCAGTATAATCTGTTCATGTTCATCATTATCTTCACTCTCTTCCTCAGAACTACTTCCTGCATATGTCATATCAAAGACCATGGGCTAGAAATTGGTCTTTTGGTGATAGCAGTAATTTTTCGTCATTTTTTGCCAAAAATACTACTAATCACACTGCCATTTTTAAAGGCCTAAAATTGGCAAAGAAAATGCACCCAACGGTAAAAATAGGCAATGCATGAGGATTCGGGGTGGAAACCGCGGTCCTCGACAACTTTAGTCATAGAAACATAGAAACATAGAAAATAGGTGCAGGAGTAGGCCATTCGGCCCTTCGAGCCTGCACCGCCATTCAACAAGATCATGGCTGATCACCCACCCCAGCACCTCCCCCCCACGCCCCCTCCACACCCCCTCCACACCCCCAGCCACAAGGACCACATCCAACCCCCTCCTGAACACATCCAATGAACTGGAATCAACAACTCTCCGCGGCAGGGAACCCCACAGGCCAACAACTCCCCGAGTGAAAAAGTCTCTCCCAATCCCAGCCCCAAACAGCCCATCCCCCATCCCAAGACCATGCCCCCCACCCCCAGCCCCGACCCACCCAACACCGGGAACACGCCCCCTGCACCCAACTTGCCCCGGCCCGTCAGAATCCTTCCCAAATGCCGAACACCTCCGGATGTCGAGCTCCCAGCCCCGGCCACCCCGGAGCCACGCCCCCACGATGCCAACCACACCACATCCACCAACCGCCATCTGCGCAGTCAACCCGTCCACCCCACTCTGAACACTCCCCGCACCGAGGCACAGAGGCCCCAGGCCCGCCCCTCCAACACACTTCACCCCCCCAGACCTTGCTGCAATGTGGCCCCTCCTGTCCCCCGCCCTGGGTTTCTCTGTCCCCCACCTCCACCACTCTCCCCTCCATCCCCCGCCCCCGTCTCCCCTCATCTTCCCTCTGCCTCCCCGCACAGGCTCCCATCTTAGGGGCGGTAACCTTCTGGGGCAGGGAATTTTAGCCCCCAGCGTGGAAGGGTTGCTCCCGCCGCAGAATTGGCCTTACCACCCCTCAATGGAAGCGGAGTGCAATTTCCCACACTCCACTTCCTCTGGGGGCAGTTACCGGGGCACGACTGGATGCTCCTGTGACAGTTTGAACTGGTGCTCTCCACTCTCCCATCCTGTGACAGTTGGAACTGGAGCTCTCCACTCTCCCGTCCTGTGACAGTTTGAACTGGAGCTACCACTCTCTTGTCCTGTGATAGTTGGAGCTGGTGCTCTCCACTCTCCCATCCTGTGACAGTTGGAACTGGTGCTCTCCACTCTCCCATCCTGTGACAGTTGGAACTGGTGCTTTCCACTCTCCCGTCCTGTGACAGTGGGAACTGGTGCTCTCCACTCTCTGTCAGAGGCCGATTACCGCTAAAAGACAGGGAGGAAAACTTTAAAAAAAGCAATAAACAAAAAAAAATCACAACACATTTACAAGACCTTTAACTAAGTAATTGCTGCAAAAAAAAAATGAAAAACAAAAGGATGGGACAACCTTGGATCTAGCCTGGAGGCGGCGAAGGTTGAACAGGTTCCCACTGATTCTATCGTTTAGTTCCACTCCAGTGGGGAGCTTGTTGAGAGTGAGATGGAGCATTGCAGCAAAGAAACTCGAAAAAAACAGTGGTACGATGACGCAGCCCTGCTTGACACTGGTCCGGACGTGGATTGGGTCTGTGGTGGATCCCTTTGGTCAGGATCATGGTTTACATGTCATCATGGAGCAGGCAGAAAAGGTAACACACTTTTGGGGGCAGCCGAAATGGAGGAGGATGCTGCATAGTCCCTCGCGGTTGACAGAGTCAAAGGCCTTGTGAGGTCAAAGAAGGCCATGCATAAGGGTTGATGCTGTTCCCTGCATTTCTCTTGTAGTTGACGCGTATTGGAGATCATGTTGGTTGTACCCCTTAGTGGAATCCACATTGCGACTCTGGGAGGAGCTCTTCATCCAGGAGGGGAAGACGATTGAGGAGGATTCTTGCAATGACTTTCGCAGTGGCTGACAGCAGGGAGATTCCTATGTAGTTACCGCAGTCGGACTTGTCTCCTTTTTTGAAGATGGTCACAATTACGGCATCTCTGAGATCTCCTGGCATGCTCTGCTCCTTCCAGATAAGAGAGATAAGGTCATGCCTACATGCCAATAGTGTTCTCCGCCATACACTAGTGCCTCAGCGGGGATTTCATCTGCTCCTGAGGCCTTGTTGTTCTTGAGCTGATGGATGGCCTTTTCTACCTCGTGCAGGACTGGGGTTTTGCTGAGATGGTGGCGGGGCATGCTGCAGGATGGAATCGAGGACACTCACATCGAAGGCAGAGTCTCGGTTAAGGAGATCTTCGAAGTGCTCCTTCCAGTGGGCGTTGACTGCCTTGGTGTCCTTAATGAGTGCCTCTCCATTCTTGGCCAGCAGTGGGGTGGGGCCTTGGGTGCTTGTGCCATAGGTGGACTAGCTACAAGTTAACTGCTAGTTTAAAACGCCACTGCCCATCCCCCGACCATGCCTGCTCTCTGCTTTTCTCATTGAGATCCTGGATCTCTTCTAAAATTTGGCTTCCAAATTCCTGAATTTGTCTGGACATCAAAAATACACTTCTGCATTGGATTACACTGGTCTACACCATAAGACTCACCTGCTGTGTCTCTGATCTGCTCTGTTGCTTACATTTTAAAGTAACCTTGATCAGCTTACAGCCCTTCCCCCACCGCTGCTGTTCCCTGCTAAGCCTGTGACTGGCCTACTGGTTCTACTGGTTTTTCAGCTTCACCTACAGGCTGGTTCCTGGCTAGTGTTTTACTCTCCTGGGCTGATGTATATCTCTCTGCCACTTCTGGATCTTATGCTGACCTCCAACTTCGCTATCATCTTACTGCCCCACAACCGATTCTGCATATTTCCTGGATCTTCATTCCCATGGAAATAGCTCTTTCCTCCGAAACTCTACCCTTCAAAAAGCCTCTGGATTTCACTCATCCGCTACACCTGTCTCTACACTTGGACAACAGTTCATCGATGCTCTAAGTTGACTCCATCCTACCAAGGTCATTTCTACCACCATGGGACCTCAGACATTTACTCTGTCCTATTGTCTCCTATCTATTCCTTGTTCCTACCAGGATATATGTATCATAATTGTAATGTCTATAAGCTTGTAATGTTTGTAGCTCCACATGGATGTGGACGTATTGTGTACTGCAATTGCACAGTTAATAATTAAACAGAACCAGGCAGATTTCTGGAGGCTTCCGAGAGAGTTGCCTGCCATGTAGGAAGCTGTGTGCGTTTGTGCTCTGTGAATATATCACATTTGGCGGCGAGATGGGATTTTTCGGATGATTTAAAGCTTAAATTTTGTTGGTGAAGGATTCAGCCAGCCGACAGAGAGACTTTGGAAGTTTCTGTTTTTGGAAAAAAAAGCTAAAAAATCCGAGGTAAAATACAACACACAGCGTGAACAGCTAGAGATTAAAATGGCAGGTGTAATCAGACATTTGGGGAATATAGACACGACCGGGAATGTTTTAAAGCGTATGTGGATCGGCTAGAAATGTATTTCACTGCAAATAACATAATCGAAGTTCCAGACAATGCAGTCCAGAACCGGGCTGTGCTGGAACGTAAGAAAGCAATCTTCTTATCGGAGACAGATCCGGCATTGTATGACACCCTTGTAAATCTGCTTGTGCCTGACGAGCCAAAGGACACAACACTTAAAGAGATTTTAACGAAGCTGGAGCAGCACTATACCGTTAGAAATTGCTGAAAGCTATAGTTTCGGGATTCGGAATCAAAAGGCTGATGGAAGTATCAGTGATTACCTCATAGCATTAAAAAAGCTATCGATGCACTGTAATTTTGGAAACTTTCAAAACCGAGCATTACGGGATCGTTTTGTTTGTGGAGTGAAAAATTATGCGATCAGAAGGAAGTTATTAATGACGGATGACTTGACTTTTGAGGTTGCTTTTCAGACAGCGAGGTCAATGGGCATGGCCGAACAATATTCTCGAGAATTAAATAATAATTACGGTCGTCAGTTAACCGAGGTAAATCACCTGCAGGTTCAAAGTAAAAGATAGTGGAAGCCAAAAGTCTCAGAAACTGGAAATTCTACCAGAGCGTCAAAGTCATGCTATAGGTGCCTGGGACAACACATTGCTCAAAGTTGTCCATCCGTGAAGGCAGAGTGTTTCTTCTGCAGAAAGACTGGGCATCTGGCGAAGGCATGCCGATTGATGGGTAAACCAGTTTTTAAAGCTATGAGTCCAGCGTTCAAAGCTATGAGTAGAAATCCCAAGAGACTACATAGCATGGAAGAATAACAACAGGACGAGGAGATGTTAGAGTTACACGTCATCAGGAGCACGAGGTTAACGGACAGCGATTCGGAAAGCATCAAAATCCTCATAGATGTTGTGGGATTCAAGATACCAATGGAAATCGACACGGGTGCATCCGTGAGTGTAGTACCGGAGTCACTATATCGCGACAAATTGCATGATTTTCAACTGGAGATAGATAGAGCTGCGAGGCTATTTGGGAGAGAAAATTCCTGTGGTAGGTCGTATCACCGTACCGGTGAAATATAAAGGTCAATTTCAGAACTTGCCTCGAATAGTAGTGAAAGGAGACAAGCCTGCCTTACTAGGAAGAAATTGGCTGAGCTCACTGAAGCTGGGTTGGAGTAAGATTTTCTGTGTGGAAACGAGATTTTCATCAACTGATGAGGTTATCAAGAAGTATCCGAAGGTGTTCTGCGAAACGGGCAGTTCGATCCAAGGCTTCAAGGTGAGTGTCAGAGTACAGAAGGATGCTAGATCAGTTTACTACAAGCCACGTTCCGTACCATAGGCACTCCAGGAGAAAGTTGAGCAAGAACTCAAAAGACTAGAGACTGAGAACATTATTTGTAAGATAGATCGATGTAATTGGGCTGCACCCATTGTTGTTGTATCTAAGTCCGATAGTAAGGTAAGATTGTGTGGTGATTATAAAGTAACCGTAAACCAGGTTCTAGAGGGTAATGTCCCCAATACATTGCCGAAATTGAAGATTTGTTCACAACACTGACAGGTGGTCAGATCTTCTCAAAACTGGATCTTACGAATGCCTACTTACAGCTTGAACTAGATGAGGAGTCCAAGTCATGTTTGACTATAAATACTCATCTAGGCCTATATCAATTTAATAGGCTACCATTTGGAGTGTCTTTCGCCCCTGCCATATTCCAAGGGGTGATGAACCAGATGTTGCAGTTGCAAGGTATTGAAGGGGTAGTATGTTGTTTGGATGACATACTCATTTCAGCACCAAATAGGCAAATTCATAATAACATATTGAATGAAGTCCTCAAACGGCTAGAGAAGCACAGAGTACGAGTGTCTGCTCGTAAGTGTAAGTTATTTAAAAACTCAGTGGAGTACTTAGGGTACAGAGTAGACAAAGATGGTTTACATCCAACCATGGAAAAATTGGATGCGATCAGAAATGCACCCACTCCCAGGAATGTTACTGAACTTGGTTCATTCTTGGGTCTTTTGAACTATTATGGGAAGTTCCTACCAAATTTGGCTACAGTATTACATCCACTGAATGAACTTTTGAAAAAACAGGTCCATTGGAAGTGGTCAAAAGAATGCGATACAGCCTTCAAGGAGTGTAAAAGCAAATTGTTAGAGAGCACCATGTTAGTTCACTATGACATTTCTAAGGCGATTAAGCGAGCATGTGATGCCTCTCCGTATGGAGTTGGGGCAGTAATCTCTCATGTATTAAGTAGTGGGGAGGAGAGACCAATTGCTTTTGCTTCATGCACTCTCCGTGCCAGTGAGAGTAATTATGCGCAAATTGAAAGGGAAGCTTTGGCATTCAATTTTGGGGTCAAGAAGTTTCACAAATACTTGTATGGTCGTAAGTTTACCATCGTTATGGACCATAAGCTCCTAACAGCAATCCTCCATCCAAAGTCCCCAGTTCCAACATTAGCTGCAGCCCGAATGCAGAGATAGACTTTGATTTTGTCAGCATATACATATGACATTGAATACAGATGATCAGCTGATCACAGTAATGCTGATGCAATGTCTAGATTGCCTTCTTCATCACAAGTTACACCCGATAGGGAAGAAGTGTTTTATTTTTCATACATTGATGAACTGCCAGTCACAGCTGAAGAGATTGGTAGAGCAACCAAACGTGACCCAGTGATGTCAAAGGTGTATGATTATATTGCAAATGGATGGCCAAACCAGGTAACAGACAAAGATACACATCCATTCTTCATTCGTAGGAATGAATTATCAGTCAATAAAGATTGTATCATGTGGGGTGCAAGAGTGGTTATACCAAATAAATTCAGGTCCAAATTATTAGGAGACCTCCATGACCAGCACCTGGGAATGTGCTTGACCAAGCGTTTTGCACAGTTATTTATGGTGGCCAGGTCTTGATAAAGATATAGAGTACATCGTGAGTCAGTGTACGACATGTCAATCGGTAAGCAAGAAACCACCACCAGTACCATTACAGCCATGGAAATGGCCTCCCAGGGTGTGGCAAAGGCTACATATTGATTTTGCTGAGTTAGACGGACAATTGTTCATTGTGATTGATAGCCATTCGAAGTGGGTTGAGGTGTTCCCAATGTGGAAAATAACAACAAGTAAAACATTGGACATTTTACGAAAATTTATTTCTTCATTTGGCCTCCCTGAAGAAATTGTTTCAGATAATGGACCACAATTTCGTTCAGAAGAATTTGCACAATTCACGAGCAAAAATGGTGTGAAGCACACCAAGGTTCCACCATACCACCTTGTTTCGAATGGTGCAGCAGAGCGCATTGTACAAATTGTAAAACGTGCCCTCATAAAACAAATGTTAGATCCTAATCCAAGGAAATGACAGTTGTCATTGGATCACAAATTGGCTAATTTTTTGATTACATATCGAAATACTCCTCATACAACTACTGGTAGAACACCAGCAGAGTTGTTTCTCAAACGACAGCCACAAACCAGATTTTCGTTGTTAAAGCCAAATTTGGCACAGTCCGTAAAATAGACACAATTAAGACAGAAAGAGAATCATCTTAGAGGTAGAGTAAAAGAGAGAAGTGTGAAATTAAACCAGAAGGTACGAGTGAAGAACCACGACCATAAATGGTTAAAGTGGTTACCAGGAAGAGTGGTGAAAATATGTGGTCTTCGCACATATTTGGTAAAGATGTTTGATAATGAACAGGTTAGGTTTGTTCATATTGATCATATTTTACCTACACACATGGAAGGAGTTGAAAGTGGGAATGATTCAATTATTTCAGATAGTTTTGATACACCAGTAGCAATCCTAAATCCAATGTACTGGAAACAAATCCAGGAGAGAATCAGAATGAAAGTCTGAGTCCGAGTCAGGAAAACAAAAAGCCTGAAGTTAGAGTGAGTTCAAATGAAAATCAAAGCAATTCCGTGGAGGAAAATGTTCCTCAGGATGAGCCTCAAATGAGTTTAGATTCGACACCATGTTTGGAAGGTTCTGTTCGAGAGCGAAGGTATCCTCTTCGAAACAGAAAAAAAATGGTAAAGTTAAATTTGTAAATATGGAAAAAAAAATAAGTTATATCCTGTGGTATGTATAAACATGAAAGTTATGTATGATGTTTGTTATAATAACTTCTTCATTAAGGAGGGAGAAGTGTAATGTCTGTAAGCTTGTAATGTTTGTAGCTCCACACTGTGGATGTGGACGTATTGTGTACTGCAATTGCACAGTTAATAATTAAACAGAACCAGGCAGATTTCCGGAGGCTTCCGAGAGAGCTGCTTGCCATGTAGGAAGCTGTGTGTGCTTGTGCTCTGTGAATATATCACAATAATAATTGCTACGTAACCAGGCCTATGTAATGAGAGTTTTCCTTATGTATATTTGCGTGCGTATTTTAGCTGCCACCCTGGACCCGAGCCCATCACCTCTTTTCCACATTTTTCTGCCCCTTTTTTTACTTATTTTCTCTCTAGTCCCCCAAATCCCCTCTGTCCTGTCATTATGACTTATAAGAACATAAGAAATAGGAGCAGGAGTAGGCCATTTGGCCCCTCGAGCCTGCTCTGCCATTTACTAAGATCATGGCTGATCTGATCCTGGCCTCAACGTCACTTCCCCGCCCGCTCCCCATAACCCTCAACTCCCTTATCATTCAAAAATCTGTCTATCTCTACCTTAAATATATTCAAAGTCCCAGCCTCCATAGCTCCCTGGGGTAGAGAATTCCAAAGATTCACAACCCTCTGAGAGAAGAAATTCCTCCTCATTTCTGTTTTAAATGGGTGGCACCTTATTCTGAAACTATGTCCCCTAGTTCTAGATTCCCCCATGACTCCATTCATTTCTCTCCTCTTGGGTACTTTGCATCCCAAATCCCTACCCCAACCCTTCAGTATTCCTCAACCTTACTACTCTCCTGCTGTCGTCCCAAGTTTGATTCCCTCTTTGATGAACCTCAACTTCCCTCTGTGCCTCTCTTGAGATTCTCCGAAGGGCTCATCGAGACACTCATCACTGCCTCCGTATGAACAGCAACCCCAACTTCCGCATCCTACTTGCTCGCCGACCTTTCCGCCTAGCATGCCTGCTGGGCTCTAATCTTGCCAGTCTTCTCCCCAACCAACTCAGCTCTCCTAGTGTTGACCCTGTGGATTCTGGCAGTGGATCAGCTATCACCACCCCTCTCCGCATCCTTTTCCAGAATGTCTGTTCACTTGTGAACAAGGCCCTTGCTATTCATGAGCTTATTGTGGATGAATGCATCGACATCATGGCCTTGACGGAAACCTGGTTGAGGGGTGAGGACTAAATGAAGCCTCCCTACCTGGCTATAGCTTCCACCATATGTCCCGCCCAGACTGTCACGGTGGCGCTGTGACTTATATAACCAAATCTCACCTTTGTCTATCATCCTACTCCTCTGGCACTTTCTCCTCCTTTGAGCATTTCACCTTGTTTCATCCCTCTTACTTCTGATTCTCTACTGCCCACCCAAGTACCATATCAATGTTTTTACTGATGAATCTTCACTGATTTCCTCATTCAACCTCTGCACGAAGCAACTTCTAATCCTTAGTGATTTCAACCTCCATCTCAATTCATTGTGTTCTTTCTCCTCTGAGTTCACTGCCTTCCTATCCTCCCGTAATCTCTCCCTCCATGTAAACTCCCCAACCCATATTCATGGCCACCCCCTTTACCTTGCCATCTCACATGGTCTTGCTACTCCCATCGTGTCAATCACAGATAAGGCCATCTCTGATCACTTCCTTGTATTGCACTCCACCCACATCCCCCTTCCCCCTCCCAATCCTACTTCCTTCTGTGTTTGCCCCTGGAATAAACTCTCTCTCAATTCATTTACAACTGCACTTACACAATCCAAACTGTCCAGCCTTTGGCCCCCCATTCACGACGACATTTCTGTAGCTACCGATCTGGTCAACCATACCCTCACAGCCGCCTTTCCTGCCCTAGTCCCTATTAAAGCCATTACTCTCTCTCACCCTGGCCATTCCCCCTGCTATGGCCCTCATCTCTACTCCCTTAAGTCCAAGGGACGGAGACTTGAACATATATGGCAGACAACTGGTTTAGTCATTCACCGCCAGATCTGGCTGGACCACATAAAGCACTCGCGGGTTTTACTCTCATCTGCCAAAATTGCTCACTATTCCAGGATCATTCTGGAATACAAAGATAACTAGCTGCTTCTTTTCCCTACTGTAAACTATCTCGTTAAACCCACTCCCCTGTCTCCTCCATCCTCACCTCCAACAAGTGCGAGGAGCTCATGGACTTCTTTGTCACTAAGATTTCGACCATCTGTTTGGCTGCCTCTGTCACCTCCCTTCCTTAACCTAGCCCACCGGTCCAAACTTCCTCTAAAGTTCACCCCTGCTCTAGCCCTGAACTCACATCCATCTCCAATTTCTCTTCGATCTCCCCTCGTGCCCTCCCCAGGCTCACCTTGTCTATGAGATCCACTTCCGGCTCCCGTGATCCTATTTCCACTGAACTGCTGACCACCCAACTTCCTTCTTTTCCTCCCATGTTAGCTGACATTGTTAACGATTCTCTCTCCTCAGGTACTGTCCCCCCTCCTTCAAATCTGCCGTCATCACCCCTCTCCTCAAAAAAACAATCCTTGACCCCACTGTGCTTGCAAAATATCACCCCATCTCCAACCTCCCTTTCCTCTCCAAAGTTTTGAATATGATGTTGCCTCCCAAATTCATGCAATGTTGCCCGGAACTCCATGTTTGAATCCCTCAATCAGGATTCCGCCCCTGCCACAGTACCGAAACGGCTATCAAAGTCACATTTTATGTTACTGCGACAAAGGTAAACTATCCTTCTTCATCCTTCGCGACCTGTCTGTGGTCTTTGATTCGGTTGATCATTCCATCCTCCTCCAACGCCTCTCCACCATTGTCCAGCAGGGTGGAACTGCACTCGCCTAGTTCCATTCTTATCTATCTAATTGTAGCCTCTCTTCCCACTCCCGCACTGTTACCTCTGGTGTCTCCCAGCGATCTATCCTTGGCCCCCTCCTATTTCTCATCTACATGCTGCACCTCAATGCCATCATCTGAAAACACAACGTCAGTTTTCACGCGAATGCTGATGACACCTAGCTCTACCTCACCACCACTTCTCTCGATCCCTCCACTGTCTCTAATTTCAGACTGCTTGTCCGACATCCATTACTGGACGAGCGGAAATTTCCTCAACTAAATTTTGGGAAGACTGTGTCAAGTCCCCACCACGCACCTCGTTCCCTAGCCACTGACTCCATCTCTCTCCCTGACAACTGTCTGAGGCTGAACCATACTGTTCGCAACCTCGGTGTCATTCTTGATCCTGAAATGAGCTTCCGACCATATATCCGCGGCATCACTAAGACCACCTATTTCCACCTCTGTAACATCGCCTGACTCTGCCTCTGCCTCAGCTTATCTGCTGCTAAAACCCTCATCCATGTCTTTGTTACTTGTAGATTTGACCATTCCAACACACTCCTGGCTGGCCTCCCATGTTCTACCCTCTGTATACTTGAGGTCACCAAAACTCTGCTGCCCGTGTCCTAACTCGCAGCAAGCCCCGTTCACCCATCACCCCTGTGCTCGCGGACCTACATTGGCTCGTGGTTAAGCAATGCCTCGATTTTAAAATTCTCATCTTTGGTTTTCAAATCCCTCCATGGCCTCACTCCTCCCTATCTCTGTAATCTCCTCTAGCCCTACAACCCTCCGAGATATCTGTGCTCCTCAAATTCTGGCCTCTTCAGCATCCCTGATTTTAATTGGTCCATCATTGGTGGCCATGCCTTTAGCTGCCCAGGCCCTAAGCTCTGGAACTCCCTCCGTAAATTTCTCCACCTCTCAACCTCTCTTTTGCTTCTTAAAACCTACCTCTTTGACCAAGCTTTTGGTCATCTGCCCTAATATCTCCTTATGTGACTCGGTGTCAAATTATGTTTTATTACACTCTTGTGAACTTCTTGGGAAGTTTTACTACTTTAAAGGTGATATATAAATATAAGTTGTGGTTGTTGTGGTGTGAATGGATCTTGTCATAGAGCTGTGGCATTATTTTAAAATGTCTATGAACAAGGTCGCTGGTCAGAGTGGCTAATGTCTGCATACAGGAGGAGCCATTGACTATGCATTGCTACAGCACTTCTTATTGGCTGAACAAAGGTACGAAGTAGTCCAGAGCAATGCTGCATTCATTCAGAATCAAAAGGAAGCTAAATCATTTGCGGGAATGAGACCTATCCATGAGCGCTAATGGAATAGTTCAACAGCACAAGGTTATATAGTTGCAAGAATCAAACTTGGAGATTATCATTTCTATGGTATGGTACAACCATTGACTATGAAACAGCAGTAATCCATTTTAGACTTGTGGTGTCCCTGCACCTTACTACAAATTCACATGAGGGATGTACTGCAGACAGAGTCACTACGTGATCTCAACCTTTAGTCCCAGCACCAAGGAGTGCTGACCCTGGGTGGGACCTCCCTTTTTATACCTGGAAACCAAGGTGAGGAGTGTCTCCCACAAGTTCACCCCCTGTGGTCAGGGTGTGCATTTCTAGGGTATAAGTACAGTGTACAGGAGTTGCATGAAGGTTACAGTTACATGGAGATCACTGTTGCATGATGGTTACATACATGACATCACCTCCCCCCTTACGTCTTTTTGTGTCAAAGATTAAGTCTTTCAGGTGGTTGACACTCTCTCGTGGAGCACCGCAGTGGTGGCTCTGATGGCTGAGCATTGGCATGCGTCTCTGTTACCTGAGGTGATTTCGGCCTGTCTGGGCTGGCCGCAGGAACTGTGCATGCTGTGGACTGCACTTGTTGCTCGTCCACTGGCAGTGGTGTGGGTGACATCTCATGCTCTTCTTCAGGTTCCTCCGTGTCTATGCTGAACCTTTTCTTTACTTGGTCCAAGTGTTTGAAGCATATCTGCCCATTGTTCAGTCTGACCACTATGACTCTATTCCCTTCTTTGCCGATTACTCTGCCCTCAAGCCACTTGGGTCCCAAAGTATGGTTAAGAACAAATACCAGGTCATCCATTTCTATACACCTCCTCCTTGAGTTTCAATCATGGAACTCGGTTTGGGACTGGCGCTTTCCCTCAACAATGTCTGTCAGGGCTGGGTGAATAAGAGACAGCCACATTTTAAACGTGCGTTTCATGAGGAGTTCCGCTGGCGGTACTCCCGTGAGCGAGTGCTGGCGGGACCTGTAGGCCAGCAGGAGGCACAATAGGCGGTACTGAAAGGAGGGTCCTTGGATGCGTAGCATGCCCTGTTTTATGACTTGCACCGCACGTTCCGCCTGGCCATTGGAAGCCGGCTTGAACAGTGCTGTCCGGACGTGTTTGATACCATTGCCCGACATAAACTCCTGGAAGTTATGGCTGGTGAAACACGGGCCATTGTCGCTGACCAGGATGTCTGGCGAGCTGTGGGTCGCGAAAACCGTACGCATGCTCTCCACGGTAATGGATGTCGTGCACGAGTTTAATATGATGCACTCGATCCATTTCGAGTATGCATCGACAACGATCAGGAACATTTTCCCCATGAACGGGCCCACATAGTCTACGTGAATACGTGACCATGGCCTGGTGGGCCAGGGCCACGGGCTGAGTGGGGCCTCCCTGGGGGCATTGTCCAGCTGGGCACACGTCGTGCACCTGCGAACCCAGTGTTCCAGGCTGAGTCAATCCCCGGCCACCATACATGTGACCGGGCAATGGCCTTCTTTTAACACGATGCCAAGGTGCTCACTGTGGAGTTCCCTGATGAACGCTTCCCTGCCTTTCTGGGGCATGACTACCCAGTTGCCCCATAGCAGGCAGTCGGCTTGGATGGAGAGCTCATCCATCCGTCTCTGAAACGGTCTGACCTCCTCGGGGCACACCCTGTGTGCGGCCGCCCAATCCTCAGCCAGAACACATTTCTTTATCATGAATAGGAGGGGGTCCCTGTTGGTCCAGAGTTTGATCTGATGGGCTGTGATGGGGGAGCCTGCGGTGTCAAAAGCCTCAATGGCCATGACCATCTCAGCGCTCTGCTCCGACGCCCCCTCGGTAGTGGCTAGTGGCTGAGTGCGTCAGCGCAATTTTCGGTGCCTGGCCGGTGCCGTATGGTGTAGTCATACGCAGCCAGCATGAGAGCCCATCGCTGTATGCGAGCTGACGCATTGGCATTGACAGCCTTGCTGTCGGACAACAGGGATGCTAACGGCTTGTGGCCCGTTTCTAGCTCAAACCGTCTACCGAAAAGGTACTGGTGCATCTTTTTCACACCGTAAACACAAGCGAGTGCTTCCTTTTCGACCATGCCGTATCCACGCTCTGCCTGGGAGAGTAACCTGGTGACATAAGCCACCGGTTGGAGTCGGCCGTCATCATTACCCTGCTGCAACACACACCCAACCTCGTAGGATGATGCATTGCACGTTAAAACCAGTTTTTTACAGGGGTCATACAAAGTCAACAGTTTGTTCGAACACAGCACGTTCCTCACCTTATTGCAAGCACATTCTTGACAGTACCCCCAAAGCCATTCACAACCTTTACGCAGGAGCATGTGCAACGGCTCCAACAATGTGCTTAAGTTCGGCAGAAAGTTCCCGAAATAGTTCAAAAGTCCCAGGAATGATTGCAACTCCGACGTGTTGCCGGGCCTGGGCGCCCAGCGGATCGCCTCTGTTTTTGATTCAGTTATCCGGATCCCATCTGCGGCAACCCTCCTGCCCAAAAACTCGACCTCTGGGGCCAAAAACACACACTTGGCCTTTTTCAGCCGCAAGCCTACCCGGTCCAGTCGGCGTAGCACCTCCTCCAGCTTGTGGAGGTGTTCCTCGGTGTCTTGACCCGTTATAAGGATGTCATCTTGGTATACGATTGAACCAGGAATGGATTTGAGCAAACTTTCCATGTTTCTCTGAAAGTTAGCTGCCGCCAAACGAATACCAAACGGGTACCTGTTGTAGATAAATAATCCCTTGTTCGTCGTGATGGTGGTCAGAAGCTTGGATTCTTCAGCCAGTTCCTGAGTTCCTGAGGCCGAAGTGAGGTCCAGCTTCGTGAACAGCTTGCCACCTGCCAGCGTGGCAAAAAGGTCTTCCGCTGTCGGGAGCGGTATTGGTCTTGCAGCGACACTCGGTTGATGGTGGCTTTGTAGTCGCCACAAATCCTGACCGAGCCATCTGCTTTAAGGACAGGAACGATGGGACTTGCCCAGTCGCTGAATTCAATGGCCAAAATTATGCCCTCTCTGAGCAGCCAGTCAAATTCACTTTCAATGTTCTCACGCATCACATATGGCACCGCTCTGGCTTTGTGATGCACTGGTCTGGCGTCCAGAGTGATGCGCATCACTACTTTAGTGCCCTTGAACGTTCCGACACCGGGTTGAAACAGTGACCTGAATTTTTGTAGGACCTGTGAGCATGAACTTCGCTCCATAGATGAAATGGCGTGCACATCCCCCCATTTCCAATTCATCTCGGCTAGCCAGCTCCTCCCCAAGAGCGCGGGGCCATTTCCCGGTACGATCCAGAGTGGCAGCCGGATCTGTGATCCATTATGTGTTACCACCAAGTTTGCACTGCCCAGCACTGGGATGATCTCTTTGGTGTATGTCCGTAGCTGCGTGTCAATGCGTTCCAGTTTGGGCCTGCTAGCTCTGTGTGGCCATTGTCTCTCAAATTGTTGGGCGCTCATAAGTGACTGGCTAGCTCCCGTATCCAGCTCCATGCGCACCGGGATGCCATTCAATAAAACTTTCATCATCATGGGTGGCGTTTTAGTGTATGAGCTGTGGACGTCAGGCACATGAACCCGCTGAACTTCAGCATCCATGGCTTTTCCCCAGGCATCATCCTGCATTGCAGACCCCTCGTCTGGTTCCTCTGTCTTGCAGATTAACCTCGCTACAGCCTTTTTGCACATCCTGGCTAAGTGTCCACTGACGTTACAAATCCTACAGGTATATTGCTGAAACCTACAGCTTTTCGCAGTATGTCTACCCCCGCACCTCCAGCATGAGCTGAGGTTGTTGTTAACAAAAGGACTGTTACCTGGCATTCCTCTCTGATTGCCCATTTGGTTGTTTCTAAGCACTCTGATGGTGAGTGTTAATGGTCCCATCGGGGGACGCACTGTTCCTCGTGATGGCTTAAATTGCTGATCCCCTTTCCATTGTCCCTGTTGCAGGCCCACCCTAGAGTCTGTTGCTGCCTGGGCGGTTTTGAAATGCCCTTGCCTGCCTGCCGGGTCCCGAGCCGCGTTCACCATGTTAACTCCCTGGTCCATCGCCACGTTGGGACCAGGGCTGCGCGTGTAAATTAGCTTGGTCTCCTCTTCCCCTGCCATGAAGGTCTGAGCTATCAATGCCACCCCTTCTAAAGTCAAGTCCTTGGTCTCTATGAGCTTCCTGAAAATCCCGGCATGATTAATGCCCTCAGTGAAGAAATCCCTTCACATCTCCCCCCTGCAGGCGTCTGTGAACTTACAGAGACTGGCCAAGCGCCGCAGATCCGCAACGAAGTCTGAGATGTTTTGTCCCTCCCGACGCCGGTGTGTGTAGAACCGGTGCCGGGCCATGTGTATGCTACTCGCCGGCTTGAGATGCTCACTGATCAGCTGGCTGAGCTCTTCAAAGGACTTGTCCGTTGGCTTTTGGGGTGCGAGCAGGTCTTTCATCAGCGCATACGTCTGTGATCCGCAGCTGGTCAGTAGATGCGCCCTCCACTTGTCAGCTACTGCCACTCCCAGCCAGTCCTTCATGAAAAGCTCTGCTGGAGTCTCTCCACGAAGTCGTCCAAGTCCTCACCCACACAGTAACGTTCCTCTGTGCTACCGGTGGCCATCCTCGTGGTTCGGTGATTCCTGTTTCTCATCGCCAAATGTGATGTCCTTGCACCTTACTACAAATTCACACGAGGCATGTACAGCAGACACAGTCACTATGTGACCTCAACCTTTATTCCCAGGAGCAAGGAGTGCTGACCCAAGGTGGGACCTCCCCTTTTATACCTGGAAACCAAGGTGAGGAGTGTCTCCCACAAGTTCACCCCCTGTGGTCAGGGTGTGCATTTCTAGGGTATAAATACAGTGTACAGGAGTTGCATAAAGGTTACAGTTCCATGAAGATCAACATTGCATGATGGTTACATACATGACAAGACTCACCTCTGAGCAACAGCACATTGCGCAGACCAGGTTTAACCTGGGCTGCATGAACAAAATATATTTTGGCATTAAGCAGGATATCTATCTTGCAAAGCAGTTTTATAACATGACTGCAGAGACTAGTCCTTCCATGGTATCATGCGTCTCTATCTGTAACCTCCTCCAGCCCTACAACCCATGAGATATCTAAACTCCTGCAAAAATTTGGCCGGTTTTAATCGCTTCACTGTTGGTGGCCGGGCTTTCAGCTGCCAAGGCCCTAATCTCTGGAATTGACTCATAAGAATATAAGAACATAAGAACATAAGATTTAGGAACAGGAGTAGGCCATCTAGCCCCTCGAGCCTGCTCCGCCATTCAACAAGATCATGGCTGATCTGGCCGTGGACTCAGCTCCACTTACCCGCACGCTCCCCATAACCCTTAGTTCCTTTATTGGTTAAAAATCTATCTATCTGTGATTTGAATACATTCAATGATCTAGCCTCAACTGCTTCCTTGGGCAGAGAATTCCACAGATTCACAACCCTCTGGGAGAAGAAATTCCTTCTCAACTCGGTTTTAAATTGGCTCCCCCGTATTTTGAGGCTGTGCCCCCTAGTTCTAGTCTCCCCGACCAGTGGAAACAACCTCTCTGCCTCTATCTTGTCTATCCCTTTCATTATTTTAAATGTTTCTATAAGATCACCCCTCATCCTTCTGAACTCCAACGAGTAAAGACCCAGTCAATCAATCTATCATCATAAGGTAACCCCCTCATCTCCGGAATCAGCCGAGTGAATCGTCTCTGTACCCCCTCCAAAGCTAGTATATCCTTCCTTAAGAAAGGTGACCAAAACTGCACGCAGTACTCCAGGTGCGGCCTCACCAATACCCTATACAGTTGCAGCAGGACCTCCCTGCTTTTGTACTCCATCCCTCTCGCAATGAAGGCCAACATTCCATTCGCTTTCCTGATTACCTGTCACACCTGCAAACTAACTTTTTGGGATTCATGCTAAAGGACCTCCAGGTCCCTCTGCACAGCATGAAATATTGTAATTTCTCTCCATGCAAATAATATTCCCTTTTACTGTTTTTTTTTCCAAGGTGGATGACCTCACATTTTCCGACATTGTATTCCATCTGCCAAACCTTAGCCCATTCGCTTAACCTATCTAAATCTCTTTGCAGCCACTCTGTGTCCTCTACACAACCCGCTTTCCCACTAATCTTTGTGTCATCTGCAAATTTTGTTACACTACACTCTGTCCCCTCTTCCAGATCATCTATGTATATTGTAAACAGTTGTGGTCCCAGCACCGATCCCTGTGGCACACCACTAACCACCGATTTCCAACCTGAAAAAGACCCATTTATCCCGACTCTCTGCTTTCTGTTAGCCAGCCAATTCTCTATCCATGCTAATACATTTCCTCTGACTCCGCGTACCTTTATCTTCTGCAGTAACCTTTTGTGTGGCACCTTATCGAATGCCTTTTGGAAATCTAAATACACCACATCCATCGGTACACCTCTATCCACCATGCTCGTTATATCCTCAAAGAATTCCAGTAAATTAGTTAAACATGATTTCCCCTTCATGAATCCATGTTGCGTCTGCTTGATTGCACTATTCCTATCTAGATGTCCCGCTATTTCTTCCTTAATGATAGCTTCAAGCATTTTCCCCACTACAGATGTTAAACTAACCGGCCTATAGTTACCTGCCTTTTATCTGCCCCCTTTTTTAAACAGAGGCGTTACATTAGCTGCTTTCCAATCCGCTGGTATCTCCCCAGAGTCCAGATAATTTTGGTAGATTATAACGAATGCATCTGCTATAACTTCCGCCATTTCTTTTAATACCCTGGGATGCATTTAATCCGGACCAGGGGACTTGTCTACCTTGAGTACCATTAGCCTGTCCAGCACTACCTCCCTAGTGATAGTGATTATCTCAAGGTCCTCCCTTCCCACATTCCCGTGACCAGCAATCTTTGGCATGGTTTTTGTGTCTTCCACTGTGAAGACCGAAGCAAAATAATTGTTTAAGGTCTCAGCCATTTCCACATTTCCCATTATTAAATCCCCCTTCTCATCTTCTAAAGGACCAACATTTACTTTAGTCACTCTTTTCCGTTTTATATATCGGTAAAAGCTTTTACTCTCTGTTTTTATGTTTTGCGCAAGTTTACTTTCGTAATCTATCTTTCCTTTCTTTATTGCTTTCTTAGTTATTCTTTGCTGTCATTTAAAATGTTCCCAATCTTCTAGTTTCCCACTAACCTTGGCCACCTTATACGCATTGGTTTTTAATTTGATACTCTCCTTTATTTCCTTGGTTATCCACGGCTGGTTTTCCCTTCTCTTACCGGCCTTCTTTTTCACTGGAATATATTTTTGTTGAGCACTATGAAAGAGCTCCTTAAAAGTCCTCCACTGTTCATCAATTGTACCACCGTTTAGCCTTTGTTTCCAGTCTACTTTAGCCAACTCTGCCCTCATCCCACTGTAGTCCCCTTTGTTTAAGCATAGTACGCTCGTTTGAGACACTACTTCCTCACCCTCAATCTGTATTACAAATTCAACCATACTGTGATCACTCATTCCTAGAGGATCTTTTACTCGGAGATCATTTATTACTCCTGTCTCATTACACAGGAGCAGATCTAAGATAGGTTGCTTCCTTGTAGGTTCTGTAACATACTGTTCTAAGAAACAATCCCGTATGCATTCTATGAATTCCTCCTCAAGGCTACCCCGTGCTATTTGATTTGACCAATCGATATGTAGATTAAAATCCCCCATGATTACTGCTGTTCCTTTTTCACATGCCTCCATTATTCCCTTGATTATTGCCCGCCCCACCGTGAAGTTATTATTTGAGGACCTATAAACTACGCCCACCAGTGACTTTTTCCCCTTACTATCTCTAATCTCCACCCACAATGATTCAACTCCCTAAACCTCTCCGCCTTTCTAGCTTGCTTTCCTCCTTGAAGACACTGCTTAAAACTTGCCTCTTTGACCAAGCTTTTGGTCATTGCCCTAATATCTCTTTATGTGGCTCAGTGTCAAATTTTGTTTCATAATGCTCCCGTGAAGTGCCTTGGGACATTTTACTGCATTAAATACTGCTATAAATGCTGTTCCTCACACTTTGTAAACTAGGTCTGATGTATTCAGTGGAGTACCTGAGTGAAACAACATTCCCAGAGATGTGGATGGAGGTTGACTTGGCCTCGGATTCACAGGTCCTATGGGAGCATGTCTCGTGAATATCACACTTCTGCTTTAGAGGCCTTGGGTTCAAATCTACAAGAGGCTTTCTCATCCAGCTTTAATGTTCTGGGTGATTGGATAGAGAGAACCTTGAAGTCGGGATTCACATATCTAACTGCTGCCCTGATGTCTGCTTCTGTGCGGATCAGTGGACATGCTGAGCGAGTGCACAGTAACAGTGACATGGCTGGAGTAAGTAAGGATGAGACTGCTGTTTATTTCAGCATTTTTGCTTTACTTCAGATTTCGACAATTTGTACTTCATAATAAGAAATGATAGCTAACGAGCTTGAAAAATAATTACAGACCTTTGTCAGACTTAAACCGCTCAAGTCAGGAGCCACTTGCGACTGCAGGATTCACACGTGCTACGTACAATCCCTGTTCACATAATGAAAATGGCAGGTCTTACTCAAATACATATAAACACTTTGGAATTAGTTCATGCTTTGGTATCTTAATCACTGGTTCTGTTATAACATGTCTGCGACAGCCCTGAGGCAAGCCTCGAACAGACAGCAGCCCAGGTGCATTTTTCTCTACCTCATTCACTGTGTTCCTTTCTTCTTCCGACAAAAGTTCTGGTTATTTATTACACGCTATTTATATTTGCTTAGTAATGTAGATGCAGTGGAGATAAAAGCATTGAGGTCAATAATGCAGTCTGCAGCTTCCAAAAAGATACCTGAAAGTATTGGACACTCTATGCACTGTGCAATTTAGTGCCGTTTCAAGTGCTGTTGGTACTTAGAACCTGTATACAAACTGTATGCATGGCTCATTAAGGCTCCCATTTAATGAAAATTAAATGCAAGTCCCTAATGCACTTGGAGAGGCTAATGAGTGCTCAATGTCTCTTTGCATTTGGTGCTTCAAGAAACATGCAGCAATATTGATATTCAACCTTGATAGGTGGCCCTTTCCTCCATTTAGGACCAAGCCTCCACTCACATCCCCCTTCCCCCCACACCCCACCAACCCTACTTCCTTCTGTGTCCGCCCCTGGAAAAAGCTCTCTCCCAACTCTCTTACAACTGCACTTATGAAATCCCAATTGTCCAGCCTTTGTCCCTCCATTCACCATGACATGTCTGCTCAACCACACCCTCACCACCACCTTTGATGCTCCAGTCCCTATTAAAACAATTACTCTCTCTCACACTAGCCATTCCTCCTAGTATGGCCCCCACCTTTGCTCCCTTAAGTCCAAGGGACACAGACCTGAACAGATGTGGTGGACAACTGGTTTAGCCATTCACCGCCAGATCTGGCTGACCACATAAAGCACTATTGGGTCCTGCTCTCGTCTGCCATAACTGCTCACTATTCCAGGCTCATTCTGGAATACAAAATAACCCCCGGCTTCTATTCTCTACTGAAAACTGTCTTCTTAAAACCCTCTCCCTTGTCTCCTCCACCCTCACTTCCAACAAGTGCGAGGAGTTCATGGACTTCTTTGTCTTTACGATTTAGACCATCTGTTCAGCTGCCTCTACCACTTCCCTTCCTTCCCCTAGTCCACCAGGCCAAACTTCCTCTAAGGTTCTCCCCGTCAGAGCCCTGAACTCGCATCTTTCTCTAGTTTCTCTCCGATCTACTCTCATGACCTCTTCATGCTCATCTTGTCCATGAGACCCACTTCCTGCTCCCTTGACCCTATTCCCACCAAACTGCTGACCACCCAACTCCCTCCTCTGGCTCCCATGTTAGCTGACATTGTTAATTGTTCTCTCTCCTCAGGTACCTCTCTCCTTCAAATCTGCGGTAATTACCCCTCTCTTCAAAAAACCAACCCTTGCCCCATTTCCAACCTCCCTTTCCTCGCCAAAGTCCCTGAATGTGTTGTCACCACCCAAATCCATGCCCATCTTTCTCGCAATTCCATGTTTGAATCCCTCCAATCCGGTTTCCATCCCTGCCACAGTACCGAACCGGCTCTCATCAAAGTCACAACTGACAACATTTGTGACTGTGACAAAGGTAAACTATACCTCCTCATCCTTCTCGACTGTCTACAACCTTTGACACATTGACCACTTCATCCATCTCCAACCCCTCTCCACTGTTGTCCAGCTGGGTGGAACTTCACTCGTCTGGTTCCATTTTTATCTATCTAATCGTAGACAGAAAATCTCTTGCAATGGCTTCTCTTCCCACTCCCCCACTGTTACCTCTGGTGTCCCCTATGGATCTATCCTTGGCCCCTTCCTATTTCTCATCAACATGCTGCCCCTTGGCGAAATCATCCGAAAACACAGAATCAGTTTCCACATGTACGCTGACAACACCCAGTTCTACCTCACAGTCATCTCTCTCGACCACAGTCTCTAAACTGAGAGACTGCTTGTCCGACATCCAGTACTGGATGAGCAGAAACTTTCTCTGATTAAATATTGGAAAGACCGAAGCCATTGTCTTCAGTCCCCGCCACAAACTCAATTCCCTAGCCACTGCCTCCATCCCTCTCCCTAGCATCTGTCTGAGGCTAAACCAGACTTTTTGCAACCTTGGTGTCATATTTGATGCTGTAATGAGTTTCTGACCACATATCTGCAGCATAACTAAGACCGCCTATTTCCACCTCTGTAACATTGCCCGTCTCTGCTCATCTGCTGCTGAAACCCTCATCCATGAATTTGTTACCTTTACACTTGCCTATTCCAATGCACTCCTGGCTGGCCTCCCATTTTCTATTCTACGTAAACTTAAGGTCATCCAAAACTCAGCTGCCCATGTCCTAACTCGCACCAAGTCCCGTTCACCCATCAGCTCTGTGTTCGCTGACCTACATTGAATCCTGGTTAAGCAACACATCGATTTAAAAATTCGCATCCTTGTTTTCAAATCCTTCCATGGTCTCGCCCCTCCCTATCTCTGTAATCTCCTCCAGCCCCACACCTCCCCACATACCTGTGTTCTTCTAATTCTGATCTCTCGAGCCTGCTCCGCCATTCAATAAGATCATGGCTGATCTGATCATAGACTCAGCTCCACTTCCCTGCCCACTCCCCATAACCCCTTATCCCCTTATTGTTTAAGAAACTGTCTATTTCTGTCTTAAATTTATTTAATGCCCCAGCTTCTACTGCTCTCTGAGGCAGCGAATTTCGCACATTCACAACCCTCTGAGAGAAGAAATTCCTCCTCATCTCAGTTCTAAATGGGTGGCCCCTTATTCTAAGATCATGCCCTCTAGTTCTCGTCTCCCCCGTCAGTGGAAGCATCCTCTCTGCATCCACCTTGTCAAGCCCCCTCATAATCTTATACGTTTCCATAAGATCACCTCTCATTCTTCTGAATTCCAATGAGTAGAGGCCCAACCTACTCAACCATTCCTCATAGGTCAACCCCCTCATCCCCGGAATCAACCTAGTGAACCTTCTCTGAACTGTCTCCACAGCAAGTATATCCTTTCGTAAATATGGAAACCAAAACTGCACACAGTATTCCAGGTGTGGCTTCACCAATACCCTGTACAGCTGTAACAAGACTTCCCTGTTTTTATATTCCATCCCCTTTGCAATAAAAGCCAAGATTCCATTGGCCTTGCTGATCACTCACTGTACCTGCATACTATCCTTTTGTGTTTCTCCATTTAAATAATAACTTGCTCTTTGATTTTTTTCTGCCAAAGTTCATGACCTCATATTTTCCAACATTATACTCCATCTGCCAAACTCTTCCCCACTCACTTAGCCTGTCTATGTCCTCCTGCAGCCTGTTTATGTCCTCCTCACACATTGCCCTTCCTCCCATCTTTGTATCTTATGTTTCTTATGTTTTTTATGTTATCCCTGATTATAATCGCTCAACCATTGGTGGCCATGCCTTCAGCTGCCTGGGTCCTAAACTCTGGAATTTGATCCCTAAACTGCTCTGCCTCTCTACCTCCCTTTCCTCCTTTAAGATGCTCCTTAAAACCTACCTCTTTGACCAAGCTTATGGTCATCTGCCCTAATTTCTCCTTATGTAGCTTGGTGTCAAATTCTTTTACCTTATAACACTCCTGTGAAGCACCTTGGCACGTTTTACTATGTTAAAGGTGCTATATAAATATAAGTTGTTGTTGTTGCCTCTTTGCAGGACCTCCTGGCCTGTGGTCTGCAATACTAAATGAGTGCACTGCATATTTCTCAGAGACCATTGTGGGGCCAAAATAATCAGAGACTCTTTTAATGGGTGTCGTAGCCCTTTAGCAATTGCTAGCATCCAATAATCCCTCCCCACAATTTCAGCATTTTCTCAGAATATCATGTGCTGTGCAGAGGGACATAATTAAAATTAATTGACCTCACATTTTTGGACAAGATCAGTTGGGAGCCCTGCAGTTACAGCCAATGTCTGATGTGCAGTGTTTCTAGTGCCAGTGCGCTGGACTACTTTATCAGCCTCATTATCTCTTTGTAGATAGTCACCATCTAGCTTGCAGCAATATTTGAATCGCTTCAGACTTTATTCAGAAAGATGGAAGGTAGTGTTAAAGAGGCTGAAAGCAAAATAAATATTGTTAACCTTACAGAATCTTTTAAACTTTTCACAAAAGTGATTAAAGGAATATTTCAATTGACTGCTTTCCACAATTTACGTCCCAAATGAGAAAGCAAAATGCAGCTCACTTGTAACCCTGCTGCACATGACCTAATTCCTTTCACACTCATAAATTAACATGAGTTATGCATCATCACACATGTAGTAGCTTTCAGTCAAAGTTCAGTGCCTGTCATATTAATATTAAGTAGTTTATGAGCTCCATTAATAATTCAGAATTTCTGTTTCATCCTGAAGTGTTAACCAGAGCAATGGTTCACAGTTTTTGCAGTCATTCTTTAGGCAGATTCTAATTTGATTTAAGTTTGTTCTTGGATAGAGAGTCGAGTGCTCATAGACCAAACTATTGTTGTTCTAATAGGTGTAGGAATATCTCAGTTCCTTTCTTTAAGATCTGTTATGAAGCTAATAGTGTTGTACAGAACACTCGCAGCCTTGGGGGCCGAAATTCAGGGTCAGGATAAGGGCCGTTACCACCGTTTTGCTGTGGCCATATGATGGAATCGAGTGGCTACCACGTTGCAGTCCATTGGCCACCATGACCCATATTCAGCACAGGAGTTTTTGGGGCGGTGTCCACTTCGGCCCCAAACCCCAGACTTCCGCTGCTGTGATGACGTAATTAAAGTGCGCAACGTTGCCGTTCCGCCACGCCATCGATTTTTACTATAAAAAAATCTGCTTTTTTTCTGACAGTGCCCTCGCCAGCTTTTTGTGTCGGTGCACTTTGCCGGGCTGCTCGAGAGCACCAGAGGAGGTTTGGTATGATCGGGTTGTTTTGTGGAATCTTTTTCGGATTTCTCTGCAGGGATTTGCTAAACCTGTAGCAGACTTCGGATAACTCTTTGAGAATTTAGAACATTTTTTCACTCTCACTGATTTGTTGTGGCCTGTGGGCCTCATTCTCTGCTCCACAGAAGCCTGCTTGTGAGGATCGAGCCTGCAGACAGAATGGGCTCAGTGTTGGAAGGGTAACGCCTTCTGCACATTGCGAGAGACAGGGCGGCACGCAGGAGAAGGTGGCGCCATCAGTAATGGGTACAGAGACAGTGGACCAGGGAGCCAGCAGCCATGGTTGCCCAACATGGAGAAGGGCCTGCAGAAGGCCGCAGATCTCCACATGGAGGGTGGCCAGGAGGAGATGGCGTGAGGAGGAGGGTCAGGTACAATGACCCCCCCCCACACCATATACTGGGCCAGGAGCCTTGCCAGCAGCAACCTGCAGAGGCTAAGGAACATCAGCAGGAACAAGGAGAAGGCGACCAGCCAGCTGCCATTGGAGGGACCCAGCACAGACCTGGGGGAAGGAGGCCCTACCATCAAAGACCGACGTCAGTTTTCATCCTGGAGCTCAGTGATCAGCAATGTTTACGAAGGCTGCGATTTAGAAAGGATATCCTGAGGGAGCTGTGCAATCTCCTACGGGCAGATCTGCAGACTCAGACAAGGCCTGAGGACAGCTCTCACCGTTGAGACCAAGGTCACTATAGCTCCCAACTTTTACCCACACATATGTATAAAGGCCTCAACAATGAAATGCTGCTTCAGTGACTATACAGTGAAGGTTGCAAATAAGAGAAGGATGAAGGAGACGCTCCCAGATGCAAGGTCAACAGTTGGTGGAACAGGTACTCACTTTCATCAGATGGATCATGTTGTTCAGCTGTTTTCTGCACTGCGTGGCAGTGTGGTTATGAATGGAGGTCCCTGGGACTTCCGCAGCAATCTCCCTCCAGGCATTAGTAAGCACCTCGCGAGTGGGTCTCCCTGCATCTGCGTAAAGGACTCGCTTCCTTCCCTTGACACCCTGCATCAGGGTCTCCAGCTCGGCGTTGGAAAATCACATTGCCTAGGGTCTAGCTGCAAATCCTTTAAGAAGGCCAGAGAGGAGCTGGCTCGTTAGCTTCAAACCACAAGGGTGAAGTTCCCCGTGGCAATGCCGCTCCAATCAACCCACCACACCGCTGCAAACTCCCGATTCCCACTGGTCATTACCACTGGACGCCACTTTAAAAAAAAATCCATGAAAATTGATTGAGTGACTGCCGCAGCAGTAGCGGTGGTAATGGCCCCCAAAATACGGTAGGTGTGCCAGGTTTGTGGCGGGCCTGAAGTTCTGTCCCTTGATCTCCAATAAGAGAGAGTCTAACCACCACCACCTAGAAGGACAATGGAAGCAGCTGCATAGGAACACCATCACCTCCTAGTGCCCCTCCAAGTCACACACTATCCCGACATGAACCTATATCATCGTTCCTTTATCATCGCTGGGTCAAGATCCTGGAACTCTCTACCTAACAGCATTGTAGGAGTACCTTCACCACATGGACTGCAGCAGTTCAAGAAGTAGGCCCACCACAGCCACCTTCTCAAGGACAACTAGGGATGGGCAATAAATGCCAACTTGGTCAGAGATGCCCATATCCACAGAATGAATATATATATATTTAAATGGCACAAGTGAGTTTTCCACCATATGGCGATCAATTGATGAAGCTGAGGGGCAAAAATCGCTCGCTGTTGCCATGGAACCTTTCTAGATGTGGGAATGGCTTGGAGATGGGGATACAATATTATAGCCCCAAGTCTGCACCTATGGTTGAATCTAGTGCAGCTCCATGCTGGCAATATAATCATGGGGACACCCACGAGATGGCCTGGCAGATGATCCTGCCACTTATCTGACCCTGGCAGGTGGCCTCAGGGCTATGCAAATTTCAGCCACTTCACATCGATTTCTCACCCAAAATGGGTGGAAGATTTGTCAGCAGCATTTAAATGAGGCCTGAGAGTTAAATTATTCTGGACATTTCTTCTTTGTTGCAGTGATAAGTTTTGATCTGACACCGAAACTCAACTGCCAAAAATTGGCCCTTCGTTAAAATCGGGGCCAAAAAGTTGAGAAATTTTAAAAGTCAAGCGTCTTCCCATAAACATTTACCTCCTCCTAATTTTTTCAACCGTGCTGATGTTCTATCTCTCAGAAACATCTCCAAACTCTTCACATACATCGGGCTCAATTTTCCCCAATTATCTGCACCTTTTTCTTGGTGTGCACCGTTTGTTTTTGAGTAAATAAAAATCTCCAAGTTTCCCCAAAGTTTCTGCGCCAGCGTAATTCACTTAGGTACGATTTTTTTAGTCCACGATTTTTTTGCGTCATGGGGTTGTAACCTGATGTCTGTGCCAGTTTTTGACATTTAAGCAAGTTTGGCCAACTTACATTTTTTCAATGACGGACAATGTGACCACTCGTCAAAAACCTTCTGGGCACTTAACACAAATCAGCACACATTACAAAATCGGCGCAGGAAGACGCCATTGTTTTTTGCCAAAGTTTTGGAGGGAGTTAAGAAGGCAGAGAATATGCATCATAAATCTTAATTTTTTGAAAATCAAAAGGGTGAAATTGGAAGTATAATACAATTCTTGAATTTTTGATTTTTTTTCAAAGTATCACCTCACCACCTCTCCTCTCCTAACCTCGGGGCTTGGCTTCAAACCGGGGAGGGGAGTGGGGGAGGGGGGTGGTGAAAGCCGAGCCCCGAGCCACTGTATCCGGGCGAGGAAGCGATTCTGCCGGCCGACGCTCCGACCCTCGAGCCCGGTGCGGAGAGGAGAGGTGGTGGGGTGATACTTTGAAAAAAATCAAAAATTCAAGAATTGCATTCAACTTTGTTGCCCCAAATGTCTTCATTGAATACCTAGCTTCCCATTGTAAGCATGCTTATTGCGCAGACCAGGGTGTGGTCCATACTAGGGCATCCACCTTGGAGAGACAGAGAAGTGTGAGTGCTTTGTCCTACTGTTTTTGAGGTTGTTGCAAAGCTACAATGAAATTATGGGGGCTATATTGACAATGCCATATCTCGTGTAAGCCTTCTGTATAATGATGCTGCGGAGGAGAAGATTGATTAGACATCATCGCATGAGGAACCTCAGAGCACATAGAATGATGGGCAGGAGGCCTTGCCCACATTGGGTATATTGAGACAGCTGTTCATACCTGCACCTAAGTGAGGCAGACTGTCTGAGAAGGCTGTGTTTCCGCAAAGAAGTTGTAAGCGAGATCTGTGAGTTAATAAAAGCAGACCTGCACCCTAGAAGCATCAGGAGGACTGCTTTGTCAGTTGAAGTAAAGGTTACAGCTGCACTTTCATTCTCTGCATCTGGATCAGTCCAGGCCACAACTGGGGATGTGTGCACCATTTCTCAACATGCGACACATATCTGCAATCGGCAGGTGACTGCTGCACTATATGCCCGGAGGAATAACTACATAAAGCTTCCCATGACCGCCCAGGCAATGCATGACAGGGCTGTGAGCTTCTCCAGGATTACTGGCTTCCCCAAGGTACAGGGCTGCATTGATTGTACCCACATCGCCTTGCGAGCATCTTTGGAGGATTTCGAGATGTACAGGAACAGAAAAGGCTTCCATTCGATGAACGTGCAACTCGTCTGTGACAACATGCATCGCATCATGGCAGATGATGCAAGATACCCTGGGGGCACCCACGATGCTTTTATCATACCCGAGAACACTATATCTGCCATGTTTCAGCAGCAGCCAGAAGTGGTATCATTGCCACCTGGCTCCTGATACCCCTACGCGAAACCCGGACGGAAGCTGACCGGGAATACAACATGTCGCGGCGCGCAGCATAATAATTGGCATCTTGAAGCAACATTTCTGATGTCTGGACCATTTCGGAGGCTACTTGCAATACTCGCCTGAGACTGCATGTTGCACAACTTAGCCATCAGGAGGCAGCAGCAGCTGGTAGTAGAAGACCCACCTGAGGTGTGAGTGGCTGATGATGAGGAGGAAGATGCAGATGACAAGGAGGAGGAGAACGAGGAGGACGAGGAAGCTATGCAACTATCCGAACCCAGAGCACAGCAGCGGAGGAGGGCGGGCCATCGTGTCCCTTTAATGATTGCTCGAGCCTTGCGCCAGCAGCTCATCCATGAACACTTTGCTGCCTGAAGGCTCAGTGGCATCTATTCAAAATGGACCATGTTTATTGTTTGGACCTGTTCCGTAATGTTGTGTTTTGTTAATAATGGAACAAATAATGTAAGTGATTCCGTTATAATTTAAAATATATATTTTATTCAAAATTTTAACACTTGTTTGCACTTAACTTAACTTTAATAAAAATATTCTTGTAGCAAACTTTAAACTATTTAGTTAAGATCACTTACAAAGTTTAAGATCACTTACAAACTTTTAGACTTGTAAATTTACATCAGTTACAAAAAATTTGAGAACAGTTATAACAGTAACAACAATAATAACAACAGCAACAGCAGCAAACAAAGACTGCGTCCATTTCTCCACCACCTTATTATAAGGACTGGTCTTGGTGACTTCACCCCTGCCTGCAGGCGGTGTCGCAGTATTTCTCGGGTTGGTACCAAGCTTATTCTTTTGAGCATCTCGGGTAATGCGCACTTGTTGTTGGGGGGCGTGGGCAGGTGGTAATGTGGAGGGCCCGGCTTGGGCTTCTTTAGAGACTGGTCTGGGGATTGGAGTGGGAGTGGAAGTTGATTCCATCAATGGCCACGGGGTCTGGGCGTGTTCCCTTATTGCAGCAGCTGCCTCCGACATTCCCTCTCTCATGTGCCCCGACAGCGTCTCAACTACCTGCAACATTCCGTCCCTAATGTGCACCAACAGTGTATCAGCTGCCTGCGACATTCCCTCTCTCATGTGCCCGGAGAGTGTTTCCATTTCTCGCGAGAGTGTTGTTTCTTCTCCCGACAGTCCCAATACCTGATCACCCACCCCACCAATGCTCTCCCCACTCATTGCCATCATCTGAACCACATCTGTTACATCCTGCATCTCAAGAGAGCGCTGTTGAGCTCTCCTTACCCTGGGTGTGGCTCACTGCATTCCACTGGGACCAGCAGCCTCAGATGGTGGGGCCCTGGGTAGTGACTCGCTACACCCATTGGAACCTGCAGTCTCGGACAGTGTTAGACCAGGAAATGTCCCAACACACGCACCACTCAGGAAAGGGGCTGGCACCTCAATGGGCAGCAACAACAGCTCCTACAGAGTGAGTCTAATAGTGGGGACTTCATCCTCCTCCTCCCCTTCCCCCTCCCCCTCACCCCCATGCTCTTGGTCTGGAAGGTGGGATTGGAAGATGTTCTCCTCTTCAGGCTTGTCCGCGTCTGAATCTTCTCCTGCATCGGCTTCAGCCTCGTCAGGGTTGGCCTCAAGTTCTGCAAAATATAACAGAGCAGACAAATGGTTAGCAGCAGAGGAGGGGACAGGGTGGCATGAGTAGGCTCACACAGCGCAGGCAGCAGGCTCATTTGAAGCACCACGATGAATGGTGGCACATTACATCAACCGAAGCGTAGCTGACGGAGACATACTCATGAACCGAAGCATGGCTAGTCCGCGCAGCACTTAACATTTCGCAAAGCCAGACTGTGGAATTTGCAGATTTTACCCTCTCCCTCGAGTGTGGGCCCAGCTTGTGCAGTGGTGGTTGCTTTTCTCCAGGCAGGACCCATCAAAGCAGCGACCCTGTCTTCCACGGGTGTCTGTGGGTGCAGATTTGCCGGGTCTCCTCCTGTTAGAGTTCTCTCTCTTTTGTTGTGGGCCACCTTCCTCTGCAAAGATGAAAATATAACTTTTTAGAGAGGGTGTCTTTCTGCTGGGTGAGACATATACAGATGGTCACATTATAATTGCAATTCCAGTGAATAAATTAAAATATGATTTACACCAACTGCTTGACCAAGGTCCTGCCACTTCTTTTTGCACTGGCCTCTGGACCTCGGGGTGGTCACAGTAATCTTGTAAAAATTGGTTCTAGCGTTTCTTCATTCCTTTTGGTGTAACTTTTATTTCACCTCTGCTGGTGTCCAGCTCATGCCATCTGGTCTCGATCACAGTAACCAGGGCCTCCACTTCGTCCTGTAAGAAATTCTTGGTCCTTGAACCACGTTGCATATTGCAGCTCGGATTTTTTGCACTCAGAATAAAAGTTCTCACACACAACTGGCTCTATAAAAATGGCTGAATGCAGAGCGGGAGGTATACTGGGCTCACACACCCATACCAGTCACGTAGAAAACATCATTTTTTTTCCGCGCATGCGCAGAGAGTGGGGGCCTCCATTTTTCAGCGCAGACCTTGGGGTCCATCCCCCAAAGCTAAAGGACAGGCTGCTTGCCACCAATTTCAAAAATTACAACGGGGAAAGTCGGGCCCCAAAAAAAGGTCGTAACTCTTCAAATACGCAAATAAACGGCATTGAGGAAAATTGAGCCCATACTTATTACTTTAAAATATTACTTACTAAAAAGTGCAGTGACTTGCTGACATATAGGTCTTGACCTAGGCTTCCCAGTTTAAAAAAAATGCAGCACTAAAGGGAGAAATTCAACTATCCCCAGAATGGGCAACAAGTCAGCAGAAGGATTGCTCCATGTGCTGGCCTGAGACCTCAGCCAAGTTAGGGAACGTAAGATACATTTGAAAGAAAATGATTTGCACTGTTCCATGCAGCCACAGCATCTTTGGTAAAGATCAACAAGTGTTGGGCCCAGAGTCATAGAGCTAGAACCTAGCTTATCGTCCAAAAATGGGCGTTATTTCCGGCGTGGGCATTAAAAAAGGGTTTTCAGATCACCGGATTCTCGCCCATTCTCAAAACACCTAGTTTTTGAAACTGGGCGTTACCACGAGCGATATCAAATGGGCGGTAGCGTTAAATTTTTTTGACCTTCTGTTGTAAAGTGTGTCCATCCTTCGCAATGGCATGGCAATGCTCGATTCCCGCGATTCGGGAGGTCAAGGGTCATCATGACATGCGCAGAAGAGGAGACAGAGAGAGAGGGAGCTCAGAGGCACTGAAAGCGTGTGCGGCTGTGGTGTGTGCTTGTTTGGCTGTTGTGGGAGGAACGACGGAGATTCACGAGCAGCAAAAAGCCCACTAAGCACCAAGAACATAGTTAGCACCGAGTTTTTGTCCAACAAATAAGATATAACATGGAAGGGATGGAGGAGACCCTGGAGCTGGTAACCAGGAACACTGGTGGCAGAGGGCTCCCAGTGGTCCCGGAGCGCCGCACTGCACCCCAAGGTGCTGCACCCCCATTGCCAACCACACGAGAGCCAGCAGCATCATCTTGCTTATGGCTCGGAGCACGTTCCCACCTCGGGACCGTCCTCTCCTGTATCCATCCAAGCAGCACTTCGGCCATCACCACCCCCCCCACCACCGAAGCATCGCCTGAGGACCTCCTTGGCCAGGCGGCTTGGAGTCAGGAGGGGAAGGGGAAGGGATAGAGGTGGAGAGGAGAAGTGGGGGAGGGGGTGGGGGGGGTGAGGGTTAGTTTGTGCAGAAATACTAATGATTTCAGATTAATGTTCGGTTTAAATGTTTTTTATTTAACAAAACCTTGTAGCACATTGGCTCAGATAGCTGCACCATTACACGCTGGTGATTTCTTAACATCTAAGGGTATAATCACACTTAACTTCAATCAACTTAAACTTTAACTGTCACCAAGGTGATGCCCACCATTGATGTATGACCTGCACATCCAGCAGTGTGTCAGCCTTGTAAATAACACCAACGTTCTTTCAGGCAAAGCGATCATTGATGAGCTCCTGACGTAAGGCTCTTGCAGCTGTCATGCCACCATGGGCCTTTTCATGCGGTCTGCAGGGGGGCGGGGGCATGTCTTCAATGTCAGCCTGATTTTCTGGGCCGATGTCAGCATCCACCTCCTCGTCCTCCTCTTCCTCTCTCTGGTGAGGTGGACGGTCAGACACATCAGGAAATTCTTGTCCCCTCCTGATTGCCAAGTTGTGTAGCATGGAGCACACCACCACAAATTGAGCTACCTGCTCAGGGTGGTATTGGAGCTCGCCTCCTGAGTGGTCCAGGCATCTAAAGCGCTGCTTCAGCACTCTAATGATTTTCTCCACAATATTGCGAGTTGCTCTGTAGCTCTCGCTGTATCGCCTCTTGGCCTCGGTGTGGGTGTTACGCAGAGGGATCATCAGCCAGGTGGCGAGGCCATATCCTTTGTCACCAAGCATCCAGCATTGACCTTGTGGCTGATTGTTAAACAAGTCAGATACAGTACTCTCACGTAGGATGTGAGCATCATGGATGCTGTCCGGAAATTGAGCATTCACTGCCAGTATAATTTGCTGCTGGTCAACAACCAGTTGGACATTCAGGGAGTGGAATCCCTTGCGGTTCCTGAAAACCTCAGCATCCTGAAAAGGTGCCCGCATCGCGATGTGCGTACAGTCTCTTGCTCCCTGCACCTTGGGGAAGTTAGCAATTCTGGAGAATCCTAGAGCCCTCTCAGTCTGAGCCTCGATGGTCATAGGGAAGCTGATCAAGTCCGCCCTGTGTGCATACAGGGCTTCAGTGACTTGTCTAATGCAGCAATGTGTGGCATGCTGAGAAAGTCCGCAAATGTCACCAGATGTGGCCTGAAAAGAACCCGAGGCATAGACAACAGTGCTGTGGTGACTTTGACCTAGATGGACAGTGCAGTACTGATAGTGCTGGCAGGCTGCAGATCTGCCTTTATCAGCTGGCATACCTCAGTGATAACCTCTTTGTGGAAGCACAGTCTCCGAAGGCAGGTGGTGTCGGGCAAGTCAAGGTAAGAATGCTTCTCCTTGTACTAGCGGAGGGTATAACGTCTGGTCCACCTCATCTGTCTGTCACTTCTTACATTGGGCACATAATGCAGTGAAGCGTTACTTCGGCGATGTCGAGTCTGCTGCATGTATTTGGTCACCAAGAGAGGGTGAGAAAGGACAGGCCCCATTGCAGTAGCTCTCTGTTTTCCACCGATTGCTCACAAACAAGGAATGTCCCGACGAAGACAACTCTTCAATTCCAATCAGTCACAGTGTGGTCAAGATATTTTTAGAGATGTTCACATCAACTCCAATGACCTGCAGAGTACATCTGAACTCCGCCAAGATTGAAGCACAGCAGCCTTTTAAAGGACGCGACATGTGATCAAGAACATGGCGTCCATAACACTGTGATTCGTCCCGGTTAGTTTCACTTATTGTGGGCGGTTATTTGGACGAGCGATATTAACATAGAAACATAGAAAATAGGTGCAGGAGCATTCAGCCCTTCTAGCCTGCACCGCCATTCAATGAGTTCATGGCTGAACATGAAACTTTAGTACCCCCTTCCTGCTTTCTCGCCATACCCCTTGATCCCCCGAGTAGTAAGGACTTCATCTAACTCCCTTTTGAATATATTTAGTGAATTGGCCTCAACTACTTTCTGTGGTAGAGAATTCCACAGGTTCACCACTCTCTGGGTGAAGAAGTTTCTCCTCATCTCGGTCCTAAATGGCTTACCCCTTATCCTTAGACTGTGACCCCTGGTTCTGGACTTCCCCAACATTGGGAACATTCTTCCTGCTTCCAACCTGTCCAAACCCGTCAGAATTTTAAACGTTTCTATGTGGTCCCCTCTCACTCTTCTGAACTCCAGTGAATACAAGCCCAGTTGATCCAGTCTTTCTTGATAGGTCAGTCCCACCATCCCGGGAATAAGTCTGCTGAATCTTCGCTGCACTCCCTCAATAGCAAGAATGTCCTTCCTCAAGTTAGGAGACCAAAACTGTGCACAATACTCCAGATGTGGCCTCACCCAGGCCCTGTACAACTGTAGCAACACCTCCCTGCCCCTGTACTCAAATCCCCTCGCTATGAAGGCCAACATGCCATTTGCTTTCTTAACTGCCTGCTGTACCTGCATGCCAACCTTCAATGACTGATGTACCATGACACCCAGATCTCGTTGCACCTTCCCTTTTCCTAATCTGACACCATTCAGATAATAGTCTGTCTCTCTGTTTTTACCACCAAAGTGGATAACCTCACATTTATCCACATTATACTTCATCTGCCATGCATTTGCCCACTCACCTAACCTATCCAAGTCACTCTGCAGCCTCATAGCATCCTCCTCGCAGCTCACACTGCCACCCAACTTAGTGTCATCTGCAAATTTGGAGATACTACATTTAATCCCTTCATCTAAATCATTAATGTACAATGTAAACAGCTGGGGCCCCAGCACAGAACCTTGCGGTACCCCACCAGTCACTGCCTGCCATTCTGAAAAGTACCCATTTACTCCTACTCTTTGCTTCCTGTCTGACAACCAGTTCTCAATCCACGTCAGCACACTACCCCCAATCCCATGTGCTTTAACTTTGCACATTAATCTCTTATGTGGGACCTTGTCGAAAGCCTTCTGAAAGTCCAAATACACCACATCAACTGGTTCTCCTTTGTCCACTTTACTGGAAACATCCTCAAAAAATTCCAGAAGATTTGTCAAGCATGATTTCCCTTTCACAAATCCATGCTGACTTGGACCTATCATGTCACCATTTTCCAAATGCGCTGCTATGACATCCTTAATAATTGATTCCATCATTTTACCACTACTGAGGTCAGGCTGACCGGTCTATAATTCCCTGTTTTCTCTCTCCCTCCTTTTTTAAAAAGTGGGGTTACATTGACTACCCTCCACTCGATAGGAACTGATCCAGAGTCAATGGAATGTTGGAAAATGACTGTCAATGCATCCGCTATTTCCAAGGCCACCTCCTTAAGTACACTGGGATGTAGTCCATCAGGCCCTGGGGATTTATCGGCCTTCAATCCCATCAATTTCCCCAACACAATTTCCCGACTAATAAAGATTTCCCTCAGTTCCTCCTCCTTACTAGACCCTCTGACCCCTTTTAATATCCGGAAGATTGTTTGTGTCCTCCTTAGTGAATACTGAACCAAAGTACTTGTTCAGTTGGTCTGCCATTTCTTTGTTCCCCGTTATGACTTCCCCTGATTCTGACTGCAGGGGACCTACGTTTGTCTTTACTCACCTTTTTCTCTTTACATACCTATAGAAACTTTTGCAATCCGCCTAAATGTTCCCTGCAAGCTTCTTCTCGTACTCCATTTTCCCTGCCCTAATCAAACTCTTTGTCCTCCTTTGCTGAGTTCTAAATTTCTCCCAGTCCCCAGGTTCGCTGCTATTTCTGGCCAATTTGTATGCTACTTCCTTGGCTTTAATACTATCCCTGATTTCCCTAGATAGCCACGGTTGAGCCACCTTCCCTTTTTTTTTTTACGCCAGACAGGAATGTACAATTGTTGTAATTCATCCATGCGGTCTCTAAATGTCTGCCATTGCCCATCCACAGTCAACCCCTTAAGTATCATTCGCCAATCTATCCTAGCCAATTCACTCCTCATACCTTCAAAGTTACCCTTCTTTAAGTTCTGGACCATGGTCTCTGAATTAACTGTTTCATTCTCCATCCTAATGCAGAATTCCACCATATTATGGTCACTCTTCCCCAAGGGGCCTCGCACAATGAGATTGCTAATTAATCCTCTCTCATTACACAACACCAGTCTAAGATGGCCTCCCCCCTAGTTGGTTCCTCGACATATTGGTCTAGAAAACCATCCCTTATGCACTCCAGGAAATCCTCCTCCACCGTATTGCTTCCAGTTTGGCTAGCCTAATCTATGTGCATATTAAAGTCACCCATTATAACTGCTGTACCTTTATTGCATGCACCCCTAATTTCCTGTTTGATGCCCTCCCCAACATCACTACTACTGTTTGGAGGTCTGTACACAACTCCCACTAACGTTTTTTGCCCTTTGGTGTTCTGCAGCTCTACCCATATAGATTCCACCTCATCCAAGCTAATGTCTTTCCTAACTATTGCATTAATCTCCTCTTTAACTAGAAATGCTACCCCACTTCCTTTTCCTTTTATTCTATCCTTCCTGAATGTTGAATAACCCTGGATGTTGAGTTCCCAGCCCTGATCATCCTGGAGCCACGTCTCCGTAATCCCAATCACATTTGTTAACATCTATTTGCACAGTTAATTCATCCACCTTATTGCGGATACTCCTTGCATTAAGACACAAAGCCTTCAGACTTGTTTTTTTTAACACCCTTTGTCATTTTAGAATTTTGCTGTACAGTGGCCCTTTTTGTTCTTTGCCTTGGGTTTCTCTGCCCTCCACTTTTCCTCATCTCCTTTCTGTCTTTTGCTTTTGCCTCCTTTTTGTCTCCCTCTGTCTCCCTGCATTGGTTCCCATCCCCCTGCCATATTAGTTTAACTCCTCCCCAACAGCACTAGCAAACACTCCCTCTAGGACATTGGTTCCGGTCCTGCCCAGGTGCAGACCGTCCGGTTTGTACTGGTCCCACCTCCCCCAGAACCGGTTCCAATGCCCCAGGAATTTGAATCCCTCCCTGCTGCACCACTGCTCAAGCCACGTATTCATCTGCGCTATCCTGTGATTCCTACTCTGACTAGCACGTGGCACTGGTAGCAATCCCGAGATTACTACTTTTGAAGTCCTACTTTTTAATTTAGCTCCTAGCTCCTTAAATTCGTTTCGTAGGACCTCATCCTTTTTTTACCTATGTCGTTGGTACCAATGTGCACCACGATAACTGGCTGTTCTCCCTCCCATTTCAGAATGTCCTGCACCCGCTCCGAGACATCCTTGACCCTTGCACCAGGGAGGCAACATACCATCCTGGAGTCTCGGTTGCGGCCGCAGAAACGCCTATCTATTCCCCTCACCATTGAATCCCCTATCACTATCGCGCTCCCACTCTTTTTCCTGCCCTCCTGTGCAGCAGAGTCAGCCACGGTGCCATGAACTTGGCTGCTGCTGCCCTCCCCTGATGAGTCATCCCCCCCAATAGTACTCAAAGCGGTGTATCTGTTTTGCAGGGGGATGACCACAGGGGACCCCTGCACTACTTTTCTTGCACTGCTCTTCCTGCTGCTCTTCCATTCCCTACCCTGCGGTAAGACCAACTCACTACACGTGATACTCACGTCATTCTCAGCATCGTGGATGCTCCAGAGTGAATCCACCCTCAGCTCCAATTCCGCAACGCGGACCGTCAGGAGCTCGAGGTGGATACACTTCCCACACACGTAGTCCCCAGGAACACCGGAAGTGTCCCCGAGTTCCCACATGGTACGTGGGCGATATGTGTGCGAGGTGGTGAAATTGATGATGGGCGATCTCCATGGCTGCTAGTTTGGGTAAATATGCTCTTTATGACAAAAAACAGTGGGCGGGCATTAATATTGAATCTTGGTGTTAATTCCGTGCGGCAAGTAACACTCGGCGATAAGTTTCCGAAAATGGCCACTAGTTTCCATTTTGTGCCAAAATGGACAATATATGAGCATTATACGTCATTTAAGCGGTAAAATGGGCGTTAAGTAGGCGTTAAGCAGGCAAAAAAAGTCGAGGTTCTATCCCATAGTGTTACTATTCTGAAAATTATAAATTCATAGAATCATAGAATGTTACAACACAGAAAGAGACCATTAAGCCCATTGTGCCTGTGCTGGCTTTTTGAAAGAGCTACCCAATTAGTCCCACTGCCATGTCTTTCCCCATATTCCTGCACATTTTTCCTTTTCAAGTATTTATCCAATTCTCCGTTGAAAGTTATTATTGAATCTGTTTCCGCTACGCTTTCAGGTAGTGCATTGCAGATCATAACAACTCACTGGGTATATATTTTTTTCCTCATGTTGCCTCTGGTTCTTTTGCCAATGACCTTAAATCTGTGTCTTCTGATCATTGGCACCTCTGCCACTGGAAACAGTTTCTCTTTATTTACTCTATCAAAATCCTTCTAGATTTTGAACACCTCTATTAAATTGCTCCTTAACCTTCTCTGCTCTAAGGGGAACAACTCCAGTTTCTCTAGTCTCTCCACATAACTGTTTGTGGTTGTTGGAGGCCAATCATCTTATGCCCAGAGCATTGCTGCAGGAGTTCCTAATGGCAGTCTCCTAGGCCCAACCCTCTTCAGTTGCTTCATTAATAACCATCCCTCCATCATAAGGTCCAAAGTGGGGATGTTTGCTGATGATTGCACAGCATTCAATTCCTTTCGCAACTCCTCAGGTGACGAAACAGTCCGTCCCACATGCAGCAATACCTGGGAAAAATCCAGGTTTGGGGTGATAAGTGGCAAGCAACATTTGCACCACACAAGTGCCAGGCAATGACCATTTCCAACAAGAGAGAGCCTAACCCCCGCCTCTTGACATTCAATAGCATTCCCATCATCAAATTACCCACCAACAACATCCTGGGGGGGGTCACCATTGACCAGAAACTTAACTGGACCAGTCACATAAATACTGTGGCTACAAGAGCAAGTCAGAAATTGGCTCTTCAGCGATGAGTGTTTCACCTCCTGACTCTCCAAAGCCTTTCCACCACCTACAAGGCACAAGTCAAGAGTGTGATGGATTACTCTCCACTTGCCTATATGAGTGCAGCTCCAACAGCACTCAACAAGCTTGACACCATCCAGGACAAAGCAGCCCGCTTGATTGGCACCCCATCCACCACCTTAAACATTCACTCCCTCGGCCATCGGTACATGGTGGCTGTAGTGTGTACCATCTACAGATGCAGTGCAGCAACTCCTCAAGGCTTCTTCAACAGCACCTCCAAAATCCACAACCTCTACCACCTAGAAGAACAAGGGCAGCAGGTGCATGGGAGCACCACCACTTCCAAATTCCCCTCCAAGACACACACCATCTTGACTTGGAATTATATCGCTGTTCCTTCATCATTGCTGGGTCAAAATCCTGAAAATCCCTACTTAACAGCACTGTGGGAGTACCTTCACCACATGGACTGTAGCAGTTCAATAAGGCAGCTCATCACCACCTTCTCAAGGGCAGTTTAGGGATGGGCAATAAATGCTGGCCTTGACAGCAACACCCACATCCCATGAATGAATAAATTAAAAAAAAGACTTTCATCCCTGGTACCATTTTAGTAAATCTCCTCTGCACCCTTTCTTGGGCCATGACATCCTTCCTAAAATGTCGTGCTCAGAATTGGTCACAATACTCCAGCTGGGGCCTAACCAGTTGTTTATAAAGGTTTAGTATAACTTCCTTACATTTGTACTCTATGCCTCTATTTATAAAACCAAGGATCATGAAGGCCTTTTTAACAGCCTTCTCAACTTGTCATGCCACCATTGTCCCATTCTTCCTACCAAAACGAATTACGTCACACTTCTTTGCTTTACATTTCATCTGCCATGTGTCTGCCCATTTCACCAGCCTATCTATGTCCTCCTGAGGTCTCTTACTATCCTCCTGTTTACTAAATATCCGAGTTTTGTGTCACTTGGAAATGTTGAATTTAAGCCCTGTTTACCCGAACCAGGTCATTAATATATATATTAAAAAAGAGCAGTGGTCCCAACACCAACCCTTGGGGGTCATCAGTGCACACTTCTCTCCAGTCTGAAAAACAACCGTTCACCACCAATCTCTGCTTTCTGTCCCTTAGCCAATTTCATATCCACTGTCCCTTTAGTGCCATGGGTTTTAATTTTGCTAACAAGTCTATTATGTGGTATAAAAGTTCTGACAAAAGGTCAGCGACCAGAAATGTTAACTCTCTTTCTCTTTCCACAGATGCTGTCTGATCTGCTGAGTATTTCCAGCTTTTTCTGTTTTTATTTCTATTATGTGGTACTTTATCAAACACTATTTGAAAGTTCACAAACACAACAACATCCACTGACTTCATCCACCCTCTCCATTACTTCATCAAAGAACTCAATCAAGTTAGTCAAACACGATTTGCCTTTAACTAATCAGTGCTGACTCTCATGTATTAGTCCATATTTTTCCAAGTGTCAATAATTTTGTCCCGGATTATTGTCTCTAAAATTTCCCCAACAGCCAACATTAGGCTGCCTGGCCTGTAATTGCTGGGTTTATCCCTCTACCCTTTCTTTTAAACATGAGTGTAACATTTGCAATACTCCAGTCCTCTGGTACCACCTCCATATCTAAGGACGATTGGAAGATTGCTGCCAGAGCCGCCGCAATTTCCACCCTGACTTCCGTCAGCAACCTAGGATGCATCCCATCTGGACTGGGTGACTTTTCTATTTAGGCCTCGAATTTAACTCCTCCCCCACCCCGAATGGTGGGAGAAAGACCGGGGGTGTGGGGGCACGGTTAAAATATCGGTTCAAAGAACCTGACCCCAACTCCACATCAGTCCCGCCTGTTTAAAACTTAACAAATAAAAATCAGGCCATCGACGAGGCATGGGGCTCCTGCTAAAGGCAGACGTGGGCCTAATTAACATTCAAAAGTCATGGCCCGATGACGTCATCAGCACCGCAACTTAAATTTAACTGTAAGTGAGGGAGAGGCTTCTCCGTGCGATTCATGGTAACAAATCCAAGCCAGGAGCTGCTGGCTGGCCAAGGTAAGTGCTGAAGATCAGCCCCTTTTAGCACTCTTTGTGGGCAGAAGGAGCAGGAGTGCTCTCCGCAGGCCTCACAAGGAAGCTAACGGCGTCCCCCATCCCTGATCGTGGCCCTGATATTTTCTCCCCGTCCTCTTGATGGCGGCCCGATGTCCTCGCTCCCCCCCAACCCCCAAGCCATGTTCATGGCACGGAGCTTTCAGCCTCGGCTGACTGCCGAGGACCGTCCCCACAGGTCCCTAGCTGTGGCCTACTGTTTGTTTTGGTTCTTGCCTACCGGCCAGGTTGTCAATTTGACCGGCTGTCAGGCGAGGAGTCTGCAGCAGATTATTTAAATGTGGCCTTGCCATTTGGATCGACAGAGCCTCCACATCCCTGGCTCTGCTGGGTTTCCCCCGTGTTACCATGCTCCCCCGCACCCTTGGAGCCTAACTCTTAACTAATCTAACTACAGATAAATGCCAGACAGATGCATGCCCAAACAATGGATTTGGGATTGAACTACACAAAAGCATCAATGAAACATTCTGGTCTTGTCACATATATAACATAGTCCAAATATTGCAATATATATATATATATTTCTAAAAGCACAGGCTGGAAATAAATAGTTCCATTGGGAAATCCTATGCACTCTTTCCACAATTTTCTGTCCAAAGTGAGCCATCATGAGATTCCACCCCATGTCATTGAAACAATGGATTCATCACATCACTGGGACAGAACTTCATGCCAACATTTAAGGGGGAATTTGAAAGTGTTTAATCATAGGCTGTCTCTAAATTCCAGTGCAATACAGCAAGAGGGGGACAACTTAATGATAGCAGTAAATGTACAAATCCCTCGCTTTGGAACTTTGAAAGATTCCTTTGTCTGCTATTAAATTGTTCATGCTACATTTAGCAATTCACTTTGAAAACTGCCAGCAGGTTAATAAAACCATATGTTACTCAATGCAGCACACTGTCATAAGGGATGAGGAAAGCCAGCTATTTTATAAATAGTAACGATCAAAATACTTTCCAAATAGTTTGAAGTATAAATCTATAACCTGGGTCATCCTGCCTCACATGGGGAAAGGCAAAAGTGAATGTTTCCTTCCTGCCTTAAATCAAAGCCATCTTTGAATTATCAGATAATCAATGAGCCTAATGTACAGAGAACTTTTATCAAACTTTTGATGAGCTGACTGCCTGTGTAACCTTGTAGTTAATGAAAAGGCATCACTCCCTAATGTACTGACTGCTGGAAAAAGGAACTTCAGTGAGAACTAGAAATCAATGCTGTATTTTAACTCTGTTTTTCTCTCCACAGATGCTGCCTGACCCGCTGAGATTTCCAGTATTCTTTATTTTTATTTCAGATTCTAGCATCTGCAGTATTTTGCTTCTGTATTTTAATCTGCTTGGTAAATTAACTTGTTCTCATGCTATGGAACTACATAGTATGTTTTTAACAGTTAAAAGGATCGGTGGGGATGGAAGGAATAAATGTAAAAATGGGTGATAAATCCCAAACAGATTCAGATTCAAAATCTGAAATGATACCTTTGTTATGCTTAGGGGCTGATGCAGAATGGCGGAATATCAGTCCCTATTCTTAAATCGTGGACACAAACTTACTGAGAGGAATGAGTGTGACATAATGTTCCAGTCCTACTCGGGTCCTCTCCCGCACCTCTTTTTCCGGTACATTGATGACTGTATCAGAGCTGTTTCCTGCTCTCGCCCTGAACTTGAAAATTTCATTCACTTTGCATCCAATTTCGATCCTTCCCTCACCTTCACATGGTCCATCTCTGACTCTTCCCTTCCCTTCCTCGACTTCTCTGTCTCCATCTCTGGGGATAGGCTTTCGACCAGTATCCACTATAAGCCCACTGACTCCCACAGCTACCTGGACTACACTTCCTCCCACCCCGCATCCTGTAAGGACTTCATTCCATTCTCCCAGTTTCTCCGTCTCCGTCGCATCTGCTCTGACAACGCCACCTTCCACACTAGTGCCTCTGACATATCTTCCTTTTTCCTCAACAGAGGATTCCCCTCCACTGTGGTTAACATGGCCCTCGACCGTGTCTGTTCTATTTCCCATACCTCATCTCACACCTTCCCCTCCCTCTCAGAACCATGACAGGGTTCCTCTTGTCCTCAGCTTTCACCCCACCAGCCTCCACGTTCAACGGACTATCCTCCGCCACTTCCGTCACCTCCAGTGTGATCCCATCACCAATCACATCCTCCCCTCCCCTCTCAGCATTCCAAAGGGACTGCTCCCTCCGTGAAACCCTGGTCCATTCCGCAGTCACCTCCAGCACCCACTCCCCTTCCCACGGCACCTTTCTGTGCAAGCACCGGAGATGCAACATCTGCCCTTTTACTTCCTCCCTTACCACTATCCAGGGCCCCAAATACTCCTTCCAGGTGAAACAGTGATTTACTTGTACTTCTTTCAATTTAGTATATTGTATTCGCTGCTCACGATGTGGTCTCCTCTTTATTGGGGAGACCATGCGTAGATTGGGTGACCACTTTGCGGAGCACCTCCGTTCAGTCCGCAAGTGTGACCCTGAGCTTCCGGTCACCTGTCACTTTAATTCTCCATTGCATTCTGACTGTGACCTCTCCATTCTCAGTCTGCTCCACTGTACCAACAAAGCTTAATGCAAGCTAGAGGAACAGCACCTCATCTTTCATTTAGGCACTTAACAGCCTTCTGGACTCAACATCGAGTTCAAAAATTTCAGAGCGTAACCACTGCCAAACTTTGGCTCCCTTCCCCACACCCCCTGCCCCCATCAGAGCCTGTTTCTTTCTTTCTTTTTTTCTTTTTGTCTCTAATGGCAGTTGGTCATTATTCCACCATTCACACCCTATCTCGACTAATGTTTTTCTAACTGCTGGCATTACCATTTGAATTTGGGCCATCATCCATTTTGTGTCTCTAATCTCTCCTGTCTTCCAACCTATCATTGACCTTCCCATTTGTTCTTTCTTCCCCTCTCCCTTTCAGTGCTTGTTAAGAATCTGTTCTTTTCAAACATTCTCCAGTTCTGACAAAGGGTCATCGACCCGAGACGTTAACTATGCTTTTTCTCTAAGATGCTGCCTGACCCGCTGAGATTTCCAGCATTTTCTGTTTTTATTCCAGATTCCTGCATCCACAGTGTTATATATGTAAACCTGTAAATACCTTGTTTAACCACCAGAGGGCTCATTCCCTGGAGTCCCAAGGGATTCCACAATCTCTTGGGAGCACCTGTACTTAAGGAGGCACCAGGCAGCCCAGCAAGGTCAGCTGCACAGCAGCCCACCGAGGGCCCAACAAACGACTCACCAAAACCAGCATTTGCACCGAGACGATCAACCAGGGAAAGAAAGGCCCCAGATCGACTTACCTTGTAAATAGTTACACTATTGACTTTGGGGGGATGGGGGAATGTTGTTATATTTGTGTAAACCTGTAAACACCTTGTTTAATCACCAAAGGGCTCACCCCCTGGAGTCCCAAGGGATCCCATAATCCCTTGGGAGCACCTGTACTTAAGGAGGCCTCACAGGCTGGAGAGGCACTCTGGAGACCTGCAATAAAAGACTAAGGTCACAGTATCTGGTCAGACTCTTTATTCATACACTACACACAGTATTTTGCTTTTGAATGTGTGTGACATTTATACCTGCTGCAGGCTTCTGTATTTGCTAAAACCTTATATACAGCACTTTCACACATGTTCTGGGCCAAACATTGCAGTCGGAGGCATACCTCCGGAACATGCCCCCGGCCCGCAAAAGAATTATGCACCTGATGGCTGCGGAAACCTGTGGCCTGAGGCTCTGAGATGGAGGGCAGTGGAATGGCCCACAGATCCCAGGGATGTAGGTGGTGCGGAAGCGTACTTGAGATCACGTGGGCCTGGTCCTCCAATCACAACAAATTCGATTTTAATCATTTCCGAAGGGAATCCCGCAATGAGATTTAACAGAATCCCGAAATCAGATCTAATTACAATTTACAGGATTGGATTTTAATTCGTAACTAGCTTCATCCCACTAAACTCACTAAAAATTTAATTTTTTGCTAATTATCTTTATTATCATTAAACACACGTTGACAGACTGCAGATTCCGGATTGAAATCTCGAACTTGTGGTGGATTTCAAAGGAGGTACTCTGAGAGCACACTGTCATATCGACTGCAAAATCCGGGCCATAGGAAATAGGAGCAGGAGTAGGCCTTACTGCCCGTCGAGTCTGCACCCCCATTTCACTAAGATCATAGCTGAACTGTTACACCAACTCCACTTTCCCGCCCTATCCCCATATCCCTTGATTCCCTTAATGCCCAAAAATCTATCAATCTCAGTCGTGAATACTCAACTACTGAGCATCTGGGGTAGAGAATTCCAAAGATTCATAACCCTCTGAGTGAAGAAATGTCTCCTCATCTCAGTCCTACAAGGCCGACCTATTATCCTGAGAATATGATCCCTGGTTCTATGCTCACGAGCCAGGGGAAACCTCAGCATATACTCTGTCACGCTCTCTAAGAATTTTATGCATTTCAATGAGATCACCTCGCATTCTTCGAAACTCTCGAGAATATCGGCCCATTCTACTCAATCGCTCTTCATAGGACAGCCCTCTCATCCCAGCAATCAATCTATATTCCTCCTTAGGTAAGGAGACCAAAACAGTGCACAGTACTCCATGTGTGGTCTCACCAGGGCCCTATATAGCTGCAGCAAGATGCCCTGGAACCCCCTTGCAATAAAGCCTAACATACCATTTGCCTTCCCAACTGCTAGTTGTACCTGCATGTCAATTTTCTGTGATTTGTGTACAAGAACACCCAGGTCCCTCTGAAGCCAAACATTTACTTGTCTTTCATCTTAAAAAAAATATTCTGCTTTTCCATTCTTCCTACCAAAGTGGATAATTTCAAATTTCCCCACAATATACTCCAAACATCACCTTCTTGCCCAATCACTTAATTGGTCTATATCACTTTTCAGCCTTATTATATCCTTTTCACAGCTTACTTTCCCACCTAACTTTGTATCATCAGCAAACTTGGATATCCCCAGGGCCTGATAGTCTGCATCCCAGAGTACTGAAGAAAGTGGCCCTAGAAATAGTGGATGTATTGATTGTCATTTTCCAACATTCTATAGACTCTGGATCTGTTCCTATAGATTGGAGGGTAGCGAATGTAACCCCACTTTTTAAAAAAGGAGGGAGAGAGAAAACGGAATTCTAGACCGGTTAGCCTGACATCGGTAGTGGGGAAAATGTTGGAATCAATTATTAAAGATGTAATAGCAGCGCATTTGGAAAGCAGTGACAGGATCGGTCCAAGTCAGCATGGATTTATGAAAAGGAAATCATGCTTGACAAATCTTCTAGAATTTTTTGAGGATGTAACTAGTAGAGTGGACAAGGGAGAACCAGTGGATGTGGTGTATTTGGACTTTCAAAAGGCTTTTGACAAGGTCCCACACAAGAGATTAGTGTGCAAAATTAAGGCACATGGTATTGAGGGTAATGTATTGACGTGGATAGAGAACTGGTTGGCAGACAGGAAGCAAAGAGTAGGAATAAACGAGCCCTTTTCAGGATGGCAGGCAGTGACTAGTGGGGTACCGCAAGGTTCAGTGCTGGGCCCCCAGCTATTTACAATATACATTAATGATTTGGATGAAGGAATTGAATGTAATATCTCCAAGTTTGCAGATGACACTAAGCTGAGTGGCATTGTGAGCTGTGAGGAGGATGTTAAGAGGCTGCAGGGTGACTTGGACAGGTTAGGTGAGTGGGCAAATGCAAAGCAGATGCAGTATAATGTGGATAAATGTGAGGTTATCCACTTTAGTGGCAAAAACAGGGAGGCAGAATATTATCTGAATGGTGACAGTTTAGGCAAAGGGGAGGTGCAACGAGACCTGGGTGTCATGGTACATCAGTAATTGAAAGTTGGCATGCAGGTACAGCAGGCGGTGAAGAAGGCAAATGGCATGTTGGCTTTCATAGCGAGAGGATTTGAGTATAGGAGCAGGCAGGCCTTGCTGCAGTTGTACAGGGCCTTGGTGAGGCCACGCCTTGAATATTGTGTACAGTTTTGGTCTCCTAATCTGAGGAAGGACATTTTTACTATTGAAGGAGTGCAGCGAAGGTTCACCAGACTGATTCCTGGGATGGCAGGACTGACATATGAACAAAGACTGGACCGACTAGGCTTATATTTACTGGAATTTAGAAGAATGAGAGGGGATCTCATCGAAACGTATAAAATTCTGACGGGATTGGACAGGTTAGATGCAGGAAGAATGTTCCCGATGTTGGGGAAGTCCAGAACCAGGGGTCACAGTCTAAGGATAAGGGGTAAGCCATTTAGGACCGAGATGAGGAGAAACTTCTTCACTCAGAGAGTTGTGAACCTGTGGAATTCTCTACCACAGAACGTTGTTGAGGCCAGTTCGTTAGATATATTCAAAAGTGGCCCTTACGGCTAAAGGGATCAAGGGGTAAGGAGAGAAAACAGAAATGGGATACTGAAGTTGCATGATCAGCCATGATCATATTGAATGGTGGTGCCGGCTCGAAGGCCTACTGCTGCACCTATTTTCTATGTTGCTATGTTCCTATATTGTATTCGGTCCTCTCATTGAAATTATTGTAAATAGCTGAGGCCCAAGCACTTATCTTTGCGGCACTCCATTAGTTACACCTTGCCATCCTGAAAATTACCTATTTATTCCTACTCACTGTTTTCTGTCCATTAACCAATTCTCAATCCATGCTAATATATTACCCTTAATTCCTCTTTCTGATCATATTGTGATATTCCAAGTGCCCTGTTATTACTTCCTTAATAATAGATTCTAGCATTTTCCGTACTACTGATGTCAGGCTTTTTGGAACTGGGCCATACAGATCCAGAAAGTTCCAGATTTGATCCCCAGCCTGTGTTGAGTTAGTTACTTTTACATCGGTACTTTCTAAATTTCCTGGAATCGGCTGTTATCCCTCAAATTATATATTACCTAGAAAGATCTGGACTGATCCATGTTTACTGGTGCTGTTTTCTGCATGGTCATTCCACTGGTGACCTGTGTTATGCACTTTTGGAACTCTGTTCTTGAACATGTTGCATTTTCTGTCATTGTCTTAGATATTTTAAAGGCTTTGGACAGGGTGTGAAACCATACACTTCTAAAGATGTCACTGTCATATCATCATCATCATAATAGGCAGTCCCTCGAAATCGACTTGCTTCCACTCTAAAAGTTAGTTCTCAGGTGGCTGTACAGTCCAATGTGGGAATTACAGTCTCTGTCACAGGTGGGGCAGACAGTGGTTGGAGGAAAGGTTGGGTGGGGAGTCGGGTTTGCCGCACGCTCCTTCCGCTGCCTGCGCTTGTTTTCTGCATGAGACTCGAGGTGCTCAGTGTCCTCCCGGATGCTCTTCCTCCACTTTGGGTGGTCTTGGGCCAGGCATTCCCAGGTGCCGGTAGGGATATTACACTTTATCAAGGAGGCTATGAGGGTGTCCTTGAAGCATTTCCTCTGCCCACCTGCGGCTCGCTTGCCGTGTAGGAGTTCCGAGTAGAGCACTTGCTTAGGGAGTCTCGTGTCGGGCATGCGGACTGTCACTGTCATATAGCCTTCCACCAAAGGTACCTAGTTTCCTCTTGGTTCTTTTATGCTGTGGGTAACTCAACTTCACCAGAATTCTGTCTTCCCTCCTACTCTATCTCTTCTTCAAGTAAATGACCTCTTCACTTTAAACTCTACCCACTCTTTATGATTATTCCACTCCATCAACTTCCTTCAGATTGCAAGCTCTCAGTGCTCACAGCCGCCAATTCTCTCACAGTGCAATGACGACATTGCTACATTTTGCATCTTCTCTATATGGCCTTAAATGTGGCATTAAAATTGTTTCTTTTTCAGTTCTTCTGAAAAACAGTTTCTTCATGTTTTTCTAAACAATAGGCACCACTTCTTACAATTTAGTGGTTTCATTCTTAGGCCTTCTTCAGCTATCTCTCCTTCATGGATAAAGCTGCCTCTAAGAAACATACACGGGGAAATTACATAGCGCCCCATTTAGGGCGGTAACAACCGCGAGACGGGAATTCCTGCACCAGGTACGGGTTACCGCCCGCGAGAGCAAGTGGAGCGCAAAATAATGCGTCCCACTTGCTCTGTGGGGCGCGAGAGGGGCGAAGGAATCTGAGAGGGTCGCAGCGATGGGAGCGTAGCGTTGCCACGTAGAAAGGGCCCTCCCCTTCATTAAAGGGGAGGGGCAAGCTGAGGACTCTGGTCCCTACGTGGACCACCAGGGAGAGGGATGCTGTGGCATCAGACCGGCACACAGGCAGAGTACCGGCCTGCAGGATTGTGGCACGAATCCCGCGATCCACAATACAATGGGTCGTGACCAGTAAGACGGGCCATTTTTTAATTTTAGAGCTCCACCGCCCTTTAAATAGCACCCTGCAAGCGGCCTACAACATGGAATGTGCACCCGAAGGCTGTCGTTGGCATCGCACAGTGCAGCTTTAGCAGAGGGGTGGGGGGGTCCTGAATCTTTGCTTCGGGGCAAAAATGAGTCACTGTGCACGGTGATGACATCATCACCATCGGCGCAGCAGAGCATGGTGCTACTGGTTACCGCCGCCGTTAAACTCCCACAGAATTTAGCGGGAGTCGTTAGCGGCGCCAAGCTCGGGCGAAAAGTTGTTTGCGCCCCGCTAGTGTCCCCCCAGGGCTCTAGGGGCTCTAGTTGCAGTCCCCCTTGGGCTGCAGCATGGCATGGAGATGGAGCAGAGGCAGCAAAGGGGACAAACTGCTCGCAGAGGGGGGAGGGGGAGGAGGAAGAGGAGGAAAAAACAGAAGAGTAAGAAGCAGAAGAAGAGGAAGTGAAAGAGGAGAAGGAGGAAGCCAAAGAAAGGAGGCAACCGAAACAATCCCTTTCTGGCTCGGATATCAGGTATCAAATCATCCACCCATGGTACCAGTGAACACAACCCCAATTCTCCATTCAACATTTGTCCCACACCTTACCTTCCCTCTGTTACTGAGCATCACAGCATCCTCTTGGCCACAATGCTGAAATAAAAGCTACCCCAAAGCAAACTTTTCAATCCAACTTTATCCATATATGCATCCAATATTACATTAAAAAATCAACTAATCACCCTTATGCATTTCATTAGTGAATGTCTTGTGTGTGCCTTTGCTATCCTCGTGCTCCGATGCAGTGCTACCCTAATGGCTGTAGCATGGCTGGTGGAAGGCAGCTGACTTTCAGTGGAAGAGATTGCAGACAGAAACATAGAAACCAAGGGACCAAGTTTCGGGCCGCGCCTAAAACGGTGCAGCCCGGACCTGGACGCCCGTTTTTCGTGCCACGAAGTGCGGCTAAAAAAAACTTACCTATTCTCCGGCTCCCTGCAGGCCCTCTGGAGCTGGTCGCGGCGCAGCACGAGCTGTAGGGGGCGGAGCCAGGTCCCTGCGCTGAAAACAGTGCCGGGACCTCTGCACATGCGCGCAACAGTGGGCGCGCATCGCAGTAGCTCCAGTCGCCCAAAACTGTGTGGGAGGGGCCCGAAGCACGCAGCCCATAGCCCTGGCCGAATGGCCTCACTGGGGCTGCGTGAATAAGGCTCCTCCCACCCGACCCGATCCGACCCCCGTGCTTCCCCACCCCCCCCGGCGACCTGACCTCCGCTCCCCACCCCCCCGACCCGACCTCCGCGCCCCCTCCCCCGTGACTCTTTCTCTCCCCCCCTCCCCCCCCCGCGACTCCCACCTTGGACCTCCGCGACTCTTCCCCCCCCCCCCCCCGGACCTCCGCGACTCTTCCCCCCCCACCCCCCCGGACCTCTGCAACTCTTCCTCCACCCCCGCCAGACCTCTGCGACCCCCCCCGAGACCCGACGCCACCTACCTGTAAATCCAGCCCGAAGTCTTGGGCCCAGCCGTTCAGCCTCCTTCTCTCCCTTTCTTCCCTCCCTCCCTCCCTTCCCTCCCTCCATCCTCTCTCCCTTCTCCCCCTCTCTCCCCACTTCTTCTCCTCTCCCCCCCTCCCCATCCCCCTCCTCTCCCCCCTACCCCCCTCCAACTCCCCCCTCCTCCTTCCCCCCACCCCCCTCCTCCTCCTCCTCCCCCCCACCCCCCTCCTCCTCCTCCTCCCCACCCCCCTCCTCCTCCTCCTCCTCCTCCCCCCCACCCCCCTCCTCCTCCTCCTCCCCCTCCCCCCCACCCCCTCCACCTCCCCCCACTCCTCCCCCCCCCCACTCCTCCCCCCTCCCCACCTTCTCCCCCTCCCCTCGCTGTCAGAAACACAGACACTGACAGACAGAGAGTGAGAGACACACACACACAGACAGACAGAGAGATAGAGACACTGTCAGAGACACACTGGGGGGGCCGTCCCAGCATGCTGTTGGAGGACTCCCGGTGCTGCAGTCGGTAAGTAGAAAATGTTTTATTTAATGATTTTATAAATTTAAAAAAAAAATTTTATTAATTTTTTTTGATTGATTTATTGGTTGATTTATTGATGTATTTATCATTTATTATTGATGATGGCTCTTTATTTGTAAAACTGAAGTGTTTAATGTTTGTAAACTTCCTTTTAAACCCTAGACCCCCCACCATTCCCTACGCCTAATTTGTAACCTACACCTGATTTTCTAAAGTGCAGACAAGGTTTTTTTGAACGTACAAAAATCTTCACTTACTCCATTCTAAGTTAGTTTGGAGTAAGTTTTCACTTTGAAAACAGGCGTAAGTGGCCGGACATGCCCCCTTTTGAAAAAAAAATTCTATTCCAAAGTGAAACTGTTCCAACTGACTAGAACTGGAGCAAACTAAATGCTGAGAATTCAAATTTCTAAGATACTCCATTCTAAACCAGTTGCTCCAAAAAATCAGGAGCAACTCAGGCCAAAACTTGGCCCCATAGAAACATAGAAAAATAGGTGTAGGAGTAGGCCATTCGGTCCTTCGAGCATGCACTGCCATTCAATAAGATCATGGCTGATCATTCCTTCAGTACCCCTTGCCTGCTTTCTCTCCATACCCCTTGATCCCCTTAACCGTAAGAGCCATATCTAACTCCCTCTTGAATATATCCAGTGAACTGGCATCAACAACTCTCTGCGGCAGGGAATTCCACAGGTTAACAACGCTCTGAGTGAAGAAGTTTCTCCTCATCTCAGTCCTAAATGGCCTACCCCTTATCCTAAGACTATGTCCCCTGGTTCTGGACTTCCCCAACATCAGCAACATTCTTCCCGCATCAAACCTGTCCAGTCCCGTCAGAATCTTATATGTTTCTATAAGACCCCCTCTCATTCTTCTAAACTCCAGTGAATAAAGGCCCAGTTGATCCAGTATCTCCTCATATGACAGCCCAGCCATCTCGGGAATCAGTCTGGTGAACCTTCGCTGCACTCCCTCAATAGCAAGAACGTCCTTTCTCAGACTAGGAGAGCTAAACTGAACACAATATTCCAGGTGAGGGCTCACTAAGGCCCTGAACAACTGCAGTAAGACCTCCCTGCTCCTATATTCAAATCCCTTAGCTATGAAGGCCAACATACCATTTGCCTTCTTCACCGCCTGCTGTACCTGCATGCCCACTTTCAGTGACTGATGAACCATGACACCCAGGTCTCGTTACACCTCCCCTTTTCATAATCTGCCGCCATTCAGATAATATTCTGCCTTCGTGTTTTTGCCCCCAAAATGGATAACCTCACATTTATCCACATTATACTGCATCTGCCATGCATTTGTCCACTCAACTAATCTGTCCAAGTCACCATGCAGCCTCTTAGCGTCCTCCTCACAGCTCACACCACTACCCAGTTTAGTGTCATCCGCAAACTTGGAGATATTACACTCTATTCCTTCATCCAAATTGTTAATGTATATTGTAAAGAGCTGGGGTCCCAGCACTGAGCCCTGCGGCACTCCACTAGTCACTGCCTGCCATTCTGCAAAGGACCCGTTTATCCCGACTCTCTGCTTCCTGCCTGCCAACCAGTTCCCTATCCACGTCAGTACATTACCCCCAATACCATGTGCTTTGATTTTGCACACCAATCTCTTGTGCGGTACCTTGTCAAAAGCCTTCTGAAAGTCCAAATACACCACATCCACTGGTTCTCCCTTGTCCACTCTGCTAGTTACATCCTCAAAAAATTCCAGAAGATTCGTCAAACATGATTTCCCTTTTATAAATCCATGCTGACTTGATCCGATCCTGTCACCGCTTTCCAAATGCGCTGCTATTTCGTCCTTCATGATCGATTCCAACATTTTCCCCACTACTGATGTCAAGCTAACCGGTCTATAATTAGCCGTTTTCTCTCTCCCTCCTTTTTAAAAAAGTGGTGTTACATTAGCTACCCTCCAGTCCATAGGAACTGATCCAGAGTCGATAGACTGTTGGAAAATGATCGCCAATGAATCCACTATTTCTAGGGCCACTTCCTTGAGCACTCTGGGATGCAGACTATCAGGCCCCGGGGATTTATCGGCCTTCAATCCCATCAATTTCCCTAACACAATTTCCCGCCTAATAAGGATATTCTTCAGTTCCTCCTTCTCACTAGACCCACTGTCCCCTAGTACCTTCGGAAGGTTATTTGTGTCTTCCTTCGTGAAGACAGAACCGAAGTATTGGTTCAATTGGTCTGCCATTTCTTTGTTCCCCATTATAATTTCACCTGAATCCGACTGCAAGGGACCTACGTTTGTCTTTACTAATCTTTTTCTCTTCACATATTTATAGAAGCTTTTGCATTCAATTTTTATATTCCCTGCAAGCTTCCTCTCATACTCTATTTTCCCCCTCTTAATTAAACCCTTAGTTCTCCTCTGTTGAATTCTAAATTTCTCCCAGTCCTCAGGTTTGTTGCTTTTTCTAGCCAATTTATATGCCTCTTCCTTGGCTTTAACACTATCCTTAATTTCCTTTGTTAGCCATGGTTGAGCCACCTTCCCAGTTTTATTTTTGCTCCAGACAGGGAAGTACATTTGCTGAAGTTCATCCATGTGATCTTTAAATGTTTGCCATTGCTTATCTAAAGTCAATCCTTTTAGTATCATTTGCCAGTCTATTCTAGCCAATCCATGCCTCATACCATCGAAGTTACCTTTCCTTAAGTTCAGGACCCTAGTTTCCGAAATAACTTTGTCACTCTCCATCTTAATAAAGAATTCTACCATATTATGGTCACTTTTCCCCAAGGGGCCTCGCACAACAAGATTGCTAATTAGTCCCTTCTCATTACACAATACCCAGTCTCGGATGGCCAGCTGCCTGGTTGGTTCCTCAACATATTGGTCTCGAAAACCATCCCGAATACACTCCAGGAAATCCTCCTCCACCGCATTGCTACCAGTTAGATTAGCCCAATCAATGTGTAGATTAAAGTCGCCCATGATTACTGCTGTACCTTTATTGCACACATCCCTTATTTCTTGCTTGATGCTGTCCCCAACCTCACTACTACTATTTGGTGGTCTATACACAACACCCACTAGCGTTTTCAGCCTTTTGGAATTCCGCAGCTCCACCCATACCGATTCCACATCATCCAGGTTAATGTCCTTCCTTACAATTGCATTGATTTCATCTTTAACCAGCAACGCCACCCCACCTCCTTTTCCTTTCTGTCTATCCTTCCTAAATGCTGAATACCCTTGGATGTTGAGTTCCCAGCCTTGGTCCCCCTGGAGCCATGTCTCCGTGATGCCAATCACATCGTTTCCTTTAACTGCTATCTGCACAGTTAATTCATCCACCTTATTCCGAATACTCCTTCAGGCTTGTTTTTTTTAAACACACTTTGCCCCTTTAGAATTTTGCTGTAATGTGGCCCTTTTTGTTTTTTGCCTTGGGTTTCTCTGCCCTCCACTTTTACTATTCTCCTTTCTTTATTTTGCTTCTGCCTCCTTTTTATTTCCCTCTGTCTCCCTGCATAGGTTCCAATACCCCTGCCATATTAGTTTAGCTCCTCCCCAACAGCACTAGCAAACACTCCCCCTAGGATATTGGTTCCGATCCTGCTCAGGTGCAGACCGTCCAGTTTGTATAGGTCCCACCTCCCCCAGAACCGGTTCCAATGTCCCAGGAATTTGAATCGCTCGCTTCTGCACCACTCCTCAAGCCACATATTCATCTGAGCTATCCTGCGATTCCTACTCTGACTAGCACATGGCACTGATAGCAATCCTGAGATTACTACTTTTGAGGTCCTACTTTTTAATTTAGCTCCTAGCTCCCTAAATTCGCCTCGTAAGACCTCATCCCGTTTTTTACCGATGTCTTTGGTACCTATATGCACCACGACAACTGGCTGTTCACCCTCTCTTATCAGAATGTCCTGCACCCTCTCCGAGACATCCTTGACCCTTGCACCAGGGAAGCAACATACCAACCTGGTATGTTGCAGCCGCAGAAACGCCTATCTATTCCTCTTACAATTGAATCCCCTGTCACGATCGCTCTCCCACTCTTTTCCTGCCCTCCTGTGCAGCAGAGCCAGCCACGGTGCCATGAACTTGGCTGCTGCTGCTCCCCCCTGATGAGTCATCCCCCTCAAAGTACTCAAAGCAGTGTATCTGTTTTGCAGGGGGATGACCGCCGTGGATCCCTGCACTACCTTCCTTGCACTGCTCTTCCTGCTGGTCTTCCATTCTCCATCTGGCTGTGGACCCTTTACCTGTGGTAAGACCAGCTCGCTACACGTGCTATTCATGTCATTCTCAGCATCGTGGATGCTCCAGAGTGAATCCACCTTCAGCTCCAATTCCGCAACCCGGTCCGTCGGGAGCCTTGCAGAACGACCGTGATCATCATCTTATTATTATCATTCTCTTTTGTCTCCCTCTTCTTGTTCAAGCACTGGCTGGGCAGGCTGGATTTCTTGGGTGTCTGAAATGAGGAAGGCACAAGGGTTGGGTTGTGGTGAGGGGCTGATAAGATTGTGGGATGAGGGGGAAGTGGGATATGCGAAGGAAGGTAACGTTATGCACTTCCTTTACCTGGAAGAGAAAGGGAAGTGTGTCAGTGAGTGTGGGGTAATGTGTTTTATTGATGTGGCTGTCATGGATGAATAACTGACAGTGGTTTGATGCTGTGAGATGTGGGTGTGAGGCTTGCAGCAGTGGTAAGTGAGTGAGTATGAGGCGAAGCTAGGAATGTCAGATGTGCCTCATTTTGATAGAGATTTTTGGTAGGGGAATGATGGGAGGGTTGAGTAGTGGGCTGTGAGAGGCTGGTGGTGCAGTTGGTAGGGGATGGATTTTGAAGATGCATTCACTGACCTTGACCACTCGTCTCAGGTCATGAAACTTCTTTGGGCACCTGAACGCCGTCTTAGGGGCGACACTGCTGATAGTGACCGCCTCGGTAATCTGGGCCCACAGCCTTCCTACGGTGTTTCTGGAGGGCCTTCTGACCCCCTCTGGGTAGAAGGCCTCTCTTCAAGTGTTCAACCCTGCACAAAAGCCTCGATCCAAGACCCTGGGTCCCCATTCCCTGGTCTGTTGAGCCATTTTGGTTTTGGCTGAAGCAGTTTTAACATTTATGATCACCAGAAGACAGCTCACCTTTAAGAAGTCAAGACTGCCTTTAAGAGGCACAGGCTAACTTTTAGTAAAGGTAACTTTTTGAGGTTATAACTAGCAGGGCAGATAAGAGGGACCAAGTGGATGTGGTGTATATGTATTTTCAGATAACATTCAATTAGGTGCCACACAAGAGGTTATTATTCAAAATTAGGGTTCATGGGATTGGAGGTAATATATTAGCATGGATTGAGGATTGGTTAATGAACAGAAAACAGAGTAGGAATAAACGGATCATTTTCAGGTTGGCAGGCTTGGAACTAGTGGGGTACCGCAAGGATCAGTGTTTGGGCCTCAGCTATTTACAATAGAAACATAGAAATTTACAGCGCACAAGGAGGCCATTTCGGCCCATTGTGTCCACGCCGGCCAACAAAGAGCTGCATGGCCCTTGGTCAGCAGCCCTAAAGGTTACATATGAACTTATGAACAATGACGGAAAGGCAAAGAGCACCCAGCCCAACCAGTCCGCCTCACACAACTGTGACACCCCTTATACTGAAACATTCTACACACCACCCCAACTAGAGCCATGTGATCTCCTGGGAGAGGCAAAAACCAGATGAAAACCCAGGCCAATTTAGGGAGAAGAAATTTGGGAAAATTCCTCTCCGACCCATCCAGGTGATCACAACTAGTCCAGGAGATCACCCTGGCCGTATTCTACTCCGTGCAATACTTACCATTATATCTGCGCTATCCAACAAAAGGTCATCCAGCCTAATCCCAATTACCAGTTCTACGCCCATAACCCTGCAGGTTACTTCACTTTAAGTGCCCATCCAACCATCTCTTAAAAGTGGTGAGGGTTTCTGCATCCACCACTCTCCAGGCAGCGAGTTCCAGATCCCCACAACCCTCTGCGTAAAGAAGCCTCCCCCTCAAATCCCCTCTAAACCTTCCACCTACCACCTTAAAACTATGCCCCCTCGTAATAGACCCCTCCACCAATGGAAATAGACCCTTACTATCCACTATGTCCAGGCCCCTCAATATTTTGTACACCTCAATGAGGTCTCCTCTCAAACTCCTCTGTTCCAATGAGAACAAACTCAGCCTATCCAATCTGTCCTCATAACTAAGATTCTCCATTCCAGGCAGCATCCTAGTAAATCCAGTACTCCAGCTGTGGCCTAACCAAAGTATTATACAATTTAAGCATAACCTCCCTGCTCTTATATTCTATGACTCGGCCAATAAAGGCAAGCATTCCGTATGCCTTCTTAACCACCTTATCCACTTGGCCTGATACTTTCAGGGATCTGTGGACAAGCACTCCAAGGTCCCTTTGTTCATCTACACGATTAAGTGGCCTACCACTTAATGTGTATACCCTTTCCTTATTAGCTCTCCCAAAGTGCATCACCTCACACTACTCTGAATTAAATTCTATTTGCCACTGCTCTGCCCACCTGACCAGTAGATTGATATCCTCCTGCAGCACATGACTTTCCTCTTCATATCAACCACACAACCAATTTTAGTATCGTCTGCAAACTTCTTAATCATACTCCCTATATTCAAATCTAAATCGTTGATATATACCACAAAAAGCAAGGACCCAGTACTGAGCCCTGCGGAACCCCACTGGAAACATCCTTCCAGTCACAAAAACATCCATCAATCATTACCCTTTGCTTCCTACCACCAAGCCAATTTTGGATCCAACTTGCCACTTTGCCCTGTATCCCATGGGCTTTAACTTTCATGACCAGTCTACCATGTGGGACCTTATCAAAAGCCTTGCTAAGGTCATTATATGCTACATCATACGCACTACCCTCATTGACCCTCTTGGTTACCTCCTCAAAAAATGTAATCAGGTTAGTCAAACACGATCTTCTTTTCACAAATCCATGCTGACTGTCCCTAATTAATCCTTGCCTTTCCAAATGCAGATTTATCCTGTCTTTTAGGATTTTTTCCAATAATTTTCCCACCACTGAGGTTAGGCTGACAGGCCTGTAATTACTCAGCCTATCCCTTTCTCCCTTCTTAATCAAGGGTGCTACATTAGCAGTCCTCCAATCCTCCGGCACCATGCCCAGATCCAAAGAGGACTGGAAAATAATGGTCAAGGCCTCTGCTATTTCCTTTTTTACTTCGCTCAACAGCCTGGGATACATTTCATCCGGGCCTGGGGATTTATCTACTTTGAAAGCTGCTAAATCCCTTAATACTTTCTCTCTCACGATATTTATTTCATTCAGAATATCACACTCCTCCTCGATAGCAGTATCTGCATCACCCCTTTCCTTTGTGAAAACAGATGCAAAGTATTCGTTAAGAACCCTACCAACATCTTCCGCTTCCACACAAAGATTACCCGCATGGTCTCTAATAGGCCCAAAGTGGATAACTTCACATTCTCAACATTATATTCCATCTGCCACGTGCTTACCTACTCACTTAATCGGTCTATATCATAGAAACATAGAAACATAGAAAATAGGTGCAGGAGCAGGCCATTCAGCCCTTCTAGCCTGCACCGCCATTCAACGAGTTCATGGCTGAACATGAAACTTCAGTACCCACTTCCTGCTTTCACGCCATACCCCTTGATCCCCCGAGTACTAAGGACTTCATCTAACTCCCTTTTGAATATATTTAGTGAATTGGCCTCAACTACTTCCTGTGGTAGAGAATTCCACAGGTTCACCACTCTCTGGGTGAAGAAGTTTCTCCTTATCTCGGTCCTAAATGGCTTACCCCTTATCCTTAGACTGTGACCCCTGGTTCTGGACTTCCCCAACATTGGGAACATTCTTCCTGCATCCAACCTGTCCAAACCCGTCAGAATTTTAAACGTTTCTATGAGGTCCCCTCTCACTCTTCTGAACTCCAGTGAATACAAGCCCAGTTGATTCAGTCTTTCTTGATAGGTCAGTCCCACCATCCCGGGAATCAGTCTGGTGAATCTTCGCTGCACTCCCTCAACAGCAAGTATGTCCTTCCTCAAGTTAGGAGACCAAAACTGTACACAATACTCCAGGTGTGGCCTCACCAAGGCCCTGTACAACTGTAGCAACACCTCCCTGCCCCTGTACTCAAATCCCCTCGCTATGAAGGCCAACATGCCATTTGCTTTCTTAACCGCCTGCTGTACCTGCATGCCAACCTTCAATGACTGATGTACCATGACACCCAGGTCTCGTTGCACCTTCCCTTTTCCTAATCTGTCACCATTCAGATAATAGTCTGTCTCTCTGTTTTTACCACCAAAGTGGATAACCTCACATTTATCCACATTATACTTCATCTGCCACGCATTTGCCCACTCACCTAACCTATCCAAGTCACTCTGTAGCCTCATAGCATCCTCCTCGTAGCTCACACTGCCACCCAACTTAGTGTCATCCGCAAATTTGGAGATACTACATTTAATCCCTTCGTCTAAATCATTAATGTATAATGTAAACAGCTGGGGCCCCAGCACAGAACCCTGCGGTACCCCACTAGTCACTGCCTGCCATTCCGAAAAGTACCCATTTACTCCTACTCTTTGCTTCCTGTCTGACAACCAGTTCTCAATCCACGTCAGCACACTACCCCCAATCCCATGTGCTTTAACTTTGCACATTAATCTCCTGTGTGGGACCTTGTCGAAAGCCTTCTGAAAGTCCAAATATACCACATCAACTGGTACTCCTTTGTCCACTTTATTGGAAACAGCCTCAAAAAATTCCAGAAGATTTGTCAAGCATGATCTCCCCTTTACAAATCCATGCTGACTTGGACCTATCATGTCACCATTTTCCAAATGCGCTGCTATGACATCCTTAATAATTGATTCCATCATTTTACCCACTACTGAGGTCAGGCTGACCGGTCTATAATTCCCTGCTTTCTCTCTCCCTCCCTTTTTAAAAAGTGGGGTTACATTGGCTACCCTCCACTCGATAGGAACTGATCCAGAGTCAATGGAATGTTGGAAAATGACTGTCAATGCATCCGCTATTTCCAAGGCCACCTCCTTAAGTACTCTGGGATGCAGTCCATCAGGCCCTGGGGATTTATCGGCCTTCAATCCCATCAATTTCCCCAACACAATTTCCCGACTAATAAAGATTTCCCTCAGTTCCTCCTCTTTAATAGACCCTCTGACCACTTTTATATCCGGAAGGTTGTTTGTGTCCTCCTTAGTGAATACTGAACCAAAGTACTTGTTCAATTGGTCTGCCATTTCTTTGTTCCCCGTTATGACTTCCCCTGATTCTGACTGCAGGGGACCTACGTTTGTTTTTACTAACCTCTTTCTCTTTACATACCTATAGAAACTTTTGCAATCCGCCTTAATGTTCCCTGCAAGCTTCTTCTCGTACTCCATTTTCCCTGCCCTAATCAAACCCTTTGTCCTCCTCTGCTGAGTTCTAAATTTCTCCCAGTCCTCAGGTTCGCTGCTATTTCTGGCCAATTTGTATGCCACTTCCTTGGCTTTAATACTATCCCTGATTTCCCTAGATAGCCACGGTTGAGCCACCTTCCCTTTTTTATTTTTACGCCAGACAGGAATGTACAATTGTTGTAATTCATCCATGCGTTCTCTAAATGTCTGCCATTGCCCATCCACAGTCAACCCCTTAAGTATCATTAGCCAATCTATCTTAGCCAATTCATGCCTCATACCTTCAAAGTTACCCTTCTTTAAGTTCTGGACCATGGTCTCTGAATTAACTGTTTCATTCTCCATCCTAATGCAGAATTCCACCATATTATGGTCACTCTTCCCCAAGGGGCCTCGCACAATGAGATTGCTAATTAATCCTCTCTCATTACACAACACCCAGTCTAAGATGGCCTCCCCCCTAGTTGGTTCCTCGACATATTGGTCTAGAAAACCATCCCTTATGCATTCCAGGAAATCCTCCTCCACCGTATTGCTTCCAGTTTGGCTAGCCCAATCTATGTGCATATTAAAGTCACCCATTATAACTGCTGCACCTTTATTGCATGCACTCCTAATTTCCTGTTTGATGCCCTCCCCAACATCACTACTACTGTTTGGAGGTCTGTACACAACTCCCACTAACGATTTTTGCCCTTTAGTGTTCTGCAGCTCCACCCATATAGATTCCACATCATCCAAGCTAATGTCTTTCCTAACTATTGCATTAATCTCCTCTTTAACCAGTAATGCTACCCCACCTCCTTTTCCTTTTATTCTATCCTTCCTGAATGTTGAATACCCCTGGATGTTGAGTTCCCAGCCCTGATCATCCTGGAGCCACGTCTCCGTAATCCCAATCACATCATATTTGTTAACATCTATTTGCACAATTAATTCATCCACCTTATTGCGGATACTCCTTGCATTAAGACACAAAGCCTTCAGGCTTGTTTTTTTAACACCCTTTGTCCTTTTAGAATTTTGCTGTACAGTGGCCCTTTTTGTTCTTTGCCTTGGGTTTCTCTGCCCTCCACTTTTCCTCATCTCCTTTCTGTCTTTTGCTTTTGCTTCCTTTTTGTCTCCCTCTGTCTCCCTGTATAGGTTCCCATCCCCCTGCAATATTAGTTTAACTCCTCCCCAACAGCACTAGCAAACACTCCCCCTAGGACATTGGTTCCGGACCTGCCCAGGTGCAGACCGTCCGGTTTGTACTGGTCCCACCTCCCCCAGAACCGGTTCCAATGCCCCAAGAATTTGAATCCCTCCCTGCTGCACCACTGCTCAAGCCATGTATTCATCTGCGCTATCCTGCGATTCCTACTCTGACTAGCACGTGGCACTGGTAGCAATCCCGAGATTACTACTTTTGAGGTCCTACTTTTTAATTTAGCTCCTAGCTCCTTAAATTCTTTTCGTAGGACCTCATCCCTTTTTTTACCTATGTCGTTGGTACCAATGTGCACCACGACAACTGGCTGTTCTCCCTCCCATTTCAGAATGTCCTGCACCCGCTCCGAGACATCCTTGACCCTTGCACCAGGGAGGCAACATACCATCCTGGAGTCTCGGTTGCGTCCGCAGAAACGCCTATCTATTCCCCTCACCATCGAATCCCCTATCACTATCGCGCTCCCACTCTTTTTCCTGCCCTCCTTTGCAGCAGAGCCACCTACGGTGCCATGAACTTGGTGAGAGGGGAGCGACCTGTCAAAAGCCCAGCGGGAGATCGAGCCAGCGGCAGTTGGTGAGAGGGGAGCGACCTGTCAAAAGACCTGTCAAATATCCCTTTGCAATCTATATCAATGACTTAATGATGGGACCGAGTGAAATGTATCCAAGTTTGCTGATGATACAAAGCTAGGTGGTAAGTTTTGAGGAGGATGCAAGGAGGCTGCAAAGGGATATAGACTGATTAAGTGAGTGGGTAAGCACATAGCAGATGGAATATAATGTTGAGAATGTGAAGTTATCCACTTTGGTAGGAAAAATAGAAAAGCAGAGTATTTTTTACAGAGTGACTGCTGCCAACAAACCAGAAGCTGCTGCCAATGACCGGAAGCTGCACAGAAGCGTTCTGTGTATAAATCTGTGGTGGTTTAAGTATGGATGTATAATAATATTGTCATAGCGCACGCTTATATCTATGGAACATGTGGGTCTATGAGTTGGTTTAACAATGTATAATAATAGCATGGGTTAGCTTAAGTATTAATGTATGATATTTTAATGGGGGGAGGGTTGTGGAGATTTATTTGTACAGTGCGCATGCTCCGTGTGAAGGGAAAGGAAAAGAAAATTAATAAAAATAAGAAAATTAATAAAAATGGACATTTACTGTGTTTTGCTGGCGTAGAATATCTTTTCCTGATGCAGCTCTGTGCAGCAGTAGCGATCTCTTTTCACCCCGCTCCCACCCCCCCCCCCCCCGCCCCCCCCCACTCCTTTCTCTCTGGAAGTGTTTTCTTTGTAATAGAGACAATATTTTCTTTTCAGTTAGCGAACAACTGAAAAAACACTGAAACTGCGCATGGGCAACAACTTCAACTTTTTCCCCTGGCTGGGGAGTCTAGAACTAGGGGGCATAGTCTCAGAATAAGGTGTCAGCCATTTAGGATTGAGATAAGGGGAAATTTTTTTACTCAAAGAATTGTGAATCTTTGGAATTCTCTACCTCAGAGGGCTGTGGATGTTCAATCGTTGAGTATAGCTTGGATGAGTGCAGCTCCAACAACACTAAAGAAGCTCGACACTATGCAGGACAAAGCAACCCACTTGATTGGCACCCCATCCACCACCTGCAGCAACTTGCCAAGGCTTCTTCGGCAGCACTTCCTAAACCTGGGACCTCTACTACCTAAAAGGACAAAAGCAGCAGGCGCATGGGAACACCACCACCTTCAAGTTCCTCTCCAAGTTACACACCATCCTGACTTGGAAGTGTATCGCCGTTCCTTCATCGTCGCTGGGTCAAAATCCTGGAACTCCTTCCATCGGCAACACAGGAATGGACAGTGGTGTGCTGTTCCTTCAGGATGTGGGAGTTCAGTTGCTGCAGGATATGGGAGAAGAAATTGAAAAACACATTTGCGGGAAGTGTCTGCAACTAAAATTAATTGAGTTCAAGATCTCAGAACTTGAGGCGGTGTTGGAAACTATCCAGCACACCAGGGAGGGAAAAGTTTATGGAGCAAGAGTTTTGTGAGGTAGTCACCCTGCTGAGAGATAGAGAGTTGGCAGTGGTAGAGGAAGGTGTTCACTAACCATAGGTCAAGGAATGCAAGGAAGGACATGTTTGAGCAGAAACATCCTGGTAAAATTACCCCTCTAACAAGTATGAAGCACTGACTTTCTTTGGGAATAATGAGGAATCTGGGCAGGACCATTAAATGGATTTCAATAGCACCAAAACACATGTTGAAGTAGCTCAAGGGGGAAGGTTAGCAAATTAGAATACAACAGTAATAGGAGACTCGAAAGTTAGAGAGCTGGTCATTGTTTTTGCAGACCAGACTGAGAGTCTCAGATGCTTTGTTGCCTCCCAGGTGCTACAGTAAGTGTCATTTCAGAAAGAATAGAAAGATTATGGAAGTGAAGGAAGAATGGCCGGTCACCGTGGTCCATGTGGGAGCCAGTGATATAGGAAAGGAAAAGCCTGAAATCCTGCAAAACCAGTTCAGGACATTCGGAAGCAAGTTTAGGAGAAGTACTTTAAGGGTGATAATCTCCCAGTCACGTGCTAGAATATTGAAGGAAGGAAAGATTATTGAACTCAACATGTGGTTAAAGCGGTGGTGCCACAATGAGGTTTTGGAGCTGAAATTGCCCTCCGCCCAAAACAAGGTGCACACAACTCGCTTTAAGTGTTTTCACCACCGTGGTGGTTGAGGTGGCCTCTTGAGCGAAATTTTGCTCTTTGTTTTTTTTTCAGGGGGATTAGAAGTCGCTCATAATGGGCGTGGAAGTGGAGCGGTGAGTACACCAGAGGGGCAGAAGCTGGGGGTGAGTGTAGTCACTGTCGCTGTCAGTCATCAGCGTGGCGCTGATGACATCATCACGGCACCACATTACCATGGCTCTGTGTCACCACGGCTCTCCCCTTCACCCAAGGGGGGGTGCCAGGCTGCCTGTTGGTGGCCCGGCCGAATCTGGGGGCATAATTGTTGGGCCGACATGACAGTCGGCCGACAAAAAAACAACATGGCGGCAGCAACAGTGCATCCTTCCCTTTAATGGGAGCCACACCGCAATTGTAGAAGGCCTCAGCCTCACTACACTGCCGGGAAACAGCAGGATGAGGCAGCACCTGCGGAAGGAAGATTTTCGAGGTGCAATTTCGTCGTTGCGGAGGTAGATCGGCGGTGTGATGACGCACTTAGCACGGATCGGCAGCAGCAGAGCAATGGGGGGAGGGGGGAACGAGTCACCGCTGGGATACTGCAGGAATGAAATTTTGATAATGGTGGCCATTACACGAAAAGTCGGTGGCCATTGCACTCCGCAGCGTGGCTGCCGCTTTCCGGTGTTAAGAGGCCTTAAGGAACGGGGCAATTTTTGCCCCTTTCTGTTTTATGTGGTACTGACACTGTGATGTATGTAGCACTCAAACCACTGACTCCACATGGTCTGGTGTTGTAGTAACTGCTGTGACCTTAGTCCTTTATTGTGTAACTCCAGAGTGCCTCTCAGGTGTGGTGGGCAGCCTTTTATACTCTGTCTTGCAGGTACTTTCAGGTTTCCCACCACAGCGCCCTCTGTGGCACACCATTGTACTTATACATTTAATGTACCTGGACAGTACATAACATCTCACTCCCCCCGCAGTTCCAAAGCCATTGCCGGTGATCTCGGCCTTGTTCATCCTGGTTGATTTGTGAGTGTGAGTCCATGACCATCCACTTCCCTCTTCTCCCCCACGTGGAGATTTTGCTTGTGATCTGGTGCAAGCATGTGGTGTTTGCAGTCCTTACATTGGTGATAAAGTACATGAGTATAACCTCCAACAGAAAGCAGGTATACATAGACAGTACATTTGTATGGTACATATAATATGTGGTACAGATGTTATGTCAAAAGGTTGCAGGTACACTGAACAGTTATTTAATCCCAGCTCCTCTGGGTGAGGTACAGTGGCAGTACACAGCCCCTTTTTGCCCGAGGTAATGGGCTGCACTGAGACAGGGTATCGCAACTGGTGCGTTGCCTCTGTTCTCAGAAAGTAGTCACCTTGGTGGCTCATCTGCAGCCGCTGAACCAGTGCATGAATCACATAAATCGAAAATCGCATTAGTCCATTAGTCATGGATCCATTACCCTTTTACTTGTACCTCGTGGTATTAACTCTTTTCGTAATTCATATCCATTATTTTAAATACAGTAACCATTCAGCATTAAAATATTAACTCTGATCATAAATCCGAATTCATATCCATTATTTTAAACACATTAATCATTCAGCATTAAAATATTAACTCTTATCATAAATCCGTCATCCTACATTCACATAGCTCATTTAGACTCGCTCTTGCCTTACAAAAGTCTCTTTGTGGGGACCGCCAATGGTGTAGGGCCCTTTTAAGACTCCCGGGTGCATTTCCCTTTTAAGACACCATCTTGTGTTTCCCAGGAGGCTTCCACTGGGTGCCGCCATTTTAGTTGCTCTGCTGGCCTTTGTCTGCAGAGCTCTGTTGCCACGAGGCTCACCACCATCTTGAGCTCGCTGACAAAGAAGGAACAGAAGGAACAAAGAAGAAAGAAAGAAGACAAACATCCCAGAGCAACTTATCTGGCAGAAGTGGCTCCCTGGACTCGATCAGTCATAGTCCTTGTGGGAGCGGCCTCCGTAATTGCTGCCGCATCCGCCGCTCTGGCTCGCGTTCTCCCGAGTCACACCAGCTGCCGCCGTAGCCTCTATCGCCGCTGTAGCCCCCGCTCTTATCACTGTCCCTGCAACTGCCGCCCCTCCTGCGGCTGCCGTAGCCGCCTCTCCTGCGGCCGCCGTAGCCGCCTCTCCTGTGGCCGCCATGGCTGCCACCACCGTAGCTGCTACCGCCGCCCGACTTTTCCTCTGCGTGGGCCCCTGATGGACCTCCCGCTCATCGCCTGCAGCGCCCCACCGGCCCGCACCCCTGTGATCGGCCCACACCTACAAGACTGCTCTTCCAGGGTCTGCTCGTCTGTGGAGGCTGAGGCTGCAGGATTGCTTGAGGTCAGGAGTTCTGGGCTGCTGTCGCCTGTGTGGGGAGTAAGGCTATAGATGAACGGCTTCTTTCTCTTCCAGCTCGGTCGGCGCTGCTCTTTGGGAACCCGGGGGACAGCGGTCCGTGGAGGAATGAAGTCTTCCCAGCTCCCACGGACCTTTCCCATCCACCTCCTGCCGAGAAGCGTCGGCCCATCGCCCGCAATGACCCACAAAGGTAAACTGTGCGTCTCGCCCCGTGATATACCTGCACATCCGCTCTGCCAAGAACGGGTATCAGTTTCTTGGTGTAGGTACGCAGCTTCGCCGTGACTGGGACCAACTTGGGTCATGCAGCTGGGTTGACCCACAGTTTGTCAAAAGTTTCCTGACTCATCAACGACGGACCCGATCCAGTATCTACTTCCATACTCACTGGGACTCCGTTAATCTTGGCTTCCGTAGTCACCAGGGCCCAACCGTCGGTACACGTATACAGTCCAAACGCCTCATCTTCTTCTGCCTGCTCCTTCCTGGAAAATGGAGCCTCTACCATCTCCTCAGCCACACGGTGAGTCAGGTTTCTTTTACACATACGCTGAAGGTGACCATTCGTGTGGCAGGTATTGCACGTATACTCCGCAAACCTGCACCGGTGAGCCCCATTGCTCCGTCCGCAGCACCAGCATGGTGCTGCTCGATTAGCCCCCCTCGGCGGACTCTGAGTTCCAGGACCCCGAGATCCATGCTCCCTGCCCTGGGCAGAGCCACGTTCTGCAGTTCTGTCCGTGGTGGGCACTATCCTGTGGACAGTGCCTGCCGGGTTCGAGACTGTGTGGAACATCTGCTTGGTGCTGCAAGTCGAGGTCATAAATGCCCTGCTGATGGTGATGGCTTGCTTCAGGGTGACTGTAGGTTCAATGGATAGCAGCCTGTGAAGGAGGCCCTCATGGCCAATCCCCATAACAAAAATGTCTCGCAATGCCTCGTCAAGTTGTGTGCCAAAATCACACGGCGCTGCGAATCTCCTGAGGTCCGCAGCATATTTGGTGACATCCTGGCCCTCAGGTCTGCAGTGGTGGTAGAATTTGTGGCGGGCCGTGAGGATGCTTTCCTTCAGTTTCAGTTGGTCACGAATGAGTGCGATCAGCTCCTCATATGACTTGTCCCTGGCGCTCTCAAGTGCCAGCAAATCCCTGACGAGACAGTAAACCTCATCACCACAACTGGAAAGCAATGTCGCCTTACGCTTCTCTCTCAGTGCGTGCGTGTTCCCCATCAGGTCATTTGCTGTGAAGTAGTACTCGAGCCTTTCTGTAAAGACCTCCCAATTATTGCCCACCGTAAATTTTTTTAACAAGCCCAGAGTAGCCATGGTTGCATGAAGTTCGTCCGTGTCCTTGTCGCCAATGTGATGTATCTAGCACTCAAACCACTGACTCCGCACGGTCTGGTGTTGTAGTTACTGCTGTGACCTTAGTCCTTTATTGTGTAACTCCAGAGTGCCTCTCAGGTGTGGTGGGCAGCCTTTTATACTCTGTCTTGCAGGTACTTTCAGGTCTCCCACCACAGCGCCCTCTGTGGTGCACCATACAAACATAGAAACATAGAAAATAGGTGCAGGAGTCGGCCATTCGGCCCTTCGAGCCTGCACCGCCATTCAATGAATTCATGGCTGAACATGCAACTTCAGTACCCCATTCCTGCTTTCTCGCCATACCCCGTGATCCCCCTAGTAGTAAGGACTACATCTAACTCCTTTTTGAATATATTTAGTGAATTGGCCTCAACATCTTTCTGTGGTAGAGAATTCCACAGGTTCACCACTCTCTGGGTGAAGAAGTTTCTCCTCATCTCGGTCCTAAATGGCTTACCCCTTATCCTTAGACTGTGACCCCTGGTTCTGGACTTCCCCAACATCGGGAACATTCTTCCCACATCTAACCTGTCTAAACCTGTCAGAATTTAAAATGTTTCTATGAGGTCCCCTCTCATTCTTCTGAAATCCAGTGAATACAAGCCCAGTTGATCCAGTCTTTCTTGATATGTCAGTCCCGCCATCCCGGGAATCAGTCTGGTGAACCTTCACTGCACTCCCTCAATAGCAAGAATGTCCTTCCTCAAGTTAGGAGACCAAAACTGCACACAATACTCCAGGTGTGGCCTCACCAAGGCCCTGTACAACTGTAGTAACACCTCCCTGCCCCTGTACTCAAATCCTCTTGCTATGAAGGCCAACATGCCATTTGCCTTCTTAACCGCCTGCTGTACCTGCATGCCAACCTTCAATGACTGATGTACTATGACACCCAGGTATCGTTGCACCTCCCCTTTTCCTAATCTGTCACCATTCAGATAATAGTCTGTCTCTCTGTTTTTACAACTAAAGTGGATAACCTCACATTTATCCACATTATACTTCATCTGCCATGCATTTGCCCACTCACCTAACCTATTCAAGTCACTCTGCAGCCTCATAGTATCCTCCTCGCAGCTCACACTGCCACCCAACTTAGTGTCATCCACTAATTTGGAGATACTACATTTAATCCCCTCGTTAAATCATTAATGAACAGCTGGGGCCCCAGCACAGAACCTTGAGGTACCCCACTAGTCACTGCCTGCCATTCTGAAAAGTACCCATTTACTCCTACTCTTTGCTTCCTGTCTGCCAACCAGTTCTCAATCCATGTCAGCATACTACCCCCAATCCCATGTGCTTTAACTTTGCACATTAATCTCTTGTGTGGGACCTTGTCGAAAGCCTTCTGAAAGTCCAAATACACCACATCCACTGGTTCTCCCTTGTCCACTCTACTGGAAACATCCTAAAAAAATTCCAGAAGATTTGTCATGCATGATTTCCTTTTCACAAATCCATGCTGACTTGGACCTATCATGTCACCATTTTCCAAATGCGCTGCTATGACATCCTTAATAATTGATTACATCATTTTACCCACTACTGAGGTCAGGCTGACCGGTCTATAATTTCATATTTTCTCTCTCCCTCCTTTTTTAAAAAGTGGGGTTACATTGGCTACCCTCCACTCCATAGGAACTGATCCAGAGTCTATGGAATGTTGGAAAATGACTGTCAATGCATCCGCTATTTCCAAGGCTATCTCCTTAAGTACTCTGGGATGCAGACCATCAGACCCTGGAGATTTATCGGCCTTCAATCCCATCAATTTCCCCAACACAGTTTCCTGACTAATAAGGATTCCCTTCAGTTCCTCCTTCTTACTAGACCCTCTGACCCGTTTTATATCCGGAAGGTTGTTTGTGTCATCCTTAGTGAATACCGAACCAAAGTACTTGTTCAATTGGTCTGTCATTTCTTTGTTCCCCGTTATGACTTACCCTGATTCTGACTGCAGGGGTCCTACGTTTGTCTATACTAACCTTTTTCTCTTTTCATATCTATCGAAGCTTTTGCAGTCCATTTTAATGTTCCCTGCAAGCTTCCTCTCGTACTCTATTTTCCCTGCCCTAATCAAACGCCTGGGTTCGCTGCTATTTCTGGCCAATTTGTATGCCACTTCCTTGGCTTTAATATTATCCCTGATTTCCCTTGATAGCCACGGTTGAGCCACCTTCCCTTTTTTATTTTTACGCCAGACAGGGATGTATAATTGTTGTAGTTCATCCATGTGGTCTCTAAATGTCTGCCATTGTCCATCCACTGTCAACCCCTTAAGTATCATTCGCCAATCCATCCTAGCCAATTCACGCCTCATACCTTCAAAGTTACCTTTCTTTAAGTTCTGGACCATGGTCTCTGAATTAACTGTTTCATTCTCCATCCTAATGTAGAATTCCACCATATTATGGTCACTCTTCCCCAAGGGGCCTCGCACAACGAGATTGCTAATTAATCCTCTCTCATTACACAACACCCAGTCTAAAATGGCCTCTCCCCTCGTTGGTTCCTCGACATATTGGTCTAGAAAACCATCCCTTATGCACTCCAGGAAATCCTTCTCCACCGTATTGTTTCCAGTTTGGTTAGCCCAATCTATATGCAGATTTAAGTCACCCATGATAACTGCTGCACCTTTATTGCATGCACCCCTAATTTCCTGTTTGATGCCCTCCCCAACATCACTACTACTGTTTGGAGATCTGTACACAACTCCCACTAGCGTTTTCTGCCCTTTGATATTCCGTAGCTCCACCCATACCGCTTCCACATCATCCAAGCTAATGTCTTTCCTTACAATTTCATTAAATTCCTCGTTAACCAGCAATGCCACCCCGCCTCCTTTTCCTTTCTGTTGATCTTTCCTAAATGTTGAATACCCTTGGATGTTGAGTTCCCAGCCTTGGTCACCCTGGAGCCATGTCTCCGTGATGCCAACCACATCGTATCCATTAACTGCTATCTGCACAGTTAATTCGTCCACCTTATTCCAAATACTCCTCGCATTGAGGCACAGAGCCTTCAGGCTTGCCTTTTTAATACACTTTGTCCCTTTAGAATTTTGCTGTACAGTGGCCCTTTTTGTTCTTTGCCTTGGGTTTCTCTGCCCTCCACTTTTACTCATCTTCTTTCTGTCTTTTGCTTCTGTCTCCATTTTGTTTCCCTCTGTCTCCCTGCATTGGTTCCCACCCCCCCCCCCCCGCCATATTAGTTTAACTCCTCCCCAACAGCACTAGCAAACACTCCCCCTAGGACATTGGTTCCGGTCCTGCCCAGGTGCAGTCCGTCCGGTTTGTACTGGTCCCACCTCTCCCAGAACTGGTTCCAATGCCCCAGGAATTTGAATCCCTCCCTGCTGCACCACTGCTCAAGCCACGTATTCATCTGAGCTATCCTGCGATTCCTACTCTGACTAGCACGTGGCACTAGTAGCAAGCCTGAGATTACTACTTTTGAGGTACTACTTTTTAATTTAGCTCCTAGCTCCTTAAATTCGCCTCGTAGGACCTCATCCCGTTTTTTACCTATATCGTTGGTACCAATGTGCACCACGACAACTGGCTGTTCATCCTCCCTTTTCAGAATGTCCTGCACCCGCTCCGAGACAGCCTTGACTCTTGCACCAGAGAGGCAACGTACCATCCTGGAGTCTCGGTTGCGGCCGCAGAAACGTCTATCTATTCCCCTTACAATTGAAACCCCTATCACTATCGCTCTTCCACTCTTTTTCCTGCCCTCCTGTGCAGCAGAGCCAGCCATGGTGCCTTGAACGTGGCTGCTGCTGCCCTCCCCTGGTGAGTCATCCCCCTCAACAGTACTCAAAGCGGTGTATCTGTTTTGCAGGGGGATGACCGCAGGGGACCACTGCACTACCTTCCTTGCACTGCTCTTCCTGTTGGTCTTCCATTCCCTATCTGGCTGTGGACCCTTCACCTGCGGTAAGACCAACTCGCTACACTTGCTAATCACGTCATTCTCAGCATCGTGGATGCTCCAGAGTGAATCCACCCTCAGCTCCTATTCCGCAACACGGTCCGTCAGGAGCTTCAGGCGGATACACTTCCCGCACACGTAGTCGTCAGGGACACCGGAAGTGTCCCTGAGTTCCCACATGGTACAGGAGGAGCATATCACGTGTCTGAGCTCTCCTGCCATGACTTAACCCTTAGATACACTTAATTTGGCAACAACAATGTTAACAGGTTACTTACTGATATAAAAAAAAAGAAAAAGAAAAGCTACTCACCAATCACCAGCCAATCACTTACCCCTTTGGCTGTGACGTCACCTTTTGATTTCTTTCTACTTCTTTTTTGCTTTTTCTCCCGGCTGGAGCTGCACACGCTGGGCCTCTCCGACTCACGCTGCTCCCACCTTTCGCTGACTGCCGCCGCCTCAGGAACACCCACTGGGCCTTTATAGGCCTCACTCACGCTGCTCCCGCCTCTCGCCGACTGTATTTACACATTTAATGTACCTGGACAATACATAACAGACACAAGTTCTGGGAACAATGGGAGCTATTCCATGAAACCATGTTGACTCTGCCCAATCATATTATGATTTTCTAAGTGCCCTGTTACCCTATCCCTAAAAATAGATTCCAGCATTTTCTCTACTACTGATGTCAGTCTAAGTAATCTATAGTTCCCTGTTTTCACTCTTCCTCCTTTCCTGAATAGTGGGGTTACATTTGCTAACTTCCAATCCATGGGGACTGTTCTAGAATCTAAGGAATTTTGGAAGATAAAAGCCAATGCATCCACTATCACTGCAGCCATCTCTTTGAAAACCCGAGGATGTAGGCCACCAGGTGCAGGGGATTTGCTGCTTTAATTTCTCCACTGCTATTTCTTTACTAATACTAATTTCTCTAAGTTGCTCATTCTCACTAGACCATTGGTACCCACTATGTTCAGAATGTTTTTTGTGTCTACTTCCGTGAAGACAGATACGGAGCCGGAGTGCTTCCTCCAGGCCCCCAAGCTCAGCCACCATCAGCCCGCCCCATACAAACACCACCCTCCCACCCCCGGGGTCGGCAATCAGACCTCCCCCAGAATCAGAACTCCCCCTGGGGTTGGAGATCGGAATTCCCCTCGGGATTGGGGATTGGACTCCTGGGATCGGGGATCGGACCCACCGGGATTGGAGATCGAACCCCTGGGATCGGAACCCCCCCCCCCCCCCACTTTCCCGGGCATGGAACCCACCCCCACCCCCTACCTGTTTGTTGCAGCCTCCTGTGCAACATTCACCGTCCGACTGGAAGCCAGCTTGTCAATCAGGCTGGCTTCTGGGTGGGGAACCTATCAGTGGGGAACATCTCACGCACGCTGCAGAATTCAAACTCTGACTTCTGCATTTCCTGCGGTCTATCAGAAATGTTAACTCTGTTTCTCTCTCTCCACAGATGCTGCCTGACCTGCTGAGTAATTCCAGCATTTTCTGTTTTTATTTCAGATTTCCAGCATCCACAGTATTTTGCCTTTCTATTTATTTCTATCTGTGCTATCAAATCATCTATTTTGCTGCAAATGCTTCGCGCATTCAGATTTAACTTTTTTCTATTTTTCTCTGACGTCATCTTAAGCACTGATGCCCTTTTACCTTTATTAAGATCTCTGTCCCTTCCTGACCCACTCTGCTTGTTTTTATCCAAACTTGGTGAAGCTTGCATAATACAGCTGAAAATGGGTTTCGCACAACGAATACGCATTTTTAATCACAGTGTCAATCCATCACGTGTGAGTAACCCGATTTTACAGGGCTGTGGGGAAAGAGCAGGGAAATGGGACTAATTGGATAGCTCTTTCTAAGAGCCAGCACAGTCACAATGGACCAAATGGCCTACATCTGTGCTGTATCATTCTATTATTCTATGAACCTAGGAGAGTTAAAGCAACAGTCCATACTAAGACCAATATCATAATTTCTAAAGTGTCCCATGCTCGAAAGAAATGGTTCCATTCCATGGGGCTGAAATTCATCACCTCACCGCCCACTGCCGCCAACTGCAGCCCACTGCCGCCGACATTCCTTGTGAAGACCCGCCCAGTGTCACTTTGGAGGTGGCCTGGAGCGGGCTGGAGCGGCCGGGAGGGGAGAGCCGCCAGGATCCGCCCGCTGACGTCAGCGGACGGCCGAGTGGCGGAACTGACCTCCCGCTCGCCGAGCTTCCAGATTCCTGTGGGAGGGAGTCGGCGGGACTCGGTAGCAGAACAGGGGTGGACCGCTGCAAGGCAGCTGGTCTGTCCCTGACAGTAAGTCTGAAGAACCTTGAAAAAAGGTAAGTGAACATTTAAAAAAAAAAAATTTCAACAGCGACTTACCTGGATGGGGTCCCCTGAAGGTCTTTGGATAGTTTTTTTTATTTTTTAGTGTTGATTTTTTTTTCAGGTCTTCAACTCTCCGCGGGCTCGACTCCATCCTCGGCGGCACTTGAACGGCAAGTGCCTCTGCCGCCAAGAATGAGACCTCCCGCCTGCTGCCGCCCAGATTGGCGGTGTACGTCATCCACTTGCCGCCCGCCGACCTTCGAGGGACCTTGGCGATGAATATCCCGCCCAAAGTACCATCCGCTACCTCGGCGGCCATCGGCGGCACATGGCCGGGCGGAGACTTTGATGAAAATTGGCCCACAAATGCCATCATAGTGAATTTACAAAAGCTTCAGCAAAGTAGGCATGAAATCTGATTAAATAGCAAGCAACCACTTCAGATATTTCTCTTTTCTTTGCTTTTTAGGTCACGGATCAGGCAAAGAGCAAATGGAGCTGCAGGCTCGGGCAAATTCAGAAAATATCTGCATGGGCTTTCAGTAAGGACTCTGCATCTGGTTCCCATAAAACATCAAGATTTCCTCTGGCACAACTTGAAAAGTGGTTGTAATTTCCTGTGACTCATATCGAGTTTGCTGACTGTTGTGATGTCAAGCTGGGTCACTTGGTCAGTAATTGTCTGAAAATGACAAAAACTATTTGCTGGAATCAGCAATACGAAAGGGGTAATTCCACATTCCAGCCTTCCAAGCAGGGAGAGGTGCTTGTAGCAAACACATCCCAGGAAATTTTGGGCACAGAAACAGCCCTTAAGTTATCTCCCAAAATGTTTGCTCTGAAGTGGTGGTAGGGTGCAGGAATCTTCCCCTTCACATCTGTACTCGGCTAGCTCATGCACGTTATTAATGCACAGCCAAATAGTTAATGAGGCAGTGGGAAAACCAATTGTGTCAACCAGGGTCATTCTCACAGGCAAAGAAATAATAATCTCAGCAGCTTCCCAAATCTCAGAGGAAAGACTTTTTATTCTTAAGGGAAAGGCATTTTTAGCTTAAAAAAACGTTAAAATTTATTTTCATTTTCTTTTAGATCGAACAATGTTCTGTATTAGGCTGCATTATGTAAACTTAAGTATATATATATATACACACATTGAAATAACTATTATAGTCTGTCATTTTTGTAGATATACCATACCATAGAATAGTTACAATTGGATATACTTCTGAAAAATACAAAGAGGAGATATTGGCCTGGTTAGCACCTGAGGGTGGCAGTAACAGGGCACTAAGAGGTTACCGACTGGGTGCAGAAAAGATACCAATGCCTGCGAACTTCCCGGGTGGTTTTGCGCTCGCGCTAACGCTTACTGCCTGGCTCTCTTGCGCTCTGGAGATTGTGACATCATCCGGTATGCAGTGCCCTGTTACCACCCCGGGTGCAATATTTGCTCCCGGCTCCTGCAACATCGCCGGGCGTCAAAAATGGTAGCTGCAGGAGGTGTTGTCACCTCAGCTGGCCACTTAAGGAGTGCTAATTAAAGACAGTGGTGGTCAGGTAGGGCAAAATTTATTAATCTCCCCAGTGTGGTGTATCTTGCTTTCTTTGGACCTCGACATTGCTCAGTCCTTCACTCTCTTAGAGCGCTTGGGGCTGTTATGGTGATAGCGCAGGTGCTGTGGCCCAACACAGACAGCAAGAAACCTCAGCCACCCCATCAGCAGCCCTTCCCTTTAAGCAAGGGAAGGAGAATGTACAGACGGCAGCGCTGCACTGAACATTGCTCAGCATTCTGCCGATACCGCCCCTCGTACTCCCTTTAGCGCTCTAAGTGAAGTGATAGCGCTTGATTTAACGCTCCACTTCCCTCTTGGAGTGCTAAAGCAGAAGTTCCTGTCAGCTGCAAATATTTTTCACCTGCTGATACTTTTGTGCTCTCGCAAAAGTTATCACCTCAAACAGGGCACTACGCAATTTCTAGCCCAAAATCAATATGTGCTGAAAGTGTGTGAAAATTTTTTTATCAGCTCATGCAACATGTAACAAGAATATATCATGTGATTGAAACCAGAAAGTAACACTAAATAGGTGTGTATGCATGTGTATGATTTCACTATGCGTTCCCCTTTGGCATTTCATTCAACTTTGGTCATTTGTTCCATTTGTATGAGCGCAACATGTATAGAAAGACACAAAGAATAGAAAAGGGTCACAAAACAGATAGTAAGAGTTACCAAAAAGGAATAAGAAAAGAAACTTGCAAGGGATATCAAAATCAACACAAAGAATTTTAAAAATTATATTAGCAAAAGAGAGTAGTCAGGAGCAATGTTGGCCCCTTAAAAACTGATTATCAGTGATATTGTTAATGATTAAAAGGAAATGGCGGACATGTTGAATAATTACTTTGTATCAGTATTTACAGTAGAGGAAGAGGTAAGCAGGCCAGAAATCACAAGGAAACTAATATTTTATCAGAGACAGGGGCTCAACAAAATTTACATGTAAAATAACAGTAATGAAGAAAATAATGGGACTAAAGAGTGCCAAATCCCCAGGACCAGATGTTTTACATCCCAGGGTTTTAAAGGAAGTAGGTGAGCACATTGCAGATGCCCTAACTATCATCTTCCAAAGTTCTCTCGATTCAGGAACCGTTCCTTTAGATTGGAAAATTGAGCATGTCACTCCTCTATTTAAGAATGGCGAGAGAGGAAAACCAGTGAATTATAGGTCTGTTGTCGGGAAATTACTGGAGTCTATAATTAAGGATAAGGTGACTGAACACTTCAAAAATGTTCAGCTGATTAGAGAGTCAGCATGGATTTGTGAAAGGTATGTCATGCTTGACAAACCTGACCAAAATTTTTGAGGAGGTGACTAAAGTAGTGGACAAGATAATATTCATGGATGTTATTTATATGGACTTCCAGAAGGCATTTGATAAAGTTCCTCATAAGAGACTGTTAACTATGATCAAAGCTCATGGCAAATTATTGACCTGGTTAAGAAATTGGCTGAGCGGCAGGAGACAGAGAGTAGGAATAATGGGCAGGTACTCTAATTGAAAGGATGTGACTAGCAGTGTCCCACGGGGATCTGTGTTGGGGCCTCAACTAGTCACAGTATTTATTAACGACTTAGCTGATGGCATAGAACGCCATATATCTAAATTTGCAGATAATACAAAGATAGGTGGCATTGTAGGCAGTGTATATGAAAGCATAAATTTACAAAGGACTATCAATAGATTAACTAAATGGGCAAAACTGTGGCAAATTGATTTCAATGTAGGCAACTGTGAGGTCATGCACTTTAGACCTAAAAATGATAGAACAGGGTACTTTCTAAATGGTGAAAAGCTAAAAACAGTGGAGGTCCAAATGGACTTGGGGGTCCAGGTACGTAGATCATTAAAATATGATAGAAACATAGAAACATAGAAAATAGGTGCAGGAGTAGGCCATTTGGCCCTGCGAGCTTGCACCGCCATTCAATGAGTTCATGGCTGAACATGCAACTTCAGTACCCCATTCCTGCTTTCTCGCCATATTCCTTGATCCCCCTAGTTGTAAGGACTACATCTAACTCCCTTTTGAATATATTTAGTGAATTGGCCTCAACAACTTTCTGTGGTAGAGAATTTCACAGGTTCACCACTCTCTGGGTGAAGGAGTTTCTCCTCATCTCGGTCCTAAATGGCTTACCCCTTATCCTTAGACTGTGACCCCTGGTTCTGGACTTCCCCAACATTGGGAACATTTTTCTTGCATCTAACCTGTCTAAACCCGTCAGAATTTTAAACGTTTCTATGAGATCCCCTCTCATTCTTCTGAACTCCAGTGAATACAAGCCCAGTTGATCCAGTCTTTCTTGATATGTCAGTCCCGCCATCCCGGGAATCAATCTGGTGAACCTTTGCTGCACTCCCTCAATAGCAAGAATGTCCTTCCTCAAGTTAGGAGACCAAAACTGCACACAATACTCCAGGTGTGGCCTCACCAAGGCCCTGTACAACTGTAGTAACACCTCCCTGCCCCTGTACTCAAATCCCCTCGCTATGAAGGCCAACATGCCATTTGCTTTCTTAACCGCCTGCTGTACCTGCATGCCAACCTTCAATGACTGATGTACCATGACACCCAGGTCTCGTTGCACCTCTCCTCTTCCTAATCTGTCACCATTCAGATAATAGTCTGTCTCTCTATTTTTACCACCAAAGTGGATAACCTCACATTTATAGACATTATACTTCATCTGCCATGCATTTGCCCACTCACCTAACCTATCCAAGTCACTCTGCAGCCTCATAGCATCTTCCTCACAGCTCACACTGCCACCCAACTTAGTGTCATTTGCAAATTTGGAGATACTATATTTAATCCCCTCGTCTAAATCATTAATGTACAGTGTAAACAGCTGGGATCCAGCACAAAACCTTGCGGTATCCCACTAGTCACTGCCTGCCATTCTCAAAAGTACCCATTTACTCCTACTCTTTGCTCCCTGTCTGCCAACCCGTTCTCAATCCACGTCAGCACACTACCCCCAATCCCATGTGCTTTAACTTTGCACATTAATCTCTTGTGTGGGACCTTGTCGAAAGCCTTCTGAAAGTCCAAATACACCACATCCACTGGTTCTCCCTTGTCCACTCTACTGGAAACATCCTAAAAAAATTCCAGAAGATTTGTCAAGCATGATTTCCCTTTCATAAATCCATGCTGACTTGGACCTATCATGTCACCTCTTTCCAAATGCGCTGCTGTGACATCCTTAATAATTGATTCCATCATTTTACCCACTACCGATGTCAGGCTGACCGGTCTATAATTCCCTGTTTTCTCTCTCCCTCCTTTTTTAAAAAGTGAGGTTACATTGGCTACCCTTCACTCCATAGGAACTGATCCAGAGTCTATGGAAAGTTGGAAAATGACTGTCAATGTATCCGCTATTTCCAAGGCCACCTCCTTAAGTACTCTGGGGTGCAGTCCATCAGGCCTGGGGATTTATCAGCCTTCAATCCCATCAATTTCCCCAATACAATTTCCCGACTAATAAGGATTTCCCTCAGTTCCTCCTTCTTACTAAACCCTCTGACCCCTTTTATATCCGGAAGGGTGTTTGTGTCCTCCTTCGTGAATACCGAACCAAAGTACTTGTTCAATTGGCCTGCTATTTCTTTGTTCCCCGTTATGACTTCCCCTGATTCTGACTGCAGGGGACTTACATTTATCTTTACTAACCTTTTTCTCTTTACATATCTATAGAAGCTTTTGCAGTCCGTCTTAATGTTCCCTGCAAGCTTCCTCTCGTACTCTATTTGCCTGCCCTAATCAAACCCTTTGTCCTCCTCTGCTGAGTTCTAAATTTCTCCCAGTCCCCGGGTTCACTGCTATTTCTGGCCAATTTGTATGCTACTTCCTTGGCTTTAATACTATCCCTGATTACCCTTGTTAGCCACGGATGAGCCACCTTCCCTTTTTTATTTTTACGCCAGACAGGGATGTACAATTGTTGTAGTTCTACCATGTGGTCTCTAAATGTCTGCCATTGCCCATCCACTGTCAACCCCTTAAGTATCATTCGCCAATATATCCTAGCCAATTCACGCCTCATACCTTCAAAGTTACCCTTCTTTAAGTTCTGGACCATGGTCTCTGAATTAACTGTTTCATTCTCCATCCTAATGTAGAATTTCACCATATTATGGTCACTCTTCCCCAAGGGGCCTCGCACAATGAGATTGCTAATTAATCCTCTCTCATTACACAACACCCAGACTAAGATGGCCTCCCCCCTAGTTGGTTCCTCGACATATTGGTCTAGAAAACCATCCCTTATGCACTCCAGGAAATCCTCCTCCACCGTATTGTTTCCAGTTTGGTTAGCCCAATCTATATGCATATTAAAGTCACCCATTATAACTGCTGCACCTTTATTGCATGCACCCCTAATTTCCTGTTTGATGCCCTCCCCAACATCACTTCTACTGTTTGGAGGTCTGTACACAACTCCCACTAACGTTTTTTGCCCTTTGGTGTTCTGCAGCTCTATCCACATCATCCAAGCTAATGTCCTTCCTAACTATTGCATTAATTTCCTCTTTAACCAGCAATCCTACCCCTTTTCCTTTTATGGTATCCTTCCTGAATGTTGAATACCTTGAACAGGTACAGAAAATAATCAGAATGGCTAATGGAATGCTGATCTTTACCACTAGAGGATGAGAGTACAAATGCATAGGAGTTATGCTGCAGCTATACAAAGCCGAGGTTAGACCACACTAAGAGCACTGTGAGCAGTTCTGGGCACCAAATCTTACGAAGGATATATTGGCCTTGGAGGGAGTGCAGCATAGGTTTACCAGATTGATAGGTGTACTCCAAGGATTAAATTACGAGGAGAGATTACAAATTAGGGCTGTATTCCCTAGAAATTAGAAGATTAAGGGGTAATTTAATCGAAGTTTTCAAGATAATAAGGGGAACAGATCGGGTCGATAAAGAGAAAAATTTTTTGCTGGTTGGGAAGTCTAGGATTAAGGGGCATAGTCTAAAAATTGGAGCCAGACCGTTCAGGAGTGAAATTAGGAAACAGTTCTATACACAAAGGCTGCGATTTTGCCAACTGCGTTGAGTCCGGGGAGGCCGGGGTCTTTAGCGAGTTTCCGGCCCACTGTTGGTGGCATCCCGCTATCTCCAAGTAATTTTACAACGATGAGGCTTGTTAGGCCCGCCCAGTGAAGTTCACAGCCAATTAAAAGGAATTGGGTCTGATGATGTCATTTGATGACACATCATCAGCTGATTTCCTTGAAGGGACCATGGCCACATTGATTTTGACAGTTGTGCTGTCAGTGTTTTACAGTATTGAGCTGCTGCAAACACTGACAAGTACTGTACAAAGGTGCTCGGCTGCACCCAGGCTCTCCCATGACTCCCTCCATATGCTTATGGAGGAAGTCACAGCACGCAGGGAGGTTCTCTCTCCTCCCAAGGAGTCCACGCAGCCTGGTTGCACAGGAGGGCACAAGTAGGGATGTCGTTGGGTGGACCTGGCTGCAGTGGCGCAAACCTTTCAATGATCTCAGTAGATCATAAAATGTTACTATAAAGCCATACCCAACCTCATCTTACCGTGCCACTCATCTCATCCCCATCATTCTCCCTTCCCTACCCTACTCCTGCACATCCTTACTCACACCAACTTATCTTGCACCTCCACCCATCCCTCTCTCTCTATCTACATTATCACTTCCCCATCTCACTTGCCACCCCTCACACTCACCCTCATCCTAGTCCAAGCATATCAACTAACAATAAATAAGAGTAGAGACTTAGGTCTTCTAGCCAATGTTCATGTAAAGTTTATGTTAATGTGTTGTCAAACATTGAAATCTTTATTTTCAACACTTTGCATTCTTGGACAGATTTGTGTGCACCTTTGGAAGTGGCTTAGTGAGTTGAAGTGATTGGTGAGACATAATAGTGCCCACTGCAATGGTGATGAGTATCAAAGGAATGGTTTGGGCAATGTTGAACTGGAGTACAAGCTGCAGACATAGAAACATAGAAACATAGAAAATAGGTGCAGGAATAGGCCATTCGGCCCTTCGGGGCTGCACCGCCATTCAATATGATCATGGCTGATCATGCAACTTCAGTACCCCATTCCTGCTTTCTCTCCCTACACTTTGATCCCTTTAGCCATAAGGACCACATCTAACTCCTTTTTGAATATATCCAACGAACTGGCCTCAACAACTTTCTGTGCTAGAGAATTCCACAGGTTCACAATTCTTTGAGTGAAGAAGTTTCTCCTCATCTCGGTCCTAAATGGCTTACCCCTTATCCTTGGACTGTGACCCCTGGTTCTGGACTTCCCCAACATCGGGAACATTCTTCCTGCATCTAACCTGTCCAATCCCATCAGAATTTTATCTGTTTCTATGAGATCCCCTCTCATTCTTCTAAATTCCAGTGAATATAAGCCTAGTCGATCCAGTCTTTCTTCATACATCAGTCCTGCCATCCCGGGAATCAGTCTGGTGAACCTTCGCTGCACTCGCTCAATAGCAAGAATGCCCTTCCTCAGATTAGGCGACCAAAACTGTACACAATATTCAAGGTGTGGCCTCACCAAGGCCCTGTACAACTGCAGTAAGACCTCCCTGCTCCTATACTCAAATCCTCTTGCTATGAAGGCCAACATGTCATTTGCCTCCTTCACCGCCTGCGGTACCTGCATGCTAACTTTTAATGACTGATGTACCATGACACCCAGGTCTCGTTGCACCTCCCCTTTTCCTAATTTGTCACCATTCAGATAAAGTAGGTAATCTCACATTTATCTACATTATACTGGATCTGCCATGCATTTGCCCACTCACCTAACCTGTTCAAGTCACCCTGCAGCCTCTTAGCATCCTCCTCACAGCTCACACTGCCACCCAACTTAGTGTCATCTGCAAACTTGGAGATATTACATTCAATTCCTTCATCCAAATCATTAATGAATATTGTATATAGCTGGGGCCCCAGCACTGAACATTGTGGTACCCCACTAGTCACTGCCTGCCATTCTGAAAAGAACCCATTTATTCCTACTCTTTGCTTCCTGTCTGCCAACCAGTTCTCTATCTACGTCAATACTTTACCCCCAATACCATGTGCTTTAATTTTGCACACTAATCTCTTGTGTGGGACCTTGTCAAAAGCCTTTTGAAAGTCCAAATACACCACATCCACTGGTTCGCCCTTGTCCACTCTACTAGTTACATCCTCAAAAAATTCTAGAAGATTTGTCAAGTATGATTTCCTTTTCATAAATCCATGCTGACTTGGACATTGCGAGGGGGAGAGTTACCTGGACACTTTGCTCCAGGATGTAATAATTTCTGGGCAATAATCTCTGGATTACTGCCTATGCCATGCGCAAATTGGTATAGGGTCAGGCAGATCAGAGAGTTAAATGCATGGCTCAAAGAGTGGTGTGGGAGGAAGGGATTTCAATTCTGGGGAAAGAGGGAGCTGTTCCATCAGGATGGGTTCCACTTAAACCCGGCTGGGACCAGCGTCCTGGCGAATTGAATAACTAGGGTTGTAGATAGGGCTTTAAACTAAAGAATTAGGGGGGGGGGGTCAGGTGAGGGGAAGTTTAGATATCTAAAGAGAAAGGTCAATGCAATAGAGCAGTGTAGCAAATTGGGTAACCATAAGCAGAGTGTGACAGGAAGGGACAGAGAGTTTAATCGTAGTAGTGCAGCAGAGAATAAGGGAATAAGGTCAAAGCAGCAAATAATGGTAAAAAAAAATAAATTAAAGGCTCTTTATCTGAATGCATAGAGCATTTGTAACAAGATAGATAAACTAGTGGCACAAATAGAGATAAATGGGTTTGATCTAATAGCCATTACAGAGACGTGGTTGCAAGATGATCAAGGTTGGGAACTAAATGTCTCTGATGTTTCAAAAAGACAGGCAGAAGGATAAAGGGAGGGAGGGTAGCCCTGATAATAAAGAATGACATAAGGACAATAGAGAGAAAGGATCTTGGCTCAGGAAGTAGAATCAGTATGGGTGGAGATAAGGAATAACAAGGGGCAGAAAACACTGGTGGGAGTAGTAGAGAGGCAGCCACCAGTAGTTATACCATTGGACAGAATATTAATCAAGAAATATTAGGAGCTTGTAACAAAGGTAATGCAATAATCGTGGGGGACTTTAATCTTCATAAAGACTGGTCAAATCAATTTGCCAAAAGGATGAGTTCATGGAATGCATTCGGGAGAGTTTCCTAGAACAATATGTCATCGAACCAACCAGGGAACAGACTATTTTAGATCTTGTATTGTGTAATGAGACTGGGTTAATTAGCAATCTCAGAGTTAAGGATCCTCTGGGACACAGAGATCATAATACGATAGAATTTCACATTACATTTGAGAGTAACTTACCTAAGTACAAAATTAGAGTCCTATGCCCCGAAATTCATCAACTGCCACTCCCGCCATTTCTTGGCGTTACCCGGCCGGTCTTTGCATTTTTACCGCCCGCTAACACTGGGCCGATTGGGTATGAAAATCATCCTGGTTTTCTCAGCGGGAGCGGGAGTGGCAGGCAGCAGGAGGCAGCGGTAGGTGCAGGTCTCTCGACTCAGGAAAGATCGGTGGCCATGTACTGCGCATGCGCGAGATTTGGGATTTTTTTTGTAGTTTTTAAAATCCTGAACTCACTTATCCCACGATTGGGACTGAGGGGTCAGCTGCGCGTGCGCAGAAAAGCTCAGGAGTGACTTCCACCTGACAGTTAGAGAAGGAAGTCATTGAGAGAGGGAAGAGAATCATCAGCCATCCATCTTGAAAACCCATCATGAGTGATAGAAAAGTTGCCAGCAAGTCCAATGCAGGAAGGCTCAGAGCTTCCTGGTTTACGGATGATAAGCTGGAGGCACTTGTCTCTGAGGTGGAGCGCCGTTACAGAGAGCTCACCCAGGATGGTTGTGGCAAGCCAGCCCCGTCCCAATATAATCATATTTGGCAGGAGATTGGGGAGGCCGTGTCCGCAGTGGGCACCATGGTTCATGATGGAGACCAGTGCAGGAAGAGATGGAATGATGTGGTAGCAGCAGCAAGAGTAATTAAAGATCTTATTATTGCACTCCCGTAATACTGAAAAAGAGTATGTAGCCATACTGTGTGTGTGTTATGCATCTGCAAACCGGTTAAAGCTTGCAACTTTTATTTCTGCAGAGGAAAAGAACAGCCAACACCTCAAAGCAGTGTGGCATGGGAGGGGGCTCACCAGAGGTCATCGAACTGACTGACATCGAGGAGCGTGCCTTGGCATTGGTGGGTGACCACTCCCCTGCCACCACACATGGTGATGCCAATCCCATGCTACAGCATGGTAAGTTGATTATAACATCCGGTCTGTGTTATGCTCATGCCATGCAAGGTAATGTGATGTAATATCAAATACATTTTAATGTACTGTGTGTCGGCAATTTAGGGTGTGGTGATGTAGCACTGGTAGCCCTTGAAATAAGACTGTGATACGTGATGGTACTCATGCCAGGCCGACAGAACCAGAGGGTCTGGAGATGCCAGCGTCTTCCAGCTCAGTGCTGCCATTCTCTCCCCGACGAACACCACAGCAGTGCTCCAGGTGCACTGCTACACAATGTGTTGGTACCGACGGGTGAGGGGCAGGGGTGCGGGTCAGCAAGAGGAGAATGGGGCTCACTTGGAGGGGGGGAAAGAGAGGTGGGTGGCAGTGGGTAGAGGGTTGGGTGTTGGTGATGTTTGTATATATTGTTCATGTTGTTGTTTAAGACGTTGCCTTTTGATGTTAAATTTACTGTTTATGGAAATAGTTAAAAATATTTTGCTTGACATGTTTGAATCTTCTGCCACTTTTGTACAACTCAATACAGATATATATTTTTAATCACTCTTAGTCAATGTCTAACTTTTAGATAATGAGGGGTAAGTGCTGAGATACACACAAATGTAGTGCAGTGTGCTAAAATTGTCAAAATCCCTGCCAGCTCCCTATAAATCGTGCTGCTGCTCTCAGCAGCTTTTAGAGAAAATGCTCCCGCTTCCAAGATGGAAATCAGTACTGAAGCAGAAGGTGCACAATTTCGATGCACAAAATAAAAATGAAATGGAAGGGGAGGAGGAGTAGAGTCCCTTTTCAAGACTTGGAAATGCAATTTTAAAATGGATCCTGATACAGATCAACTGCAAACTGGGCTGTGAGCTTTGGGCTGTGGACATTCCACTGAAGCAGCTGATGGTGATCTGAATGGACGTGTACCACAACCCCGTCAGGAGAAAGCAGTCGGTCGTTGGATTTGTTGCCAGCCTGAATAAGGCAATGACCAAGTGGTTCTCAAAGGTGGCTTTTCAGGTGCCCAATCAGAAAATAACTCACATGGAGCCAGTTGTGAAGAAGGGATCATCGGAGACGATCATTCCTCTGGCAGTAAACTATATCAAAATACATTGCAGGAACGAGGCCGTGTAACAGTACCACATCACCTTCAGGTCTAATATAGAATGTGGGAATATATGCTATGGAATGTTGAAGGAGCATCAGCCAGTTACTGGGCAAGTCACTGCTTTTGATGGCCCCTATACTCTACCTGCCTGCGAAACTATCCGAGTTAGTCATTCTCAAATCACAAAGAAAACCTGATGGCTCAGAGATGAACATCCATATTCAAATGACCAAGATCCTGTAGCCAGACTCTGATCTCTGCATCCCCTACTACAACGTGGTATTCTGGAGAGCTATGAGGATTCTGGAATTAAAATTGGTTGGCCGAAATTTCTATGACCCAAAAAATCCATTTGTTCTCCCTCAACACAGGCTTCTTACTTTGTGTAATGGTGTGAGCAGAGAACATTGTAGTGATCCCTACTATCACTCAAATAGTGAATCAGACCTGGGATCCACTGTTCTGAATGGCTCAGCTCCATTGTCCGTACCATCCGCTCAAAATAGAGATAAGACCACCTTTTTCAGAACGGTCTTTCTGGTGGGCGATAACAGGATCTTAGATGATCTTACTGATAAAACTGGTGTTTTAGGAGATTTTCCCATGGGCGGGCAGTATAGACTACCATCGGCGGTACTTCTCTGATGAATTTACCACCAGGTGGTAGTTGGGTGGTAGATCGGCAGTAGGTGAGTTTTGTTCACCAAACTGGGATTTTTGGGCGGTAGCTCGGTGGTAGTGGGCAGTAGTGCAATGAATTTTGGGTCCCTAAAAAATAAAGCCAATTACATAGGTATGAAGAGCGAGCGAGTTGGCTAAGGTGGATGGGAAAAATAGATTGGCCTAGAAATCCTGGTCGAGGTCTTCCCGACTGAAAAAGGGAAAAAAGATGCGCACTTACCTGTTCCTGCTGCGCCCACAAGAGATCCCGGTCCTGAGGCCTCCACTCACTGCGTGTCGGAGCGCGTGCACATCAGGATATCCATAAGCTGGAGCTGCAGTCACATGGCAGCCAATCAAGGTACAGTATTTTCTCCTTCATAATAATGGAAACTCTGGAAGTAGGAGTTCCCATTATTATGATTGAGAAACAGCCGCCAAACACCAAAACACTAATAAAAAACAGAAAAAATACACTACATATTTAAGATTAATTTAAATGAAAGTTATTAATGTCTTTTAAAAAATTTATATTTTTCCGATTTTTTTAAGAAGTTTTTTAAATTATGGTTTAAAATAAACTTACCTTAGTGGGCATGGTTTTAAATAATAAAATCTGTTTTTAACATATTATTTTGTTATGTTTTTGTATGTTTTAAAACTATTACGTCTGTAACAGTAGGCTATGCACCTGCTTTTATCAGGCGCAAGAGTTTTCAGGACATCCGCTGGGCAAGATATGGGTAAAGACTACAATATTGTCCATACGAATGTCCTGGCTGTGGAGGCTGATCGAAAAGTTGGTTTTCAGCGCATGCGCATTGTGTTCTGAAAGCTGGCTTTTGCTATACCTTCCCAGGTCTGTACACACTCAGTACCTGGGGAGGCCGGGGTTTCTAGGCCATTAAAAGATATGATAGTAGATAAGCAGTGGCTAGCATTTAAAGACATATTTCATAATTCTCAACAAAAATACATTCCATTGAGAAACAAAAACTGCACAGGAAAAGTGATCCATCCATGACTAACGAAAGAAGTTAAGGATAACATTAGATTGACAGAAGAAGCCTATAATGTTGCGAAGAATAGTAGTAAGAAACATAGAAACATAGAAAATAGGTGCAGGAGTAGGCCATTCGGCCCTTCGAGCCTGCACCGCCATTCAATATGATCATGGCTGATCATGCAACTTCAGTACCCCACTCCCGCTTTCGCTTCATACCCCCGGTCCCCTTAGCCGTAAGGGCCACATCTAACTCCCTCTTGAAAATATTGCACGAACTGGACTCCACAACTTTCTGTGGTAGAGAATTCTACAGGCTAACCACTCTCTGGGTGAAGAAGTTTCTCCTCATCTCGGTCCTATATGGCTTACCCCTTATCCTTAGACTATGACGCCTGGCTCTGGACTTCCCCAACATCGGGAACATTCTTCCTGCATCTAACCTGTTCAGTCCTGTCATAATTTTATATGTGTCTATGAGATCCCCTCTCATTCTTCTTAGAATTTAGAAGAATTTGGAAGAAAGCCTAAGGATTGGGAGAATTTCAGAAACCAGCAAAGGATGACCAAAAAATTGATAACAAGGGAAGAAATAGACTATGAGAGAAAACTAGCAAGAAATATAGGCCCCGATATTGGTGGCCTTACCGCCCACTGCCGCTTGCTGCCGCTGAGTTTTGCTGTCGGTCTCCCCTCTTTGCCAGTTTCCACTTGGGCTGGAGCGGGCGGGAGGGGAGTACCGCCAGGAACCGCCCACTGACGTCCTCTGGTGGTCAAGTAGCGCAAGTGGTCTCCCGCCCACCGAGCTGCCAGATTGGTGCGGGCGGGAGTCGGCGCCAGCAGGGGAAAGGTCTGCTGCGTGGAGGCTGGTTTAACCCTGCCGGTAAGAACAAAAACTGAAAAAAAAGAGTAGTGAACATATGTAAAATTAACATTTTTACAGCGACTTACCTGGATGGGGTCCCCTGAAATTTTTCCAGTGTTCTTTTTTGTTGTGGTTTTTATTTTCAGCTCTTCCACCCACCCTGGGCCCGACTCCATCCTCGGCGACACTTGGGCGGTAAGGACATTTGCCGTCGAGATTGAGAGCTACGCCGGTTGCCGCCCTGATTGATGGTGTAAACCATTGTTTGGCCATTGGGTGGTACTGCCATTGCTTTTAGAGGAATCTTCCTGGCAAAGTACCATCTGGCACTTGGTTTCTCGGCGGCCATCGGCGGTCCTTTGGGCGGGCCTTCGCCTTTATCAATTTCTGGGAAAATTCTTCTCTGACCCATCCAGGAGATCGAAACTAGTCCAGGAGATCACCCTGACCATATTCGATTCCCTGCTGTAGTTACCATTAATACTGCATCGACCAATAAAAGGTCATCCAGTGTAGTCCTAATTTCCAGCTCTAGGTCCGTAACCCTGCAGGTTACTGCACTTTGTGCCTATCCAACCATCTCTTAAAAGTGGTGGGGGTTTCTGCATCCACCACTCTTCCAGGCAGCGAGTTCCACACCCCCACAACCCTCTGCGTAAAGAAGCCCCCCTCCCCTCAAATCCCCTCTAAACCTTCCACCACCCACCTTAAAACTATGCCTCCTCATAATAGACCCCTCCACCAATGGAAATAGACCCTTATTATCCACTATGTCCAGGCCCCTCAATATTTTGTACACCTCAATGAGGTCTCTTCTCAACCTCCTTTGTTCCAATGAGGACAAACCCAGCCTATCCAATCTGTCCTCATAACTAAAATTCTCCATTCAGGCAGCATCCTAGTAAATCTCCTCTGCACCCTCTCAAGTACAATCACGTCCTTCCTATAATACGGTGACCAGAATTGCATGCAGTACTCCAGCTATGGCCTAACCAATGTATTATACAATTTAAGCATAATCTCCCTGCTCTTATAGTCTATGCCTCAGCCAATAAAGGCAAGCATTCCGTATGCCTTCTTAACCACCTTATCTACCTGGCCTGATACTTTCAGGGATCTGTGGACAAGTACTCCAAGATCCCTTTGTTCATCTACACTATTACGTGGCCTACCACTTAATGTGTATACCCTTTCCTTATTAGCCCTCCCAAAGTGCATCACCTCATACTACTCTGAATTAAATTCCATTTGCACTGCTCTGCCCACCTGACCAGTAGATTGATATCCTCCTACAACCCATGACTTTTTTCTTCATTATCAACCACTCAACCAATTTTACTGTCGTTTGCAAACTTCTTAATCATACTCCCTATATTCAACTCTAAATCGATTATATATACCACAAGAAGCAAGGGACCCAGTACTGAGCCCTGTGGAACCCCACTGGAAACATCCTTCTAGTCACAAAAACATCCATCAACCCTTTGCTTCCTACCTCCAAGCCAATTTTGGATCCAACTTGCCACTTTGCCCTGGATGCCATGGGCTTTAACCTTCTTGGCAAGTCTACCATGTGGAACCTTATCAAAAGCTTTGCTAAAGTCCATATACACCACATCGTACGCAATACCCTCATCGACCCTCTTGGTTACCTCCTTAAAAAATTCAATCAGGTTAGTCAAACACGATCTTCCCTTAACAAATCCGTGCTGACAGTCCCTAATTAATCCTTGCCTTTCCAAATGAAGATTTATCCTGTCTTTTAGGATTTTTTCCAATAATTTTCCCACCACTGAGGGTAGGCTGACAGGCCTGTAATTACTCGGCCTATCCCTTTCTCCCTTCTTAATCAAGGGTACTACATTAGCAGTTCTCCAATCCTCCAGCACCATGCCCAGATCCAAAGAGGACTGGAAAATGATGGTCAAGGCCTCTACTATTTCCTCTTTTACTTTGTTCAACAGCCTGGGATGCATTTCATCCGGGCCTGGGGACTTATCTACTTTCAAAGCTGCTAACCCCCTTAATACTTCCTCTCTCACGATATTTATTTCATCCAGAATATCACACCCCTCCTCGATAGCAGTATCTGCATTGCCCCTTTCCTTTCCTTAGCATACCTAAAATGGTGGGGAACCAAGGGTCTAACGAGGGTGAGGAACTTAATGAAACTCATATAAGTAGAGAAAAATACTCGAGAAACTGCCGACAAATCCCCTGGACCTGATGGCCTACATCCCAGGGTTCTAAAAGAGATAGCTGCAGAGATAGTGGATGCATTGGTTTTGATCTTTCAAAATTCCCTAGATTCTAGAATGGTCCCAGCGGATTGGAAGGTAGGAAATGTAACACCGCTATTCAAGAAAGAAGGGAGAGAGAAAACAGGAAACTACAGGCCAGTTAGTCTGACATCAGTTGCCAGGAAAAAGCTGGAATCCATTGTTAAGGAAGTGGTATCAGGGCACTTAGAAAATCATAACATGATTAGGCAGAGTCAACATGGTTTTAGAAAAGGGAAATCGTGTTTGATAAATTTATTAGAGTTTTTTGAGGATGTAACTAACAGGGTAGATAAAGGGAAACTAGTGGATGTAGTATATTTAGATTTCCAAAAGGCATTCGATAAGGTGCCACATAAAAGATTATTACACAAGATAAGGGCTCATGGGATTGGAGGTAATGTATTGGCATGGATAGTGGATTGGTTAATGGACAGAAAACAGAGAATAGGGATAAACGGGTCTTTTTCAGGTTGGCAGGCTGTAACTAGTGGAAAGCCACAAGGATCAGTGCTGGGGCCTCAGCTATTTATAATCTATATTAATGACTTAAATGAAGAGACAGAGTGCAATATATCTAAGTTTGCTGATGATACAAAGCTAGGTGGGACAGTAAGCTGTGAGGAGAACATAAAGCGTCTTCAAAGGGACATAGATAGACTAAGTGAGCATGCAGTAAGGTAGCAGATGGAGTATAATGTAGGGAAGTGTGAGGTTATTCAATTTGGTAGGAAGAATACAAAAACAGAATCTTTTTTAAGTGGTGAGAAACTTTTAAATGTTGGTGTTCAGAGAGATTTGTGTGTCATTGTGCAAAAAACACAGAAAGCTAGCAAGCAATACGGAAGACAAATGGCATGTTGTATTTTATTGCAAGGGGGTTGGAATTTAAGAGTAAGAAAGTCTTGCTATAATTGTACAGGGCCTTGGTGAGACCAAACCTGGAGTACTGTGCACAGTTTTAGTCTCCTTATATAAGGAAGGACATAATTGCCTTCGAGGCGGTACAACAGAGGTTCACTAGATTGATTCCTGGGATGAGAGGGCTGTCTTATGATGAAAGATTGTGTAGAATGGGCCTATACTCTCTGGAGTTTAGAAGAATGAGAGGTGATCTCATTGAAATATTCAAGATTCTGAAGGGGATTGACAGGTTAGATGCTGAGAGGTTGTTTTCCCTGGCTGGAGTGTCTGAAACTAGGGGCACAGTCTCAGGATAAGGGTTAGGCCAATTAAGACAGAGATGAGGAGGAATTTCTTCACTCCAGAGGCTTGTGAATCTTTGGAATTCTCTGCCTCAGAGGGCTGTGGATGCTGAATCTCTGAATATATTCAAGGCTGAGATAGATAGACTTTTGGGGTCTAGGGGAATCAAGGTATATGGAGATCAGGCAGGAAAGTGGAATTGAGGTCGATGATCAGCCATGATATTGAATGGTGGAGCAGGCTTGAGGGGCTATATGGCCTACTCCTGCTCCTAATTTTTATGTTCTTATGTTCTTACTGCAGGAATGCTTTACGATGCTGGTGGTGCCAACCTGGTGCATCATGAGATAGCCAGGGTGTACAGTGTCAAGTGAAATAAATCTGGCCATGTTGAGGCAATCCCTGGCAGCAATGTGGTCAGGTACTGATGCATGGTGTCCTGTGCAGCCAAAGGTGATTGCAGAGAAGGTTGGTGTTGTTGTTGGTGCTGATGTTGTGCCTGCTGATGCTGGTATGCCTGGTGTTGTTGGTGTCCTGGATTGTGGTGGGATTCTGAGGACCAAGGTGAGATTTTTTCAAGGGCTCCGATGCTGATGGAATAGATGGCAGGTGCGATTGAGATGACAGAAGCGATCTGTCAATGGTGAGAGAGGTTGTTCCAAGGAGGTGACAGTGGATAGAGAATTTACTCCAAACACTTCCAACCTGCATAAAGCTCAGAAGTGTATTCCAAGTCCTGAAGACTCCAGCTTCTAAGATTGGAAAGTGAACAGCTATGCAATGGTAGTTTTTATACTACATTTGCAGCTGTCAACTATTCAGAATAACGTATACTCATTAAAAACCTGATCTACTTACCTGACGTGATCTCCGAGTGCCGTGAACCTCATCAAAAAGCTGGAAAAATGGTAAATAGAGGGTAAAATTGTTTTTAATTGGCTTTTAACGAGCTCTTAATGATATAAATTTCCTCCCCCGCTGCTTGGTGTTGGGTCTGTTAACCGTTGACAGACCCGACCCCTGGGAGACGAGCATGAAAGCGGGTTGACAGCAGACTTCCGACCCGTTGGCAATCATTTCCATTTTGACAGCTAACTCGCCTCTAAAACCGCCTTCTCAGCGCCGGTAAAATTCCGGCCAATTGGTGGTAGAAGTTTGGAACTCTCTTCCACAAATGGCAATTGATGCTAGATCAATTGTTAATTTTAAATCTGAGATAGATAGATTTTTGTTACGCATATTAATTAAGGGATATGGGCCAAAGGCGGGTATATTGGAGTTAGGTCGCAGATCAGCCATGATCTCATTGAATGGCAGAACAGGCACAAAGGGCTGAATGGCTGTGATATATTCTTTACAACATCACAAACACATACTACACACTATATTGCTTGACAGGAACTTGTCATGTGACCTTGTAGTCCACTAGGCAGAGCAGTAGTCCACTAGGTGGAGCTCAATATTACACTTCTCCTTCATTAATGAAGAAGTAATCATAACAAAATAATTAGCATATGTAATGTGCATGGTTATATACAACAAAAGATATGGAGCTAGATTGTCGACTTCATTGTCGGCGATTTTCTCGGCGGTACAGCTATTTTTCCACCCGGCAAAAGTTTTCACTTAAGTTTCTTCATGGTATCGCCCACATCAGAAGACGCCTGCCGGGACCAAACCACCCACATGCAATGCCGAGAACAACTGCCAGGGCGTAAGTTTGGCCTCAACCGCCAATGTCCAGATCGCCGAGAGAACCGCCCTGTAAAAGTAGCTTAAACAGGGCAGTAAGGGGGTATCCTGCAAAGAAAGTTAAGTTAAAGGTTCTTTATTTTTTTTTAAAATTTAAAACCGCAATTAGGTTTAAAACTGTCTTGGGAATGCTTTGTATGTTTTTATTTTTTTTCATGAAAATTTTTTTAAAAAGTTATCCCCCCTCCCTAGGCCCAACCACAGCCTTGGACTAAATTTTAGTACTTACAGTCCATTCCGGTAACGACCGCCCATGTTGCTAACTTTCCACATACTTGCCGAGAAAACCGCCGACAATGAGTGTCCAACGCCCATTTTCTCGCCGGGCAATTAGTTTTACTTACTTTAAACATAAAAATGGAAATTCTTGCCAGCTTTTCTCGCCGAATGTTAGCAGTTCTTCTCAGCGGGCAATCAGGCGTTGAGGGCCTTTCGGGAAAGTCTAGCCCATGGACTTATTTTGCCATATTTACAAATCAAACTTAAAAACTGGTATTCTGTTTTGAAGAGGATACCTTCGCTCTTGAACAGAACTTTCCAAACATGCTGTCGAACTTTGACTCATTCTAGGCTGAGTCTGAGGAGAGTTTTTCTCGAAGGGCAACCCTTGATCTACAGTTTGACTCTCTTCAACTCTGTCTGCCTGACTCGGACTCAGACTTAAATTCTGACTTTCTCTTGGACTTGTTTCGAGTACATTTGATGTAGGATTTGCTACTGGTACTCTAATTGTAACAAGACTATCTCACCCATCAGAAATAATTGAATCTTTCCAACTTTTAACTCCTTCAACATCTGTAAGTAAAATATGATCAATGTAATCTACAAACCTAACCTTTCCATGATCAAACATCCTGACCAAATATCTTCACTACTCTTCCTGGTAACCACTTTAACCATTTGTGATGATGGTTCTTCACTCTAGCCTTCTGATTTAATTTCACACTTCTCTCGCTTACTCTACCTCTATCATTATTCTCTTTCTGTCTTAATTATTTCTCTTCTACTGACTGTGCCAAGTTTGGCTTTAACAACGAGAACCTGGTTTGTGGCTGTTGTTTGAGAAACAACTCTGCTGGTGTTCTACCAGTAGTTGTATGAGGAGTATTATGATAAGTAATCAGAAAATTTGCCAATTTGTGATCCAACGACAATTGCCATTTCTTTGGATTTGGATCCAATATTTGTTTGATGTGAGCACGCTTTACAATTTGTACTGTGCGCTCTGCTGCACCATTCGAAGCAGGATGATATGGTGGAACCTTGGTATGTTTCACACCATTTATACTCATGAACTGTGCAAATTCTTCTGAACAAAATTGCTGCCCATTATAAGACACAATCTCTTCTGGGAGGCCATATGAAGAAAACAATCTTTGCAAATAATCTAGTGTTTTATTTGTTGTTATTTTCCACATCAGAGACACATCTACTCATTTTGAATGGTTATCAATCACAATGAACAATTGTTGTCCTTCTAGCTCAGCAAATTCTTCATATAACCTTTGCCACATCCTGGGAGGCCATTTCCAAGGCTGTAATGGTATTGATAGTGGTTTCTTGCTTACCTATTGACATGTTTTACATGGACTAGCGATGTATTCTATATCTTTATCTAGATCTGGCCACTATAAGTAACTGCATGCAAACCTCTTGGTCAAACACATTCCCAGGTGCTGGTCATGAAGATCTCTGAATAATTTGGACCTCAACTTATTTGTAATAACTACTCTTGCACCCCACATGATACAATCTTTATCCACTGATAATTCATACCTACTAATAAAGTACAGATGAATATCTTTCTCTGATACTTGGTTTGGCCAACCATCAGGGTAATTAAACATCTTTGACATAACTGGGTCACGTTTGGTTGCTCTACCAATCTCTTCAGCTATGACTGGCAGTTCATCAATGTATGAAAAATAGAAAACTTCTTACCTATTGGGTGCAACTTGTGATGGGGATGGCAACCTGGACTTAGCATCAGCATTACTGTAATCAGCTGATCGTTTGTATTCAATGTCATACATACCGTATATACTCGCGTATCATGCGACTTTTGAAGACCTAAATTGTAACCTAAATTTGGGGGGGTCGCATGATACGCGAGGTACAAAATTTGCGGGTGTGAAGTGCTGGTCAAGATTAGGCTGTTAGGCTGTTAAGCAGACCGTATCCACGCTGAATCTCGGCAGGTATCTCCTGGGCTGGATTGCAGGCTCTATTGTCGCTTGTACTGTATCTTTGCTGTGGTCTAGAGATCGCCACCCACAACTCCCTCTGAAGTTTGCTGCATTATTAGAGGCTCCATCTATCACAGCCCATGCTTCTTTTACCCGCAAACACAGTAGAGGCTGTGGCTGAACGACGCTAGTCAAGCCAGCTGGAACGATTGCTGTATCGGTGTTCGATTCGCGAACAGCTTTCACAACAGAATCCACTCGATGTTTCATGTTAAGGTCTGTATTCGATCTCAAAAAAGTGACTCGCATGATACATGAGATATATGGTAAAATCATGTTTTGGGGACGAAAATTTAGGGGTCGCATGATACGCGAGATCGCAGGATACGCGAGTATATACGGTATATGCTGACAAAATCAAAGCCCATCTCTGCATTCAGACTGAAGCTAAGGTTGGAACTGGGGACTTTGGATTGAGAATTGTTGTCAGGGGCTTATGGTCAGTAACAAAGGTAAACTTACGACCATACAAGTTTCAATGCCAAAGCTTCCCTTTTGATCTGCGCATAATTACGCTCACTGATGTTGTGTATCTGTAAAGCATGCACATCCCCTGAAGTCCCAAGGGATACCAGCATCTCTTGGGAGCATTATATATAAGCCGGCCCCTAAGGCCTGTTCCAGACTGTGGAGTGTCTTAATAAAGACTGAGATCACTGTTACTTTAACCTCCCTGTGTGCAGTCTCATCTGTGTTCGGAACACAATAACTGGTGACGAGTATACGAATCCAACGCAAAGATGCAGCAAACTGTGGACATCCTGGAGAAGTTCTCGGAGGGTGAGGACTGGGAAGCCTATGTTGAACGGCTAGACCAGTACTTTGTAGCCAACGAGCTGGACAGAGAAGGAAGCGCTGCAAAAAGGAGAGTGGTCCTCCTCACGATCTGCGGGGCACCGACCTACAGCCTCATGAAGAATCTTCTGGCTCTGGTGAAACCCACAGATAAGTCATATGAGGAGCTGTGAACACTGGTTCGGGAGCATCTTAACCCAAGGGAGAACGTGCTGATGGCGAGGTATCAGTTCTACACGTGCCAGCGATCTGAAGGTCAGGAAGTGGCGAGCTACATCGCCGAGCTAAGGCGACTTGCAGGACAATATGAGTTTTGATGGCTACCTGGAGCAGATGCTCAGAGACTTTTTTGTACGGGGCATTGGCCACGAGACCATCCCACGAAAACTTTTGACTGTAGAGACACCGACCCTCAGTAAGGCCATTGCGATAGCACAGGCGTTTATGTCCACCAATGATGACACCAAACAAATCTTTGAGCACACAAGTGCTAGCAATGTTCATAAATGAAGTGAAACTGTGTTTGCGAGCAGAAATGTACAGAGCAGAACCCACGAGTCTGTAACTGCCAGCAGGCCTCAGGTGACCCAGATGATTCAGAGTCCGCAACAAAGGATGAATGCAAGGCAATTCACACCTTGTTGGCGTTATGGAGGCTTCCATTCAGCCTATTCATGCCGCTTCAAAGGGTATGTTTGCAAGAGCTGTGGAACAATGGGCCACCTCCAACGAGCTTGCAGACGAGCTGCAAGCTCTGCAAAACCTGCCAACCACTACGTGGCAGGGGAAGATTGGTCCATGGTGGATCATAGCAATCTCGAGCCTCAAAGAGAGGAGGCAGATGCTAAAGTGCACGGGGTGCACACATTTTCGATGAAATGTCCACCTATAATGCTAAATGTAAAATTGAATGGCTTACCCGTAGCCATGGAACTGGAATTGGTGCTAGCCAATCCATCATGAATAAAAAAATGTTTGAGAGACTGAGGTGCAACAAGGCACTCAGACCAGCCCCGAGCCCCATCCACACTGAGAACATACACCGAAGAGCTCATCACTGTCCTGGGCAGCGCCATGGTCAAGGTCACCTACCAGGGCACAGTGCATGAACTGCCACTCTGGATTGTCCCGGGCGATGGCCCCACACTGCTTGGAAGGAGCTGGCTGCGCAAAATCCACTGGAACTGGAGTGACATCCGAGTGCTATCACATGTCGATGAGGCCTCATGTACCCAGGTTCTGAACAAATTTCCTTCCCTTTTTGAGCCAGGCATTGGAAACTTTTTCAGGGCGAAGGTGCAGATCCATTTGGTCCCAGAGGCACGAGCCATTCACCACAAGGCGCGAGCGTTACCTCACATGATGAGGGAGAGAGTGGAAATAGAGCTGGATAGACTGCAACGCGAGAGCATCATCTCCCCAGTGGAATTCAACGAGTGGGTCAGCCCGTTTGTTCCAGTACTCAAAAGTGATGGCATGGTCAGGATTTGCGGCGATTATAAAGTAACTATTAATTGTTTCTCGCTACAGGACCAATACCTGCTACCTAAGGCAGACGACCTATTTGCGACGCTGGCAGTTGGCAAGACGTTCACCAAGCTCGACCTGACTTCGGCCTAGATGACGCAGGAGCTGGAGGAGTCTTCGAAGGGCCTCACTGCATCAACACGCACAAAGGACTGTTCATCGACAACAGATGCCTGTTTAGAATTCGGTTGGCTGCAGCAATCTTCCAGAGAAACATGGAGAGCCTACTCAAGTCGGTACCATGCACGGTGTTTTTACAGGATGACACATTGGTCACGGGTCGGGACACCGTCGAGCACCTACAAAACCTGGAGGAGGTGCTCCAGCGACTGGATCACGTAGGGCTGCGGCTGAAGAGGTCGAAATGCATCTTCATGGCAACAGAAGTGGAGTTTTGGGGAGAAAGATCGCGGCGGACGGCATTCGGCCCACAGACGCCAAGACAGAGGCTATCAGGAACGCGCCCAGGCCACAGAACGTCACGGAGCTGCAGTCGTTCCTGGAACTCTTCAACTATTTTGGTAACTTCCTACCGGGGTTAAGCACCCTCTTAGAGCCCCCTACATGTGTTATTGCGTAAAGGTGAGAACTGGGTATGGGGAAAAAAACAAGTAATTGCTTTTGAGAAAGCCAGAAACATTTTATGTTCCAACAAGCTGCTTGTATTGTATAACCCGTGTAAAAGACTTGTGCTTGCATGTGATGCGTCAGCGTACGGAGTCGGGTGTGTACTACAACAAGCTAACGTTGCGGGGAAGTTGCAACCTGTCGCCTATGCCTCCAGGAGCTTGTCTAAGGCCGAGAGGGCCTACAACATGATTGAGAAAGAGGCATTAGCGTGTGTGTTCGGGGTAAACAAATTGCATCAGTACCTGTTTGGCCTCTAATTTGAGCTGGAAACTGATCACAAGCCCTTCACATCCCTGTTCGCTGAAAATAAGGGGATAAATACTAATGCCTCAGCCTGCATACAAAGGTGGGCACTCGCGCTATCAGCATATAACTGTCATGTATCTTACATTATTATATATAACTGTATCCTAACATGCTATACATGAATGTAATAAGATATGACCTGTAACCACCAGCATACCTTACCACCAGGGGTGCACTTGCAAGAGACAGGTATATAAGGACAGGTCTCAGGCAAGTGCAGCATTCCAGAGCTGTGAAATAAAGGTGCAGGTCCAGAGTGACCTTGACTTCACTATATGCCTCGTGTGAATCTGTACTGAGGGGACAGGACTTTACAGTGGCGACGAGTTACGGGATTACAGAATCCACAGAATGGCGAACAACAGATCAGATGAAAAGTACAATGTGGGAGACAATTGGGAGGACTTTATAGAAAGGCTCCAGCAAAGCTTTGTAACCAAAGACTGGTTAGGCGACGATAAGGCAGACAAGAGAAGAGCCCCTCTCTTGACCAGCTGTGGCTCGAAAACATACGCTTTAATGAAGGATCTGTTGGCACCCGAGAAACAAGCAAGCAAGTCGTTTGAAGAATTGAGCACACTGGTAAGAGACCACCTGAAGCCAGCGAGCAGGCTACACATGGCCAGACACAGGTTCTACAACGACAGACGCTGTGTGGGCCAGAGCATACCCGACTTTGTGGCGGAACTTCGGAGGTTGGCTAGTTTATGTGAGTTCTCCGATGAACTGAGGAGAGAAATGCTGAGAGACTTTTTCATTGAAGGAATAGGCCACGCAGGCATATTCCGAAAGCTCATAGAGACCAAGAACCTGACCTTAGAGGCAGCAGCACTGGTTGCACAGACATTCTTGGTAGGGGAAGAAGAAACGAGGTTGATTTACAATACAGGTACGACAACTAACGAAATATCGGAACAAGAAGTTCACAGCACTAAACAAGCTGCTACCCCCACACACAGACAAAACCGGGAGAACAGGTTCTCGACAGCAGGCAGAAGCCATCAAGGGCCACAGGAATGGCCGTTCACACCTCATCAATCCACAATGCGAGCAATCAACTACAAACTGAGAGAAGCTCAAGAGAGATCAGCCAGATGCAGCTCATTCTTTGGGAACACTTTGAACAATGAAACAGGTCTGTGCTGGAGGTGTGGAGGTGGGCACTCGTCAAGGGGATGTCGATTTCAGCAGGCTGTTTGCAGAAATTGTGAATATACAGGGCATTTGGCCCGCATGTGCAAAAAAACGGCAGCTCGGCTGGTATATGAATCGGATGGGTCGGAAAGTGGACCAGAAGATGGTGGGGACAGTACCCGGGACACCGATGTACAGCGGGTCAACACGATCAATGGCCGCTGCTCCTATAACAGGACGCCTCCTTTAATGATGAGGGTCCTATCAACGGGATATCTGTCAACATGGAGCTGGATATGGGAGCGAGTCAATCTCTCATGGGCACTCAACAATTTGAACAACTGTGGCCGCATAAAAGAGACAGACCAAAACTCACAAGGGTCGACACCAAACTAAGCACCTGTACCAAAGAAATCATACCAGTCCTCGGCAGCGCCATGCTCTCTGTCACACACAAAGGGACAGTGAACCGACTTCCCCTGTGGATTGTCCCCAGAGACCCCCCAGCATTGCTGGGGAGAAGTTGGCTGGCAAAACTAAACTGGAAATGGGATGATGTCCATGCCATGTCATTAGAGGAACGGACCTCCTGCTTAACAGTTATAAAGCAATTTGAACATCTCTTTCAGCCAGGTGTGGGCACTTTCAAAGGGGCCAAAGTCAAAATCTACATCACACAAGATGCTAGACCGGTCCATCACAAGGCCAGAGCTGTTCCCTATGTGATGAGGGAAAAGATTGAACACGAACTAGACAGGCTTCTGCGGGAAGGCATTATATCACCTGTGGAATTTAGCGACTGGGCAAGTCCCATTGTCCCAGTCATGAAGCCTGATGGATCCGTACGAATCTGTGGGGTCTACAAATCTACCATAAACAGAGTCTCCCTACAGGGCCAGTATCCGCTGCCCAGAGCGGAGGACTTATTTGCCACATTGGCTGGAGGTAAACTTTTCTCAAAATTAGACCTCACATCTGCGTATATGACGCAAGAATTGACCGAGGAATCCAAGCTACTCACCACCAACAACACACATCGAGGCCTTTTCATGTACAATCGATGCCCATTTGGCATCAGGTCGGTAGCTGCCATATTCCAGCGCAACATGGAGACTCTGCTCAAGTCCATCCCGGGGACGGTTGTATTTCAAGACAACATACTTATCACGGGCAGGGACACCGACTCCCACCTCCGTAATTTGGAGGAAGTACTAAAGCGGTTGGATCGGGTAGGCCTACGAGTCAAGAAATCCAAGTGCCTGTTTCTCGCACCCGAGGTTGAATTTTTGGGCAGAAGGATTGCCGCTGATGGAATCCGCCCAACAGAGTCCAAAACAGAAGCAATTCGCCTGGCACCCAGGCCCCAGAATGTCTCAGAACTGCGCGCCTTTCTCGGGCTACTCAATTACTTTGGGAACTTTATGCAGAACTTAAGCACGCTGCTGGAGCCTCTCCACGTGCTACTCAGGAAGGGATGCAATTGGTTTTGGGGGGGACACCCAGGAACGGCCTTCAATAAGGCACGCAACCTTCTGTGTTCCAACAGTGTTTTGACTTTCTTTGACCCAGGTAAAAAGCTAGTTCTCACATGCGATGCGTCAGCGTATGGGATCGGATGCATTTTGCAACATGTCAATAGTGCGGGCAAATTACAACCCATAGCTTATGCCTCCAGGTCACTTTCGTGGGCAGAGCACGGGTACGGAATGGTAGAGAAGGAGGCGCTCGCGTGCGTGTACGGTGTCAAAAAGATGCACCAATACCTTTTCGGGGCCAAGTTCGCATTAGAAACCGAGCACAAGCCCCTCACGTCCCTCCTATCCAAGAGGAAGGCAATAAATGCCAACGCCTCGGCGCGAATTCAACGGTGGGCACTCATGCTGGCGTCCTACGACTATACCATAAGGCATAGACCAGGCACAGACAACTGTGCCGACACGCTCAGCAGGCTACCCCTGGCGACCACGGAAGGGTCTGACGAACAGGACTGTGAGATAGTTATGGCAATAAATGCCTTTGAGTCCACAAATTCGCCCATGATGGCTCGCCAAATCAGAGCCTGGACGGCCAGCGACCCTACGTTATCCTTAGTAAAAAGATGTGTCTGAACCGGTGACTGGGCAGAGGCTCCCGATGCCTGCCACGAGGAATTAAAACCCTTTCACAGGTGCATGCATGAGCTATCACTACAAGCAGACTGCCTGATGTGGGGCAGCTGATTAGTCATGCCTCTGCGAGGCAGGGAGGCATTTGTCCGGGAGCTCCACCGCAAGCACCCGGGGATCATTCTCATGAAGGCCATAGCCAGATCCCACGTCTGGTGGCCTGGTATTGACGCGGACTTGGAGCTCTGCGTCTGAAGGTGCACCATTTGTGCCCAACTCAGCAATGCCCCCAGGGAGGCTCCACTGACCCCCTGGCCCTGGCCGGCCAAACTGTGGTCGCAGGTGCACGTAGACTATGTGGGCCCATTCATGGGCAAAATGTTCCTCGTAGTTGTAGATGCATTTTCAAAGTGGATCGAATGCACCATTTTAAACTCGAGCACAACCTCCACCACTGTGGAGAGCCTCGCAACCATGTTTGCAACACACGGAATCCCTGACATATTGGTCAGTGACAATGGTCCGTGCTTCACCAGCGCAGAATTCCAAGACTTTATAATTGACCACGGCATAAATCACGTCAAGACGGCACCGTTCAAGCCGGCCTCCAATGACCAGGCGGAGAGAGCAATGCACATCATTAAACAAGGCATGCTTAAAATCCAAGGTCCCACGCTGCAGGGTCGCCTGTCGCGACTGCTGCTGGCATACAGATCTTGTCCGCACTCACTGACTGGGATCCCCTCCGCGCAACTGTTGATGAAAAGGACTTTAAAAACAAGGCTCTCATTAATCCTCCCAGACATGCACGAAATCGTTGAGGCAAAGCGCCACAAGCTGACTGAGTACCATGACAGAAATTCGAGGGGGAGATGGAATGAGATAGGGGACAAAGTGTTTGCACTAAACTATGGCAGGGGTCCCAAATGGCTTGCAGGTACAGTAACGGGCAAGGAAGGAAACAGGCTACTGGTAGTACAAATGGACAATGGCAAAACCTGCTGGAGGCATATAGACCAAGTCAAAAGCAGATTTACCAACAACACTGCAGAACCAGAGGCAGACTACAATGTGGAACTCGCACCACACCTGGTGGACAGACAGAGGGAACAACCTGAGGAAAGGGCAATCCCAACAGACAGCCCAGGCGAGTCAACAACAATCACACCAATCGAAACAGACAGCCCAGGCAAGATACCAGCAACCACACCCAAAGAAAAATAGACACCAAGGCAAACAACTGAACCACAACTCAGACGCTCCACGCGAGAGCGTAGATCACCTGAGAGACTGAACCTATAAAGACAATAAGACCTTGGGGGAGGGTGATGTCATGTAACTCACATTACTGTACACAACTGTGTCTTACCATGCTATACATGACTAACTAATTGTGACCTGTAACCACAAGCATATCTTACCACCAGGGCTGCACTTGCAGGAGACACTGCATACCTGTTCCACACAGGTATGTAAAGGCAGGTCTCAGGCAAGTGTGGCATTCGATAGCTGTGAAATAAAGGTGCAAGTCCTGAGTGACCTTGACTTCAGCATGTGCCTCGTGTGAGTCTGTACTGCAGGGACAGGACTTTACAAATACCGCCCGGCCATTTTTGTTTGTCGTACAGACCACATTTGGTGAAACTAACACCCAGGAGATCACACACCGTCACTTTCACCACCTCGCACACATATTGCCCACAATATCGCTCGCCCAAAGTGGAACTAACCCGGAGCGTTTTCGTAATAGAAAAGGATTTCACTCCCTGAAGGTCCAACCAGTTGTCGGCCACAACCAGATCATCATGGCAGTGAATGCCAAATGTCCGGGCACCTTCGATGAGGCTCACATCCTGCGTGAGAGCGCTGTCTCTGACATCTTTAAGAGTCAGCCACAAGGACAATGCTGGATGCTTGGTGACAACCGATATGGCCTAGCCACCTGGCTGATGACCCCCCCTTTGACACCCACACCGAGGCTGAGAGGCAATACAACTGGAGCCACAGAAAACAATAACTGTGCTTAATCAGCACTTCAGATGTCTGGACCAATCAAAAGGGGAGCTACAATACAACCCTGAGCAAGTAGGTAAATTCATGGTCGTGTGCTCCATGCTGCACAATCTGGCTATCAGGAGGGGCCAAGAATTGCCAGAAGGGACCGATGCTCCACCTCAGGAGAGAGAGGAAGAGGACGACGAGGGACTGGACGCTGACCTAGGGCCAGACAATCAGGCTGGCTATGCAACCATGCCCACGACCCCCTCCAGACCGCAGGAAAGGGCCCGTGGTGGTTACATAGCTGCAACACTCTTATGTGAGGAGCTGATATCTGAACGATTTGTCTGAAAGAACGTTGCTGTGTGTGACAATGCTGACACACTGCTGTGTGTGTGCAGCTCAGACATCAATGGTGCCCATCACCTTGCTGCCAGTTAAAATTTATGTTGATTGAAGTTAAGTTTAATTTAACTCTTTCATGTTAAGTAATCATCAGTGTGTAACGGTCCAGCTATCTGAGATAACGCGCAACAAGGTTATGTTCAACAAAAATTTTTTTATACCAACATTGGTCTGAAATCATAAGTATCACAGGAAATAACACTCAACCCCCGCCCACACCTCACTTTTTCCACCATTGACGTCAATCAAATGTTCAACATGTCTAGCAACACAGAATACAAATGCAAAGCAGGAGGGTGATCCCCTCCACCCATACATTACAACAAATTGCATACACCTAGATGGAGATATAACACCGCCATCACCAGCTCATTTTCCTTCCCCTCTCCCCTTCTTCTCCCCACCTCTACCCCTTCCTCCTCGCTCCACGGCGCTTGGCCAAGGAGCTCCTCAGGCGGTGCCTCATTGGGGGGATGAAGGCAGAGACGGTGGTTGCACAGGTACGGGAGCGGGGGCTGTCAAGGGGGCAACATTCTCTGATGCAGAAGCAGGATCTTGGTCCTTGCTCTCATTTATTGTTCGTAGTGGTGGTGCGGAACCTAGGGGTGGAGCTTGGGACCACTGGGAGGCCTGTGCCAGCAGTGTTCCTGGCTATTGCCATTCGCGGAATGTACTCAGTCATAGTGCCCAGCTGTCAGGATATGCCTCCCAATGCTTCGATGAGTTGGTCACCAATGTCTACAGTCCTCCTGGACAACTGTACCATCTCTCCGCTCTCATGTGGCGCTCATGGACCAGACCTGTCGCATCCACGAGGCCTCCGCGGGGTCGGCGCCATCCTGGAGACAAATGGGGTGCCCTGTGGTGAGGTGCTTGGGGCCAGTACCTCCAGAGTGGAGGCGGGAATGACTGGAGGACCACTAGATGGCTTTGGGGTGGAATAGCTTCTGGAGCGTGGCAATGCAGGTTCCTCAAAATCAGCGCTCTCATCCGTGGAAACATAGAAACATAGAAAATAGGAGTAGTAGTAGGCCATTCGGCCCTTCGAGCCTGCACCCTCTGCACACTCTGCAGCCCTCAAAGGAGAACATGGAGGCCACACACATCTGTGGCTAGGCAAAGACAAAGGCCCTGAGTCCTGGCTAGGTGAGCGAACCAAGCCCACCCCGCTAGCAGGGGGCGCAGTGCCACCATCAGACGACTAGGACCCCGTCGGGTTGCTATGGAACTAACGCGTCGCATATCTGTCCTGCTACCTCAGTACTGACCATGACTAAATCATGAATGCAATCTACCCAATCCTGGCGCATGACCATAAAATATAACGAATGTAAGTTACTGAACCTAGGTATCACGATACAAACTGTAAAAAAAAATTTTTTTCTTCCTTTCTTTATTCTTGCACTGTGTCTTATCATGTATGTTAATGTAACGGGCCAACTGCATGATCTCGGTGTGGTGGTGGGGGGAGTGGGGGGGGGGGGGGGAGGTGGGAAATGGATGTAGCCATAGACACACACATGGATCACACCCAGAATCCACTGGAACCTCCACCGCATCATCGAACCATACAATCTGGTAACCACCACCCAACGTTGTGGCAAAAGGACTTGGGGCTTAACAGGGAGAGAGCCAAGCCAAATCACAGCCAAGGTGCAAGGGCTATTGGCACTTAAGTCTTGGGAGAGCTAAGCCAGAGGACACAGTGCAAAGGTAATTGGCACAAAGGACTTGGGAGAGAGTGATGTTGTATATGCAGACTATGGATGTACTTTCTGTGTAGTGTGGTTGCATAAGATGGAAACTTGTTTACCTGATGTACTTTCAATAAGGTTTACACTGTGTACATACATGCTGGCACCACCAGAGGGTGCAACTGGTGGAGACTGGGGGTTTCCTGCCCTGGTGGCAGGGCCCTGTATAAAAGGCTGCACACCATGCTTATTCAGCACACTGGAGTTTGGAATAAAGGACCAAGATCACTGCAGTTTGCATACAACACATTTCCTACATTCATAACAGTCACCTTACCGGCAACGTCCATAACCCCAAAACAATTTAAACAAACATCACTGCCATAATGAATTACCTTCATGAGTAGAAAGCAATTTGCTCAATCCTGCTCAAACTTTTGCATCCTGGGAACCTGAAACTCATGTGCCTACAACAAATCCCCTTTATTCACACTGCTACAGATTTAAATTCATTTAGTTTCTATAAAGATGTTGCGGGATGAATGCTGGGGTTTATGTAGACTTCAATCTACTGCTCCCAGTTCATTCTGGGAATCTGGCCAATCTGGAGAAATTCTACAGAGTAATTTTTTTTGTCAGCCCTTGGAGACTGAACATGTTCCTTGCATAAAGAAAGAAAAACTGCTTACAAATCCCATCTGTGTCTGGATATGGAGGTCTGACCTGCATCAAATCTGGTGTAACATGCCAGGTACATAAGGCTTAGAAATGGAAGGTGCTAAAGGTCCAGTGATTATTACGATCCAAATTCACCAGTTTGCCAAAGGTGAGTAGGATCTGTCGGTCAATGACAATTCCACAGGAACAGAAATCTATCAGCAATTTCTCCCCAATGTCCTCCAAGGCCTTCTTCCAAAAAATCCCTAGCAGTATCCTAACATGCTATACATGACTGTAATAAGATATGACCTGTAACCACCAGCATACCTTACCACCAGGGGTGCACTTGCAAGAGACAGATATATAAGGACAGGTCTCAGGCAAGTGCAGCATTCCAGAGCTGTGAAATAAAGGTGCAGGTCCAGAGTGACCTTGACTTCACTATATGCCTCAAGTGAATCTGCACTGAGGGGATAGGACTTTACAATAACGATACCATTTGCCACAGGTCAGGCACCGAGAACTGTGCGGATGCTCTCAGTCGGGTACCATTGCCCACCACGGGGGTGGAAATGGCGCCGCCTGCAAACTTGTTGATGGTGGCGCAGCCCGCAGACTTGTTGATGGTAATGGAAGCGTTTGAAAATGATAAATCACCTGTCACAGCCCGCCAGATTAGGACTTGGACCAGCCAAGATCCTCTGTGCTGTCCCTAGTAAAAAACTGTGTACTGCATGGGAGCTGGGCCAGCATCCCCATTGAAATGCAAGAGCTAATCAAGCTGCTCCAGCGGCGAAAGGACAAGCTGTCCATTCAGGCAGACTGCCTGTTGTGGGGTAACCACGTAGTGCTACTCAAAAAGGGCAGGGAGATATTCAGCTCGGATCTCCACAGCACACACCCGGGTATAATAATGATGAAAGCGATAGCCAGATCCTACGTGTGGTGGCCTGGTATCGACTCTGACTTAGAGTCCTGTGTACGGCAATGCCACATGTGTGCTCAGTTGAGCAACGCACCCAGAGAGGCACCACTAAGTTTGTGGTCCTGGCCCTCCAGACCATGGTCGAGGATCCATGTCGACTATGCGGGCCCGTTTCTCGGTAAAATGTTCCTGGTGGTGGTGGATGCTTTTCAAAATGGATTGAATGTGAAAAAATGTCAGGAAGCACCACCACCGCCACCATTGAAAGCCTGAGGGCCATGTTTGCCACCCACGGCCTGTCTGACATACAGGTCAGTGACAATGGGCCATGTTTCACCGGTGCCGAATTTAAAGAATTCATGACCCGCAATGGGATCAAACATGTCATCTCGGCCCCGTTTAAACCAGCCTCCAATGGGCAGGCAGAGCAGGCAGTACAAACAATCAAACAGAGCCTTAAACGAGTCACAGAAGGATCACTACAAACCTGCCTGTCCCGAGTACTGCTCAGCTGCCACACGAGACCCCACTCACTCACAAGGGTGCCCCTGGCTGAGCTACTCATGAAAAGGACACTTAAAACCAGACTCTCGCTGGTTCACCCCAACCTGCATGATCAGGTAGAGAGCAGGCGGCAGCAACAAAATGTAAACGATGGTCGTGCCACTGTGTCACGGGAAATTGATCTGAATGACCCTGTGTATATGCTAAACTATGGACATGGACCCAAGTGGATCGTGGGCACGGTGATAGCTAAAGAAGGGAGTAGGGTGTTTGTAATCAAACTAGACAATGGACAAATTTTCAGAAAGCACCTGGACCAAACAAGGCTGCGGTTTACAGACTGCCCTGAACAACCCACAGCAGACACCACCTTTTTCGAGCCCACAACACACACCCAAAGGATCAACGACACCACCCCGGACCAGGAAATTGAACCCATCATGCCCAACAGCCCAGCAAGGGCAGGCTCACCCAGCAGCCCTGCAGGGCCAATAACACGCCAGCCCAGCGAGGGCACAGCCAACACACCAGAACAGACATTTGTACCGAGGCGGTTCACCAGGGAAAGAAAGGCTCCCAATCGTCTCACCTTGTAAATAGTTTTCACTTTGACTTTGGGGGATAGTGATGTTATGTATCTGTAAAGCATGCACAGCCCCTGAAGTCCCAAGGGATCCCAGCATCCCTTGGGAGCACTGTATATAAGCCGGCCCTTAAAGCCTGTTCCTCACTCTGGAGTGTCTTAATAAAAACTGAGGTCACTGTTACTTTAACCTCCCTGTGTGCAGTCTCACCTGTGTTAGGAACACAATAACTGGCACTGAGAGTGTATGAACCAAAAGTAATTGATCTCTCCTTTCCACGATGTAGTACATGAGAGACCACTGCCCCAACTCCATATGGAGAGGTGTCACATGCTAGCTTGATCTCCTTGGATACATCATAGTGAACTAACATGGTATTCTCTACCAACTGGCTTTTAACTCTTGAATGCTGTGTCGCATTCTTCTGACGACTTCTAATGGCCCTGTTTATTCAACAGCTCATTCAGTGGATGTAATACTGTAGCCAAATTGGGTAGGAACTTCCCATAATAGCTCAAAAGTTCCAAAAATAATCAAAGTTCAGTAACATTCTTGCGAGTGGATGCATTTCTGAATGCATCCAGCTTTGGTTGGATGTAAACCATCTTTGTCTACTCTGTGCCCTAAGTATTTCACTGAGTTTTGAAATAACTCACACTTGCGAGCAGTTACTTGTACTCTGTGCTTCTCTAACCGTTTGAGCACTTCATTCAACACGTTATTATGGATTTGCCTATTTGGTGCTGAAATGAGTATGTCATCTAAATAACATACTACCCCTTCAATACCTTGCAAAATCTGGTTCATCACCTATTGGAATATGGCGGGGGCAGAAGAAACTCCAAATAGTAGCCCATTAAATTGATATAGGCTAAGATGAGTATTTATAGTCAAGCATGACTTGGACTCCTCATATAGTTCAAGTTGTAAGTAGGCATTTGTGAGATCTAACTTTGAGAAGATCTGACCACCTGCTAGTGTTGTGAACAAATCTTCTACATTTGGCAATGTATTGAGTAGATTACCCTCTAGAACCTGGTTTACTTTATAATCTCCACACAATCTTACCTTACCATCTGACTTAGATACAACAACAATGGGTATAGCCCAATTACTTAGATCTACCTTCGAGATAATGTTCTCAGTTTCTAGTCTTTTGAGTTCTTGCTCAACTTTCTTCTTGAGTGCGCATGGTACGGGACGTGGCTTGCAGTAAACTGGTCTAGTGTCCTTCTGTACTCTGACACTTGCCTTGAAGCCTTGGATTGGACTGCCTGTTTCGCGGAACACCTTCGGATACTGCTTGATGACATCATCTTTCGATGCAAATCTCAATTCAACACGAAAAATCTCATTCCAATTCAGCTTCAGTGATCCCAACCAATTTTTACCTATTAAGGCAGGCTTGTCTCCTGACACTACTAAGAGAAACATGCTCTGACACTGATCCTTGTATTTCACTAGGATGGTTATATGTCCTACCATTTGGATTTGCTCTCCTGAGTCACCTCGCAGCTCTATCTTCGACTTTTCCAGTGGAAAATTATTCAATTTGTCAAGATATAGCGATTCCGGTACTACGCTCACGGATGCAGTAGTGTCGATTTCCATGACGATACTTTGCGAATCATTGTTAGATACCCTCGTGCTCCATGATGACATGTATCTCCAGAGCCTCCTCATCCTGTTGCTTCTCTTCAATGCTATGTTGTCTCTGGGAATTTCTACTTATAGCATTGAACATCGATTTACTCTTCGATTGGCATGCCTTCGCAAGATGCCCAGATTTCTTGCAGAAGAAACACTGTGCCTTTACATATGGACAGCTTTGAGCAATGTATTGTGCCAGGCACCGATAGCACGACTTCAATTTACTGTTACCCTGGCCAGTTGCTGAGGCCTTGGGCCCAACTGCCTTTTACTGCAGGCGACGACTGGAAATGGCGCGAAATTCTTGGGAGTATTGGTTGGCCATATCCATTGACATAACTGTCTGACAACCTAAATCAAAAGTTATGTAAGGAGTTGTCAACAATTTTCTTCTGATTGCTTCATTTTCTCATCCCACAAACAAAGCGGTCACGCAATACTCGGTCCTGAAAGTTTCTGAAATGACAGTGAATGGACAGCTTTTTTAAAGCTATAATGTAGTCACAGATACTCTCATCAGTTAATTGATGTCATATTCCAAAATGATAACTTTCAGCAATTTCCAGGGGCTCAGGACGGTAATGCTGTTCTAGAATCTAGTGGCCTATCTTTTGGCTTGACAGAAACAAGCAAATTTTTCAGCGTTTCATATACCTTGGAGCCTGCTTCAGTCAGGAAAACAGCCTGGTTTCTTTCTAACACCACCCAGTTTTCATCATCAGGGACTTCGACAATACTATTTGCGGTGAAAAACATTTCTTAACACTCCACACACACTCCAAAAGTCTCTCGGTCGCGATGGAACTCACCCAAGCATCCTATTATTCCCATAGGCGCGGCCATCTGGACTCTTCAGTTTAGCCAAGTGTGCTTATAATTTACCTTGGATTTTTAGCTGTGCTGCAAAACAAAGAAGCTCTCAAAGCCTCTCTGTTGTTTGGCTGGAACATCCACCAACAAAAATTTCAGCTAGGGAATCCAGAAATTCCATCCAATGTGATATATTCTTTACGACATCACAAACACACACTACACACAAAAGTGCTCTGCAGGAACTTGTCATGTGAGCTTGTCACATGATGCTTTTATTGTATTTATATCAGCAGTTGCATTACCACAGTAGTCCACTAGGTAGAGCAGTAGTCCACTAGATGGAGCTCAATATTACAATGATGTACTCCTGTTCCTGTGCTCCTATGTTCGTTTGTATGTGTGTGGATTAGTTACTACCACTTCAATGTGTTGCATTCTTCAAAATATCTATATAATAGAAATGATGGCTGGAATTTTCTGCAGGTAGGCAGGTTGGGGGTGGGGAGTCTCTGAGGCAAGCAGGAAACCTGGGAGGTCAGGTTTCCTGCAGGTGCTGCTGACTTCAATGGCAAGACCTGATTTGCATGTGAGGCCACGATTTCCCGCCTGCAGCCAGCCAGATCGAATGTTTTCAGTTTTGATTCAGATTTCCAAAATCTGCAGTATTTTGCTTTTTGTTCATATTACTAAAAGCTCAGTCCATTCACAAAAATGGCACAGCATGTTTTGCTACACAATAGCATGAGAACTGAGTTGTCCTCTTTTAGGGCTGAATGTCCTCTTTAGGGTGAAGTTCTGGCAGGACGGGACTTCTGCCCATCCCTTCGCATCTTCCCCACTCCCGACTAACTTTACTGGATTGAGGTTCCCCACTGCAGCAATAAAAGAAGCAGTTGGACATTTAAAGGGGCAGAAGTGTCCTGAAGAAATTAGCAGCACAGTAAATGGGAATCAAAATGGAGGGAGAGGAGACTGATACATAGTCCTTTCCTTCCACTGGGGTACTCAGGGCCATTACTGCCTCTTCCTGGAACTAACCACCACCTTTCCCATGGTGGTTCCATGGTGGTAGTAACTGGGGCAAGTGCCAGGAAAATACACAGAGGTCCCAAACCCCCACCTCACCGCTGCCATTTTCAGCTGATGGGTGGGGAGTTAGTGGCCAGCAGCGGCCATGGTGGGGTGGTGGGATGGAAATCCAGGTCGAGGCAGTGACGTGATGGTAGGTTCCATCACCAGCTGCTACCCCTCCACACCCCACCCCACTTAAGGCTGGATCCTGCAGGAAAACTGAACCCATAATGTCTACATCAGGAATGCAACTGAGATTCCAAGCCATTCAATTAAAATATAGCATCCTGTGGATCTTATGTGAATATATGATTGAGTTTAAAGGTATAAAATTAAATTTCTGTTGTCCCCATTGAATGTTGAAAGTATATCTAAGTCTATTTTGCTGCAATTTGTTTAGTCTGTGTTGAGCCATCGGAGAGATGTATATCGCCAGCAGGCTTCTTGGAAGCTCAACAGCAAATCATCACGTAAGGTTAATATACAGGAGCTTATGCCAGGCTTAGTTCACATTGCAGTTTAGCACAGCAGATATAAGCTTTATTTTCTATAATTCTAAGCAGGAAATAGTTAAGCCTGTAATTAATGGAAATTAACAGTTGTTATTGTTTAATAAATCTGTTCAGCAGTTTATAGCCTGAACCACAGTTTAATGGAATGCTTTATTCTAATGCCTTTTGAAGTTGATGAAGACCAGAAGTTGAAGAAGATCAGCAAACTGAAATACAGTGATGAGTGTTTTAAGAATATAACATAACAATTAGGAGCAGGAGCCTGCTCCGCCATTCATAAGATTATGGCTGATCTTCTACCTCAACTCCACTTTCCCACTTGATCGCCATATCCCTTGATTCTCCTAGAGTCCAAAAATCTATCTATCTCAGCCGTGAATATACCCAACGATTCAGCATCCACAGTCCTTTCAGGTAGAAAAATCCAAATATTCACAACCCTCTGAGTGAAGAAATTTCTCCTCATCTCAGACTTAAATGACCGACCCCTGATCTTGAGACTATGCCCCCATAGACTCTTCAGCCAGGAGAAACAACCTCTCAGCATCCACCCTGTCAATCTCCCTCGGTATCTTCTATGTTTTAATGATGTTTTCTGTTTGATCTTTGAACTCTCTACAAATGACCTAGATACAGGGCAGGGAAAGGCAACCTCTGGTTTATAGAGGGCAAGGGCACATCAATGAGAGTGGTTTGAAATGCTGAACCCGAGAAAAATATCTGTGGTAAAAACCATAAAGTTGTACCAAACTTGTGGCAATCACAGACATAGGAGCATAGGAATTGCTAGAAGAATAAAGACCAAGATCCATGTAGTTCGGCCTCTACCAACCTGATAGTTGCATGATACAATGATAAAGGAGTTGTTGACTAATCATCACAATAAATCTCTATCAATTAGTCTACAACATACCCAGAAATAACATGAGGAAAACCCCAGTGGTGCAGAGCTTTGGGAACTTGTAGGTCCAAAGTCATCTTTTCCCTCACAAACCTGCTACACTTACCACATGTCATGTCTCAAATTATTCATACACTGTATCCCAACGAGTTCTATTTTTTATAACACTGGCAAACTTGCCCAAGATTATAATTTCAAAAAGCAAAGATCCTAAACGAAAGCAGAAGTGATTCACTCCTCTTTGAGCTAGCAGCTGTTCTCCAGAAAGGAATGTGTTTGCTTCAAATTCAAGCTCTAAGGCAAAACCAAAAGAGATTCTTTCATAATGGAGCACCATTTAAAATTCATCGTACAAGATATAATACAGACACTGCCCAATGTGAGATTTGAGACATTTTTGTTTTTGGAATTCCTAATTGTAACCATGCTGTGCTGTTGCCAGAATCTCATTAAAAACAAAGAAAAAATGGAAGCAATGCAGTGAATTATACAGGGAACTCCTACTATTTCACCCTTGTGTGCCTGGTATTCATTTCAAAAGCTGACATTTGTGTATATTTTCCCAGTGAATTGTTTCAGACTTCCTTCATACTACTTTAACAAAAATCTACAAAGGGCCCACCACCCACCGTTTTTTCCATATCATAAATAAACTTTTCACATAAGATTCCTAACATGTATAATCAGTCACTTTTAGAATTCCTGAGATTTCATTTTATGCAATGTATTCTCATTAGTCTCCATTCATACAGTTTTAAAGAGAGCTTGTAATGCCTGTCAACCTGAATAGCATTTTAAAATTCTTCCTAGGAACTTATGGAAGCTCTGTCTGTTGCAATTTATAATGCTGAGTACAACTCTTGTCTTGAATTGCTTATAATGTTGTTAAAATAAATATATCTTTAAACTTGCAGGTCAAAGAATGGCAATATTTTTTATAGCTGTTTGTATCAAAATCATTTTTGTTTAAATAGAAAGGCTTTTCATTTATTTTGATAAAATTTTGATGAAAAGGTGCCGGTGTTTGACCAGATTTGAGAGATTTAACTTAGCAGTACAAGGTCGGGTTAGTAATGATGGGACAAATTAACTGAAGGTCATAGGCAACATATTGAAACTCAAAGGTCAACCAAGTTCACACAAAAGGTTCAAATATTTAGCTGATGATATTGCTTTCCTGTCTGTGATAGGTTCTGTTGATCAAAAAATTGTGATGGCAGTATTTCTGTTAGATGCCCTAGACTCCAACTGAACTTTGAACTGAGGCCCTGATATGAATTGAACCTTTATTGAGGCTCTAAATGAAAGATCACTTCTCTCTCCATTTTCAAACTAGAATGAGAATATACAAAACACCAGTATATTTCCTGCATTTCTTTTTTTTCCAGTGCTAACCTTATCTTTGACTTGATTAATGCTGAAATTCTTTCATGTGAAATTATTTATGTTTGCACTTGAAGTAAAATGTACCTACATTAGAGTTAAAGTTCATGCTGGAAGTCTGTCCAATACCATGTCATATGTGATCAGGCTGGTCTCACATTTCTGAAATGAGTTATTGGCCCGGATTTTGCGATAGGAATAATGGTGAGGCTATCAGCACTCACCCTTATTATGGAATAAATCGGACAGCAATTTCTGACATTTGCACATGCACAGTTAAATGCGGAAATGCGGAAGTTGCTGTCAGATTTGTCCTGCTCCTCCACAGGCTGCGCTACCTCAGCGATAGACGCGGCAAGTTATGGAACTTACCCGTCAGTTACCCACTAAACACGCCAGAAATGGTTAGGGATGGTGCATTAATGGCATGATAAATCTTAATTACTGCCAAATAAGCCCTTAGGCCCAGAAAATTTAATTTTATAAATGTGGAGTCTCATTCCTTCAAAATTTAATTACTGTTAGAGATTTTAAAAGAATGATAGAATCATAGAATCATAGAATGGTTACAGTACAGAAGGAGGCCATTCGGCCCATCAAGCCCGTGCCGGCTCTCACAAAGGGCACTTCTGCTAGTCCCACTTTCCTGTCCTTGAGTTTTTCCTCATATCACCTTTGGATCTTCTGCCAATCACCTTAAATCTGTATCCTTTGGTTCTCAACCCTTCCTCGTGGCCGCGCTGACAAAAACACCTGAGTAAAAGGCGTGAGGAGGTGGTATATCGACAGGATTCTGACCTACTCCGCTTTGTTACAACTTTCACTCCCAACCCACCTCCATTCCTGTACGCACGGCAACAGGAAAATTCCGGCCTTTATTTCGGTTTCTGTAGATGATTTTATATTCTAATTCAAGTCCCACTCCAGGAACTTGAACACATAAAAGAAAATGTAGGCAGACACTCCAGTGCAGAGCTAAAGGAGTTCTGCACTGTCGGAAGTACCATCTTTTGGATGAGACGTTAAAACCGAGGCCTCGTCTGCCCTCACATGTGGACGCAAAAGATCCAATGTCACTGTATCAAAGAAGAGCAGGGAAGTTATCCCTGGTGTCCTAGCCAATATTTATTCCTCAATCAACATAACAAAAACAGATTATCTGGTCATTGTCACATTGCTGTTTGTGGGAGTTTGCTGTGCACAAGTTGGCTGCTGTAGTTCCCACATCACAACAGTGACTACATTCCAAAAGTACTTCAATGGCTGTAAAGCACTTTGAGACGTCCGGTGGTCATGAATGGCGCAATATAAATGCAAATCTTTCTTTCTTTCTTTTTTTTCCTGATTTAGACTTTGCGGGCTGGACTTTTATGGGGAAGGCAGGTTAGGCGGTGGGGCTCCGATGCGGGTGGGAAACCCAGGAGAATGGGTTTCCCACAGGCCCTGCCGACTTTAACGTTTCTGTTTCCCACCCGTAGCCAGCCAGATGGAGAGGCTGGCTGGCTGCAGGCAGTTAGGCCTGCTGTTCTAGGCCACACAGGAGGGAGGCAGGGATCAGGTGGGGGCCGGTACCTACCTCCGGTAGACCTGGGGTAGGGAGGAAAGAAGATCACGGCCATCGAGGGACCTGGGGGGAGGGAAGAAGATTGTGGCCAGCCCCAAGCTGATCGATGGGGGGGAGGGGGCCGGGAAGGCAATCGGAGGCCTCGTGAGGGCGTCTCCGATCATGAGGGGTGGGTTAGTTAGGGACCCTGGATCCAGGAGGTAGGTGCACTTACCTCCTGGATGCAGCAGTCCTTGCCTTGCTTTAACTGTTGGGTTTTACAAAGTGTGTAAACCCTGTCCAGCTGCCATTAAAAACAAAATGGAGGTTAAAGACGAGGCTTCCAGCTCATTGCAATACTTAAATTGATGCCCCACCTCCTGGGAGCAGGTTGGCTGCCCGCCCTCATCCCAACCCCGTCCCGCCTCTGTTAAAACCAGAAATGGGCGGGTTAGAGGCGGGTTCAGGTCGGGATTCCGATTTTTAACAATTTAACTACCCCCATGCTCCAAACCCACCTGTTTTTTAAAATTCCCCTCTGCGTGCCTCAGTGAAGATTTTTCAATCTGATTGGTTAAAGATACACGCTGTCTCTTGCCCTATTCACACAGGCCACAGATTCCCTGTAGAGGGTGCCGTGCTGAAAAGGATCTCTAAATACCGTAAGTTGCCAATTAGAAACCCACGAAAAGTCTGTGGGCAGCTGTAAGCGAGCGCCGTTTTTGATCGTAAAATTCGGGCCAATAACTATTTAACTAACTTGAGCAACAGCTACAAAGGATTATATCAGAATTTGTCACTTTGCTGTCGGAGGGGTTGGATGATCGTTTTTATTCTGTGGGGCTAACTACAATTGGCAGGTGGCAGTCTGCCTGGCAAGGTATTATCAATAGGATGTACATTGTGTCCCAACCACCCAGACAAGAAAAGTAATTACCAACAGAACAAGGCTAAAATGGCAGATGGGGATTGGAAGCTACATGTCATGTAAAAATTCTGTTGGCATCACAACATGAACTAAATATACTGTAATAGTTCAAATTAATGTACAAATGTTGTACAAAGATTGCCAACCTACATTTCAATCTAGGTGCCATAGTAAGGCCTATTTGTAAGGAAACCACACACTGAGCTGTAAAGGCAGGTATTCATGAGGCAATGGAAAGGATGGTTATGCATGGGTGTTGTGCATATGTGTGCTTACATATCATTAAAATTCTGTGTTTAAAATATTGTGAATGAAAAAGTATGCCCAATATAGCAGGACGTAAATAGTGAGCATGATAGTAGCAGACTTCAGGAGGACATAGACAGACTGGTGAAATGGGTAGACACATGGCAAATGCAATTTAATACAGATAAGTGTGACGTGATGCACTTTGGGAGGAACAACATGGAGAGACAGTACAATCTAAATAGTGCTTTTTTGAGGGTGGTGCAAGAGCAAAGGGACCTGGGGGGGCAGGTTCACAAATCTTTGAAGGTGGCAGGGCAAGTTGATAAGACGGTGAAGAAATGGGATACTTGGTTTTGTAACTTGCGGCATTGAATACAAAAACAAGGAAGTCATGCTCAACCTTTACAAATCACGGATTAGACTTCAGCTGGAGTATTGTGTACAATTCTGGGCACCGCACTTTAAAAAGGATATCAAGGCCTTGGAGAGGGTACAGAGGATGTTTACCAGGATGATACCAGGGATGAGGGATTTCAGATATGTGGAGAGGTTGAAGATTGTTCTCCTTAGAGCAGAAAAGGTTAAGAGGAGACTTAATAGAAGTGTTCAAAACTATGAGGGGTTTTGCTGGAGCAAGTAGGGAGAAACTGTTTCGTCTGGCAAGTGGGTCGGTAAGCAAATATCACAGACTTAAAATAATTGTCATAAGAACTAGATGGGAAATGAAAAGAAATTGCTTCACACAGTGGGTTGCTATGATCTGGAACACACTATCGGAAAGGGTGGTGGAATCAGCTATCATAGGAACATTCAAAAGGCGTTAAAGGAGACTTCACAGGTTGGAGAGGCATACTGGAGACCTGGAATAAAAGACTACGGTCACACTTTGCTTTGAGCTCACAGTGTTCAGTCTGACTCTTTCTCCATACACAACAATTGGCAATGAGATACAGATAGCGAACCCAAAGATGCAGAGAACAGTGGGCATCCTGGAGAAATTTTTGGAGGGAGATGATTGGGAAACTTTTGTGGAGCGACTCGACCAATACTTTGTGGCCAATGAGCTAGATGGAGACGAGAGCGCTGCCAAATGAAGGGCGATCCTCCTCACCGTCTGTGGGGCACCAACGTATGGCATCATGAAGAATCTGCTCACTCCAGCGAAACCCACGGAGAAATTGTACGACGATTTGTGCACACTGGTCCGAGAGCATTTGAACCAAAAGGAAAGCGTTCTGATGGCGAGGTACCGGTTCTACACCTACAAAAGGTCTGAAGGCCAGGAAGTGGCGAATTATGTCGCCGAGCTAAGACGCCTTGCAGGACATTGCGAATTTGAAGGACATTTGGAGCACATGTTCAGAGACTTTTGCATACTTGGCATTGGCCATGAAACCATACTTCGCAAACTTTTGATTGTAGAGACCCCAACCTTGAGTTAGACCATAGCGATAGCCCAGGCGTTCATTGCCACCAGTGATAATACGAAGCAAATCTCTCAGCACACAAGTGCTGCTACAAGTACTGTGAATAAAGTGATGTTGTTTTCGAATCATAACGCACAGGGCAGGTCACACATACCTGCAGCTACACATCCGCAGATGTCTCAGAGTCCACCATCAAGGGTGATGAATGCAAGGCCATTAACACCTTGTTTGTGCTGCGGGGGTGATCATCGTTTCCATTCATGCTGATTCAAAGAGTATGTTTGCAAGGGCTGTGGAACAATGGGACATCTCCATCGAGTATGCAGGCGAGCTGCAAATCCTGTTAAACCTGCAGACCATCATGTTGCAAAGGAGGGCAGATCCATGGAGGATCACGATGAACCAGAGCCTCAGATCGAGGAGGCAGAGGTACATGGGGTACACACTTTCACCACGAATTGTCACCCGATAATGCTGAATGTTGAACTAAATGGACTCCCGGTGTCAATGGAGCTGGACACGGGCGCGAGCCAGTCCATCATGGGCAAAATGACTTTCAAAAGGTTGTGGTGCAACAAGGCCTCAAGGCCAATCTTAACTCAAGTTCACACGCAACTAAGAACGTACATGAAAGAACTGATTCCTGTAATCAGCAGTGCTACCGTAAAGGTCTCTTGCGGTGCATAAGCTACCACTCTGGATGGTACCAGGCGATGGTCCCACGTTGCTCGGCAGGAGCTGGCTGGGAAAGATACGCTGGAACTGGGACAATGTCCGCGTGCTATCGCCCGCTGACGATATTTAGTGTGCCCAGGTCTTAAACAAATTTCCTTCGCTGTTCGAACCAGGCATCGGGAAATTCCAAGAAGCAAAAGTGCAGATCCACCTAATTCCTGGAGCACGACCCATCCATCACAAGGCGAGAGTAGTACCATACATGATGAGAGAAAGGATAGAGATCGAGCTAGACCGGCTGCAAAGAGAGGACATCATTTCCCCGATCGAGTTCAACGAGTGGGCCAGTCCTATCATCCCAGTCCTTAAGGGAGACGCACCGTCAGAATCTGTGGCGATTACAAAGTAACTAACAATCGTTTCTCGCTGCAGGACCAATACCCACTACCAAAGAACGAAGACCTCTTTGCAACGCTGGCGGGAGGAAAGACGTTCACGAAGCTAGATCTGATTTCAGTCTACATGACGCAGGAACTGGAGGAATCATCAAAAGCCCTCACCTGCATCAACACGCACAAAGGCCTTTTTGTTTATAACAGATGCCCGTTTGCAATCCGATCGGTGGCAGCGATATTCCAGAGAAACATCGAAAGCTTACTGAAGTCGGTTCTGCACACTGTGGTCTTCCAGGACGACATCTTGGTCACAGGTCGGAACACAGTCGAGCATCTGCAGAACCTGGAGGAGGTTCTTAGTTGACTCAATCGCGTGGGGCTCAGGTTAAAATGCTCAAAGTGCATTTTCCTGGCGCCTGAAATGGAGTTGCTGGGAAGGAGGATTGCGGCGGACGGCATCAGGCTCACCAACGCGAAGACAGAGGCAATCGAGAACGCACCGAGGCCACAGAACATGACGGAGCTGTGGTCGTTTCTGGGACTCCTGAACTACGTTCGCAACTTCTTACTGGGTCTCAGCACACTGTTAGAACCACTGCGTGTCTTACTACAAAAAAGGGACAAATGGGTTTGGGGCAAAAGCCATTTGTAAAAGCGAGAAAATTGTTATGCTCAAACAAATTGCTTGTGTTGTATGATCCATGTAAACGTTTGGTACTAGCATGTGATGCGTTGTCATATGGCGTCGGGTGTGTATTGCAACAAGCTAATGATTTTGGGAAACTGCAACCGGTTGCTTATGCATCCAGGAGTCTGTCTAAGGCTGAGAGAGCCTACAGCATGATTGTGAAAGAAGCATTAGCGTGTGTCAATGGGGTAAAGAAAATGCATCAACACCTGTTTGGGCTAAAATTCGAATTAGAAACTGACCATAAGCCACTGATATCCCTGTTCTCCGAGAGTAAAGGGATAAATACCAACGCATCGGCCCGTATCCAGAGATGGGTGCTCACATTGTCCGTATACAACTACACCATCCGCCACAGGCCAGGCACAGAAAACTGTGCCGATGCTCTCAGTAAGCTGCCATTGCCCACCACAGGGGTGGAAATGGTGCAGCCCGCAGATCTAGCTATGGTTATGGAAGCATTTGAGAGTGAACAATCACCCATCACTGCCTGGCAGATCAAAACCTGGACAAGCCAGGGCCCCTTATTATCTCTAGTCAAAAGCTGTATGCTTCACGGGAGCTGGTCCAGTGTCCCAGTGGAAATGCAGGAAGAGATAAAGCCCTTCCAATGGCGCAAAGATGAAATGTCTATACATGCAGACTGCCTTCAGTGGGGCAATCGAGTAGTGGTCCCCAAGAAGGGTAGAGACACCTTCATCAATGACCTCCACAGTACCCACCCAGGCATCGTAATGATGAAAGCGATAGCCAGATCCCACGTGTGGTGGCCCGGTATCGATGCGGACTTAGAGTCCTGTGTTCACAGATGTAATACATGCTCGCAGTTAAGCAATGTACTCAGGAAGGCGCCGCTAAGTTTATGGTCTTGGCCCTCCAAACTGTGGTCTAGGGTACACGTCGACTATGCAGGCCCGTTCTTGGGTCAAATGTTCCTTGTGGTTGTAGGCACGTATTCCAAGTGGATTGAATGTGAGATAATGTCGGCTAGCACGTCCGCTGCCACTACTGAAAGCCTGCGGGCCATGTTTGCCACACACGGCCTACCCAATGTCCTGGTGAGCGACAACGGGCCATGTCTTACCAGTGCTGAGTTCAAAGAATTCATGACCCGTAATGGGATCAAACATGTCACATTTGCCCCGCTTAAACCAGCGTCCAATGGTCAGGCAGAAAGAGCAGTGCAAACCATCAAGCAAGGCTTGAAGAGGGTAACTGAAGGCTCACTGCAGACTCGCTTATCCCGAGTCCTGCTTAGCTACCGCACAAGACCCCACTCACTCACTGGGATCCCACCTGCTGAACTGCTCATGAAAAGAGCACTCAAGACAAGGCTTGCGTTAGTTCACCCTGATCAACATGAACAGGTAGAGAGCAGGCAGCTTTAATAAAGTGCATACCATGATAGCGCAAATGTGTCACGCGAGATTGAAATCAATGATCCTGTATTTGTATTAAATTATAGACAAGGTCCCAAGAGGCTTCCCGGAACTGTCGTGGCCAAAGAGGGGAGCAGGGTGTTTCGGGTCAAATTTTCAAATAGTCTCATTCACCGGAAACACTTGGACCAAATCAAACTCAGATTCATGGACTATCCTGAGCAACCCACCTTGGACCCTACCTTTTTTGATCCCCCAACATACACACCAGTGGCAACCGGCACCATGGTTGACCACAAAGCAGAACCCATCATCCACAGCAGCCCAGCAGGGCCCAACACACCAGGCAGCCCAGCAAGGCCAGCTGCACAGCAACCCAGCGAGGGCCCAACAAATGATTCAACAACACCAGCTTTCACACCGAGACGATCAACCAGGGCAAGAAGGGCCCCAGATCGACTCACATTGTAAATAGTTACAATATTGACTTTGGGGGGGAGTGTTGTTATTATATGTATACTTGTATTTACTCTGTACAGCCACCAGAGAGCTCATCCCCAGGAGTACCAAGGGATCACATAATCCCTTGGGAGCACAGGTATTTAAGGAGACTTCACAGGTTGGAGAGGCACTCTGGAGACCTGCAATAAAAGACTACAGTCACACTTTACTTTGAGCTCACATTGTTCAGTCTGACTTTCTCCATACACAACACATTCGATAAAATGCCACATAAGAGGTTACTGCACAAGATAAAAGTTCACGGGGTTGGGGTAATATATTAGCATGGATGGAAGATTGGCTAACTAACATAAAACAGAGAGGCATGATAAATGGGTCATCTTCCGGTTGGCAAACAGTGACTAGAGGGGTCCTCAACTATTTACAATCTATATTAATGACCGAGTTAATGTAGCCAAGTTTGCTGATGATACAAAGATGGGTGGGAAAGCAAATTGTGAGGAGGACACAAAAAATCTGCAAAGGGATATAGACAGGCTAAGTGAGTGGGAAAACATTTGGCAGATGGAGTATAATATGGGAAAATGTGAAGCTGTCCCCTTTGGCAGAAATAATAGAAATAATAGAAAAGCAAATTATAATTTAAATGGAAAAATATTGCAAAGTGCTGCAGTACAGAGGGACCTGGGGATCCTTGTGCATGAAACACAAAACGTTAGTTTGAAGGTACAGCAATTAATCATTTTTGAGGATGTTTCCAGTCGAGTGGACAAGGGAGAACCAGTTGATGTGGTGTATTTGGACTTTCAGAAGGCTTTCGACAAGGTCCCACACAAGAGATTAATATGCAAAGTTAAAGCACATGGGATTGGGGGTAGTGTGCTGACATGGATTGAGAACTGGTTGGCAGACAGGAAGCAAAGAGTAGGAGTAAATGGGTACTTTTCAGAATGGCAGGCAGTGACTAGTGGGGTATCGCAAGGTTCTGTGCTGGGACCCCAGCTGTTTACATTGTAGATTAATGATTTAGACGAGGGGATCAAATGTAGTATCTCCAAATTTGTGGATGACACTAAGTTGGGTGGCAGTGTGAGCTGCGAGGAGGATGCTAAGAGGCTGCAGAGTGACTTGGATAGGTTAGGCGAGTGGGCAAATGCATGGCAGATGAAGTATAATGTGGATAAATGTGAGGTTATCCACTTTGGTGGCAAAAACAGAGAGACAGACTATTATCTGAATGGTGACAGATTAGGAAACGGGGAGGTGCAACGAGACCTGGGTGTCATGGTACATCAGTCATTGAAGGCTGGCATGCAGGTACAGCAGGTGGTTAAGAAAGCAAATGGCATGTTGGCCTTCATAGCAAGGGGATATGAGTACAGGGGTAGGGAGGTGTTACTACAGTTGTACAGGGCCTTGGTAAGACCACACCTGGAGTATTGTGTACAGTTTTGGTCTCCTAACTTGAGGAAGGATATTCTTGCTATTGAGGGAGTGCAGCGAAGATTCACCAGACTGATTCCTGGGATGGCGGGACTGACCTATCAAGAAAGACTGGATCAACTGGGCTTGTATTCACTGGAGTTCAGAAGAATGAGAGGGGATCTTATAGAAACGTTTAAAATTCTGACAGGTTTAGACAGGTTAGATGCAAGAAGAATGTTCCCAATGTTGGGGAAGTCCAGAACCAGAGGTCACAGTCTAAGGATAAGGGGTAAGCCATTTAGGACCGAGATGAGGAGAAACGTCTTCACCCAGAGAGTGGTGAACCTGTGGAATTCTCTACCACAGAAAGTTGTTGAGGCCAATTCACTAAATATATTCAAAAAGGAGTTAGATGTAGTCCTTACTACTAGGGGGATCAAGGGGTATGGCGAGAAAGCAGGAATGGGGTACTGAAGTTGCATATTCAGCCATGAATTCATCGAATGGTGTTGCAGGCTCGAAGGGCCGAATGGCCTACTCCTGCACCTATTTTCTATGTTTCTATGTTTCTATGAAGGCAAATGGAATGTTGGCCTTTATTGCAAAGGGAATAGAGTATAAAAGCTGAGAAGTCCTGCTACAACTGTGCAGGGTATTGGTGAGGCCACACCTGGAGTACTGCGTACAGTTTTGGTCTCCGTACTTAAGGAAGGATATACTTGCATTGGAGGCTGTTTAGAGAAGGTTCACTCGGTTGATTCCGGAAATGAGGGGATTGACTTATAAGGATAGGTTGAGTAGGTTGGACCTATACACATTGGAGTTCAGAAGAATGAGAGGTGATCTTATTGAAACTTATAAGATAATGAGGGGGCTTGACAAAGTGGATGCAGAGAGGATATTTCCACTCATAGGGGAAACTAAAACTAGAGGACCTGGAGCTAGACTTTCCACATTTTTTGCATGCTTAACGCCCACTTAACATTCATTTTACTGCTGAAATGACGTATAACGCCCATATATCGCCCATTTAGCCACAAAATGGAAGCTGGCGGGCATTTTTTGGAAACTTATCGCCGAGTGTTACTTTCCCTATGTGCTTAACGGCGAGAAAAAATAATACCGCCCTCCCACTTTTTTGGGGCGGAATCATCAGAGTGGGCGAAATCAACGGCTATAATATCGCCCAGCGTTACTTTCTGCATGGAATTAATGCCGGGATTCAATAATACTGTCATGTATCTCACATTACTGTACACAACTGTATCTTACCATGCTATACATGACTGTAACTAATTATGACCTGTAACCACAAGCATACCTTACCACCAGGAGTGCACTTGCAGGAGACACTGCATACCTGTTCCACACAGGTGTATAAAGACAGGTCGCAGGCAAGTGTGGCATTCGAGAGCTGTGAAATAAAGGTGCAGGTCCTGAGTGACCTTGACTTCAGCATGTGCCTCGTGTGATTCTCTACTGCAGGGTCAGGACTTTACAGTGGCGACGAGTTACGGGATCACAGAATCCACAGAATGGCGACCAACGGCTCAGATGAAAAATACAATGCTGGAGATAATTGGGAGGACTTCAATGAAAAGGCTCCAACAAAGCTTTGTAACCAAAAACTGGTTAGGCGATGATGAGGCAGACAAGAGAAGAGCCCATCTCTTGACTAGCTGTGGCTCGAAAGCATACGCCTTAATGAAGGACCTGCTGGCAACCGAGAAACCAGCAAGCAAGTCGTTTAAAGAGTTGAGCACACTGGTAAGAGACCACCTGAAGCCAGCGAGCAGCGTACACATGGCCAGACACAAGTTCTACAACTACAGACGCTGTGTGGGCCAGAGTATACCTGACTTTGTGGCGAAACTTCAGAGGCTGGCTAGTTTATATGAATTCTTCGATGAACTAAGGAGAGAAGTACTGAGAGACTTTTTTATTGAGGAATAGGCCACGCAGGCATTTTCCGAAAGCTCATAGAGACCAAAAACTTGACCCTAGAGGCGGCAGCACTGGTTGCACAGACATTCTTGGCAGGAGAGGAAGAAATGAGGTTGATCTACACTGCGGGTACGACAACTAACGAAACATCGGAACAAGGGGTTCACAGTGTGAAACAAGCCACTAACCCCCACACAGACAAAGGCAGGAGAGCAGGCCCTCAACAGCAGGCAATGGCACCAGAAGCCATCAAGGGTTACATGAACGGCCGTTCACACCTCATCAACCCACAATGCGAGCAAGCAACTACAAAGTGAGAGAAGCTCAAGAGAGATCAGCCAGACGCAGCTCATCCTTCAGAAACAATGGAAGCGGTCTGTGCTGGAGATGTGGGGGAAGACACTCATCAAATCGATTTCAGCATGCCATTTGCAGAAACTGCAACTATACAGGGCATCTGGCCCGCATGTGCAGAAAAACAGCAGCTCGGCTGGTATACGAATCGGAAGGGTCGGAAAGCGGACCAGAAGACGGTGGGGATAGTGCCCGGGACACGGAGGTACAGCGGGTCAACACGATCAATGGACACTGTTCTTGCAACAAGACGCCTCCAATAATGATGAGGGTCCTACTCAACTGGAAACCCGTCAACATGGAACTGGATACGGGAGCGAGACAATCTCTCATGAGCGCTCAACAATTTGAACAGCTGTGGCTGCACAAAAGCAACAGACCAAAACTCACAAGGGTTGACACCAAACTAAGGACCTATACCAAAGAAATCATCCCAGTCCTTGGCAGCACCATGCTCTCAGTCACACACAAAGGGACAGTGAACCGACTTCCCCTGTGGATTGTCCCTGGAGATCTCCCAGCACTGCTGGGGAGAAGCTGGCTGGCGAAACTAAATTGGAAATGGGATGATGTTCATGCCATGTCGTTAGAGGAACGGACCTCCTGCTCAACAGTCCTAAGTCGATTTGAACATTTCTTTCAGCCAGGTGTGGGCACCTTCAAAAGTGCTAAAGTAAAAATCTACATCACATAGGATGCTAGACCGATCCATCACAAGGCTAGAGCTGTGTCCTATGTGATGAGGGAAAAGATTGAACATGAACTGGACAGACTTCTGCGGGAAGGCATTATCTCACCCGTGGAATTTAGCGACTGGGCAAGTCCCATCGTCCCAGTCATGAAGCCTGATGGATCCGTACGAATCTGTGGAGATTACAAATCTACCATAAACAGAGTCTCCCTACAGGACAGATACCCACTGCCCAGAGCGGAGGACCTAGTTGCCACATTGGCTGGACGAAAACTTTTCTCGAAACTAGACCTCACATCTGCGTACATGACGCAAGAACTGACCAAAGAGTCTAAGCTACTCACCACCATCAACACACATCGAGGCCTTTTCATGTACAATTGATGCCCATTCGGCATCAGGTCGGCAGCTGCTATATTCCAGCGCAACATGCAGAGTCTGCTCAAGTCCATCCGGGGGACGGTTGTGTTTCAAGACGACATACTTATCACGGGCAGGGACACTGACTCCCATCTCCGCAATTTGGAGGAAGTACTAAAGCGGTTGAATTGGGTAGGCCTAAGGGTTAAGAAATCCAAGTGTCTGTTTCTCGCGCCCAAGGTCGAATTTTTGGGCAGAAGGATTGCCGCTGATGGAATCCGCCCAACAGAATCCAAAACCGAAGCAATTCGTCTGGCACCCAAGCCCCGGAATGTGTCGGAACTGCATGCCTTTCTCGGGCTACTCAATTACTTTGGGAACTTTATGCAGAACTTGAGCATGCTGCTGGAGCCTCTCCACGTGCGACTCAGAAAGGGGTGCGATTGGTTTTGGGGGGACACCCAGGAACGCGCCTTCAATAAGGCACGCAACCTTCTATGTTCCAACAGTGGTTTGGCTTTTTTTGATCCAGGTAAAAAGCTAGTTCTTACATGTGATGCGTCAGCGTACGGGGTCGGGTGCGTTTTTCAGCATGTCAATGGTGCGGGATAATTACAACCCATAGCTTATGCCTCCAGGTCACTTTTGCGGGCGGAGCGTGGATACGGTATGGTGGAGAGGAAGGCGCTTGCGTGCGTGTACGGTGTCAAAAAGATGCACCAATACCTTTTCGGGGCCAAGTTCGCATTAGAAACCGACCACAAGTCCGTCACGTCCCTCCTATCCGAGAGCAAGGCAATAAACGCCAACGCCTTGGCGTGCATTCAACGATGGGCACTCATGCTGGCGTCTTACGACTACACAATAAGGCATAGACCAGGCACAGACAACTGTGCCAACGCGCTTAGCAGGCTACCCTTGGCGACCACGGAAGGGTCTGACGAACAGGACCGTGAGATAGTCATGGCAATCAATGCCTTTGAGTCCACAGGTTCGCCCATGACGGCTCGCCAAATCAGAGCCTGGACGACCAGCGACTCCACGTTACCCTTAGTCAAACGATGTGTCTTAACTGGTGGCTGGGCAGAGGCTCGCGATGCCTTCCCCGAGGGAATCAAACCTTTCCATAGGCGCATGCATGAACTATCACTACAGGCAGACTGCCTGATGTGGGGCAGCCGAGTCGTTATGGCAGAGAGACATTTGTCCGGGAGCTCCACTGCGAGCACCCGGGGATTGTTCTCATGAAGGCCATAGCCAGATCCCACGTCTGGTGGCCTGGCATTGATGCGGACTTGGAGCTCTGCGTCCGACGGTGCACCATTTGTGCCCAACTCAGTAATGCCCCCAGGGAGGCCCCCCTGAGCCCCTGAGCCTCTGGCCCTGGCCCACCAAACCGTTGTCGCGGGTGCACGTAGACTATGTGGGCCCATTCATGGGCATCGATGCATTTTCAAAGTGGATCGAATGCACCATTTTAAACTCGAGCACCATCTCCACCACTGTGGAGAGCTTTGGAACCATGTTTGCAACGCACGGAATTTCTGACATATTGGTCAGTGACAATGGTCCGTGCTTCACCAGCGCAGAATTCCAACATTGTATAGCTGACCACGGCAGAAATCATGTTAAGATGGCACCGTTCAAGCCGGCCTCCAATGGCCAGGTGGAGTGAGCAGTGCAAATCATTAAACAAGGTATGCTTAAAATCCAAGGTCCCACGCTGCAGGGCCGCCTGTCGCAACTGCTGCTGGCATACAGATCTCGTCCGCATTCGTTGACTGGGGTTCCCCCCGCGCAACTATTGATAAAACGGACCTTAAAGACAAGGCTCTCGTTAATCCTCCCAGACATGCATGAAATCGTTGAGGCAAAGCGCCGTAAGCTAACTGAGTAGCATGACCGAAATTCGAGGGGGAGGTGGAATGAGATAGGAAACAAAGTGTTTGTGCTAAACTACGGCAGGGGTCCAAAATGGCTTGCAGGGACAGTGACAGGCAAGGAAGGAAACAGGCTACTGGTGGTACAAATGGACAATGGCCAAACCTGCCGGAGACATGTAGACCAAGTAAAAAGTAGATTCACCAACAACACTGCAGAACCAGAGGCAGACTACAATGTGGAACTCACACCACACCTGGTGGACAGACAGAGGGAACAACCTGAGGAAAGGGCTATCTCAACAGACAGCCCAGGCGAGATACCAACAATCATACTGAACATAACAGACAGCCCAGGCGAGATACCAACAATCACACCGAAAGAAAAACAGGCATCAAGGCAAACAACTGAACCACAACTAAGACGCTCCACGCGAGAGCGTAGACCACCTGAGAGACTGAATCTCTAAAGACAATAAGATCTTGGGAGGGTGATGTCATGTAACTCACATTACTGTACACAACTGTGTCTTACCATGCTATACATGACTGTAACTAATTATGACCTGTAACCACAAGCATATCTTACCACCAGGGCTGCACTTGCAGGAGACACTGCATACCTGTTCCACACAAGTATGTAAAGGCAGGTCTCAGGCAAGTGTGGCATTCGAGAGCTGTGAAATAAAGGTGCAGGTCCTGAGTGACCTTGACTTCAGCATGTGCCTCGTGTGAGTCTGTACTGCAGGGACAGGACTTTACAAATACCGCCCGGCCATTTTTGTTTGTCGTAAAGACCACATTTGGTGAAACTAACACCCAGGAGATCACACACCGTCACTTTCACCACCTTGCACACATATTGCCCACAATATCGCTCGCCCAAAGTGGAACTAACCCGGAGCGTTTTCGTAATAGAAAAGGATTTCACTCCCTGAAGGTCCAACCAGTTGTCGGCCACAACCAGATCATCATGGCAGTGAATGCCAAATGTCCGGGCACCTTCGATGAGGCTCACATCCTGCGTGAGAGCGCTGTCTCTGACATCTTTAAGAGTCAGCCACAAGGACAATGCTGGATGCTTGGTGACAACCGATATGGCCTAGCCACCTGGCTGATGACCCCCCTTTGACACCCACACCGAGGCTGAGAGGCGATACAACTGGAGCCACAGAAAACAATAACTGTGCTTAATCAGCACTTCAGATGTCTGGACCAGTCAGGAGGGGAGCTACAATACAACCCTGAGCAAGTAGCTAAATTCGTGGTCGTGTGCTCCATGCTGCACAATCTGGCTATCAGGAGGGGCCAAGAATTGCCAGAAGGGACCGATGCTCCACCTCAGGAGAGAGAGGAAGAGGACGACGAGGGACTGGACGCTGACCTAGGGCCAGACAATCAGGCTGGCTATGCAACCATGCCCACGACCTCCTCCAGACCGCAGGAAAGGGCCCGTGGTGGTTACATAGCTGCAACACTCTTATGTGAGGAGCTGATATCTGAACAATTTGCCTGAAAGAACGTTGCTGTGTGTGACAATGCTGACACACTGCTGTGTGTGTGCAGCTCAGACATCAATGGTGCCCATCACCTTGGTGCCAGTTAAAATTTATGTTGATTGAAGTTAAGTTTAATTTAACTCTTTCATGTTAAGTAATCATCAGTGTGTAACGGTCCAGCTATCTGAGATAACGCGCAACAAGGTTATGTTCAACAAAAATTTTTTATACCAACATTGGTCTGAAATCATAAGTATCACAGGAAATAACACTCAACCCCCGCCCACACCTCACTTTTTCCACCATTGACGTCAATCAAATGTTCAACATGTCTAGCAACACAGAATACAAATGCAAAGCAGGAGGGTGATCCCCTCCACCCATACATTACAACAAATTGCATACACCTAGATGGAGATATAACACCGCCATCACCAGCTCATTTTCCTTCCCCTCTCCCCTTCTTCTCCCCACCTCTACCCCTTCCTCCTCGCTCCACGGCGCTTGGCCAAGGAGCTCCTCAGGCGGTGCCTCATTGGGGGGATGAAGGCAGAGACAGTGGTTGCACAGGTACGGTAGCGGGGTCTGTCAAGGGGGCAACATTCTCTGATGCAGAAGCAGGATCTTGGTCCTTACTCTCATTTGTTGTTCGCAGTGGTGGTGCGGAACCTAGGGGTAGAGCTTGGGACCACTGGGAGGCCTGTGCCAGCAGTGTTCCTGGCTGTTGCCATTCGCAGAATGTACTCAGTCATAGTGCCCAGCTGTCAGGATATGCCTCCCAATGCTTCGATGAGTTGGTCACCAATGTCTACAGTCCTCCTGGACAACTGTACCATCTCTCCGCTCTCATGTGGCGCTCGTGGACCAGACCTGTCGCATCCATGAGGCCTCCGCGGGGTCGGCGCCATCCTGGAGACAAATGGGGTGCCCTGTGGTGAGGTGCTTGGGGCCAGTACCTCCAGAGTGGAGGCGGGAATGACCGGAGGACCACTAGATGGCTTTGGGGTGGAATAGCTTCTGGAGCGTGGCAATGCAGGTTCCTCAAAATTGGCGCTCTCATCCGTGGAAACATAGAAACATAGAAAATAGGAGCAGTAGTAGGCCATTCGGCCCTTCGAGCCTGCACCCTCTGCACACTCTGCAGCCCTCAAAGGAGGACAGGGAGGCCACACACATCTGTGGCTAGGCAAAGGCAAAGGCCCTGAGTCCTGGCTAGGTGAGCGAACCAAGCCCACCCCGCTAGCAGGGGGTGCAGTGCCACCATCAGACGACTAGGACCCCGTCGGGTTGCTGTGGAACTAGCGCGTCGCATATCTGTCCTGCTACCTCAGTACTGACCATGACTAAATCATGAATGCAATGTACCCAATCCTGGCGCATGACCATAAAACGTAACGAATGTAAGTTACTGAACCTAGGTATCATGATACAAACTGTAAAAAAAATGTTTTTTCTTCCTTTCTTTATTCTTGCACTGTGTCTTATCATGTATGTTAATGTAACGGGCCAACTGCATGATCTCGGTGTGGTGGTGGGGGGAGTGGGGGGGGGGGAGGTGGGAAATGGATGTAGCCATAGACACACACATGGATCACACCCAGAATCCACTGGAACCTCCACCGCATCATCGAACCATACAATCTGGTAACCACCACCCAACGTTGTGGCAAAAGGACTTGGGGCTTAACAGGGAGAGAGCCAAGCCAAATCACAGCCAAGGTGCAAGGGCTATTGGCACTTAAGTCTTGGGAGAGCTAAGCCAGAGGACACAGTGCAAAGGTAATTGGCACAAAGGACTTGGGAGAGAGTGATGTTGTATATGCAGATTATGGATGTACTTTCTGTGTAGTGTGGTTGCATAAGATGGAAACTTGTTTACCTGATGTACTTTCAATAAGGTTTACACTGTGTACATACATGCTGGCACCACCAGAGGGTGCAACTGGTGGAGACCGGGGGTTTCCTGCCCTGGTGGCAGGGCCCTGTATAAAAGGCTGCACACCATGCTTATTCAGCACACTGGAGTTTGGAATAAAGGACCAAGGTCACTACAGTTTGCATACAACACATTGCCTTGTGGAGTCATTCATAACAGTCACCTTACCGGCAACGTCCATAACCCCAAAACAATTTAAACAAACTTCACTGCCATAATGAATTACCTTCATGAGCAGAAAGGAATTTGCTCAATCCTGCTCAAACTTTTGCATCCTGGGAACCTGAAACTCATGTGCCTACAACAAATCCCCTTTATTCACACTGCTACAGATTTAAATTCATTTAGTTTCTATAAAGATGTTGCGGGATGAATGCTGGGGTTTATGTAGACTTCAATCTACTGCTCCCAGTTCATTCTGGGAATCTGGCCAATCTGGAGAAATTCTACAGAGTAATTTTTTTTGTCAGCCCTTGGAGACTGAACATGTTCCCTGCATAAAGAAAGAAAAACTGCTTACAAATCCCATCTGTGTCTGGATATGGAGGTCTGACCTGCATCAAATCTGGTGTAACATGCCAGGTACATAAGGCTTAGAAATGGAAGGTGCTAAAGGTCCAGTGATTATTACGATCCAAATTCACCAGTTTGCCAAAGGTGAGTGGGATCTGTCGGTCAATGACAATTCCACAGGAACAGAAATCTATCAACAATTTCTCCCCAATGTCCTCCAAGGCCTTCTTCCAAGAAATCCCTAGCAGATTCCTCTCAATAAAAAATAGCTATTTTCTGCCTTATAAAATCAGTATAGATTAACTGGAGTCGGACCTTCTTAAATAGCCTTCCATTGTTGAGAATAGTCAGTAGGTGCTTTTATAATGCAGGCCAGGTCTCGGGATAATGAATGAAGTGCACTGCTCTCTGTAAACCGGCTGCATGGTATTTTGTCACGTGGAGCGTGAACGTGTAAGTTTGGCCAGTGCACGTGTACGTAGCACTATAGCCACTACATGCGTGTATACGTGATGTCAGATGTCATTATACTATGACATCACTACTGCGATTGTGCTACTGCCATTAGAATAGCACGATTCCTGGCCCCCAGGAAGATTGGTGGAAATGAAGAATTTTTTAAAAAGGGGCTGGAAATTCGTTACTGCCCATTTTGAGGCATTAATCCAGGCGGAGCAGTAACTATAGTGCCTTGAAAAAGTTTGCGCCTCCTGCCAAGAAATTTGTTGGAATCAGGCCAAGAACTGACAGGGCGCTAAATCAACCATTACACTCTTGACTGGGGGTGGGGGGAGCTAATTAAACTGCTTGGGTTAAATTCTGGAATTTATTGCGCATGTTCCGAAGTCCGATTTGAAATCCCGGGAAAAGCCGAGTCTAAAGGCGCGGCATAGTAATGCACCCATTAAAGTTTTCAAAATGTCTGTCTGCCACTGCAAACTCGGAGGCTCACGCACCGTGCACTGTGTAAATGTTGCACTTAATGTCACCTCAGAGGGAAGTGTTTTCTCATCCTTTTAAGTAGCTAGCAGTTAACGACCGTGGAAGGCTTTATTGACTGTTTTTTCAAATATGTGGCAGTCACTAAATGAGGCGGCCGGACCGAATTTAGCGAGCGAGGCACTAGCCTGGTCATTGCACCCGACTGAAGTCATGATCGGACTGATAGTTAGCAGCAAGGAGCTAGTGTTTCATGCCCCAGTTAGCCCTCAACTGAATTTTCCACTGGGGCGCTAAAAGCTGTGCGCCCGATCGCTAAGCTATTATGCATGCTTTAACGTCCATTCTGGCCACTAACTGAGGCGCTAGACAACCGAATTTCCAACCCAAGGTCTTTTGGGCTGCCAGTCTTAAAAAAAAATCTGTTATCTTTAGTTGTCAATTGTTGCTGCTTACCTTGGAGCCAGCAGCATAACAGCAATATAAAAGCAGTCAGTGTTTGGAAATCATTTTGAGTGGCTAAATGATGTACTTTATGTCCTATATCAATTGAGAATCCAATCCAATTGTGCATGACCTTAAGAAGCTGTGTAGCATACCATTGGCGATGGAGACTGACTAACAGAACGAAATGAACAAAAACAGGCAAAGCTGGATACACACAGCAGGTCAGTCAGCATCTGTGGAGAGAAGACAGTCAACGTTTTTGGTTTGCACTCTTTCTTTGGTATAAAATGAGGCTGGTTAATTATTTTACATTAGAACAATATTGTGGGTCATTATTTTCCAGGCCATTTGTTTGCCAGTAGGGTTGACCCCTGGATCGTTATCAGCAGGGAGAACCCTGGCCGATTCTTTTTCACCTCCCCTATGCTGTGACTGAGGTCAGTTGCAGCACCTTATTTGCTAAAGAGATAATCTAACTCAGCAAAGACAGGAATCTTCCTTGTCTGTAAGGCTGAGTACATCCAATTAGACCATTGCCGTGTTCTGCTTGGTTAAAGATCAAGGGAAGAATAGTTATTTAGCAAAATATAGGTTAAGAATCTCTGCATTATCTGTTGTTAATCTAATTACATGTTTTTGTTCCACAATTGAACTGGAGAATTGCCATAGGCATCATCCAGCACATGTTTATGACTGGCAAAGAAATCATTAAAGTAGGATATCTCCAGATTGGCCAGATTCCCAGAATTAACTGGGATTGAAGTCAACAGGAATCCCAGCATTCATCCAGCAACATCTTTACCGAAACCACAATAAATTTGAGTCTACTCAGCGCCAATAATGTGGGTTTGTTGTAGTCACATGGGCTTCAGGTACTCAGGATACAGAGGTTTTTTGAGAGAGCGTGTTCATAAGGACAATTGTCTATGGAGCTGATGCTCTTACAGTTGATGATTTCACAAGTTTACAACGGGACACTATACACTATTCACATATGATATTACTTGATTTTAAAAAGAATTGTATCATTATGTTTGCTTGCTAAGCCATGCATATGATGGGCTGCAAATTCCGGCCTCGCTGGGTCCATACAAAGTGCGCATGGACACGGTGAGGACTCGCAAAGCCGATTTTCAGGGCTTGATGTGCATGCGCCGAAAACCGGCTTTTTCGATCTGTCAAGATTTTGCTAGACAAATCCTCCGCATCCCCAGGAGAAAAACATCCACACGGCAGAGATTGGGCTATTATCCCAACTCATGCCCAGCGAATGTCCTTCAAACTTTTACGCCCGGTAAAAGCAGGTGTCCAGCTTACTTTTACCAGTACACTTTTAAAACATAAAAATTAAATTTAAACACTCATGTTTAGACTAAAAACTCTGTCCATTAAGTTAAGTTAATTTTTAACTCTATTAAAACACATTAAAAAATTCCCCCAAAAATACATTTTTTCTAAAACATTTAATTACAATTAATTTTAAATATGTGAGGTGGTTTATTTATTTATTATGCTGTGTTTCGGTATTTTAGGGGGTTATTCTCAGTGATAGTAATGCGAACTTGTAGAAAGGGAGTTCCCATTTTTATCAATAGAATACTGCATAGTGATTGGTGGTCTAGGCCCACATGACTCCAGCATGTATGGATAGACACATAGAAAATAGGTGCAGGAATAGGCCATTCAGCCCTTCGAGCCTGCACCACTATTCAATATGATCATGGCTGATTATGCAACTTCAGTACCCCATTCCTGCTTTCTTTCCATACCCCTTGATCCCTTTAGCCGTAAGGGCCGCATCTAACCCCCTTTTGAATATATCTAATGAAATGGCCTCAACAACCTTCTGTGGTAGAGAATTCCACAGGTTCACAATTCTCTGAGTAAAGAAGTTTCTCCTTATCTCGGTCCTAAGTGGCTTACCCCTTATCCTTTGACTATGACCCCTGGTTCTGGACTTCCCCAACATCGGGAACATTCTTCCTGCATCTAACCTGTCCAATTCCGTCAGAATTTTATATGTTTCTATGAGATCCCCTCTCATTCTTTTAAACTCCAGTGAATATAAGCCTAGTCGATCCAGTCTTTCTTCATATGTCAGTCCTGCCATCCCGGGAATCAGTCTGGTGAACCTACGCTGCACTCCCTCAATAGCAAGAATGTCCTTCCTCAGATTAGGAGACCAAAACTTTACACAATATTCAAGGTGTGGTCTCACCAAGGTCCTATACAACTGCAGTAAGACCACCCTGCTCCTATATTCAAATCCTCTCGCTATGAAGGTCAACATGCCATTTTCCTTCTTCACCGCCTGCTGTACCTGCATGCCAAATTTCACTGACTCATGTACCATGACACCCAGGTCTCATTGTACCTCCCCTTTTCCTAATTTGTCACCATTCAGATAATATTCTGCCTTCCTGTTTTTGCCACCAAAGTGGATAACCTCACACTTATCCACATTTTACTGCATCTGCCATGCATTTGCCGACTCGCCTAACCTGTCCAAGTCACCCTGCAACCTCTTAGCATCCTCCTCACAGCACACACTACCACCCAGCTTAGTGCATTCTGCAAACTTGGAGATATTACATCCAATTCCTTCATCCAAATCATTAATGTATATTGCAAATTGCTGGGGTTCCAGCACTGAACCTTGTGGTAGCCCACTAGTCACTGCCTGCCATTCTGAAAAGGACGCGTTTATTCCTACTCTTTCCTTCCTGTCTGCCAACCAGTTCTCTATCCACATCAGTACATTACCCCCAATACCATGTGCTTTAATTTTGCACACTAATCTCTTGTGGGAGACCTTGTCAAAAGCTTTTTGAAAGTCCAAATACATCACATCCACTGGTTCTCCCTTGTCCATTCTCCTAGTTACATGCTCAAAAAATTCTAGAAGATTTGTCAAGCATGATTTCCCTTTCATAAATCCATGCTGACTTGGACTGATCCTGTCACTGATTTTCAAATGCGTTGCTATTACATCTTTAATAATTGATTCCAACATTTTCCCTACTACTGATGTCAGGCTAACCGGTCTATAATTCCGTTTTCTCTCTCCCTCCTTTTTTAAAAAGTGGGGTTACATTACCTACGCTCCAATCCATAGGAACTGATCCAGAGTCTATAGAATATTGGAAAATGACCACCAATACATCCACTATTTCTAGGGCCACTTCCTTAAGTACTCTGGGATGCAGACGATCAGGCCCCGGGGATTTATTGGCCTTCAATCCCATGAATTTCCCTAACACAATTTCCTGACTAATAAGGATTTCCTTCAGTTCTTCCTTCTCTCTAGACCCTCGGTTCCCTAGTATTTCCGGAAGGTTATTTATGTCTTCCTTAGTGAAGACAGAACCAAAGTATTTGTTGAATTGGTCTGCCATTTCTTTGTTCCTCATTATAAATTCACCTGATTCTGATTGCAAGGGACCTACATTTGTCTTCACTAATCTTTTTCTCTTCATATATCTATAGAAGCTTTTGCAGTCAGTTTTTATGTTCCCTGCAAGCTTACTCTCATATGTTATTTCCCCCCTCCAAAATAAACCCTTTGTCCTCCTCTGCTGAATTCTAAATTTCTCCCAGTCCTCAGATTTGCTGCTTTTTCTGGCCAATTTATATACCTCTTCCTTGGATTTAACACTATCCCTAATTTCCCTTGTTAGCCACAGTTGTGCCACCTTTCCCGTTTTATTTTTACGCCAGACAGGGATGTACAATTGTTGTAGTTCATCCATGTGATCTTTAAATGTCTGCCATTGCCTATCTGAAAGACATCTCCCCATGCGCTGCACAGCGAATCTAGGCCCCCGACCGGAATCTTACGTTCCTCCGGGACCACCAGGTACTTTCGTAGATTTTTTGGGTGTCGGAGGCGCTCGTACAAAGGAAGCCTCCGACCGCAATCTTCCCCCGATGTTTATGAGTAGGAAAGAGGTAAATATGCTGGCCACAATAGACAGCAGCTTGCAGCAGCTGTTAAGAAGAAACTGTAGTAATTAGCATTGCAAAATGAAAGTTCCTATTTTTTAAGGAACATTATTCAAACCGCTGCAAACATACGAGCTAACAAAGTGTACCTCCGCAGGTCCCTGGACGGTAATATAATCCCATATAGATTCCTTACGTTCAAGTGTGTGTTGCAAAATAATTGCAATTTACTAATATGTGAGTATTGTGTCCAATTCTGGGCACCACCCTTTAGAAAGGATGTCAAGGCCTTAGAGAAGGGTACATTGGAGATTTACTAGAATGGTACCAAGGATGTGGAACTTCATTTAGAGAAGCTGGGGTTGTTCTCTTTAGAGCAGAGAATGTTATGGGGAAATTTAATAGAGGTGTTCAAAATCATGAAGGGTTTTGATAGAGTAAATAAGCAAACACTGTTTCCAGTGGTAAAAGGGTCAGTAAAATGAGGCATCGATTTAAGGTAATTGGTAAATGTACAAGAGGGGAGATGAGAAGAATTTTTTTAATGCCCCTAAAAGGGTGATGAAAGCAGTTTCAATAGTAACTTTCAAAAGGGAATTGGTTATATATTTGAAGGGGGAAAATTGCAAAGCTATGGGGGAAAGGCAGGGGAATGGAAGTAATTGGATAGCTCTTTCAAAGAGTCGGCACGGGGGCAATGGGCCAAATTGTCTCCTTCTGTGCTGTATCATTGTATAATTCTATGATTGTCACACCCATAACAGAATAATGTTGTGTTTCACTCTAGTGAAAGCTCATGTTTTTTGTAGAGTTGAATTAGTCACAATATTACAATATGTACAATTAAAAAATTTGCAGCGAGCAATTTTAAAAAACATTTTTGGAGAGGGGTGAGACTTCAACGCCTGGCGCGAAGTTGGGTGTGTCCCAACTGTTACCACCCCATACAGGGCGATACTGAATTTCTACCCAAAGATGCTTATACTAGGAATTAGTTGTGTGGCCCTCATCTGAACCCTTTCCAAAGCCTCAATATCACCCACTATGTGAGGAAAGCAAAACTGGACGCAGTATTCCAAATGATGCTTGACTTAGATCTTGTACAAGGACAAAATAATATGCCTTGTCTTACAATCAATTATCCTATGTATGCACCCCAACACCCTATTTTCTCTAGCTATTGCTTCATGTCATTACTCATATGCCTGTGGAGAAGCATCCACTAAAATGCCCAGATCTCTTTCTTTCTCTACTATTGTGTTCCTAACACAGATGAGACTGCACACAGGGAGGTTAAAGTAACAGTGACCTCAGTCTTTATTAAGACACTCCAGAGTGAGGAACCGGCCTTAGGAGCCGGCTTATACACAGTGTTCCCAAGGGATGCTGGGATCCCTTGGGACTTCAGGGGTTGCGCTCCCTAGTGGCGGAACATGGAAGTGCATGCTTTACAGATACACAACATCACTCACCTCCCCAAATTCAAAGTGAAAACTATTTACAAGGTGAGGCGGTCGGGAGCCTTTCTTTCCCTGGTGGACCGCCTCGGTACAAATGTCTGTTCTGGTGTGTTGGCTGTGCCCTCGCTGGGCTGGCGTGTTGTTGGCCCTGCAGGGCTGCTGAGTGAGCCTGGCCTTGCTGGGCTGTTGGGCGTGATGGGTTCAATTTCCTGGTCCGGGTGGTGTCGTTGATCCTTTGGGTGTGTGTTGTGGGCTCGAAAAAGGTGGTGTCTGCTGTGGGTTGTTCAGGGCAGTCTGTGAGCCGCAGCCTCGTTTGGTCCAGGTGCTTTCTGCAAATTTGTCCATTGTCTAGTTTGACGACAAACACCCTACTCCCTTCTTTAACTATCACTGTGCTCGCGATCCACTTGGGACCATATCCATAGTTTAGCACATACACAGGGTCATTCAGATCAATTTCCCATGACACAGTGACACGACCATCGTTTACATTTTGTTGCTGCCGCCTGCTCTCTACCTGATCATGCAGGTTGGGGTGAACCAGCAAGAGTCTGGTTTTAAGTGTCCTTTTCATGAATAGCTCAGCCGGGGGCACCCCTGTGAGTGAGTGGGGTTTCGTGCGGTAGCTGAGCAGTACTCGGGACAGGCAGGTTTGGAGTGAACCTTCCGTGATTCGTTTAAGGCTCTGTTTGATTGTTTGTACTGCCCGCTCTGTCTGCCTATTGGAGGCTGGTTTAAACGGGGTCGAGGTGACATGGTTTGATCCCATTGCGGGTCATGAATTCTTTAAATTCGGCACTGGTGAAACATGGCCCATTGTCACTGACCTGTATGTCAGACAGGCCGTGGGTGGCAAACATGGCCTTCAGGCTTTCAATGGTGGCGGTGGCGGTGCTTCCCGACATTATTTCACATTCAATCCATTTTGAAAAAGCATCCACCACTACCAGGAACATTTTACCGAGAAACAGGCCCGCATAGTCGACATGGATCCTCGACCATGGAGGGCCAGGACCACAAACTTAGTAGTGCCTCTCTGGGCGCGTTGCTCAACTGAGCACACACGCTGCATTGCCGTACACAGGACTCTAAGTCAAAGTCGATATCAGGCCACCACACTTTGGATCTGGTTATCGCTTTCATCATTACTATACCCGGGTGTGTGCTCTGGAGATCCGAGATGAATGTCTCCCTGCCCTTTTTGGGTTTCACTACGCGGTTACCCCACAACAGGCAGTCTGCCTGAATGTACAGCTCGTCCTTTCGTCGCTGGAACGGCTTGATTAGCTCTTGCATTTCAACGGGGATGCTGGCCCAGCTCCGATGCAGTACATAGTTTTTTTACTCGAGACAGCAGAGGATCTTGGCTGGTCCAAGTCCTAATCTGGCGGGCTGTGACAGGTGATTTATCATTTTCAAACGCTTCCATGACCATCAACAAGTCTGCGGGCTGTGCCACCATCAACAAGTTTGCAGGCTGCGCCATTTCCACCCCCGTGGTGGGCAACGGTAGCTGACTGAGAGCATCCGCACAGTTCTCGGTACCTGGCCTGTGGCGGATGGTATAGTTATACGCTGATAGCGCGAGTGCCCACCTTTGTATGCGGGCTTTGGCATTAGTATTTATCCCCTTGTTTTCAGTGAACAGGGATTTGAGGGGCTTGTGATCGGTTTCTAGCTCAAATTTGAGGCCAAACAGGTACTGATGCATTTTCTTTACCCCGAACACACACGCTTTTTTTTTCTCTTTCTCAATCAAGCTTTCGGCCCTCTCGGCGTTAGACAAGCTCCTGGAGGCATAGGCGACAGGTTTCAACTTCCCCGCAATGTTAGATTGTTGTAACACACACCCGACTCCATTCGACGACGCATCACATGCTAGCACGAGTCTTTTACACGGGTTATACAATACAAGCAGCTTGTTGGAGCATAAAACGTTTCTGGCTTTCTCAAAAGCAATTACTTCATTTTTTCCCCATACCCAGTTCTCACCTTTACGCAATAACACATGTCGGGGCTCTAAGAGAGTGCTTAACCCCGGTAGGAATTTACCAAAATAGTTGAGGAGTCCCAGGAACGACCGCAGCTCCGTGACATTCTGTGGCCTGGGCACGTTCCTGATAGCCTCTGTCTTGGCGTCTGTGGGCTGAATGCCATCCGCTGTGATCTTTCTCCCCAAAACCTCCACTTCTGTTGCCATGAAGATGCATTTCGACCTCTTCAGCTGCAGCCCTACGCAATCCAATCACTGGAGGACCTCCTCCAGGTTTTGTAGGTGCTCGACGGTGTCCCGACCCGTGACCAATATGTCATCGTGAAAAACCACCGTGCATGGTACCGACTTGAGTAGGCTCTCCATGTTTCTCTGGAAGATCGCTGCAGCCAACTGAATTCCAAAGGGGCATCTGTTGTAGATGAACAGTCCCTTGTGCGTGTTGATGCAGGTGAGGCCCTTCGAAGACTCCTTCAGCTCCTGCGTCATGTAAGCCGAAGTCAGATCGAGCTTGGTGAACGTCTTGCCTCCTGCCAGCGTCGCAAATAGATCGTCGCAAAATTCTAAAAGGACAGAGGGTGTTAAAAAAACAAGCCTAAAGGCTTTGTGTCTTAATGCAAGGAGTATCTGCAATAAGGTGGATGAATTAACTGTGCAAATAGATGTTAACAAATATGATGTGATTGGGATTACGGAGACGTGGCTCCAGGATGATCAGGGCTGGGAACTCAACATCCAGGGGTATTCAACATTCAGGAAGGATAGAATAAAAGGGAAAGGAGGTGGGGTAGCATTGCTGGTTAAGGAGGAGATTAAGGCAATAGTTAGGAAGGACATTAGCTTGGATGATGTGGAATCTATATGGGTAGAGCTACAGAACACCAAAGGGCAAAAAACGTTAGTGGGAGTTGTGTACAGACCTCCAAACAGTAGTAGTGATGTTCGGGAGGGCATCAAACAGGAAATTAGGGGTGCATGCAATAAAGGTGCAGCAGTTATAATGGGTGACTTTAATATGCACATAGATTGGGCTAACCAAACTGGAAGCAATACGGTGGAGGAGGATTTCCTGGAGTGCATAAGGGATGGTTTTTTAGACCAATATGTCGAGGAACCAACTAGTGGGGAGGCCATCATGGACTGGGTGTTATGTAATGAGAGAGGATTAATTAGCAATCTCGTTGTGCGAGGCCCCTTGGGGAAGAGTGACCATAATATGGTGGAATTCTGCATTAGGATGGAGAATGAAACAGTTAATTAAGAGACCATGGTCCAGAACTTAAAGAAGGCTAACTTTGAAGGTATGAGGCGTGAATTGGCTGGGATGGATTGGCGAATGATACTTAAGGGGTTGACTGTGGATGGGCAATGGCAGACATTTAGAGACCGCATGGATGAACTACAACAATTGTACATTCCTGTCTGGCATAAAAATAAAAAAGGGAAGGTGGCTCAACCGTGGCTATCAAGGGAAATCAGGGATAGTATTAAAGCCAAGGAAGTGGCATACAAATTGGCCAGAAATAGCAGCGAACCTGGGGACTGGGAGAAATTTAGAACTCAGCAGAGGAGGACAAAGGGTTTGATTAGGGCAGGGAAAATGGAGTATGAGAAGAAGCTTGCAGGGAACATTAAGACGGATTGCAAAAGTTTCTATAGACATGTAAAGAGAAAAAGGTTAGTAAAGACAAACGTAGGTCCCCTGCAGTCAGAATCAGGGGAAGTCATAACGGGGAACAAAGAAATGGCGGACCAATTGAACAAGTACTTTGGTTCGGTATTCACTGAGGAGGACACAAACAACCTTCCGGTTATAAAAGGGGTCGGGGGGTCTAGTAAGGAGGAGGAACTGAGGGAAATCCTTATTAGCCGGGAAATTGTGTTGGGGAAATTGATGGGATTGAAGGCCGATAAATCCCCAGGGCCTGATGGACTGCATCCCAGAGTACTTAAGGAGGTGGCCTTGGAAATAGTGGATGCATTGACAGTCATTTTCCAACATTCCATTGACTCTGGATCAGTTCCTATAGAGTGGAGGGTAGCCAATGTAACCCCACTTTTTAAAAAAGGAGGGAGAGAGAAAACACGGAATTATAGACCGGTCAGCCTGACATCGGTAGTGGGTAAAATGATGGAATCAATTATTTAGGATGTCATAGCAGTGCATTTGGAAAGAGGTAATATGATAGGTCCAAGTCAGCATGGATTTGTGAAAGGGAAATCATGCTTGACAAATCTTCTGGAATTTTTTGAGGATGTTTCCAGTAGAGTGGACAAGGGAGAACCAGTTGATGTGGTATATTTGGACTTTCAGAAGGTGTTCGACAAGGTCCCACACAAGAGATTGATGTGCAAAGTTAGAGCACATGGGATTGGGGGTAGTGTGCTGACATGGATTAAGAACTGGTTGGCAGACAGGAAGCAAAGAGTAGGAGTAAATGGGTACTTTTCAGAATGGCAGGCAGTGACTAGTGGGGTACCGCAAGGTTCTGTGCTGGGCCCCAGCTGTTTACACTGTACATTAATGATTTAGGTGAGGGGATTAAATGTAGTATCTCCAAATTTGCGGATGACTCTAAGTTGGGTGGCAGTGTGAGCTGCGAGGAGGATGCTGTGAGGCTGCAGAGCGACTTGGATAGGTTAGGTGAGTGGGCAAATGCATGGCAGATGAAGTATAATGTGGATAAATGTGAGGTTATCCACTTTGGTGGTAAAAACAGAGAGACAGACTATTATCTGAATGGTGACAGATTAGGAAAAGGGGAGGTGCAAAGAGACCTGGGTGTCATGGTACATCAGTCATTGAAGGTTGGCATGCAGGTGCAGCAGGCGGTTAAGAAAGCAAATGGCATGTTGGCCTTCATAGCAAGGGGATTTGAGTACAGGGGCAGGGAGGTGTTGCTATAGTTGTACAGGGCATTGGTGAGGCCACACCTGGAGTATTATGTACAGTTTTGGTCTCCTAACCTGAGGAAGGACATTCTTGCTATTGAGGGAGTGCAGCGAAGGTTCACCAGACTGATTCCCGGGATTGCGGGACTGACCTATCAAGAAAGACTGGATCAACTGGGCTTGTATTCACTGGAGTTCAGAAGAATGAGAGGGGACCTCATAGAAACATTTAAAATTCTGACGGGGTTAGACAGGTTAGATGCAGGAAGAATGTTCCCAATGTTGGGGAAGTCCAGAACCAGAGGTCACAGTCTAAGGATATGGGGTAAGCCATTTAGGACCGAGATGCGGAGGAACTTCTTCACCCAGAGAGTGATGAACCTGTGGAATTCTCTACCACAGAAAGTTGTTGAGGCCAATTCACTAAATATATTCAAAAAGGAGTTAGATGAGGTCCTTACTACTAGGGGGATCAAGGGGTATGGCGAGAAAGCAGGAATGGGGTACTGAAGTAATGTTCAGCCATGAACTCATTGAATGGCGGTGCAGGCTAGAAGGGCCGAATGGCCTACTCCTGCACCTATTTTCTATGTTTCTATGTTTCTATGTCTGCCTTAGGTAGCGGGTATTGGTCCTGTAGTGAGAAACGATTAATAGTTACTTTATAATCGCTGCAAATTCTGACCGTGCCATCACTTTTGAGTACTGGAACAATCAGGCTGGCCCACTCACTGAATTCCACTGGAGTGACGACGCTCTCACATTGCAGCCTGTCCAGCTCGATTTCCACTCTGTCCCTCATCATGTGAGATACCACCCGCCTTGTGGTGAATGGGTCATGCCTCTGGGACCAAGTGGATCCACACCTTCGCTCCGGAAAAGTTTCCAATGCCTGGCTCAAAAAGGGAAGGAAATTTGCTGAGAACCTGGGTACATGAGGCCTCATCGACATGTGATAGCGCTCGGATGTTATCCCAGTTCCAGCGGACTTTGCCCAGCCAGCTCCTTCCAAGCAGTGTGGGGCCATCGCCCGGGCCAATCCAGAGTGGCAGTCCATGCACCGTGCCCTCGTAGGTGACCTTGACCATGGTGCTGCCCAGGACAGTGATGAGCTCTTTGGTGTACGTTCTCAGTTTCGTGTGGATGGGGCTCAGGGCTGGTCTGAGTGCCTTGTTGCACCACAGTCTCTCAAACATCTTTTTACTCATGATGGATTGGCTAGCACCAGTGTCCAGTTCCATGGCTACGGGTAAACCATTCAATTTTACATTTAGCATTATAGGTGGACATTTCGTTGAAAATGTGTGCACCCCATGTACTTCAACATCTGCCTCCTCTCTCTGAGGCTCAAAATTTCTTTGATCGACCATGGACCAATCTTCCTCTGCCACGTAGTGGTTAGCAGGTTTTGCAGAGCTTGCAGCTCGTCTGCAAGCTAGTTGGAGGTGCCCCATTGTTCCACAGCTCTTGCAAACATTCCCTTTGAAGCAGCAGAAATAGGCTAAATGGAGGCCTCGACAACGCCAACAAGGTGTGAATTGCCTTGCATTCATCCTTTGTTGCGGACTCTGAGTCATCTGGGTCACCTGAGGCCTGCTGGCAGTTGCAGACTTGTGGTTTCTGCCCTGTACATTTCTGCTCGCAAACACAGTTCCAGTTATTTTATGAACATTGCTAGCACTTGTGTGCTGAGAGATTTGTTTGGTTTTATCACTGGTGGACATAAACGCCTGTGCTATCACAATGGCCTTATTGAGGGTCGGTGTCTCTACAGTCAAATATTTTCGTAGGGTGGTCTCGTGGCCAATGCCCCATACAAAAAAGTCTCTGAGCATTTGCTCCAGGTAGCCAGCAAACTCACATTGTCCTGCAAGTCGCCTTAACTCGGCGACATAGCTCGCCACTTCCTGACCTTCAGATTGCTGGCACGTGTAGATCCGATATCTCACCATCAGCACGCTCTCCCTCGGGTTAAGATGCTCCCGAACCAGTGTACACAGCTCCTCATACAATTTATCTGTGGGTTTCACTGGAGCCAGAAGATTCTTCATGAAGCTGTAGATCGCTGCCCCGCAGACCGTGAGGAGGAATGCTCTCCTTTTTGTAGCACTTCCATCTCCGTCCAGCTCATTGGCTACAAAGTACTTGTCTAGCCATTCGATATAGGCTTCCCAGTCCTCACCCTTCGAGAACTTCTCCAGGATACCCACAGTTTGCTGCATCTTTGCGTTGGATTCGTATACTCGTCGCCAGTTATTGTGTTCCTAACACAGATGAGACTGCACACAGGGAGGTTAAAGTAACAGTGACCTCAGTCTTTTTTAAGACACTCCAAATTGAGGAACAGGCCTTCGGGGCCGGCTTATATACAGTGCTCCCAAGGGATGCTGGGAACCCTTGGCACTTCAGGGGATGTGCTCCCTGGTGGCGGAACATGGGAGTGCATACTTTACAGATACACAACATCTACCTTCTTTAATTCTTAATATAATAATGTGTAGCATGAGTAGAAAATTATTGAAATAAAATTAGCATAGGCTGATTCTGGAGGAATAGAGGATTTTACACTGTCAATATTTGGACAGGTTGGTTAATTTAAATAAACTATTTAATGCTGCTGCTAAAATAGTGTACAAACTAATGTCACAAGAGGACGTGAGCATTTATACTTTAATATTGCAAACTGTACGCTAGTAAAACAGCCGCTTCATTTTCTAGGCCAGTTAGTTTATAAAGAAATCCCTGTGCCTGAATGGTGAGGGCCAAGGCATGGCGTCGGGGGGTGGGGGAGGGGTGGTGGGCGGTGTGGGGGTGGGATGGCCAACACCAAGCCGCATCCTTTAAATGTGTGGGTAGGGAGGAACACTCTTGCTCCTCCTGGCTCCATGTTGGTTGTGGCCAAACAGATGGTCCTTTTATGGCGCTGGCTGCCTCAGGGCAAACCAGTGGGGGTGTCAAATGGTGGCCTTGGGCCTTAATTCCCTAGATCCAGAGAAGTGGGATGGAAGGTCGGGGCACTCTGACACCAGCAGCGACTCTCAGGTAAGTGATAAAGGGGCTGACCGAACAGCGGGGTGACCAAGCACTACATACCTGTTTTGGCAATTAACAATATGGCGGGTAGCGCACTTCCGGCTTGTAATGAGTTTGAACTTCCTGATGGCCATTTTAAAGGCATGGTATGACTTCTAGCGCCTGAAAAACAGCCGCTGCGCAGTCAAATTTCTAAGCGTCAAGTTTGCTTGGTATGGTTCTGTTGGTGCAATGAAGATTAGCCAATGCGGCTTTAGGGGACCTTCTCCACTTCGACCCCAGTAACCTCTGTTATCTGTCTTCAGTCTCCAGGCTCAGCCAACATGTCTGTGCGAATCCTGGCTCAATCATCAGGCCAAGTATGACGGCATCCCCCGGTTCCCAGCTTCGTCCCTTTCCTGCCAAGTTGGCCAAATTTCATGTTCAACCCCCTAAAAATAACCCCACCCTCCAGTTCAGCAAACCTACCTTCATCACATAAACATTGCTATATACTGCATAGATTTCTTCAAAATAAAATTCAAAGTTCATGGGGTTGAAGTTCCACAGAAACTCCAGAGAAACGGTGTGAGCCTGCGTAGAAATTATTAGCTGATATTTTTAATTTCTGGTTTAATTACATCAGCGCAATTGCAGTCATCAAAGGATTTTAATGACATTTGAGGCACTTTTATATATTTGACTTTTTCTCACAATAATTTGACCTAACTGTAGCTTGTCTGGTAAGAACAGAAGCAGCACAGCTCAAGGATGGAGAAATATTTCACACATCCTTCAGGTAATCTCCGCACATGCTGGTACAACAGTGCACATGTATGTGCTCCGAGACTATTTAAATAGGCCTACCTATTAACCAAAGGCAGTTATAGAGAATCATGCGAAGTAGACTACTGTGCTTTGAATTGCAGGAGAATGTGTGATAACAGGTGATCTGAAAGGGGGAAAAGCAGGTTTTAAACTGATGGTGTTTGTGTTAGAACTGCACCACAGCATGGTCACATGTTTATCGGCAACTGCAATTTCCCATGAAGTTAGTCCCAGATTCTTGCATTGGGGAGGTGCCTGGTAGAAGGCAGATGCTGCCGCAGAGGGAGAAAGAGAAGACTGGTAAGGTCACAATGGGATGGCTATAGAGTTATTATCAGTGGAGACCTGGAGGCACAACTGTTTCAATTACTGCTTGATTTTTCAATTTTAGATAATGATTTATGTAAGTATCAATTATAAATGTCTAATTTCTATTATCATATATTGTCATTTAGTTGTGAATGTTTCCCATATTGGAACACACTATATAGCAGCATGACTAATAGCTGTGTTAAATCAAAGCGCAGCAATCTCTTTATTGGCAGGACATCAATGTTAAACTGCATTCAATAACTTGTAAATCCAATAAAGGAGGTACTTGCTCCAACCTTTTTATGTAATTCAGGTTTCAAATATGTAATTTTTTCATTTTCAGATGATAGAACCATCACATTCAGTCTATCTTATATCTTCTAAGTTGTTTGAAAACAAGTGGACTGAAGTAAAAGCAATTTAATATGCTGTTTTTATATCCATATTGATGGCACTCAGTCTAATAAAAATGTTAGGGGCCCAATCGCTTTGATGTTAATGATGCTGCCTGCTCATTTGTATGCGGAATGCCATATATTGAAATAAGACCTCAATTAATTAAATTAGAAGACTTCAGATCTAATTTAATATGGTAATACACCACTATGTTAAATATGAATGCTTTAGATTTAACTTGAAATATCTCCTGGTGTGTTACTCTAATAATGCTTCAAAATTACTCAACATTTAAAAAAATTAATTTAGCAGATATGCATGCCACTACTCATAGGAAGATGCACTCATTTACAATAACAGGAGAGCGATACCTTGTATGATACAATCATGGTCTGATTCTGAAGACCAAGGTGAGACAGTATAAATGGCAGCCATGTTGATGGAATAGATGGCATTGGATATATTCAAGAGGGAGTTGGATGTGGCCCTTACGGCTGAAGGGATCAAGAGGTATGGAGAGAAAGCAGGAAAGGGGTACTGAGGTGAATGATCAGCCATGATCTTATTGAATGGTGGTGCAGACTCGAAGGGCCGAATGGCCTACTCCTGCACCTATTTTCTTTGTTTCTATGTTTCTGTGTTACTTTACGATATGGTCTAGAAATCTATAGGCAAAATCTATGATGTACCTATTATTTTACTAAAAATCTTAAATCTGCACACACTTCGGCTGGAATTTTCTGGGTGGTAACAGGCATTGGTGGCAGGTTGGGTGGGAAAGTTGTTATTTTTGACAATGGTTGGGAACCTGCTGTCATCTTGCTCCCACGTGCCTTTCCCACAGGTGTGTCTGTCATAGTGGAATCGACCCGACTGGCAGCGGCGGGGGGCCCAATTGAGATTATTATCAGGTAGTTTACTAGCAATTAAAAGCCTTTTTTCTCATAGAATCATAGACATTTGCAGCACAGAAGGAGGCCATTTCGGCCCATCGTGTCCTTGCCAGCTAACAAGAGGCTATCCAGCCTAATCCCACTTTCCAGCTCTAGGTCCGTAGCCCTGTAAGTTATGGCACATTAAGTGCACATCCAAGTACTTTTTAAATGAGGTGAGGGTTTCTGCCTCTACCACCCTTTCAGGCAGTGAATTCCAGGCCCCACAAACCTCTGCATGAAGCAATTTCCCCTCAAATCCCCACGAAACCTTCTACCAATTACTTTAAATTGATGCCCCCTAGTTGTTGACCCCTCTGCTAAGGGAAATAGGCCCTATCTATCCACTCTATCCAAGCCCCTCATAATTTTATACACTTCAATGAGGTCTCCCCCAGCCTCCTCTGCTTCAAGGAAAACAAATCCAGCCTTTCCAATCTGTCCTCATAGCCAAGATTCTCCACTCCCGGCAACATCCTCATAAATCTCCTCTGTACCCTCTCCAGTGCAATCACGTCCTTCCTGTGATGCGGTGATCAGAACTGCACGCAGTACTCCAGCTGCGGCCTAACCAGTGTTTTATACAGTTCAAGCATAACCCCCATGCTCTTGTATTCTATGCCTTGGTTAATAAAAGCAAGAATTCCGTATGCCTTCTTAATTACTTTATCTACCTGGCCTGCTACCTTCAGGGATCTGTGGATAAGCACTCCAAGATCCCTTTGTTTCTCTACACTTCTCAGTGTCCTACCATTTAACGTGTATTCCCTTTCCTTGTTAGCCCTCCCCAAATGTATTACCTCACATTTCTCTGGATTAAATTCCATTTGCCACTGTTCTGCCCTCCTGACCAGATGATTGATATCTTCCTGCAGTCCGCAGCTTTCTTCTTCATTATCAACCACACAGCCTATTTTAGTGTCATCTGCAAACTTCTTAATCATACCCCCTATATTCAAGTCTAGATCATTGATATATCTCACAAAAAGCAAGGGACCTAGTACTGAACCCTGCAGAACCCCACTGGAAACATCCTTCCAGTCTCAAAAACACCCATCAACCATTACCCTTTGCTTCCTGCCTCTTTTAAATTTCCCTGCATGGTCACAGGATTCACGTAGCTAGGGAATTACATCTGTCATCCTGAGGCCAGGGTTCTGTGACCATTGCCTCACAGCATGAAATGTATGGTAAGAGCACCCACCTAACAGATGATCACTTTACTCAGGCAGAAGCTGTTGGTCAATCGTTTCATGCACAGATTCTGCAGTCTGCAAGTATTTCCAGCAAATGCTCCATCCAGTCTCACCTCATTGGAAGAACTCGCTCACCATTGACAGGTTACTTCTGCCATCTGTAATTCACCTGCCATCTATTCCATCAACATGGCTGCCATTTATACTATCTCACCTTGGTCTTCAGAATCAGACCATGATGAGTCCCAACACCAGCAGCACCAGTCACACCAGAAGCACCAACAACAACACCAACCTTCTCCGCAATCACCTGATGCTGCAACGGACACAGGGCATCAGCACCCGAGCACATTGCTGCCCGGGAGGCCAGGGATGGCCTCATCATGAGCAGATTTAGTTAACTTTACGCTGTATACCCATATGGTTGCCACATGATGCGCCAGGTTGGGATGGGTGGACGTGCAAGATAAATTGGTGTGAGTAAGGATATGTAGGAGTAAGGTAGGGAAGGCAAAGTGATGGGGATGTGATGAGTGGCACAGCAGGATGCAGTTGAGTGTGGCTTTGTACGAACATTTCATGATTTAATGAGATCATTGAAAGGTTTGTGCTACTGCACCCAGGTCAACCTGACAACATCCCTGCTTGTGCCCTCCTGTGCATTCTGCAACCAGGCTGTGTTGGTCTCCTGGGGAGGTCTCTTCCGCTCACCGGAAGGGAAGAGGACATAAGAACATAAGAACATAAGAATTAGGAACAAGAGTAGGCCATCTAGCCCCTCGAGCCTGCTCCGCCATTCAATAAGATCATGGCTGATCTGGTCGTGGACTCAGCTCCACTTACCCGCCCTCTCCCCGTAACCGTTAATTCCATTATTGGTTAAAAATCTATCTATCTTTGACTTGAAAACATTCAATGAGCTAGCCTCAACTGCTTCCTTGGGCAGAGAATTCCACAGATTCACAACCCTCTGGGAGAAGAAATTCTTTCTCAACTCGGTTTTAAATTGGCTCCTCCGTATTTTGAGGCTGTGCCCCCTAGTTCTAGTCTCCCCTACCAATGGAAACAACCTCTCTGCCTCTATCCTGTCTATCCCTTTCATTATTTTAAATGTTTCTATAAGATCACCCCTCATCCTTCTGAACTCCAACGAGTAAAGACCTAGTCTACTCAATCTATCATCATAAGGTAACCCCCTCATTTCTCGAATCAGCCTAGTGAATCGTCTCTGTACCCCTTCCAAAGCTAGTATATCCTTCCTTAAGTAAGGTGACCAAAACTGCACGCAGTACTCCAGGTGCAGCCTTACCAATACCTTATACAGTTGCAGCAAGACCTCCCTGCTTTTGTACTCCATCCCTTTCGCAATGAAGGCCAACATTCCATTTGCCTTCCTGATTACCTGCTGCACCTGCAAACTAACCTTTTGGGATTCATGCACAAGGACCCCCCAGGTCCCTCTGCACCACAGCATGTTGTAATTTCTCCCCATTCAAATAATATTCCCTTTTACTGTTTTTTTTCCCAAGGTGGATGACCTCACACTTTCCGACATTGTATTCCATCTGCCAAACCTTAGCCCATTCGCTTAACCTATCCAAATCTCCTTGCAGCCTCTCTGAGTCCTCTACACAGCCCGCTTTCCCACTAATTTTAGTGTCATCTGCAAATTTTGTTGCACTACACTCTGTCCCCTCTTCTAGGTCATCTATGTATATTGTAAACAGTTGTGGTCCCAGCACTGATTCCTGTGGCACACCACTAACCACTGATTTCCAACCCGAAAAGGACCCATTTATCCCGACTCTCTGCTTTCTGTTCGCCAGCCAATTCTCCATCCATGCTAATACATTTCCTCTGACTCTGCATACCTTTATCTTCTGCAGTAACCTTTTGTGTGGCACCTTCTCGAATGCCTTTTGGAAATCTAAATACACCACATCCATCGGTACACCTCTATCCACCATGATCGTTATATCCTCAAAGAATTCCAGTAAGTTAGTTAAACATGATTTCCCTTTCATGAATCCATGCTGCGTCTGCTTGATTGCACTATTCCTATCTAGATGTCCTGCTATTTCTTCCTTAATGATAGTTTCAAGCATTTTCCCCACTACAGATGTTAAACTAACCTGCCTTTTGCCTGCCCCCTTTTTTAAACAGAGGCGTTACATTAGCTGCTTTCCAATCCGCTGGTACCTCCCCAGAGTCCAGAGAATTTTGGTAGATTATAACGAATGCATCTGGTATAACTTCCGCCATCTCTTTTAATACCCTGGGATGCATTTCATCAGGACCAGGGGACTTGTCTACCTTGAGTCCCATTAGCCTGTCCAGCACTACCCTCCTAGTGATAGTGATTGTCTCCAGGTCCTCCCTTCTCATATTCCTGTGGCCTGCAAATTTTGGCATGGTTTTTGTGTCTTCCACTGTGAAGACGGAAGCAAAATAATTGTTTAAGGACTCCGTGCATGCTCTGACTCCCTCCATAAGCATATGGAGGGATACATTGGAGGACCTGGGTGCAGCCCTCTCCCTCTGTGCAGTCATTGTCAGTGTTTGAAACATTCCAATGCTGTAGTGCACTGACAGCAGTATGTTACATTGACATTCAAATCCAATGTGGTCATAGTCCTTTTATAGATCCCAGCTGAAAACGTGTCATGAATGATGTCACCAGACCCGCTCCCTCTCATTGGGCCAGGTAATGAGCTGGGCTGGCTTAATAATCCATATTAAGTTGTTCATTTTGAGCAGCGGGGTCACAAACACCAGCCGCACTGGGCCTGCCCAGGTAGGCAATTGTTGCGCATCGTATTGCAGTTGAGCAACTTTCAGCACTTTCTCTTCCAGCTCCACAGCCATCTTGATAAATTACTTTCTACCTTGAATTTAAAAAATATTGCCTGAATACTACACTTGCTCTTAATTCATCATGTGCAGTTCCATGGCTGATCGATTAGCATAGCATAAATATTTTCAGTACACTTAAGTTTTCACAACTAGGTTTCACCATAACATTTGTATTTCTTAAAACCTTGCTATAACTATACTGCATTTACCAAGAACACACTGGAAATGACCTTTTTGTTTGAACTACATATAAATATCCAGCAGGGTGTCTGATCAAAGGCCATGTTACTCACATATGAACACAGAGAAAAGAAAAACAAAAAGAACTGAAAAATCATGAAGTAAGTCAAGTATTGTCATAAAGTATCACACAAACCAAGGCAAAAATTATATAAATCTGCCTAAATTGGAAGTCATCCTGCATGTGTGAGCATGCTGATTTTCAGAACCAAAAAAACCTCAAGGTACAGAAAGAAAAAAGAAATACATCAATGAGGAAAGGAGCAAATATAATGCAAAAATGCCTGGAAGCTGAGTAAAAAAATACTGAATTAAAAATCAGAGGAAATAAATGGGGAATGCTGAACAAAGTCCAGCTAAGCAACTGAAGGTCAGAGGGCGAAGTGAAATGGGGGTCGCTGAAACCTTGGAGAGGCCCCTGGAAGAAAACATTGTGTTAGAAATTTGCAACACTTTGGAGACCGCTGTAAGTTTAATATTTCCAGTGTGAATTCATTGGCCTGGAATTTGCAGTAGAAATAACAGTGAGACTATCAGCGTTCACCATTACTAATGAATAAATCGGACAGCAACTTTCGGCGACTGCACATGCGCAGTTTAACGCGGAAATCAGGAAGTTGCTGCCAAGTTGTCCTGCTCCTGCACAAGCTTCTCTATAACTGTACCTCACCGAAAGTCTCATCTTTGACACACATGGAACAGCATGAAGTTACTGTACTTACCCACTAGATACCCACTAAACACACCAGAAAATGTTAGGACTTGAGCAATCAAGTATAAATGAATTTTAAACAGCCTCATTACTGCCAAACAACTTCTCTGGCACTGAAATTAACTTGTACCAGTGTGGAGTGTCATTCCTTCAGATTGTAATTATTGTTGCTGATTTTTAAAAATTGAAAAATTGAAATAACATTTTTTTTTTACTTTTTTTTTCTGTCTCTTTTATCTCTCTCTTTTAATCCAATATTTCTTTCCCTCTCTTTATTTTGCTTTCTGTACATAACTTTGCTTTGAACTATATATTCTAACTGATACTTTCTGGTTTAGACTCTGTGGCCGTGATTTCACCAACGGGTAGGAGTTGGGTATGGGCGGCATCGGTGGTGTATGGGGAACGTGCTCCCAGCTGCAGCCCATCCTCTAACAGCAATCTTCCGTGGCTGGGGCTTGTTAAGCCTGCCCAGTGGGTTTTGTGGCATCTGATGATGCATCATCAGCAAGTTTCCTTAAAGGGACCATTCCCAACTTTTGTTTGACAGTCTTCTGTCAGTGTTTTACAGCATTGAGCTGCTGCAAACACTGACAAGCACTGCACAAAGATGCACGGTTGCACCCAGGCTCTCCCATGACTCCCTCCAGATGATTATGGAGGGAGTCACAGCATGCAGGGAGGTTCTCTTCCCTTCCAATGGACGGAAGCGACCTCTCCAGGAGACCAACGAAGCCTGGTTGCACATTGCACAGGAGGGCACAAGCAGGGATGTCGTCTGGAGGAGCTAGCTGCAGTGGCGCAAACCTTTCAATGATCTCAGTCGATCACGAAACGTTACTGCAAAGCCACACTCAATCTCATCCTGTTATGCCACTCATCACATCCTCATCACTTTGCATTCCCTACCCTACTCTTACACATCCTTACTCACAACACTTATCTTGCACCTCCACCCATCCCTCTCTATCTACATTATCACTTCCCTATCTCACTAGCCATCCCTCACACTCACCATAAAAGAAACATAGAAACATAGAAAATAGGTGCAGGAATAGGCCATTCGGCCCTTCAAGCCTGCACCACCATTTAATAAGATCATGGCTGATCATTCACCTCAGTACCCCTTTCCTGCTTTCTTTCCATACCCTTGGATCCCTTTAGCTGTAAGGGCCATATCTAACTCCCTCTTGAATATATCCAATGAACTGGCATCAACAACTCTCTGCAGTAGGGAATTCCACAGGTTAACAACTCTCTGAGTGAAGAAGTTTCTCCTCATCTCAGTCCTAAATTACTTACCCCTTATCCTTAGACTGTGTCCCCTGGTTCTGGACTTCCCCAACATCAGGAACATTCTTCCTGCATCTAACCTGTCCAGTCCCGTCAGAATTTTATATGTTTCTATGAGATACCCTCTCATCCTTCTAAACTACAGTGAATACAGGCCCAGTCGATCCAGTCTCTCCTCATATGTCAGTCCTGCCATCCCGGGAATCAGTCTGGTGAACCTTCGCTGCACTCCCTCAATAGCAAGAATATCCTTCCTCAGATTAGGAGACCAAAACTGAACACAATATTCCAGGTGAGGCCTCACCAAGACCCTGTACAACTGCAGTAAGACCTCCCTGCTCCTATACTCAAATCCCCTAGCTATGAAGGTCAATATACCATTTGCCTTCTTCACCACCTGCTGTACCTGCATGCCAACTTTCAACGACTGATGAACTATGACATCCAGGTCTCGTTGCACCTCCCCTTTTCCTAATCTGCCACCATTCAGATAATATTCAGCCTTTGTGTTTTTGCCCCCAAAGTGGATGACCTCACATGTATCCACATTATACTGCATCTGCCATGCATTTGCCCACTCATCTAACCTGTCCAAGTCATCCTGCAGCATCTTAGCATCTTCCTCACAGCTCACACCGCCACCCAGCTCAGTGTCATCTGCAAACTTGGAGATATTACACTCAATTCCTTCATCTAAATCATTGATGTATATTGTAAATAGCTGGGGTCCCAGCGCTGAGCCCTGCAGCACCCCACTAGTCACTGCCTGCCATTCTGAAAAGGACCCGTTTATCCTGACTCTCTGCTTCCTGTCTGCCAACCAGTTCTCTATCCACGTCAGTACATTACCTCCAATACCATGTGCTTTAATTTTGCACACTAATCTCTTGTGTGGGACCTTGTCAAAAGCCTTTTGAAAGTCCAAATACACCAAATCCACTGGTTCTCCATTGTCCACTCTACTAGTTACATCCTCAAAAAATTCTAGAAGATTTGTCAAGCATGATTTCCCTTTCATAAATCCATGCTGACTTGGACCGATCCTGTCACTGCTTTCCAAATGCGCTGCTATTTCATCTTTAATAATTAATTCCAACATTTTCCCCACTACTGATGTCAGGCTAAGCAATCTATAATTAGTCGTTTTCTCTCTCGCTCCTTTTTTTAAAAGTGGTGTTACATCGCTACCCTCCAGTTCATAAGAACTGATCCAGAGTTGATAGACTGTTGGAAAATGATCACCAATGCATCCACTATTTCTAGGGCCACTTCCTTAAGGCTATCACGCCCCGTGGATTTATCGGCTTTCAATCCCATCAATTTCCCACCTAAAAAGGATTTCCTTCAGTTCCTCCTTCTCTCTAGACCCTAGATCCCCTCGTATTTCCAGAAGGTTATTTATGTCATCCTTCGTGAAGACAGATGCAAAGTATTTGTTCAACCGGTCTGCCATTTCTTTGTTCCCCATTATAAATTCAGCTGAATCTGACTGCAAGGGACCTACGTTTGTTTTCACTAATCTTTTTCTCTTCACATATCTACAGAAGCTTTTGCAGTCAATTTTTATGTTCCCAGCAAGCTTTCTCTTATACTCTATTGTCCCCCTCCTAATTAAACCCTTTGTCCTCCTCTGCTGAATTCTAAATTTCTCCCAGTCCTCAGGTTTGCTGCTTTTTCTGACAAATTTATATGCCTCTTCCTTAGATTTAACACTATCCTTAATTCCCCTTGTTAGCCACGATTGAGCCACCTTCCCCGTTTTACTTTTACTCCAGACAGGGATGTTCAATTGTTGAAGTTCATCCATGTGATCTTTAAATGTTTGCCATTGCCTATCCACCATTAACCCTTCAAGTATCATTCGCCAGTCTATTCTAGCCAATTCACATCTCATACCATCGAAGTTACCTTTCCTTAAGTTCAGGACCCTAGTCTCTGAATTAACTGTGTCACTCTCCTTCTTAATAAAGAATTCTACCATATTATGGTTGCTCTTCCCCAAGAGGCCTTGCACAACAAGATTGCTAATTAGTCCTTTCTCATTACACATCACCCAGTGTTAGCCCTCTAGTTGGTTCCTCAACATATTGGTCTAGAAAACCATCCCTAATACACTCCAGGAAATCCTCCTCCACCATATTGCTACCAGTTTGGTTAGCTCAATCTATATGTAGATTAAAGTCACCATGATAACTGTTGTACCTTTATTCCTTTATTGCATGCATTCCTAATTTCTTGTTTGATGCTGTCCCCAACCTCACTATTACTGTTTGGTGGCCTGTACACAACTCCCACTAGTGTTTTCTGCCCTTTGGTATTCCGCAGCTCCACCTATACAGATTCCACATCATCCAAGTGATGTCCTTCCTTACTATTGCGTTAATTTCCTCTTTAATCAGTAACGCTACCCCACCTCCTTTTCCTTTCTGTCTATCCTTCCTGAATGTTGAATACCCCTGGATGTTGGGTTCCCAGCCTTGGTCATCCTAGAGCCATGTCTCTGTGATGCCAATTATATCATATTCGTTAATTGCTGGCTGCGCAGTTAATTCATCCACCTTATTACGAATACTCCTCGCATTGAGACACAGAGCCTTCAGGCTTGTCTTTTTAACACACTTTGACCTTTTAGAACTTTGCTGCAATGTGGCCCTTTCTGATTTTTGCCTTGGGTTTCTCTGCCCTCCACTTTTACTTTTCTTTTTTCAATCTTTTGCTTCTGCCCCCATTCTACTTCCCTCTGTCTCCCTGCATAGATTCCCATCCCCCTGCCATATTAGTTTAACCCCTCCCCAACAGCACTAGCAAATACTCCCCCTAGGACATTGGTTATTTGTCGAATTATACCAACTAACAGCATGCAAGTATAGGCACTTGGGTTTCAGCGAATGTTCATGTAGAAAATTTTAAGTGCTTGCTTTTAACCCTTTTAAATACCACTAGATGACTGTTAAGTATGTTAATGAACTGGCCCACCACCTGGCATCGGGTTTGCGATCATCACGCAGACCTGACAGCTGAGAAACTCACACGGAGGTGGGTTTAGATCGGGATCCCGACCCGCTGTCAATGAGGGCCATTTTGACAGCGGGCCCGCCTCCAAACCCACACTCGCAATGCTGGGAAGATTCTGGCCTGTGAGTTTCAGTAACGATTCTTCAATCTGATTGGTTAAGGAGACACGCTGTTGCGTGACCTGTTCACACAGGTCCCAGATGCCCTGTAATTAATGTAAGTGTAATGAACGGCTAGCGGCGTTCGTTCGCTGCCGACCGCAAAATCAGGGCCAGACTGTGTTCATATTTTATTTACATAGGAATAAACCAGGCTTGTTCATAAAGAAGATGCAGCTCAAACCAGTTTTTCAGTTCTTGATGGTTGACAGCCTTTTTCCACCTGAAAGTGGATTTCGCACAAAAAGCAATGTTCACTTAACAGTTACTGATCATAATGACTATAAATATTATCATGATTAGACTAAGTAACCACGATTTTTGCGTAAGGTGTGGCATCTTTTAGAAGAGATAGGCAAAGTGGAAAAGGACAAGGGGTATCCCTGATAATAAAGGAAGGGATAAAGAAAGCAGAGAGAAAGGGTCTGAGCTGCAAAAATCAAGAACTAGAATCAGTTTGGATGGAGCTAAGAAACAGCAAGGGCCAGAAAACATTGGTGGGAGTTGTTTGTAGGCCCCCAAACAGTAGTTGTAATGTAGGGCAGAGTATAAATCAGGAAATTAGAGGCGCGTGTAACAAGGGTAATACAGTAATCATGGGGTACTTTAATCTACATATAGTAATCAAATTTGTAGTAATAGTGTGGAGGACAAATTTATGGAATGTATACAAGATAGTTTTCTAGATGGTGAGGAACCAACTAGGGAACAGGCTATTTTAGATTTAGTATTGTGCAATGAGAAAGGATTAATTAATGATCTTGTAGTAAAGGGGCCTTTAGGGAAGAGTGACCATAATATAATAGAATTTTATATAGAGTTTGAAAATGATTTAGTTAAATCTGAAACTAGGGTCTTAAATGGAAACAAAGCAAACTACATAGTCTAAACAAAGCAAACTACATAGGTATGAGGGGTGAGTTGGCTAAGGCAGATTTGGAAACTACATTAAAAGGCATGATGAAAAACAAGCAATGGATAGCATTTAAAGAATTCATACATAATTTACAATAAATATACATTCCTTTAAGGCACAAACACCCTACAGGAAAAGCGCTTCAACCATGGCTAACAAGAGAACTTAACAATAGTATTAGATCAAAGGAACAGGCTTATAATGTCAAAAAGCATAGTAAGCCTGAGGATTGGAGGGTTTTTAGAATTCAGCAAAGGAGGACCAAGAAATTGATAAAGAAAGAGAAAATAGAATATGAGAGTAAACCAGCGAGAGACATAAAAACAGACTGTAAAAGCTTCTATCAGTATGTAAAAAGATAAAGGGCTAGAACCTCCACTTTTGTGCTTATCAACCAAAAATGGGCGTTATTTCCGGCGTGGGCGGTAAAAAAGGGTTTTCAGATCGCCGGCTTCTCACCCATTGTCAAAACACCTAGTTTACATTTTTGAAAATGGGCGTTACCATGAACGATATCAAATGGGCGGTAGCATAAAATTTTTTTGGACCTTCTGCCATAAAGTGTGGCCATCCTTAGCAACGGCATGGCAACGCTCGATTCCCATGATTCAGGAGGTCAAGGGTCACCATGACATGCGCAGAAGAGGAGACAAAGAGAGAGGGAGCTCAGAGGGACTGAAGGTGTGGCTGGGTGTGGTGCGGCTGCTTTGGGAGGAAGGAGGGAGACTTTAGAGCTTCACAGCAAGTAGGCAAACAAAAAGTAGCTGTTACCAGCCACATGTTTGACCGAATTTGCCCTATAATGGAGGGAGAGGAGGTGGCATCACAGCACGCTGTGGAGACTGACGCTGGAGAGAGCAGTGAGGTGGGAAAGGGGCACATTGGAGGCCGCAAAAGAGCCAGGAGGTCGAGTCACGCTAAGATGATTTGACACAGGGAGGGCGTGGGAAGCCCAACCCAAAGGCCTACCATAGGATATGGACCGAGATAGCAGAGGTGGTCTCATCGGTGACCAACGAAGTGCATGAGGGCAACCAATGCCGCAAACGATGGAATGACCTTGTGGATCCGCAAGAGTAAGTATTACATTGATTTACATGTACTTATGTATTTATATAATTTGATCTGTAAAAGTCATGAGTGATTATCAGCAGATGTGAGGTATTGCACTTTTACCGGGAATATTTTACTCAAAGCCTACGGTCACGGTGTATGTCTTTAGATAAAGAATAATAATAATCATAATAATGTTACGCTCATAATAAAGGATGAAACTGAGTACTGTAAGCAATGATTAAGTGTGACCTTAGCTCCTTTATTTCGACCCCAGAGTGCAGGTACCGCGTGGATGGCCTGCTTATATACAGTGCTCCCAAGGGATGCTGGTGGTAGTGTGATACAGGTTGCCAAGGGTTAAATACATAACATCACTCCCTCGTAAAGTCAATAGTACACTTATTTACAGGGTGAGACGATCTGGGGCTTTTCGCTCCCTTGTTGATCGTCTCGGTACAAATGCAGGTGTGGGTGAGTTGGTTGGTTCTTAACTGAGCTGCTGGGCAACCGACCTTTCCGGGCTGCTGGGGATGGTGAGTTTGGCTTCATGGTCAACCATGATGTCGGTTGCCACTTGTGTGTGTGTTGGAGGGTCGAAGTTGGTGGTGTCTTCTTCGGGTTGCTCATAGCTGTTGGTGAACCGTAATTTGATTTGGTCGAAATGCTTTCTGCACTTTAGTCCATTTGCCAATTTGAAACACCCTACTCCCTTCTTTGGCTATGACTGTGCCAGCGAGCCAGTTGGGACCATGTCCATAATTGAGTACAAACACAGGATCATTGACCTCAATATCGCATGACAAATTTACGCGATCATGGTACATGCTTTGTTGATGCCACCTGCCCGCGACATGCTCATGAAGATCAGGGTGGATAAGAGAAAGCCTTGTTTTGAGCGCCCTTTTCTTGAGCAGCTCAGCTGGGGGAACCCCGGTGAGTGAGTGGGGTCTTGTGTGGTAGCTGAGCAGAACTCGAGACAGTCGGGTCTGCAGGGAGCCTTTCGACACGCATTTCAAGCCCGTTCTGCCTGACCGTTGGATACGGGCTTGAACGAGGCAGATGTGACGTGCTTGATCCCATTGTGGATCATGAATTCCTTGAATTCAGCATTGGTGAAACACTGCCCATTGTCGCTGACTAGGACATCAGGCAGGCTGTGTGTGGCAAACATGGCTCGTAGGCTTTCGATAGTGGCGGTGGACGTGCTTACAAACATTATTACACATTCAATCCATTTTGAATAAGCATCCACAACAATCAAGAACATTTTACCTAGAAATGGGCCCGCATCGTCAACGTGGATCCTAGACCACAGTTTGGAAAGCCACGACCACAAACTTAGTGGTGCCTCTCTGGGTGCATTGCTCAGTTGAGAGCAAGTGTTGCACTGGCGCACGCATGACTCTAAATCTGAGTCGATGCCGGGCCACCACACATGGGATCTGGCTATTGCTTTCATCATTACAATGCCTGGGTGGGTGCTGTGTAGGTCATGTATGAACGTATCTCTGCCTTTCTTGGGCAAGACCACGCGATTACCTCACAAAAGACAGCCCGCCTGTAAAGATATTTCGTCTTTGCGCCTGTGGAACAGCTTAATCTCTTCCTGCATCTCCGCTGGGACACTGGACCAGCTCCCATGGAGGACACAGATTTTTACCAGGGGCAGTAAAGGATCCTGGCTGTTCCAGGTCCTGATCTGGCGGGCCGTAACGGGTGACTTTTCGTTTTCGAATCCATCCATCACCATGAGCAAGTCTGCAGGCTGTGCCATTTCCACCCCGGTGGTGGGCAATGGTAGCCGACTGAGAGCATCAGCGCAGTTGTGGCGGATTACATAGTTGTATGCCGACATCGTGAGCGCCCATCTTTGGATGCAGGCAGAGGCATTGGTCTTAATCCCTTTGCTCTCTGAGAATTGCGATATGAGCGGCTTATGGTCAGTTTCAAGCTCAAACTTGAGACCAAACAAATACTGGTGCATTTTTTTCACCCTGTAAACGCACGCCAGAACTTCTTTTTCAATCATGCTGTAGGCCCTTTTGGTCTTGGACAGACTCCTGGATGCATAAGCGACTGGTTGCAAAATCCACGATTCATTAGCCTGTTGTAACACACACCCAACCCCGTATGATGATGCATCACCATCTAGCACTAATAGTTTACATGGCTTATATAGAACAAGCAGTTTGTTTTAACATAACAGCCTCTTGTGAATTCCCCCATATCCAGTCGTCTCCCTTGGACAGCAGCACATATAGGGGTTCTAGCAAGGTGCTTAACCCGGGTAGGAAATTACCGAAATAGTTGAGGAGTCCCAGGAACAACCACAGCCCCGTCACGTTCTGTGGTCTCAGTGCGTTCTTGATGGCCTCCGTCTTGGCGTCGGTGGGTCTGATGCCGGCTGCTGTGATTCTTCTTCCCAAGAACTCGACCTCCTGTGCCAGGAAAACAAACTTTTGAGTGTTTCAAACTGAGTCCCACGCGATCTAGCCGACTTAGAACCTCTTCCAATTTTTCAAGTGTTCGATGGTGTCCCGACCTGTGACCAGTGTGTCATCCTGGAAATCCATGGTGCGTGGAACCAACTATAGCTCTCCATGTTACGTTGGAAAATTGCCGCGGCCGACCGAATCCCGAACGGGCATCTATGAAAGATGAACAGACCTTTGTGCGTATTGATGCAGGTGAGGCCTTTCGAAGATTCCTCCAGCTCCTGCGTCATGTAGGCCGAGGTCAGGTCCAACTTGGTGAACATCTTTCTTCCAGCCAGGGTCGCAAATAGGTCGTCTGCTTTGGTAGCAGGTACTGGTCCTGTAGCGAAAAACGATTAATCGTTATATTATCGTCCCCACAAATTCTGACCGTGCCGTCACCTTTGAGTACCGGGACAATCGGACTGGCGCGATGATGCCTTCTCGCTGCAGCCTGTCCAGCTCAATTTCCACTTTCTCTCGCATCACATACGGTACCGCCCGTCCCTTGTGGTGGATGGGTTGTGTACCGGGAACCAAATGGATCTGCATTTCACCCCCGAGAAACTTCCAATGACTGGCTCGAACAACAATGGAAATTTGCTCAGACCCTGGGCACATGAGGCGTCGTCAACGGACGAAAGCGCTCGGATGTCGTCCCAGTTCCAGCGGATTTTTCCCAGCCAGCTTCTGCCGAACAGTATGGGGCCATCCCCTGGCACAATCCATAGTGGGAATTCGTGCACTGCTCCAATCATAGGAGACTTTGCCAGTTACAGGGATTAGTTCTTTGGTGTAAGTTCTTAGTTTGGTATAAATGGGGCTGAGCTTGAGCCTGTGTGCCTTGTTGCACCACAGCCTGTCGAAGGCCATTTTGCTCATTATGGACTGACTCGCACCCGTGTCCAGTTCCATGGATACTGGAATTCCATTCAGTTCAACTGTTAACATTATTGATGGACATTTCATGGTGAAGGTGTGTACCCCATACACTTCTGCCTCCTCGGTTCGAATCTCTAGTTCAGCCTGATCCACGGGGGATCGATCTTCCTCTGCAACGTGGTTGTTTGCAGGGTTTGCAGCTCGCCTTCACATTCGCTGGAGGTGTCCCATTGTTCTGCAGCTGTTGCACGCATAGTGCTTGAAGCAGCATTGATGGGCCCGATGATCACCTCCACAATGCCAACAAGGTGTTAACTGCCTCGCATTAATGATTGATGGCGAACTCTGGGTCATCTGAGGTCATGCAGCAGCCGGCGTGTACGTTCTGCCATGTATATTCCTGCTCGAAAACGATGTTACTTTGTGCACAGTACTGGCCGAAACCTCTTTATGCTGTGAAATTTGTTTGGTGTTATCGCTTTGCTTTGATTCGGAGTTTCAACAGTCAATAGTTTGCAAAGGATTACCTCATGGCCAATGCCAAGCACAAAAAAGTCTCTCAGCATTTGTTCAAGGAATCCATCAAATTCGCAATGTCCTGCAAGGCGCCTTAGTTTGGCGACGTAGCTCGCCACTTCCTGGCCCTCCGACCGTTGACACGTGTAGAACCAATACCTCTCCATCAAAATGCTTTTCTTAGGATTTAGGTGCACCTGGACCAGCGTACACAATTCTTCATAGGATTTGGTTGTTGGTTTTACCGGAGTTAGAAGATTCTTCATGAGGCTATAGGTTGCTGCCCCACAGACGGTAAGGAGGATCGGCCTTCGTTTGGCAGCGTTCTCGTCCCCTTCCAGCTCGTTGGCCACGAAGTATAGGTCAAGTCTCTCCATGAAGGCCTCCCAATCGTCCCCTTCTGAGAACTTCTCCAGGATACCAACTGTTCTTTGCATTTTCACGCGGTTGTTCTTTACCTCGTCGCCAATTGTTACGCTCATACTAAAGGATGGAACTGAGTAATGTAAGCAATGAGTAAGTGTGACCTTAGCTCCTTTAATTCAACTCCAGAGAGCAGGTACCGTGTGGGTGGCCTGCTGGGATCCCTTGGGACTCTAACGGATAGGTCCTCTGGTGGTGGTGTGATATAGGTTGCCAAGGGTTAAATACATAACAATAATCATGATTACATTTATCAGTCTCTGTGACAGTATCTAGCAATGATATCATGCAATGATCTCATGCCATGGCGTCCTGTCACCTTTTACAGAAGAAGATATCGACGATGAGGTCCGTGCAGAGGTGAACGGGTGGGGGTCCACCAGTCCCAGCGACATCACAGAGATGGAGGAGCGAGTGCTAGTACTCATGGGGAAGCACCCCCGGACAGCCATGGATGCATCTGCAGACCCTGAAGTGATGCCACGTGAGTCATATCATCACAGCTGGTCCCTCGAAGGAGGATGACTTACTTCCACATGAGTTCACAGATGTTTCAATGAAGGACCAGATATTCCAGGTCCTGAACTCCAATTGAAGGGGTGGAAGATGCGTGTGCGTAGATTTTTTTAATGTGTGGTGACTGTTGCCACCACACGGGCTTGAAAGAGCTAGGCCTTTATCCAGTGGCAAGGGTAAAATAGGACGACTGGAGACCTGCTCTACTGCACGGACCTAGTGTGCACACATATCACAGTGTGGACTGGCCCATGCTGCCCCTGGGCCCTGGGCTCTTCTGGGCCCTATATCTTCAATTGCCGCACCCCCGCCATGATCTCTCGCTGCTCCTCCACCATAAAAATTCGCCGCTCCTCCGTCACAAATATTCGCCACACCTCCGCCACGATTTCACACCGCTCCTCCGCCACGATCTCTCGCCGCTCATCCGCCACGATCTTCCATGTGAGTAAAGCTTACACCATTGCGTGATGTAAAATCAATAGATGCCACACCAACTCATATCCGAACAATCATATATGATGGATGATTTCTAAAAGTGTCATAGAAATAATGCTGGCCTAATGAAAATCATTGCAATGCACAATGTGTTGATGGTCATGAAATGTGATGTCTGCGATGATTTTGAGAGCGGTGGTGCTTTTGTCCTGTATATACAGTGTGTAGCGCTGGACTCACCTTGTCAACCTAGCGCCCCCTTCCCCTCTAATAACCTCATTTGTGTCTTGCAGCTCAGCCAGAGGCGTGGCCCCAGGCAAAGCCAGAAGGTGGGGGCGCAGGGCAGGATTCGGCGGACAATCCTACTACATCTGGTGCTGAGGAGCTCCGATTGTCGCCCGTCAATCCGCTGGGTCGATTCTCGACGGATGAGAGCGTGGACTTCGAAGAACCTGCATTGCCGTGCTCCAGAAACCATTCCACTCCAAAGCCATCAAGTGGTCCACCGGTCATTCCCGCCTCCACTCTGGAGGTACCGGCCGCAAGTACCTCTCCACACGGTACCCCATTTGTCCCCAGGACGGCGCCGACCCCGCGGAGGCCTCGTGGACATGGCAGGTCTGTTCCACGAGCGCGACATGACAGCGGAGAGATGGTACAGTTGTCCAGGAAGATTGTAGACATTGGTGACCAGCTCATCGAAGCATTTGGGGGCATATCCCAACAGCTGGCCACCATGACCGAGTATATTCCACGCATGGCGGAGTCCCTGGATGCGGTAGCCAGGAACACTGCTGTCACAGGCCTCCCAGTGGTCCCTGAGCGTGGCACTCCACCCCTACGAATGATAGATGAGACCAAGGATCAAGATCCTGCTTCTGCATCAGAGAATGTTGCCCCCTCGGCAACCCCCGCTTCCGTACCCGTGCAACCACCGCATGTGCCTTCATCCCCCCAATGAGGCACCGTCTGAGGAGTTCCTCGGCCATGCGCTGTGGAGCGAGGGAGAGAAGGGGTAGAGGTGGGGAGAAGAAGGAGAGGGGAGAAGGAAAGTGAGGTACATGTGCGCAGGTGATGGCTGTGTTATATCTCCAGCTGGGTGTATGCAATTTGTTGCAATGTATGGGGGCTGGGGACCACGCTCCTGCTTTATCATTGTATTCTGTGCTGGTGAACATGTTGAACATGTGATTTATGTCAATGGTGGAAAAAGTGGGGTGTGGGCGGGGGTTGGGTGTTATTGGCTGTGATACTTATGATTTCAGACCAATGTTGGTATTAAACTTTTGTTATTGAACATAACCTTGTTACGCATTGTCTCAGATAGCTGGACCGTTGCACACTGATGATTCCTTACCATAAAAGGGTTAAATACAACATCATCAATCAACGTAAACTTTAACTGGCACCAAGGTGATGGGCACCATTGATGTCTGTGCTGCACACACACAGCAGTATGTCAGCATTGTCATTCACATCAGCACTCTTTCAGGCAAATCTTTCCGATATCAGCTCCTCATGTAAGAGTAGGACTTAACAAATGCCAGCCACACTGCTGCCGTTCATTCCAGTTAGTTCCACTTTTTGTGGGAGGTTTTTTGAGCAAGCGATATTGTGGGCGATATGTGTGCGAGGTGGTGAAATTGAAGATGGGCGATCTCCATGCCGCTAGTTTGGGTAAATAGGCTCTTTATGACAAAAAACAGTGGGCAGGCGATAATATTGAATCTCGGCGTTAATTCCATGCAGAAAGTAACGCTGGGTGATATTATGGGCGTTGAATTCCATCCCCAAAAAGTGGGCGGACAGTGATATTTTTTCTTGGCGTTAAGCCCATTGGGAAAATAATGCTCGGCAATAAGTCTCCTAAAAAAAACTGTCAGTTTCCATTTTGTGCCAGAATGGGTGATATATGGGCGTTGTACGTCATTTCAGTGGTAAAATGGGCATTAAGTGGGCGTTAAGCTTGCAAAATAAAGTGGAGGTTCTAGCCAAAAAGATTAGCAAAAGTAAATGTGGGTCACTTACAGGCTGAGGCAGGAGAAATTATAATGGGGAATAAGGAAATAGCAGAGAAATTAAACAAATACTTTGTGAAGCACATGCAAAAAACTTGCCGGAAATAGTGAACAACAGCGAGAATGAGGAACTGAAAGAAATTAGTACTAGTAAAATAATAGTACTGGAGAAATTAATGGAACTGAAAGCCGATAAATCCCCTGGACCTGATGGCCTACATCCAAGGGTTTTGAAAGAGTTGACTATAGAGATAGTGGATGCATTGGTTGTCTTCTTCCAAAATACCATAGATTCTAGAACGGTTCCCATGGATTGGAAGGAAGCAAATGTAACTTTGCTATTCAAGAAAGGAGGGAGAGAGAAAACAGGGAACTACAGACCAGTTAGCCTGATATCAGTAGTAGGGAAAATGCTCGAATCTATTTTTAACAGGGCACTTAGAAAAGAATAAAAGGATTGGGCAGAGTCAACATGGATTTATGAAAGGGAAATCACATTTGACAAATCTGTTAGAGTTTTTTGAGGTTGTAACTAGCAGAATAGATAAGGGGGAACCAATGAATGTGGTGTATTTGTATTTTCAAAAGGCATTCAATAAGGTGCCACACAAGAGGTTATTAAACAAAATTAGGACTCATAGGATTGAAGGTAAATATACTCGGATTGAGGATTGGTTAACGGACAGAAAACAGAGAGTCGTAATAAACGGGTCATTTTCGAGTTGGCAGGCTGTAACTAGTGGGGTACCACAAGGATCAGTGCTTGGGCCTCAGCTATTCACAATCTATATCAATGATTTGGATGAGGGGACCAAATGTAGTATATCCAAGTTTGCTGATGATACAAAGCTAGGTGGGAATGTAAGTTTTGAGGAGGATGCAAAGAGATTTCAAGGAGATATAGACAGGTTAAGTGAATGGGCAAGATCATGGCAAATAGAATATAATGTGAAGAAATGAACAGGTGGCCATAACATTGGAGGGTGAGATAGAACAGGTGGACATGACATTGGATGATGAGATAAGTAATGAGATAAGTGCATTTAAAATAAAAATAGAGGATTTTTAAATAAACGAATCAAACTCAAAGAGAATAAAACCTCTGGTTGGGATGGATTGCATGCATGCATTTGAAAATAATCTAGGGAAGAGATAGCAGAGGCATTACTACATATTTAATAATTCATTAGAAAAAGGTGTAATGCCAGAGGACTGGGGGCTAGCTAATGTAATACCTATATTTAAGAAGGGGGAATATGTCCAGGGAATTATAGACCAGTCAGCTTAACATAGGTGGTAGGAAAAATAATGGAATGCCTACTAAAGGGAAAAATAGAAGAACATCTAGAAATCAAAAGTTTGATAATGAATAGTCAGCATGGATTTCAAAAGGGAAAGTTTTGCTTGACCAACCTCATTAAATTTTTTGAAGAGGTAATAGAGAGAGTAGACAATGTAATGCAGTAGATGTAATTTATCTATATTTTCAAAAGACCTTCGATAAGATATCCCATAATCATATAATGAACAAGGTCAGAGAATACAGATTCATGAGACAAGTAGCAGAATGGATAGTTAGCTGACTTCAAGACAGAAAGCAGAGTGGCAGAAGGTGGTTAGTAATGTTCCACAAGGATCAGGGCTGGGACCACTGTTGTTCTCAATTTATATTAACGATTTAGACTTTGGAATCAAAACCACAATTTAAAAATTTGAGGATGACACCAAATTTGGGCGGGGGTGTGTGTGGGGATAGTCAATACTAAGTAGGACTGCAACAAATTACAGGAAGGCAATAATACATTTGCAGAATGGGCAAATAATTGGCAAATTAAGTTCAACAGAGATAAATGTGAGGTATTATATTTTGGTAGGAAGAATAGGGAGGTCACTTATTACTTGGAGGATGCGAGTCTAGGTAGAAGAACAAAGGGATCTCGGAGTACAAATACACAAATCACTAAAAGTTGCAATACAGGTTAGCAAGGCCATAAAAAAAGCAAACCAAGCACTATCGTTTATTTCTAGAGGTATCGAATTGAAAAGTAGGGAAGTTATGCTAAACCTGTATCGAACCTTGGTTAGACCACACTTAGAGTGCAGTGTACATTTCTGGTCGCCATATTATAAAAAGAATATAGAGGCACCAGAGAGGTTGCAGAGAAGATTTACAAGGATGATACCAGAAATGTGAGGGTATACATATCAGGAAAGGTTGAACAGGCTGGGTCTCTTTTCTCTTGAAAAAAGAAGGCTGAGTGGTGACCTAATAGAGGTCTTTAACATTATGAAAGGTTTTGATAGAGTATATACAGAGAAAATGTTTCTACTTGTGGGGAAGAGCATAACTAAAGGCCATCAATATAAGATAGTTACTAAGAAATCCAATAGGGAATTCAGAAGAAACTTCTTTACCCAAAAAGTGGTGAGAATGTTGAACTTACTTCCACAGTGACTGATTGAAGCAAATATTATAGATGCTTTTAAGGGGAGGCTAGACAAACATGAGGCAGAAGGAAATAGAGGGTTATGCTGATAGATTTAGCTGAGGAAAGATGAGAGGAGGCTCGAGTGGAGCATAAACGTCGGCATGGACTAGTTGGGCCGAATGGCCTATTTCTGTATCATATACCTATGTAATCCTATGTAAATGTGAAGTTATTCACTGGTAGGAAAAGTAGAAAAACAGAGTATTTTTTAAATGGTGAGAGATTGGGAAATGATGGTGTTCAGAGGGACCTGGGTGTCCTTGTACACAAATCACTGAAAGTCAACATGCAGGTACAGCAAGCAATTAAGAAAGCAAATAGTATGTTGGTGTTTATTACAAGAAGATTTGAGCTTTATTGTATGGCACATGGTCTTGAATGGGCATTGCTGCAATTTGCATTCTGTACATATGTACATCAACAAAATTAGGATCTAGAAGATGTAAGTGTGTAACAGATCCCCCAATGAGTAGAGGGGAAAGCGCTGGATGCAGATAATCTCTCACAATGTTATTTTCCTTTGACATGAAATTATAATAAATACTTCCATTGAGGATAAAGGACAGCGATAACAAATTCTTTTCATAACTTTATTCCTTTTTGTTCATGCAATTGAAGTGCTTACCAGTGGAAAAATAAACTGTTTTGAGTGATGATCACCATGTAGTTCTTAGAGAGTAAACCTCAGCTTTGTTTATTTTGGATGTGACACATATTTATAAAACTAGATTCTAAAAATAAGTTAATATTGTAGCCAACTAAGTTAGTACTTAGTATTCTAAACGGCTGTTTGTGGATTTTCTCTTATCCCCTCCTTCTACACCAGATTTACTGAACCGTGGTAAATGTAACTGTAGCAAATATAACTTTAATGAAATTGAAAGACTCTTTGGGGCCGAAATTGCCCCCTTTTTTAAGAGCAGTTAAGAGGCGGTAACGTGGCAGAAATGAGTTTCTGCACAATCGGGGTGGACTCTGCGATGGTTGGGACATTGCCCACGTGCTTTTTGAGGCGGAGAAGGTATCTGTCCCGCTCCTTTGCGAACGGCGGTAGGGACATCATTACATCACTGGCTGGTCCCTGCCCGGAAGCGACATTTCCCTCAAATAATCGATCGGCCGCTTGACGATGCCCCCGATAGCTTCGCCCGGTAGGAACCTGCCAGTGGCTGGACGGCGCGTCCACTATTTTATTTTAATTGTCCGACGACTCTGCCATTGACCTGACAATCGCGGCCACGGGTTCAGCCGGGCCACCAACAGGCAGCCCGGCACCCCCTGTTGTGTGCCGGCCCGCTGGCCCAGCTGAAGCCCTCCCAGGTAGCACAGTGGTGGCCAAGTAGGCATCACAGCGTCCCTGCCCTTTAAGTGAAGAGGTAGAACGTTGCTAAGCGTCAGCGCGATGTGGCATGTTTGTATCACACTGATGTCATCAGCATTGCGCTGATATGCTCAGCACGACGTTGATGACACTGCCTGCCTTCTGTCCCGCTCCCAACTCGCTTCCACCCCTTTGCCACCCCAAACACCGCCCCTCTCAGAAGAAAAGAGGGCAAATTACCTCTATTCCCCACCCCATCGATTGGGGTGGTAATTCACTAAATAAGAGCGGAGAGCAATTTCCGCCCCTTTTATTCTTTTGCTACAATGTAGTTACTCAGATAATTCAAGGTTGGGTTAAGGAGTTTTTAGTTGTTCTTAGGATGTGAGTGGTGCTGGCAAGGCCACATTTATTGTACATTCCTAATTTATAAAACACCTCATTGAGTCTCTCAGAAACATCTACAAACACTTCACATGCAATTAATGGCCCTGCAATTGCGATCTCCGTGACAGTGTGCTCTCAGAGTACGCCGCCATAATCCATTTGCAAGGCCCCACAAATTTCAGATTTCCACATGAGCTTGCGCTCATGTATGCCTTGACAGATCATCTGAACCGCCTGAAAAATGAATATTGCTGTGCGGCATTGGGCTATTTGTCCAACAACTGCCCAGTAATTGCCCACCCAACTCTTATAGCTGGTAAAAGCAGGCATAGGGCCTGCTTTCATCAGCATAAGGGTATATTTAAAGGCTTAAATAAAACACTTAAAAATCCCAAATTATGCACATACACTTTAAATGAGTTTATGCAAATATTGGCTCGGATTAAGATGTTTAAAATTATTTATCAAAAAATTTAATTTTTATTGACATTGGTGCAATGAATAAACTTATGATTAAAATTGGAAGTCAGTACATTTATAATTATTTGACTTTTGAGATGCAGTGACTGCAGTTTGGTAGGCAATGAGGCAAATACCAGTTAACCTACTTTTTGTGGTGTTAGCTGAGGGAGAAATATTGGCCAAGGCACCAGATGAACATCCTGCTCTTTTTATGAGTAGTGCTTAGGGGTCTTATTGTCCACTTGAACCAATAGACCAGACAAATGTGATCTTGGTTTTACATAGCAGCCAAAAGGCAGGACTTGCAACAACACTGTCCCTTGGTGCTGCACAAAAATATCAGCCTCAATTATGTGCCGAAGTCCTGAAGTAGTGTTTAAACTCAATCTCTTCAAACAGAAGCAACAACTGCTACCAAGTGAGCCACGCTAGCGCTCCTAGAGTAGTTTCAGAACTCTGCAATGTCTTTCCAGCACAACATTATCCCTGAGCTCAGAGCACAAGGTGATAACCTCCATGGAGTATTTTCACCAGCCTTCTCACATCAAACCGATTTATTTCACTTCTGATCCTTAATAACCTTCAGTGAAAACAAACTGTAAAAAAGGCAAAGCAAAGCAGCTGAAACGTAAACAAGCCAAATGAACGAATGGAATCTGGCATGTCAGCTGTATCTCATCACAAAGGGAGACTTGTAAGAATTGGTAAGATTTTCCAGCTTTTATTGTAGAAAATGGAAGTGCTTATAAAATGGAAGACAAAACTAGCCCTCTCCCTGAGACTACCTGGTTAAAACAGTGTAATGCTGATTGCCAGAATCTGGTGTACCATTGGACTGGTGACTTCACTCCTCATTGTGCTGCAGTTTTTGTCAGAGCAGTTTTTTGTGAATGGGCACAACATGTTCAGAGGATTTGGAAGGATATTTACGTGGGCGTGTTTATCTCAGAAGTAATCAGCAGAGAAATTGGACTGGGTTGACTCTAACAGTTGTTCACCATGTAAGGAAAGGACATCAGGGGAAACATCTTTATTATTTTGATATGTGAAGGAAAGAAAAGCTTACAAATGACAGTAAGTACACCATTGTGTACTGACCGCTGCTCATTTACCTGTTCTATGTGAAATAAATCAGCTACCTGTGGGTATATTACCTAAGCAGCCATCTGATAGTATATATTCAATATGCCCATTGAAGAGAATCACGTAGCAGCACATGGTATATTCCAGTAAGCCGTCGCTGGAGGTGTTCCGATCGCCGCTGGAGGGAGGGGATGTAGGCCCGATAGCCAAGGCCCAGTCGCCGCAGGAGGCCCAGCCGGGAGGCCCAGTCGTCCAGTTGCCACAGGAGGCCCAATGATCTCCGCAAGATCCTACAAATCCCCTGGGAGGACAGACGCACCAACGTTAGCGTCCTCGACCAGGCCAACATCCCCAGCATTGAAACACTGACCACACTTGATCAGCTCCGCTGGGCAGGCCACATAGTCCGCATGCCTGACACGAGACTCCCAAAGCAAGCACTCTAGTCGGAACTCCTTCACGGCAAATGAGCCAAAGGTGGGTAGCGGAAACGTTACAAGGACACCCTCAAAGCCTCCGTGATAAAGTGCAACATCCCCACTGACACCTGGGAGTCCCTGGCCAAAGACCGCCCTAAGTGGAGGAAGTGCAAATGGGAGGGTGTTGAGCACCTCGAGTCTCGTCGCCAAGAGCATGAAGAAATCAAGCGCAGGTGGCGGAAAGAGCGTGCGGCAAACCAGTCCCAACCACCCCTTCCTTCAACAACTATCTGTCCCACCTGTGATAGAGTCTGTGGTTCTTGTATTGGACTGTACAGCCACCTAAGAACTCATGTTATGAATGGAAGCAAGTCATCCTCGATTCCGAGGGACTGCCTATGATGATGATGACTCCGGTAAGCCAGTGTAATTAGTAATCTTTGGGGCTTGCTATCATTTATCTAGTTTTTGGGCTGGTGAAGGCATGCTCCAGATCTGAGGGGACATAAGCCTTGCTAATGGGGATGGTCGGTGACACTGAACCTGAGTAGAACCCCAAAACATGAAACTAGTCGGCCATCTTTTCTTTCCTATGTACAGTACATTAATTTTCACCTGGCATTGTTCTGCCCACTTACACATTTGTCCAACTTATTTTGTTATTTCGGAGCTGCATCTCCCAAATCAACTGACACACCTTGTCTGCTATCATCTGCAAATTGGACTAATTTTCAGATGATACCAAATGATCTTTCTTCTCTTATTATATCTCTATGTTGTATTATTGTGTATGAAAACCGAAAGCACGCAACGGGTGCATACTTTACAAGTGACTGTTAAAATCATCACAACTCTTAACCTCTTTTCCATTGGCTCCTTTCAGTCTGTGCCAGAGTCATCAGCCATATCATCCAGTCTGAAGTGCATTAAGCAGGTAACTTATATCCTGTTTGCCAGGGCTGACCAAAACCTTCCCCATTGACCTCAACAGTCAACAGTTGAGCGCTCGGGGATTTGCAGCTGTGGTTGGTGCCCCCAAGTACAAGGTGACTTTAACTGCACAGATGTCACCCTCCCAACTCCAGCCAGTAACGTTTGTCAATAGAAAAGGCTACCACTCCATTAATAGTGGCTGATCACACAAACAGGATCATCCAATTATCTGCCAGCTCCCCAGGCAGCTGCCACAGCACATTTATCCTGAGACAGTCTACCATCTCCCCCCTCCCCCCCAATAATTGACCCTCCCAGGAACGTGGCAGGATAGCTGCTGTGGGACAAGGTATACATGGCTCATGACACCCCTCTGCAACTTCATCACGCCTGAGCAACAATGGTATAATTGAAGGAGGAGTTCACCAGGATCATTATTATCAACAAGAACAGAGATTGACGACGAGATTCAACACCGCCTCCAGTGCGCCAGTGCAGCCTTTGGCCACCTGAGGAAAAGAGTGTATCCCATCCAACTCCCCATCCTTTCATAGGAACACTTTCTCTTGTCTTCCAACCTTCCTAGTTCATACTGTTACTTTTCTCCCCCAGTAATTCAACAGTGTTTCTATACCAATTAAGCTGTTACCTCCTCTTCATTCTCTCCTTCATTATCTCTTTCTCTCTTCCCTAATTACCACTGATTTTTTCCCTTTCATTGGCATCCATTTTCCTTCTTTAATTGCTGTCCATTGTCCATTTTTTCAATGGTTCCCCTGATCTCCAGCCAGAGAACTCCAGCGGAAATTTCAGGCGACTGTGTTACCAGGGCCTTCTATAATAAGCACACATTATCGATAAGATAACATAATAAGCAGTTTATGATATCATAAACTACAAGCTCGAAGTTCAAGAAGATTCTCATTATCGCCTCACCCCTCCATATCTCTGTAACTACCTCCAGCCCTACAGCACTCCAAGATCTCTGTGCTCCTCCAATTCTGGCCCCTTGTGCATCCCCGATTTTCACTGCTCCATCATTGGCGGCTGTGCCTTCAACTCCCTAGGCCCTAAGCTCTGGAATCCCCCTGTAAACCTCTCAACCTCTCTCTCTTCCTTTAAGATGTTTCTTAAAACCTATCTATTTGACCAAGCTTTTGTTTATCTATCCCAATATTTCCTAATTTGGATCGGTGTGAAATTTTGTTTGATAATGCTCCCATGAAACGCCTTGAAATGTTTTACATTATTAAATGTGTTATATAAATGCAAGTTGTTGTTGCTACTTCCTTGGAATCGATGGCAGACTGTTATTTGCTGTGCAAACTTCAGCATTTCTTTATTTTCTATTATTGCTTTTGACAAGTCACACTATTAAGATATATTTAATTTAATAATAGACAGCAACATCATAGCTTGCATGTCCTAATATATAAGAAGTAATTTTCCAACTTCAAACTACCAGGAGGCAGCCTTGCACACCGGGGGTGCATATTGCAAATTTGGGCTTGAGCTGTACGTCATTTTCCAAAATTCAAATCAGGGGCAGCACACGTCTAAACTTTTGATACACACTTCCAATCTGTATGGCTCGCTGTTGGCAGCACAAAGTTAGAAAATTACCGCACTATTGTCTATAAATCATTTCACATTTAACAGGAAACTGACCTTTTCTCAGGCTCCAGTGAACAACTGTTTCCTCTGTTAAACACATGGAGGTAATCTGTAAATAGTAAGTTAACCAGTTAAGGCAGTTTATAGACCAACATCTTAGTAAAGATGAATGAATGAAATAGTAATGAGGGGTCAGGTTCCCATGTGAAAATATGACCCACTGCATTCCTTCGTGTCAAGCTACACATGTAAGGAAATGCTGAACGTCATTTTTATGTTAATACCAGACAATAGGCCAGTGTTATTCAGCTGATGTAGTCAATGCATTCAATAGTTAATACAATCTAACTCAGAGATAGATCATTAACATGCTAAAATGACCGATAAGCTTATAGTACAGTAACCACCAGAAGCAACCCAGTGTCTACGATACTACTGCATTCAAATTCCAACTAACAGATCTGAGTTCAGATTCCATTCAGAACTAACATTTGAAGTTCTGCTTCCTCTACAAGCAATGTTTTACCATTTTCAGCAAGCTATCGGGTGCAGAGACTGTCAAGTCCATTGGGTCACTTCCTGTACTTCTCTTGGTGAGTCAGTAAATGGAAAAAGAAAGAAAGAAAGAAAGACTTGCATTTATATAGCGCCTTTCATGACCATCAGACGTCTCAAAACACTTTACAGCAAATTAAGTACTTTTGGAGTGTAGTCACTGATGTTATGTGGAGAACGCGGCAGCCAACTTGCACACAACAAACTCCCACACACTGCACTGTGATGATGACCAGATAATCTGTTTTTGTTATGTTGATTGAGCACCGCCCCTATTAAGAGCGACTTCTGGATCCAAGGAAAAAAAACAACCAAGAGCCAAATGTCGCTCAAGAGGCGACCTGAACTGCAGCTGCGGTAAAAACAATCGAAACATTTCGGGCTGGGGGCAATTTCTATCCCATGATATCTTGGCAAACAAATATAATCTTGCGGCTGTTGATGTCATCTACTGTTACCTGTCAGTTGACTGCTGGAAGCCCACTTGTGATTCCCGTTGTCCATGCCGGGAAATTAAAAAGCTCATCTGGTACCAAATTCTTTGCCGCATCCAGAGTTAATTCTTTGGCAGTTGGTGGCCATCTCAACGGAGGAACGACACCAGACTTCTCTTTCATTAAATGTTTGAGTGCCATAGTAGCATGATACAAGGGTCTGCAATCAGGTCTTAAATCCAGTCCACTGACAGGAACTTTGGCCCCAGGATCCAGGCTGGTATCCATGTCTGTGTCGGTCTCGTTTGTGCTTGTTTCTGAAAGCAAATCTCTGACTGCCTCCTCAACAACTTCTTCTGTTGTAAGATCTTCTACAAAAACAAAATTACTCTCATTACTGTGTGAGGATCTGACAAATTTCAGGAAAGGATAAGATTTCTGCATTCTACGTTTAAGATTACACATTTTATAAGAAGAAGCACCGATACCCTCTTTCTCAAAAATGCATTTCTTAAACAAGCTGTTCAGCTTTGTCATTCTAAGAACTTCACGGTTCTTTACAATCCTGCCCACTATCACAGAAGTGCCGATATCCTGTCTGGTAGAGGTTGCCTTCTGGAGGGTCTTGCTGCTCCCTGATGGTCAGAAATCTGGTATAGCTCTGGTGGCAGCTAAGATGATACCTTGCTTCAAGGGCAACACAATCTTGTCCACGAATATGCAACATGATTGCCTCATCTTTGCGGGTTTCTGCTGCAAGGAGTAGCTTAGCTGCAGTTTTAGTCTCACATTGTACAAGCCTCTCTTTTCGTCTCTTTCGGCTGTGTCTCTCCACAATGTTATTGTCCTTCTTGCAGAAAAGGCACTGCACTGGAAGAAGATGGGAAGCCTTCGCAGGTATAAGCTGTCGTCTTTGAGTGAAGCAGTCGAACCTTGGTGGTGGCTTCACTCCTCTCCTCTTCTTTCTGTACTGGTTCTGCAATGGCTGCGAAGGAATGATAAAACAGATATTCTAATCAGCCCCACTGACAATGACCCTTGGTCAAAAAAACTTTTTTGCTGTGTTTGTGTGTGTTATGACCAGAGTGAGAAGTTTAGAGTCAGTCAGTCGACACAGAAATAAGTATATGGGGCTGAAGCAGGCCCATGAAATGAAACATGTCAAATGGCATAACCATTGAACTAAGGAACGAAAGTTGGATATAAACATTTGTAGACTGACACAGTTTCATAGGAAATACTGTAAAATCATGTGTACTCACGTTCATAGTTCTGATTTTCTCTTTCTTGCTTCTTCTTGGCTCTGTCGATCTTGGATTTATCAGTGAAACACATGTAGCACTGCAGATGATATCCAATGGAATGTGAGATTGTTGCGAGTCTTTCTGGTGCAATAACCAGCTCCATTCTCTGCAATTTGAGCTTCTCTAGCTCCAGTAAATTTCCACTGATGAATAGTCATGAACAATTTTATCCAGCTAGAGTCCGAAAAATAAATGATGTTGCCTTTGGCTCCCGCAACTACGTGCATGCAGCACACCATTGTTTTGTGCATGCAGTCACTGACTATAAACGATCTAGTACAGAGATTGCGGTACTGACAAATATGGCAGTTGTGATTGGTCATTTAAATAACTCGCAATTATTTCATCACTGGGTTTTGATGAGATTTCTGCCTATTTTCTAAGGAAAATTTCTGTAAAATGCTCATTTTTTGAAGATGGAAACATTGATTTTTGTGATAAGTGGTCCCTAAACTAATATTGGTATGAATATGGAGTACTTCCACAGAGGGGACTAGAGAAAAGCATTTTTTTTGAGACTTGGTCCACGGTCTAATAGTATAGATAGTGTCCTCGACCATAATCAAGCTTTTCCAATGCTCCCCACTACCACTGCAAGTTCTCCAATGTCCGCCTGTATGTTTTCCTTTTGAAAGCTCATCATTGGAGTCCAGCTTAGCAGTTGCCATGTGTTCTTCATATGATTTTCATCCAGACATTTTGAGGGATTAGAACAACTGCCCATGTGGAGATAAGCACCAACACTGGCTGGGTTTGCCTGATAGCCTGTTTCCATATTACAATGCCTATGTAATTCATACTTTAAAATAAATGTTCAATCAACAGAATACTTCTTGTAGCTTAAACAATTACTGGTATAGTTACATCATTGTGATACTATCATTTGTTTACATACATTGGTTTGTAAGTAGTACAATGAATAGTAAATAGAGATTAAAAATAATTTTAAGAGTAAAAGAAAACCACATAATGGTTTATATATTGGTGTGGTTGTACAGTACTACATTTTCTTAACACAGCATTTACATCATGATATTCCTTTAATTTTTTTTTTTCACAATGTTGAGCATAGTAATTCTACTAAACCTTCAGTATCCAGTGTTTAATCAGAAATAATCACAAAGCTGTTAAAGTTATTCAGATTATTCATTTTTTTAAATTGTTCACACCCATTTAAAATAGTAGGGTTCTCCATATCATGTTACAGCTGTTAAACAGGATACAGCCACTTTGTTTTTTGCTCCTCTTGGGCCAGGGAGGGGAACAATTAGCTATAGTTGTGGTCGTTAATTGCTCTCTTGTGACTCCAGTGGAAAGTATACATGTATGGATGCTGGGTGAGATGACTGGGCACAGCTGTAATACTCGTCGTCATGGTTGGACAATTTACAACATTCATTAGATTCACACATGAAAATGGTCACTTGGGGTGGGGTATCAGAAAGCTGCTAGCATCTGTAAACCTTTCTTCAACATGAGTCAGCACCTTTACAACAAAACTAGGGGTGGGGGGAATAAATAGTCTCATAGTGGTTGAGAGTGAGTTTCCCCTGTTTCTCAGTCTGGGCTGCTAAAGAGAGCAGGGCTCTTTCGCTTGGGGAAGTAGATAAGTAAGCAGCACTTTGCACTTTTGGCAATCAGCCCTCTCTGAATAATATTACTTACACCCAATTGACTGAAAGTTGCAAGTACTGCTCTGAGTTTTGGAGTTTGTCACCAGTTTAACTCCTCACTATGAGGTCAATTTTACCCAAGCTCGTTTTCTGGCGTATTGCCAGAGTTACCCCCATTTTTCTAGGCCAGAAATTCATCAGAAATATTTTGCCAAAGTTTTCCCAATGTATAATTCAAATTTAGCGCCTCGCAGCATGTCCAGTTGCTTTGAGGGGGTGGAGCCTGCTGTCTGCGCTGAAAAAACAATGCTACATTTTCGGCGCATGTACAACAAAAAAAGTGATGTTATTTCAATGGACATGCATGTGCAGTCCAGCTTTGGGATGGCAATCGGCCATTTTTAAAGAGCCAGTTGTGTGTGTGAGAAGGAGTGCTGTATGAGAGCATTGGAAAAATCGAAGCTGCAGCAAAACAAGATGCAACGCGGTGCAAGGACCAATAATTTCTTACAGGATGAAGTGGAGGCATTGGTTACTGTGATTGAGACCAGATGGCAGGAGCTGGATTCCAGCAGAGGTCACATAAAAGTTCCACCCAAAGAAATGAAGAAATGAAGAAACGCTGGAACCAAGTTGCAGAAGATTACTGTGCAATGGTGACCACCACGAGGTCTGGAGGCCAGTGTAAAAAGAAATGGCAGAACCTCGGTCAAGTAGTTAGTGTAAATAATATTTTAATTTATTCAATGGAATTGAAATTGTAAACTTGACCAGCTGTATATGTCCCACCCAGTAGAAAGACACCCTTTATAAAAAGCTGCATTTTCATCTTTGCTGAGGAAGGTGGCACATAAAAAAAGGGAAAGAACTCAAACAGGAGGAGGTCCAGGAAATCTGCAGCCACTGATGCCCTTGGAAGAGAGGGTCGCTGCTTTGATGGGCCCTGCCTGGAGAAAAGCAACCATCACTGCACAAGCTGAGCCCACACTCGAGGGAGAGGGTAAGTCCTGCAAATTCCACAGACTGGCTTTGCTAAATGTTCAGAACTGCACGGATTAGCCATGCTTTGGTTCATGGGGATGTCTCCCTCAGCTGCGCTTCGGTTGATGCAATGTGCTTTCATTCATTGTGGTCCTTCAAATCAGCCTGCTGCCTGAGCTGTATGAGCCTACTCATGCCACCCACCCTGCCCCCTCCTCTGCCTAACCATTTGTCTGTTCGGTTAATTTTTGCAGAACTTGACACCAACCCTGACGATGCAGAAGAAGATTCAGATGAGGTCGAGCCTGAAGAGGAGAACATCTTCCAATCCCATCCTCCAGACCAAGAGCATGGGGGTGAGGGTGAGGGTGAGGGGATGGAGATAGATGAAGCCCCACTGTTTTACTGACATTGGTGGAAGTGCAGGTGCTGCCCATTGAGGTGCCAGCCTCTTCCGTGACTAGTGGTTTTAGTGTTGGTGGGACATTCCATGGTTTCCTACTGTCCGAGGCTACTGGTCCCAGTGGTGTGGTGCAGCGAGGCACACCCAGGGCCCCACCTTCCCGAGGCTGTGGGTCCCAGTGGTGTGCTGCAGCAAGGCACACCCAGGGCCCCACTTTCCGAGGCTGTGGGTTCCAGTGGTGGGAGTGCGAGCCACACCAGTGGGGAGGAGGGGAAGAAGAGTTCGACCGCGCTCACCTGAGGTGCAGGACCTAACAGATGTGGTTCAGATGATGGCAATGAGTGGGGAGAGCATTGACCTTATGCGATCACTCCTGGACACCATCAGTGGGGTGGGTGATGAGGTAGCGGGACTGTCGGGAGAAGTAACAGCAATCTCACGAGAAATGGGAACGATGTCAGTGACCATGAGGGAGGGAATGTCACAGGTAGGTGATGCGTTGTCAGGTAGTTGAGACAGTTTTGTTCAACATGAGGGAGGGAATGTTGCAGGTCGTTGAGACACTATCAGGGTGCATGAGGGACGGCATGTTGGAGTTAACTGCTGCAATAAGGTAACACGCCCAGACCCCGCGCCCATTAACAGAATCAACTGCCACTCTCACTCCAATCCCCACACCAGCCTCTGAAGACTGTTGTTATTATTGTTACTGTTGTAACTGTTGTTCTCAAATTAAAAGAGTTTTGTAAGTTGTGTAAATTTACAAGTTTAGAAGTTAGTAAGTGATCTTAGAGTTTGTAAGTGATCTTAAAGTTTGTGAGTGATCGTAACTGAAAACTTTAAAGTTTGATACAAGAATCATTTTATTAAAGTTAAGTACAAAGAACTGTTTGTTAAACTTTTCAATAAAATATATTTTATATTAAATCTGAATCATTTTCATTATTTGTTCCATTATTAACATAGCAGGCAGGACAGGTTATTTGTTCTCTCTCCCCAAGGTCTGTATGGATGGACTTCTCTTACTCCCCCCCCAAACTCATTGCAGTCTTGTGACTTCTCCTCTTCTCCCCCACTCCCCCAAACTCATTGCAGTCTTGTGTCTAGTCCAGCAGTCTTCCGATTGGCACCTCCTTCCCCTGGCTGAGTGCAGCAGCCTTCCGATTGCCCCCGCCCCCCGGGCTGGTTTGCCAACCAAGCCCCGAGCTCGTGAGTCTGGACCCCTGTGTCTGGGCATGGGCTGATTCTGACGGCCGACACTACGGCCCCCTCCAGCCCTGCTTGAAGATGTTCGGTGGTGGTATGTGAATAAAAAACAAATGAAAACTTCAGAAATCCAAGAAACGTCCATGTACTCCATTGAAAGGTAAAAAAAAGTAGAACTTTAATATGGATATTTCAAGTGTTAGAGACTCCCTCCAAAAACTTCGATGAAAAGCAATGGTGTCTTTCAGTGCCGATTTTTCAATGTGCGCTGCTTTCTGTTAACTCACCAGAAGGTTTTTTGGGAGTGGCCAGATACGTCGACCTAGGATAAAACATTTTTGGGCAAACTGCGACGTCAAAAAAACCTAACCTAGAAAAATCGTAACTAAAGCAGTTATGTCGGCGCAGATTCCAGGGAGAAACTTTAAAATTAAATAATTATGCCAGAAAAAACGGTGCGCGCCAAAAAAATGACGCAAAGGACCCCTGGAAAATTGAGCCCGGTATACATGGGGAGTGAGTGCATAAAAAGTTATTTTAATATCATCTTAGCCCAGTAACTGAATTACTACCTTGAAACACAATTCCAGATGTATATTAATCTATATAATGGGTCATTTTCCCATGAAGAAAAGCTGCAATCCTAATCCACCCTTCTGAGTCTAAGTTTGGTAAAGTGGCCCCATTTCTGTTACAGATTGTCAGTGGATTGCTTACTTCACTAACACAAGCAGGGTGTGACCCCAGGACATGCACATATGCTGTTTCCATTAGCATTTCCATATAAAGATATTCGTGTGAATGATGGGGGTGAGGAAGGGGTGAGTGAGTCTAATATTTGAAGGTGGGGGGAGAGAATGGGGTAAAGGGAACATTTTTAAAACTGATTGTAAATTATGTTGGCAGGAATTTGTGGAAATGACTTAGTAAGTGAAAACATATGGAAGGCTGCAGAGCCCAGTGAGTGATCTCTGCATGAGGCTGGAAAGTTTACTGTTGTCAAAATTTGTTGCCCTAGGAATGGAGAGGTTGCTGGGGTACAGACGTCACCTTGCAATCTGTATCTAATTTACAGCATGGAGGTTCAACCATCATCTGATTTACCGCAACACTTTCCCCAAATCTCGCGCCCCCCCTCCATTTCATGAACTCACACTGCAGTTCCGTTCTCATTATAGTGGTGGAGGCAAATTAACATTTGTAGTAGTATAGTTTAAAGAAAGTAGGTTTTAATTCTGTCTCAATCATGCAAAACTCCTAAATATCTTAAGATTCTGTGAAAGGTCACACAGCACAGACTGATTTATTGTTTCCCCTCCTGTACTCCCAGTGGTCAGGAGAGTGGGGTACTTTTTCAGACCTGTATTGCCTCTAGTTTTTCATCTTGAATATCTTCAAATTCTCTTCATTTTTGATGATTTGATTTGAATAAATAGCTTGGCAGAACAGAAGCTAATAGTCAACTAAGTCAGCTCCCAAACAACATTGTGAAATTGTAGGTTTGCAGAATTGTATATATAACTATTATATCTTCTGCAGTGTATTATGAACATTATAACAGCAACACTTAAAGGTTTCTCCAATTGTTGGCAATTATATTTAAAAGCACTGTCTTCATGAAAAACGTTGAAACATTTTTTTTGTTTGGGGAGGAGAAGAGCCAGTATGTAATTTTCACCATAATGCACCGTATATAAATGAACAATGATGTGTTCCAATGTGATTTGCATCATTCATTGCAAACATGAGCAGAAAATGCTGGAAAAATGAAGCAGATCAGCCTACAACTTTGGATGAAGAGAAAGGCCAGAATCCTTTCCTAAATGTCAGCCTGCTTTTTTTCTCTCCATGGATACAGGCTGACCTGCTGTATAGTTTCAGTACTTTTTTTTCAGATATCCATAATTTTCAGTTCTTTACAACAATATATTATTTGTTTGACAAACGTTGCTTCAAACATCAATGGGAATGAAAATGGGAAGAGATGTAAAACGAGCTGAGGATTCACTGCCTCCAGATTTACACAATCTGCCAAAGTCTAAATTACTCCCCTAATTTCCCAGCTCTTCCAGTGCACTAATCCCATGTTAGATGGAAATTGTGCGACTGGACCACTAAGGGATTTTTAAATGAGAAGACCCCACAACTTATGGTGGGGTCACCACTGGACAGCATCAGTGGCTGGCTCCTGGCTCAGGGGAGCAGAACTAATATCAAGAGTCTCAAATCCAACTCGTTCTTCTGGGATCAAAATCTTCTCTCTCTGATCTCATTAGGGTTTTTACGTGAAGTGAATTTAGACAGCTTCAAACAAGTTTCCATGGGAACGTGGATTTAGAACTGTCTATAATTTGTTATTAAATGGCACTAAATTTACATTTCAATGACATAAGTATAGCTGGTGTATTGAAATGCAAAGTCCCCAGTGTTACAGACCAGAGTGCTGGATGCTGACACTAGCTGCAAAAAGCAGCACAGGTTTCACCCCTAGTTCCTCACAGTACTGAGCTCAAGAATCCCCACTACAAAACAAATAAATATAATAAATCCAAAGTCAAGATTTTTAGTAAATCTTTTAAATTGATAGTGGTAACAATAAAAATAAACAGGGCATAAGCCTAATATTAGAACACAAACCTTACATTTGCTAGCATTTAAGTCTTGCATCTTTATTGCCCTCACTGGCATCATGCTGGCTTTGTTTAAAATTAAGTTGAGGTAGGAGTCGAACAGAAACACCTCCTTCTTTATGATAGCATGTTGCCAAAAATCCATAGCTACTTCAGCGGGAGTCCTCTAGAACAGCTGCAAAGTAGCAGAGATCTCGATAAGCCAGGTCACTGCCTTGCACAGTTGTTTCTGGAATGTGGGATTAGAGCTCCACCCACATCTACAAGGCCATCAATCTACATCAGGAGCTCCAGTGCTCTGACCCTCAGTCAGGGCCCAGCAAAATGGCGGAGGAGCTATGTTTAGCCTGACCTCCCCAGAGCCCTGTAGAAGTAGGGTAGGGTGACCATATTTTCTAAACCAACTCAGGGGACACATAGGGTGGGAGCACAGCAAAGTAGCCAGGACGTGTTTCAAGAAAACCGGTACAACGACTTTGTTGCTTCTGGTCATGGCATATACATAGAGACAACGCCATTTTAACTTTACACCGAATCTCAAATCTTGTGTGTGTTATGGAAATAGTGCGGTACCACCTATACCCTAACTTTTAATTTCTCAATTTTAAATGTTCCAAACAGAATGAGATATTCCATATAAGGTGCAAAACATCCGCTGTCTCAGAAGGTTTCAGAAACCTCCTCCCGGTGGGAGAATTTAGAGCTTGCCTTATTCATTAAAAAAAAACTCAATGTACCATGCGAATCTCTGAGGTAAAGTTACTCGCCTCACCCATCAGCTGTAAGGACTGGATTTTTGGCTTTGATGTTTTTGGGGCGATAATGGCGGCGGGGCGGGAAAGTTAGTGCCCGGGAATAGTTTGTGCCTCAGTAGGCAAGTTTGGGCAGCTGGGCCCTGATCAGGGGCCACAGCGCTAAGGGAGACGTTGTACACCTCTCTTAGGGAATTAGGATGGGAAACTCCCATGCTAAAGAGCTGGGCTGGGAGCGCTCTGAGAGACGTCTGGTGGGGGGGGCGGGGGGGGGGACCCTAAAAAAAGTACCGCAAAAACATTTCCAAAACATTGCTCACACCACCACAACACAAATTGTTTTTTCTTTTAATTTTTTTTGCAATCAAACTTATCTTAGGTGTCCATTATTTGCCTCTCCACTGTCGGGATCATTGGACCGCGGCGTACGGATTGGGCATGAATCAAAGAATCAAAACTCGCACCGGTGTCTCAACCAGGGGCATTGCACACCAGGCGCAGCTCTTCATGGCAGTGCTGCTCAGCGCCGCTGCTAAACCAGACCAGAGGGTCACTGCGGGGCACTGGAGGCTCACTGCATGGCCAAAACGCCTCACCACCGCCATTGCCGCCGCTCCGGGGTGAAAAACGGAGCAGAGAAGACTTGAAAATCCAGCCCAATACATCATAGAACCAACCAGGGAACAGGTTATTTTAGATCTTGTTTTGTATAATGAGACAGGGTTAATTAGTAAACTTATAGTAAAGGATCCTCTAGGAAAAGAGTGATCATAATATGATAGAATTTCACATTGAGTTTGAAAATGACTTTCTTAAGCCCAACACTAGAGTCTTAAATGAGCAGACTTTCAGCAGGTTTTTGACCTTCCGCGGCAAAAACCCAGTCATAAAGCCCAAGCGGAATCCTCGGGTACCTGTTTGCAGCGTTGCTTCCAAGTACTGTCGGGAGAGGTGTGCCAATGTGCAACAAAGCGGATAGTGTTTGCATCGGACTTTCAGCCCTCTCCCAACCTATACGCTGCGCCCAGAATAGCGACAGGTCAAACCTGTCGGTGCAGCCCTGCCAGCAGCAGTAAGTGTGAAAACCTGCAAAAAAGGTAAGTTAAAGTTCTTATTTTTTAATTGTTTTTCCGCGATTCGATAGATAAGGGTCTTGAAAATGTTTTTGGAATGTTTTTTGGAATTTTTTTTCCCCCTCCCAAGGCCTCTCTCGCAGTGCTCCTGGCCCCGGACTAAAGTTGCCGAAAGTCGCGGTTTACGCCCGAGTGCTTGTGCATCGCTTCCCTTACCAAAAGCTGAAAGTTCGGGCTGAAAACGGTAGCACAGCAAAAACAATAAGTTTCACGTATCGTTACCGTTTTCGCCAAAAAACCATGAAACCTGAAAATCCAGTCCTTAAACTTAAACAAAACCAATTACGTGGATATAAGGGGCGAGTTGGCTAAGGTAGATTGGGAAATTAGATTAAAAGGTCTGACAGTAGATAAGCAGTGGCAATAATTTAAAGAAATATTCTAAAATTCTCAATGAATATACATTCCATTAAGAAACAAAAATTCCATGGGAAAAGTGAGCCATCCGTGGCTAACTAATGAAGCTAAGGATAGTATTAGATTATAAGAAAAGGCTTCTAATATTGCAAAGAACAGTAGTAAGCCTGAGGATTGGGAGAGCTTTAGAAACCAGCAAAGGATGGCCAAAAAATTGATAAAAAGGAAGAAAATAGAATTAAAGAAAATTAGCAAGAAATATAAAAACAGATTGAAAGAATATGTAAAAAGAAAAAAGAGTAGCAAAAGTAAGTGTTGGTCCCTTATAGGCTGAGGCAGGAGAAATTATATTGGCGAACAAGGAAATGGCAGAGGCTTTAACCAAATATCTATCTTCTTAGTAGAAAACACAAAAAACATACCAAAAATAGTGGGGAACCAAGGAGTTAATGAGAGCGAGGAACTTAAAATAATTAATGTCAGTCGAGAAAAGTACTTGAGAAACTAATGGGTCTAAAAGCTGACAAATCCCCTGGACCTGATGGCCTACATCCTAGAGTTCTAAAAGAGATGACTACAGAGATAGTGGATGCATTGGTAGTGATGTTCCAAAATTCCCTAGATTCAGGAAAGGTCCCAGTGGATTGGAATGTAACCCTGCTATTCGAGAAAGGATGGAGAAAGAGAACTGGGAACTACAGGCCAGTTAGCCTGACGTCAGTCATTGAGAAAATACTGGAATCCAGTATTAAGGAAATGATAACATGGCACTTAGAAAATCATAATATGATCAGGCAGAATTAATTTGGTTTTATGAAATGTAAATTGTGTTTGACAAATTTATTTTTGAGGATGTAACTAGCAGGGTAGATAAAGGGGTACCAGTGGATGTAGTATCTTTAGATTTACAAAAGGCATTTAATAAGTTGCCACATAAAAAGTTGTTAAGCAAGATAAGGGCACATGGGGTTGGGAGTAAGGTATTAGCATGGATAAAAAATTTGGTTAACAGACAGAAAACAGAGAGTAGAGATAAACGAATCATTTTCAGATTGGCAGGCTGTTGCTAGTGGGGTACCACAAGGATCTGTGCTTGGGCCTCAGCTATTTACAATCTACATTAATGCAAGCCGTGATTCTTACCAACAGATCCACGAAGACCCAATACAAGTGCAGACCGGGGTCAAGCAAGGCTATGTCATCGCACAAACGCTCTTCTCAATCTTCCTCGCTGCAATGCTTCATCTCACCTTTAACAAGCTCCCTGCTGGAGTGGAGTTAATCTACAGGACAAGCAGGAAATTATTCAATCTCCAACAATCTCCAATTGTTCCAACCTCTGTCATTGAAGTACAATATACAGATGAACTCCAAACCATCGTTGACACTTTCACTGAAGCATACGAGAGTCTGGGCCTTACATTAAACATCAGTGAGACAAAGGTTCCCTACAAGCCTGCCCCCACCACACAGTACTGCTCCCCGATTATCAAGATCCATAAGGCGACCTTGGACAATGTGAACCATTTCCCATATCATGTGAGCTACTATCAGCAAGGGCAGGAATCGATGACGAAGTCCAACACCGCCTTCAGTGTGCCAGTGCAGCCTTCGGCCACCTGAGGAAGAGAGTGTCCGAAGACCAGGATCTCAAGTCCCAAGCTCATTGTCCACAGAGCAGTAGTGATACACGCCCTCCTATATGCTTGGCATGGACTATGTACAGTAAGCACCTTAAAGCACTGGAGAAGTACCAATGCTGCATCTGCAAAATCCTGCAAATTCATTGGCAGGTTAGGCACTCCAACATCAGCATTCTCTCTCGGGCCAACATCCCCAGCATCAAGGCATTGACCACGCTTGATCAGCTCCGATGGACGGGCCACATTGTTCGCATGCCCGATTCTAGACTCCAGAAACAAGCACTCTACTCCGAGCTATGTCATGGCAGGTGAGCACCAGGAGGGCAGAGGAAATGCTTCAAGGACACCTTCAAAGGCTCATTGAAAAAATGTAACATCCCCACCGACTCTTGGGAATCCTTGGCCCAAGACCACTCAATGTAGAGGAGAAGCATCCGAGAAGGCAGCGAACACTTCCAGTCTCTTTGCCAGGAGCACGCGGAAGCCAAGCACAAACAGCAGAAGGAGTGCACCTTAGAACTCATTTTTAGTATGGAAGCAAGTTATCCTCGACTCTGGGAGACTGCCTAAGAAGAAGAAGAAGCCATTAATGAGTTCGATGAAGGGACCGAATGTAGTGTATCCAAGTTTGCTGGCGATACTAAGCTAGATGGAAAAGTAAGATGTGAGGAGGACACAAAGAGCTTGTAAAGGGATATAGACAGGGAATGTGTAGGTAATAAGGTGACAGATGGAGTATAATGTAGGGATATTTGAGGTTATTCACTTTAGTAGGAAGAATAGAAAAACAGAATATTTTTTAAATGGTGAGAACCTATTAAAAGTTGGTGTTCAGAGAAATTTGGGTGTCCAAGTATAAGAATCAAAGAGAGTTAGTGTCATGTATTCAACTATCATTGTAACCCATGTATAAGTTGACCTAAGTTGTACACCTTGAAAACATTGACCACAAGGGGGTGAACTTGTGGGAGACACTCCTAACCTGGACTTTCAGGTACAAAAGGGGAAGCTCCACCCACCTTCATCACTTGAGGTCTTGGTAATAAAGATAACTGGTCACAGAGTGACCTTCTCTCAAGTATGGGCCTCGTGTACATTTATAGTGTACAGTAAGGACATATCATTGGCGACGAGAAACTAGGATTTAACGCGAGCATGGCCACTAGCAGCACAGGAGAGGTACTGTGTTGGTGATGATTGGGACGACTTTATTGAGAGACTACAGCAAAGTTTTGTCACTAAGGAATGGTTGGGACAGGATTCGGCCGACAAATGCAGGGCGCATCTCCTGACGGTTTGTGGATCCAGAACGTACTCCCTGATGAAGGACATTCTAGCGCCAGAGAAGCTGGCGGACAAGATGTTCGAAGAGCTCAGTAAGTTGATCGGGGAACACCTTAAACCGGTGAACAGCATGCACATGGCGAGACACCGGTTTTACACGCACCGGCGGCGAGAAGGGCAAAGCGTTCCAGATTTCGTGGCAGACCTCCGGTGACTGACGAGCCTATGTAAATTAACAGATGCATGCAGAGCGGAGATGCTGCGAGACTTTTTTATTGAGGGCATCGGGCACACTGGGGTTTTCAGGAAACTGATTGAGACCAAAGACTTGACCTTGGAAGTGGCGGCTCTGATAGCCCAGACATTTATCTCAGGGGAGAAAGAGACCAGAATGATGTATGACAAAAATCTTGGCTCAAATGCGGCAAACGACCAGGGAGTCAACATTGTTAACGCGGCACACAGTTCTCTAGGCAAACAAGGGCAATTGGACATGCCCCAACATGTAGTCGAATCCAAAAAGGGGGAATTCAACAGAGACAATAGCTAGCTGAACGGCGGTTCATGCCATCGCAATGGACAATGCGGCCAGTAATGGGGCCATCAACACCTGTTAATGGTGCACTTAAGGACAGTTACAGAGGCAGTCAGAGATGATCGACTGTTAATGGATCTTTTTTTTCCTACAACAGGGCCTCCAGCTCATGCTGGAGGTGTGGAGGCAAACACCCAGCCAGAGCTTGCAGGTGTCAGCAATATACATGCAGAAACTGCAACATCAGCGCTCACTTGGCACCTATGTGCAGGAAGCCTGCAGCCAGGTTGATGTACGAGGAGAATGGGCCCGATGTAAGCCCTACGAGGACAAATGAATACTGGGAGAGATCGCTGGAAGCTGAAGTTCAGTGAGTTCATGTGGAGCACATATACAGTTCATACACCAGGACGTCACCGATAATAATGAAAGTGCTCCTCAATGGCATCCCAGTATTAATGGAGCTAGACACGGGGGCCAGCCAGTCCCTGATGAGTATCAAACAGTTCGAAAGGTTGTGGGTGTCCAAGGCCAGGAGGCCAAAATTATTGCCGATTGATGCACAGCTACCGACATATACAAAGAAGATTATTCTGGTGCTAGACAGCGCCACGGTAGTCGTGACCCACAAAGATTCGGAGAAAAGGTTGCCACTCTAGATTGTCCCAGGGGACAGTCTCACATTACTGGGGAGGTATTGGCTTGCTGTCATGAACTGGAAATGGGGTGATGTCAATGCAATTTCTTCTGTGGAGCGAGTATCATGCTCACAGGTCCTGGACAAATTTGACTCATTATTTCAACCCAGCATTGGCACTTTTATGGGGGCCAAGGTAGTGTTTCACATAAACCCGGACGCCAGGCCAGTACACCACAAGGCCAGGAAAAGATAGAAGGTGAATTGGACCGCCTGCTGAGGGAAGGCATAATCTCGCCAGTCGAATTCAGTGACTGGGCGAGCCCGATCGTGGCGGTGCTCAAGGTGGATTGGTCGGTCAGGATATGTGGCGATTACATGGCCACCATCGATCGGGTGTCATTCCAAGATCAGTACCCGCTACCAAGAGTGGAGGACCTCTTTGCGACGCTATCCGGTGGCAAACTTTTTTCAAAATTGGACCTGACCTCAGCTTACATGACCCAGGAGCTGACAAGTGATTCGAAGAAGCTGACCACCATCATGACACACAAGGGGTTGTTTGAGTACAACAGATGTCCGTTCGGGATTCGTTCGGGCGCCGCGATCTTTAAGCGAAATATGGAAAGCCTTCTCAAGTCGATTCCAAGGACGGTGGTTTTTCAAGACGACATCCTCATCACGGGTTGCGATACTGAAGAACACATCCACAACCTGGAGGAGATGCTACGCAGACTGGACCGGGTAGGGCTGCGACTGAAAAAGGTGAAGTGCGTCTTCTTAGCTCCAGAGGTAGAATTCCTGGGGAGGAGGGTAGCAGCAGACGGGATCAGAACTACTGTGTCCAAAATGGAAGCGATCCAGAGAGCACCCAGACCGCATTTCACGACGGAGCTGCGTTCGTTCCTGGGGCTCCTGAACTATTTTGGCAACTTTCTTCCCAAATTGAGCCCGCTGTTAGAGCCACTACACGAGCTCCAATGCAAAGGTCGCGATTGGGTATGGGGGGACAGTCAGGAAAGGTCTTTTGATAGAGCACGCAACTTGTTAACGTTATATGACCCGTGTAAGAAACTTGTTCTAACGTGCAATGCGTCATCCTATGGGGTTGGGTGTGTGTTGCAGCATGTGAATGCCAATGGTCAGTTAGAGCCGGTAGCTTATGCCTCCAGAAGTCTGTCCCAGGCAGAAAGGGGCTACAGGATGGCGGAAAAGGAAACGCTAGCATGTGTATAAAAAAAATTCACCAGTACATGTTGAGCTGGAGACAGATCACAAGCCCCTAACGTCCCTTTTGGCCGACAACAAGGCCATAAATGCGAATGCATCGGCCCGCATACAGAGGTCGGCACTTACGTTAGCCGCCTATGACTACACAATTCGGCATAGACCGGACACTGAAAACTGCGCTGATGCACACAGCAGGCTCCCACTAGCCACCACTGAGGGAGCAACTGAGCATGATGCTGAGATGGTCATGGCTGTTGAAGCTTTCGAAAGCGAAGGCTCACCCGTGACAGCCCGTCAGATTAAAGTCTGGACAAATAAAGACCCGCTACTGTCTTTAGTTAAGAAATGTGTCCTGAATGGGGACTGGGCAGCCACGTACGTGGCATGCCCTGAGGATTTTAACCATTTCATAGGCGCAAGGATGAACTCTCGATTCAGTCCGATTGCCTACTGTGGGGAAACCGAGTAGTCATGCCCCAGCGGGGCAGAGAGGTGTTTATCAGAGAACTTCACAATGAGCACCCAGGTATTGTCATGATGAAGACAATTGCCAGGTCACACATTTGGTGACCAGGGATAGATGCAGACCTGGAACTTTGTGTTCGCAGGTGCAACACGTGTGCTCAGCTGGGCAACGCACCCAGGGAAGCCCCCCTTAGCCCTTGGTCCTGGCCCGCCAAGCCATGGTCACGCATCCATGTGGACTACGCAGGTCCTTTCATGGGAAAAATGTTTTTGGTTGTAGTAGACGCCTACTCCAAATGGATTGAGTGTGCCATTTTAAATTCAAGCACATCCTCTGCCACGGTAGAAAGTCTACGGGTAATGTTCGCCGCCCATGGTCTACCGGATGTCTTGGTCAGAGACAATGGCCCGTGCTTCACAAGCACTGAATTCCAGGACTTCATGGCAGGCAATGGAATCAACCATGTCAGAAAGGCCCCTTTCAAGCCGGCCTCAAACGGCCAGGCGGAACAAGCAGTGCAGATAATCAAAAAGAGGATGCTCAGAATCCAAGGGGGTTCCCTACAAAGCCGCTTATCACGCCTCCTGTTGGCCAATAGATCCCGACCACACTCGCTCATAGGGATTCCACTCGCAGAGCTGCTAATGAAAAGGACGCTCAAAACCAGGTTATCCCTTATACACCCTACTGTGAAAGAAATTGTTGAGAGCAGGCATCAGTCACAATGTGACTACCATGACAGGAATGCGAGGGCGCGATGTATTGATGTCAATGACCCTGTTTTTGTCCTTAATTATGCTGCAGGGCCCAAATGGCTTGCAGGCACTGTGATTGCCAAAAAGGGGAATAGGGTTTTGGTAGTTAAACTTACCAATGGACAAATCTGCCGCAAACACGTGGATCAAACTAAAAGGAGGTTCAGCAACCCCATAGAAGAAGAAGAGGAAGAACACGACCTAGAGTTTACTCTACCACAGGTGACCGAACACCAGAACCAAGTGGAGGAAAGCCCAACAGTGGGCGGTCTGGACAGGCCTGAGGCACCGCAAACAGCAGACACTCAGGCCAGCGCCCAACAACCGGAGCCCCAACTCAGGCGCTCTACAAGGGAACGTAAACCACCAGAGAGCCTTAACCTGTGATCCCAATAAGACTTTGGGGGGGGAAGTGATGTCATCTTTCAACTATCATTGTAACCCATGTATAAGCTGACCTAAGTTGTACACCTTGATAACATTGACCACAAGGGGGTGAACTTGTGGGAGACACTTTTAACCTGGACTTTCAGGTATAAAAGGGGAAGCTCCACTGACCTTCATCACTTGAGGTCTTGGTAATAAAGGTAACTGATCACAGAGTGACTTCCTCTCAAGTCTGGGCCTCGTGTGCATTTATACTGGACAGTAAGGACATATCAGTTAGCGTGCAGGTACAGCAAGCAATTAGGAAAGCAAATGGCATGTTGGCCTTTATTGCTAGAGGGTTGGAGTACAAGAGTAAGGGGGGCCGAAATTCAAGGTCTTAAAGAGACTTGTTAATACCCGTTTGCGCCGGCCATTCCTAAAAATTGAATGACCACCGCTTTGGGGAAAACAGGCCGACCGAACTAAATTCAGGTCGGGGATTTTTCGGCCTGGAACTGACTCCGCCCAAGTAGTTGCACCGCCAATTTAAAGCAATAAAAAAATACTTACCATCGATTTTCAGCTCCATCCGTTGATCCCCCGCTGCGCGATGCCGCCAGCAGATGTTTCTGCCTGTGCACCATCTCCGAACTGCGTGCGGCCTGGCAGCACGGCTGCCCTTAAAGGGGGGGGCCCACTGCAGGAGAGACATTTTTGCCGGCCGACTAGCCGATCGGCCAATGGGCAGCTGGCCCGGTCGATGACCTCCCTGGTGGCCCAGTGGCCAAAGTTAAAAAATTATAGATTCTCTCCCCTGTAACGGAGGGGAGAGAGCATGGTGATACACACCGGCTGTGACGTCACCACGACTCCACCGCTGATTGACAGCAGCAGAGGCCCCAAGTGACCCATTTTCAACCAGTCAGCCTGGCTTTGAATCTAAGGCCTGCCCCATTATGATCCATGTCCTATCGGACTTTGAAAAAATGTAAAGGTCCTGAAAATGGATCTACTTACTGTACAAGGAGTTCCAGCGGTAAGCACCACTGTAAAACTCATAGGTGCGCCAGCTTTATGGTGCACCTGAATTTCAACCCCAAGAAGTCTTGAAGGGTGCAAAATTTCACAAGAACCCCCCCTCCCCCCCACCGCCAGTGTTTGGGCTCATTTGAAAGGAAATTTAATTTGGGACTATCTACCAGAAAGTTTGAAATCCTAAAATGCTGATGGAAGAAACTACGAACTTTAATCGAATTTTGGATTTTAAAAGACAAATTCAAGGCTGTGGACGGTCCTAAAGAATTAACAGGAGACAACTTAATTATTGGAATTGTCTGGATGTTGGGTCTAAGTTAACTTGTCTGGAGAAATGGGTATTCGAGAATCCTTCTCCACAAGAGACATTAACATTCCAACAAATAACCCAGAGATAGTCAACCATCAACCTGAATCTGGAAAACCGTTTCAGCATATACATCATAAAGAGGCCCAATCCAGCCTGTATGCGAAAAACTAAGCACAAAGGACATTGCGATTCCCAAGCTAATATTTCCATCAGGAAACAGTTTTCGAACATCAACCCACCCAAAACATATTGACTTTTAATGTGCCCGCCAAAATATTACAAAGAGTCAAGCTCGCCAAATTTAAACTAAGAATTCTGAACTGATTTGGTGCCAAGATTAGAACTACTCAAACCATATAACTTGCCCCTGTTTTCAACAGAGGTTAGGTTGCTAAGTAGCTACAAGGTTGCTACTACCTCAGACGACACACTTTGCCATACAACCGAGACCAAGCTGATGTCATCAAGACAAGGAGAGAAACCAACGCGACACTTGTAAACTAGCTTCTCCAGCCTCGAAGTCCTGAAGTCCTGAAGGAAGGAAGAACATCACCATCGCGGTAGCCACATGGTACCAACGGAAAACACCGCGATCGACCAAACTCAAAACAAAACACCAACGGGAAAAAACCGAAGAATCGAAAAGTTTCCACTCTACAATCTAATCCTGACCTACCAACGGGTAAAACATTACCTAAAAGACTGTAGAAACCTACTTCTAGCCAAAGAAAACGGGTACTTACCCCACAGATCCAAAACACGCCTTACTGCATCAGCGGACTCAACCCAACTGAAGATTGCGCAGCAAGATGTCTTCTCCGACGTTCGGGGTACGGCAAACAGACCCTACCACATCCAGCAAACCCTGAAACTGTGATCTGCCGCTAACTGTCAAAAGGATTGGTAAGCATGGTCCCTACCTGCTCTGGAGTCCAACCTAGCTAGAATTAGGTATTGGGAGGTGGGAGGTGTAATTTTACTGTAACCCCCTTTGAATGTAATGTGTTGTTCTCTATTAGAGTCATTATAAGCTATTGTAACCCCCTCTGAGTGTGTAAGCATTGTTCTTCAATAAGTTTGAATAAGTTTTGACATTGTACTTTCTTATTAGAGTAATTATAAGTCTGTAATTCCTTGACTGTAATAAAATCAAAGTTCTTTTGCATCAAACCAGTGTCCTTTGCACTTTGTCACATCCCCCAAATAAATCCAGAGTCTAGAACCCAAGGGAGTGGGAGCGATTTGAACCGCTCAAGTTGGTCAGTAGGGAACCTGACCCCCTCATAGAGACCACCCCCTTATAGACTTGCTACAATTGTACAGGGCTCTGGTGACAGTGCACAGTTTTGTTCTCCTTATTTAATGAAGGACATAATTGCCTTCGGGGCGGTGCAACAAAGGTCCACTAGATTAATCCCTGGGATGATAGGGTTGTAAAATGCAGAGCGACTGAGTAGATTGGGCCTTAACTTTCTGAAGTTTAGAAGAATGAGAGGCGATTTCATTGAAACACATAAGATTCTGAGAGGGATTGACAGGGTAGATGCTGAGGGATTATTTTCTGTGGCTTGCAAGTCTAGAACTAGGGAGGATAAGGGGCTGGCCTAATATGACAGAGATGAGGAGAAATTTCTTCACTCAGAGTGTTGTGAATCTTTGGAATTCTCTGCCCCAAAGGGCTGTGGATGCTCAGTCATTGAGTATATTCAAGGCTGAGATAGATAGATTTTTAGACTCCAGAGTAATTAAGAGATAGGGCAGGAAAGTGGAGTTGAGGTCGAAGATCAGCCATGATCTTATTGAATGATGGAGCAGGCTCGAGAGGCCGTATGGCCTATTCCTGCTCCCAATTCTTATGTTCTTATGTTCTCTGACAGGGCCCTCGGCTTCTCTCATACATTTTAAAGGTTCTTCACATTGGCCAGTCATTATTGACTGAAACACAGGATCAGGTGACCCACTTCCCCAGAGTACGGTACAGCCTGGTCTATCGATGGAGCCTTTGCTCCATCACGCTGCTTTGTGGGAAGGCAGGGCCACCATCGTCACCGCCATTCAACAGGCTCCTGGAATACATTCCTGTGCTCAACCCGTCATGAATAGGACAAGAAGCTCCCCTGGGGTTTCTTTACATTGGTATTTAAAAAAAACAAAGATGAAATGTTTCCAGTTTATTCAAAAATAAAGTTAAAATCCAACTCCTATCGACCAGCGAATCAATGAATATGACTGTATTCGGAGACGAGTTTCCTGAACTGGGGACTCTGCTGGGAACATTGTTATCCAATGACACAGTACCTAATCCAAGGACTGTTGCCGGAAAATGGGGACGTATGGTCAGTCTAATGTAGAGCTCGCTTAGGGGCCCTGACTGACAGGATCCAAAGATCAAGGAAGAAATTTTTTTTTAAATATTACAAGTGGCTCCTTGACACAGGGCTGATGGGTGGCTGCATCTTACCCTTTCCGGGTGGGTCTTGGCATCCCTTACAGCTTCCAGCCTCTTTGGCAAGTGCACCTCACCCCCTGACCCTGTGAACTTCGATGGTGGAGGGAGTGAATGTTTAAAGTGGGGGATTTGATGCCAATCAAGTGGGCTGGTTTGACTTGGATGGTGTCGACTTGAGTGTTGTTGGAGTTGCATTCATCCAGGCAAGTGGGGAGTATTCCATCACACTCCTGATTTGTGCCTTGTGGCTGTGGAAAGGCTTTGGAGAGTCAGGAGATAAGTCACCTGCGCAAAATACCCGACCTCTGACCTGCTCTTGTAGCCATAGTATTTATGTGGCTGGCCCAGTTAAGTTTCTGGTCAATGGTTGATGGTGGGGGATTCTGCGGTGATAATGAGATTGGGAATTAATAATCATCATCGTAGGCGGTCCCTCGAAAAGAGGATGATTCGCTTCCACGCCAAAAAAAAAGGATGAGTTTGGAAATGGCGGAGACTTCGAATAAATATTTTGTATCGGTCTTCATGGTAGCAGATTCTAAAAACATCCCAATAACAGATAATCAAGGGGCTATAGGGAGTGAGGAACTTAAAACAATCACTATCACTAAAGAAAAAGTACTTGGTAAAATATTGGGACTAAAGGTGGACAAGTCCCCTGGACCTGATGGCCTGAATCCCAGGGTCTTCAAAAAAGTGGCTGCAGAGATAGTGGATGCCTTGGTTGTAATCTACCAAAATTCCCTGAATTCTGGAGAGGTCCCAGCGGATTGGAAAAGCGCAAATATAATGCCCCTATTTAAAAAAAAAGGCAGACAGAAAGCAGGAAACTATAGCCCAGTTAGCCTAACATCTGTCGTTGGGAAAATGCTGGAGTCCATTATTAAGGAAGCAGTACAGGGACATTTGGAAAAGCATGATTCAATCAAGCAGAATCAGCATAGTTTTATGAAAGGAAAATCATGTTTGACAAATTTGCTGGAGTCCTTTGAAGATGTAACAAGCAGGGTGGATAAGGAGGAACCAGTGTGTTATGTATGTAAACATTACCAATGTGTAAGACTTGCCACCAGGGGGCGCACATGTGGGAGACCCAAGGGTCACCTGCACACCACGGGCAAGTAGGTATAAAAGGCAGTCCACCATGCTGCCTCCTCACTCTGGAGTTAAAATAAAGAGACCAAGGTCACAACAGTTTGAGCTTAAGATATACAGTCTTGTGGAGTTATTCTAAACGTAACACAGTGGATGTGGTGTATTGGACTTCCAGAAGGCATTCGATAAGGTGCTGCATAAAAGGTTACTGCACAAGATATTTAAAAAAGGAGGCAGACAAAAAGCAGGAAACTATAGACCAGTTAGCCTAACATCTGTGCTTGGGAAAATGTTAGAGTCCATTATTAAAGAAGCAGTAGCAGGACATTTGGAAAAGGAAAATTCGGTCTGGCAGAGTCAGCATGGATTTATGAAGGGGAATGTTTGACAAATTTGCTGGAATTCTTTGAGGATGTAACGAACAGGGTGGATAAAGGGGAACCAATGGATGTGGTGTATTTGGACTTCCAGAAGGCATTTGACAAGGTGCCACATAAAAGGTTACTGCACAAGATAAAAGTTCACAGGGTTGGGGGCAATATATTAGCATGGATAGAGGATTGGCTAATTAACAGAGAACAGAGAGTCGGGATAAATGGTTCATTCTCTGGTTGGCAACCAGTAACTAGTGGGGTGCCGCAGGGATCAGTGCTGGGACCCCAACTATTTACAATCTATATTAACGACTTGGAAGAAGGGTCTGAATGTAACGTAGCCAAGTTTGCTGACATTACAAAGATGGGAGGAAAAGCAATGTGTGAGGAGGACACAAAAAATCTGCAAAAGGACATAGACAGGCTAAGTGAGTGGGCAAAAATTTGGCAGATGGAGTATAATGTTGGAAAGTATGAGGTCATGCACTTTGGCAGAAAAAATCAAAAAGCAAGTTATTATTTAAATGGAGAAAGATGGCAAAGTGCCGCAGTACAGCTGGACCTGGGGGTACTTGTGCATGAAATGCAAAAGGATAGTATGCAGGTACAGCAAGCGATCAGGAAGGCCAATGGTATCTTGGCCTTTATTGCAAAGGGATTGGAGTATAAAAGCAGTTAAGTCTTGCTACAGCTCTATAAAGTATTGGTGAGGCCACACCTGGAATACTGCGTGTAGTTTTGGTTTCCATATTTACAAAAGGATATAGTTGCTTAGGAGGCAGTTCAGAGAAGATTCACTAGGTTGATTCCAGGGATGGGGGGTTAACTTATGAGGAAAGGTTGGGTAGGTTGGGCCTCTACTCATTGAAATTCAGAAGAATGAGAGGTGATCTTATCGAAACATATAAGATTATGAGGGGGCTTGACAAGGTGGATGCAGAGAGGATGTTCCCACTGATGGGGGAGACTAGAACTAGAGGGCATGATCTTAGAATAAGGGGCCGCCCTTTTAAAACAGAGATGAGGAGAAATTTCTTCTCTCAGAGGGTTGTAAATCTGTGGAATACGCTGCCTCAGAGAGCTGTAGAAACTGGGACATTGAATAAATTTAAGACAGAAGTAGACAGTTTCTTAAATGATAAGGGGATTAGGGGTTATGGGGAGCTGGCGGAGAAGTGGAGCTGAGTCCATGATCAGGTCAGCCATGATCTCATTGACTGGCGGAGCAGGCTCGAGGGGCCATATGGTCTACTCCTGTTCCTATTTCTTATGTTCTTATGTTCTTATACGAGCCCACGGGGTGGGGGGGAATATATTAGCATGGATAGCGGATTGGCTAACTAACAGAAAGCAGAGAGTGGGGATAAATGGGTCATTTTCTGGTTGGCAAACGGTAACTAATGGGGAGCTGCAGGGATCAGTGCTGGGGCCTCAACTATTTATAATCTATATTAATAACTTGGATGAAGGGACCGAGTGTAATGTAGCCAAGTTTGCTGATGATACGAAGATGCGTGGGAAAGCAAGTTGTGAGGAAGACACAAAAAATCTGCAAAGGGATATAGACAGGCTAAGTGAGTGGGCAAACATTTGGCAGATAGAGTATAATTTGGGAAAGTGTGAGGTTATCCATTTTGGCAGGAAAAAATAAAAAAGCAAATTATTATTTAAATGGAGAGAAACTATAAAATGCTGCAGTAAAGAGGAGCCTGGGGGTACTTGTGCATGAAACTCAAAAAGTTAGCATGCAGATACAGCAAGTAATCAGGAAGGCAAATGGAATGTTGATCTTTATTGCAAGGGGGATAGAGTATAAAAGCAGAGAAGTCCTGCTTCAACTGTACAAGGTATTGGTGAGGCCACACCTGGAGTGCTGCATACAGCTTTGGTCTCCTTATTTAAGGAAGGATATACTTGCATTGGAGGCAGTTCAGTTTACTAGTTTGATTCCAGAGATGAGGGGGTTGACTTATGAAGAAAGGTTGAGCAGGTTGGGACTATACTCATTGGAGTTTAAAAGAATGAGAGGTGATCTTATTGAAACATATAAGATACTGAGGGAGCTCGACAAGGTAGATGCAGAGAGGATGTTTCCACATGTGGGGGAATCTAGAACTAGGGTGCAGAGTTTAAGAATAAGGGGTTGCTCATTTAGAACTGAAATGAGGAGAAATTTCTTCTCTCAGAGAGTCCTGATCTGAGGAATTCTTTGCCCCAGAGAGCTGTGGAGGCTGTGTCATTGAACATATTTAAGGTGGAGATAGACAGATTTTTGAGTGATAAAGGAATAAAGGGTTATGGGGAATGGGCAGGGAAGTGGAGCTGAGCCTAAGATCAGATCAGCCATGATCTTATTAAATAACGGAGTAGGCTCGAGGGGCCAAATGGCCTACTCCTGCTCCAAATTCTTATGTTCTTATGTGAAGCCATTGAATGTCAAGGGACAGTGGTTAGAAGCTCTCTTTTTGGAGATAGTCATTGTCTGGTGAATGTTACTTGCCACTTATCAGCCCAAGTCGTCCAGGTCTTACTGCATGCAGGCACGGACTGCTTCATTATCTGAGGAGTTGCAAATGGAACTTACTCTGGCAATCATCAGCGAGCATTCCCGTTTCTGAGCTTATGATGAAGGGAAGGTCATTTATGAAGCAGCTGAAGTTGGTTGGGCCTAGGACACTACCCTGAGGAACTCCTGCAATAATGTCCTGGGGCTGAGATGATTGACCTCCAACTACCACAACCATCTTCCTTTGTGCTAGGTATGACTCCAGCCAGAGGAGAATTTTCCCCCTGATTCCCATTGACTTCAATATTACTAGGGCTCCTTGATATCACACTCGGTCAAATGCTGCCTTGATGTCAAGGGCCGTCACTCTTACCTCGCCTCTAGAATTCAGCTCTTTTGTCCATGTTTGGACCAAGACTGTAATGACGTCTGGAGTTGAGTGGTCCTGGCGCAACCCAAACTGAGCATCGGTGAGCAGGTTATTGGTGAGTAAATGCCACTTGATAGCACTGTCGACGACACCTTACATCACTTTGCTGATGATTGAAAGTAGATTGTTGGGGCGGTAATTAGCCAAATTGGATTTATCCTGCTTTTTGTGGACAGGACATAGCTGGGCAATTTTCCACATTGTTGGCTAGATGCCAGTATTGTAGCTATACTGGAACAGCTTGGCTAGAGGCGCAGCTGTTCGAGAGCATGATAGCCAGGATGTTGTCGGGCCACATAGCCTTTTCTGTATCCAGAAGAAGAAGATAGAAGAAGAAGTCCAGTATCAATCACAACCCCAAACAGAAGTCAAATGAGGTTCTGCCAGACCAACCCTATATTTAGGAAGAATTTTAAGACAGAGTCTAATAGAGAATACCATTACTTGAGTACTTGTACCTTCTAATGCACAAAAGTAATCTGACCATGTGCCTAATGCAAAACAATGGAGCGTAATTTGCAGTCAGCAGCTAAGCGACAGTGATTGCTGCTGACCTTGAAGAAAGCTGCCCATAGAGATCTCCCGATCTCAGCGGCGAGAATTTTAGCTTTCTCAACATGAAATTGATTGTAGCGCTGACAAAAGGGGATTTCCAGCGAACAGCACCAGTGATGTCATCAAGTTGTCTAAATAACCAATCACATTGAAGAATTATCAGACAGTAAACCAGAAAATGAAAGCACTGATTATCCGCACTTTTTAAAATTGCTATGGAGAGTGAAATAAAGATTGGGATATACACATGAGGTTAAGGTAGAAGTTGAAGTATCATTTTTATATTTTTATATTTTTTTTAAATCTAGTAATCGAGAGAAGAGAATCTATTCCATTATCTTTTCTTCCAACCCTCCCAGTTCACAATTGCATTCTTCTCCCTTTCCTGTCTTGATTTAACTTCAGGGTTTCAGAGGGCTCCAGAATCTGCTATTCCACTTGGACGTAGAGGAAGAACCACACTCCAAGCCAAAAGGCTAGAAATTGCGTAGCACCCCATTTGGGTCGATAACTTCTGTGGGAGCACAAAAGCATCAGCGGGCGCTACACAAGCTAAGGCGAACTTCCAGTTTAGTGGAAGGAAGTGGAGCACTAAATGAAATGCTATCACTTCCCTTGGAATGCTAAAGCCGGCAAGTAGGACAGTAGCGGTACAGTATCCAGTGCAGCGCTGCCGGGATCGGTGGCTCCTTTCCTCCCTTAAAGGGAAGGGCCATTGCTGCAGGCTCTGCATTAAATCGATTTCTCTCCTTGCCGACGGCAGCCGCGATCTGTGACGATCAGCCCCAAGTACTCTAACAGAGTGCAGGGCTGATCAATCGCGGCCAAAGAAAAGGTAACAAAAGTGCACAGAAGGCACCAGAAAAATGTTGTACTTACCTCACTGGCGATCTTCTTAAATACTGCTCCCCTAGCGGCCGGCCTACCTCACAATGCCTCCTGCAGCTGCTGGTGTTGACGCCCGGCGATGCTGACATCTGAGACCGTACTGGGACGCTGCGCTCCCGATGATGTCACAATCTCCGGACGCAGGAGATTGTGATGTTAGGAGTTACCGCTGGCGCAAACCACCAAGGCAAGTTCGCAGGCGTTGGTACTCTCGCCTGGCCCGGCTGCAAAGCCGGCGGCGCCCCGTTATTACCCCCCAGGCACGCTAACGGGAGGCGCAAAGGAGCCCAATTTCTCCCCCAAATAGTTGGTAAATCTGAGATCCGCTTTATAGTGGAATGATAGAAGTCATGTGTAATTAATCTAATCCTGCAGAAAAAAAGAAACCTGTAGAAGATATTTCACTGTTTAAAAAAAAAATCAATATTTATACAATTCCAGTCTTTGACTCTCTTGTTAATAAGCAATTCCAGCCTGCAGTGAAAATAGTTTGATCTGATAACGTGTAGTAATGTGGAAGATCAGACCTTCCTCTGACTGAAACCATTAAGGTGCTAGGCTATTTGTTTATTAAGTTTAATAATCAATTTGGGGCTTTAATCCATTGGCAATGTTTCCATATCATTATTTACTTTAAAATAAATAAACCTTTCATATCAAAGCTATCATCAGTTTCTCTTTGACAAAAGTGACTTATGTACCATTTTCCCATTTCAGGATGACAATTGCTCTTTTTATGTTTAGTTCCCCCATTTTTCTTGGTCTCTCTGGCTAACACACTATGAAATGGAAAGGGTGTGTCAATGGGCAGCTGGCTGCCAGGAGATGTGTGACAGCAACCCATGAATGACTCACTCTGATTTTGACTTTCTCCTGTGAAAAAGCATTTTACCTCCACTTTGTCTCATGGCTGACATCAGGAACTCAGCACATTGGGATATGAGAGCACAAACCTATATCTTACCACTCTTGTGGGGCAACATATTTCTGTTGCTGTACACTGATGACACCCAGCTCTACCTCACCCCCACTTCTCTCGACCTTTCCACGGTCTCTAAATTGTCAGACTGCTTCTCCAATTAAATATTGGGAAGACCGAATCCCATGGCCGGGATTTTGCTCACCACGGCGACGTCGGTAGCCGGTCCTGACCCCATTGTTGGCTCCATACCCACTCTGTGAAATGAATTTACATTAATGGGGCTTGTTATTACCGGCAACTTAGAGGAAGCGGGTCTAGTTATGTCATTCGATGGCACATCATCAGCTGGCTTCTTTAAAGGGACCATGTCCAAATTTATTTTGACATTTGTGCTGTCAGTGTTCTACAGCAATGAAGTGCTGCAAACACTGACAAACACTGCACAGAGGTGCAGGACTGCACCCAGGTTCTCCCACAACTCCCTCCATATGCTAATGGAGGGAGTCACAGCTTGCAGGGAAGTCCTCTTCCCTCCCCAGGACACCAACATAGCCTGGTTGCACATTGCATAGGAGGTCACAAGCAGGGATGTCATCATGAGGACCTGGGTGCACTGGCGCAAATCTTTCAATGATCTCAATAGATCACGAAATGTGAGTACAAAGCCACACTCAACCTCATCCTGCTGTGCCTCTCATCATATCCCCATCACTCTGACTTCCTTACCGTATCCCTGCACATTCTTACTCACATCAACATAACTTGCAAACCCACCCATCCCTCTCTATCTATCTACATTATCACATCCCCATTTCACTGGCCACTTCTCAAACTCACCCTCATCCAAGTGCAATCATACCAACTAACAACATGCAAGGGTAGGCAATTGGGTGTTTTATCCAATGTTCATGTAAAGTTTCTGTTAATGTGCTGTCAAAGATTGAAACCTTTATTTTCAACACTTTGCGTTCATGCGTACCTTTGGAAGTGACTTAGTGAGTTGCAGTGAATGGTGAGACATAACAGTACTCCTCCCCCGCAATGGTGGTGAGTGTGAAAGGAATGGCTCGGGCATTGTAGGGATGCTTTATGGTATTGGTGTGGGGTGGTGCCAACCTGGCGCATCATATGGCAGTTGGGGTGTACAGCGTCAAGTGAAGTAAATCTGGCCATGATGAGTCCATCTCTGGCCTCCTGGGCAGTAATGTGCTCAGATGCTGATGCCCTGTGTCCTGTGCAGCAATAGGTGATTGCGGAGAAGGTTGGTGTTGTTGTTGGTGCTGCCGATGTGCCTGGTGCTGCTGGTGTTGGGGCTGATCATGGTGAGATTCTGTGGACCAAGTTGAGAGTATAAAGGGTACCCATGATAATGGAATAGATGGCAGGTGAAGTAAAGATGACAGACGCATTCTGTCAATAGTGAGAGAGTTCTTCAAATGAGGTGAGAGTGGTTGGAGAGTGGAAAGTGGAAAGCCTGCAGAATTTGTGCTGGAAATGGAGTGAGAAAACGCTTCTGCCTAAGGAAAGTGATCATCTGTCAAGTGGGAGCTTTTACTGTACATTTGAAGCTGTCAAGTAATCAGCTGGAGCAATGGTCACTGAACTCACACCTCAACTTGACATCCATGGTTTGCACACAGCGGGGATCATGAAGTTAAAGAAAAAAGATAAGTGAAAAAAGGCTGTTAAGCATTTGGCAACTAGATGCTAATCATTTTAATTGGATCCCCCGCCACTGCCATTCGGGTCTGCTCAGCATTGATAGGCCCGACATTGGGAAAGGCGTGTGGCGGCGGGTTGACAGCGGGTTCCCGACCCGCTGTCTAAAATATCAACTTTCCCACCTGACCCGCCATTAATCGGGCCCACTGCCCCACAACCCTGCAAAATTCTGGCCATTGTTTTCAGTCCCCGCCACAATCTCCGTTCTCTAGCCACTGACTCCATCCCTCTCCCTAACATCTGTCTAAGGCTGAACTATACTGTTTGTAACCTTGGTGTCATATTTGACCATAAAATGAGCTTCCGACCACATATCCATGGCATAACTAAGACCGCCTATTTCCACCTCCGTAACATTGCCTGTCTCCGTTCCTGCCTTAGCTCATCTACTGCTGAAACCCTCATCCATGCCTTTGTTATCTCTAGACTTGACTAATCGCATTTCTGGCTGGCCTCTCACGTTCTACCCTCCGTAAACTTAAGGTAATCAAAAACGAGACTGCCCGTGACCTAACTTGCACCAAATCCCCTTCATGCATTACCCTGCGCTCGCTGTCTAAAATATCAACTTTCCCACCTGACCCGCCATTAATCGAGCCTACTGCCCTCCATGTGCTTGCTAACCTACATTGGCTCCCGTTCAAGCAATGCCTCGATTTCAAAATTCTCATCCTTGTTTTCAAATTCCTCTATGGCCTCGCCCCTCCCTATGTCTGTAATCTCCTCCAGCCCCACAACCCCACAAGATATCTGCACTCCTCTAATTCTGCCCTCTTGAACATCCCTGATTATAATTGCTTAACCAATGGTGGCTGTGCCTTCAACTGTCTAGGCCCCAAGCTTTGGAATTCCCTCCCTAAACCTCTCTGCTTCTCTACCTCTCTTTCCTTCTTTAAGATACTCCTTAAAACCTACCTCTTTGACCAAGCTTTTGGTCAGCTATCCTAATTTCTTCTTATGTGGCACGATGTCAAATTTTTGTCTTATAACACCCCCACGTTAAAGGTGCTATGGCCCCTATTTTCGCCATCATTGGGTGCCGTTTTCGTGGCGCCCGGAGATTTTTTTGGCGTAGTGGGTCAGTTTAAATTTTCCCCAACGTTTTGGCGCCGGCGCTGACCATCAGCGCCAGAGTTTTTGGCGCTAGTTATTTTGCCGCTGGTCTACGTTGTAAAGGGATTCCGTGCCATTTCTGGCCATTTAAGCCATTTTCCCCAACACCGATTTTTTTCAAAACGCTGCAGAGAGACCTTAGACCCCATTTTAAAAAAACCTACCTTAAGTTAATTAAATCGGCGCTGGCCCGCTGCAATTCCTGGCCGAAGGTCCTCCACACCAGACCGAGCAACAAACTCCAGGCACATTGAAAAATAAACTTGCAGAAGAACCTGGATTTTATAAACAAGACTGATGGGGGAAATTTTCAACTTTGCCCCAAAGGGATCACCTGGCAGAGTAGATCACAGCTTGAACCAGCCTGTTTCATTGAAACTTATTTTTTTTTAAACTACATATTTTATAATAAAGTTAATAGCAATAATGTACAGGATTCTGGTTAAATGTAAAAAAATATATTTATTCAACATTTGTACAGTGCAGTTGTACTTAATGTAACTTAACTTTTTACTTTAATAACTTAAAAATAAATTGTATCAAACTTTTCAATGAAGAAACAAATCACTCCTGCCCCTGTTGTTGCCTCTACCCCTACCCGTGTGTGTTGTTGCAGACTTCTGCTTCCTCGCCCCTCCGACCCCAAGGTTTTTTCTGTTTTCATTCCGACGGCATGTTTGTTGTTGGTGGGTTCCGACAGGGACAAAGCTAGCAGACGTCATTGTGGAAGGCCCGGGTTCCTCTTCGGACTCTTCTTCAGCCTATAGATCAACCCCTGACTTTGGTCTGGGGGTTAGAATGTTACTGGCAGCAATGACAGCCTGGGGGTGCCCCCTTATTGCTGCTACTACCTCTGGCATCCCCTCCCTCATCTGTCCCGACAGTGTTGTGACCTCTAATGACAGTCCAGCAATTTCTCCCCTCACCTCACCCATTCCTCCAGCCAGTGTTGCTACTTCAAGTGTCAGTCTCGCTAATTCTACCCTCACCCCACCAAGGTTTCCAGGAGCGATCTCGTTAGCTGGATGCTCTCCCCACTCATCCCCATGAGCTGTCCGATGTTCCCTGCATTCGGTATTTCAGGTTCAGCTCTTCCTCCCACCCTCCTCTGCCCTCTCCCAGATGTGGCTTGCCGCGATACACTGGGACCTACAGTCCCAAATGGTACACCTTGAAATGTCACTCAGGATAAGGCTTGGAATCCTTGAGGGGTTCACCATCTCCAATTCCAGTGTAACCATCTCAGTATCGGGGTCTTCCTGCTGCTCTACATTCTCCTGATGTAGATGAACAATATCTGGACTGAAGGCTTCCTGATCATGCTCCTCTTCTACCTTAGGTGCATCTTCCGTCTCTTCCTGATGCGCAACATCTGCAAAACATAACAGAGATGCTTGGTTAGCAGCAGGGGAGGAAGCGGAAGTGTAGCCAGCATACGCAGTGCTCAACATTGAGCCAACCCAGATTGTGCAATTTGCAGGGCTTATCCTCTCTTGGTAAACTGGGCCCAGCTTCCATGTTGGTGGTTGATCTTCTCCTGTGAGCTTTAATCATATCAGCTATCCTCTGTTCCATGGCTGATAGTTGCAGTCTACTTGTCGGGCCTCCTCCAGTTTTTGACCTTTCTCGGTTGATCTGTGACACCATCTTCTGCAAAGATGAAAATAGAACTTTTTAAGATAGGGTCCTTCTGCAAACACACACACCCACACACATTAATCACATTTACAAATGTTATTGCAAAGCATAAATATAAATATAAATAAATTTAAATAAAAATATTACTTAGTCACTGTTTGTCCGAGGTCCTGCCACTTCTTTTTGAGCTGTGCGCCACTTCTCGGGGTAATGGACAATGTATTTAACTCTACTGCAACTTAGTCCCAAACTTTTGCGAGAACAGAGGATTTAAATTTCTTTTGGCCCATTCTCCCTTTGTTTTCAAGCACATCCCATCTCCTCTCAATTATGTCTACCAGGGGCTCAATTTCTTCTGCGAGAAATCTCTTGGCCCTTACAGCTTCTCCTTCCCCGTCTCTGCCCCTTTCGCCTTCTCTGACCCCTTCCCTTGCATCCATCTTTTGTTTGAAGCTGTATTTTCAATCTGCAACTCCACCTCTGCTACCAATGGGTTCTCACTGGTGATCCAGATCAGGCAGAGCAAAAAGTGATTTTTTTTTCTCCAGCGCATGTGCAGTGAGTGATTTTTTATTCCACGCAATCGCAGTGATTTTTCGGCGCACACTACAAGCTCCAACCCCTGAATTGGCCTCGGGTAGCACGGCGCTAAAAAGAACTTTTACTTTGTGGAAAGTGGCAGGTTTTTTTTGCACTAATGAGGCGGCAGGGGGGGGGGGGGGGGGGGAGGGGGCGAGCGGGGTGGGGAGAATGTACGTTATCGTACGTGGGCGCCAGAAATCATGATTGTGGAAAATAGGGGCCTATATAAATATAAGTTGTTATTGTTGTTGTTCCAAGGTCCTGCATCACTGCATTGCCCTTATATAGCTTTCATGTTCTTGTTCCCTCACAATTTTTTCCATTTTTTAAATAAACCTGTTTACATAGCCTTCTTCAGAGTGAGACATTCTAAGATATGAGCCTAGTTCATACTGAGTAAGAGTAAAAGTCTTAAGGATATTATGGCAATGGTATATTTGCAAATATTGGATCCTTGGTTACTGGCAAGAATTGCATGATTAAGTTAAATCGTATGTTTCCTAACCAAGCTTTGGCTAACAGATTTTCTGATGATGAAACAGCAGTATTCTATGAAGATACTTTATCCTTGCTGCTAGAATGCAGTTTACAGTAAATATTAATATCACTGGATTAGATTGATTGGAATCAATCTACTTAACTTAATGCATTGCATTGAAAGATATGCTGACTTTTTAAAATGTTAAACCTAGCTTAATCTTGCTTTGATATGTTTCCAAGCAAAATATGCATATGGCTTTGAATGAGTAATCCATTAGCTCACTGCTGTGTCATTGTGAAGAAGCACGAGTCGGATCTTGGTGCCAACTGAGAAGGTATTAGCCCAAGTGACAACGTATGGACAATTTGATTATCCTTCTCATAATAGATTTTTATACCAACACAAAGGGGAGAATTTTAACCCCAAAAAACTGAATTGGGGTCAGGTGGGAGGTTAAAGAATTAAAAAACTGAATCCCGACCCCTACCCACCTCCAACCTGCACACTTCTGGTTTTAATGGAGGTGGGATGGGGCAGCCAGCCCGCTGCCCAGGAGGCGGGTAGTTCATTTAAATATTATAATAAGGCTGGCGTGCCTCATGGTGATCCACCATTTCAAATTTAACTCTGTCTGGTCGGGTTTCTCGGGCCGCGGGGAATCCGCCAGCTAAAGGAAGGCGAGGACTGCTGGATTCCGGAGGTAAATGCCTTTCCACTTGCATACTGGATCCAGCATCTCTGCCTCACGCAGCCCCAGTGATCAGACAGCCCCGACCCTTCTGACCTCCCACCGACCTCTCCCCTATGAGGTCTCAGATCTCCGCACGACCTTCCCCCCCGCGATGCTCCTCCGGCCCCGATCTTCCTCCAGCCCCGATTCACAGTCCTCCCCACGATCTTCATCTGGTGCCGGTTCACCCCCTCGATCTTCCTCTTGCCCCAATTCAACCCCGATCTTCCTCTAGCCCCAATTCAACCCCCCAATCCCTCCTTCCCTCGTCTCTGCATCCTAGTGCTAGAGGCCTACCCACCCGACATCAGCCAGCCTCACTATCTGGCCGGCTACAAGAGGGAAACAGAGATTTGAAATGTTAATCAGGCCCTGCCATTAAATTCAGCAGGGCCGGCGGGAAACCCGTTCTCCCGGGTTTCTCGACCGTTTTCTTGCACCCACCTCTCCCTACCTGCCTCCAGATTAAAATTCCAGCCAATGATTCACAAGTTAAAATGCCTTTTTCAGTGTTACTAGAGCAAATAAAATTTAATGAAGTAACATTGTCTATGACTAACATCCTATTGACATAGTCACAAAGTAATATCATTATAAATTGGGGCATGGTTTTATTCGAGAAGTCTAAATGGGATTTCAGAAAATGAGTTTTAGTGTTAAATTCATTTGATGATAACAAAAAAGCATAACAGTCTAATTACTTCCAGGTCCATCTGTAGTATTTTCAGATATTATTTTATTGTATCCCTGGTGACTGGTAAAGTGTTGTGTGATTAAATGTAATAGTATGTTTCATATTAAGCTCTAGCAAACACATTTGCTGCTAAGTGAACTGCAACCTTACGACATTCACACAGCAGGTGACAGGAAGGTAGAAGATTATATTAACAAATGGACAGGATTGTGTAGCTTGCAGTTAAATTCAATAAAAATGTGCAAAATTATATTTGCCTGAATTTGGCAAACCAGACTATTCGCAAACTAGGTGGCATATTTGACCTTGAAATTAGTTTCCGGCCACATATCCATGACATAACTATAAACTGCCTATTTCCATCTCCGTAACATTGCCCATCTCCACCCCTCCCTCAGCTCATCTGCTGCTGAAGCTCTCATCCATGCCTTTGTTACCTCTAGACTTGACTATTCCAAAGCATTCCTGGCTGGCCTCCCATATTCTACCCTACGTAAACTTGAGGCCATCCAAAACTTTGCAGCCCATGTCCTAACTTACACCAAGTCCCGCTCACCCATTATCCCTGTGCTCGCTGACAGTTAAGCAATGCCTCGATTTCAAAATTCTCATCCTTGTTTACAAATCCCAACATGGCCTTGTCCGCTCCTATCTCTATAATCCCCTTCAGCTTCACAACCCTCCGAGATGTCTGCGCTCCTCAAATTCTGCCCTCTTGAGCATCCCTGCTCAACCATTGGTGGCTGTGCCTTCAGCTGCCTGGCCCTAAGCTGTGGAACTCCCTAACTAAACCTCTCCGCCTCTCTACCTCTCTTTCCTCCTTTAAGACGCTCCTTAAAACCTACCTCTTTAATCAAGCTTTTTGTTCATCTGCCATAATTTATTTTTATGTGGCTTGGTGCCAAATTTATTGTTTTGTCTTATAACACTCCTGTGAAGCACCTTGGGACATTTTACTACGTTAAAGGCGGTATATAAATGTAAGTTATTGTTGTTGTTGTGAATTATTTTAATTATATGTTGCAGCATACAACAACTTGCATTTATATAATGCCTTTAATGCAAAACAAAAATCCCAAGGCGCTTCACAGAGGTGTAATCAGACAAAAGTGGATGCTGAGTCAAAGGGTCAAAAGAGGTGGGTTTTAAGAAGAGCTTTAAAGGAGAAGAGTTAAGTAGAGAGTCTGGGGTGGTTAGGCAAGGAATTACAGAATGTGGCATCTGGATGGCAGAAGGCACAGGCGCCAATGTGAACTGAAGGGAGGGGGATTCACAACAGGCCAGAATTGGTGCAATGGAGAGTTTTTGGAGGGGTTGTAAGGCTGGAGGAGATTACAGAGATAGGGAGAGGAAGGCCATGAAGGGATTTAAACATGGAGGTGAGAATTTTACATTGGAGTCATTGGCAGGGCTAAGCGCCAAAGGACAGGTGTGATGAGTGAGTGGGAATTATTGTAGAATAGGATATGGGCAACAGAATTTTGGATGAAATGAAAATTACAGCGTGTGGAGGACCATATATCCGCAGCATAACTAAGACTGCCTATTTCTACCTTCGTAACATCACCCTTCTCTGCCCTTGCCTCAGCTCATCTGCTGCTGAAGCCCTCATCCATGCCTTTGTTACCTCTAGACTTGACTATTCCAACACACTCCTGGCCTCCCACATTCTACCCTACATAAACTAGAGGTGATCCAAAACTTGGCTGTCCGTCTCCTAATTCGCACCAAGTCCTGCTCACCCATCACCCCTGTGCGCGTGGACCTACATTAGCTTCCGGTTAAGCAATGCCTCGATTTCAAAATTCTCATTCTTATTTTCGAATTCCTCCATGGCCTCGGCCCTCCCTATCTCTGTAATCTCCTCCAGCCCCACACTCCCCCGAGATGTCTGCGCCTCTCTAATTCTGCCCTCCTGAGCATCCCTGATTATAATCGTTCAACCATTGGTGGCCGTGCCTTCTGTTGCCTAGGTACCCAAGCTCTGGAACTTCCTGAATAATCCTCTCCGCCTCTCTACCTCTCTTTCATCCTTCAAGACGCTCCTTAAAACATACCTCCTTGACTAAGCTTTTGGCCACCTGCTTATTCCTACTTATGCAGCTCAGTGTCAAATTTTTATCGCATAATACTCCTGAGAAGTGCCTTGGGACATTTCACTACATTAAAGGCGCTATATAAATACAAGTTGTTCTCGTTGTTGTTGATGGGAATCCAGTCAGGAGAGTATTGGTATACTCGGATCTGGAAGCAACAAAGGCATGGCTTTCAATAGCAGAAGAGCTGAGAGACAGGGGAAGAGACAGGCGATGTAACAGAGTAGGCAGTCTTTGTGATGAAGAGGAGATGAGGTTAGAACCTCAGCTCAGAGTTAAATAGATTGTGAATAGTCTAGTTCAATCTGAGACAGTGCCCGCGATAGGGAATAAAATCAGTAGAATTTGTGATGGAGACTGAAGATAATTGGTTTTTCTCATGTTAAGTCTTCCTGGCGGAAATTCCAGGTCATCCGAGACTGAATGTCCGACCATATTGATCCCACCCTCTGTTAAAATCGCCACAGAGTCTGGAAGCAGTCGGCTTCATAGTTACCATTAAGTGGAAATTTTAGGAATGTGCACTTTTCTCACTTTAAAGGACAAAAAACAGCCATCACATACTTTTAAGTATGATCAATTGTGAATCAACTTCAAACATGAAATCATTTTAAATAGATGTACTACATACATTATTTACACAGATCATTATAGCTAGGGAAGGGATAGGAAGCAGAAATTCTAAATCGTATCTGAATTTCTACAAATACTAAGCAATATGACTTTCCAACAGTCTATTCTGAAAGAAAGCTTAATTGTTTCACACAAGATCAAAAGGAGGGAAATGAATGATACGGAGGCATGGAATTAATGAAAACATTAACAATTGAGACTTACATGGAGCCTTTGTTGAAAAATAGTCCCAAATTTTACCATCCCAGCCAAAGCCACATGTTTATAGGACTAATAATATCATTCAAATCTATAATACAAGTGATTGAAGTAATACAGTAAATTGATATTACAGAGGTATATACAGAATGCTACAATGTGTGCTTTACAATGTACACTTTCAGAAGGCTCCATTACATAGCTTGAGATAGAGCTTCCTTGCTTTGAAGATATTTAACATGAAAAAAGAATAACTAATCCTAGTTGGTAATAACAATATCTTCTTACCTGTACAGGACAATCTGGTTACTATCAGACATAAAAAAAGCAACATTGGTTCCAACAGGCAAAATCAGGAAGTGTAAAGAATTTGAAAGGAAATGCACATATTTAGGAGAATCTGACAGGAGTTCCAGAATCTTAAAAGTGGGGAGATTAAAGAACGAAATTGGGATGGGTCATAATGGAGAATATTGGGTGATCAGGCCTACCGCCATCTCAATGCACCAACCAGAACGTAATTCCTCCACCCCTGCTGGGACCGCCACTGGCTGCTCCGTCCTCATCTGCCACATGCAGATGCCGATAGGGTGGGGGGGGGGGCTCCATGATATATTTTCCTTTCTCCATTCCAATTACCAGTGCTTCCCAGGGCTGCCGTGCTTATGGTGGTGGTAGGCCACAGGAAGCGGTTATAAAGGCTCAGAGCTAGTGAAGAGATATGGCCTTGCAACAGCTTCCCAGACATATACTTGCTGAAGGCTTTAGTTTTGGCCGAGAACTTTGGCAGGTGCCTTCCTCTGATCTTCAGAGTGCTTTTGCTCTTTGTTGTTCCTCGTCACCTCTTCTGCTGCTGCAACAGTGTCCTCGCATTGGCACCACCCAATTTACTTACTCACGCTGGCCGAATCCTGCTGGGAGCCCTCCATGCATATGGAATGAAACACAACCCAGGAAAATAGGCTGCGGTGTACACAGAGGGTTGGACAGAAGCTATTCACCACCAGAACTCCAGCCCAAAGAGGAAGATCTCCACCAATAACTTTCATTATCATACTTTTGTAACTGAGAAGTCATTTTAAAAGAAATTAAATTTTTGGGGTGGAGAGGGAGCTGAACTCCATATGTATTTAGGCACTTAAATCATTCTTTGATGCCAACTAAGACTTATTTGATCTTGTGTTACTCCTGCCCTCCTGCTGATACCCAGTCACCAGAACCTATCGACCCAGCTTCTATCTAAATATCTCTTTGTAGTTACATGTAAGGTGGCTGAAGTTCACTCCACAAAGCCCTGGAAGAGTTTTGTACCATTCATTCCCAGTATTCCATCCCTCCTGTACCTAATTTTGCTTTAACAGTGTTAATTGTACTTAAATACGGTATAGCAATTGAGTGTTACATAGAAACATAGAAACATGGAAAATAGGTGCAGGAGTAGGCCATTCGGCCCTTCGAGCCTGCACCGCCATTCAATGAGTTCATGGCTGAACATGCAACTTCAGTACCCCATTCCTGCTTTCTCGCCATACCCCTTGATCCCCCTAGTAGTAAGGACTACATCTAACTCCTTTTTGAATATATTTAGTGAATTGGCCTCAACAACTTTCTGTGGTAGAGAATTCCACAGGTTCACCAGTCTCTGGGTGAAGAAGTTTCTCCTCATCTTGGTCCTAAATGGCTTACCCCTTATCCTTAGACTGTGACCCCTGGTTCTGGACTTCCCCAACATTGGGAACATTCTTCCTGCATCTAACCTGTCTGAACCCGTCAGAATTTTAAATGTTTCTATGAGATCCCCTCTCATTCTTCTGAACTCCAGTGAATACAAGCCCAGTTGATCCAGTCTTTCTTGATATGTCAGTCCTGCCATCCTGGGAATCAGTCTGGTGAACCTTCGCTGTACTCTCTCAATAGCAAGAATGTCCTTCCTCAAGTTAGGAGACCAAAACTGTACACAATACTCCAGGTGTGGCCTCACCAAGGCCCTGTACAACTGTAGTAACACCTCCCTGCCCCTGTACTCAAATCCCCTCGCTATGAAGGCCAACATGCCATTTGCTTTCTTAACCGCCTGCTGTACCTGCATGCCAACCTTCAATTGTATGCAAGTGATGGGAATTAATTGGGGACTCGGAGAGCAGGCTGGCAAAGGGAGCTTATCTTGTGGGTGCACGGTATATACTGTGTGTCTCTGTGAATAAAGGCTGCTGTGAATAAAGTGCTTGCGCGTGTTGATTCTGGGTTGACTGAGGTGGGACATGGACAATGCTCACATCTGTCCCTTCTGTTAGGGGGTCGACTAAGAGGCAGATCCCTGACCTCGGATCCAGAGGGCATCAGTGCCGAGGCCATGCTTATTACAGGGCTCTGTTTTCTCCAGATCTGTCCAGTGAGGATGCTCGCAGAGTTTCGTGCGAGGATCAGCCGAAGGTCAGCTTGATGCTCTGCTTGATGCTCTGCTAAGCCTGGCATAGTTGATTGGGGAATCAGAGAGCAGCCCTTGGTCAGCTCTCGAGTGACAAGTCCCTGGGATTGGACATGCTGACCATAAAGTTCCACAGGGCATTCTGAGACTTCCTGTGGGGCGACTATGCACAGCTACTGGGGGCAAGTATGGCAAGCAGGGAGATGCTCCTCTCTTGGCGCAGGGCAGTCCCCATCCTGGTGCCTGGTCTCCCTCCTTGGCACGGAATACAAGATCTTTGCCAGCACAATGTCTGCTCACCTTGGCACCATATTGATCCACCCTGACCAGTCCTACATGGTCCCGGGCCAGACCACCCAGAACAAAATCCATCTGGTTCAGGACCTGGTCCACCAGTCCCAGAGGGCTGGTCTGTTGGTTGCCTTCCTTTCTCTGGATCAGGAGAAGACGTTCGACAGGGTGGATCATGAGTACCTCTTTGGGGCACTTCACGCATTCGGGTTCGGGACACATTTTGTCGCCTGAATCCGAAATTTTTATGCTGCCGTGGAGTGTCTGATTCAGGTTAATGGGTCTTTGATGACACCCCTTCGCTTCAGGAGAGGGGCGTGTCAGGGATGCCCCATGTCCGGCCAGTTATATGCCATCTTTGTGGAGCCTTTCCTGCGCCTCTTGTGGAAGAGGTTGACGGGACTGGCTATGCAAGGGCTGGGCGTGGAGATCGTCATCTCAGCTAACACAGATGACGCGCACCTCATGGTCACGGATCGAGTTGACTTGATGAATGCATGAGTGCATGAGTGCCAGCAGGCCTCGTCCTCCCACGTCCTCTGCGAAGGTCAACTGGGAAAAATGTTCTGGACTCCTGGTGGATCAATGGTGGCTGGACTCCTTGCCGGAGGAGCTCAGGATTTTTGCCTGGAGTACCACTCACCTCCTCTACCTGGCAGTCTACCTTAGCTCTGCTGAGGAAGCTTCGCCAGATCACTGGCAAGAGCTAGAGGCCAAAGACACCACTCGCCTAGGGCGCTGGCCAGGATTGCTCCGATTGCTGTCCTACAGGGACCAAGCGCTGTCATAAATCAACTGGTGGTTGCTATGCTGTGGTACCGGTTGGTAACTTTGATCCCTCCCCCTGAGTTTGTTGCTAAGATACAGAAGCAACCTGTTGACTTCTTCTTGGACAAAAGGAAGCATTGGGTTTCTGCCGCGGTTCTGAGTCTCCCGCTTAGGGAGGGCGGTCAGGCGTTGGTATGCATGCATACCCAGGCTGTAACTGCACTAGGTGTATCGAGGAGGCTCAAGCGTGTTGAGCGATCCCGTCCAAACTGACCCTCGCTCGGATGGAATTTCTCATCTGCGACAGGCCCTGAAACCTCTCTCGGCAGCCGGCACTTCAGAGCTCGAGCTGTTTCTCAGAGATCCATTCTGTGCCTTTCCCCTCTGCACGGAGGGGTTTCCTGTACCGGCTGCTCTTGCACACTCTCCACTTTGTGTTCCTCGTCTGCCGTCTGGTAATCTTGCCATCCGGAGGCGGCGAGGGTCCCCGGTGGAGGGCTCTCTATGTGGGAGTCCTCCCCTTTTCTATTGGGGACTTGGCTTGGGGGGGTGTTGCATGGAGCAGTCCAATGCAACACATTTTTAAGTAGTTTTGCGGACTCCCAGGCTGCCTGCAATTTCCGCGTATACACAGAGTGTGAGAGGTTGCAGCCCCTCTTCCAATTTTGAAGGGGCTCCTCCTCAATTTTTGGTTACACTTCAGTCCCACGCTTCTGATTCATGGACACTCGGTGCGGAGGGGAGCGGGCAGATCGGAGGAACTCCTTGTTGCACTGCTCTTGGATCTGGCCTAGGTGGCCATTAACGGGTGCAGGAAGTGGGCGGTTTAAGGGGCCATTCGGCCCGACTGCCTGCCTCTCTTCCGCAACAATGTTCGTGCCCGAGTGTCCCTGGAAATGGAGAATGCGGTGTCCGATGTCCACCGGCACACTTGAGTCCTTCAATGACCTGTGGGCACCAGAGAGACTGGAGTGCTTCATCACCGGAAACACAATTTTGATTTGCCAGGTTTCAGTTAAATTCAGTTTAATTTACAATTTATTGGATGTGCCCCTTTTTTTTATTGGTGATGCCACCAGCCATTAATCACTAAAATCAACATATAAAAGATGTAAGCAACCAAAGACTGGGCTCTACTACTATATCCTTCACCACTTGGCTATCCGTCTCTTACTTAGTCACATCACTCTCTGAGAAGATAGAGCCATATGTTCAGATTGCTGGTGTAGGGGAGGACGAAAATCCCTCATTTTACCCAGAAGGAAAAGAGCTGTGGGATCTGTCTGTGCTGCAATAAAACAGCAGGCCAGTATTCTGGAAGGAACAGGGAACCCAGAACCAGATGTAGAAACATAGAAAATAGGTGCAGGAGTAGGCCATTCGGCCCTTCTAGCCTGCACCGCCATTCAATGAGTTCATGGCTGAACATTCAACTTCAGTACCCCATTCCTGCTTTCTCGCCATACCCCTTGATCCCCCTAGTAGTAAGGACCTCATCTAACTGCTTTTTGAATATATTGAAACCGAGACGGTGTGGCCTTGGCAGGGCAGTGATTGGACGGGGAAGGACACCGGAGGGCCAATGGTGGGACAGAGTCAGCCCAAAGCAAGGGACACCAAGGCAATGGCATTGCCCTTGCTCGCAAACTCGGGGCTGACTCATCACCGATACCAGGCTATTGTCTCCCCCATGCTTACACTATGGAGGGATATTATGCAGGTCTTAAGAAAACTAGGGAACCCAAAACAAACCGAGGGCCTACACAATGGCTACAGGAGGTCCACACCCCACCAATCCAATTAACACCTACTCAACCCTTGATTAAGTTAACATCAGGGATGGCCAGTGGAAAAACCCCACGAAATCCAACACTGCTGCATTTTTCAAAAATCACAAGCCCACCAATGGGAAGGATTTATTTCAGCACGAAAGTCTGGCTGGATAACTGGATATAAGAAAGGGTTTCTGTCCCGACACGTTGTTCCGTTCTCGTGTTCCAGCAAGCAGTCAGCCTTTCGACACAGAAGAAAGACCAGTGTCCGAAAACACCGAAGACAGAAGAAGCAAACCACCATCCCGAGACGGCATCGGTTCAGCCTCCTTTCGCTACTGGAGACTGAACCTTTTCTTTTTCCACAAGGATCTTCCCCTGAGAGCTGGACTCAGGTAGATCCACAGCAACAACAAGACACAACAACAACCAAGTTTCCAAGAAAATCACAACCGAAAAAGTAACTTCAAGATCCTGAAGATAGCAAAAGGAGAACCCCGAAACCACGTTTTGACCTGGAAAGACTGTAAAGGCTGTGATGAGTATAATCTCTGGTCCCCAGAACTCCCAACTCAGTTAGGTCAGGAAGGTGGGAGATTGGGCATTGCACTGCTGTTAAACTTGTGTAAAAATTTTTGTTGTGTCCATTTAGTGGGATTTAGGGGGATTGTTTTGTTGGTGTATTGCTGTTTGTTGAGATACACCTTGTCAAATAAATTGGAAGCTTAAAGTTCTTCTTGGAATCGCCTCGTCTCAGTTCTGTTGTATTACATCTCCTGATCGTGAGTCTTGGGTCAGAACAGTTTAAGGGAAGCCAGGAGTGCCTCAAAAACGCTCAACTGTGTGCCACAGACTTGGGAAGAAAGGGGTTAGGAGTGTTTGACACTCACAGGTGCCTCACAGGCTAGTCATAAGCTGTGGGGACGCATGAGTCTCAAAACCCCCTTCATAAGCTGTGGACACTGTCTCCAGGAGTGCTCGGGCAGCACTCAGGGTACCTCACAGGCCAGGCATAAGCTGTGAGGGCAGAAGCCCAGAGAGGGACACCCAAGGCAAAACACTCCCCTGAACCCCTTACAGAACCTGGTGACCCCGGCAGGACACAAGCAAACAGGAGATGTTAATATAACAGATGAGGTGATAAGAGAGGAAACTAAAATGGAGGAAAGAATTTCCTCAAACAGTTTTGGCAAGGTGAACCTCACCAAACCTTGGGTACAAGCCCTCACTCGGGCAGAGCGCCCAGTGGATGCTGCTGCTCAGTGGACAGCAGGGAAGGACCACAACCACAGGGTGGAAAAGGCCATTTGGCTTATCTGCCTCACCCACCAAGTCCGAAAGCTCGACCAGCGGGTGAAGAACTTGGAACAGAGTCTTCAGAAATCAGAGGAACTCTCTGCTATCCGGGCTGCGGTTGGGGACAACCTGCTGGCCGAATTAGCAGAGGAGCAGCAAAGGAAGAGGCAGTTGGAGGAGACCTTCCAAAATAGCCGGGACTATCTTTGGTGTCAGGTCACTGAGGCCAAGGGTAGTGAGGGGTCCCTCCGGGAACGGAACTCTCGGTACGCCCAGAAAATTAGGGAACTGGAGAATAAATTAAAAGACGTGCAGGCAGCTTATAAGATGGCCAGTAGCAGTGAGTTTCAAAAGCCCGATCACGGTCCCTGCCAGGAGAGGATTAAAACTCACCCACGCTCTATCCCAGGCAAAGGGGATGGTCGCCCTGATAGGACTTGGAGGGTCCACAGGGGACAAAGGAGTGTTTTGGGGGGTAGAGGAGAATCCAAAGGCAAGGGACTCCCGACCACCTCCTGAGGCACCAATGGTTTGTCCGGTGGGGTACCAGGAGGAGCGGGGCGGGCAGGTAGTAGCATACCCAGGGCTGGGGGCAATGTGTCCCGTTCGGCAGCAGGGATGTGAGGCGCCCGCTGATGGTCAGTTAAGGGCAGGATCAGGTGACCAGGCACTGTCTGCTGCACCGGGTATGGTAGGACAGCCGGAGGTAGAGGGACCAGCGCAGAAAGATCCTGAACCGGGGCGGATGTGCCCGGTCAGGCAGCGCAAGTACGGTCCTCCACAGGGAGGTGGCCAAGGTCGGGGAGCGCTGGAGAGCGATTTTATTATTCCCCATGGAGTTCAATCACTCAGGGCCATGGTGGCCCATTTGGCCAAACTCACTCGCAGCGGGGACCCGTCTATCCACTTCATGGAGGTGATGCAGGCAGGGGAAATTAATGGGTGCGATGAGGAAGAGACAGCCAAACTGCTGCTCTTCTCTCTGGACAGAAAATTGTACCAGGCCCTCCCGGAAGAATGCCAGAGGGGGCAGCGCACATTTGCTGAGGTCCAGAGGGCCGTCCTTGAGGCTATGGGCTTCGATGATGGCAGTCCTTTCGAACGGGTCGGAAGGACAAGGCAGCTCGCAGGGGAAACCCCGCAGGTGTTTGCGGGCAGGCTGTGGGTGGTATACCACGCAGCCTGTGGGGAGCTCCTCGACCGGGCGAATCTTTCCGCGGTACAGACTGGCCGCTGGCTGAGGATGCTGGTGGCGAGCTGCTTGCCCCGGCTCAAGGCCAGGGCAGAACTGTGGTTCGATTCCCGGGACCCCAACCTCACCGAGGAAGCAGTGGTCAGGCAACTGGCACCGATCCAATGGAATGGAGGAGGGGAGGAGGAGAAAACCTCCAAAGGTCAGGTAAATAAAGTAAAACCCAACTCGATTCCCAAAAGGGAATGGCACCAGGAGGGTGGCCGCTCGTCTGATAAGGAGGGAGTGTGCTACAGGTGCGAGAAAGCTGGGCATTTTAAAAGGGATTGCAGGAGCCCAGCAAAGAGATATGGGGGAAGAAGTCCTTCAGGAGCTGCCCAGAGTGGGGGAAGTGGAGGGAGCTCCTCACCATCCCTTGACGAGATAGTAGCTGCAGTGAGGACAGCACTGGAGGGAACTGGGAAGGTAGCCATGGCAACAGACAGGGAAGCACCAGCAACCCTGCCAGTACAGAGGCCGTGACTAGCCCAGACACAGCCTGCATACCTGTGCCCACTAGAATATGACCCCTGGGGACGACCCTGGGTCAAGATGGAGGTTGAGGGTGTATTGGGTACTTACCTTTTGGACACTGGTGCTTCCAGCACCATAGTCCATTCGGAGGACCCTGCAACCTCACCTCTATCAAACGGGGTGCCGTATCAACGAGTTGGGTTCACAGGAAATGAGAAGGCTGGGTTTTTCTCAGTCCCGCTCACAGTTCGTTTAGGAGCACTCCAAACACAATGGAAGTGCATCCTGATAAACTGGGAGCAGTTGGGAAAAGGGATCTTGGGGGCCGATTTCATCATCGCTCGCCAGATCCTAGTAGACTTGAGGAATCACTGTCTATGGGGCACAGTGGACACGGGAGCAGAGGGAGAAGTCATGGTTATTGATAAGAAACAGGGAAAAGGGACTCTGTGTATCGTGAAGGGGGCTACGACCTGGAGGTTCTGGTCGGTAACACCCTGGCAGAGTACTAGGTCTATGTGCAAGCAAATCTTGCAGCATTTGCCACCCATAAACACGATTGTGGGAGAGTCACAGGAATGGAGGTTAGAATAGATGGGGATCCCATGTCCCGCCCACAAAAGCAGTATGGCTTTCCCCGAGAGGCAGAAGCAGACTTGGAGACAGCTTTAAGCTTGCTTGTCAAGCAGGGTGTTTTGAGACCCATAGCCACCCATGTCAACTCCCCGCTTTGGCCGGTTAGGAAACCGGACAATTCTTGGAGGACTACTGTGGATTACAGGGTGCTCAATAAAAACATTCCAGCTTGTGCTCCCACAGTTGCGGTGGTTGCGGATCTGATAGAGGAAATCCCTGCAACTGCAGTGTTGGACATATCCAACGGGTTCTGGTCTGTCCCTGTACGGAGGGAAGACCAGTACAAGTTTGCCTTCACCTTCCGGGAACAGCAGTATACATGGAGCTGCCTCCCACAGGGCTTTCATAACAGTCCCAGCATTTTTCACCAATGCATGGCGAACTGCTTAAAAGGCTCCAGCCAACCACATCAGCTGGTCCAGTATGTGGACGACCTGTTGTTCACAGACAGCAGTGAGGAACATGGTCCACTGCTGGCCGAGCTGCTGGTCTTACTAAAGGAAGGGGGTTTTAAAGTTAACCCCAAGAAAGCCCAGATAGGTCTAGGGGAAGTAAAATTCCTGGGCCTGACGATAAGGGCAGGAGAAAGGGCCATTGATGAGGCTAGAAGAAAGGCAGTGCAGGATCTCTCTGCCCCTACGAATGTGTCGGGGGTAAGGTCTTTTCTGGGAATCGCTGGCTACTGTAGGGACTTCATCGAAGACTATGCAGGCACTGCCGCCCCTCTGCTCAGACTCCTACACAAGGGGGTCGAGTGGGAGTGGGACGAGGGCTGTGAGGCAGCATTTGTTCATCTGAAGAGAGACCTGCAGGTAGCACCGGCCCTAGGGGCAATTGATGGGGGAGAGGAATTCTTCCTGGAGGTGGCAGCCAGTGGCGATAGCTTCAGTGCAGTGTTGCTCCAGGGGCGAAACGGTCAGCTGAGACCAGTGGTGTACTCCTCCAGGGTCCTCACGGAGGTAGAAAAGGGATACTCCAATTGTGAGAGGCACTTGCTTGCCACCCACTGGGCAGTAAAGAGAGCTCAGATCTTTACTGGAGTATCCCCCATTACACTCCTCACCCATCATACCCCGACGCAGATGCTGTTGGACGGGAGGATTAAGGACGGGACAGTGAGCAGTGCTAGGATCACTCGCTGAACTTTCCTCCTCTCCCAAATGGGAGTTAAAAGTCAAGGGCCTCTGGGAGCCAGGCTCGCAGCAAATCTAATCCATCCAGGGCAACAGCATAGATGCTCTGTGGACGGGGTATGGGACATCAACTTTGGATTTCGGGCAGGGATACACCCCACAGGCCGCGAGATTTACGTTGATGGTTCCAGTTCAGTGTCCGCGGGTACAAGACTCACAGGCTGCGGAGTTTGGGATCCCAAGGCAGGGATTGAATTGGCTCTTAAACTCCCATGCACCCTGAGTGCCCAACAGGCGGAAATCTCGGCAGTGATGTATGTGGTCACACACCCCGAGGAATTCTCTACCCCATACATGATTTGCTCGGACAGCATGTTCACTTGCAATTTATGTACAGAATATCTGGCGATTTGGTCACGCCGGGGGTACACCTCTGCGGATGGGAAGCCTCTTGTGACCAAGTCCCTGCTAGAAAAGATCGTGGCTGCAGTGGGAGAAACCGGGGATGTGTATATCCATAAGGTGAAGGCCCACTCCAAAACTGAGCCATGGGGGGAAGGTAAGCAGCAGGCAGACCTGCTGGCAAAGCAAGGTGCTCATATAGGTCACCTATGGGACCTATACAAGGCAGGCAGGATAGCAGCAGCAAGAAGCAAGCCAGGGACACAAGGGAGCGTAGGGGTGGCGGTGGCCTCGGACCTTAAAGTAGTCCAGATGCAGGATCTGATCCTGAAGGCTGTCTTGGCTGCTATCAAAAAGGGGGAAAAGGCGGAGGGCCCATACAGTGCTGCAGATATTGCTGTGCGGGAAGGCATGTTGTTTAAAGGGGACAAATGGGTAGTGCCGCCACAACACCGGAGGGAATTCCTTCAGCTGGCCCATGAGGGTCCAGGTGCGGGACACCCCGGGCCGGAGTCTAACTGGCAACGGGAAGAAAAGGCAGTGTGGTGGCCAGGCCTCCGGTAAGACGTCCGCGACTTCTGTGCAGGCTATCTGGTTTGCGCTGCAAACAACCCGGACCCCCAGAAAAGGAAGGTGTCCATAGGACACATCAGGCGGGTAGAGGGACCATGGCAGTCGATCCAGATCATCTACGTTGGACCTCTACCAGCCACCCAGGGAGGTTAGAAATACTGCCTCATCCTGGTGGATGCGTTTTCCAAGTGGGTGGAAGCCTTTCCTTGCCGAACAGCTACAGCACAGGACTGCAAAAATCCTGGTGAGGGAGGTGTTCTCTCGGTGGGGTCTACCTCAAATCGTGGAGTCCGACGATGGAAGCCACTTCACTGGTCAGGTGATGCAGGCAACCCTAAAGGTGCTGGGTATGAGAGCGAAATGGCATGTCGCCTACAACCCTCAGTCCTCAGGCCCCGTAGAACGCCTGAACCGGACCATAAAGGAAAGGCTGCGCAAAGAGACGGGAGACTCACCTAACAAGTGGGTGGAGGTCTTACCGTTGGTCCTCATGGGAATCCGAGCCAGTCAGTCAAAGAGCACAGGGTACTCACCCCATGAGCTGATGACTGGCCGGATTATGAGAGCCCCAGTGCATGTGTTGGCGCCGGTCCTCACCGAAGGGCAGATTCGATAGGTGAACCGGGACCGCTTCGTCAGGAATCTGTTCAAACAGCTTCAACAGATTCACTGGCAGGCGGCCAACAACTTGGGTAAACAGCACCGTGCCAATCGGCTGCTGCTGGAACCCCGCAGTCACCATGATTGGGAGGTGGGCAACCAGGTGATGGTGAGAAACTTCGCCCGGGTCGGTGTATTTGAACCACTGTATATGGGACCATACAGCATAGTCGACAAGGCTAGCCCTATGGTCTATGCGGTTCAATTGCCTCGCCGAGTGAGTTAACCAGTGTAAGTTGCTTGACCCCAAAAGGGGTAACAAACAGAGGGGATGAGCAAGGGAAGGGAATCAGGCACTGGGGGAAGAACAGGCCCCGGTGGAATTGGAGGCTCCGGAGGAGGCAGCGGGCCCCGAAGCTCTACAGCCGGGGATGGTTCACTGCTCCAGTAAGGCTATCCACCACTGGGTAGGGGTTCCCAGCCCACCAACAGAAGTGGGGAGAAAGGCTCTACCACTAGCAAGATCCGAGGGGAAGCTGAACCTCCCATAGTGGATCAGCTGGGGCTAGCCTAGGAGGTGGAGGAGATAGCGTTGCAGCCCATAACGTGGGACTCTGCACTGACAGTAAGGAGGAGTGACAGAGTGCCACAGCCCAGGGCGCCGTGGTCCCCTGTTTACTTAGCTCCCCGGCCCAGACCGAGAGGCGAAAGACAACAGGGAGGGTGCTCTGTTGCGCCAGCAAGGGTCTCTCACCGATTATCCGGGGCTCGGGAGGGCCTTGGAGGGCAGTACCAGACCCATTAAGGGGGACTTTACGAGCCCCTCAGCAGAGGGCATCCTGGTTCCCAGGGTACGGTCATCTGAGTGGTCGACGACACCTGTACAGTGACAGGATGTAGCCTGGCCACCCTGGGACGGGTGGCGGTGTATATATTTTCCCTTCCTGTTTTGTTACTTTATGTTGTGTGCATATGTGTTTAGGTAAGGCAGTGACTGTTGGGTACAGCATTTTTGTGTTTGGAACATGTTATGCGGGCCTGGCCTGGAGAGGTCTCTTAAGGCTAGGCCATGTTCTTCTTGCCTTTCAGATGTCAACACCTCCCTACTGGGCGTTAGTGATGCTGGTATCGCTAAGGATCTGCACCGCGCACCGAGGGGACACCGAGGACTCCCTGGTTTTCGGATGCTCCGGGGGCAGAGTGCCAACAGTGAACATAGGAGAAGGGACTCCGGCGGCGGATGGCCGGGTCACCTACTCCCACGAAGGGAGATGGCCTGGGTGGTTGGGATTGAACTCCATCAAGTACTCCAACCACGAGGTCTTCACCTATGGAGAGGCGTCCATCCCCTGCCTGGAGATCACTGTGGCCACATCCAAAGTGAGAGTGACAGAAGGCAGGAAGGTGTGCCTAACTTGCCAAGGGGACATACCTCTGGGACGGTGATGGTGGCTCAGAAAGCTCAAGAGGGACGTGGGAGACTGACACTTGGATTGGGAACGTCTGGATAATACCTACCGAACCATCACGGGGTCATCTGGCGGGGTCATGGTGTGCTGGGAGAAATGGTGGGCGTATGACCAAGGAATTTATTTGTGTATGTGGGGATCCACTTGCGTGTGTTCAGTGGGGATCTCCATTGCTTTCTATAGTGGTGGCAGGATGTCGGGGATGGGGTGGAATGGGATCACAGCGGGGAGGCGTGTGTGACCTTCAATCCCCGGGTACCAGTAAATGCCACCGAACTAGTAGTTCAGGAAAGGAAGCCCCCATCCACGGCCAAGCCCACCATCCCACACGGGTGCCCGACAACAACCAGGGGGCCGGGGAATGGTTTAGTGTTGGTCCCCACTGAGAAACTACTTTATCAGGGGGTACACTACCCGGTGGCATCAGTGGTGCTAAATCTGACAGAAGTCCGCCTACCTAGTCGAGTCCCTGGGAAACCGAGCTGTTGTACCAGGCTCTGCTGCAGGAGATGTTCCGGAAGTTCTACGAACTGGACTTTGGGGGTACCAGTGTGGCAGACCTGTATAAACAGTGGGATAGGGCCGAACCGGGCAGGCAGAGGCGAGGGACTTTAAATGACATTTTCACGGGGATTAACACCGGGGCGTCTGTCATAAACAGTTTGGATAACGTGCAGCTGGCCCTCCAGGTGAATGGGTTGAAAAACCAGCTGTGCAAAATCCTGGGGGACGAGAATACCGTAGTGGGATCCGCACTCCATGAAGAGGTGGCAATGACGGTTCACTTAAAGGAGATTATTTCTCAATTGGAGGCACAGGCCAGGGCTGTAAACGCTTTGATTCGGGAGGATAGAAACGCCTCCGATCAAGCCGCCCAAAATGAGGTGTGCGTGCTCTATGGGGCCTGGTTGCTGGTAGAGGGACGGAGTAACCTCGAGGATCTGAGACAGGGACAGGTCCCCTCCTGGATCAGCAACCAGCACTTAGCAGCACTGCACCCTTATGATAATGTTTTGAGTCCTTGCCAACTTCGTGTAGCGTCAGAAGCCTACCCGGTACCGGTGGACTGTGGAAAGTCAAATCATATCATGGGTGTGGTGGTCAGGATGCCCATGATGGGGGCGTCCCCACGACCAGCGCCCCTGTACCGAGTGGAGAATGTAGGAGTCATTCGTGGAGTGGTGCATGTTCCATTCCAAGAGGTCCCACCTTATGTCACAATGTGGGAGCACACTGTGACAGGTACAGACCTCTCGGGTTGTCGGAGCAGGGGAGCACAGGTAATCCTGTGCCCCCAGCACTTGAACGCTTTTGCAAGGCCACAGTGCGGGTTTAGCCCTGCTGGGGCAGAGCCTATCAATTGCACAATGGAGGTAATGGCCCCTAACCACATGCCTCCACAGTTTGCATATGTAGGCGGTGGGACATATTGTGTCACCACAAGTGCCCAACAGTATGAACATGGACCGGGAAGGAAGTGTCCAATACCGTACAGCAGCTTTTGCTTTAAACCCAAGGCAGAGGTTCAAGTGGCATACACCAGAATCACACCCATCCCAGAACCTTCCACGTTTCACCTCACGGTACAAAACAACCTCAGCCACCTACAACAATATGCTGCCCATTTTGGCTATCCCATTACCCCGCTACCTGAGAAACTCACAGCCCTCCTCCAGGCAGTGGATTTGTCTCAAAAACATTTTTACACCATGGAGCAGAAAACTGAAATTCTAGCTGGGGAGATTGCCCAGATTAAACCCCCAACATGATGGGATTTGGGGATATGGGCAGACATACCTGCGTGGATCCGGGTGGGATCGCATGCCTTGGTGATCGGCCAACTCCTGATTGTAGCATATCTGCTAATTACAAGCTGTAAGCTCAGGAGAAAAAGGAAAAGAAATCAGTTCCTAAGAGACACAGAGAGGAGAGCCGCTGCTAAACACTCAAGACGTGTAAACAAAGCTTGATCGCAGCACTCAGGCTGTTTGTTATTCCAACGGATTACTGTGTTTTCATACATGGCCCCTGGGGAGTTTACAGGGCAGGTTTGTTTGTTTCGTGGTTAAGACTGAAATGACTATGTCTGGGGCAGCCAGAATGAGACTCAATGAACAAATACTGCTGTAATCTTAGGCACATGTATATATTGCTGTTGTAAATGTTGTAACCTGTTGGATTCTGTGTTCTGCACTGTGTTAAACAGGGATTATGATGTATATGGACTGGGACAAGTTTAGAGTTAAATTAGGGAAAGTTGGGTAATTTGGGAGACGAGGGGTTTTCTTACGACCCTGAACTTTGACACACTCGAGTGGTGTCTGACTGTGTCAGATGGGGGATTATGTAGGGGAGGACGAAAACCCCTTATTTTACCCAGAAGGAAAAGAGCTGTGGGATCTGTCTGTACTGCAATAAAACAGCAGGCCAGTGTCCTGGAAGAAACAGGGAACCCAGAACCAGATGTGGATTGAAACCGAGACGGTGTGGCCTTGGCAGGGCAGTGATGGACGGGGAAGGACACCGGAGGGCCAATGGTGGGACAGAGTCAGCCCAAAGCAAGGGACTCCAAGCTAATGGGAGTGCTCTTGCTCGAAAACTCGGACTGACTCATCACCGATACCAGGCTATTGTCTCCCCCATGCTTACACTATGGAGGGATATTATGCAGGTCTTAAGAAAACTAGGGAACCCAAAACAAACCGAGGGCCTACACAATGGCTTCAGGAGGCCCACACCCTGCCAACCTAATTAACACCTACTCAACCCTTGATTAGGTTAACATCAGGGATGGCCAGTGGAAAAACCCCACGAAATCCAACAGTGCTGCATTTTTCAAAAATCACAAGCCCACCAATGGGAAGGATTTATTTCAGTACGAAAGTCTGGCTGGATAACTGGATATAAGAAGGGCTTTCTGCCCCAACAAGTTGTTCCATTCTCATGTTCCAGCAAGCAGTCAGCCTTTCGACACAGAAGAAAGACCAGTGTCCGAAGACGCCAAAGACAGAAGAAGCAAACCACCATCCCGAGACGGCATCAGTTCAGCCTCCTTTCGCTACTGGAGACTGAACCTTTTCTTTTTCCACAAGGATCTTCCCCTGAGAGCTGGACTCAGGTAGATCCACAGCAACAACAAGACACAACAACAACCAAACAAGAAAATCACAACCGAAAAAGTAACTTCAAGATCCTGAAGATATCAAAAGGAGAACCCCGAAACCACGTTTTGACCTGGAAAGACTGTAAAGGCTGTGATGAGTATAATCTCTGGTCCCCAGAACTCCCAACTCAGTTAGGTCAGGAAGGTGGAAGGTTGGGCATTGCACTGCTGTTAAACTTGTGTAAAAATTTTCGTTGTGTCCGTTTAGTGGGATTTAGGGGGATTGTTTTGTTGGTGTATTGCTGTTTGTTGAGATACACCTTGTCAAATAAATTGGAAGCTTAAAGTTCCTCTTGGAATCGCCTTGTCTCAGTTCTGTTGTATTACATCTCCTGATCGTGAGTCTTCTGTCAGAACAGTGTAAGGGAAGCCAGGAGTGCCTCGAAAATGCTCAACTGTGTGCCACAGGCGAGGAAAGAAAGGGGTTAGGAATGCTTGACACTCACAGGTGCCTCACAGGCTAGTCATAAGCTGTGGGGACGCATGAGTCTCAAAACCCCCTTCATAAGCTGTGGACACAGTCTCTCCAGGAGTGCTCTTGCAGCACTCAGGGTACCTCACAGGCCAGGCATAAGCTGTGAGGGCAGAAGCCCAGAGAGAGAAAGGCACAACACTCCCCAGAACCCCTTACACTGGTTCTGCTTTAAATGCAGCCCATCTGCCTTTAGAATTTCACCCTCCATGCCCAATCCACCGACCTCACTAATTCCCCAGCTTCCTAGTGTAAATTACCTTTGTCCCCGCCAATAGTATTGTAATTAGCTGACGCCGCAGTTGTTGGGGAGCATTGACAGGCTAAAGTTCACCGCACTTCCAGTGGTGCATCATGAGACTTGGAGTTTCAGCGTTGATGTATTTAAACTTATGAATGCCTTGCAATGATCTTATTCCCATCAATTATTTATTTATACTGAAGGTTCTGTGGGTAAAATATAAGGATCAGTGGTTCATAGATTTTGAGTGTACAAGTTACAGCCAAAGTCTTCCTGGAAAATTTCACCTCAGGGAGCAGGTGGTGACATAGCAATGTTACCATTACTGAAGTACTGCAGATATTTTCTTTCATCCGCATTTCACCCAGTGTCAGCTGTGGCTCAGTAGGTAGCACATTTGCCTCTGAGTTAGAAAGTTGTGGGTTCAAGCCCCACTCCAGGGACTTGGATCCATAAATCTAGGCTAACACTCCAAGGTAGTGCTGCAATGGTGAAGATGCCATCTTTCGGATGAGATGTTAAACCTGTTCTCTCAGGTGGATGTAAAAGATCCCATGACACTATTTCGAAGAAAAGCAGGGGAGTTATCCCTCAATCAACATCACAAACAGGTTATTTGGTCATTATCACATTGTTGTTTGTGGGAGCTTGCTGTGTGCAAATTGGCTGCTGTGTTTCCTACATTACAACAATGGCTACACTCCAAAAGTGCTGTGAGATGCCCAGTGGTTGTGAAAGGTGCTATATAAATGCAAGTTGTTCTTTATCTGAGTTTAGATCTGCCCTGAGATCAGAATTATAACCTCATTTTATGAATGTTTTATTTCATAGATACTACAAATTAAGAAATAAGAACAGAAAATGCTGGAAATATTCAGCAGGCCAGGCAGCATATGTGAAGAGAGAAACAGTTATTTGTGAACTTTCATAATGCTTTTTTATAATCTCTAATATTTAATCATTGCAACTATTATTGCCTCTCGTGGTATTGAAAAGTCACTGGATTTAAGTGGGGCGTTATTTTAACTTTTGGGCAATGGTGTAAAATGTGCAACGTGTGAAGTCAATGGAAGGGATAATCAGGTGAGACATATAACAAGTGGCCAATTCGATGTCGAGCATTTTATACCATCGCCCCCAATGTGTCTCGCATTTCAGTGTAGACGAAGACGATGCACAATGGGGCTTGGTGCTTGGTGGAAGATAAACTGTTGATTGAAAGCAGGCCCATCAAAAGTTATTTTTATATATTACAACTTCGATATAGGAAGGAGGAAAAAATCCACCAAGGCTTGAAACCAGTGACTGCTCCTGGATGTCGGGTGAGAACTGGATTGTATTCAACTGTGACGCTCTATATGATCGACTAGCTTTTTGCAACACAGGCTCCGACATTTACTCGGAGCCTGAAAGAGAGTGGGAGGGAGGATTTTCGGAAAAAAAACGAGAAGCAATCTGTCAATGGTGAGAGAAGTTGTTCCAACAAAGTGACACTCAATAGAAGGTTTGCTCCAAACACTTGTGAGCTGCAAAAAGCTCAATCTGTGTTCCAAATGCAATAAGCAACAGTTTCTAACCTTGGAAAGCGAACACCAATAAAATGGAAGCTTTTATAGACCATTTGAAGCTGTCAAGTTAGTAAATCATCCCATGCTGACACACCAGACCTCCTTACCTGATGTGATCCCCGAGCAAGCCCTAAAAATCTAAAGATGAGCTTAAAATAGTTTTTAAGTGCTTGCTGGTGTTGCGTCTGTTCAGCGCTGACAGACCTGACACTTGGGAGACTAGTGTGGAGACGGGTCAGGCTCCCGACCCGCTGTCAATCTTTTCACATTTGACAGCTGACCCGCCTCCGATCCCTTCTTCTCAGCGGCAGTAAAATTGGGGCCAAAGAGTGGGCTCTTGGGCATAATTTTAAATACCAGTACTGAAAATGCTTTATTCTGCTTTAAATTCACTTTTAAATATTAGCATTATATCTGCTGCTACGTTTTATGGCCTACAAAATGTACGGGCCTGAATTTTCCATAGTGGTAGCGGGCGCGATCGGTGACGGGTCAGGTGGGAAAGTTTTCCACTGTGAACCCGCTGTCAACTCATTCCCATGTGCCTTTCCCACAGGCGCATCTGTCAGCGTGGAGCTGATCTGACCGGCAGCGGCGGGGGGCCCACTTGAAATCATCATGAGGTACTTTACAGGCACCTAAAAACCTTCTTCTGCCTACTCTTTAACTTTCCCTGCTTGGCCACGGAATCAACACAGCTCGGAAACCACATCTGTCAACCTGAGGTGGGAGTTCTGTGGCCATTGCTCCAGCTGATTATAAGAACATAAGAAATAGGAACAGGAAGGCCATTTGGCCCCTCGAGCCTGCTCCGCCATTTAATACGATCATGGCTGATCTGATAATGGACTCAGCTCGACTTCCCTGCCTGCTCCCCATAACCCTTTACTCCCATATCACTCAGAAATCTGTCTATCTCCGCCTTAAATGTATTCAATGACCCAGCCGCCACAGCTCTCTGGGGCAGAGAATTCCATAGATTTGCAACCCTCTGAGCGAAAAAATGTCTCCTCATCTCAGTTTTAAATGGGCGGTCCCGATTCTGAGACTATGGGCCCAAGTTTCGGGTGCACCTCCAAGAGGCCTGCCTATTTTGTAGAATTAAAAGCGCACCTAAAACTTACCTCGCAATTCTCGGTGTTTAGCAGGCGTGTTTAGCAGTCGGCGCAGCGCAGCACAAGCAGGTGGGGATGGAGCTACAGCCCTGAGCCGAAAAGAGTGCCAGCAGCTGCGTGCATGCGCAGTAGAGTCTGCGCACATGCGCAATAGCTCTTGGCCCTCCCAGCGTGTCCTGTCTCTGGGTGACCCTATCCCTGGCCAAAGGGACATCGCAATGTTTACCGCCCCTAGCCTGGGCCGAGTGGCCTGCCTGCCTCACCGTCCCTCACCTCGCCTCGGCGGCAAGGCCTGCCCGACCAGCAGCTCTTCAGTGGTGGGGCCCACCCAAACTCTTCCCCGATGGCAGGCTCCGCCCGAACACCTCCTCAGTAGCGGGGCCCGCCCGACCAGCTCTTCAGCAGGCTATTGGAGGGCTCCCGATGTTGGAGGGCTCCCGATGCTCCTGAATGGATAGGTGCTGCCGTAGGTGAAACTTTTATGTTTTTATTTATTGATTGATTTTTTTTTTCTAATTTTAATTTTTAAATTTTTGATTGACTGATTGATTGGTTGATTTAGTGGTTTATTTATCATTTATTATTGATGATGGCTTTTTATTGCTAAAAGTGAAGTGTTTAATGCTTTGGAAAATCCTCTAACTTCCCTCTAACTTCCCTTCCCCCCCTTATCTCTGGCTACCTGCGCTTAATTCTAAAGTGTACGCAAGGGTTTTCTGAGAGTACAAAAGTCAACACTTACTCCATTCTAAGTTAGTTTGGAGTAACTTTTCGCTGCCTAAACTTGCAAAACAGGCGTAAGTGGTTGGTAACATCCCCTTTTGGAAAAAAAACTGAACTAAAACGAAACTAAACTAACTCACTAGAACTACAGCAAACTAAATGCCGAGAACTGCAATTTCTAAGATACTCCAAACTAAACTAGTTGCTCCAAAAAAATAGGAGCAACTCCAGCCGAAACTTGGGCCCTATGTCCCCGAGTTTTAATTTCCCCTATGAGTGGAAATATCCTCTCTGCACCCACCTTGTCAAGCCCCCTCATTATTTTATAAGTTTCAATAAGATCGCCTCTCATTCTTCTAAACTCCAATGAGTATAGTCCCAATCTACCCAACCTATCTTCATAAGTCAAACCGTCATCTCCAGAATCAACCTAGTGAACCTTCTCTGAACAGCCTCCAATGCAAATATATCCTTCCTTAAATACAGAGACCAAAACTGTATGCAATACTCCAAGTGTGGCCTCACCAATACCCTGTGCAGTTGTAAAAAGACTTTCTGCTTTTATACTCTATCGCCCTTGCAATAAAGGCCAACATTCCGTTTGCCTTCCTGCTTACTTGCTATACCTGTGTACTCACTTTTTGTGTTTCATGTACAAGGACCTCCAGGTCCCTCTGTACTGCAGCACTTTGTAATTTTTCTCCATTTAATTATAATTTGCTTTTCTATTATTTCTGCCAAAGTGGCTAACCTCACATTTTCACACTTTATACTCTATCTGCCAAATTTTTGCCCACTGACTTAGCCTGTCTATATCCCTTTGCAGGTTTTTTGTGTCCTCACAATTTGCTTTCCCTCTCATCTTTGTACCATCAGCAAACTTAGCTACATTACACTCGGTCCCTTCATCCAAGTCATTAATATAGATTGTAAATAGTTGAGGACCCAACACCAATCCCTGCGGCAGCCCACTAGTCACTGTTTACCAACCGGAAAATGACCCATTTATCCTGACTCTTTGTTTTCTCTTAGTTAGCCAATCCTCTATCCGTGTTAATATATTACCCCCAACCCATGAGCTTTTATCTTGTGCAGTAACCTCTTATGTGGCACTTTATCGAATGCCTTCTGGAAATTCAAATACACCATATCCACTGGTTGCCCCTTATCCACCCTGCTCGTTACATCCTCAAAGACAGCATGGAAAACAAACCAAAATAAAAACATGTTGATTACATCAGCTAACAAATTGATGGAAATTCTGTTCTACTTGAAAAGCTACTGGTAAATGTTAATTTTTCACTGGTTATTCTCAGCTGTTGCCTTCCAACTGAACAGTAATTGCAGTGAATTGATCTGCACTATAAAAAATGACCATTTAAATACATTTTTGTGTTGTTCCTGGTCAGGTTTTTCTCACAGTATACTGTGATTGTCCAGTTACTTATTAAATCAAGTCATCAATAGTAATAATTTAATTCTCTTCACTCATTCCACTGGTTCAATTTGTTTTCAGTCTAATTTAAATTCTGAGGGGCCGAAATTGCATATCACCATTTTTGAGGCGGTGTCACCGCCTGAGGGGATTTTTTTACGCCAACCGTTAGGCGCAGCTCCGAAACGCGAAATTCCGTTTCGCCACCTGAAAAGTGGATTGCAGTGTTGAGTGGGCCGTTAAGTGTGGCATCAATATCCAGGCATTAGGCAGCATTTGGAGCTACGCCACAGACATAGTGGTGCCACCTGCATTCCATCATCATCATCATCATAGGCAGTCCCTCAGAATCGAGGAAGACTTGCTTCCACTCTTAAAAATGAGTCCTTAGGTGGCTGAACAGTCCAATACGAGAACCTCAGTCTCTGTCACAGGTGGGACAGATAGTCATTGAGGGAAAGGGTGGCTGGGACAGCATTGCCACATGCTCTTTCCGCTGCCTGCGTGTGATTTCTGCATGCTCTCGGCGCCCTCCCAGATGCACTTCCTCCACTTAGGGCGGTCTTTGGTCAGGGACTCCTAGGTGTCAATGGGGATGTTGCACTTTTTCAGGGAGGCTTTCAGGGTGTCCCTGTAACATTTCCTCTGCCCACCTTTTGCTCGTTTGCCGTGAAAGAGTTCCGAGTAGAGCGCTTGCTTTGGGAGTCCCGTGTCTGGCATGCGAACGATGTGGCCTGCTCAGCGGAGCTGATCAAGTGTGGTCAGTGCTTCAATGCTGGAGATGTTGGCCTGGTCGAGGACACTAATGTTGGTGTGTCTGTCCTCCCAGGGGATTTGTAGGATCTTGCAGAGACATCGTTGATGGTCTGTCTCCAGCGACTTGCGGTGTCTACTGTACATTCTATTGAGGTGTTGATTGGGCACCTCAATGCCTCGTGGGTATATTCGCTTTCTACGCACTCACTCAGACGGTGAGGATGGCAGATCTCGGAGCTGCAGCTTGTCACCGTGCCCACTGGTTCTCGGACGCCGCCGTGGATGCACTCCTTGATGTCTTGGAGAGGCGCGGGAATTGCTCAGGACAGAGGCTGGGAGGAGACCACAACCACAAACGTACAGACGGCTATGGAGGGAAATCGCAGAACGAGTGTTTGCGAGTGACACGGTGGCCTGGATAGCCACTCAATGCAGAAAAAATTGGAACGACATGGCGAGGCTAGTGAGGATGAGTATCTTAAATTTTAAACATCACCATGCTATCTTCTGAGCTCAGTGTGCATTCTCTGCTCAATGTAATGTTTCGGAATCCATGTGGGTGATGCCAGATGCAAGATTCCCATTTGAAGCCTCACCTACTGCAAGGACCTGCATGCACTGTTAATCTTGCTACCCGGTTCTACAGACCCATCCCTGATGTTGTTAACGCCTCAGTCTTCTTATGCGTCTTGAAGACAGTAGCCTCCCCATTATCGTTCGGTCCAGGCCCCCTAACTCAAGCATTGCCACAGCAAATCCACACAGCAAATGGAAGTTACATCGAGCTATGAAGACTCTCATACAGTAATATCTACTAAACTATGTGAGGCACATGGGACACACTGATAAAAGGGCTCTAACTCAGACACTCTCTTTAATCTTACAGGCAAAGCTCACCCACAACCGCAGAGAGCAGATGCGGACTGCAGGACCTGACTCTGTTGGAGGAACTCATCTCGGCCCTGATGGGCGTTCAAGTTCGTGCCATGGCAGTAACTGAGGCCGAAACTCCTCAGGACTGTGACTGAGTTCCTTTGCCACTAGGCCTGACACCACAATCCTTCAGCTCTTTCCATGAGACTGGCATTCTCGAATGCCTTTACCGCTCCTGGCCCCTTCCTCTGCCGGTAACAAGTCTTCTATGTATTTCAGATGATCAACCAGACGCACTGGGGCCTTCACTTGAGCCTTCCACTGGTGGAGATGCTGCCGAGGGAAGAAGAAGAAGGAGGAGGAGGATACCTCGTTTGATGTAACTGTCTGGGGTCTCTCCTCTGGGGAGGATCCACATTTGCCATAAGCTGTCTCTGCAGCCGGATCCTTTCAAGTCATCGCTGCAGGATAACAGGACTACAGTGGGATGAGGGCAGAGTTGGCTAAAGTAGACTGAGAAACACAGACTAAACGGTGGCACAATTGAGGAACAGTAGAGGACTTTTAAGGAGCTCTTTCATAGTGCTCAACAAAAATATATTCCAGTGAAAAAGAAGGGCGGTAAGAGAAGGGATAACCAGCTGTGGATAACCAAGGAAATAAAGGAGAGTATCAAATTAAAAACCAATGCGTATAAGGTGGCCAAGGTTAGTGGGAAAGTAGAAGATTGGGAAAATTTTAAACGACAGCAAAGAATGACTAAGAAAGCAATAAAGAAAAGAAAGATAGATTACGAATGTAAACTTGTGCAAAACACAAAAACAGATAGTAAAAGCTTTTACCGATATATAAAACGGAAAAGAGTGACTAAAGTAAATGTTGGTCCCTTAGAAGATCAGAAGGGGGATTTAATAATGGGAAATGTGGAAATGGCTGAGCCCTTAAACAATTATTTTGCTTCAGTCTTCATAGTGAAAGACACAAAAACCATGCCAAACATTGCCGGTAACGGGAATGTGGGAAGGGAGGACCTTGAGATAATCACTATCACTAGGGGGGTAGTGCTGGACAGGCTCATGGGACTCAAGGTAGACAAGTCCCCTAGTCCTGATGAAATGCATCCCAGGGTATTAAAAGAGATGGCGGAAGTTATAGCAGATGCATTCGTTATAATCTACCAAAATTCTCTGGACTCTGGGGAGGCACCATCGGATAGGAAAGCAGCTAATGTAATGCCTCTGTTTAAAAAAGGGGGCAGACAAAAGGCAGGTAACTATAGGCCGGTTAGTTTAACATCTGTAGTGGGGAAAATGCTTGAAGCAATCATTAAGGAAGAAATAGCGGGACATCTAGATAGGAATAGTGCAATCAAGCAGACGCAACATGGATTCATGAAGGGGAAATCATGTTTAACTAATTTACTGGAATTCTTTGAGGATATAACGAGCATGATGGATAGAGGTGTACCGATGGATGTGGTGTATTTAGATTTCCAAAATACATTCGTTAAGGTGCCACACAAAAGGTTACTGCAGAAGATAAAGGTACGTGGAGTCAGAGGAAATGTATTAGCATGGATCGAGAATTGGCTGGCTAAGAGAAAGCAGAGAGTCGGGATAAATGGGTCCTTTTCGGGTTCGAAATCGGTGGTTAGTGGTGTGCCACAGGGATCGGTGCTGGGACCACAACTGTTTACAATATACATAGATGACCTGGAAGAGGGGACAGAATGTAGTGTAACAAAATTTGCAGATGACACAAAGATTAGTGGGAAAGCAGGTTGTGTAGAGGACACAGAGAGGCTGCAAAGAGATTTAGTTAAGTTAAGCGAATGGGCTAAGGTTTGGCAGATGGAATACAATGTCGGAAAATGTGAGGTCATCCACCTTGGAAAAAAAAACAGTAAAAGGGAATATTATTTGAATGGGGAGAAATTACAACATGCTGCGGTGCAGAGGGACCTGGGGGTCCTTGTGCATGAATCCCAAAAAGTTAGTTTGCAGGTGCAGCAGGTAATCAGGAAGGCGAATGGAATGTTGGCCTTCATTGCGAGAGGGATGGAGTACGAAAGCAGGGAAGTCCTGCTACAACTGTATAGGGTATTGGTAAGGCCGCACCTGGAGTACTGCGTGCAGTTTTGGTCACCTTACTTAAGGAAGGATTTATTAGCTTTGAAGGGGGTACAGAGACGATTCACTAGGCTGATTCCGGAGATGAGGGGGTTACCTTATGATGATAGATAACGGGTCTTTACTCGTTAGAGTTCAGAAGTATGAGGGGTGATCTTATGGAAACATTTAAAATAATGAAAGGGATAGACAAGATAGAGGCAGAGAGGTTGTTTCCACTGGGCGGAGAGACTAGAACTAGGGGGCACAGCCTCAAAATATGGGGGAGCCAATTTAAAACCGAGTTGAGAAGGAATTTCTTCTCCCAGAGGGTTGTGAATCTGTGGAATTCTCTGCCCAAGGAAGCAGTTGAGGCTAGCTCATTGAATGTATTCAAATCACAGATAGATAGATTTTTAACCAATCATGAAATTAAGGGTTATGGGGAGCGGGCGGGTAAGTGGAGCCAAGTCCACGGCCAGATCAGCCATGATCTTGTTGAATGGCAGAGCAGGCTCGAGGGGCTAGATGGCCTACTCCTGTTCTTAATTCTTATGTTCTTATGTAAGCACGGACCACGAGCATCCTGGGCCGGCTGCAACTCCCTTTAAATAACGCCCGAGATTTGTTTCCCCGTCTTGTGCACGGCAACCTTTTCAGGTGTCATCGCCGCCAGCCGGTAAGTGAGGCAGCAAAAGTGAATTTGGCGAGACTGGCGCCAAGGAGGCATTGCACACGTACTGACGTCAGGATTTCCATGGTGGTAGTCAGTGGGGCAGCAAATCTTTATGCCCTTGAAAAATACAACCGAATTTCCCATCAGGCGGCAACCGCGCATAACGCCGGCAGCCTGCCGTTCACGTCTCGTTGCCGTCTCACTCAGGTGGTATCAGCTGGTGGTAGCAACCGAATTCCGACCCCTAAGAGACAAAAGGGATGATTGTGCATGGAAAAAGGAGATGGTAGTGGGGCAAGTTACGAAACAAAAGGTGAGGCTAATAGGGTGTAAATGGAAATGGCAAAATCGTCAACAGCTACCATGGGAAAGAGAAAAAAAACAGAAAAAAAGAAAAAATAGGGGCCGAGGTTATGGTCTGAAATTGTTGAACTTGATGTTGAGTCCATAATACTTGATCTGTGCCCCAGATTTATCTTACTTCTGCCTTTCCAGAGTATTTTTATCTTTCTGTAGCAGGTTTTCACCATAAACACTGAGAAATTGATATTTTTATTCTTAAATGAAGTTTGAAACACATTTTTTGCACCAACAAGTCAATACATGGACCAATCCTTCAATCCAGTATCCATCTTTGAACATGGAAACACAGCAGATCTCTTGGCCCCTACATGATACTGCCAATAATAATCACCTGATTGAATAAATCAGTATGAAATAAATGCACCAACATCCATGCCAATCTATTCTTTCCTAGCACTCTGCTTCCCTGGGTAGCTAAACATGCCTTTTTTGTCTCATAATCTAATGCTTCTCCTAGGTACAACCGAACATGGTTGGCTGCTCTTGTGCTACAAAAACATCCTGGGACTGAGATATGCCTCCTCTCATGGCAGCTTGCTCCTGGGAGGGAGCCTCTGCTGGCTGCACCTCTGGAGCTTATTCCTGTGCAGCCTGGTATCACCATCTATGTGTTACTGATATTCTATTCCGAGGGGGAAAGCTGGATGCCTGGCACATGCTGCGGTCTTGAGAAGCAGCAACCATCATCATTCCTCTGAGCCCTAGATCTGTGCCTCCACTGGTCAATGGGTTGACTGGTCAAATGGCTGATATTAGATCCTGAAAGCCCTGAGAGACAGCAGCCTGTGTCCTGGCCTCTCGGGCCTTGGAGCTGGTAAAGAAGTTCCTGTCTGTTCTCTCTCCTACTGTCATCAAGGCAGCAGTCTGCGCTTCCATGGAGGAGGCACCGAGTGATCGCTGGTCACTTTTTAGAAAGGTTTGTAGCAGATTCCATTGAAGCTGCCATATACACCATTAATGTCTACAATGAAAATAAGCTTCCCTGATGCTCCCACAAACGAGGGCTATAGATGCTAGACTCACACTTTTTACTTGTTGCACCTCCTCGGAGATTGACCTCAGAGCCTGTAAATGTGTGTGGTCTTTCTCAAACGTTCTTCTTCGGAGCTGCTCCAGCTTCGCCGGCGGTGTGGCAGAAATCCTGTTTAAGCTTGTAACCGGTGAAATAATGCTGGCGGAACGGGAGCAGCTGCATAGAATTTCCCGGTTATAGTGTTACATTGCATCTATAGCACGGAAACAGGCCATTCAGCCCAACTACAATGCAACAGTGACTAAACTGCAACAGTGACTAAACTTCACAAAGTGCTTCATTGGCTGTAAAGCATTTTGGAATGTCCCGAGGTTGTGAAAGACTCTATATAAATGCAAGTTCTTTCTTTTGTTTTCTTTACCTGGCTTAATCTGGTGTTTATTGTCCACACAAGGCTTTTCCCACTCTAATTCACTCTTTGCCCCCTGCCCCCTGTATCCCTCTATTCCCTTCTTCCTCGTATATGCAGCAATCCAACCCTAAATGTGTCAATGTGATCTACTTCAGCCATTCCGTGTGGCAGCGAGTTTCACAGTCTTACCACTTCAACATGATGGAGAAAGTCAGCAACAAAGAGACTATGCAACATGATCTACTGCACCAAGGCTGAATGGAAGAACAGCAAGATATAAGGCTTTGATATCCAGGGTAACAGGGACAGGCACAAATCTGATGAAGGGTAAACTCGCCTGCCATAGTGATGGGAAATCATTGTCTGGAAATGCGTGGGACATGGCCTGGAGAATCAGAACTGGAACTTGAATAAGATCATAAGAATTAGGAGCAGGAGTAGGTCATACAGCCCATTGAGCTTGCTCCATCAATAAGATCATGCCTGATCTTTGACCTCAACTCCACTTGCCCACCCAAGATTTCCCATGAGTCCAAAAATCTATCTATCTCAGCCTTGAATATACTCAATGATTCAGTATCCACAGCCCTTTGGGGTACAGCTGCTTGGGCATCCATTGCAGCATTTTGTCATTCCATACAAACTGCAATGACTGCAATGGAAGCTGTGATCTCTGTCATCAGACGCTGCATGATGTTGGGCTCCACAGGTCGTTGGATGGAATTGGCCAGCCTCTACCTGCTGGAGAAGATGGGTTCCAGGCTCTGCATCAAGCCATGGGTCAAGCTGGAGGTGGAATCCTCAATTCTAGCCATGATCCGTAAGCTTTCAGGCAGGTTGTCCATTGCACCAAGCATTTGGTTTATTAAACCCATCAGCCTTCTCCTGAAATCAAAAGCAAAATACTGCAGATGCTGCAAATCTAAAATAAAAACAGAAAATGCTGGAAATACTCAGCAGGCCAGACAGCATCTGTGGAGAAAGAAACAGAATTAATGTTTCAGGTCAATGTCTTTTTGTCAGAGCCCAGAATGTCAGCCTTCTTTTGAAGCTTGCGAGTTCCTCCTCTTCCAGAACTAGTATGCGACCTTGCCCCCTGCTGCTCAGTTGTACCCGGTGCGTCCCAATGTGAGTTCAGCACTACCATCAGGGTGCACCGGGCACGAGTTACGTGTGGTCTCTGAGCTGGTGACTGCGACAGTGGTAGCAACTGACGTAATGCCTTCTTCCTTGCTCTCCTCCTCCTCCTCTTCCTCTGGGGGACAAGGTGGCTCTTCCTCCTCTTCCTGTTCCTCCGGGGGCGGTGGGAGGGGGGAGGGGTGTTGGGGGGGAGGGGGGGCAGTTGGTAGATCTTGCTACTGGGAGACTGCAATGAAAAAGCTAGAAGGGTTAGTGGCAGCGCGTGTGGCCACTATCGGGAGACCATATCCAACTTGTGAATGAGGATAAGTTTGGGGAATTAGGGATCAGAAATAGTTGTGAATGTGTAAGGAAGCTGGAATGGCCACATACCTGTAGGCGAGATGTCCCTGGTCCGCCTGTGGCCACGGCACCTGCCATTGCCCTCCCGATCATTGCCAGCACTGCCTCCTCAAGGGGCGTGATCTCATGTAGGTATGGTTCTCCTTCTCCCAGTCAGGTCCTGCTGCCACCTGTTATGTGCTATCTTGTCCTCGAAGAAAAAGAGTGGTGATTGTGAATGAGTGTATTGGCAAGTGTGTGTGTGTGTGTTGGTTGAGATGTGAGATGTGTCCGAGGTGTGCATAGTGCCTGTGAAGGATGAAAGAGGGTGAGGTGTGTGAATGTCAGCGTACAGTTAGATGGTGGATGAAGTGTGTTGCGGTTGTGATGCTGGTGGTGACGGTACAGTTATTGAGAGGTGTGTTTGTGAGATGGGATCTTATCTTGACCACTCGTATCCAATCATTAAATCTTTTCTGGCACTGGAGCCATGTCCTGGGGGCAGGGCTCCTGGCTGTGGCCTCCTTGGCGATCTCCTGCCACATCCGCTGCATTATTTGCCACTGTGGCCACTTTCAGCCCCCTGTGGATACAGGACGTCGCTCCTCCTCTATACCTTCTTCACCAGGACCTCCAGTGCCGCGTCCGAGAACCTGTGAGCTCTCTTCCTCGATCCCTGAGCCATCCTGAAACATACAGTTGTCTGTCAGCCAATGCATTCCACACCTTTAGTGGAATTCCGTGCGTGGAAGTTACATATATCGTTCCACGAAAATTGCTGCTAACCAGTGTTAAATGTGCAGGTCTCCGGCTTAGCTCCTCCAGGCATGTATAAATCATGGCAATCGCCAATTAGCCCCAAATTTGTGGGCTAAAACCAGACTTTAAAACATGTGTGTTTCAATAGCACAGCATTCAATTGGTGCCTGTTTTCAGTCTTTCCCAAAATAACCCCTCAACAATGAACAGCCTTGTCCAGCCGCGTCCGAGAACCTGTGAGCTCTCTCCCTCGATCCCTGAGCCATCCTGAAACATACAGTTGTCTGTCAGCCAATGCATTCCACACCTTCAGTGGAAGTCCGTTCAGATACTTCAACCAACTTATTTTTCTGATTTCATTATAATAATTTATTTGCTTTTATTGCTCTGACAATTTTCAACGTTTGACATTTTAATTTCTGGTTTTGCATTTAAAGCCCCTCAAAATGGCAGAATTCAAGAAGTTGAAGCATTTTAACCATAGAATCATAGAAATTTATAGCACGGATTCGGCCCATCATGTCTCTGCCAGCTGACAAAGAGCTATCCAGCCTAATCTCACTTTCCAGCTCTTGGTCCGTAGCCTTGTAGGTTACGGCACTTCATGTGTACATCCAAGTACTTTGTAAATGTGGTGAGGGTTTATGCCCCTACCACCCTTTCAGGCAGTGAGTTCCAGACCCCTACCACCCTCTGGATGAAAGAAATTCCCCTCAACTCTCCTCTAAACCTCCTACCAATTACTTTAAATCTATGCCTTCTAGTTGTTGACCCCTCTGCTATGGGAAATAGATCCTTCCTATCCACTCTATCTAGACCCCTCATAATTTTATACACCTCAATAAGGTCTCCCCTCAGCCTCCTCTGTTCCAAAGAAAACAACCCCAGCCTATCAAACCTTTCCTCATAGCTAAAATTCTCCAGTCCAGGCAACATCCTCATAAATCTCCTCTGTACCCTCTCGAGTGCAATCACATCTTTCCTGTAATATGGTGAGCAGAACTGCACCCAGTACTCTAGCTGTGGCCTAACTAATGTTTTATACAGTTCAAGCATAACCTCCTTGCTCTTGTTTTCTATGCCTCAGCTAATAAAGGCAAGTATTCCGTATACCTTCTTAACCACCTTATCTACCTGGCCAGCTACCTTCAGGGATCTGTGGACATGCACTCCAAGGTCCCTTTGTTCCTCTGCATTTCTCAGTGTCCTACCATTTAACGTGTATTCCCTTGCCTTGTTAGCCCTCTCCAAATGCATTACCTCATATTTTTCCGGATTGAATTCCATTTGCCACAGTTCTGCCCTCCTGACCAGTTCATTGATATCTTCCTGCAGTCCACAGTTTTCTTCTTCATTATAAACCACACAACTAATTTTTGTATCATCTGTAAACTTCTTAATCATTGATAGATACCACAAAAAGCAAGGGGCCTAGTATGAGCCCTGCAGGACCCCGCTCGAAACAGCCTTCTAGTCACAAACACGAAAACACCCATCAACCATTACCCTTTGCTTCCTGCCACTGAGCCAATTTTGGATCCAACTTGCCACTTTACCTTGGATCCCATGGGCTTTTACTTTCGTGACCAGTCTCTCATGTTGGACCTTATCAAAAGCCTTGCTAAAATCCATATACACTACTACATCAAACACACTATCCTCATCAACCCTGCTTGTTACCGCCTCAAAAAATTCAATCAAGTTAGTCAGACACGACCTTTCCTTAACAAATTCATGCTGACTGTCCTTGATTAATCCATGTCTTTCTAAATGAAGATTTATCCTGTCCCTCAAAATTCTTTCCAATAATTTTCTCACCACTGAGGTTAGGCTGACTAGTCTGTAATTACTCAGTCTATCCCATTTTCCCTTTTTAAACAATGGTACAACGTTAACAGTCCTCCAATCCTCCGGTACCACACCTGTATCCAGAGAAGATTGGAAAATGATGGTCAGAGCCTCTGCTATTTCTTCTTTTGCTTCTCTTAATAGTCGCACAGATTACTTTTATGGTCTCGAATAGGTCCTATTCTTTCTTTAGTTATCCTCTTGCTCTTAATGTATTTATAAAACATCTTTGGGTTTTCATTAATTTTACTTGCAACATTTTTTCATGCTGTCTCTTTGCTTTCCTAATTTCACTCCTGCACTTTCTATACTCCTCCAGGGTTTCTGTAGTATTGACCCCTCGATAACTGTTGTAAGCCTCCCTTTTTTTCTTTGTCCTACACTGAATGCCCCTTGACAGCCAAGGGGCTCTAGATTTGTTAATTCCACCCTTTTTTCTTTAAGGGAACAGAGTTGGTGAGAGGCGGGAGCGGCCTATAAAAGGCCCAGCGGGAGCTCGAGAGCCAGCGGCAGTTGGTGAGAGGCGGGAGCGGCCTATAAAAGGCCCAGCAGGAGCTCGAGAGCCAGCGGCAGTTGGTGAGAGGCGGGAGCGGCCTATAAAAGGCCCAGCGGGAGCTCGAGAGTCAGCGGCAGTTGGTGAGAGGTGGGAGCAGCGTCGGAGCGGCCTATAAAAGGCGTACTGGTGCAGCTACAGCGGGGAGAGAAAGCAAAAAAGAAGTAGAAAGGAATCAAAAGGTGACGTCACAGCCAATGGGGTAAGTGATTGGCTGGTGATTGGTGAGTAGCTTTTCTTTTTATTTTTATATCAGTAAGTAAACTGTAACATTGTTATTACCAATTTAAGTGTATCTAAGGGTTAAGGCATGGCAGGAGAGCTCGGTCACGTGATATGCTCCTCCTGTGCCATGTGGGAACTCAGGGACGCTTCCGGTGTCCCTGACGACTACGTGTGTAAGAAGTGTATCCGCCTCCATCTCCTGACGGACCGCATTGCGGAATTGGAGCTGAGGGTGGATTCACTCTGGAGCATCCACGATGCTGAGAATGACATAAGTGGCACGTGTAGTGAGTTGGTCTCACCGCATGAGAAGGATCCACAGCCAGCTAGGGAATAGAAGACCAGCAGGAAGAGTAGTACAAAGAAGGTAGTGCAGGGATCCCATCTGGTCATCCCCCTGCAAAACAGATACACTGCTTTGAGTGCTGTTGAGGGAGATGACTCATCAGGGGAGAGCAGCAGCAGCCAAGTTCATGGCACCGTGGCTGGCTCTGTTGTACAGGAGGGCATAAAAAAGAGTGGGAGAGTGATAGTGATAGGGGATTCAATCATAAGGGGAATAGATAGGCGTTTCTGCGGCCGCAATCGAGACTCCAGGATGGTATGTTGCCTCCCTGGTGCAAGGGTCAAGGATGTCTCCGAGCGAGTGCAGGACATTCTAAAAAGGGAGGGAGAATAGCCAGTTGTCGTGGTGCACATTGGTACCAACGACATAGGTAAAAAAAGGGATGAGGTCCTACGATACGAATTTAAGGAGCTAGGAGTTAAATTAAAAAGTAGGACCTCAAAAGTAGTAATCTCGGGATTGCTACCAGTGCCATGTGCTAGTCAGAGTAGGAATCGCAGGATAGCACAGATGAATACGTGGCTTGAGCAGTGGTGCAGCAGGGAGGGATTCAAATTCGTGGGGCATTGGAACAGGTTCTGGGGGAGGTGGGACCAGTACAAACTGGACGGTCTGCACTTGGGCAGGAACAGAACCAATGTCCGAGGGGGAGTGTTTGCTAGTGCTGTTGGTGAGGAGTTAAACTAATATGGCAGGGGGATGGGAACCAATACAGGGAGACAGAGAGAAACAAAAAGGAGACAAAAACAAAAGACAGAAAAGAGATGAGTAAAAGTGGAGGGCAGAGAAACCAAAGGCAAGAAACAAAAAGGGCCACTGAATATAAAAGGGATGCAGGAGGGGTAAAAACTAAAAATCATGGTTTAAAAACTAGGATGAAAACACTCTACCTCAACGCACGCAGCATTCGAAATAAAGTAAATGAGTTGACGGCACAAATCATTACAAATGGGTATGATTTGGTGGCCATTACAGAAACATGGTTGCAAGGTGGCCAAGACTTGGAATTAAACATACAGGGGTATCTAACGATTCAGAAAGATAGGCAAGAAGGGAAAGGAGGTGGGGTAGCTCTGTTAATAAAGGATGATATCAGGGCAGTTGTGAGGGATGATATTGGCTCCAATGAACAAAATGTTGAATCATTGTGGGTGGAGATTAGAGATAGTAAGGGGAAAAAGTCACTGGTCGGCTTAGTTTATAGGCCCCCAAATAATAACTTCACAGTGGGGCGGGCAATAATCAAGGGAATAATGGAGGCATGTGAAAAAGGAACGGCAGTAATCATGGGGGATTTTAACCTACATATCGATTGGTCAAATCAAATCGCAGGGGGTAGCCTGGAGGAGGAATTCATAGAATGCATACGGGATTGTTTCTTAGAACAGTATGTAACAGAGCCTACAAGGGAGCAAGTCATCTTGGATCTGGTCCTGTGTAACGAGACAGGAAAAATAAACGATCTCCTCGTAAAAGATCCTCTCGGAATGAGTGATCACAATATGGTTGAATTTGTAATACAGATTGAGGATGAGGAAGTTGTGTCAGAAACGAGCGTACTATGCTTAAACAAAGGGGACTACAGTGGGATGAGGGCAGAGTTGGCTAAAGTAGACTGGAAACAAGGACTAAACGGTGGCACAATTGAGGAACAGTGGAGGACTTTTAAGGAGCTCTTTCATAGAGCGCAACAAAAATATATTCCAGTGAAAAAGAAGGGCGGCAAGAAAAGGGATAACCAGCCGTGGATAACCAAGGAAATAAAGGCAAGTATCAAATCAAAGACCAATGCGTATAAGGTGGCCAAGGTTAGTGGGAAACTAGAGGATTGGGAAAATTTTAAGCAACAGCAAAGAATGACTAAAAAAGCAATAAAGAAAGGGAAGATAGATTACGAAGGTAAACTTGCGCAAAACATAAAAACAGATAGTAAAAGCTTTTACAGATATATAAAACGGAAAAGAGTGACTAAAGTAAATGTTGGTCCCTTAGAAGATGAAAAGGGGGATTTAATAATGGGAAATGTGGAAATGGCTGAGACCTTAAACAATTATTTTGCTTCCGTTTTCACAGTGGAAGACACAAAAACCATGCCAGAATTTGCAGGCCACAGCAATGTGGGAAGGGAGGACCTTGAGACAATCACTATCACTAGGAGGGTAGTGCTGGACAGGTTAATGGGACTGAAGGTAGACAAGTCCCCTGGTCCTGATGAAATGCATCCCAGGGTATTAAAAGAGATGGCGGAAGTTATAGCAGATGCATTCGTTATAATCTACCAAAATTCTCTGGACTCTGGGGAGGTACCAGCGGATTGGAGAGTAGCTAATGTAACGCCTCTGTTTAAAAAAGGGGGCAGACAAAAGGCAGGTAACTATAGGCCGGTTAATTTAACATCTGTAGTGGGAAAAATGCTTGAAACTATCATTAAGGAAGAAATAGCGGGACATCTGGATAGGAATAGTGCAATCAAGCAGACGCAGCATGGATTCATGAAAGGGAAATCATGTTTAACTAACTTACTGGAATTCTTTGAGGATATAACGAGCATGGTGGATAGAGGTGTACCGATGGATGTGGTGTATTTAGATTTCCAAAAGGCATGCGATAAGGTGCCACACAAAAGGTTACTGCAGAAGATAAAGATACGTGGAGTCAGAGGAAATGTATTAGCATGGATCGAGAATTGGCTGGCTAACAGAAAGCAGAGAGTCGGGATAAATGGGTCCTTTTCCGTTTGGAAATCAGTGGTTAGTGGTGTGCCACCGGGATCAGTGCTGGGACCACAACTGTTTACAATATACATAGATGACCTAGAAGAGGGGACAGAGTGTAGTGCAACAAAATTTGCAGATGACACTAAAATTAGTGGGAAAGTGGGTTGTGTCGAGGACTCAGAGAGGCTGCAAGGAGATTTGTATAGGTTAAGCGAATGGGCTAAGGTTTGGCAGATGGAATACAATGTCGGAAAGTGTGAGGTCATCCACCTTGGGAAAAAAAACAGTAAAAGGGAATATTATTTGAATGGGGAGAAATTACAACATGCTGTGGTGCAGAGGGACCTGGGGGTCCTTGTGCATGAATCCCAAAAAGTTAGTTTGCAGGTGCAGCAGGTAATCAGGAAGGCAAATGGAATGTTGGCCTTCATTGCGAGAGGGATGGAGTACAAAAGCAGGGAGGACTTGCTGCAACTGTATAAGGTATTGGTAAGGCCGCACCTGGAGTACTGCGTGCAGTTTTGGTCACCTTACTTAAGGAAGGATATACTAGCTTTGGAAGGGGTACAGAGATGATTCACTAGGCTGATTCCAGAAATGAGGGGGTTACCTTATGATGATAGATTGAGTAGACTGGGTCTTTACTCGTTGGAGTTCAGAAGGATGAGGGGTGATCTTATAGAAACATTTAAAATCATGAAAGGGATAGATAAGATAGAGGCAGAGAGGTTGTTTCCATTGGTGGGGGAGACTAGAACTAGGGGGCACAGCCTCAAAATACGGAGGAGCCAATTTAAAACCGAGTTGAGAAAGAATTTCTTCTCCCAGATGGTTGTGAATCTGTGGAATTCTCTGCCCAAGGAAGCAGTTGAGGCTAGCTCATTGAATGTTTTCAAGTCAAAGATAGATAGATTTTTAACCAATAAGGGAATTAAGGGTTACGGGGAGAGGGCGGGTAAGTGGAGCTGAGTCCACGACCAGATCAGCCATGATCTTATTCAATGGTGGAGCAGGCTCGAGGGGCTAGATGGCCTACTCTTGTTCCTAATTCTTATGTCCTTATGTTCTTATTTCCTCTGAACCTTCAAGATCTCCTCCTTGAATGCCTCCCGCTGCTCTGACACTGATTTACCTTCAAGTAGCTGTTTCCAGTCCATTTTGGCTAAATCACTTCTCAGCTTATTAAAATTGGCTTTCCCTCAATTGAGAACTTTTATTCCTGATCTATCTTTGTACTTTTCTATAACTACTCTAAATCTAACTGAATTATGATCACTAGCACCAAAATTCTCTCCCATCGATACCCCTTCCACCTGTCCAGCTTCATTCCCTAAAACTAAGTCCAGAACCGCCCCTTTCCTGGTTGAGCTTGCTACATACTGGCTAAATAAGTTCTCCTGAATGCATTTTAGGAATTCTGCACCCTCTATAGCTTTCACACTAATTCTATTCCAGTTAATATTTGGATAGTTGAAATCCCCTACTATTACTGCCCTATAGTTAATTGCAATACAATATTTTAATCGATGGAAAAACATGGACCATTAAATAGGTCACAAACCTGAATTCTTGATATCTGCTCCCAGCATGTGAAGCTCTGCAGCAGGACAACTGAAGAACATTCATGTGTTTCATTACTGTGCTGTGTACAGTTCAGTGCATTACAGTCTGTTCAATTTTCCTTCCACTGGACAATGGCTTTTATTTTTCTTTGACGCAACACACATCAGTTGCGTCTGTAAATGAGGAAGATTAGAGTTTACACAGTGGTGATACTATCTGTTCGATATTTGTGCACGAACAGGGGTTACTGGCTTAATGTAAATTTCCTATTACTAGTTTCTTGCACTCTACAGTTAGCAGCAACTCTTAAGAAGTTGCTGATAATTATTCAGGTCATTCTTGCTATCGTCTGAACTGAGACCATGGCCAGAACAAGCATAAAAACAACTGTTCTCCTTTATGAAACAGTAGTTATATCCTTAAGCAGGGGTATATTGGTCCAGAAATTATGGTCGCAGGCTTCCCGTGGGCGGATGCGCTGACCTAAAAAATTTCTATGACTACCAAGTGGTCCCGAAGGTTCAGAGCCTTGTAACCCTGGGCCTCGACGCAAAGGCCTGAGTAGAGGCCCACATATTCCAGGGACATAAGCACTTCGTACATGTCCCTGAGATGATGTGGGCTGGCCCAACAAATCAAAGTAGGGGATCCCAATTCATACTTATGGTGAGTTCCATATATACGAAACTCACCATAAGTATGAATGGGATACCCCAAAAACACACAAGCCCTTAAAATAACTTTTATTAAAACATTGCACACTTAAAATTAATCAAAATGGAATTTAATTATTTATTAAAAACAAAAATTTAATTTTTGGAAAAATACATTTAGCTATTTTAAAGTGTCTAAATATAAAGTTATCTTACAGATATTTCGACAGATATTAAAATGTTTTTCCACTTGAGCTTTCTTGACAGACTCCCCGCATCCATTACAGGTGAAGAAGACCATTTTATTCTATTCTAGGCACCTTCTCCTCACACACCATAAAGCAATGCAATATTTACGCTTATTTCCTCAGAATCTTTAACTTATTGAAAAAAATTTTGTTTTCTGTCCTTTAAAAGTCTTATGCTGATAAAAGCAGGATTTACGCCTGCTTTTATCAGTTGTAAGGATTTGAAGGGCATTCACTGACAGAAGTTGGGCAAATAGTCCAACTCTCCGCCCGCAGAGGCCTTTTACTTCTGGATGTGGTGGATCTGTCAGGAGGATTCTTGACAGATTGAAAGTTCTGAGTTTAGGTACATGCACTTTGCAAGCCTAAACCCAGAACTTACTGGGCCCTTACGGGCATGTGTGCACCTCGTATTCAGGGCCATTGTGTAACAATAAGTGCATTTATGCTTTTTGCATATTTGAACAAAAATACATGGTCTCTCTCACCTTTAATCCATAAATTTGCAAGTAGCATAGAAATATAGAAACATAGAAAAATCGGTGCAGGAGTAGGCCATTCGGCCCTTCGAGCCTGCACCACCATTCAATAATATCATGGCTGATCATTCACCTCAGTATCCCTTTCCTGCTTTCTCTCCATACCCCTTGATCCCTTTAGCCATAAGGGCCATATCTAACTCCCTCTTGAATATATCCAATGAACTGGCATCAACAACTCTCTGCGGTAGAGAATTCTACAGGTTAACAACTCTCTGAGTGAAGAAGTTTCTCCTCATCTCAGTCCTAAATGGCTTACCCCTTATCCTTAGACTGTGTACCCTGGTTCTGGACTTCCCCAACATCAGGAACATTCTTCTTGCAACTAAACTGTCCAGTCCCGTCAGAATTTTATATGTTTCTATGAGATCCCCTCTCATCCAGTAAATACAGGCCCAGACGATCCAGTCTCTCCTCATATGACAGTCCAGCCAACCCTGAAATCAGTCTGGTGAACCTTCGCTGCACTCCCTCAATAGCAAGAACGTCCTTCCTCATGTTAGGAGATCAAAACTGAACACAAAATTCCAGGTGAGGCCTCACCAAGGCCCTGTACAACAGCAGTAAGACCTCCCTGCTCCTATACTCAAATCCCCTAGCTATGAAGGCCAATATACCATTTGCCTTCTTCACTGCCAGTTGTACCTGCATGTTAACTTTCAATGACTCATGTACCATGACACCCAGGTCTCGTTGCACCTCCCCTTTTCCTAATCTGTCGCCATTGAGATAATATTCTGCCTTCGTGTTTTTGCCACCAAAGTGGATAACCTCACACTTAATTATACTGCATCTGCCATGCATTTGCACAGTCACCTAACCTGTCCAAGTTACCCTGCAGCCTCTTAGCATCCTCCTCGCAGCTCACATTGCCATCCAGCTTAGTGTCATCTGCAAACTTTGAGATATTACACTCAATTCCTTCATCTAAATCATTGATGTATATTGTAAATAGCTGGGGTCCCAGCAGTGAGCCCTGTGGCACCCCACTAGTCACTGCCTGCCATTCTGAAAAGAATCTGTTTATCCCGACTCTCTGCTTCTTGTCTGTCAACCAGTTCTCCATCCACGTCAAAACATTACCCCCATGTGCTTTAATTTTGCACACCAATCTCTTGTGTGGGACCTTGTCAAAAGCCTTTTGAAAGTCCAAATACACCACATCCACTGGTTCTCCCTTGTCCACTCTACTGGTTATATCCTCAAAAAATTCTAGAAGGTTTGTCAAGCATGATTTCCCTTTCATAAGTTCATGCTGACTTGGTCCGATCCTGTCACTGCTTTCCAAATGCGTTGCTATTTCATCCTTAATAATTGATTCCAACATTTCCCCACTACTAATGTCAGGCTAACCGTTTTCTCTCCCCCTCCTTTTTAAAAAAGCGATGTTATATTAGCTACCCTCCAGTCCATAGGAACTGATCCTGAGTTGATAGACTGTTGGAAAATGATCATCAATGCATCCACTATTTCTAGGACCACTTCCTTAAGTACTCCGAGATGCAGACTATCAGGCCCCGGAGATTTATTGGCCTTCAATCCCATCAAGTTCCCGAACACAATTTCCCGCTTAATAAGGATTTCCTTCAGTTCCTTCTTCTCAGTAGACCCTCAGTCCCCTAATATTTCCGGAAGGTTATTTGTGTCTTCCTTCGTGAAAACAGAACCAAAGTATTTGTTGAACTGGTCTGCCATTTCTTTGTTCCCCATTATAAATTCACCTGTTTCTGACTGCAAGGGATCTACATTTGTCTTCACTAATCTTTTTCTCTTCACATATCTGTAGAAGCTTTTGCAGTCAGTTTTTATGTTCCCAGCAAGCATCCTCTCATACTCTATTTTCCCCCTCCTGATTAAACCCTTTGTCCTCCTCTGCTGAACTCTAAATTTCTCCCAGTCCTTAGGTTTGCTGCTTTTTCTGGCCAATTTATATGCCTCTTCCTTGGATTTAACATTATCCTTAATTTCCCTTGTTAGCCACGGTTGAGCCACCTTCCCCATTTTATTTTTACTCCAGACAGGGATGTACAATTGTTGAAGTTCATCCATGTGATCTTTAAATGTTTGCCATTGCCTATCCACCGTCAACCCTTTAAGTATCACTCACCAGTCTATTCTAGCCAATCCACGTCTCATACCATCGAAGTTACCTTTCCTTAAGTTCAGGACCCTAGTCTCTGAATTAACTGTGTCACTCTCCATCTTAATAAAGAATTCTACCATATTATGGTCGCTCTTCCCCAAGAGGCCTCGCACAACAAGATTGCTAATTAGTCCTTTCTCATTACACATCACCCAGTCTAGGATGGCCAGCCCTCTAGTTGGTTCCTCGACATATTGGTCTCGAAAACCATCCCTAATACACTCCAGGAAATCCTCCTCCACCGTATTGCTACCAGTTTGGTTAGCCCAATCTATATGTAGATTAAAGTCGCCCATGATAACTGCTGTACCTTTATTGCACACATCCCTAATTTCTTGTTTGATGCTGTCCCCAACCTCACCACTATTGTTTGGTGGTCTGTACACAACTCCCACTCGCATTTTCTGCCCTTTGGTATTCCATAGCTCCACCCATACAGATTCCACATCATCCAAGCTAATGTCCTTCCTTACTATTGCATTAATTTTCTCTTTAACCAGTAACGCAACCCAACCTCCTTTTCCTTTCTGTATATCCTTCCTGAATGTTGAATACCCATGGATGTTGAGTTCCCAGCCTTGGTCACCCTGGAGCCATGTCTCCGTGATGCCAATTATGTCATATTTGTTAATAGCTGCCTGCACAGTTAATTCATCCACCTTATTACGAATACTCCTCACATTGAGGCACAGAGCCTTCAGGCTTGTCTTTTTAACACACTTTGCCCCTTTAGAATTTTGCTGTAATGTGACCCTTTTTGATTTTGCCTTGGGTTTCTCTGCCCTCCACTTTTACTTTTACTTTTCTTCTTTCTATCTTCTGCTTCTGCCCCCATTCTACTTCCCTCCCTGCATAGGTTCCCATCCCCCTGCCATATTAGTTTAACCCCTCCCCAACAGCACTAGCAAACACTCCCCCTAGGACACTACTTACCTTTCCTCCCCATAGATCAAATTTATAATACGGCATTGAGTAAATAAAGATTGACGTACATGAATTTCTTAACCTGAGGAACATTGTTTTTTTAAAGTTCAAATCATCATGGTAAAAAACTAGAAATGGTGGTAACTGATAACTGACATATACCTAGAAAATCACAAAGTTGACGAACTTTAATGTTGATTAATTATTTAGCTGGCTACACAACTTCATCTGAGGATACCAACACTAGGTTATAATAGCAGATATTTGTTGTCTTATTATGACACTGAGCAAAATATACCCTATGATCCAGGCAAATTGTTCAGTGAAAAAGGGAAGGGTTTGATGAGCTCAGTGGACTTTTTCTGTTCCTAAAAATATTTGAGTTCTTATCTAACTAGAGTCTTTTTCAGGTTGGCAGGCTGTAACTAGTGGAGTGCTGCAAGGATCAGTGCTGGGACCTCAGCTATTTACAATCTATTTTAATGACCTAGATGAAGGGAGCAAGTGTAATATATCTAAGTTTGCTGACGATACAAAGCTAGGTGGGACAGTAAGTTGTGAGGAGAACACAAAACGTCTGCAAAGGGATATAGATAGACTAAGTGAGTGGGTAGTAAGGTGGCACATGGAGTACAATGTGGGGAAATGTGAAGTTATTCACTTTAGTAGGAAGAATAGAAAAACAGAATAATTTTAAATGGTGAGAAACTTTTAAATGTTGGTGTTCAGAGACATTTGGGTGTCCTTGTGCAAGAAACACAGAAAGCGGGCGCACTTACCGTGTTTCAGCTGTTTTAACTGCCATAGTGGATGTAATGGCCTCTTGCGCAAAGTTCAGCTTTTTGTCTATTTTTTTCAAATGGGCTGGAAGTCGGTCATAATGGGGGCAGAAGTGGGGCGGAGAGCAGACGATCAGTCATCAGAGGGGCTGAAGCGGGGGCGGGCGGACTGTCCGCCGCTGTCACTCATCAGCATAGTGCTGATGACATCACCACGCTGGCGTGTCATCACGTCTCTCCCCTTCACTTAAAGGGGAGAACCGCTGCAAGCTCTATGATTCTTTTAGTTCGGTCCACTTGGCCACCAGGAAGGATGCCAGACTGCTTGTTGCTGGTCCGGTCGAACACATGGGCATAATTGTCGACCCGACTTGGCAGTCGGCTGACAAAAAAATAAGGTGGCGATCACGGCAGTGCGCCCTCCGTTTTAATGGCAGCCGCACCACCATTTTGCTTCGGGGTGGGAGATCGACGCTGTGCGCTTTGATGACGCACGTAGAAGGGTTCGGCAGCAGTGGGGCGGAAGTTGGGACCGCTGGAAAAACCACCGAGGTGAATTTCGCGAGCGGCGGCCATGCGACACAAAATCAGCGGCCATTCAACACCGCCGCATGGCCGTCACTTTCTGTCAGTAACAGGCCTTATTGGGAGGCTGAATTTCGGCCCCAGGAAGTCTTGCTACAAGTGTACAGGGCGTTGGTGAGACCACACCTGGAGTACTGAGTACAGTTTTGGTGTCCTTATCTAAGGAAGGCTATATTAGCCTTGGAGGTGGTACAACAGAGGTTCACTAGATTGATTCCTGGAATGAGAGAGCTGTCTTATGATGAGAGATTGAGTAGAATGGGCCTATACTCTCTGGAGTTTAGAAGAATGAGAAGTGATCTCATTGAAACATAAAAGATTCTGAAGGGGATTGACAGGGAAGATGCTGAGAGGTTGTTTCCCCTGGCTGGAGAGCTTAGAACTATGAGGCACAGTCTCAGGATAAGGGGTAGGCCATTTAAGAGAGATGAGGAGAAATTTATTCACTCAGAGGGTTGTGAATCTTTGGAAATCTCTGCCCCAGAGGGCTGTGGAAGCTGAGCCTCTGAATATATTCAAGGCTGAAATAAATAGATTTTTGGAGTCGAGGGGAATAAAGGGATATGGAGATTGGGCGGGAAAGTGGAGTTGAGGTCGATGATCAGGCATGATCTTATTGAATAGCGGAGCAGGCTCGAGGGGCCGTAAAGCCTACTCCTGCTCCTATTTCTTATGTCTTATGTCTTAAATTAGCCCAACTTTGTGTTTGTCTTCATCGGGTGACTTTATGGATGTCAACAAAGTAATTTGTGCTTTCCATTAAGCACAGAACTGTGAAAAAAATGGTTAACATTTCATTTAAAGGACAGTTGCAAATTGAATCATTAGAAACAGATAAAATTGGATACTGCATTTCAGTGATTTTGGCCAAAAAAACACCTGTCAGGAAATTTGGAGAAGTCTTGCGGAGGCAGTTTTTAAATACCGCTGGAGAGAGGAGCTCCACCGTACAAGACTCGAAATAGCACTTTCGCCAAAAATTTGGCTCAAAGCGCAACTGTATTTATCGCGGAAAAAAATGGCAAGTAAAAAACTGCGTTGCAACCCTTGGAAACATCGAAACATAGAAAATAGGTGCAGGATCAGGCCATTCAGCCCTTCGAGCCTGCACCACCATTCAATATGATCGTGGCTGATCATGCAACTTCACTACCCCACTCCTGCATTCTCTCCATACCCTTTGATCCCTTTAGCCGTAAGAGCCATATGTAACTCCCTTTTGAATATATCAAATGAACTGTCCTCAACAATTTTCTGTGGTAGAGAATTCCACAGGTTCCTAATTCTCTGAGTGAAGAGGTTTCTCCTCATCTCGGTCCTATATGGCTTACCCCTTTTCCTTAGACTGTGACCCCTGGTTCTGCACTTCCCCAACATCGGGAAAATTTTTCCTGCATCTAACCTGTCCAATCCTGTCAGAATTTTATATGTTTCTATGAGATCCCCTTTCATTCTTCTAAATTCCAGTGAATATAAGCCTAGTCGATCCAGTCGTTCTTCATATGTCAGTCCTGTCATCCCGGGAATCAGTCTGGTGAACCTTCGCTGCACTCTCTCAATAGCAAGAACGTCCTTCCTCAGATTAAGAGACCAAAACTGCACACAATACTCAAGGTGTGGTCTCATCGAGGCCCTGTACAACTGCAGCACGACCTCCCTGCTCCTATACTCAAATCCTCTCGCTATGAAGGCTAACATGCCATTTTCTTTCTTAACTGCCTGCTGTACCTGCATGCCTACTTTTAATGACTGATGTACCATGACACCTAGGTCTTGTTGCAACTCCCCTTTTACTAATCTGTCACCATGCAGATAATAATCTGCCTTCCTGTGTGTTCCTCACACTTACCACATTATACTGCATCTCCCATGCATTTGCCCACTCACTTAACCTGCCCAAGTCACCCTGCAGCCTCTTAGCATCCTCCTCACAGCTCACACTGTCACCCAGCTTAGTGTCATCTGCAAACTTGGAGATATTACATTTAGTTCCTTTGTCTAAATCATTAATATATTTTGTAAATAGCTGGGGTACCAGCACTGAACCTTGCGGTACCCCACTAGTCACTGCCTGCCATTCTGAAAAGGACTCATTTATTCCCACTCTTTGCTTCCTGTCTGCCAACCAGTTCTCTATCCACGTCAATACATTACCCCAATCTCATGTGTCTTAATTTTGCACACTAATCTCTTGTGTGGTACTTTGTCAAAAGCCTTTTGAAAGTCCAAATACACCACATCCACTGGTTCTCCCTTGTCCACTCTGCTAGTTACATCCTCAAAAAATTCTAGAAGTTTTGTCAAGCATGATTTCCCTTTCATAAATCCATGCTGACTTGGACTGATCCTGTCACTGCTTTCCAAATGTGCTGCTATTACATCTTTAATAATTGATTCCAGCATTTTCCCCACTACCGATGTCAGGCTAACCGGTCAAAAATTACCTGTTTTCTCTCTCCCTCATTTTTTAAAAAGTGGGATTACATTAGCTACACTCCAATCCATAGGAACTGATCCAGAGTCCATGGAATGTTGGAAAATGACCACCAATGCATCCACTATTTCTAGAACCACTTCCTTAAGTACTCTGGAGCCGCGATAAGTATGAAGACCTGCAAAAAAGGTAAGTTAAAGTTTATATATTTTAATTCTTTTTCAGCGATTCGATAGTTAAGTGTTTTGTGAATGTTTTGTGATTTTATATTTTTTGCTTTTTTGCAATTTTTTTGCGGGTGTTTTCCCCCCTCCCAAGGCACTCTCATAGTGGTATCAGCCTCAGAGTAAAGTTGTAAAAAATTCGCGGTTTGTGCCACAAGTCCTCATGCAACACCGATTTTTACCGCTGTGCAAATTGAAGCTTGAATTTTAGGCCTCGTAGCTATCATCATCATCATAGGCAGTCCCTCAAAATCAAGGAAGACTTGCTTTCTTTCACTCTAAAAGTGAGTTCTCAGGTGACTGTACAGTCCAATGTGGGAATTACGGTCTCTGTCACAGGTGGGACAGACAGTGGTTGAAGGAAAGGATGGGTGGGGAGTCTGGTTTGCCATACGCTCCTTCCACTGTCTGCGCTTGGTTTTTGCATGCTCTCAGCGACGAGATTCGAGGTGCTCAGCGCCCTCCCGGATGCTCTTCCTCCACTTAGGGCGGTCTTGGACCAGGGATTCCCAGGTGTCGGTGGGGATGATGCACTTTATCAAGGGGGCTTTGAGGGTTTCCTTGAAAGTTTTCCTCTGCCCACCGGTGGCTCACTTGCCGTGTAGTTCCGAGTAGAGCGCTTGCTTTGGGAGTCTCGTGTCAGGCATGTGGATGATGTGGCCCACCCAATGGAGCTGGTCGAATGTGGTCAGTGCATCGATGCTGAGGATGTTGGCCTGATCGAGAACACTGACGTTGGTGCAGCTAGCCTCCCAGTGGATGTGCAGGATCTTGCGGAGGCAGCAGTAGTGGTATTTCTCCAGCGCTTTGAGGTGTCGACTGTATATGGTCCACGTCTCTGAGCCATATAGGAGGGCGGGTATCACTATAGCCCTGTCAGCTTGGTGCCAGATTTGAGGTCCTGGTCTTCAAACACTCTGTTCCTCAGGCGACCGAAGGCTGCGCTGCCACACTGGAGGCGGTGTTGGACCCCGTCGCTGATGTCTGCCCTTGCTTACCTCCGAGTGGGAGCGGGGTGAAAGTACTATTTTTGGTGAAAGAATACCGTTTTCGCCAAAAAAATGAATTTCTAGCCCCATGTGTACAAATGAAATGCAATCCACAGCACTGAGAAATGTGAATCACTAGCTGTGTTGAGCAGGGATTGTCTACACTCCAGGATTGTTCCTGAGTCTCCAGGAATTAAAGGTTAGTCTCCAGAACACTGCTGATATTAACCCAGGGCCATTAAAAAAATATGTTTTTCTTAATTTTCTTTATAACTAATAAACAAATATGTTCAAAGTATTGGAAATGTGGAAAAAAAGGCCGTTTGTCTGACAGTCAAGGATCATCCAATCGGGTAACGAAGAGTCTGTTCACATTCCCAATACACGGGAAGACGATGCATCGCGAGAATAGATGTGTCAGGAAATCAATGACAGGAGCATCGAGGCAGTTGGAATTTGGGAGTCATGTGATGAAACCTCCAAGAACATGTTCAACCTTAGGGATGGGCAATAAATGCTGGCCTTGCCAGCGATGCGAACATCCAGGAACAAATAAAAAAACACCCGAGTCCCTAATGGCTCAATAGATAACAGCACTGCATGTGCGGCATATAGCCTTACATTTCATGGGGTGGTGTGTGGGGGTGCATAGTAGGGAGGTCAATGAGTCAATTTCTGCTCTGTGCTAATCTTAGACAGAAAGGTTGTGGGTGTGGGGGAGGGAGATGTTTTTTGGCTCCTAGTTATAGTCTAGTAATCCCTGTGTCCTTGCAGACTCCAGCACCATCTTCATATGATGTTTCGAAACTAAAAGAGCTGCCGTTCTCGTACTGAGACAATACAAGAATGTGCCAGATTCATGGGCTTTACTGAATTAGCTGGCCAGATAAGGTATGCTACAATTGGTTTCAATGGCTCCAGGGGAGACGAAGGAAAAACTAGTCATGACTTGTCCTACAAAAGGCCGCAAGATCAGGAGTCGGGCAGGGTCGGCGAGAGGCGACAGTCCGGGGTGCGTGGAGGCCTACAAAAGGCCGTGAGACAAGGAGTCGGGCAGTGTCGGTGAGAGGCGACAGTCCGGGGTGCGTGGAGGCCTACAAAAGGCCGTGAGTGCAGGAGTCGGGCAGTGTCGGTGAGAGGCGACAGTCCGGGGTGCGTGGAGGCCTACAAAAGGCCGTGAGTGCAGGAGTCGGGCAGTGTCGGTGAGAGGCGACAGTCCGGGGTGCGTGGAGGCCTACAAAAGGCCGTGAGTGCAGGAGTCGGGCAGCCTCGGCGAGAGGCGACAGTCCGGGGTGCGTGGAGGCCTACAAAAGGCCGTGAGTGCAGGAGTCGGGCAGTGTCGGTGAGAGGCGACAGTCCGGGGTGCGTGGAGGCCTACAAAAGGCCGTGAGTGCAGGAGTCGGGCAGCCTCGGCGAGAGGCGACAGTCTGGGGTGCGTGGAGGCCTACAAAAGGCCGTGAGTGCAGGAGTCGGGCAGTGTCGGTGAGAGGCTTGTGCAGCTACAGGGAGAAGGCAAAAAAAGAAGTAGAAAGAAATAGCAAGGTGACATCACAGCCAAGGGGGTAAGTGATTGGCTGGTGATTGGTGAGCAGTTTTTCTTTTTTCCCTTCTATAACAGGGAGTAAACTTTAGCATTGTTGTTGCCAATTTAAGTGTATCCAAGGGTGAAGTCATGGCAAGAGAGCTCGGTCACGTGATATGCTCCTCCTGTACCATGTGGGAACTCAGGGACACTTCCGGTATCCCTGACGACTACATGTGCGGGAAGTGTATCCGCCTCCAGCTCCTGACGGTCCGTGTTGCGGAATTGAAGCTGAGGGTGGATTTACTATGGAGCATCCACGATACTCAGAATGAAGTGAGTAGCACGTGTAGCGAGTTGGTCTTACCGCAGGTGAAAGGTCCACAGCCAGATAGGGAATGGAAGACCAGCAGGAAGAGCAATGCAAGGAAGGTAGTGCATGGGTCCCCTGTGGTCATCCCCCTGCAAAACATACACTGCTTTGAGTACTGTTGAGGGGGATGACTCATCAGGGGAGGGCAGCAGCAGCCAAGTTCATGGCACCGTGGCTGGCTCTGCTGCACAGGAGGGCAGGAAAAAGAGTGGGAGAGCGACAGTGATGGAGGATTCAATTGTAAGGGAAATAGATAGGCATTTCTGCGGCCGCAACCTAGACTCCAGGATGGTATGTTGCCTCCCTGGTGCAAGGGTCAAGGTTGTCTCGGAGAGGGTGCAGAACATTCTGAAAAGGGAGGGTGAACAGCCAGTTGTCGTGGTGCACATTGGTACCAACGATATAGGTAAAAAAAGGGATGAGGTCCCTCGAGACGAATTTAAGGAGCTAGGAGCTAAACTAAAACGTAGGACCTCAAAAGTAGTAATCTCGGGATTGCTACCAGTGCCACGTGCTAGTCAGAGTAGGAATTGCAGGATAGCTCAGATGAATACGTGGCTTGAGCAGTGGTGCAGCAGGGAGGGATTCAAATTCCTGGGGCATTGGAACCGGTTCTGGGGGAGATGGGACCAGTACAAACCGGACGGTCTGCACCTGGGCAGGACCGGAACCAATGTTCTAGGGGGAGTGTTTGCCAGTGCTGTTGGGGAGGAGTTAAACTAATATGGCAGGGGGATGGGAACCAATGCAGGGAGATAGAGGGAAACAAAATGGAGACAGAAGCAAAAGACAGAAAGGAGATGAGTAAAAGTGGAGGGCAGAGAAAACCAAGGCAAAAAACAAAAACGGCCAATGTATAGCAAAATTCTAAAGGGTCAAAGTGTAATATAGAAACATAGAAACATAGAAAATAGGTGCAGGAGTAGGCCATTCGGCCCTTCTAGCCTGCACCGCCATTCAATGAGTTCATGGCTGAACATGCAACTTCAGTACCCCATTCCTGCTTTCTCACCATACCCCTTGATTACCCTAGTAGTAAGGACTTCATCTAACTCCTTTTTGAATATATTTAGTGAATTGGCCTCAACAACTTTCTGTGGTAGAGAATTCCACAGGTTCACCACTCTCTGGGTGAAGAAATTCCTCCTCATCTCGGTCCTAAATGGCTTCCCTCTTATCCTTAGACTGTGTCCCCTGGTTCTGGACTTCCCCAACATTGGGAACATTCTTCCTGCATCTAACCTGTCTAACCCCGTCAGAATTTTAAACGTTTCTATGAGGTCCCCTCTCATTCTTCTGAACTCCAGTGAATACAAGCCCAGTTGATCCAGTCTTTCTTGATAGGTCAGTCCCGCCATCCCGGGAATCAGTCTGGTGAACCTTTGCTGCACTCCCTCAATAGCAAGAATGTCCTTCCTCAGGTTAGGAGACCAAAACTGTACACAATACTCCAGGTGTGGCCTCACCAAGGCCCTGTACAATTGTAGCAACACCTCCCTGCCCCTGTACTCAAATCCCCTCGCTATGAAGGCCAACATGCCATTTGCTTTCTTAACCGCCTGCTGTACCTGCATGCCAACCTTCAATGACTGATGTACCATGACACCCAGGTCTCTTTGCACCTCCCCTTTTCCTAATCTGTCACCATTCAGATAATAGTCTGTCTCTCTGTTTTTACCACCAAAGTGGATAACCTCACATTTATCCACATTATACTTCATCTGCCATGCATTTGCCCACTCACCTAACCTATCCAAGTCGCTCTGCAGCCTCATAGCATCCTCCTCGCAGCTCACACTGCCACGCAACTTAGTGTCATCCGCAAATTTGGAGATACTACATTTAATCCCCTCGTCTAAATCATTAATGGACAATGTAAACAGCTGGGGCCCCAGCACAGAACCTTGCGGTACCCCACTAGTCACTGCCTGCCATTCTGAAAAGTCCCCATTTACTCCTACTCTTTGCTTCCTGTCTGACAACCAATTCTCAATCCATGTCAGCACACTACCCCCAATCCCATGTGCTTTAACTTTGCACATTAATCTCTTGTGTGGGACCTTGTCGAAAGCCTTCTGAAAGTCCAAATATACCACATCAACTGGTTCTCCCTTGTCCACTTTACCGGAAACATCCTCAAAAAATTCCAGAAGATTTGTCAAGCATGATTTCCCTTTCACAAATCCATGCTGACTTGGACCTATCATATTACCTCTTTCCAAATGCACTGCTATGACATCCTTAATAATTGATTCCATCATTTTACCCACTACCGATGTCAGGCTGACCGGTCTATAATTCCGTGTTTTCTCTCTCCCTCCTTTTTTAAAAAGTGGGGTTACATTGGCTACCCTCCACTCCATAGGAACTGATCCAGAGTCAATGGAATGTTGGAAAATGACTGTCAATGCATCCACTATTTCCAAGGCCATCTCCTTAAGTACTCTGGGATGCAGTCCATCAGGCCCTGGGGATTTATCGGCCTTCAATCCCATCAATTTCCCCAACAGAATTTCCCGACTAATAAGGATTTCCCTCAGTTCCTCCTCCTTACTAGACCCTCCGACCCCTTTTATATCCGGAAGGTTGTTTGTGTCCTCCTCAGTGAATACCGAACCAAAGTACTTGTTCAATTGGTCCGCCATTTCTTTGTTCCCCGTTATGACTTCCCCTGATTCTGACTGCAGGGGACCTACGTTTGTCTTTACTAACCTTTTTCTCTTTACATATCTATAGAAACTTTTGCAATCCGTCTTAATGTTCCCTGCAAGCTTCTTCTCGTACTCCATTTTCCCTGCCCTAATCAAACCCTTTGTCCACCTATGCTGAGTTCTAAATTTCTCCCAGTCCCCGGGTTCGCTGCTATTTCTGGCCAATTTGTATGCCACTTCCTTGGCTTTAATGCTATCCCTGATTTCCCTTGATAGCCACGGTTGAGCCACCTTCCCTTTTTTATTTTTACGCCAGACAGGAATGTACAATTGTTGTAGTTCATCCATGCGGTCTCTAAATGTCTGCCATTGCCCATCCACAGTCAACCCCTTCAGTATCATTCGCCAATCTATCCTAGCCAATTCACGCCTCATACCTTCAAAGTTACCCTTCTTTAAGTTCTGGACCATGGTCTCTGAGAAAGGCAAGCATGAAAGCTCGGTGCGAGGAGTATTCGGAACCCAGGGGAGGGCTCTGAGCTAATTAGAGTGGGTGAGGGCTCAGATGAACAGGACCCCAAGAAAGAATGTGAAAGGCAGGAGGCAACAGAGCAGAGTAGCACTGGGGTAAGTGTAAACCACAAGGTGATAGGATGGGACAATATGTATGAATATAAAGGGGCTGCAGGAGGGGTCAAAACTAAAAATCATGGTTTAAAAACTAGTATTAAAACACTCTACCGAAACGCACGCAGCATTCGAAACAAAGTAAATGAGTTGACGAAACAAGTCATTACAAATGGGTATGATTTGGTGGCCATTACAGAAACGTGGTTGCAGAGTGGCCAAGATTGGAATTAAACATACAGAGGTATCTGACAATTCGGAAAGATAGACAAGAAGGGAAAGGAGGTGGGGTAGCTCTGTTAATAAAGGATGATATCAGGGCAGTTGTGAGAGACGATATTGGCTCTAATGAACAAAATGTTGAATCATTGTGGGTGGAGATTAGGGATAGTAAGGGGAAAAAGTCGCTGGTGGGCGTAGTTTATAGGCCCCCAAATAATAACTTCACGGTGGGGCGGGCAATAATCAAGGGAATAATGGAGGCATGTGAAAAAGGAACGGCAGTAATCATGGGGGATTTTAACCTACATATCGATTGGTCAAATCAAATCGCACAGGGTAGCCCTGAGGAGGAATTCATAGAATGCATACAGGATTGTTTCTTTGAACAATATGTTACAGAACCTACAAAGGAGCAAGCTATCTTAGATCTGGTCCTGTGCAATAAGACAGGAATAATAAACGATCTCCTCGTAAAAGATCCTCTCGGAATGAGTGATCACAATATGGTTGAATTTGTAACACAGATTGAGGATGAGGAAGTAGTGTCTCAAACGAGCGTACTATGCTTAAACAAAGGGGACTACAGTGGGATGAGGGCAGAGTTGGCTAAAGTAGACTGGAAACACAGACTAAACGGTGGCACAATTGAGGAACGGTGGAGGACTTTTAAGGAGCTCTTTCATAGTGCTCAACAAAAATATATTCCAGTGAAAAAGAAGGGCGGTAAGAGAAGGGATAACCAGCCGTGGATAACCAAGGAAATAAAGGAGAGTATCAAATTAAAAACCAATGTGTATAAGGTGACCAAGGTTAGTGGGAAACTAGAAAATTGGGAAAATTTTAAAAAACAGCAAAGAATGACTAAGAAAGCAATAAAGAAAGGAAAGAGAGATTACGAAAGTAAACTTACGCAAAACATAAAAACAGATAGTAAAAGCTTTTACCGATATATAAAACGGAAAAGAGTGACTAAAGTAAATGTTGGTCCCTTAGAAGATGAGAAGGGAGATTTAATAATGGGAAATGTGGAAATGGCTGAGACCGTAAACAATTATTTTGCTTCCGTCTTCACAGTGGAAGACACAAAAACCATGCCAAAAATTGCTGGTCACGGGAATGTGGGAAGGGAGGACCTTGAGATAATCACTATCACTACGAGGTAGTGCTGGACAGGCTAATGGGAGTCTAGGTAGACAAGTCCCCTGGTCCTGATGAATTGCATCCCAGGGTATTAAAAGAGATGGCGGAAGTTATAGCAGATGCATTCGTTATAATCTACCAAATTTCTCTGGACTCTGGGGAGGTACCAGCGGATTGGAAAGCAGCTAATGTAACGCCTCTGTTTAAAAAAGGCAGGTAACTATAGGCCGGTTAGTTTAACATCTGTAGTGGGGAAAATGCTTGAAGCAATCATTAAGGAAGAAATAGCGGGACATCTAGATAGGAACAGTGCAATCAAGCAGACGCAACATGGATTCATGAAGGGGAAATCATGTTTAACTAATTTACTGAAATTCTTTGAGGATATAACGAGCATGTTGGATAGAGGTGTACCGATGGATGTGGTGTATTTAGATTTCCAAAAGGCATTCGATAAGGTGCCACACAAAAGATTACTACAGAAGATAAAGGTACGCGGAGTCAGAGGAAATGTATTAGCATGGATCGAGAATTGGCTGGCTAACAGAAAGCAGAGAGTCGGGATAAATGGATCCTTTTCGGGTTGGAAATCGGTGGTTAGTGGTGTGCCACAGGGATCGGTGCTGGGACCACAACTGTTTACAATATACATAGATGACCTGGAAGAGGGGACAGAGTGTAGTGTAACAAAATTTGCAGATGGCACAAAGATTAGTGGGAATGCGGGTTGTGTAGAGGACACAAAGAGGCTGCAAAGAGATTTAGATAGGTTAAGCGAATGGGCTAAGGTTTGGCAGATGGAATACAATGTCGGAAAATGCGAGGTCATCCACCTTGGAAAAAAAAACAGTAAAAGGGAATATTATTTGAATGGGGAGAAATTACAACATGCTGCGGTGCAGAGGGACCTGGGGGTCCTTGTGCATGAATCCCAAAAAGTTAGTTTGCAGGTGCAGCAGGTAATCAGGAAGGCAAATGGAATGTTGGCCTTCATTGCGAGAGGGATGGAGTACAAAAGCAGGGAGTTCCTGCTGCAACTGTACAGGTTATTGGTGAGGCCGCATCTGAAGTACTGCGTGCAGTTTTGGTCACCTTACTTAAGGAACGATATACTAGCTTTGGCGGGGGTACAGAGACAATTCACTTGGCTGATTCCGGAGATGAGGGGGTTACCTTATGATGATAGATTGAGTAGACTGTGTCTTTACTCGTTGGAGTTCAGAAGGATGAGGGGTGATCTTATAGAAACATTTAAAATAATGAAAGGGATAGACAAGATAAAGGCGGAGAGGTTGTTTCCACTGGTCGGGGAGACTAGAACTAGGGGGCACAGCCTCAAAATATGGGAGAGCCAATTTAAAACCGAGTTGAGAAGGAATTTCTTCTCCCAGAGGGTTGTGAATCTGTGGAATTCTCTGCCCAAGGAAGCAGTTGAGGCTAGCTCATTGAATGTATTCAAATCACAGATAGATAGATTTTTAACCAATAAGGGAATTAAGGGTTATGGGGAGCCGTCGGGTAAGTGGAGCTGAGTCCACGGCCAGATCAGCCATGATCTTGTTGAATGGCGGAGCAGGCTCGAGGGGCTAGATGGCCTACTCCTGTTCCTAATTCTTATGTTCTTATGATTTCATACACGTTCATAAGTGTATTTGTTACTAATATTACACAGCATGCTTTCAACCTTCAAATTCTATTGATATCATACCATGTGAAACAACCAATGTCAGATTCTGACAATTTGCAAAATATATTTAGTCTATATCCATGTTTGCATAGCATGCAAGCTCCACACCTGAACTGTTCTTGCATTAGTAACAAAAGTTAATACTTTGTGTTTAATTGCAAAGAGCAATCATTCATGGGGCAGGAAGGTGGGTTTGGTGGTTGATCAGTACCATAGGTGGCAGGATCGCCTCTAACCCCCACCCTTCGCTTTCTGACTAGGATTGTCAGAGTAGGAGTCAAAACATTGTCCAGCCCCCATGCTATGAAAGGCCACACTATGCAGTAATGTTTCCTACTGAGCCACAACTACTTTTCAACACCAACTATTAATTCAGATTTTTCAGTGCTGTATATATCCAAATCCCTGCCAATCTGGTATGTGTGGGTGAGTGGCACGTTCCTTGGTTGTCTCAGGAACTAGCCTTGTTTTTTTGGGAGTCACTTTGGTTTTGGGAATAGATCGTTGGTTGAAAATTAGTAATATTAAAAGTAATCTGGAGTGAGCTGAAGTGTGACATTAGGCTAGCTGGCTCATGTGAGAAACACCAGCGCAGACTTGAAAGACTGAATGCCTATTTCTGAGTATAGCATTCTATGATTCTATTCTTTATTGGCCTCTGAAGCCTACATTTCTCATCTCTATTACTTTGTCACCGAGGGGAAAATCCAGTTTTTGAAACACAGCTTCAATTGGCATTTGTTCTCTTGCGCTTCCTTAGTGATTCGTCTAACCTGTTTGAGTCATGAGATATTGTCCAAAGAAGCTTTCTGATCGATGGGTGGAAAATGGCTTGCGTCTCACCTCTTGTGTATCATATACTAATTGGCCACCAAAGAGTATATTGATGAATACCATGAATATATACACCTTGTATATCTACTGTAACTGGTAACCTGGGAGGCAATAAAGAAAAGAAAATGGGCTAAAGTTAGTGGGAAGTGGAGAATGGAAAGCTATTAAGACAGAAATAGTTCTTATGTAGTTAATCTTGATCCTTATTAAACCAATACTCAATATTGTTATTCTGCAATATCAAATAACCACATTCATAGAAACTGTAATTATTTTATATTTCAATTTCACATTATTGGGTTTTTACAATAAATAGTCCCATGCCTGTCTAAATCATTATTAACAAAAGCTGAATAATGTTAAAGGAAAATGGGTGACAGATATGTGTTGATGTCAATTAATTCTTCAGGGCAGTATCTTAAGCCCAACCATCTTCAGCCATTGCATCAATACCTGTCCCTCCACCATAAGGTCAGAAGTGGGGATGTTCATTGATGATTACACAGTGTTCTGTTCCATTTACAATTCCTCAGATAATGAAGCAGTCCGTGCCCACATGCAGCAAGACCTGGACAACATTCAGGTTTGGGCTGATAAGTGGCAAGTAACATTCGCAACATACAAGAACCAAGCAATGACCATCTCCAACAAGAATGAGTCTAACCACCTCCCCTTGTCATTCAGTGGCATTACAATCGTCAAATCCCCCACCAACAACATCCAGGGGGTTACTATGGACCAGGAACTTAACTGAACCAGCCACGTAAATACTGTGGCTACAAAGGTTAGGTATTCTCCGGCGAGTGACTCACCTCCTGACTCCCCAAAGCTTTACAAGGGATAAATCAGGAGTGTGATGGAATACTCTCCATTTGCCTGGGTGAGTGCAGTTCTAACAACACTCAAAACGTTCAATAGTATCTAGGACAAAGCAGTCCACTTGATTAACATCCCATCCACCACCTTAAACCTTCACTCCCTCCAGCACTGGTGCACTGTAGTAGCAGTATGTGCACTGCAGCAACCCACCATGTTTTCTTCCACAACACCTCAACCACCTAGAAGGAAAATGTTGTGTCTGTAAGCGCTCTAGTAATGACTCCACGAGGTAAGGTATTGTACTTGAACTGTTGTGACCTTAGTCCATTTATTACAGCTCCTGAGTGAGGATACAGCATGGTGAGTTCCCTTTTATACCTGGTTACCTGTAGTGTACAGGTGACCCCGAGGTCTCCACCAGTTGTACCCTCTGGTGGTACAAGCATAATGTATACAGTGTGAAGATACATCCAGTAGTCTTATGTAACTGTACATTGAGTGTACAGGGTATATACTTATGTTATACATACACAACAGAAAAGAGCAGCAGGCACATGTGAACACCACCACCTCCAACTTGCCCTGCAAGTCACACACCATCCTGACTTGGAAATATATCGCCGTTTCTTCATCGTAGCTGGATCAAAATCCTGGAACTCCCTACCTAATAGCACTCTGCTTGTATCTTCACTACACGGACTGCAGTGGTTCATGAATGCAGCTCACTACCAGCTTCTCAAGGGCAATTAGAGATGGGCAATAAATGCTGGCCATGCCAGGGATGTCCACATCCCATGAATAAATATATATTTTTTTAAATGGTCTCAATTATCTAACGGGTTAATTGATGGAAATTAACATGAGCAGTATAGAGTTACCACCTTTAGGCTTGCTAAAATAGGGATAGGCAGGACAGTAAGGTTTAGGAAGATAAATATGCAACTTAACTAAAATAATGTTAAATAATAGAGTTCCTATTCTTACCCCCTAAAATGCAGTCTTAGTGGCTGCAGTAATCATTTTAAAGGTGTATTTTTGTTATATTATTCTACATGTGAACCCTCATTTCTCAAAGAAAAGATAGAAGAGGTATCATAAACAGTGTACTTACAAGAATTAAATCCAGACATGGTTCCACCACAGAACATTCTAGTACCAATGAACCAGTGGGTGACTTTTGACAAATGACAAACTACTTGACCTTATTCCTCTAGTGACAGGAATGTGCGTGGCTCATGTTCAGTAGTGTTCATGCGCCATCTTCAATCTTGTAAGAAGTGTCAAAATTACCACATGCTAGAACCATAGAATCATACAGCACAGAAGAAGGCCACACAGCCCATCGTGTCTGTGCTACCAATTCCCATTCGCCATGTCTTTTCCCTTAGCCTATGTTGCAAATCTATCTACCTTGTCTGAAAAACCACAACTGAAACTGAAAGTCAGGACACATGAGCGTGCTTACAAGGTTTGATTGAGACATGGCACTCGAGGCCCAAAATCGGGACTGTCCAGATGAAATTGGGATGGGTGCCAATCCAAGTATATTGCTGTGATAATTCTATAAATGTAAAGTCCTGCACATGTACAGCAGTTTGTTTCTATTTAGCTAGAACTAATATATTATGGAAGGTTAGAGTAACACCTTGATGAAGCAATAATGTTTTACAATGACCTCAGCTATGGGCTAGAACTTCACCTCCTTTGTGCCTCCCGTTAGCGCTTCCGAGGGGGGCGATAATGAGGCACTACCAACTTTGCGACTGGCCGTGGCGGGAGTACTGATAGCCTGTGAAATTCCCGTCGAGGTTTGCGGTGGTGGTAACCCCTAGCGCCATGATTTCCTGCGCCCGGAGATCATGACGTCATCGTCCTGTGCATCGCCCGGTAGCACACCGGACCTGAACTTCGGTTTCGTCCCTGCAGCATTGCTGAGCGACAACACCGACAACTGCAGGTGGTGCTGTTAGGGAGGCCGGTCACTTGTGCAACAGTATTTAAAGGTGATGATGCTTGCGTCAAATAAAAAAAATTCTTAATCCCTTACTTCCATTTTTCTTAGGCTACGATCAATCAGCCCTGCATTCTGCTAGAGTGCTTGGGGCTGATTGCCGCAGATTGCGGTTGCCGTTGGCGACAAAGTACCTCATTGCAAGGCATAGCCTGCAGCAATGGCCCTTCCCTTTAAGAGAGGGAAGGAGCCTCCATTCCCAGCAGTGATGCACTTGAGATTGTGCAACGCTGCATCTCTACTGCCCCTCTTGCCGGCTTTAGCGCTCCAAGTGAAGAGGTAGCGCTTGATTTAGCGCTCTACTTCCTTCCTGGACGCTAAACCGGTACTTCGCGTCGGAGTCCCTCATGTAGCGCCTGGCTATATTTTTGTGCTACCCCAAAAGTTATCACCCTAAATGTGACGCTATGCAATTTCTCCCCCTACTGTTTTAATTTTTATGCAAGGTGCAAGCCCGATATTAAATATTGATCAAAGTATGAAAATGAATTTGCCTAGCTATTAAAACAAGTCAAATTACAAAATTATCAATCTGAAGTTGAAACGCCTTACTTCACAGTTTGTGCTCTACTAAACAGTACATAAGAACATACAAACATAAGAAATAGGAGCAGGAGTAGGCCATACGGCCCCTCAAGCCTGCTCCGCCATTTAATACGATCATGGCTGATCTGATCACGGACTCAGCTCCACTTCCCTGCCCGCTCCCCATAACCCGTTAATCCCTTATTGATTAAGAAACTGTCTATTCCTGTCTTAAATTTATGCAATGTCCCAGCTTCCATAGCTCTCTGAGGCAGTGAATTCCACAGATTTACAACCCTCTGAGAGAAGAAATTACTCCCCATCTCAGTTTCAAATGGGCGGTCCCTTATTCTAAGTTTATGCCCCTTAGTTCTAGTCTCCCCTATCAGTGGAAATATCCTCTCTGCATCCACCTTGTCAAGCCCCCTCATAATCTTATATGTTTCAATAAGATCGCCTCTCATTCTTCTGAATTCCAATGAGTATGGGCCCAACCTACTCAACCTTTCCTCATAAGTCAACCTCCTCATCTTCAGAAGCAACCTAGTGAACCTTCTCTGAACTGCCTCCAAAGCAAGTATATCCTTTCGTAAATATGGAAACCAAAACTGTAGGCAGTATTTCGGGTGTGGCCTCACCAATACCCTGTATAACTGTAGCCAGATCTCCCTGCTTTTATACTCCCCTTTGCAATAAAGGTCAAGATTCCATTGGCCTTCCTGATCACTTGCTGTACCTGCATACTAACCTTTTGTATTTCATGCACAAGTACTCCCAGGTCCCACTGTACTGCAGCACTTCGCAATTTTTCTCCATTTAAATAATAACTTGCTCTTTGATTTTTTTTCTGCTAAAGTGCATGACCTTACACTTTCCAACATTATACTCCATCTGCCAAATTTTTGCCCACTCACTTAGTCTATTTATATCCTTTTGCAGATTTTTTGTGTCCTCCTCACACATTGCTTTTCCTCCCATCTTTGTATCGTCAGAAAACTTGGCTACGTTACATTCAGTCCCTTCTTCCAAGTCATTAATATAGATTGCAAATAGTTAGGGTCCCGGCACTGATTTCTGTGGCACCCCACAAGTTACTGATTGCCAACCAGAGAAAATGAACCATTTTTCCCGACTCTCTGTTTTCTGTTAGTTAGCCAATCCTTTATCCATGCTAATATATTACCCCAACCCTATGAACTTTTATCTTGTGCAGTAACCTTTTATGTGGCACTTTGTCAAATGCCTTCTGGAAGTTGAAATGCACCACATCCACTGGTTCCCCTTTATCCACACTGTTCGTTACATCCTCAAAGAATTCCAGCAAATTTGTCAAACATGACTTCCCCTTCATAAATCCATGCTGACTCTGCCTGACCCAATTATGCTTTTCCAAATGTCCTGCTACTGCTTCTTTAATAATGGACTCCAACATTTTCCCAACCACAGATGTTAGGCTACCTGTACCCTGTACTCCTGTTCCTATGATTCTTGCATGGGCAGTTAACTTTTCAGTTACTCAGAGGATAACTTCAAACACCTATTTTTGCTGGACTTATAATGGAAGGATGAAATAATAGCCAATCAGAATGAAAATGTAGCAGCTCAGTCTATGTGGTACACTGTGAGCACTCAAAGGTAATGCAAGCATCTCTTGCAGTTCTGCTGAATATATCCACAGGAACTACTGTCAAATCATTTCATGACCAAAGGCAATTGTTGCATTTAACATATGCACTGTTTCAGGACACATTATAAAAGGAAAGCATATTTTAAAGGGCCTGTGTTTCTTTATACTAGGGAAGAAATGAGCTGGAATAGCCATACACATATTAATCACGATGCTATATGCAAATGATACCATGATGTTTATCGTCTTCTGCCCAAAATGAGCGCAACATCAGGGGAGCAGCCAGGCTGCCCGCCCACTGGCGTGGCGTGAGGCCAGAGCTATTTTTTTTATAGTGCATGAATAGTCAGTAAACTTTGGTCCATTTATTTCTGTGTTAAAGTTACTGTGGCTTCATGCTTCTGCGAGAGGCTGGAAACTAACTGACTCCCATGGTTTCACAGCGGAAACCCAATGGGAGTTCAAATCAACCTGTATCTTTTCACTTAATCTGCCAAACTATTTTTTGGAAAATTTGTCATTTTTATGTGAGATCGCGGAAGTCCCGCACGGTGCCAAATCCACCAGAGAAACTTGTTGGGAGGCAGCAGAGTGGCCAGAAAAGGCCAAGGTAAGTAATTAAATTTTTTTGTGAGGATTGCTTGTGGGCCTCACCAGCCCTGACCTTGCCTCTTCCTCCCATTACTGGCAATCTTTTAGTGACCCTCCCTCCAGCCCACCCCGGCAATAACCTTATGGCAGGGAGTATTCCCTTGAAGTAAAATAGGATATTTATTGTACTGGGAAGAATCAAACAATGGCAGACATGCTTGAACATGCAGATGAATATATTTAATTGAATAAGTAATGGTGGTACACGCAACATACACTTATTTAAGTAGGTTACATTTTTTTTCAAATGAATGAATGGATGAAAAACTTTAATTAGTCCAATAAGCATGTATGATTGAGCATCATTCCATTATTTGAAAGGCATCATAATCTCTACTGGGAAGGTGATGACAACTGATATATTGTAATGCCTTTAATGTGGTATTAAGAAATAATAAAGCAAATGGTAATTACTTCTATGGGTGTGCCTGAGATCTTGGTGACATTTGCAACCATACACAGTGACATGTATTCTCAGATTTCCAAGCAGTTTACGACTGCTCAGCATCACAAAAAAGTGGTTTGATCAAAATTGTCAAATATAATCATCGTTTTTACATTATAGTCTATACCAAAAAAACAATCTTGAATATTTCACTGAGGATGTGTGAGAAGTAGTTATATAAAGTGATACAGAGAAAAATTGCTCCTAAAAAAAGGCGTTTTAATTGATGGTAGGATGTGACTGATGTTGTGATACAGTGTATTTAACAGCAGGTTTGATTTTCCTGCTTTGTGGCTTGGAACACATACATTATATAAGATATCCTTTGAAGATATCGCAGGTTTGACTTTCTTGACAACGTGTGGGAATTATGAAATCATGTAATACCTTTTGGCAAGGCAGAGAGCACAAATGCTTTTGAACTCTTTTCAGGTGTTTTTTTTTAAGTCAAAAAGTAATTATCTACTGCCACAACTTTCTAATTTTATAGATGTGCCAGAGACAGGCAAACTAATTGACAGTGAAGTACAGGGATCAATCACAATGAAGAAATACTCAGATTCCCAGATATTATTTGCAGGTGCACATCCAGAGCTGGCCTACAACCACAATTGTGAAATAATGATCTATTTCATATTGTACATCCTTACTAACAAGCCCAACCTTAACGTTGAACCTTTCACCCTGGATGTTTGATGGTTACAGACAGACAATGACGTGGGAAGGGAAGGGGAAAGTTGTTTGCACAAAATGTAAAAGAATTTAATCAAACAAATCAGGTAACTGTTTAATTGAGAAACCTCAGTGTAGGGCTGGTAAAGTTTCTCTTTATTCACTGACCATTGGGGACTACATACACAACAAAGTATAGCAAAGGCTACAGATTAAAGATCAAGTCAAATGATACTGATGTGATTATCATTTAAGAGATCCTTCAGGGCTTCCTCCATCAAACAGACAATATTACTGCATTCACTATACTGCCCGCCACACGGCACTAACCCCCAGTCTTCAAGATCCACGGCGCGGCTCTGGACAACGTGGACCACTTTCCATACCTCGGGAACCTGTTATCAACAAGGGCAGACATCGACGACGAGATTCAACACTGCCTCCAGTGCGCCAGCGCAGTCTTCGGCTGTCTGAGGAAAAGAGTGTTCGAAGATCAGACCCTCAAATCTGCCACCAAGCTCATGATCTACAGGGCTGTTGTGATACCTGCCCTCCTGTATGGCTCAGAGACGTGGACCATACACAGTAGATACCTCAAATCGCTGGAGAAATACCACCAACGATGTCTCCGCAAGATCCTGCAAATCCCCTGGGAGGACAGACGCACCAACGTTAGCGTCTTCGACCAGGCCAACATCCCCAGCATCGAAGCACTGACCACACTCGACCAGCTGTGCTGGGCAGGCCACATAGTTCGCATGCCTGACACAAAACTCCCAAAGCATGTGCTCTACTCGGAACTCCTACACGGCAAGCAAGCCCAAGGTGGGCAAAGGAAACGGTTCAAGGACACCCTCAAATCCTTGATAAAATATAACATCCCCACCGACACCTGGGAGTCCCTGGCCAAAGACCGCCCTAAGTGGAGGAAGTACATCCGGGAGGACGCTGAGCACCTCGAGTCTCGTCGCCGAGAGCATGCAGAAACCAGGCGCAGGCAACGGAAGGAGCATGCGGCAAACCAGTCTCACCCACCCTTTCCTTCAACGACTGTCTGCCCCACCGGTGACAGAGACTGTAATTCCTGTATTGGACTGTTCAGTCATCTAAGAGCTCATTTTTAGAGTGGAAGCAAGTCTTCCTCGATTTCGAGGGACTGCCTATGATGATGATTGTCTCTGTTGCAATTCATTACAAATCAGCAGTAATGATACAAAAGCAGGAAAGCACTATTGAGGATAATTTCTGTGTAGTTTCTCCTATCTTCCACTATAACTGTGGCAGAAGACACATGGTAATCCTGGAGAAACTACATAAATTATTATTCATAGCTGTTTACGTCATTTCTTTTGCAGGAACCACCAATTTGCCGCCAAAGTTACAACAATTGATCGGGAGAGCCCATATGCAAATTCTAAGCATGTGTACTTATTTGATAGTGGCTTAATAATATTGGACCACGTTCTATAAAGCAATGTGTTTTTTTATTAGTTCATGGGATATGGCCGTCGCTGGGAAGGCCAGCATTTATTGCCCATCCCTAACTGCCCTTGAGAAGGTGGTGGTGATCCGCCTTCTTGAACCGTAGCAGTCCATGTGGTGAAGTTACTCCCATAGTGCTGTTATGGAGGGAGTTCTAGGATTTTGACCCAGTGACGATGAAGGAATGGCGATTATACTTCCAAGTCAGGATGATGAAGGAATGGCGATTATACTTCCAAGTCAGGATGATGTGTAACTTGGAGAGGAACTTGCAATTGATGGTGCTCGCGTGCGCCTGCTGCCCTTGTCCTTGTCCAGGTCACGGGTTTGGGAGGTGCTGCCGAAGAAGCCTTGGCGGGCTTCAAAGTAACGAACTGGGCCGACATCCACTTGTGGGGTGGAAGTAAAATGGGAGGTCGCAAGCACCCGCGCCGCCATCTTGCTGGTTTTGCCGACTCACCGGTCGGCTCCAATTCTTATGTCCTAGCATGGTCCGGGCCGCTATTGTGCTGCCCGGCACTCCATTTTCAGTGCCGGGCTGCACAAGTCCATCAGAGTCTGCGCAGAGTATGCACTGGCCCTCCCCTTTAAGTGAAGGGGAGGGGCATTGAAACACGTCAACGAGCATCTGCGTAGTGCTGCCAATCGCACCCCCCTATCACCGCTGGAGATGTACAAGCCTCATCACAATACATGACGGCATCGCCACAACATTCTCACACCTCTTAAAGGAACTTGCCTTGAGCTTTCCCGCCCCTTCCCTTCAACCCCCTCCTATGCCTGCAGCTTCTCCTCAATGAGGCCTCAGTGCCTACAGCAAGGATGCTTGAAGGTTGCTGTGTTGGTGGGCCAGATAGTGCCTAGGAAGACCCCTTGGACCAACTTTAGGCCTGGAAGGCCCGGCTGTGGACTGCTGCATCGCAGCTTTGGCAGCAGCAGTCTCTGATGGCTCGGGTGTGGACCATGAAAGGTGAATGGTGGGAGAGTCAGTGGTGGGAGCCGGAATGTTGTTATGTTGAGGAAGGACAGCATCTTCCATTTCCTGGAAACCAATGACACTCACACGGGGTTGAGCCTCAGCCCAACTTGCTGGCCTGCTTCGGCACCCACTTCCTCGTTGGACAGTGGGGAAGACAGAAAGGATGGCAGCAGTCAGTGACCGCATGACATCACCAAACTGGAGCACAGCTTGTGCCTGCGATGTGATCCCTGCTGCAACCTCCCCATGGCACCACCAGACATTCTGGAACCCCACTGTTGCTGCTGGAGCCCATTTGCCTCTGTGAGCATCCAAGGATGGCTGGCTGGAGTCCTCAGATGCACATGCAATCTCCGCCACACTCACAGCAAGTGTGACTATGCTCTGGAGGACCCTCACCAATGCACCTATAAGCTTGCAGTGAATTTCTGTGTTCTCCCTGGACATTGCCACCAAGTCCAGGTCCAAATCTCCCTGTTCTTGAACAGGACTACTGTGCTGGTTCATCCTCCGGGAAGCTATCCTCCGAGCTTCCTCTCCCGCTCGGCGTTGCTGTAGGCCACTGGGGCCAGGAGCCTCCGAGTCCACAAACCTCTCGAAATCGCCATCGTCCCCCAATGTTGTGTCCCCACATGGTGCAATTGGTGGGCCCCGGCACTCAGGCAGCAGACCATCATCCCCTCCCTCATCATCTGCCCCGTTGTCAGATGTTGATGGCTCACGAGAAGGCTGGTGTGCTTGTGTCTGGTCATCTGTAAGCACAAAACAACAGATGTGTGGTTATCAGCAAGGGGGGGGGGGGGGCGGGGTGATAACAGGTAGGTGGCAGTGGACATGTATATGTAAAAGGGCTAGGCCACTTGATATTAGGGGTCAAGGAAGTCACATCAGTCGCAAGTGTCATTCACATATCCTCACTCCCTGTACTGGCTCAGCATCGGCCCCAGCCACTGTGCAAACTGGGGTGCCCATGAGTGGCGACACACTCGCTTATCCACCTCAGCGAGCTCCAGCAGCTCTGACTGTCCGCCTCTGGTACGACATTGTTCCTATCTATTATGGGAAAGCTTGGCCTGCAATAAGAGCAAGAAGAAGGGTCCACCTCCTCTTGTGCCACTGTGCAAATGTGTTCAGTTCAATCTGTGTGGCTGTTTACTGAGGTTTTTCAAACACTGGGAGGAGGTGAGAGGCAGATAGCATAATGGCTCAGGGTGATAACTGGACAACGCATATCAACAGTGGGAGTGGAGTGCTAGGAGGGTGGACAATGATTAAGGGCCAGGAGCGTACAGGCATCCCTCCTTACAGAGGAAATTGCTGGAGAAGTGAGCCTTCAGCTTTCAGCTGGATTCAACAACCCACACCATGGCCCGCAACACATTGAGAAGGGGCAGCTCCATCAAAGACTTAACATCCTGTGAGACAGTGATCTTGCAAACATGGCAGGCCTACATAAATGTGAAGGGTACGCACCCTGATGAATCTCGTGAGGTCATTGAACTTCTTGCGGCATTGTGTGCCAGTTCTAGCCAGCGTGTCTGCCGTTGACACCTCCTGGGCAATCTTGCTCCAAATTCTCCTAAAGATGCTGGCACCGGACTCCTTCCACCTACCAGATGGAGTGCAGACCACCTCCTCTCAATGGCCTGCACTAAGGTCTCAGCTGCCGCTGGAGAGAATCGCCGTGCATGCTACCTGCCTTCTTGCTGCGCCATCTCTCCCACGGTATTGGAAGAGGGTCTGGTCACCTGCGCATGCACGAAGGAAATCGTCATGCCCTGGAGCACCGCCTGCATCCGGGAAAATTTAAATGTGTTTGCGCATGCGCAAATTTTGAAACCTTTTTACCGCTGCAATTTTCTGCTGCGACGCAAAAACTTCCTGGTGTAACGTCTGATTTTGCGCCCCCGATCATTGAACCTCTTTTTTGGGCGATTTTTTCAGATGAGGGTGCAAACTTTTCCCAGGCAGTACCAGAAATGCTCCGCCGCCATTAAAACCCCGAAATCATGGAAGTCGAAAATCCAGCCCTTTGTTTTTAAGGCATTAAATGGGTTAATGCCTTGTTAAAACAGCAGACAGACGAATGTTACACGAATGTATTAAGCATCTGTCTGCTAATATCACCAGCAGTGCTCCCTGTAAGGGAACCCGTGCAGCCGGCTTGCCAGCTGTTTCAATGTATTTTGTGTTCCAGCGGTATTTTGAATGGCCTATGCAGTCCCTTAATAGGGCCGAGCAGGGCCAGAAAAAATGACAGGAAGATTGATCACCAGCAGTCATTTCTAGTCTTGTGCTTTATAATTTTAAAACCAGAAAAGAGGAACAGTAAATGTGGTCGGGACAAACTCAATAGTGAGCCTTGACATATAAAAGCACCTTGGTGTAGGAACAAAAAGTGAAATACAGCAGATGATGAAAACCTTAAACAAGAACAGAAAGTGATGGAAATACTCAGTGGGTTAGGCTGAATCTCAGAGAACAGACAAGTCAATGTTTTATGTGCGCAGACAACATTAACGACTTGTATTTATATAGCGCCTTTAACATAGTAAAACATCCCAAGGCACATCACAGGAGAGTTATCAAACTAAGTTTGACACCAAGTCACTTAAAGAGATATGAAGGCACAAAGTTTGGTCGAAGAGGTAGGTTTTAAGGAGCATCTTAATGAAGGAAAGAGAGGTAGAGAGGCGGAGAGGTTTAGGCAGGGGATTCCAGAGCTTAGGACCAATACCATCCTTTCAGGCAGTGAATTCCAGACCCCACCACCCTCTGGGTGAAGAAATACCCCTCAAAGGCCCTCAAAACCTCCCCCCACAATTACTTTAATCTATGCCCCCTGGTTGTTGACCCCTCTGCCAAGAGAAACAAGTCCTTCCTCTCCACTCTATCCAGGCCCCTCATAATTTTATATACCTTAATCAGGTCTTCCCTCAGCCTCCTCTGTTCTAAAGAAAACAGGCCCAGCATCTCCAATCTTTCCTCATAACCAAAATTCTCCAGTCCAGGCAACATTCTTGTAAATCTCCTCTGCACCCTTTCCAGTGCAATCACACCTTCCTGTAATGTGGTGACCAGAACTGCACATAGTACTCTAGCTGCGGCCTAACCAATGTTTTATACAGTTCAAGCATAACCTCCTTGTTCTTGTATTCCATGGCTCGACTAATAAAGGCAAGTATTCCATATGCCTTCTTAACCACCTTATCTACCTGGCCTGCTACCTTCAAGGATCTGTGGACCTGCACTCCAAGGGTCCCTTTGTTCCTCTACACTTTTCAGTGTTGTACCATTTAATGCATATTTCCTCGCCTAGTTAGACCTCCCCAAATACATTACCTCACACATATCTGGATTTAATTCCATTTGCCACTGTTCTGCCCACCTGACCCATTGATTGATATCTTCCTGCAGTCTGCAGCTTTCTTCTTCATTATCAACCACACAGCCTACTTTAGTGTCATCTGCAAACTTCTTAATCATACCCCCAACATGCAACATTGATATATACCAGCACTGAGCCCTGCAGAATCCCACTGGATACAGCCTTCCAGTCATAAAAACATCCTTCAACCATTATTCCTGCCAATTTTGGATCCAACTTGCCATTTTGCCCTGGATCCCATGGGCTTTTAGTTTCGTGACCAGTCTGCCATGTGGGACCTTATCAAAAGCTTTGCTAAAATCCATATACACCACATCAAACGCACTGCCCTCATCGACCTTCCTGGTTACCTCTTCGAAAAATTCAATCAAATCAGGGATGCTCAAGAGGCCAGAATTAGAGGAGTGCAGATATCTCAGAGGTTAGTGGGGCTGGAGGAGCTTATAGAGATAGGGAGGTGTGAGACCATGGAGAGATTTGAAAACAAAGATGGCTCCTTTCATTAAGAGTTGTGACCGCCTCGTTGGCGCGGAGTCGCCGACATTTCACAAATTCTCCTCGTGGATTTTCCAGGTGGAGAATGTCTCCGCTCCGCCCGTGTTGCTGCCCCGTCGACCCCTTACCAACCGGCGGTGACCCCTTTTCCGCCCCATGTGGGAAATTGCCCCACAGGAGCGGTGCCGCCACCGGTTAGTGCCACCGACAGCTTTCCCCTGCAGGAAGCTGCCTGAGGCTGGGCTTAAAGGGGAGAGCTCACTGCCACAGCCACCATTTTATTTTATTTGTCTGCCGACTTCAAGGTCGGTTCGACAATGACGGCCATGGGTTCGGCCCATCAGGCAGCTGAAAGGGGCGCACTCACCGTTTTTTAAGTTCATTCACCGTCCTAATCCATGGGATGGTGTTTTGCGTGGTTTTGCCCCTTTTATTCAACCACCAGTGAAGTCGGGCACTTGAGGGGCGGAAGTGGTATTGGTGTTGGTGCAGAGCAGGTAATCGGGAGCTGTCATCAACGCCACGTTGAGCCTCACACCCCACTTCTGCTCCGCTCCGGCAGCACCCTGCCTCCGATACTGCCCCGCACATTTTTTTAAAACAAAGACCCCAATTCTGCAACATTGAGCATCCCATCTCATCGGACGCTAAATATTAATTTAATTCAAATTGTGTATCTCCTGTGTGTTTAGACACATCCGAAATGCTGACTACAGCTTGGTATGCATTCAGTAAATCTGCCTCCTGCTGATGTTATTAATATGGATTGTGAGAGAAAACAAAAGCCCTTTTCTGATGGACCCTTCACTCATTGACGTCAGTTGTGACTCCTTTAAACACTGCACTTCTTGAAAGTGAAAGCCTGATAAGGTGCAGTAATTCACACCTGCCAAATATTGAAAGGTTGCAATAGATCACCAGGGGTTAATGAGCGTTCACAGCTTTGTTCAACCTGCTGGTTTGCACTAACTAGTTTCATCCCCCCAGAGAAACAGGATGTTGCTAATTGGCCTGATAAGATAATGGTTCTGCTGTTTGCTTCAAGCTTACCCTAAGGATGTGTATACCAGTATTAATACATGGCTAATACAGGGCTAATCTTTATCATTATAATTGTATTTACACCAAGCGACTGCACTTTGTCAATGCAATAAAAGCTTCTAATGTGCTTATTTGAGGATGACAAATAACAAGACAGGAGATAAATTCTAATAGTATTTGATAGAGCCAATTGACGTGTAATTTTTACAAAACAAAACTAAACCAGGCAAGAACAGTTGCAGTTTAGCATCATTAATTTTAGGTGCACATAGACTACATTGACAGTTAAATATCAATAGCTTTTTTAGTATTTTCTGTCAACCAGTTTGATAATCCCAAAGTACCACACATTTTGCTCTGTTTCCTATCCCAAATCCGCCCTGAAATGGGTGATATTTCAGAGGAGAACTGTCAAAATTGAAATTTTTCTGGGAGACATGCCACTAGACCACTTAGAAAATAAATCTTGTGGATTCATCATTTTTAAATTCCTTTGGGCTTTCATCTAATTTGGGGTTTTATTGCCCTCCAATACAATGGACGAAGTGTAGCTGTAACCAAAGATACAAGTGCATGTTCCACTGCATTTTTAGTGTAATTACTTGTTTTGTCATGCTGGATGCTTATAGGCAAGGCAATGTTTGAATGATCAGCTTGTTTTGAAGCTGCTGGTCAGCTTTCTCTAAAGTTCCAGCTTGCCACATCAGGGTAGATTTTCTAAGTCCTTGCCTGCTGTAAATGAGTATCGGAGAATCATGAGCCTGGTAACTGCAATTTAGCGCCTGCAGCTTTCCAATCTGCAAGTACCTTGCCATGGGACTTGAAAAATCCTGTAGTAGACAAAGGGCTTGTTTTAATAAACGTGTTACATGTGTAAATAGGCAATGCAAGTCTGTGGGCATGAATGGATGAATTATCTTCATGAAGAAATTAGGAGTGTTTCCCCTACAATATTTAGAGCTGTATACAGATTTTCAGGAAGGCGGAAGCTACTTTTGATAACTATACTAAGTAGGAATCCTGGCTGATCCTTCTCCTTCTTCGTCCACTGAGGATGGTTGCAGTTCCCTCACCCTGGCTGAGATCACCTAACAGCACAGAGGGAGTGCTGAACCTGGGACCTTCCTGGTCTATGTGGGTCAGTGCCAAACAACTGAGCCTTCATAGGGTCTCTTCCTGAAAAAAGAGAATTTAATTTAATTCCCGGACCCAGGCCACTTTTGATTATCTGGACACAGACTACAAGTTGATTTTTAACCTACTCTGTGAAGAAAAAAAAAGATAATATTAAATGCATTCCATCAAATGATCTATACTTTCTCGTCATCGGTTTGTCCATATCAGAATGCCCTGAATATTTAGAATTACTGCTATTATCTATCCTTCTGTGGTCTCATGTTATTCAAGGTCATTGAACTGACTCCTTGACCAAATTGGTCAGTACTTGTAAATAGATAATAAATCATAAGGGACTGAGGAAATTTGACCTCAGGAGATTTGACCTGAAGAGAGAATAAAACCCAGTCATCCACTTCACACCCAAAAATAAACACTTTGCTGCATAAAGACACCAGTGCCCTTGTGAAAACAGACATTTGTTTAGATTTGGAATGATTGATGTGGTTAGTAGATTAGAGAGTAGCTGCAGAGCTCCCTGTTGGTTACCTGACTGGCACCAGATAGTTCCAGTGAGCTGAAACCAGTATAAACCAGAACATTGTTTGTTTTGTGGTGTTTGTGGAAGCAATGCTATTCCAAACAGAAATTAGAAGAATCAGGTCAATGAAGGAAACATTTCTTTGCATGGGAACAGATACTTTATTTTTTTTTAATCAGTGATAATGGACATCTACAGATTATTGTCATATTACTTAAAGTGGACATAAAATGAGGAAGTTGTGTATCCCATTGGAGTCTGCCTTTATGTTCCTAGCAAAAAACTAATTCTACTTGCCAAAGACAATCAGCTAATTCCGTGTTATTCTTGTCTACAGTTTTGATGTCATTGTAACAAATTGTTTTTCAAAGATTCTGCATTGCACAATCTAGCATGTTCCCGATAACACAGTTAACTGTAAAATGAAAACTGCAATTGCTGGAAACCTGAAACCGAAACAAAAGATGCTGGAAATGGACAGCAAGTCTTTGATCCAACCTCAGAACTGATATATATATATACACCCAAAATATCATAACTTCTCTATCCCCTTTCCAGAAGCTGGATGACATGCTGTGTATTTTCAGCATTTTCTCTTTTTATTACACAATTAACCCATAGTTGCCATCTGTCTAGATTTTGTACAGAAAGTACGTGTTTCTGGTTTCGATTTGTGCTGCAGGCCTCACACCTTGAACACACACTGAACCTCCAGCATTTCATAAATTGCCTGGTAATCCATTGTGCATGGCCTTTTTTGCACATGCTCGATGTCACAGTGCATGCACCAAAGAGATAATCCGCCAGAAATAATGGAGTGATTTTATCGGTTTCTGTGGTTTCTCCAGTGAACATGGTTGGCAAGTATGGATGGAAGTAATTTCCAAAGCTACACATGATGATAGTGTGAGCTAGTCGCCTAGAATGTAAAATTCTGCTTTCAAACTTATCAAAGATTACATAAACCAAGTCTGCACTGCTGATTTATGTACAGGTGCAGCGTTGAGAATCTAGAACCCTCGGGACCGAAGTCGTTCTGGATTCCGGGCTATTCCGAACTTTCAATCGTCTTTCCGATGTCACGAATCCGGAAACACCTGAGCCCAGGTTCGGGTATTTCCGAATTTCGGAACGTCAGAAATGGGGGGGGGGGGGTTCCCACCGAGGAGCTGTTCAGGCCAGCCGGCCCCGCAGACGAGGTGTTCAGGCGGGCTGGCGGCGGGGCCCCAGGTAAGGGCAGTGGCAACAAGCGAGGCACGAGGTCGGCAGCGTCGGAGCGTCCAGACTCTGGAACATTTTACGGATTCCAGATGACCCTGCCTCCATTCAGTCTGGAGTCCGGATTCTGGAACATTCCGGATTCTGGAATTCCAGATTTTCGATGCTGCACCTGTTCATTTGCAAATAAGGTCAGTTTAAATTATTTATGAAAAAAGCTGCAGATTCTCACAACTGAGAAATAAAAATATTCTTCAGAGATGAATTCAGTACACTTTAGAAAAAATGAATTCCACTGGAAACCATAAAATGTCTACTCCGAGGAAATTGTTGTTAAATTAAAAACATGCTGCTGGAAATGCTCCATTACTGCTTTCCTCATAACAATAGATTGCTCTGTGATCTATTGGCACTGGGACTCCAGTGTGAGGTGCCCATTGCCCTGTTGGTACAGTAAGTACATCTACTTCATGTAGGCAATCTTTAAGTTGGCCTTAATACAGGCAGAACTAGCAGGATTTCTCCCTGGGGGAATGTAATTCTGCCCACTTTACCTCTTTGAGTGACAGCACGATGGAAGGGGTGGGGATTGCAAAAGGTTCTTCAACTTTTAGAAAATGAGGCAGTGACCTGTTGGGACTAGGTCTGGGTCTGGGTCCTGCCCCAATCCTCGATCACTGTCTGACTTAAGTCATGGTATTTTTCTTAAGCCTAGATATTACCATTTACAATATTTGTTTGATACTCCTCTGTGCATCGTTTTAACATTGACATTCATCCATTTATTTTAATAGCTGAGGAATGTCATGAACTCCATAAGCATCCATTCACTAATATTTTCAACAGTAATTTCTAGGCTTTGATCTCAAAATGAATCACTGACAATAGAACAATACAACATAAGAAAGATCTTCATTACTCTAACATACAGAACTTTATGACCTTCATCAGAAAATGCCTTGACCTTGCGTGATTTTTCATCTTTTCCTTTTGGACGCTTTCCTACCAAAAGTAAAATAAGTATACTTTCACTTACATTCAGTCAAAAAGAGGGGACACTTTTGGTGGCATCATGGATTCATTTTACAGTAATCCATGGAGCCACCATTATTTCAAGGACCAGGAAGAATGAACGGATAGCAGCTGGTGAGGTGGGGAGAGGGGTAATAAAGCTATTCACTGGAGCTTGACTCATGACCCCTTTAAGAGAGATCTTAATACAACAAGGCACACTGGGGTCTTGGTGGAGCAAAGCATCAAGATATTAAAGCAAATGTGTGGAGGTATCAACCAACAAGTCTTACAGCACAGCCCAGCCAAGGTATCCAAGATTATTGTAGCCAGCTGTGCCTTACATAACTTTGCCATATAAAAGGGCCACTGCCATGCAGCAGGTGGAAGAAAATAGTTGGCCCCAGCCAATGGCGGAAGAAGATCCCATCAGGAGCCAAAAAAGATGGTTGCAGAACTAACTATTCACTCAGTAAGAGTCTTAAGGCAAGCTCAAATGGATGACCAGCCTCCAGTTAAGTACCCATACCATCCAATACACTACAGTCTGTCTTACATTTTGAGCTCTCTGCTGATGTGTTTCTTGCACCAAACAGAAAAGTCAGCTCCAATAGGCATGCACTCTCCCCCTGCAATCTGAGGCATGGTTTAGTCAGCAAAGTAATTTGATATAGAATGCTCTGGGTGAACAAAAGATTCCTTTATTATCTATGGATTTCAACTACACACTCATGTTACAACTGAGGACGACTAATATAAGTCAAACCAGAAACTTTGTATCAGACTGCAATACCAAACATGGATACAATAGCAGCAAAATGCAACCCGTTGTCAAAATCAGCCCAAATAACACTAATTTCATGAACGAATTTAACAGAAAACTAGTTAGTTGAGTTCCTTTGAATAGTCTTTCTATGCAAACATTTCAGGCAACAGATAAGAGGCTCTTCTCAGTCATTCCGCAGCACCATAATCGCTATTTTATTTCACATCTTGTAAGCTGCCGTGCACAAAAGTCTATTTTTGACTGTAAATGACCAAATTTACTTTCTGCCCTAAAATCTATTTATGGTTCTCTCTCTATCCCTTTGTGCGTGTGGTTCACACTGTGTTCCTGTGTGTATCTTTGGTTCCATCTGCCCCACACTCTATCTCTTTTCACTTGTGTAGTGTGATTCTCCCTGTCACTGTGCTTCACTCTCTATCTCTGTATGTGTATGTGGCTCTCTTTCTGTTTTGCTGCATGTATCTGTGGCTCTCTCTATCTCTATATGTGCCTATGGTTCTCTCTCACTTTTGGTTATCTTCTGTTCTGGTGCGTGTCTGTTGTTTTCCTTTTTCCATCCAAATGTGTAACTGTGGTTCTTTTTCTCTCTCTATCCCCATGGTCCTCCATCTCTGTTCCTGTGCACATCTGGGTTGTTTCTCTATCCATGTGGTTCCCTCCACCTTTGTGCATATCTGAGTCCCAGTGCTTCATTTTATCTCTTTCTATCCTCATGTGTATGTGATTTGCTACCTGTATCACCGGGGGGAATTTTAACCCCCAAAAATGGTGGATTGGGTGAGATGGGAGGTTAAAGTATTAAAACACTGAATCCCAGCACCAATCCACTTTCGGTTTTAATGGAGGTGGGATGGGGGGTGGGCAGCCAACCCGCACCTAAGGGGGGGGGTGGTCGTCCATTTGAATATTATAATGAGGTTGACGTGCTTCAGATTTAACCAGCATTTTAAATTTAACTGTGGCTGGTCAGGTTTCTCAGGCCTCAACGAACCTGTCAGCTGGAGTAAGGTGCGGACTGCTGGATACAGGAGGTTGCACTTATACTTACCTCCTGGATCCAGCGTCCCTGCCTCACCCACCCCTTGTGATCCGAGACCTCCATGAGGCCTCGGATTCCCTCCAATCCCTCCGCCCACCCCCCACACCCTGAGGCCACCGATCTCACCCCCAAGGCCTCCGATCACCTTCCCTGACTCTATCCTATCCTGATCATCTGGCCCTGATGCAGCCCTCGACCTGTACCTTATCCCTCTCTTCTTCCTCTCTGTGGCCAAGTGCCGCATGCCTACCTACCCCCAGCCAGCCAGCCTCTCCATCTGGCTGGCTACCGGTGGGAAACAGACCTTTGAAAAGTTAATCAGGCCCTCCCGTTAAATTACTCAGGAAACCTGTTCTCCTGGGTTTCCTGACCACTTTCTAGCCACCCACCTCCCGTCACCTCCCCCCACCACCCAACCCTCCCCGCCACCCACCCCCCCCAACTCCCCCCGCCATCCCCCCCACCCACTTCCCCCGCCACCCACCTCCGGCCACCCCCACCCCACCCACCCCCCCCCCCACCCCACCCACCTCCCCCCGCCACCCACCTCCCGCCACCTCCCCCCGCCACCCTCCTACCCCCCCCCACCCACCTCCCCCCCACCACCCCCCCCCCACCCACCTCCCACCACCTCCCCCCCCCACCCACCTCCGGCCACCCCCCTCCCCACCCACCTCCCCCCACCACCCACCTCCAGCCACCTCCCCCCGCCACCCACCTCCCCCCCGCCACCGCCGACCCCACATTCCCAACCTGCCGCCCAATTAAAATTCCCTCTGTCCCTGCAATCTCTTTCCCTCTATCCTTATGGGTATGTGGTTCTCCCTCATTCTCTGTCCCTATGATTGTCTCTCTCTTTCTGTCCCTGTGGCTCTCTATCCTTGTGTATGTCTGTGGTTGCTTCTCTCTCGGATACCTGTGTTTATTTGTGGTGCCTCTTCTGGTTCTTTCTTTGATTTACTCACTCTGTGTGTGTATCTGAGATGCTCTCTGTCTCTGATTCTCTCCCTGATTATCTCTCTTCCTCTCCGGTTTTCTCACTCTGTGTTTCTCTCTGTCTGTGGTTGTCTCTCTCTCACACTGGCTTTCTCTCTCACTCTGTATATAGAAACATAGAAAACAGGTGCAGGAGGAGGCCATTCGGCCCTTTGAGCCTGCACCACCATTCAATATGATCATGGCTGATCATGCAACTTCAGTACCCCACTCCTGCCTTCTCTCCATACTCCTGATCCCTTTAGCCGTAAGGGCCACATATAACTCCCTTTTGAATATATCCAACGAATTGGCCTCAACAACTTTCTGTGGTAGAGAATTCCACAGGTTCACAATTCTCTGATTGAAAAAGTTTCTCATCTCGGTCCTAGATGGTTTACCCCTTATCCTTAGACTGTGACCCCTGGTTCTGGACTTCCCCAACATCGGGAACATTCTTCCTGCATCTAACCTGTCCAATCCCATCAGAATTTTATATGCTTCTATCAGATCCCCTCTCATTCTTCTAAATTCCAGTGAATATAAGCTAGTCGATCCTGTCTTTCTTCATTTGTCAGTCCTGCCATCCTGGGAATCAGTCTGGTGAACCTTCGCTGCACTCCCTCAATAGCAAGAATGTCCTTCCTCAGATTAGGAGACCAAAACTGCACAAAATACTCAACGTGTGGTCTCACTAAGGCCCTGTACAACTGCAGCAAGACCTCCCTGCTCCTATACTCAAATCCTCTCACTATGAAGGGCAACATGCCATTTGCTTTCTTTACTGCCTGCTGTACCTGCATGCCTACTTTCAATGACTGATGTACCATGACACCCAGGTCTCGTTGCACCTCCCCTTTTACTAATCTGTCACCATTCAGATGATAATCTGCCGTTGCGTTTTTGCCACCAAAGTGGATAACCTCACACTTATCCACATTATACTGCATCTGCCATGCATTCGCCCACTCATCTAACCTGTTCAAGTCACCCTACAGCCTCTCAGTATCCTCTTCACAGCTCACATTGCCACCCAGCTTAGTGTCATCTAAAAACTTGGAGATATTACATTCAATTCTTTCATCTAAATCATTAATAGTTTTGTAAATAGCTGTGGTCCCAGCACTGAACCTTGCGGTACCCCACGAGTCACTGTCTACCATTCTGAAAAGGACCCGTTTATTCCCAATTTTTGCTTCCTATCTGCCAACCAGTTCTCTATTCACATCAATACATTACCCCCAATCCCATGTGCCTTCATTTTACACACTAATCTCTTGTGGGGGACCTTGTCAAAAGCCTTCTGAAAGTCCAAATATACCAAATCCACTGGTTCTCCCTTGTCCACTCTCTGAGTTACATCCTCAAAAAATTCTAGAAGATTAGTCAAGCATGATTTCCCTTTCATAAATCCATGTTGACTTGGACTGATCCTGTCACTGCTTTCCAAATGCGTTGCTATTACATCTTTAATAATGGATTCCAGCATTTTCCCCACTACTGATGTCAGGCTAACCAGTCTATAATTCCCTGTTTTCTCTCTCCCTCCTTTTTTAAAAAGTGGGGTTACATTAGCTACCCTCCAATCCATAGGAACTGATCCAGAGTCCATGGAATGTTGGAAAATGACCACCAATGCATCTGCTATTTCGAGGTCCACTTCCTTAAGTACTCTGAGATGCAGGCTATCAGGCCCTATGGATTTATCGGCCTTCAATCTCATCAATTTCCTTAACACTATTTCCTGACTAATAAGGATTTCCCTCAGTTCCTCCTTCTCGCTAGACCCTCGATCCTCTAGTATTTTCGGAAGGTTATTCGTGTCTTCCTTAGTGAAGACAGAACATAGAAACATAGAAACATAGAAAATAGGTGCAGGAGCCTGCACCTCCATTCAATAAGATCATGGCTGATCATTCAAACTCAGTACCCCTTTCCTGCTTTCTCTCCATATCCCTTCATCCCTTTGGCCATAAGGGCTATATCTAACTCCCTTTTGAATATATCTAACGAACTGGCCTCAATAACTTGCTGCGGTAGAGAATTCCACAGCTTAACCACTCTCTGAGTGAAGAAGTTTCTCCTCATCTCGGTTCTAAATGTCTTACCCCTTATTCTTAGACTTTGACCCCTGGTTCTGGAACTCCCCAGCAACGGCAACATTTTTCCTGCCTCTAACCTGTCCAATCCCGTCAGAATTTTATATATTTCTATGAGATCCCCTCTCATTCATCTAAACTCCAGTGGATACAAGCCCAGTTGATCCAATCTCTCCTCATATGTCAGTCCTGCCATCCCAGGAATCAATCTGGTGAACCTTCATTGCACTCCCTCAAGAACATCCTTCCTCACATTTGGGGACCAAAACTGAACACAATATTCCAGGTGTGGCCTCACCATGACTCTGTACAACTGTCGTAAAACCTCCCTGCTCCTATACTCAAATCCTCTAGCTATGAAGGCCAACATGCCTTTTGCCTTCTTCACCGCCTGCTGTACCTGCATGCCAAACTTCAATGACTGATGTACCATTACACCCAAGGTGTCATTGCACCTCCCCTTTTCCAGTCTGTCACCATTAGGATAATATTCTGTCTTCCTGTTTTTGCCACCAAAGTGGATAACCTCACATTTATCCACATTATACTGCATCTGCCATGCATTTGCCCACTCACCTAACCTGTCCAAGTCACCCTGCAGTCTCTTAGCATCTTCCTCACAGCTCACACCGCCACCCAGCATAATGTCATCTGCAAACTTGGAGATATTACACTCAATTCCATCATCTAAATCATTGATGTATATTGTAAATAGCTGGGGTCCCAGCACTGAACCCTGTGGCACCCACTGGTCACTGCCTGCCATTCTGAAAAGGACCCATTAATCCTGACTCTCTGCTTCCTGTCTGCCAACCAGTTCTCTATCCATGCCAATACATTACCCCCAATACCATGTGCTTTAATTTTGCACACCAATCTCTTGTGGGGGACCTTGTCAAAAGCCTTTTGAAAGTCCAAATACACCACATCCACTGGTTCTTCCTTGTCCACTCTACTAGTTACATCCTCAAAAAATTCTAGATGATTTGTCAAGCATGATTTCCCTTTCATAAATCCATGCTGACTTGGACTGATCCTGTCACCACTTTCCAAACGCGCTGCTATTTCATCTTTAATAATTAATTCCAACATTTTACTCATCACCGATGTCAGGTTAACGGGTCTATAATTCCCTGTTTTCTCTCTCCCTCCTTTCTTAAAAAGTGGGATTACATTAGCTACCCACCAGACCATTGGAACTGATCCAGAGTCAATAGAATGTTGGAAAATGATCACCAATGCATCCACTATTTCTAGGGCCATTTCCTTAAGTACTCTGGGATGCAGCCTATCAGGCCCTGGGGATTTATCGGCCTTCAATTCCATCAATTTCCTTAACACAATTTCCTGACTAATAAGGATTTCCTTCAGTCCCTCGAACCACTTGTTTTTCTGGAAGGTTATTTGTGTCTTCCTTCATGAAGACAGATCCAAAGTATTTGTTCAATTGGTCTGCCATTTCTTTGTTCCCCATTATAAATTCACCTGATTCTATCTGCAAAAGACCTACGTTAGTCTTCACTAATCTTTTTCTCTTCACATATCTATAGAAGCTTTTGCAGTCAGTTTTTATGTTCCCTGCAAGCTTCCTCTCATACTTTATTTTCCCCCTCCTAATTAGACCCTTTGTCCTCCTCTACTAAATTCTAAATTTCTCCCAGTCCTCAGGTTTGCTGATTTTTCTCGCCAATTTATATGCCTCTTCCTTGGATTTAACACTATCCCTAATTTCCCTTGTTAGCCATGGTTGAGCCATCTTCCCCTTTTTATTTTTACTCCAGACAGGGATGTACAATTGTTGAAGTTCATCCATGTAATCTATAAATGTCTGCCATTGCCTATCCACTGTCAACCCTTTAAGTATCATTTACCAGTCTATCCTAGCCAATTCAAGTCTCATACCATTGAAGTTACCCTAGTCTCTGAATTAACACTGTCACTCTCCACCTTAATGAAGAATTCTACCATATTATGGTCACTCTTCCCCAAGGGGCTGCGCACAACAAGATTGCTAATTAGTCCTCTCTCATTACACAACACCCAGTCTAGGATGGCCAGATCTCTCATTGGTTCCTCGACATATTGGTCTAGAAAACCATCCCTAATACACTCCAGGAAATCCTCCTCCACTGCATTGCTATCAACTCGGTTAATCCAATCTATATCTGGATTAAAGTCGCCCATGATAACTGCTGTACCTTTATTGCACGCAACCCTAATTTCCTGTTTGATGCCATCTCCAACCTCACTACTACTGTTTGGTGGTCTGTACACAACTCCCACTAGCGTTTCTGCCCTTTGGTTTTCCGCAGCTCTACCCATACCAATTCCACATCATCCAAGCTAATGTCTTTTCTTACTATTGTGTTAATTTCCTCTTTGGCCAGCAACGCTACCCCACCTCCTTTTCCTTTCTGTCTATCTTTCCTGAATATTGAATACCCCTGGATGTTGAGTTCCCAGCCTTGGTCACCCTGGAGCCATGTCTCCATAATCCCAATTATATCATAGTCGTTAATAGCTGCCTGCGCAGTTAATTCAATCCACCTTATTATGAATACTCCTTGCATTTAGGCACAGAGCCTTCAGGCTTGTCTTTTTAACACTCTTTGTCCCTTTAGAATTTTGCTATAATATGGCCCTTTTTGATTTTTGCCTTGGGTTTCTCTGCCCTCCACTTTTACTTTTCTCCTTTCTATCTTTTGCTTCTGCCCCCATTTTATTTCCCTCTGTCTCCCTGCATAGGTTCCCATCCCCCTGCCATATTAGTTTAACTCCTCCCCAACAGCACTAGCAAACACTCCTCCAAGGACATTATTTCCGGTCCTGCCCAGGTGCAGACCATCCGGATTGTACTGGTCCCACCTCCCCCAGAACCGGTTCCAATGTCCCAGGTATTTGAATCCCTCCCTTCTGCACCACAGCCCAAGCCACGTATTCATCTGAGCTATCCTGCGATTCCTACTCTGACTAGGATGTGGCACTGGTAGCAATCCTGAGATTATTACCTTTGAGGTCCTACTTTTTAATTTAACTCCTCGCTCCCTAAATTCAGCTTGTAGGACCTCATCCCGCTTTTTATCAAATCTTTGGTACCTATATGCACCACGACAACTGGTTGTTCACCCTCCCCCTTCAGAATGTCCTGCAGCAGCTCCGAGACATCCTTGACCCTTGCACCAGGAGGCAACATACCATCCTGGAGTCTTGGTTGCGACCGCAGAAATGCCTATCTATCCCCCTTACAATAGAATCCCCTATCTCTATAGCTCTTGCACTCTTTTTCCTGCCCTCCTGTGCAGCAGAAGCACCCACGGTGACCTGAACTTGGCTGCTGCTGCCTTCCCCTGGTGAGCCATCTCCCCCAACAATATCCAAAGCGGTATATCTGTTTTGGAGAGAGATGACCGCAGGGGACTCCTGCACTACCTTCCTATTCCTGCTCTGCCTGAAGGTCACCCATCCCCTATCTGCCTTTGTAACCTTTACCAGCGGTGTGACCAATTCACTGAACGTGTTATCCACGACATCCTCAGCATCGCGCATGCTCCAGAGTGAATCCATCTGTAGCTCCAGTGCCGTCATGGGGTCTAACAGGAGCTGGATACACCTCCTGCACACATAGTCGTCAGGGACACTGGAAGTGTCCCTGATTTCTCACATGGCACAGCAGGAGTATGACACGGGTCTGGGCTCTCTTGCCATGACTTAACCCTTAAAGTAACTTCATTTGGCAACAATGCCAAAGGGCTCTTACTGTAAAGATAAGGATAACCAAAGTATTTATTCAATTGGTCTGCCATTTCCTTGTTCCCCATTATGGATTCACCTGATTCTGACTGCAAGGGACCGACATTAGTCTTCACTAATCTTTTTCTCGTCAAATATCTATAGAAGCTTTTGCAGTCAGTTTTTATATTCCCTGCAAGCTTCCTCTCTACCCTATTTTACCTCTCCTAATTAAACCCTTAGTCCTCTTCTGCTGAATTCTAAATTTCTCCCAGTCCTCAGGTTTGCTGCTTTTTCTGGCCAATTTATATTCCTCTTCCTTGGATTTAACACTATCCCTAATTTCCCTTGTTAGCCACGGTTGAGCCAACTTCCCCATTTTATTTTTACACCAGACAGGGATGTACAATTGTTGTAGTTCATTCATGTGATCTTTAAATGTCTGCCATTGCCTATCCACCTTCAACCCTTTAAGTATCATTTGCCAGTCTATCCTAGCCAATTCACGTCTCATACCATCGAAGTTTCCTTTCTTTAAGTTCAGGAACCTAGTCTCTGAATTAACTGTGTCACTCTCCATCTTAATGAAGAATTCTACCATATTATGGTCACTCATCCCCAAGGGAAGATTGCTAATTAATCCTCTCTCATTACACAACACCCAGTCTAGGATGGCCTGCTCTCTAGTTGGTTCCTTGACATATTGGTCTAGTAAACCATCCCTTATACACTCCAGGAAATTCTCCTCCACAGTATTGCTACCAGTTTGGTTCGCCCAATCTACATGTAGATTAAAGTCGCCCATGATAAGTGCTGTATCTTTATTGCACGCATCCCTAATTTCCTGTTTGATGCTGTCCCCAACCTCTTTACTACTGTTTGGTGATCTGTACACAACTCCCACTAGCGTTTTCTGCTCTTTGGTGTTTCGCAGCTCTATTCATATAGATTCCACATCATCCAAGCTCATGTCCTTCCTTACTATTGCTTAATCTCCTCTTTAACCACCTCGTTTTCCTTCCTGTCTATCCTTCCTGAATATTGAAGACCCCTGGATGTTGAGTTCCCAGCCTTGGTCATCCTGGAGCCATGTCTCCGTAATCCCAATTACATCATATCCGTTAACAGCTATCTGCGCAGTTAATTCATCCACCTTATTACGAATGCTCCGCGCATTGAAACTCAGAGGCTTGTTTTTTTAACACTCTTTGTCCTTTTAGAATTATGTAATGTGGCCCTTTTTGATTTTTGCCCTTGATTTCTCTGTCCTCCCCTCTTACTTTTCTCCTTCCTGCCTTTTGCTTCTGCCCCCTTTTTACTTCCCTCTGCCTCCCTGCAGAGATTCCCATCCCCCTGCCATTTTAGTTTAACCCTTCCGCAATAGCACTCACAAACACTCCGCCTAGGACATCGGTTCCGGTCCTGCCCAGATGCAGACCATCCGGTTTGTACTCGTCCCACCTCCCCCAGAACCGGTTCCAATGTCCCAGGAATTTGAATCCCTCCCCCATGCACCATTCCGCAAGCCACGTATTTATCTGAACTATCCTGCTATTCCTACTCTGACTAGCATGTGGCACTGGTAGCAATCCTGAGATTACTACCTTTGAGGTCCTACTTTTCAATTTAACTCCTAGCTCCCTAAATCTGTGATTCTCTCTCTTTTTGATGTGTGGCTTGCTTTCTGTAACCCTGAGTGTGGCTGTGTTTTTTTCTCTCTATCCCTGTGGATATCTGTGGTTCCTTTTCTCTGTTAATATGTGTACCTGCTCTCCTAATCTGATCTCTAAGGGACTCTGCTGGCTGCTCCCAACCCCTCTCTTCCACATTGTCTCATTTTAAAAGACAAATTGAACTCTTGATGCTAAAGTGACAGCGTAATACAAAAATATAAATTACCTACCTTGGTGCTTTGGTCTCCTCTGTGACCCTGGCTGAACACAATTGACGAGGAAAAGATCCTAGGAGCCTGCACAGTTTAACAAAGAGGATTGCCAGTAAGACTAGGTCACTATTCATGGAGCTAATGATATTTTATAAGAACATCCAGGAAATAGTGTGTGGAGTCGATAACATTTCACACAATGAACACAGGAGAATTTGAAAGCAGCTGTAAAATTGCCCAGAGGATATATGAGACAGACACGAAAATGTTATTAAAATAGTGTAGAAGAACTGGTGCTGACTATTATTGAAGAATAATGACACAAGAGAAGAGATCTAATCCCTTTCAGCTAACAGGCTGAAAGGAGATTCAATCATGTTCCAAGTACATCAGTATAATCAGCTGATCTGCTGCAGCAATTTATTGGTCTGTATCTGCTATATTTTTATCTGTTTTTTGGATATGGGCGGCATTGGCTAAACCACATTTATTGCCCATCCCTAGGACTGGTGGGGCAGGAGAAGTTAAGATACCAACAGAGTGACCTGCATAGATCATCTCCATCTTCGAGGCAAATAAATTTATCAGCTCTTTTCATGTGATATTGGAGGTGATGTTGGAGGGGCAGGAGAAGGGGAGTGGTGGACATTGTTTGTCATGGAGAAAAGGATTGTCCTTGGAGAAATAGCTTTATTTAGGGCCTTTCAAGGCCTCAGGATGTCCTAAAGTGCTTTACACCCAATTAAATACTTTTGAAGTGTAGTCACTGTTGTAATGTAGGAAACACGGGAACCAATTTTGCACACAGCAAGGTCCCCCAAACAGCAATCAGATAACGGACCAGATAATCTGTTATAATGATGTTGGTTGAGGCATCAATATTGGCTAGGACACTGGGGATAACTCCCCTGCTCTTCTTCGAATAATGCCATGTCAGTGTGTATCTATAATCCATATAATTCTATATCCACCTGAGAGGGCAGACAGGGACTCGGTTTAGTGTCACATCCAAAAGAAAACGGGTTGGATATTGCTCCCTCTTTAAGGCCTGTTACCGCCTCTAATGGGGCGGTAAGGCACTTCCGCCTGGGGGCAGGTGGCAAGGCCAATCCATCCGCAATTGCCCCTGAGCCAGTGACGTCGGGAACAGGTTTCCACCATGCCCTGTGTTTCTGCCCCGCTGGCGCACTGACCCCTTACCACCCGGTGCACTGACCACTTAGTGCCCGGTGGCAACCCCTTATCCCCTCGCGGGGACAATTTCCCTGTGGGAGCACAGCCACCACTGGTCAGTGCCCCTGACAGCTTCGCAAGGCGGGAAGTTGCCAGTGGCTGGGCGGTGCAGCTGCCCTTAAAGAGGAGGGTGCACTGCTGTGGCCGCCATTTTGTTTTAATTGTCGGCCGACAATGGTGGTCGCTGGTTCGGCCCGGCCGCCAACAGGCAGCTCACCACCTCCTCTTGGGTGCCGGGCCGCTGGCCCAGCCATATCCCTTGCTGGTGGCCCTGTGGACTTCACGTAGGCCTCGCAGTGTCCCTCCCCTTTAAGTGAAGAGGAGGAACATTGCAATGCGTCAGCGCGACGTGGCATGCCCGCGTCACACTGACATAATCACTGCCACACTGACATGGTCAGCTCAGTGGTTATGGACACTGCCCCGCTCTTTCACAAACCTGCCCCTACACTGCCTCAAAGGCGCCCCAATGTGCTGGGAGACAGTGTCAGAGTTAAAGAGCCAAATATCCTGACTCTTCCCTCTGACACTCGCCGGGCGATAAATTTCTGGTTAATTCAAAGTGCCCTCCGCAATTTCCCACTGAGGGTAATTTCGGCCCCAGCATCTCTGACAGTGCAGCACTCCCTCAGTACTGCACAGAGGTGCTAAGTATTTTGCTCAGTGAGGTGCGATAGCAAAAATTTAATTGGCTATGAGAAAACATTTTGTGGCATGAAAATTTGGTGCAGCTACTTAGTATACTAACTCTTGGTAGCCTTAACTTGGCCATCTTCTTCCTCATTTGGAGCCAGGTTCTCTGGGGGCGAAATTGGGGGCGGTAACATGCCCAGGGCAGGAATTCCTGTGCCCAGCGCAGAAGTCCTGCCCTAGCCGCTGAATGAATTGGACTTACCGCCCCTCAAAGGAAGTAGAGCACAATCTGACAGCACTGACGCTCTTCAACGCCCCTCCCCTTCAGTTAAAGGGGAGGGCCACTGCACACTCTGCAAGGTCTCTAATGGCCTTCGCTGAGCCACCAGGGCAACATGGTACCGGGCCTGCAGCCTGGCACCCAAAACGGAGAGCCGGGTTGCATGCTGGTGGCTCAGACCATGCTAAAGAAAAGGTATGGAAGCCAACCCAAGAGTAGCAAAAAATCTAAGATTTGAGTTAGCTGATCTCAGCTGGGGCAGTGTTGGTGGTGCTACAATTGCTCCCAATGTCCCCACTTCTGATTGGAGTCTAGTGATTCCTGCTGAAAGTAAATGAGCAGACCAGTGAAGACATCTGTAGTGCCTCTCCCCACCACACAAGTGGACAGCCTACAGGCACACAGAGACTAAGCTCTTGTCGGAAGAATGGGCACTTGGTGAGATACTGGAGTTTGCATGAATTGCTACCTTTAGGAGAGGGGACAAAGTTGGTTTACAAATTATGCATTTCTCAACAGGAAATAAATTTTAAAAATTAAATACAATTTAGAAACATGAAACATAAGAATATTTCTGGTACTTCCAGTACATATTGTAAAAATAAAAAAACACTGCAACTGATATTGAACATTTCTGCTGACATTTGTTATCAGTCTGATGACAACTCCCGCAGATGGAAATGAGGAGGAATTTCTTCTCTCAGAGGGTCGTGAATCTTTGGAATTCTCTGTCCCAGAGAGCTGTGGAGATTGGGTCAGTGAATGTATTTAAGGTGGAAATAGACAGATTTTTGAAAGATAAGGGAATCAAGGGTTCTGGGACGTGGGCGGGGAAGTGGAATTGAGGTCAAGATCAGATCAGCCAAGATCTTATTGAATGGCGGAGCAGGTTCAAGGGGCCAAATGGCCTACTCCTGCTCCTATTTCTTATGTTATTATGTTCTTATAATGCAGCAGTCCATTCCCGCATGCAGCAAGACCTGGACGACATTCAAGCTTGGGCTGATAAGTGGCAAGTAACATTCGTGCCACACAAGTGCCAGACGTTGACTATATCCAACAAGCAAGAGTCTAACCACTGCCCCTTGACATTCAACGGTATTACTAATACGTTCATAATAAAGGATGGAGCTAAGTACAGTGTACAATGAGCAAGTGTAACCTTAGCTCCTTTAATGAAACTCCAGAGTGCAGGTGCCTCGTGGGTGGCCTACTTATATACCATGCTCCCAAGGGATGCTGGGATCCCTTGGGTCTCCAAAAGGTAGGCCCTCTTGTGGTAGGGTAATACAGGTTACAAGGGGTTAAATACATAACATCACTCCCCGTGAAGTCAATAGTACACTTATTTACAAGGTGAGACGAACTGGGGCTTTTCGCCTCCTTGTCAATCGTCTCGGTACAAATGCGAGTGTGGGTGAGTTGGTTAGTTCTTCACTGGGCTATTGGGCAGCTGGTCTTGCTGGGCTGCTGGGGATGGTGAACCATGATGTCGGTTGCCACTTGTGTGTGTTGGAGGGTCAAAGTTGGTGGTGTCATCTTCGGGTTGTTCGTAGCTGTTGGTGAACCGCAATTTGATTTGGTCCAAATGTTTTCTGCACGTTAGTCCAATGGCCAATTTGACCTGAAACACCCTACTCCCCTTTTTGCTATGACCGTGCCAGCGAGCCATTTGGGACCATGTCCATAATTGAGTAAAACACAGGACCATTCATCTCAATATCGCATGACAAATTTGCGTGGTCATGGTACACACTTTGTTGATGCTGCCTGCCCTTCACGTGATCATGGAGATCAGGGTGGACAAGAGAGAGCCTTGTTTTGAGCACCCTTTTCATGAGCAGCTCGGCTGAGGGAACTCCGGTGAGTGAGTGGGGTCTGGTGCAGTAGCTCAGCAGCACTTGGGATACTCAGGTCTGCAGGGAGCCTTCCGACACGCATTTCAAGCTTTGCTTGATGGTCTGAACTGCCCGTTCTGTCTGGCCGTTGGATGCGGGCTTGAACGGGGCAGATGTGACGTGCTTGATCCATTGTGGGTCATGAATTCCTTGAATTCAGCACTGGTGAAACACGACCCATTGTCACTGATTAGGACGTCAGGCAGGCCGTGCGTGGCAAACATGGTTCGTAGGCTTGCAATAGTGGCCGTGGACGTGCTTACAGACATTATTGCACATTCAGTTCATTTTGAGTAAGCGTCCACGACAACCAAAAACATTTTGCCTAGAAATGGGCCCGCAAAGTCCACGTGGATCCTTGAGCACAGTTTGGAGGGCCACGACCACAAACTTAGTGGTGCCTCTCTGGGTACATTGCTCAGCTGAGAGCAAGTGTTGCACTGGCGCACGCATGACACTAAATCTGAGTCGATGCCGGGCCACCACACATGGGATCTGGCTATGGCTTCCATCATTACAATGCCTGGGTGGGTGCTGTGCAGTTCACAAATGAACGTATCTCTGCCTTTCTTGGGCAAGACCACGCGATTGCCCCACAACAGACAGTCCGCCTGCAGGGACATTTTGTCGTTGCACCTGAGGAACGGCTTAATTGCCTCCTACATCTCCGCTGGGATGCTGGACCAACTCCCATGGAGGACACAGTTTTTTTACCAAGGACAGAAAAGAATCATGGCTGGTCCAGGTCGTGATCTGGTGGGCCGTAACGGGGGACTTTTCATTTTCGAATGCCTCCATTGCCATGAGCAAGTCCGCTGGCTGTGCCATTTCCTGAGAGCATCTGCGCAGTTCTCTGTGCCCGGTCTGTGGCGGATTACATAGTTGTATGCCAACAGCGTGAGCATCCATCTTTGGATGCGGGCAGAGGCATTGGTGTTAATCCCTTTGCTCTCAGAGAACAGCGATATGAGTGGCTTGTGGTCAGTATCAAGCTCAAACTTGAGGGTAAATAAGTATTGGTGCATTTTCTTTACCCCGTAAATGCACACCAGAGCCTCTTTTTCAATCATGCTGTGGGCCCTTTTGACCTTGGACAAACTCCTGGACGCATAAGTGGCCAGTTGCAAGATCCCCGATTCGTTAGCCTGTTGTAACACACACCCGACCCCATATGATGACGCATCGCAAGCTAGCACTATCTTTTACAAGGGTTATACAGGACAAGCAGTTTGTTTGAACACAACAGATTTTGGCTTTCTTAAAGGCAGCTTCTTGTAAATTCCCCCATACCCAGTCGTCTTCCTTGCGCACTAGCGCATGTAGGGGTTCTAGCAGGGTGCTTAAACCAGGTAGGAAATTACCGAAATAGTTAAGGAGTCCCAGGAATGACAGCAGCTCCGTCACGTTCTGTGGTCTCGGCATGTTCTTGATGGCCTCCGTTTTGGCCTCGGTGGGTCTGATGCCGTCTGCTGCGATTCTTCTTCCTAAGAACTCAACCTCCTGCACCAGGAAAACAAACTTCGAGCATTTCAACCTCAGCCCCATGCGATCCAACCGACTAAGAACCTCTTCTAGATTCTTCAAGTGCTCAATGGTGTCCCGACCTGCAACCAGTGTGTCGTCCTGGAAAACCACAGTGCGAGGAACCGACTTTAGCAGGCTCTCCGTGTTCCGTTGGAAGGTTGCTGCGGCTGACCGAATCCCGAACGGGCATCTGTTATAGATGAACAGACCTTTGTGCGTGTTGATGCAGGTGAGGCCTTTCGAAGACTCCTTCAGCTCCTGCGTCATGTAGGCCAAGGTCAGGTCCAACTTGGTGAACGTCTTCCCTCCAGCCAGGATCGCAAATAGCTCGTCTGCTTTGGGTAGCGGGTACAGGTCCTGTAGTGAAAAACAGTTAATCATTACTTTATAGTCTCCACGAATTCTGACCGTGCTGTCCTCTTTAAGTACTGGGACAATCGGTCTAGCCCACTAGCGGTTGAATTTCACCGGCGCGATGATGCCTTCTCGCTGCAGCCTGTCCAACTCAATTTCCACTTTCTCACGCATCATATATGGTGCCGCCCTTGCCTTGTGATGAATGGGTCGCGTACCAGGAACCAAATAGATCTGCACTTTCGCCCCCGAGAAGCTTCCAATGCCTGGCTCGAACAACGATGTAAACATGCTCAGAACCTGGGCACATGAGGCATCATCGATGGACAAGAATGCTTGGATGTTGTCCCAGTTCCAGCAGATTTTTCCCAGCCAGCTTCTGCCAATTAATGTGGGGCTATCCCCTGGTACAATCCACAGCAGGAGTTCGTGTACTGCTCCATCATAGGAGACTTTGACATCTGCACTGCCAATTAAAGGGATTAGTTCCTTGGTGTAAGTTCTTAGCTTGGTGTGAATGTGGCTGAGCTTGGGCCTGTGTGCCTTGTTGCACCACAGCCTGTCGAAGGCTTTTTTGCTCATTATGGACTGACTCGCACCCGTGTCCAGTTCCATAGATGCTGGAATTCCATTCAGTTCAACTATCAACATTATTGGTGGCTATTTCGTGGTGAATGTGTATATCCCGTACACTTCTGCCTCCTCGGTACGAGTCTCCAATTCAGCCTGATCCACAGTGGGTCGATCTTCCTCTGGAACGTGGTGGTTTGCAGGGTTTGCAGCTCGCCTGCACATTCGCTGGAGGTGTCCCATTGTTCTGCAACCATTGCACGCATAATGCTTGAGGCGGCATTGAAGGGGCCGATGATCACCTCCACAGTGCCAACAGGGTGTTATCTGCCTCGCATTAGCAATTGATGGCGGACTCTGGGTCAACTGAGATTGGGCAGCAGCAGCCGGCGTGTATGTTCTGCCATGCATATTTCTGCTCGAAAACAACGTTATTTTGTGCACAGTACTGGCTGAAATTTCTTTACTCTGCGAAGTCTGTTTGGTGTTGTCGCTGGTGGACATAAATGCCTGGGCTATCGTTATGGCTTTACTTAGATTCGGAGTTTCAACAGTCAACAGTTTGTGAAGGATTACCCATGGCCAATGCCCAGTACAAAAAAGTCTCTTGCATTTGTTCTAGGAATCCCTCAAATTCACAATGTCCTGCGAGGTGCCTTAGTTCGGCAACATAGCTCGCCAGTTCCTGGCCCTCCGATCGTTGACACGTGTAGAACCGATATCTCACCATCAAAACACTTTCCTTAGGATTTAAGTGCTCCCGGGCCAGCGTGCACAATTCTTCATAAGATTTCCCTGTTGGTTTTGCTGGAGCTAGGAGGTTCTTCATGAGGCCATAGGTTGTTGCCCCACAGACGGTAAGGAGGATCGCCCTTCATTTGGCAGCGTTCTCATCCCCTTCCAGCTCGTTGGCCACAAGATATTGGTCGAATCTCTCCACGAAGGCCTCCCATCCCCTTCTGAGAACTTCTCCAGGATACCAACTGTTCTTTGTATTTTCTCGCGGTTGTTCATTACCTCGTCGCCAATTGATACGTTCATAATAAAAGATGAAACTGAGTACTGTGTACAATGAGCAAGTGGGACCTTAGCTCCTTTAATGAGACTCCAGAGTGCAGGTACCTCGTGGGTGGCCTGCTTATATACCGTACTCCCAAGGGTTACTGGGATCCCTTGGTACTTCAACAGGTAGGCCCTCTGTTGGTAGTGTAATACAGGTTACAAGGGGTTAAATACATAACAATTACCATCGCCGAATCTCCTACCATTAACAGCTGTGGGTCACCATTGACTAGAAACTTAACTGGACCAGCCACATAAATACTGTGGCAATAAGAGCAGGTCAGAGGCTGGATATTCTGTGGTGAGTGTCTCACCTCCTGACTCCCTAAAGCCTTTCCACCATCTACAAGACACAAGTCAGGAGTGTGATGGAATACTCTCCACTTGCCTGAATGAGTGCAACTCCAACAACACTCAAGAAGCTCGACACCATCCAGGACAAAGCAGCCCATTTGATTGGCACCCCATCCACCACCTTAACCATTGACTGTCTCCATCGCCAACGACCGTGGCTACAGTGTGTACTACCTACAAGATGCAGTAACTCATCAACGCATCTTTGGCAGCATTTCCCAAACTCGCGACCTCTACCACCTAGAAGAAAAAGGGCAGCAGGCACATGGGAACACCACCATCTCCATGTCTCCTCCAAGTCACACACCATCCTGACTTGGAAGTATATCGCCGTTCCTTCACCGTCACGGGTCAAAATCCTGGAACTCCCTTCCAAACAGCACTATAGGAGTACCTTCACCACATGGACTGCAGCGGTTCAAAAAGGTGGTGAGACACCGTCTCCTCAAGGGCAATTAGGGATGGGCAATAAATGCTGGCCTTGCCAGCAGTGCCAACATTCTGAAACGAATAATTAAAAAAAAATGGAATCCATACTTCTCTTCCATTTGATTCAGAAAGGTAAGTGTTGACGACATCATATTTCAGTTCTATTAAGCACTCCAGTATGCCCCATGCTGGGAGGGGTGATGCAGCCTTTATTCATAATGAAACTCATTTCGTTGTGCAGTCTGGCCACTTGTCAAAAAATAGTAACAAGTTTATAAAATGCAGCCCTTTCTCAGCCAAGTAAGTTCAATATTAATAATATATAGAAATGGACATTGTTTCGACTTGGATTGAAACATTCAGAACATATTTTTTTATGCAGTAAGAGGACTGTGGATATTTCATTTTTATGTAAAATATATATAAATGAGTTTTCTGTATTGCTTTGAAACAGATTTAATACTAAGCAAGAATTTAGGGAGTGGGCAGTAGTCCTAATAAAGAGCCCATAAATACAGCCATAAATTCTAAATAGTCATCTAATAGTGCATGGTTCTGAGTCAATCTAGCACATTAAAAATTACCCCAGGTAGCCTCAACAAGACATGAAACATTCATTAAAAAGAAAATCTATAAAATTATTGTTAGCTATTTTGATAAACAAAACATGAGTAGGCATGATCTGCAAAGGGATATAGACAGGCTAAGTAAATGGGCAAAAATTTGGCAGATGGAGTATATGTGGGAAAATGTGAGGTTATCCACTTTGGCAGAAAAAATAGAAAAGCAAATTACTATTTAAACGGAGAAAACTTGCAAAGTGCTGCAGTGCAGAGAGACCTGGGGGTCCTTGTGCATGAAACACAAAAGGTTAATATGCAGGTACAGCAAGTAATCAGGAAGGCAAATGTAATGTTAGCCTTTATTGCAAGGGGGGATAGAGTATAAAAGCAGAGCCTGTTACAACTGTACAGGGTATTGGTGAGGCCACACCTAGAGTACTGCATTAGTTTTGGGCTCCGTATTTAAGGAAGGATATACTTGGCTATTCAGAGAAGGTTCACTAGATTGATTCCGGAGATGACTTATGAAGATAGGCTGAGTAGGTTGGGCCTGTACTCATTGGAGATCAGAAGGATCTTATTGATACATATAAGATCATGAGGGGGCTCGACAAGGTTGATGATGCACAGCGGATATTTCCACTCATAGGGGAAACTAAAACTAGGGGGCATAGTCTCAGAATAAAGGGCCGCCCATTTAAAACTGAGATGAGGAGGAACGTCTTCTCTCAGAGGGTTGTAAATCTGTGAAATTTTCTACCCCAGAGAGTTGTGGAGGCTGGGTCATTGACAGACAGATTTTTGAGCAATAAGGGAATAAAGGGTTATGGGGAGCGGGCAAGGAAGTAGAGCTGAGCTCATGATCAGATCAGCCATGATCTTATTAAATGGCGGAGCAGGCTCGAGGGGCCAAATGGCCTACTCCTGCTCCTATTTCTTATGTTCTTATGTTCTTAAGAACCTTTGCATAGAATTGTCTCCTCATGGACTTGGTGAAACATAATGTACCAGAATACGAGGGTATTGCAACACTCTAGTTTTCTATCGAGAAATGTTCAACAGCTACATTTTTAAATGGAAAAATTTCAATAACGAGAAAAGTTTTTTCCCTTCAGAAACTATGGATTGAGAAAAAGCCATTTGGGACAGCAAGCCCAGCACTGATAGCAGATTGCGTACAATTTATACTATCATTGTGTTTCTCCATCTGATTTAATGGGGCCGAATTCAGGCCCACCAGAACCCTGGCACACCTACCGCCTTTATCGTGCCATTACCGCCGCTATGTTTGCGATGGCCACTCGATCCATATTCACCAGCAATGACCGGCGGAAATCGGGAGTTTGCAGCAGTGTCGGTGGATTGATTGGAGCGGTATAACGACGGAGAAATTCAGCATTGTGGTCATGTGCAGATAACAAGCCAGCTGCTCCCTGGCTTCTTAAAGGCCAGGGCTTGCAGCTAGGCCCTGAGGAGGGAAGGATTAAGTTGAAGGATGGCTGGTGCTGCTGGACCAAGAAGAGCAAGCTGATTTTCCGACGCAGAGCTCGTGACCCTGATACAGGCTGTTGAGAACAGGAGGCGAGTCCTTTATCCAGATGTGGGCAGACCCACTCATGAGGTGTTCACGAATGCATGGAGGGAGATTGGTGTGGAGGTCTCAGGGACCTCCATTTATAACCGGACTGCACCGCAGTGCAGAAAATGTTTGAATGACATCATCTGTCTGATGAAAGTGAGTGCCTATTCCACCAACTGCTGACCTTCCATCTGCGAGCCTCTCCTTCATCTTTCTCTTATTTCCCATCTTCACTGTTTAGTCACTGAAGCAGCATTTCATTGTTGAGGCCTTATTTATGTGTGTGATCTCACAGTGGAGGCTCCTTTTCATCTCACACTTACAGTTGCATGTCAGGAACACACACTTGTCCACTCATTTCTGATGCGTCATCACAGTGGTACTCACCAACCATTCTTTCTTTTGCAGGCCCAACTGGCTCACAATAGAATGGAGCAAAGGATGACCAGTGGTGGCGAGGCACATATACAGGTCCTCACACCCTTGGAGGAGAGGGTTGAGGCGCTCGTGGGCAGATATGGTGCCTTCCCTGTGGCCTGCGGTACTGCTGATGCCGATGTGGGTAAGTGAGGGCCCTCCTATAATGTGCTATCTCCCTGAATGCTCCAGCGCCTACTGTGCCTTTCCTTCTGGAAGTCTGCGAGTTGCAGCCTCCATGCGGTCATCCCCCACTTCCCCCTCACGGCAGCCCTTCTCCCATTTATGCTTGCAGATGAGATGCCCCCTGTGGCCTCTGGTACTGGCGATGCCAATGTGGGCAGCATAGGTAAGTGAGGCCCTCCTTTAATGCTCTCTCTCCCTGAATGAGCCAGTGCCTACTGTGCCTTTCCTTCTGGAAGTCTGCTAGTTGCAGCCTCGATGCACGTTGCCCTCACGGCAGCCCTTCTCTCATTTATGCTTGCACATGAGAGACCGAGTGAGAGCACCGGAGAGAGTGAGGCAACACCTGGCTCACCAGCTGCAGGCATGGAGACAACTCCAGGACTGAATGGCAACACAGGAGAGAGTGAGGCAACACCTGGCACACCAGCTGCAGGCATGGAGACAACCCCAGGACTGAATGGCAGCACAGGAGAGAGAGAGGCAACACCAGGCACACCAGTGCCAGGCCTCGAAACCCTTGTCGACATCAACACGGAGATGTCTAATGATAGCGTTGAGGACATTGAGGGGTCCAGCCTTGCTGATACCGTGGAGCGCACTCCATCTTTTGGCGACCTCAGTGATGAGGAAGAGGAAGAGGAGGACACTGCTGGCAGCATTGCATCACTGCTTCCACCCACATGCACCAGCTCAGATACTGGGAGTGCGTGGTCTGATCTAGTTCAGAGAGTACAAGGGTCTGCACTGGGTGTTGCATCAGGGCCTAGTGGATTGCAGCATGGTGATGGGGCTATTCAACCAGGTGCAATCTTTCCGGGGGGACAAGTTCCCACCAGAGCTCTGTTGAGAAGGACTTAGACGAGGCCATCGATGTTGCGGCTTACGAGACAAGCCGTGCATTCCCAGATGTTGAGGGCACTGGCAAGGGTGCCAGAGAGGCTGTTGGAAATGGTCAGGAGCGTGGAGGAGTCCACCTCCTGCATAGTTGCCAGCTCTGCACAAACCATGGAGCCCAGCATTGCCAGTGTGCAGACGATGGTGGACTCCCAGAGTGACCGTGCGGATCCAGCTGTGATGCTGCAACCTGCAGGTGATGATGCCAATGCAGCACAGGCACGAGGGAACGATCGCATCGGTGCTGGTTTGGAGAGGATGACAGCGGCCCTGGAAGCGCAGAATGCTCTTATGCACTCTGGGCAACAGTTCATGGAGCGTCAAACTGCTGCCGTTTCTGCTTGCTTTGTGATTCTGTCTGCTCTCATGCAGTCTCAGCTCGATGCCACCTGACACCTCCTAATTTACATAGAACATAAGAACATAAGAAATAGGAGCAGGAGTAGGCCATACAGCCCCTCGAGCCTGCTCCGCCATTTAATACGATCATGATTGATCCGATCATGGACTCAGCTCCACTTTCCTGCCCGCTCCCCATAACCCCTTATTCCTTTATCGTTTAAGAAATTGTCTATTTCTGTCTTAAATTTATTCAATGTCCCAGCTTCCACAGCTCTCTGAGGCAGTGAATTCCACAGATTTACAATCCTCTGAGAGAAGAAATTTCTCCTCATCTCAGTTTTAAATGGGCGGTTCCTTATTCTATTATGTCCTCTAGTTCTCGTCACCCCTATCAGTGGAAACATCCTCTCTGCATCCACCATGTCAAGCCCCCTCATAATCTTATACGTTTCGATAAGATCACCTCTCATTCTTCTGAACTCCAATGAGTAGAGGCCCAAACTATTCAACCTTTCCTCATAAGTCAACTCCCTCATCCCTGAAATCAACCTAGTGAACCTTCTCTGAACTGCCTCCAAAGCAAGTATATCCTTTCGTAAATATGGAAACCAAAACTGCACGCGGTATTCCAGATGTGGCCTCGCCAATACCTTATATAACTGTAGCAAGACTTCCCTGATTTTATACTCCATCCCCTTTGCAATAAAGGCTAGGATTTCATTGGCCTTCCTGATCACTTGCTGTACCTGCATACTATCCTTTTGAGTTTCATGCGCAAGTATCCCCAGGTCCCGCTGTATTGTACCACTATGCAGTTTTTCTCCATTTAAACAATAATTTGTTCTTTGATTTTTTTCTGCCAAAGTGCATGACCTCACACTTTCCAACATTATACTCCATCTGCCAAATTTTTGCCCACTCACTCAGCCTGTCTATGTCCTTTTGCAGGTTTTGTGTGTCCTCCTCACACATTGCTGTTCCTCCCATCTTTGTATCGTCAGCAAACTTGGCTACGTTACACTCGGTCCCTTCTTCCAAGTGATTAAAATAGATTGTAAATAGTTGGGGTCCCAGCACTGATCCCTGCGGCACCCCACTAGTTACTGATTGCCAACCCGAAAATGAATCATTTATCCTGACTCTCTGTTTTCTGTTAGTTAGCCAATCCTCTATCCATGCTAATATATTATCCCCAACCCCGTGAACTTTTATCTTATGCAGTAACCTTTTATGTGGCACCTTGTCAAATGCCTTCCACAAGTCCAAATCCACCACATGCACTGGTTCCCCTTTATCCACCCGTTTCGTTACATCCTCAAAGAATTCCAGCAAATTTGTCAAACATGACTTCCCCTTCATAAATCCATGCTGATTCTGCCTGACCGAATTTTGCTTTTCCAAATGTCCTACAACTGCTTCTTTAATAATGGACTCCAACATTTTCCCAAACACAGATGTTAGGCTAACTGATCTATAGTTTCCTGCTTTTTGTCTGCCTCCTTTTTTAAATAGGGACATTACATTTTCAGTTTTCCAATCCGCTGGGACCTCCCCAGAATCTAGGGAATTTTGGTAAATTGCAACCAATGCATCCACAATCCCTGCCGCAACATTTACTTTAGCCACTCTTTTCCTTTTTATATACCTATAGAAACTCTTGCTATCTGTTTTTATATTTCGTGCTAATTTGTGTTTCCATTGAGCAAAGCTCCGTGCTGGAAGTGCTAAATCTTAACATTCACCTTCTAATCTTTAATCTTGCTTGAAGTTTGTTCATTTTGCATTTCCAACCTCAATTCCTTTGATGCATTTAAAGAGTGATTATCGCAGTGCTGATAGAGACCAGATCAAATCTTGTGCCCTCTGCGCATTTTGCCAAGGAAGTTCATCGCTCAATTGTTCGCAAGATCAGCTCATTATAATAATAATTACACACTCACTGAACACATTGGTCCAGGCACAGGAAGTGCATTGCTTACGTGGGCATGTATCCAGTGATCTAGCAGCTCTTAGAGGGCTGCTACCTGCATTTTAAGAGGAGCTGCACTTAAGAAGTGCAAGCAGGTTTTGGTTTTGTGAAGAAATAGCGGCTTGAACAGGAACAAGAACATGACTGCTTCATTTGAGGATGCTGACCTCAAAGTGCACTCCCAAAAATGTGGCAAAGGAAGATTGCTCTCTTCAGGGATAATATTCAAAATACTCATGTGTAAGTGGCCCAACAAATTAATGATGTCTCTCACATCCATAGATCATTGGAACAGATAGGTAAAGAACAAAATCAGCAATGGGGAAGTTATCATGGTGACAATATCCTCAAATTGCCTCTAAGTCTATGACCCTAGAATACATGACAAAAAGGGAAGATTTTCCTGTTCCTGTGCCGGGGCATATTGGGTAGTCTGGGTGCAGCTCAAAGAGTAAAATCGGGTAAGGTTAATTGAACACCAGTAAAGGAGTCTTCCTGAAATTGGGTGGGGGTGAGACAGGGGGGAGGGGGGCGTTCCTGAAGTTGATGATCCTTAATTCCTGAATTTTCTCTATGCGTTGTACCCAGAAAATCCAATATGCCTTAGCAACAGGACAATCTGCACCAAGGAGTTTACTATCAACTTGGTGCAGAATCACTGAGACAACACAAAAGAATTCATGCAGAATTTCAGCTCACAGGAATTGCATGCAAATGTAATCTGATATCTAGCATCAACATTTAATTCAGTCATTTGACAGTGTGCCAAAAACCCTGCAAAATCTGGGGCGACTATGTAAGAGTTCAGTACCTGCACCCGTGAGGTGACGAATCAGCGGCCAACTGAATTGCAAATCACCATGGAGAGCACCACTGCTCCAGGGCCATCAACAGTAGAGCTTTCAACAGCTGAGGTCCTAAGCCAAATCATCTCACATTCATTCACAGCTGATGATGGCAGGCATCCTAATCTCTGATGCTCAGTTTTTAAAAGAAGAATGCTTTCAGAGCATGGCAGACTGTTGGAGTAATTGGGGGAAATAGTTGGAAGCTTTCATTACATGATGACCCTCCAGCCAGCTGCTCCACACTCCTCCATTGCCACCTCTACATGTTCCTGCTATACTTCAGCTCTGCGTTTCACCTAATTTGCTGTCCTCAAACTCATTTGCTGAATCCCCGAGGAAGGATGCCCCTGTATTGTTGCTTGGCAGGGTGAGATTGAGTGATATGGTGACATGTACATTGTGTGGTTGCTCATGGTCGCTGGTCGCTGACCCAGTTTGTTCTGCCATAGTCACAGACATACAAAAGGAGAAGTATTACCGACAGGTCTTCATTACAACATGTTGCCATGTAGCCTTTGCCAAAGTATTGGGATGGAGCTACATTCCACACAAGTTTTGGTATGAGTGGTTGCGCGACTTAATAGAATAGGGAATGAGGGAAGGATACGTTTTGTACAAGCCCTGCTCAAGGTCCACTCATCTGTACGTGCAGTGGCACAGAGCCAGAGGTGCTGCAGGCTACAATAGGAACATCTTGGACCATGCTTACAGAGGTCAAGAATCACTTCAATCCCAGGAGCATCTCACAGACAATCTAGCCCCAGCTACAGGCGTTGCACTGTAAGAAGCACAAGATTAGCACAATGGAACATAACACACATGGTAGCATGCGCAGGATTCTGAGACACATCACATTTTATACACTGGACATGTAATATGCACAGGCAGTTTCTTTTGTATGGTTGTGAGAATGGCATGTGCAGTGAAGGGAAGTGGGCTGGCTGCAGATAAGTTGGGTGGCAGTGCAAATGCTGAGGAGGGTAATTTATTCCAGGGCATGGGAATAAAGGAAAGACTCTGGAGTTACACAGTGCAATATAAATGCACCAAAGAATTTTTTAATCAATGAAAAGAATATCTAAAAATCGCTTCCACATCACACTGAATGTTGCTGGCTGCCCCTTTAAAGGGGCAGCTTAGCAACTCAGAACTCCTGGTTTGTACAGATATTCCTCCAAAGGCAAATGGCCAGCACTACTGTCAGAAAATGAACAGAAGGCGTTATAAACAGAGAAAATTCTGGCAATATGCAGCGGGTCAGGCAGCATCTGTGGAAAGAGAAATCGAGTTAACGTTTCAAGTGGATGACCTTTCATCAGGACTGGAAAAGTGTTATGTTATTTCCTCACCATTTCTGGCTGATTTAGGTGTTTCAAGTGAGTGATCCCCCCCAATTGGCCACTGGAAATAAGCATCAGGCAAAAGGGGCACAGGCTTGGTATTTCGGGACCTCCCCACCCATCTCTCCTGACCGATGAACTGCCACACGCAAATGAGAGAATCAGCCCCAATAATTCCTTGGTATTCTGGATGTTACTCTGAATCTGGAGTCACCAATACTTAGGCCTGGGCAGACATCAATATAGTTCCTAAATGGTCACAGTTTTGTGTCAGCATTTTTATTTCCTACACATAGTGAATGGATAATTAGTTTACACTGCTGTTGGAGATGAAAAATAAGTTTTCTGTTGTGTGAGTTAGTTTGTCGGTGGCAAGTCAACACCTGTCAGTTGCAGCAGAAAACCCAGCCCATGGGTGCAGTCGGTGCAGGTGATTAAACAATAATTCTTAGAAAAATGAGAAAACAGCTAATCCCAGCCAGGTCAGGTGATTCTTCCTTTGCATCTCTTCATGTTCCAATTGACCCCTAACTTGTGGGCCATTCTGCACTGTGTTCCTCTGAACTGACAGCTCACGCCCCATGTGGTACTGGATTGCTTTCCTTTCTTAGATGCCCGATGGTAGCACGCATTACCAGAAATCATCTATATTTAATGAATGATAACTCCTTATATTTGTGTACAGCTCAGTTAGCAATTTTGCACTAAAACTTGGGACATTGAAATCTTAACTGTGAAACATGCACAAAAGTTAAATATTGCTGAGCAATTCTAAGACAAAATAAGGTTTTTGTCTTGCGCATCCTGTCCACTGAATCGCTCCCCCGATCCCCACCTCCCCCAGCCTGATATGTTCCAGGAGTGCAAATTCATAAAATCTACCTTGGTGATTCATGCCATGGTACAGTTCCACAGGCACCAGCAACAACTCTCAATACCCTGCCCAAGTGACCATTCTTAATAAGTGAACCAGTGCTGTTAGGTTATCTTATTGTGACCAGCCATTGCTGCCTGATCCATTGTTCAGACACGTGCACTAAGGCTCACAGGAGAGCAACCTGGAATGGGAACTGTTATGTGTGTAATGTACATATGAAAGACTCCACGAGGCAATGTGTTGTACTCAAACTGTAGTGACCTTGGTCCTTTATTCGTAACTCCAGAGTGAGGCACAAGCATGGTGGGCAGCCTTTTATACTTGGCCCTGCACACCTATGCAGGTGACCCTCAGGTCTCCCAACACAGTGCCCTCTGGTGGAAAGCCTCTGCCACAGGGGCAAGAAACCCCGGTTTCCACCAGTTGCACCCTCTAGTGGTGCCAGCATAGTATATACACAGTGTAAACCTTATTGATAATACATCAGGTAAAAAAGTCTCCATCTTATGCAACTATATAGTGACTACACAGAGAGTATGTCTGTAGTATAACATGCATATATAACATCACTCTCCCCCAAGTCCTTTGTGCCAATTACCTTTGCACTATGTGCTCTGGCTTAGCTCTCCCCAGACTTAAGTGCCAATAGCCCTTGCACCTTGGCTGTGCTTTGGCTTGGCTCTCTCCCTGTTAACCCCCAAGTCCTTTTGCCACAACGTTGGGTAGTGGTTACCAGTTTGGATGCTTCGATGATGCAGTGGAGGTTCCAATGGGTTCTGGGTGTGATCCATGTGTGTGTCCATGGCTACATATGTCCATTTCCCCTCCCCCACTCCCACCCCCATAGCGAGATCATGCAGCAGGCCCGTTACAGTAACATACAGGATCAGACACAGTGCAATTACAAAGAAAGGAAGTTACAGTTTGTATTGTGACACCTTGGTTCAGTGACTTACATTCGTTACGTTTTGCAGTCATGCGCCAGGATTGGGTAGATTGCATTCATGGTTCAGTCATGGTAAGTACTGAGGTAGCAGTACAGGTATTCAAGGACACAGGTATTAGCGCCGTTTTCATTTCCAGGTCCGTGGTGAATAGTGCCATCGGGTGCCTGTAGCGTGGGATAGACCTGGAGGAGGGTATCAGGATCAGTGCCTTCACCCTGCTGAGGTCGCTGGCCTATAACTTGTGGGGACAACTGGGGCAGGGTATCAGGATCAGCGCCTTTACCCTCCCGAATTCGCTCGCTTGCTACTTTTGGTGACACTCTATTCCCGACATCTCAGAACAACATTTTGTTCTTTACATTAGGAATGGTACCGATATCTCGCAACAACATTTTGTTCACAACCTTAATCAGTTCGTTACATTGATTGCCATGCATACAATGTCTCTTTAAATTCAGTTGGTTACAGGTCTCCTTTAAGAGAACCCTGCTGGCTTTACCCCAATCAAATCCTTTGTTAGACACCACGTGTTGGTCCCTCAGCGTTGCATCTCGTGATATGGCCACGGCCATCTTTTTTTTCAGCCATGCTGCACCTCGCTGCAGCAGGGACGCCATCTTGCCTCTGTCCTCGAGGTCGACTACCATGATCCTTCTCTCCCACGATTCTGCCACAAAAGCTGGAAGAGTGCCTGTGAATTCGATCTTCCTCCCCAGGCGTCCTGCCACTGGAGCCGGGAAGATACTTTTAGGTCATTCTCGTCGGATCATTTCCACGCAGTCATGATGGATAGTCTGTGCCTCACGTGCTGCGCTGGTCTCTTCTCTGGTGCTTGGCACAAGCGAAGGTGAGGTTTTGCTCTACCTCTGAGCACGGGGAACATCGATTGCTGGAGTGAAGAGGTCTTCCCATTTCCACTGGATCTTCCCCATCCACCTTCTTCCGAGTAGCGTTGGACCATCACCTGCAACAATCCACAGAGGTAACTTGTGCACCACGCCATTATGGATTACACTTACACCCATACTACCAAGGACTGGGATCAGCTCCTTGGTGTAGGTGCACAACTTTTCCTATACTGGAACCAGCTCGGGTCGTTTTTCGTTCCATAGCCTCTCAAAGGCATCCTGGCTCATCACTGACTGGCTCGCTCCCATGTCCACTTCCATGAAGACTGGAACGCCGTTTATCTCGACTTCCATCTTCACTGGAGGACAATCGGTGGTGCAGGTATATACTCCTTACACTTCGTCCTGGGGCTGAGCTGACTCTCTGGCCAAATCATCATACTCCCCGCTGGATTCAAAGTCAATTATCGACTCCTCTGCTAGATGGTGAGTCGTATTTCTTTTATACATATGCTGGAGGTGGCCCTTTGTGTTACAGGCTTTGCATACGTACTTAGCAAACCGACACTGGTGAGCCCTATGGTTCCCTCCGCAACGCCAGCATGGTGCTACTCGATTAGCACCCCTCGGTGGACTCTGAGTTCTGGAACCCTGAGGTCTGTGCTCTCTGCCCTGGGCAGAGCCACCTTCTACAGTCTTGCCTGTGAAAGGCACCATTCTGTGTACAGTACTTGCCGGGTTTAAGTCCACAGGATGAATAATTTGCTTGGAACTGCAGGTCGAGGTCATGAACGCCTGACTGATGCTGATGGCCTTCTGCAGATTGACTGTGGTGTCGGCAGATAATAGCTTGTGAAGGAGGCCCTCGTGGCCAATTCCCATAATGAAGAGGTGCATGCTGAAATCACACGGTGCCGCAAGTCTCCTGAGGTCAGCAGCATATTTTACAATCTCCTGGCCCTCGGGTCTGCGGTGAGTGTAGAATCTGTGCCTGGCCATGAGGATGCTCTGTTTTGGTTTTAGTTGGTCGCGAATTAGTTCAGTCAACTCATCGTATGTCTTATCCTTGTCCTGCGTGGGCACCAGCAAGTCCCTGACGAGGCAGTAGACCTCGAGCTCACAACTGGTCAGTAGTATAGTCTTGCACTTCTCCGCCGCTGTGTCCATCTCCACTGCCAGGTCATAGAAACATAGCAAATAGGTGGAGGAGTAGGCCATTTGGACCTTCGAGCCTGCACCGCCATCCAATAAGATCATGGCTGATCATTCCTTCAGTACCCCTTTCCCGCCTTCTCTCCATACCCCTTGATCCGCTTAACCGTAAGAGCTATATCTAACTCCCTCTTGAGTATATCCAACGAACTGGCATCAACAACTCTCTGCGGCAGGGAATTCCATAGGTTAACAACTCTCTGAGTGAAGAAGTTTCTCATCATCTCAGTCCTAAATTGCCTACCCCTTATCCTAAGACTATGTCCCCTGGTTCTGGACTTTCTCAACATCGGGAAATTCTTCCCGCATCTAACTTGTCCAGTCCCGTCAGAATCTTATATGTTTCCATGAGATCCTCTCTCATCCTTCTAAACTCCAGTGAATAAAGGCCCAGTTGATCCAGTCTCTCCTCATATGACAGCCCAGCCATCCCTGGAATCAGTCTGGTGAACCTTCGCTGCACTCCCTCAATAGCAAGAACGTCCTTCCTCAGACTAGGAGACCAAAACTGAACACAATATTCCAGGTGAGGCCTCACTAAGGCCCTGTACAACTGCATTAAGACCTCCCTGCTCCTGTACTCAAATCCCGTAGCTATGAAGGCCAACATACCATTTGCCTTCTTTACCACCTGCTGTACCTGCGTGCCCACTTTCAGTGACTGATGTACCATGACACCCAGGTCTCGTTGCACCTCCCCTTTTCCTAATCTGCCGCCATTCAGATAATATTCTGCCTTCATGTTTTTGCCACCAAAATGAATAACCTCACATTTATCCACATTATACTGCATCTGCCATGCATTTGCCCACTCACCTAACCTGTCCAAATCACCCTGCAGCCTCTTAGCGTCCTCCTCACAGCTCACACCGCCACCCAGTTTAGTGTCATCTGCAAACTTAGAGATATTGCACTCAATTCCTTCATCTAAATCATTAGTGTATATTGTAACGAGCTGGGGTCCCAGCACTGAGCCCTGCGGCACTCCACTAGTCACTGCCTGCCATTCTGAAAAAGACCCGTTTATCCCGACTCTCTGCTTCCTACCTGCCAACCAGTTCTCTATCCACATCAGTACATTACCCCCAATACCATGTGCTTTGATTTTGCACACTAATCTCTTGTATGGGACCTTGTCAAAAGCCTTTTGAAAGTCCAAATACACCACATCCACTGGTTCTCCCTTGTCCACTCTGCTAGTTACATCCTCAAAAAATTCCAGAAGATTCGTCAAGCATGATTTCCCTTTCATAAATCCATGCTGACTTGGTCTGATCCTGTCACTGCTTTCCAAATGTGCTGCTATTTCATCCTTAATGATTGATTCCAACATTTTCCCCACTACTGATGTCAGGCTAACCGGTCTATAATTACCCGTTTTCTCCCTCCCTCTTTTTTAAAAAGTGGTGTTACATTAGCTACCCTCCAGTCCATAGGAACTAATCCAGGATCGATAGACTGTTGGAAAATGATTTCCAATGCATCCACTATTTCTAGGGCCACTTTCTTAAGTATTCTGGGATGCAGACTTTGCCACGAAATATTGCTCGAGCCTTTCAGTGAAGGCATCCCAAACATCACCCTCTGCGAAGTCTTTTATTGTGCCAAAGGTAGCCATAATCACGTGAAAGTCAGCATTCTCATAGCCAGTTGTTATGTCTGTAATGTACTTATGAATGACTCCACGAGGCAATGTGTTGTAAACAAACTGTAGTGACCTTGGTCCTTTATTCGTAACTCCAGAGTGAGGCACAAACATGGTGGGCAGCCTTTTATGCTGGGCCCTGCACACCTATGCAGGTGACCCTCAAGTCTCCCACCGCAGTGCCCTCTGGTGGATAGCCTCTGCCACAGGGGTAGGAAATCCGGTCTTCATCAGTTGCACTCTCGAGAGGTGCCAGCATTGTATATACACAGTGTAAACCTTATTGATAGTACATCAGGTAACAAGTCTCCATCTTATGCAACTATACAGTGACTACACAGAGAGTATATCTATAGTCTGCATATATAACAGGAACTATGGCTGTTTTTTGTCCTCCTGTCTTGGCAATACTGAGCATCACTGTAACACCCCACCTGTTAACTCTGCACAGACCAGGAATTAAACCTGTGTCCTTCCTGTCTAGCAATTGCGTTGACCAGTTGAACTATTGGTGAAGTCATTAAACTACCGATTTTAGCAATAACAAAATGTCATCATGTTCCAATGGTACCTGGTGAATAAACCCTTAGCAACCCAGATATCAGAGTCGATTTGAACTTATGCCGCCCGCCATAAAATGGGTGTTAGTGCCGTTTAAATAGCAGCAATTACCATTCCCGCCAGTGATCCTGCCACCATTATCGTGAAAGGGGCCTACTCTTAGGGAATCGAACTGCCCGCCTGTTTCAGGCCCTTTTAATATACAAATCCGAATCCTACATACATAGGATCTCGATCACCATTTTAGGACTCAACTGGGTGGCGTGTGTGCTGTGCCAGCTTCATCCAGCTTTACAGGCAGCACAGCTGCAAAGTGGTCCTCATGGCCCCATAAAAATAAGTTGGGGTTGTTGCAGCAGAAAACACAATCATGACTGGTTCAGCTAGTGTAGCTACATGTAGAGACATGACGGAATTTGCTGCCTCATTGTGACACATCAATGCTGTGCTCGTGTTACACGACTTGCTGTTCAGCAGTTGTTTAAATTCTATACCCCATGAAGAGGCATTGGAGGATATTTCAACCAGCAGCTTTTAAAGATGGAATGCAGTACATAACTCTTTAGGTACATAGGCCCCAAGTTTCCACACGTGGCGAAAAAGGTGCACCTCAGAGCTGGGCGCCTGTTTTTCACGCCGAAAACGGTGCCTGAAAATAAATGCGGTATTCTCGAGCTCCTTGGAGCTCGATGTCTGCTTGGCGCGGCGCACAGGGGGCGGAGCATACCACTCGCGCCGATTTTGTAAGTAGGAGGGGGCGGGTACAATTTAAATGAGGCTTCTTGGTGCCGGCAACCCTGCGCGTGCGCGTTGGAGCGTTCGCGCAGTCTGAAGTAAACATTGGCACTCGGCCATTTTTAAAAGTGCTGCAGAAAAAGTGAAGATTTGTTTCTTGGACCCCTGCAAAGGCTTGTATTTTAATTTTCTTGATATTTCTGTGTGTGAGGGAGTGCTTTTAGCAGCACTGCTGAATAAATCACCTGCTGAAATCAGTGAGTTCAGCTTTTCACTGCTAAACTTGCAGAACTGGTGCCTGCAAATTAAGGACTGTGTGTTTGGAGAAATAAAAGTGCCAATTCAACTTTGCAATGGATCAACTTCCACCAGGAACAAAGAATTTCTTGCATGAGGAAGCAAACCATTGCATAATATGTGGTGCACCCATTCTGCAAATTTAAATAAAAGATGTGGATGTGGCTGCCTCTCCCTGTCCAAATGGCCTCAGTCAGTCCCCCTCACAGCTCAAAGGCTGCTTGCTGCCTGCCGCTGCCGTCGAGAGACACTGACGCCACACCCCTGCCTCAAGCACTGCAGCTCAGATCGAAGGCTGCTGCTGCTCCCGACCAGCCACTGACGCCGCTGCAATCACAAAACCGTAATGGCCTCAAGTCCGTCCGGGTGCTGCATCTTCGCGGGGAATGAAGGCCTGCCTCAAGCACCGCAGCTCAGCTCGAAGGCTGCTTGCTGCCTGCCGCTGCCGTTGAGACACTGACGCCACACCGCTGCCTGAAAGGCCTGCCTGAAGCACTTTCACACAGGTAGGAACATGGTTTATTTAATCTTTTCTTTGCTTATAAATTTTTATTCAGGTTGGATTTATTTGTATAATATTTGTATAAGTATAACTAAGGATTGATTGTAGAATTTAATGACTTCCCTTCCCCCCCTCCCCCCCCACCTCGTTCTGGATGCCTGATTTGTAACCTGCACCTGATTTTTTAAAGTGTAGACAAGGTTTTTTCAAACGGACAGAAATCTTCACTTGCTCCATTCTAAGTTAGTTTGGAGTACGTTTTCACTGTGGAAACTTTCAAATCAGGCGTCAGTGGCCGGACACGCCCCCTTTTGAAAATAAAATTCTGTGCCAAAGTGAAACTGTTCTACCTGACTAGAACTGCAGAAAACTAAATGTGGAGAATTCCGATTTCTAAGATACTCCGTTCTACACCAGTTGCTCCTAAAAATCAGGAGCAAATCATGTGGAAACTTGGGGCCATACTGTTTGTTTTCACTGCCAGGAAATGCAACAACATCCTTAATGCAGCTAGAATCAAAGGATGTGCTAGTGTTTCATTCCAAAGGTTCAACATTTATAAGTCTAGTGCCAGACTCCAGCTCTACTTTGAAAGTGAAAGGTCAATCGGTACTTTTGTTTGAAATAAATGTGTTATCTTTAGGCAGGAAACACATGCAGCAAGAATGATTAATCAGGGTCACTCTCCAGGATCCTTTTGGAACTCACCATTCAACACAATAACATTGATTTTCTGATTGGCCATAAGCCCTGTGCAAAATTTGAGGGTCAATTTAATTAAAATACTACTGGGGAGAAATTGGTGTCGTTTGCGTCTCCTGTTAGCTCCCCCTGGGGGGGGGCGGGGTAGTGGGCACTAACAGGGAGCAAATGACTTTTCGCCCGGGCGCGGTGCCACTAACGACTCTCGTGGAATTCCGCAGGAGCGGCGGCAGTAACCGGCAGCGCCCCGCTCGTACGCCGGCAATGATGATGTCATCACCATGCGCAACATCCCGTTTTTGCTCCGGAACAAAAGTTGGCCCGTGGCCCCTGAAACTGTGCGGGCAGCTTCAGGGGATATAAACAGGACGGCGGGAGGCTCGCAGGGCGCTACACAAAGGGGAGGTATCGGCCATCTTGGAAATAAAAATTGTTAATTTCCCGAACGCCCCCGTAGCGCTTTGAACGCGGGGTCCATGCCGTGATCCGGCACGCACTCCACTTGAGTGCCTGGTTGTGGGCACGGAATTTTTCCCCCATGGGCGAGTTCAATATGTGAAAATGCTTCTCATCGGGAGTGTGCCCATGGGTGGGAATCACATATTGCTGGAGGATTTAAAGGATTGTATCGGCTTAAACGGGCAGGCATCCAGATTTTACAAATTTGCAACAGTCGGCTTCTGAGCAAAAATCAAGACTGGAAGGAGTGGAGTTGAGCGGCCTGGTGCTCTGTTGGGGCCATAAAGCTTATTCTAGAGGAAGTGAGGCATAGGAGGAGATCACTTCTATGGGACTGAGTGCTGTAAGTCCCCAAAAAGAGTGTTCCATGGGAAATGGGAAATGAGAGGAGTTAGCCACCAGTTTCAATGCTACTTCCACAACACTGTGGGCTGGAAATTTATTACCGCCCATTTGTCGGGGAGGTATCTAAAGTGCCCTCAAAATGTTTGAGCCGCCTACTGGGAAATTAGGTTGAAACGCATCAAGAGGGAAAGAGAGCGCTAAATCAGACGTTCCACTTTTCTGTTTCTGTAGTGGAACTGAAAATCGCAGCGCTAAATTTGAAGAACAGTTGCGCATGCTCCAAAGGCCGATATACATCCCGGGGAAAGCCGATTCTTAAAGGCATGGTCAGATAAGTATGCGCATGCGCAGTTGCAACTATTCACTTTGAGCAGAGCAGGAAAATGGAGGAACAAGAAGGTCGCCAGCTGCTCACCGTTTCTCAGCCACAGCCTTAATAGAGGCTATTGCGAGGAGGTGGACTGTGCTGAAGCTTGTAGGTGGAAGGTGGCCCATTCTACAAGTGTTCCGTAGGATTTGGAGGGAGGTGCCCCAGCATATTTCCACGAGGAAGGTGGTGGCCAGAACTGCGACACAGTGTCGTAAGAAGTTCAATGACCTTGTTAGGTTGTCAGGGTGAGTACCCTTTCTCAGTGTTGCAATGCCATAATGTGAACCTCACTGTCTCACACAATGTAAAGTCTTTGCACTACCTGCTCCTTCTCTATGTGTACCACGCCATGGTCTTCGTTGGTGAAGCCAGCATAGAAGCTCACGCTCAGTTCACCAGCCATGCCCTGCCCATCCAAGCATCGCTCCCCATCTTGTTCCCTAATCAGCCTCACCCCTCCTCGTACTACCGTTTCACTCTTGATATGCGCTCGCAATACTTCAGCAGTCTCAACCTTAATCTTAGGTGGTTGTCACCTAATCCCAGCATTCACACATCCACCCTGCGTGGTCACGCAGATTAAAATGGACATCTGCATAGTTGACGACACTAGTAGCTATTCAACTATGGAAGACGCATGTAGCACACAATGAGCTGCACACTCACTCACACCTTGTGTTTCGTATTGCAGTCAAAATTGGCTCACAACAGGAGAGCAGCAGCAGCGCCCCAGAGGAGGGGAGCCTGACATACAATACCTCACTGAGGTGGAGGAGCGAGTGTACGCCCTCATGGGCACACCAGTTGGTGCGGTAATGGCTGGCGAAGCAGAGCCCCTTGTGGACAGTGACGGTATGTGAATGGCCTTTGGGATTTCTGTGATATCCTTGACCCATGATAGCAAATGTCATAACTGCTTTACATATACATGTCCAATGCCACCTTCTTCTTCCCTTCCTGTCCCCTCCACTACTGCTAACCACAGTTGTGTTTGTTGTGCTTACAGATGAGGAGACAGAAGGAGACAGACAAGACGGGCTCCTGCCCATGAGCCGTCCACTTCGACCAACTGGGGAGATGATGAGGAAGGTGACGAAAATGTGGTGACAGAGTGGCACCCTCCATCAGTTGCACCGAGTGGGGACACCACCTCGGTGGAAGAGCCAACATTCCTGTGTTTTGAAGAGCCTAAGGCTCCTGGACCCCAGTGGTCTGCGGCAACGCCCACCGCGAGGGGAACCAAAGGCGGGGCAATTTGGAATTGGGGATGCACAAGAGACGATAATTGGAGGAGCGCAGAGATCTCGGATGATTGTAGGGATGAAGGAGGTTACAAAGATAGGACAGGGCGAGACCATGGAGGGATTTGAGAATAAGGATGATAATTTAAAATCTGAGGCATTACTGGACCAGGACCCAATGTAGGTCAGCAAGCACAGGGGTGGTTGGTGATTGGAACTTGATGTGAGTTAAGGTAGGACTAGCCACCATTGTCTTCCAGTAAACATAAGAACATAAGAAATAGGAGCAGGAGTAGGCCATTTGGCCCTTGAGCCTGCTCCGCCATTCAATAAGACCATGGCTGAACTGATCTTGGCCTCAACTCCACTTCCCTGCCCGCTCCCCATACCCCTTCATCCCTTATCATTCAAAAATCTGTCTATCTCCAACTTATATATATTCAAAGACCCAGCCTCCACAGTTCCCTGGGGAAGAGAATTCCAAAGATTCACGACCCTCTGAGAGAAGAAATTCCTCCTCATTTCAGTTTTAAATGGGCGACCCCTTATGTCTCCTAGTTCTAGATTCCCCCACGAGGGGAAACATCCTCTCTGTATCCCCCTCAGCCCCCTCAGAATCTTATACGTTTCGATAAGATCACCTCTCATTCTTCTAAACTCCAATGAGTACAGGCCCAACCAGCTCAACCTTTCTTCATAAGACAACCCTTTCATCTCAGTAATCAACCTCGTCAACTTTCTCTGAAATGCCTCCAATGCCAGTATATCCTTCCTTAAATAAGGAGACCAAAACTGTATGCAGTGCTCCAGGTACGGTCTCATCAACGCCCTGTACAGTTGTAGCAGGACTTTCCTATTTTTATACTCCATCGCCCTTGGCAATAAAGGCCAAAATTCCATTTGACTTCCTAAATACTTGCTGTACCTGCATACTAACTTTTTGTGTTTCATGTACAAGGACCCCAGATCCCTCTGTACCGCAGCATTTTGTAATCTCGCCCCATTTAAATAATAATTTGCTTTTTTATTTTTCTTACCAAAGTGGATAACCTCACATTTTCCCAGATTATACTCCATCTGCCCAATGAAGGGTACCAAGTACTAAGTTATCATCACAGGCAGTCCCTCAAAATGAGAATGACTTGCTTCCATGCCAAAAAAGAATGAGTTCACAGGTGTTTCAAAGAAGGACCTAATATTCCAGGTCCAGAACTACATCCTGAAGGGTGGAAGATGCCTGTGCATGGATTTTTTTAATGTGTGTTGGCCGTTGCACACCAGCCACCACACGGGCTTGACAGAGCTAGGTCTTGGTCCAGTGGCAAGGATTATCCAATACCTAACGGGAAACAGAGAATTAAACCTAAGTACTGAAGTAATGAAGGACACTAAGCATGCATAATAATTATAATAACCCCTCCCTCATTTAGTCTTAAGAACACTATTATGAATATGCTTGAGGTAGCAGAGTGCCCTTTACATTTTCACTTTTTACTTGAAGTTGTTCTTGAACTAACAACCTTGTATACTGTAATATTTTTGGGTGTTTTTTTGTCCTTTTTATCCTATCTTATTTCATCTCTGACTCTCAAGAACTCACTCTCATGGGTAAGCATTTGTCAATATATCCAGGAAATAAATAGCAAACCCTGTCTGATGATGGAGTTTATGTATTCGACTATCATTTGCTTCTATAAGATCCATCAGTTTTTAATCATAGCGCATGGTGGGAATGATTATTGTTTGCCTTCACAACAGCATGTCCCATTTAAGGCCCAGAACAGGATTCATGACTATTTTCTGCAGGCATAGGCCTTGCTAGGCCTGTTGGAGATGAATTGAACAGAATTCCTGGGAAAGCCCAGGAAAGGTCCTGAACAATGGGAAGAAAAAGCACCAGACCTTCCTGGACTGGTATTTGGGGGCTAATTTTAGTGGGGTGTAAACTCCAAATTGTGATTATCCTTGTCAAATCCCACTGGAATCTAACCCTTTCTGAGGGCTAAATATTCTGTCCAGTTTGGGGTGCCCTACTCTAGGAAAGATGTCAAGGTGATGGAAAGGGTACAGAATTGATTTACTAGGATGATATCAGGTTTGAGAGGCTTTACTTCTGAGGAAAGACTATAAAATTTCAGCTCTTTTCACCAGAAAAGAGGATAAGACAAGAGCTGATACAGTGTTCAAAATTATATGGGGTTTTGATAAGGCAAGTAGAGAAAAACTAATTCCACTATGCAGTTAGTTGGTAATTAGAGGGCTTACATTTAAGATCATTATTCAAAGAACAAAGGAAGAGCTTCAAGTATTTATGTAAGAGACTTAAAGGTTAATTGTATAATTATTCTGGCTGGGTTTTTGATCGACTTTTATATCAGTGATTATTAATTATTTCTTAAAAGAATCTGGCTGGTTGTGGTGGGAGTCGCTAATGATAATGTAACTAATACATGAGTCAGTTCATATTAAGAGTTCTGTCTTCAGATATTTTTTTTGTTTATCGTAATGTAAAGCCATCTTAACAGATTTTATTGACAAATTTTCTGAGCATTTTCACAGCACAATCACATTTAAGAGATAATTTTCCAACTTCTTTGATTTTGCATTCTTATAATGAAAGATCTTTATCGACAAGAAAATAAAAAATGCTGCGTGTGCGCAAAGGGCCCGTTGCCATGGTTACATGCTGCATTGGGTAGGTATATATAGCACATGCCTCACCTGTCAAAAAGGTCACCAGCCACCACTAGGTGAGGTCACATTTGGAATGTTGTTGCCAAGTTGGGCATCCCATTATAAAAAAGATATAGGCCAGGAATTTGCTGTCAGCGATGAAGCAAAGGCGTTGGCTCCGAAGTAAGTTTCAATCTCAGTGTTGAGAAGTTTGGGTTTTCCAACATGTAATTCAAATCAACAGAGTGTATTGGTGATACCCTAGTGCGAGCTGCTGTGACGTCAACAAACTGTCTAAGCAGCCAATCCAAATGCAGAATTCTCAGACAACACACAAGGAAGTGGGAAAACTACTTTGAGGGTAACTTGTTAAAAATGTGACAGAGAGCAAACCAAAGATTGGCCCTCTGACATGGGGGAAAGGCAAACCTAAAATAAAGATTCTTTCTAAAGTTTCTTAAAAACTTTGGGGTTGAAATTTGGTTGCTGCCACCAGCTGATACCGCCTGGGTGAGGTGGCAATGGGGTGTGAACGGCAGGCTGGCGGCGCTATGCGTAGGTGCCGCCTGATGGTAAATTCGGTTGTCCTTTTTCAAGGGTGTAAAGATTTGCCGCCCTGTGGACCACCACTATGGAAATCCTGATGTCAGTACCTGTGCAATGCCTCCTTGGCGTCAAATTCATTTTTGCCGCCTCACTTACCGGCTGGCGGCGATGACACCTAAAAAAGTTGGTGTGCACAAGACGGGGAAACGAATCCCGGGCGTTATTTAAAGGGAGTTGCAGCTGGTCCAGGAAGCTCGTGGTCCGTGCTGCGTTGGCTGCTTGCACAGTTTGAAGGTGCTGGCGTCCTGCAGTTACTGACTCCTAAGCTTCAGTACTAGCATTTCGGAGACATTGGTGGGTTCAACACTTGTTAAATTTGGAACTAACATATCGCTGTTACCTCTGCAGAGTTATGGGGGCAGTGATCGCACACCACGTCGTCCTGCGGCGAAGACTTGAAAGGCGCTGGCTGCAGAGACGGCTTATGGCAAATGTGGGATCCTCCCCAGAAGAGAGATCCCTGACAGTGGGGCAGGAGGCCGTACAGTTGCGGGGTTTACTGTGCGCATTCTTACCTTAAGATGTCCGAGGAGCAGTGCCTAAGAAGGCTGAGGTTCCACAAGAAGGTGGTGACGGAGCTCTGACACCTCCTGCAGACATACCTGGCAGCTGACATTGGCACCAGGACCTTGCTGTCAGTGGCAGTGAAAGTGACCATAGCCCTCTACTTCAATGCAACCGGCTCCTTCCAATCTCCTGTAGACGATATATACAACATCTCGCAGTTTGCAGCATATTGCTGCATTTGCCAGATGACCAAATAAATGGACTTACATCAAGTTCAGCATGTCTAGGGAAGACCTGGATGAGCGCTCCCGTGGCTCCTCAGAGGGTGCAGAGGAGATTTACTAGGTTGCTGCCTGGAATGGAGAATCTTAGTTATGAGGACAGATTGGATAGGCTGGGTTTGTTCTCATTGGAACAGAGGAGGTTGAGAAGAGACCTCATTGAGGTGTACAAAATATTGAGGGGCCTGGACATAGTGGATAGTAAGGGTCTATTTCAATTGGTGGAGGGGTCTATTACGAGGGGGCATAGTTTTAAGGTGGTTGGTGGAAGGCTTAGAGGGGATTTGAGGGGGGGCTTCTTTACGCAGAAGGTTTTAGGGATCTGGAGCTCGTTGCCTGGAAGAGTTGTGGATGCAGAAACCCTCACCACTTTTAAGAGATGGTTGGATGGGCACTTAAAGTGCAGTAACTTGCAGGGTTACGGACCTAGAGCTGCTAATTGGGATTAGGCTGGATGACCTTTTGTTGGACGGAGCAGATATAATGGTAAGTACTGCAGGGAATAGAATACGGCCAGTGTGATCTCCTGGACTAGTTTCGATCGGCTGGATGGGTCGGAGAGGAATTTTCCCAGATTTTTTCTCCCTAAATTGGCCTGGATTTTTATCTGCTTTTTGCCTCTCCCAGGAGATCACATGGCTCCGGTTGGGGTGGAGTGTAGAATGTTTTAGTTTAAGGGGTGTCGCAGTTGTGATGAGGCGGATTGGTTGGGCTGGATGCTCTTTGTCTTTCCGTCATTGTTCATAGGTTTATATGTAGTCTTTAGGGCTACTGAACTGACCAAGGGCCGTGTGGCTCTTTGTCGGCCGCGCAAACACGATAGCCTCCTTCTGCGCTGTAAATTTCTATGTTTCTATGTTTCACCAGGATAGCAGGCTTCCCCATGGTTTAGGGAGCCATTGATTGCATGCATATGGCATTGAGGGCCCTGCCCCAAGATGGAGATATTTCTGAATCACAAGGGATTCCACTCCCTCAACATTCAGCTGGTCTGCGATCACAGGCAAATGATCCTCACTGTCAATGTCCGCTATCCTGGCAGCTGCCAGGATGCCTTCATCCTGCGGGAGAGCACTGTGCCACGACTCTTCCAGCCAATATGCGAAGGCTGTGGCTGGCTCCACAGAGACAAAGGATGTTGCCACCTGGCTCATGCCACCCCTCTGCATTCCCACCACACCTGCCGAGCAGCGCTATAACAGCAGCCATATCGCAACCAGGACCATTATAGAGCTAACTATCGGGGTCCTGAAACAACATTTCCGCTGCCTTGACTGCTCTACAGTACTCACCTGATAGAGTCTCCATCTTCACTGTTGTGTGCTGCATGCTGCACAGCATGGCCATTATGAGGGGCCAGCCTTTACCTCGGCAGGCGTGGTGGGAATGCGGAGGGGTGGCATGATCCAGGTGGCAACATCCTTTGTCTCTGTGGAGCCAGCCACGGCCTTCACGCATTGGCTGGAAGAGTCGTGGCACAGTGCTCTCCCGCAGGATGAAGGCATCGTGGCAGCTGCCAGGATAGCGGACATTGACCAGGGATGGATGACCCACCTCAGGAGGATGACGACGATGAGGAGGAAGGCGAGGAGCTTCACCCAAGGAGGAGGCAGCCTGACATTACTGTGGCTGGAAGGGCTGCTCGTCAGAGACTCATCGATTCCAGTGAATAGCTGAAGACGTGCCAATTTACCAGCCTGTACACCTCGGCATCTACTAAAAACATCGCACCCCACCCTGGAACCCTCCGTGTATATAAATTGCAGCACAATAATGTGAAGAATGTAAACTTTGTTTATTTAACACATAAGCCAAGGTGTGTTGAAAACAAGCACGACAACACTTTTCAGGTGCCAAAACTGAATTTTGCGTTTTGGGGCCGTGCCTAACAGCCGGTGACACCGCCTCAAAATCAACGATACCCAATTTCAACGCTTAGGGCTCAATTTTCCCGGGTCATTTGCGGCATTTTTTTGGCGTGCGCTGTTTTTCTGGTGTAATTATTTAATTCGAAGTTTCACCCTGGAATCTGCGCCAGTGTAACTGCTTTAGTTAGGATTTTTCTAGGTTGGGTTTTTTTGATGTCATGTCTGCGCCAGTTTTCAGCATTTTTTGCAGTTTGCCCCAAAATGTTTTATCCTAGGTCAGCGTATCTGGCCACTCCCGAAAAACCTTCTGGTGAGTTAACAGAAAGTAGCGCACATTGAAAAAGCGGCGCTGAAAGACGCCATTGTTTTTCATCAAAGTTTCAGGAGGGAGTCTCTAACACTTGAAATATCTATAATAAGGTTCAACTTTTTTTTACCTTTCAACGGAGTACTTGGAAGTTTCTTGGCTTTCTGAAGTTTTCAGTTTTTTTTATTCACACGCCAACACTGAACGTCTTCAAGCAGGGCTGGAGGGGGCTGTAGCGTTGGCCGTCAGAATCGGCCCCGTGCCTGGATACAAAGGCTCAGGGCTCAGCTGGAAAACAAGCTCGGCGGGGGGCGGGGGGAGGGGGGAAGGAGGAGGCGATCAGAAGGCTGCTGCACTAGGCACAAGACTGCAATGAGTTTGGGGTGGTGGGGGGGCAGAAGAGGAGAATCACAATACTGCAATTAGTTGGGGCGGGGGGGGCGCGGGAGGGAGGTGAAGTCACAAGACCTGGGTGTAGTCCATCCATACAAACCTTGAGGAAAGAGAACAAAGAACGCGTTCTGTCTGCCTTCCTGCCATTTTGTGCTTCTTGCAAAGGTAAATTTTAAATATGGGGGCAATATTGACAATGCCATATGTTGTGCAAGCCTTCTGCATGATGGTGCTACGGAGGAGACAATTGATTCGACGTCATCGCATGATTAACATCAGAGCCTGTAGGGTGCTGGGCAGGAGGCCTTTCCCACGTCGGGTATATTGACACAGGCATTCGTACCTGCACCTGAGTGATGCAGACTGCGTCAGAAGGCTGCATTTCTGCAAAGAAGTTGTAACTGAGATCTTTGAGTTGGTGAAAGCAGACCTGCAACCTAGCAGTGTCAGGAGGACTGCTTTGTCAGTTGAAGTGAAGGTTACAGCTGCACTTTCATTCTATGCCTCTGGATTGTTTCAAGCTACAACTGGGGATGTGTGCACCATCTTTCAACATGCAACACATGTCATGCATTTGGCAGATGACAGCTGCAGTATATGCATGGAGGAATGACTACATAAAATTCCCCATGACCGCCCAAGCAATGCATGACAGGGCTGTGGGCTTCTCTAGGACTGCTGGTTTCCCAAAGATACAAGGCTGCATTGATTGTACCAAATCGCTTTGCGTTTGGAGGATTCCGAAATGTACAGGAACAGAAAAGGCTTCCACTCCATAAATGTACAGCTTGTGTGTGACAACAAGCATCGCATCACGTCAGTCGATGCAAGATACCCTGGGAGCACCCATGATGCGTTCATCCTACGCGAGAGTGTTATTTCTACAATGTTTCAGCAGCAGCCAGAAGGGCAGAGCTGGTTACTGGTAGACAAAGGGTACGGACTCACTACCTGGCTCATGACGCCCCTACGCGTAACCCGGACGGAAGTTGACCTAGAATACAACATGTCGCACATTGCGACACGCAGCATCATAGAGAGGACCATTGGCATCTTGAAACAGTGTTTCCAATGCCTGAACCATTCTGGAGGCTACTTGCTATACTCTGCTGAGATTGTCGGTCAGTTCACTGTTGTGTGCTGCATGCTGCATAACTTAGCCATCATGAGGCAGCAGCAGCTGGTAGGAGAAGAGCCACCTGCGGTGAGAGTGATGATAATGATGAGGAAGATACAGATGAGGAGGAGGAGGAGCAGGAGGACAAGGAAGCCTGAACCCGGAGCACGATGGCGGAGGAGGGCGGGCCATTGTTCCCCTTTAATGATTGTTCAAGCCTTGCGCCAGCAACTCATCTGTGAACGCTTTGCTGCCTGAAGGCTCAGCGACAATTATTCCACATGGACCATGTTTACTGTTTGACCTGTTCTGTAGTGTTGTATTGTGTTAATGGAACAAATGATGGAAATGATTCTTGTTTACTTCAAAAGTTGTATTAATAATGGAACAATTAATGAAAATGATTCAGATTTAATGTAAAATATATTTTATTCAAAAGTTTAACAAACAGGTCTTTGTACCTAACTTAACTTTAATAAAATTATTCTTGCATCAAACTTCAAAGTTTTCAGTTACGAGCACTTACAAACTTTAAGATCATTTACAAATTCTAAGATCACTTAAAAGCTTTAAGAACACTTATTAACTTTTAAACTTGTAAATTTACATAACTTGCAAAAATCTTTTAATTTGAGAATAACAGTTACAACAGTAACAATAATAATAACAACAACAACAGCAGCAGCAGCAGCAGCAACAAAGAAAGGCTGCACCCATCTCTCCTCCACCTTATTCTAAGACCGCCCGCCATGCTTGTTCCTGGTGACTCCACCACCCCTGTCTGCAATGTTTCTGGGGTTGGTACCAAGCTTTTTCTTTCTAAGATTTCGGGTAGTGCGCACTTGTTGGGGAGTGGGGTGGGGGGCGGCGGGGGCGCGGCAGGCGGTAATGTGAGGGCCTGGCTAGGGGCTTTTCAGAGGCTGGTGTGGGGATTGGAGTGGGAGTGGCAGTTGATTTTGTCAATGGGTGCGGGCGTGTCTGGGTGTGTTCCCTTATTGCAGCAGCTAACTCCAACATGCCGTCCCTCATGCACCCTGACAGTGTCTCAACGACCTGCCACATTCCCTCCCTCATGTTGAACAAAACTGTCTCAACTACCTGTGACATTCCCTCCCTCATGGTCAGTGATAGTGTTTGCACCATCTCTGACATTTCCTTCCTGATGTTCACTGATAGCGCATCACCTACTCTGACATTCCCTCCCTCATGGTCACTGACATCCTTCCCATTTCTTGTGAGATTCCTGTTACTTCTCCCGACAGTCCCGCTACCTCATCACCCACCCCACTGATGGTGTCCAGGAGTGATAGCATAAGGTCAATGCTCTCCACACTCATTGCCATCATCTGAACCACATCTGTTACAACCTGTACCTCAGGAGAGCGCGGTCGAGCTCTCCTCCCCCTCCTCCCCATGGGCGTGGCTCATACCCCACCACTAGGACTTGCAGCCTTGGAAGGTGGGGCCCTGGGTGTGCCTTGCTGCACCCCACCACTCGGACTCGCAGCCTTGGAAAGTGGGGCCCTGGGTGTGCCTCGCTGCACCACAGCACTGGGACTCGCAGCCTTGGAAAGTGGGGCCCTGGGTGTGCCTTGCTGCACCACAGCACTGGAACTCACGGCCTCGGAAGGTGGGGCCCTGGGTGTGCCTTGCTGCACCACAGCACTGGAACTCACGGCCTCGGAAGGTGGGGCCCTGGGTGTGCCTTGCTGCACTGCACCACTGGAACCCGCAGCCTCGGAAGATGGGGCCCTGGGTGTGCCTTGCTGCACTGCACCACTGGAACTCACGGCCTCGGAAGGTGGGGCCCTGGGTGTGCCTTGCTGCACTGCACCACTGGAACCCGCAGCCTCGGAAGATGGGGCCCTGGGTGTGCCTCGCTGCACCCCACCACTGGGACTCGCAGCCTTGGACATTAGGAAACCATGGAATGTCCCACCAACACTCAAACCAATAGTCACGGAAGGGGCTGGTACCTCAATGGGCGGCACCTGCACCTCCATCAAAGTCAGTAAAACAGTGGGGGCTTCATCCATCTCCATCCTCTCCCCCTCACCCCCATACTCTTGGTCTGAAGGGTGGGATTGGAAGATGTTCTCCTCTTCAGGCTCGTCCTCGTCTGAATCTTCTTCAGCCTCGTCAGGGTTGGCCTCAAGTTGTTCAAAATATAACAGAACACAGACAAATGGTTAGCAGCAGAGGAGGGGGGAGGGTGGGTGGCATGAGTAGGCTCACACAGCGCAGGCAGCAGGCTGATTTGAAGGACCACGATGAATGATAGCACATTGCATCAACTGAAGCATATCTGACGGAGACATCCCCATGAACCAAAGCATGGCTAATCCGTGCAGTTCTTAACATTTAGCAAAGCCAGACTGTGGAATTTGCAGGACTTACCCTCTCCCTCGAGTGTGGGCCCAGCTTGTGCAGTGGTGGTTGCTTTTCTCCAGGCAGGACCCATCAAAGCAGCGACCCTCTCTTCCAATGGTGTCAGTGGCTGCAGATTTGCCGGATCTCCTCCTGTTCGTGTTCTTTACCTTTTATTATGTGCCACCTTCCTCTGCAAAGATAAAAATGCAACTTTTTACAGAGGGTATCTTTCTGCTGGGTGGGACATATACAGCTGGTCACATTTACAATTGCAATTCCATTGAATAAATAAAAATAATACTTACACTAACTGCTTGACCAAGATCCTGCCACTTTTTACACTGACCTCCAGATCTCATGGTGGTCATCATTACATAGTAATCTTCTGCAACTTGGTTCCAGTGTTTCTTCATTTCTTTGGGTGGAATTTTTATGTGACCTCTGCTGGTGTCCAGCTCCTGACATCTGGTCTCAATCACAGTAACTAGTGCCTCCACTTCATTCTGTAAGAAATTATTGGTCCTTGCACTGTGTTGCATCTTGTATTGCTGCAGCTCAGATTTTTCCAATGCTCTCACACAGCGCTCAACATTCTCACACGCACAACTGGCTTTTTAAAAATGGCCGATTGCCAATGCAGAATGGAGAGATGTAGGTTCAACATTAAAACACCTCAAGCAAGCCTGAGAGTGCTCCTTTTCCTGCAGAATAGTGGACATAAACAGACCTAGAAAATCTATTTAATAGTGTATTGATAAAATCTTTCAAAAACGGCTTGATAAATACCTAGTTAGGAATGGACTTCAATTCCGCAATAGCTCAAGTTCTGCTGGTGCTGGAAATGGGAGGGTGTGTTATCTGTCGAGCCAGGATTGAATACTAGAGATAGATAAATATATTGGAATTTATTCTGGGATAAGGGAATATAATGTAGGACTTTTATTGAGGAGAAAATATAGGAGCAGTACATGATACTTTAGCATAGACCTGTGCTGAGCTTTGAGTTCCTCCCTTTTAATGGAATAAAAATTAGCAGGATCTATAAAAGGCAGGAAATCCATTCTACCAGATTACCAGATAACCAGCCTGAAAATCTACCTGATTATCTTTCAATTAAATTTGAAGTTTGCTATCTTGACATCCCAGTGTTCAGATATCATTTTGGCTTCAAACGTTTTGCTTTGAATCTGATTGGCTAATTCTTAGTGAGAGAAGATTTATTAGTGACAGTTAGAGCCACAAGCAACAATTTTCTGCACACCCAAAAATAAATGATTCACATTCCACCCCTCCGATTTTCTGTATAACATTCAAAAATCCTGTAAGTGTACAGGTAGAAAAGCCTAATTTCTAAATAATATAACATACATATGCATAAATGTCCAAATATGACGATCAGGGAAGCATGCATCAAAAACAAAGTGATTATAATGGGAGATTTTAACTTTCACATAGACTGGGAGAAGCTGAACAAGTCAAGTAGTAAGGCTATAAATTTCTAGAATGTATTCGGGACAGTTTTCTAGAACAATAGTGTAGACCTTGATTTAGTGTGATATTATAAAACAGGTGATAGCGTAAAAAAGGTGATTGCGAAATGGCAGCTCATTTTACGTCTCTCCCAATTGTTATTTCCATTGAAGATCTTGAATTAGCCTCAGGAGGATGTCAGGGACACCAATTCTTTGAAGAGCCTTCCACAGGGCATTTCTGCCGAAAGAATAAAAGGCTGCCTTATGGTCTATGGGGTCAAGTTTTGGGCCACGCCTAGAACGGCGCAGCCCCGACATGGACACCCATTTTTTGTGCCTAAAAGCGCAACAAAAATCTACCTTGTAATTCTCGGGCTCCTTGCTGGTCCCTGGTCCAAAGAAATGGCACGACCTTGGTCAAGTAGTTAGTGTAAGTAATATTTTAATTTTTTAATGTAATCGTAATTGTAAGTGACTATCTGTATGTCCCACCCTGCAGAAAGACGCACTCTGTAAAAAGTTATATATTACTCTTTGCAGAAGAAATTGGCCCACAACAAAAGGGAAGCAACTCGAACAGGAGGAGGCACGCCCAATCTGCATCCACTGACACCCTTGGAACAAAGGGTAGCTGCTATGATGAGTCGTACATAGAGAAAAACAATCAGTACAGCACAAGCTGGGTCCGCACGCGAGGAAGAGGGTAAGTCCTGAAAATGCATCGTGGCCCTTCAAATCAACCTGCTGCCTGACCTGCTATGTGTGAGAGTACTCATGCCACCCATCCTGCCCCCTCCCTTGCTGTTAAACATTTGACTGTTCTGATATATTTTGCAGAACATGATGATGATGATGATGCTGCCAACCCTGAGGATCCTGAAGATACAGAACAAGAACCAGTACAACCAGATGCGGACGATCCAGACTGGATGATGGCGGCGATGACTGAAATGTCTACAGGAGAGAGCTTCCAAATTAATGTTTATGAGCCCACATTAAGAGGCATCAGAGTTTCAACCCCTTGCCTAGGTTCTGGTTCCACCTTCCATGGTTTTGATTCCGATGTTGCGGGTCCCAGTGATGGTGCTGGTGTAATCCAGCAGTTTACAGCCAGTGCCCCACAGTCCGAGCCTGCGCCTCCCACTCGCATAGGTTCTGGTTCCACCTTCCGTGGTTTTGATTCCGATGTTGCGGGTCCCAGTGGTGCTGATGATATGATGGAGCAGTTTACACCCATTCACCCACCATCCCAGCCCATGGCTCGCACTAGAGTGCTGTCGTCTGCAACACCGAGCGTCCCACTGTCCCAGCCCGCGCCTCCCTGTGTAGTGGTGCCATTTGGAACACCAAGCGTCCCTTCATCCCTGCCCGCGCCTCCCAGTGCAGTGGTGCCGTGAGGCAGACCCAGGCAGAGGAGAAGGAGATTATTGGAGACACGCTCTCCTGAGATGCAGCGTGCAACAGATGCGGCTCAGGTTGTGGTATTGGGTATGGAGACCAATGAGCTTACCCGATCACTCATCGTCAGCGTCAGTGCAGTGGGTGATGAGGTAACGGTACTGACGGGAGAAATAGCAGTAATGACACGGGAACTTAGGGAGGGAATGTCCGAAGGAGTGCAATCGACGGCACAGGCCCTCATGGAGATAGCTGCTGCAATAAGGGCACACAGCCCGGCCAATCAAATGACACCCCCATGAAGAATTGAACATTCACTGAGATGTGGATGAGAGATGGTTACAGCCTTTCTTTGCTGCTTTTGTTCTTGCTCTTGATGTAGCTGTAGTAGCGTTTTTCACATTGAAATTGTTTTTTAAGTTTTGTAACTTTACAACTTATAAGTGATCTTAGGGTTTTTAAGTGATCTTATAGTGTAAATGCTCTCACAATTTGTATCTTATTTAATTTTGCATCTAAAAGTGATCTTGAAGTTTAAGTGATCTTAAGAATAAGATTTTTCACATTGAAATTGTTTTGTAACTTTACAAGTTTATAAGTGATCTTAAAGTTTTTAAGTGATCTTCAAGAGTCATATTAAAAAGTAAAGTTTGATACAACAAATATTTTATTACAGTGACGTTAACTTTTCAATAAAATATTTTTTCATTAAAACTGATTCATCTTCCATTAACAAAACACAACGTAGGAACAACGCCAAAGAATAAACATGTCCATGCGCAACAGTGGTCGCAGATCCCTCAGGCATCAGTAATTGAAGCGTTCACGGATGAGCTGCTGGCGCAGGGCTCGAGCAATCGTTAAAGGGGCACGATGGACTGCCCTCCTCTGACCTCGTGTTCCGGCATCAGGCACTTGCATACTTTCCTGATCATCATCATCATCCTCATCTTGCTCTTCCAAAATACTATCACCAGGCACTCGCCCCTCATGTGGGTCTTCTGGTTCCACTACCAGCTCCTGCTGCCTCATGATGGCTAAGTTATGGAGCATGCAGCACACAACAGTGAAATGACCGACAATCTGAGGAGAGTATTGCAAGTGACCTCTGGAATGGTCCAGGCATCGGAAACGCTGTTTCAATATGCCAATGGTCCCTCTATGATGCTGTGTGTCGCCATGTGCGCCATGTTATATTGACGGTCAGCTTCTGTCCGTGTCATGTGTAGGGGCGCCATGAGCCAGGTGGTCAGGCCGTACCCTTTGTCTCCCAGTAGCCAGCTCTGCCCTTCTGGCTGCTGCTCAAACATGTTAGATATAACGCTGTCACGTAGGATGAACGCATCATGGGTGCTGCCAGGGTATCTTGCATCGACTGACTTGATGCGCTGCTTGTCGTCACACACGAGCTGCAAATTGATGGAGTGGAAACCTTTTCTATTCCTGTACTGCTCGGAATCCTCCACAGGTGCTTGCAAGGCTATGTGGGTACAATCAATGCAGCCCTGTACCTTTGGGAAGCCAGTAATCCTGAAGAAGCCCACAGCCCTCTCATGGATCGCTTGTGCGGTCATTGGGAAATTGATGAAGTCATTCCTCCACGCATACATTGCAGCCGTGACCTGGTAAACGCAGGCATGTATTGCATGCTGAGAGATGGCGCACATCTCCAGTTGTAGCCTGAAACGATCCCGAGACATAGAAGGCAAGTGCAGCTGTTACCTTCACTTCAACAGACAGGGCAGTTGGCGTTCTGCTTCTGGGCTGCAAATCTGCTCTCAGCATATCACAGATCTCAACGACAACTTCTCTGTGGAAACGCAGCCTTTTGACACAATCAGCCTCGCTCATGTCCAGGTACGAGTGCCTGGCTCGATATTGCCGACGTGGGTAAGGTCTCCTGCCCATCAGCCTACGGGCTATGATGTTCCTGGTGCGGTGAGCTCTAATCAATTCTCTCCTATGCAGTGAATTGCTGGCGAACCATTGCATAATCCGTGGTGTTGACAATGCAGCACCCATTCTGCAATTACAAATTTAAGTTTCAAACTGGCTATCTGGCTGCCTCTCCCTGGCCGAATGGCCTCAGCTTCCCTCACAACTCGAAGGCTGCTTGCTGTGTCTTCAGCTGCCGTGGAGCCACTGACGCTGCCCCTGTCTCCTACATGGAAGGCCTGCCTGAAGCACTGCAGCTCGAAGGCTACTGCTGCTTCACACATAGAAACATAGAAACATGGAAAATAGGTGCAGGAGTAGGCCATTCGGCCCTTCGAGCTTGCACTGCCATTCAATAAGATCATGGCTGATCATTCCCTCAGTATCCCTTTCCTGTTTTCTCTCCATACCCCTTGATCCCCTTAGCCGTAAGGGCCATATCTAACTCCCTCTTGAATATAGCCAATGAACTGGCATCAACAACTCTCTGCGGCAGGGAATTCCACAGATTAACAACTCTCTGAGTGAAGAAGTTTCTCCTCATCTCAGTCCTAAATGGCCTATCCCTTATCCTAAGACTATGTCCCCAGGTTCTGGACTTCCCCAACATCGGGAACATTCTTCTCGCATCTAACCTGTCCAGTAGTACCATAGGTAGGAATATTCAATATTTTGTCTTTGCTTTGTTTATAATTTTTTATTCAGGATGGCTCTTTATTTGTATAAGTAAGACTGTTGAATGCTTGTAACATTTAATTACTTCCCTTTCCCACCCCCCCACTTGTTCCCTACGCCTGATTTGTAACCTACGCCTGATTTCTAAAGTGTAGGCAAGGTTTTTCTGAGCGTACAAAAATCTAGACTTACTCCATTCTAAGTTAGTTTGGAGTAAGTTTTCACTGCCTAAACTTTCAAAACAGGCGTAAGTGGCCGGACATGCCCCCTTTTGAAAAAAAAATCTGTTCCAAAATGAAACTGTTCTAACTGACTAGATCTGGAGCAAACTAAATGCTGAGAATTGCAATTTCTAAGATACTCCATTCTAAACCAGTTGCTCCAAAAAAATAGGAGCGACTCAGGCCGAAACTTGACCCCTATGTATGTAACTGCTAGGGCCTGGTTAAATTAGCAATGAATTTCAGACAATAGTCGGACAGCAATTATGGAGTCCATTGTAGATCGACCATCGAGTGAAACGCGCTTGCTCAGGGCACCGTGTTTTGTTAGGAGTGACTGAAGCCGAGCAAGAGGATGTATAAAAAGACTTTTCCAGAGGGTTATTGGTCTCTAATTACCAAACTCAGTCTTTCCTTCATAAAGTAAGATAATGATCCCTTCCTTCCGCCCCACAGGCACATTCCCAGATTTGATTTTAGTTACGGCAAAAAGCAAATTGATGTCTTGGTCTGTAATGTCCTGGGAGATTTTCTGATAGAATTAAGAAGAAAAATGAATTAATGTCATCTCGCCCACGGTTAGAATCAGGGTGATGGTGTCATTTGCAAACAGCTTGCCTTTTTGTTTTTGAGCCACTGAAGTTCACCAATACATTCAGTTCTGAACATTCCCATTTGCAGCTGTGAAAATAATCATTGACTGCACTGTTCTGTGATATGGACTCCCCTCTATGAAGTAAACCTATATGAAAATGCAAACTAGGTTTTTTTTCCAAAATATTGTCTGATACAATTTCAGGCTTATGCCTGAGTTGAATTCAATATTTTTTTTGAAAACTTCTATGTTTAATGTTTCAGAAATATAAATTACTGAACTCTATTGGGGGAATAATTGCAATAACTCTATGGATTTCCATGAGAAATATGATACGGTTATAATAACTTATTTTAGGTACTGTATATCGATAAAACAAAACACAACTGTAGGCTTAGGATAGATCAAACTAATGTTTTATGTTAGAATTTTCAGATTACATTTATTCTTATAGTTGTGTAAATGTGGCACATAGATTCCAGTATAAATTCACAGGTCTATTAAATCGATCGCAGGGGGTGAAGCGCTCGCTGCATGCACCTGTGCACGTGGTCGCAGAAACCACATGAAATTGATGCTGGCAGCTCATTGCCATGAGTCAGGTGTGAGGCCAGCACTCCTGTGCTATTCATTGACTGCACCCCTATTTGGCAGGGATGGGAAATCGAGGTTGACTGACACCACTTAAAGGCAGTCAGCACATCTTAAGGGGGAGGTGCACTTTGGCAGTAGAGAGCAGGGAACTTCGCAAGTATTGGCTGCAAGCGGTCCAGAGAGGACATGCAAGTTCTCTGATGCAGCATTGGCGGCCTTGGTCCAGGCAGTACACCAGGGGTCAGAGGAAAATGAGGAAGTTAATGCCAGGAGAATAGCTCCTCGGACATGGCTGCAATGCTGAAAGAAGTTCAAATCAGATGAGAAATATGATTTGGAGCATGTGGCAGATTTTCAGTTTAGACACACAGAGTGTGCCCGCCTGGTGTAACCGACATGAAGCCCAAGCCATTTTGAGCTCTGCGCCTTATTTGCATGCAATTGGCATGCTGTGCGAAGCAAATCGGCACTTCAAAATGGAAATCATCCAACTGCTAGGCAAAGCCACTCAACAGTTGTACTCTGCGGGGGATCGGTGGACAATCCTGGAGAAAGGACCATGCATGGGCAGGCAGCAGGCCAGGAGTACTTTTGTGGGGTCAGGAGGAACATTCTTACTCCTTCTGTCCCTTTTTAAAATTAATGTTTAACATTTCTTTGGCCGTTTTTTGGGTGGCCTCCAATTATAGCTTCAAAGACCACTCAATGCCAGTACAAATGGGTGGAGTGTGCACAGCACACACTCCGCCCATTTGTACCTCAAATTTTCAATCATGGTCTTATGTACGTCATAGGTCACCAATTTGCATATTATATTTTGCGACCCACTGAAAATAGGAGGGAGCTTCGGTCACCCTTGTCAAGAACCTACCAAAGATGGCAGTTGCTGAAGCGTCAGCATAAATAGGGTGGTAGGTGACTCAAAGACATTTTCCGGTCATTATTGCCAGGAAAATGCAGTTACAATTAGCCCCCTTGACCTTCCCAAGTTTTGCTACATGTTTTCATTGCATGTTATCTGGTGACCCAGATCTCATCCCAAGGCCCACTTTGGGTATTCTGCATAGTCTTTTGATAATGGAGGTTAATTGTTGCACACAACAGAAATGTCTTTGACCCTTATGAAATCTAGCTCCACTGGCACATTTATATTGCTGCTGGGTGTGCAAGAAAACAGCGCTCAAGCAGAGAGTGTGACCTCTGACCTTTTTTTACTGGACCTGTGTGCCATTGGTCCCGATTAGAGTAATCCATATTTCTGACCTCCATTCTTAGGATTCAAGAAAACTTGTTTCCAGTGCACCATTGAAGGTATGGACTTTCCCTTGTTTATATAATTATGTACAGTTGGTGACAGGAGTGCCATGCGCCTGGTACTGTCAGTACACAATAGGCAAATGTGGCTTAACTGCTGTCTGTTTCCAGAACCTTACTGGGTCTTGGGGCAAACATTTGAATTATAAGTGCAGTCAACTCCGTTTAATTCAAAGTGACTTAATTTGTATTAACTGTTCACTTCAATTTTTTTTTGGCACTGGACATGTAAACGCTATTTTAATTAGGTTGCTTAGTTCAAATTGCTGTATAATTCAATACATTTTTGTATAAAAACATCTTTAAATTAGTAAGATCAGACTATATTGAAACTAGTTCCATCATGTTTTACCATAAAGGTTTAAATGCTTGGTTCTAATGGAAGTTATTATTAAATTAGTTTGTTAATGTTTTTTTTTTACTTCACAATTACATGTTTATATAACTTTTAGATAATAATTTTTACTTATTTCCTTCAAAATAATTCAGGGTGGCCAAATCTCATGGGCCCACTATGTCTTGTAGTCTTTAAATAATCTTAATGGATTAAAAGTTCAGTCCACTCTTCTAAATCACCATGTACCCGGCTAAATAAACAAGGAAATCACAGTTGGCACAAGAAATACTATTACAAAGTCCTTAAGGATTACATTTAATTTTACTTAAATATATTCACTGAAAATTTTTAATTACAGGCAAACAATAAAAGGATTCATTTTAAAGCAAGAAATCATAAAGGAATGGAACCGAGTGTAATACATTCAAGTTTGCTGACAATACAAAGCTAGCTGTAAAAGTAAACTGTGAGGATGCAAAGAGGCTGCAAAGGGATACAGACTGATTAGGGGATTGGGCAAGAAGGTGGCAGGTGGAGTATAATGTGAGGAAATGTGACATTATCCACTTTGGTAGGAAGAATAGAAAATCAGAATAAGGTACTCGTAAATGTTGGTATTCAGAGGGATTTGTGGGTCCTTGTACATGAATCACAGAACGTTAACATGCAGGTAAAGAAAGCAATTAGGAAGGCAAATAGTATGTTAGCCTTTATTGCAAAGGGGTTGGTGTATAAGAGTAAGGAAGTCTTGCTGCAATTATATAGGGCTTTGGTGAGACCATACCTGGAGTACTGCATGCAGTTTTGGTCTCCTTACCTAAGGAAGGATATACTTGCCTTAGAAGGGGTGAAACAAAGGTTCACTAGGTTGATTCCTGGGATGAGAGTACTTTCCTATGAGGAGAGATTGAGTAGAATGGGCATATATTCTCCAGAGTTTAAAAGAATGCGAGGTGATCTCATTGAAACATCTAAAATTCTTAAGAGGGCTTGACAGGGTAGATGCTGAGAGGCTGTTTCCCCTGGCTGGAGATTCTGTAATTAGGGGTCATAGTCTCAGGGTAAGGAGTCGGCCATTTAGGTCTGAGATGAGGAGAAATTTCTTCATTCAACGGGCTTTGGAATTCTCTACCCCAAAGGGTAGAAAATTGCTCAGTCATTGAGTATATTAAAATGTGAGATTGATAGACTTTTGGGCAGTAAGAGAATCAAGGGAAATAGGGATCGGGCGGGAAAGTTGAGTTTATGTAGAAGTTTAATCATGATCTTACTGAATGGTGGAGCAGGCTTGATGGGCTATACGGTCTACTCCTGTTCCTATTTCTTATGTTCTTATGTTATCAGTTCGAACGACTTTTAGTGATTTAAATTCTTTCATAATGAGACAAAATTAAAGTTTATGGAATCGAAGGCAAATTATTGACCTGGTTAGGCTGTAGAAGACAAGGGGTCCGAGATTGCCCACCACCGGAAACGAGGCGCATCAACAGGTTTCGATGTGTTCTGGCCGCACCATGCACTGGGGCGGCCTAGCCATCGAAATTCAGCTCTTCGGGATTTTTTTCGAGCGGGGCCTCATCATGGGGCTGGATGGAGTGGCCGTCAATAGCGGGGCGGAAGTGGGGGCAGGGTGGAGTAGTCGAGGCTGTCAGTCATCAGCTGCTAATGTCATCGCACTGGCGTGTCACAAAGTCTCTCCCCTTCAGTTAAAAGGGAGAGCCACTGCAAACTCTGCAGCCACTTTAATGGCAAACACTGGGCCACCAGGGAGGGTTTCGGCTGGGCCAGCTGCCCGGTACCCAAGAGGTTAGATTACAGGTTAGAGTACATAAACTAGGCTTGTATTTCCTGGAATACAGAAGGTTGAGGCGTAATTTGATTGCGGTTTCAAGGATTTTGAAAGAAATTGATAGGCTAGATAGGGAGAAACTTTTTCTGCTTGTGGGGGATTCCAGGACAAGGGAACATAACCTTAAAATCAAAGCCAGGCCATTCAGGAGAGAAGTTAGGAAACACTACTTTATACAAAGGGTGGTAGCAGTATGGAACTATCTCCCATAAACAGCAGCAGATGCTAGTTCAATTGATCATTTTAAATTCAAGATCGATAGATTTTTGCTAGACAAGGTGTAAAAGGTTAAGGAACCTAGGCAGGTAGGTGGAGTTAAGTTACAGATCAGCCATAATTTCATTGAATAGTGGAACAGGCTTGGGGGCTGAATGGCCTACTCCTGTTCCTGTGTTCCATGGATTGTAATGTTTCACACATGAAGTGAAGGACAAATTATTCTCTTATGCTGCAGGACATTAATGAATATTTATTATAGTCAGAAGAATCAATATATTCAATTCTGCACATCTTTCATAACAACACATTCTAATTATATTTATCATGGCAAATACAACAAAATGAGACACTAGCTGCATATCTCAGTGTGACTTGGGGTAAATTTTCATCTTCACTGATGGACAATAATCTGGTAGAACAGATCTCCTGCCCATTATAACATTTGTCAGATTATCACTCTATTGAAATTAATGGAATGTAAATTGGGAGGGTCTATAATAGGCAGGTGATATGTTCCGCCAGATTAACGCCTATGCAGTGAAGACAAAACATTCCTCCATTGTTAAGCAAAAATTGGTTCATATGATAGTTTTGCCATTAGAATAAATGATAAAGATGAGCGTGTGAAAGAAAATTCACAAGTTATAGAAGTACCATGTAAGAAATACAAGAGCACAGCACAAAAACATATTGGCTTATGTTTTTAAGGTATTGAATGAACTCTGGGGCAGGGAAATTCTACAGAGAAGTAGGACTTTGTCAAAACCCAACCAGCAACAGCAGAGCGGGTAAGTAGTAGAGCAGTGGTGGAGGATTTAAACAAGGAAAGCAAAGGAATGGATAAACCTTAGATCATATGAGGGCGAGGTTAAGAATAAGTAAAATGAAGATGGAAAATAGTCTAAAATAGTAAGCTCAGGATGGTGAAGGAAATAATAAGTTAAAAAAATGGGAAAAGTGTAACAAGAATTATGAATAAGTCAGGGTTGCATTGCTTATATGCAAGTTTACAAAGTATTAGAAATAAAGTCAGAGAACTAATAAAACTAATTTGAATTGATGTTGTCACCTTGACAGAAACTTGACTGGGAACTAAATATTCCTAGCTACCAAATTCTCTGAGGAGATAGCAAATAAAAAAAGAAAGGAAGGACAGCCTTATTAAAGACAAGATTAGAGCCATAAAAAATAATGTTTTTATTGATTGTGGTGCTCATACAGAGTCAGTCTGAATTAAGCTAAGCAATAGTAGGGGATCCATTACCATACTAGGGGCATAGAATAAACCATCAAAGGTTTGTAGGCAATTTAGAAAAATTTACATTAGTAACAGAGTTGTAATATCTGGAGCCTTAATGGGAGTGAAATTAGATAGCGCTGGCATACTGGGCTCAGAGAACGATCCCTGTGTTGAAACAGATAGGCCCAAGACACACTCAGTATTGAGTCATTAATGGATAGCCTGCTCAAGCATTTACAGAATCACTAGCGTCAATGAGGCTGCAGAGATGGCCCCCTGATTTTCAACTGCTCACTGATATTTTTCAGGCAATAAATGGGTGGCCTGCAGTTGAAGATTGCCCACACTTTGTTTGCTGTTTGTACACCTCCTGTATCACCCTAAAAGTACATTTCTAGATATTTAGGGAATGAAAAAAAAACTACCCTCTTCTCCTAGGCTCCAGTTTGACAGGTGCCAACAACTCTCTGGGATCTTTCCAAGATGGTGATTCTTTAACTGTGAGATAGTGATAGTCAACAGACTATTCAACAGAAGTACATCTCTGCCAAGACAACTCCTATTTTCACTCAATGTCCACACATGCACACTCTACAGCACAGGGCCCTTCCAGCCAAGGGGCAATGAGGTAAATTGTAGCACCCCACAGCCACTTGAGCTAAGAGCAGAAAATTGGACATAGACCGGGATTGAATCTGAGACCTTTCTGGTCTGTGTGGTTGCATAACAAATTACATTATGCATTTACCCAATTCTCTTTTGGATAAACTATAGTTATAGTTAAGTGCAATATCGACAGAAAACTTTGGAAGCTTTGACAAGTCATTCCACTAGAAAAAGGTCCTTAAAACAACAAAAATAAAGATTTGGGTTTACCCTTAGACATTACGGACAGAAATGTTCTGAAAACAGGGATATATTTTCCCTTATTGGTAAATTTGAAGAAAAATATTTTACTAAATGCATTGGGCTGGATTTTCAGCTTTTAGGATTTCAGGGCGTTAAAGATGGTGGGGCAATCCTGATACCACCTGGAAAACGTTTGTGCCTCAGTCAGCAAAATTGGGCAGCTGGGCCCTGAGTGTGGGGTGGAGCAGAATGGGAGGCGTTGCACACCTCTCTTAGGGCGCTAGGTGGGCTGAGCATGCAAAAATCCCGAGCTTAAGAGCCGGCCTGGGAGCGCTCTAAGAGAGGTCTGGGGAGAAAAAAAAACACCAAAAACATTCTGAATACATAGCCCACGCCACCACTACATAAATCGCAAAAAAAAAAGAAAAAACAATCACACTTACCTGAAGTCGGCATTACTTATCTCACTGCAGCCACGACAGCTTGGAACACCTGCTTTCACAGGCATTCCACCAGGACACGCTGTGGGGTGCTACAGGTCGGCTGGGAGTCAAAAATCGATCTGGTTTCGCAACCAGGGGCGTTACATACCGGCTCGCCTCTTCTGGGCAGTGATGCTCCACGCCCCACTGAAACCAGTGCTGAAAACCTCAATGGGGTGCTGGAAGCTGGCTGCCCACCCAGAAGAGCTCACCGCCGCCAAAAACAGAGGCGGATAGCAGCGGAAAGTCCAGCCCATTGTTTATAACTTTACACAGAAATAATTATACACCTCATTATAGCTTTTTATTATATTTTTAAAAGTCACATGAGTTAATATCTTAGGAAATTCAAGAACAAACAGGAAATGCGCACATTTATTTCCTTAAAAATTATGTAAAGGATGTGATACTGGCAATTTAAAGTTGGTTTCTGTATTCTGCCTCCAAGCTCTTACAAATTCAACTGAGGTTAAATTTATATTCAAATACTTAATTAATAATACTTGGTACATAAGACGACCACAGAAAACTACTTCACAATTACTGAAACTTAAGTAATCTCTTCTGACATGGAACCTGGAGATGGTCCATCACATTTAGCTGAACCATGCCAACCAGTTTAGAATGACATAGAATGTACAGCACAGAAACAGAACATTCCAGCCAACTGGTCTGTGCCGATGTTTATGCTCCACACAAGCTTCCTCCCATCACATTTTAACAAAATGATGTCTCAAACTCTATGCAGTAACATACGTGTTGGGTAAACATCCCGTTTGTGTCTCAAATCCCTTCTGTCTTCCACCCGTTCACAGACCTTCCCTTGTGCTCTTTCTTCTCCTCCCCCTTTCAGTGCTCCTTACGAATCTGTTAATTTTGAAATTTCGCCAGTTCTGATGAAGGGTCATCGACCTGAAACTATTAACTCTGTTTCTCTCCACAGATGCTGCCTGACCCACTGAGATTTCCAGCATTTTCTGTTTTACTTTTGAAGTGAGTTTGAGGGTAGAATATACTTGACACTTGAAACAATATGTAAACTGATTTATTGTTACTATTGTAATTTATCCATTCATTTAGCCTCCCTCGCACAATGAATTATGCCTAGTAATACATTCCCAATCATTCTTTTTCTAGTCCTCTCCTGGGAATTTTATTTTTCAAAGTGTTAACTTGTATGAAGATTGAAATGTTGTTTCTTTTTTTAATTTCAGTAATGAAAGAGTTTCTCTCAGAATTTAGAATCCATGAAGTCAGTAATAGGTTAATGTTTTAAACTGGTTGACATGGTTCAGCTAAAAAGACCTCAGAAAACCGTATAATAATCCCTGAAACTTAAGTAATTTCTTCTGTCAATTCAATATTTTGGATTGACATGGAATCTGGAGATGGTCCATCGCACTTCAGCCAGTTTGTTAGTTCCAGTCAACAAGCAGCGTCTATGTAGTGATCCTTAAACATTCTCAGACCATGAACTTTTACTGTAAGTGCTGCCTTCCACCATACACCACAGAACTATGGAATTCATTGCTGGATGAATTCCTGTCCACTGGTGTCCAGATTTTAAAAAGTGCTTATTGCAAGTAATAGAGATTAACAATATGACATCATGTTTCTGTTTTTGATGCTATTATAAAAAGTTTTGTAAAATGAACAAGTACTTTGGTTCGGTATTCACGAAGGAGGACACAAACAACCTTCCGGTTATAAAAGGGGTCGGGGGGTCTAGTAAGGAGGAGGAACTGAGGGAAATCCTTATTAGCCGGGAAATTGTGTTGGGGAAATTGATGGGATTGAAGGCCGATAAATCCCCAGGGCCTGATGGACTGCATCCCAGAGTACTTAAGGAGGTGGCCTTGGAAATAGTGGATGCATTGACAGTCATTTTCCAACATTCCATTGACTCTGGATCAGTTCCTATAGAGTGGAGGGTAGCCAATGTAACCCCACTTTTTAAAAAAGGAGGGAGAGAGAAAACAGGGATTTATAGACCGGTCAGCCTGACATCGGTAGTGGGTAAAATGATGGAATCAATTATTAAGGATGTCATAGCAGTGCATTTGGAAAGAGGTGACATGATAGGTCCAAGTCAGCATGGATTTGTGAAAGGGAAATCATGCTTGACAAATCTTCTGTAATTTTTTGAGGATGTTTCCAGTCGAGTGGACAAGGGAGAACCAGTTGATGTGGTATATTTGGACTTTCAGAAGGCGTTCGACAAGGTCCCACACAAGAGATTGATGTGCAAAGTTAGAGCACATGGGATTGGGGTTAGTGTGCTGACATGGATTGAGAACTGGTTGTCAGACAGGAAGCAAAGAGTAGGAGTAAATGGGTACTTTTCAAAATGGCAGGCAGTGACTAGTGGGGTACTGCAAGGTTCTGTGCTGGGGCCCCAGCTGTTTACACTGTACATTAATGATTTAGATGAGGGGATTAAATGTAGTATCTCCAAATTTGCAGATGACACTAAGTTGGGTGGCAGTGTGAGCTGCGAGGAGGATGCTGTGAGGCTGCAGAGCGACTTGGATAGGTTAGGTGAGTGGGCAAATGCATGGCAGATGAAGTATAATGTGGATAAATGTGAGGTTATCCACTTTGGTGGTAAAAACAGAGAGACAGACTATTATCTGAATGGTGACAGATTCGGAAAAGGGGAGGTGCAAAGAGACCTGGGTGTCATGGTACATCAGTCATTGAAGGTTGGCATGCAGGTGCAGCAGGCGGTTAAGAAAGCAAATGGCATGTTGGCCTTCATAGCAAGGGGATTTGAGTACAGGGGCAGGGAGGTGTTGCTACAGTTGTACAGGGCCTTGGTGAGGCCACACCTGGAGTATTGTGTACAGTTTTGGTCTCCTAACCTGAGGAAGGACATTCTTGCTATTGAGGGAGTGCAGCGAAGGTTCACCAGACTGATTCCCGGGATGGCGGGACTGACCTATCAAGAAAGACTGGATCAACTGGGCTTGTATTCACTGGAGTTCAGAAGAATGAGAGGGGACCTCATAGAAACATTTAAAATTCTGACGGGGTTAGACAGGTTAGATGCAGGAAGAATGTTCCCAATGTTGGGGAAGTCCAGAACCAGAGGTCACAGTCTAAGGATAAGGGGTAAGCCATTTAGGACCGAGATGCGGAGGAACTTCTTCACCCAGAGAGTGGTGAACCTGTGTAATTCTCTACCACAGAAAGTTGTTGAGGCCAATTCACTAAATATATTCAAAAAGGAGTTAGATGAGGTCCTTACTACTAGGGGGATCAAGGGGTATGGCGAGAAAGCAGGAATGGGGTACTGAAGTTGAATGTTCAGCCATGAACTCATTGAATAGCGGTGCAGGCTAGAAGGGCCGAATGGCCTACTCCTGCACCTATTTTCTATGTTTCTATGTTTCTATGAAGCACATTAAAAAAATTACAGGCAGTGAATATACAATGTTAGATGTCAATATAGCTTTAATCTAAACCAAACTCTGAAATCAGCACAGTCATTTTTACAGTCAATATAAGACAATCCTTTTTTATTTAAATATACGGTATAGCGCTGTGATACAAACTCACCCTGCCCTATAATATGTTACACTGTTTCTCCAGAGTTTCCATTGTTATTCTTCCAAAGTTCCAGAGGACGATGATGAGGAGCATCACGGACACTACTGTGAGTAAAATGTTTCAGTAGGTGGATGGATACCTCTTACTTAGGAAAATCTCAAAATGTCATTCTAATTTTCTTTTTTTTGGAAAAGAAATAGGTATCCTTTCTTCTCTTGTAAGTGGGCCTCAAATTTAATAGCCCTGAAATCCTGGTTCTGGGGTCCCGCAGGCGCTCACCTGAAAATGAGAAAAGCGATCCGCACCTACCTGGAACTTGACAGATCCTAGACATATCGGGAGCAAGGACATTTTTACAGGCAAGATTGTGAGATTTACGCATATCTTGCCCAGCAAATGTCCTCAAAAATCTTGCGCCTGAAAAAGCTGGCACATAGCCTACTTTTACAGGTGCAAGTGTTTAAAAACACACATAAACACAATAAAATAAAATAAAATAAACACATTGTATTGTTAAAAACTCTGCCCACTAAGGTAAGTTTATTTTCAACCCGAATTACAAAACTTAAAAAATATCGGAAATATATATTTTTTTTCTAAGGCATTTATTAACTTTAATGTCAATTAATTTTAATTATGTGAGGTCTGTTTTTTTATTTTTTATTAGTGTGTGTTTGTTTCTTTCCCCATTAATAGCACTGAGAATTCGTAGTTACACGAGACTAAGTGCTATTAATGGGAACCTGTGAACTATCTATCTGATTGGCTGAGCAGTCACACATGACTGCATCTTCTGCGTCGGAACCCTCTGGACGGGAGCGCGCTTCGCAGCGCGGGACGAGAAGGCCTCCCCATCGGAATCCAGGGCACCTCCAAGACCACCAGGTACTTTCGTAAAAAATCTCTGGCGAGGAGGCAATTGCCCGCGGGAAGATCCCCAGAGGAATTTCTGGGTCTATATGTTTTAAAACTCTTACACTGGTAAAAGTAGGCTATGTGCCTGCTTTGACCAGGCACAAGAGCTTTAAGGACATTCGCTGGGCAAGAGTTGGGCAAATAGCCCAATCTCGCCCGTGCGAATGTCCTGGCTGCAGAGATGTGGAGGATCTGTCAAGCCAAATCTTGGCAGATTGGAAAACAGGCTTTTGCGGGGCCTCAATGGATCCATACGATCCAACGAGGCCAGAATTTTAGCCCCATTGTCTTTTTCCAGGTATACTGTTTTTCATAACTTAGGTGAAAGAAAGATTTGCATTTATATAGCACTAGAAGGCTCAAAACGCTTTACAGCCAATTAAGTACTTTTGAAGTGTAGTCACTGTTGTAATGTGGATAACTCCCTTGCTTTTCTTTGAAATAGTGCCATGGGATCTTTTACGTCCACCTGAAAGAGCAGGCAGGGTCTCAGTTTAACATCTCACCTGAGAGATGGTACCTCCAGTGCAGCCTTCAGCCGCCTGAGCAAAAGAGTCTGCCACCAAGCTCATGGTCTACAGGGCTGTAGTAATGCCGGCCCTCCTGTATGGCTCAGAGACATGGAACATGTACAGTAGACACCTCAAGTCGCTGGAGAAATACCACCGACAATGTCTCTGCAAGATCGTGCAAATCCCCTGGGAGGACAAACGCACCAATGTTAGTGTCCTCGACCAGGTCAACATCCTCACCACACTCGATCAGCTCTGCTGGGCAGGCCACATTGTTTGCATGCCTGACACGAGACTCCAAAAGCAAGCGCTCTAGTCGGAACTCCTTCACGGCAAATGAGCCAAAGGTAGGCAGAGGAAACATTTCAAGAACATCCTCAAAACCTCCCTGATAAAGTGCAACATCCCCACCGACAGCTGGGAGTCCCTGGCCAAAGATCACCCTAAGTGGAGGAAGTACATCTGGGAGGGCGCTGAGCACCTCGAGTCTCATCGCCGAGAGCATGCAGAAATCAAGCGCAGGCAGCGGAAAGAGCGTGCGGCAAACCAGTCCCACCCACCCCTTCCCTTAACGACTGTCTGTCCCACCTGTGACAGAGACTGTGGTTCTCATATTGGACTGTTTAGTCACCGAAAAATTCATTTTTAGAGTGGAAGCAAGTCTTCCTCGATTCCTAGGAACTGCCTATGATGATGATGACTCCCTCAGTACTGCACTGGAGTGTCATCCTAGATTTATGTGCTCAAGTCTCTGGAGTGGTATCATTATCTCCTGATAATATCTGTTGAACTGTCGGAGGCTGAAATAGTTAACGTACAGTGTGAGTACAGGAGTCCTGAAAGATTAATTCTTTTAGCCTAGCCGCCAATTAAAATAGCCCCAGTGCATCTGAAGATTACAGCTGCCCTGTTTTAATGAGGGTCTAACCAACATTTACCAACCGTCCTCCCCAAACAGAAAACCTCAGACTAGCTTCCTGCTCTGATGCTCGGATCACTGGGAATGATACATTTTCAGGAAGGTTCAATTTCCTGGCTAAGGAAGTTATACAGAAACATTGAATAAAAATAACCTTTCTTCCAGTTCTAATCCATCAGTTTTTACAATAATGAAGAAAAAGAACAGTTCATGGCATTGTGAGCGAGGAACTCAATAATGATTGTGCCAGTGTAAAAAATAATTGTTAGAAAACAATGATAAAAAAGGAAAACAATTACTGCAAACGTACTGAAAAAGCAGAAGATACCCCAAGTGGATTGAAAGTGCAATGAATATAAATTCTGCAACATATGGAACAGGAAGCTATTTATAATTTGTATGGAATGAATGAAAAGCTAGATGTTTGTATTGTTTCAGGCAGCTAAAGTGCACAAAGTGATTACTATAAAGGAGTCGACTTTATATATGCAAACATGACCCATTTTCTCTGCTGTTTCTAACTTTAGCTTGCCATTGTTTTATGGCTACAGATTGGGTTCTAAAGACAAAAGAGTAGATCTTAACTTTATCAGATAGTGTAAAATGGGTGATAGCACGTCGGCAGCCTGTTTTACATCTTGGAAATAAAAATCGTGAGTGATGTAAAATGGGCTGCCAAATCGCTATCACCCGTCATATCGCACAAAGTCAACACCTACCCCATAAGTTCTGTATGTAAAGTATCTACTCCTTATACCAGTGAGATCTATTGCTGAGCTGTTATTGCTGAGACACAGAAACTAGTGTAAATGATACACTATATTTATCCCCTCAAATCACTATTTCCCTGCACAGGCACAAAAATAATTATAAATCCAAAAACACTGGAGCGATAACCTTGATTTTGGCCAGTGAAAAATGGGAGCATGAATTATTTAACACATTATCTGGTCATTTTTAGTAGCCATTTTGTGAGATTTGTTGAGACAAAATGACTAGAAAATGCATCACAGTTTATGATTTTGAAGAAGTTTTTTTGGAGAATAAATATTCTCTAGTGGCTTAATGGAAATGAGAGCCGATGTTATGCAATGACTTATGCACCTTCTTTTCATCACTAGGAAGACGACTTTATGGGTGAAATGTTTGTCAATTGCCCTGGAAGTGAAACCAGGCAATTTCAATAGAATTGTATAATGGGCGACTGATCCTATATTGTCCATTTCACACAATCTCCCAAGGTCCATGGTAATTGGTAATTGAGGAATGGCATGTTGTGAAAGTTAAATGTTTAGCATGTCAAAATTCTGTGAAGTGGTAGAAGCAGGAGTTACATAAGTCAGGTCTGACAATTTGTTGAAGGTTCCATATATAAATGGAATAGAAAATATTTAGGAAGAAAAATTCTTGGCCACCATGAGAGTTGTCAGGTTAATGGCCACTGAAAATGGACAGAGCACGGCCCTGGAAAAATTCACACTGGGGGCTGAAGATTTTTAAAGGCACACACAAGACAGTCACTAAGAAAATGCATAGGTGTAATAACTTGCTTTCTATGTGTGATATTGGATGGATAGATGTGTAAAGTTGGATTGGAAAGTTTGCTTTATGGTGGCTTTTATTTCAGCATCATGGCCAAAAGGACGCAGTGATGGTCAGTAACAGAGGGAAAGTAAGGTGTGGGACAAATGCTGAAAGGGGAATTGGGGTTGTGGTCACTGTTGCAGCAGGCAAATGATTCCATCCTGGATATGCCGGCCAGAAAGAGGCTATCTGGGTTACTCCTCTTCCACTTCCTCCCGCTTCCTCCTTTTCTGTGCATTCCTCTTCTGTGCCTTCCTCTTCCCTCTGCGAGTGGATGCTGTAAATCTGAAATGACAGCATAAAATGTTGGAAATATTCAGCAGGTCAGGCAGCATCTTGACGTGAGACATGAACTCTGTTTCTCTCTCCACGAATGTTGCCTGACCTGCTGAGTATTTGCAGCTTTTTCTGTCTTCTCAGAGGCCTTCCTTTACCATCAGAGGCCTTGCAGGCATCCAGCAGCACTCCCTAAATACTTAAAAAAAACTTTTAGCATCTATTGCAGTAAGCCACTACGTCAGTAAAATTTTTTAAAAGTCTAATAGCTTAAATGCAAACTTATCTGAAAGATGTGTGCTCTTTTAAGAGGTGCTGACAGCGTCTCTGTGAGTCTGCTTGTACGCTGGGTTTACTTGGCGAGTTTAGGACCCAGTGCTGAACTCAAGTTAGCGTGCACATCACCATTCCCTCATTTTACTTTGCAGGATGATACATCTTACCAGCAGTGCTGCTGGGCCGGGGAAAATGAAGGATGCCGCAGGACCCACTACCAGCTGGTGAAAGATCAGCGGCCTTCCTCTTTTTGTCACTTTTGACAGTAACGGGTGGCATAAAGCCCCTAAAGTTTTAGCCTTTAGCCTTTTGTATACATCTCCTGAAAGAAAATCATAGAAGTATTTTAGTTCTAAATTATCACATGGCGCTACTATTTTGCCTACTTGGTACACAAATATGGCTTAAAGTGATACCTCCCTGGTACCACGAACAGCAGTAGCTGTTTTATTGTAGGACAGAGCAATTTCAGATAACGTTTTTGCTTATCTATACTAAATAATACCCGTTGTAGGAAACGAGTTGATTATGTGATGTAGCAGCAAATGACATCAGCGATCATGTGTTTCTGCACCAACCAAGACTGTATCAAATATTAAAATCAGATCGTCAACAACAATATATTTGATTGATGCACACTAGCTAAATGTTCTGTCACATTTAAAGTTGCAGTCATATGGCTGGCATTCCAAGATTGTGGGCACATTATTGTATTAGTACCCAAAAAGTGTGTCTAATCCAAACCACTTCATCACTGTATACCTTTGTCACACACTTGTGAACATGAAACATCTTTTCTGTTTAGAAAACAAATAAATATAAATTATTTGGATACTGGAAAGTGACCAAAACCGTTTTATCATCATCATCACAGGCAGTCCCTTGAAACGAGGATGATTTGCTTCCAGGCCAAAAAGGGATGAGTTCACAGGTGTTTCAATGAAGGACCTAATATTCCAGGTCCCGAACTACATCTTGAAAAGGGTGGAAGATGCCTGTGCGTGGATTTTTTTAACGTGCAGTGGCCATTGCACACCAGTCATCACACGGGTTTGACAGAGCTAGGTCTTGGTCCAGTGGCTAGGATTACCCAAGACGACTGGAGACCAGCTCTTCTGCACGGACCTAGTGCACACACATATCGCAGTGTGGGCTGGCCCGTGCTGCCCCATTACAGAAACTGATTAACACCACATATAGGGGTTGCGATGTTAATCCAGGCGGAGTGGTAAATTTTGGGCCGACAAATGGTTTACGTCTGCCACTGCATAATTCATCAGCTGAGCCCTGAGTTTGGAGCGGAGTGCTAAGGGAGGCGTTGCACACCTCTTTTAGCACGCTAGGCAGGCCGAGCAAGTGAAAATCTCGAGCTAATGAGCCAGCCTCGGAGCGACCTAAGAGAGGCCTTGGGGTAAAAAAAAATCTGGAAACAGAACACCAAAAACATTCCCGATAAATAACTCGTGACACCACAACATAAATTGCGGGGAAAAAAATCAATCACACTTACCTCAGGTCAACATTACTTACTTCACTGCGGCCGCTACAGCTTGGACCGCCAGCTTCCACAGGCGATCCCACCAGGGTGCTCCGTGCACCCTCGAAACTGGCACCGAATGTCCCGGCAGGGCGCTGGAAGCTGGCCGTCCACCTGGAAGTGCTTTCCGCCGCCATTGCCGCTCCTCAAGGGTGCTAACAGGGGCAGCAGAAGACCAAAAGTCCAGCCCCTAGAATTGGTAAAACATGCTCGGATCTCCTGTGGCATTGCTTGCTCAGAATTTTTTTAAATTGGGAACATGACTAAAAAGCAGAGGTGGGCCTGATACAGTAACACTGAGGAGGCTGGACCGACAGAAGCTGGAGACAGGCGAAGAATCACGGTAAGCTGCTGCTAGCTCACACACACCACAGTACAGTTCATTTACCCCTTTTTTCTGCTTCCTTTTTGTTCCTCTTTCCCCTCCCTTTGCTTTCTCTTCTTCTCCTCCCTTCATGTTATTGGCATTTCTTCTTTATCACTATCTTATTTTCTTTTGCAGAGCAAGTGGACATAGAGAGGAGGAAGCATAGTTTCAACTGAGCCCAGGAAGTGTCCACCACTCACTTTCTGAGCGGGCTCTGCTGTTTTGGCCCTCTCTTTGCTCTTCTCGTGCAGTGCGCCTGATGCTGATCTTTTTGGGAACTTTAAAATTTGCCCCACAGTACTTTGAAAGTTATTTCTTCTGCACATGTGCAATGCTTCATCACATAGACGAATGGGGGCTGGAACATTGGCAGCTATTGGAACCAAATTCCAGAGGACAGGTTTCCAGATGTTAAGGCATTTTAAAGCAATACAAATTGGTGGTGTAAACAATGGGCCTTCTTCAGGGACACCACCAATCAGCTGCCATAACCGTCATCCACCCTTACTCGGCAAATGGCAGTCAGTGAGAAAAGCCAGGGAAAGGGATTCCCTAAACCAGGAGTTCTCAGTTCTGAGGAAGGATGCAACTTCATTCCCTAAAACCAAGTCCAGAACTACCTCCTCTCTTGTTGGACTTGTTACGTACTGGCAAAAAAAGTTCTCCTGAATGCATTTTATGAATTCTGCGCCCTCTATACCTTTTACACTAATTCTATCCCAGTTAATATTAGGGTAGTTGAAATCCCCTATTATTACTGCCGTATTGTTTTTGCCTACATATTTGCTCTTCTATCTCCCTCTGACTGTTTGGGGGTCTATAGTACACTCCCAGCAGTGTGATTGACCCTTTTTTGTTCTTCAGTTCAACCCATATGGCCACATTTGAATGATCCATCTAACACGTCATCCCTCCTCACAGTTGTAATTGTTTCTTTAACCAATATTGTAACCCCTCCTTTTTTATCACCCACTTTACCTCCAGCGGAATGTTTGATGCGAGTTTTGTTTGGTTTCTGGCTGCCCTTCTGAAATATGTTCTTTAGATAAACAAAGATCTAAAAGAATTAAAGATTTCAACAAACTTTAGACGTAAGAGGCAGAATGGTGTGCTGAATTTATCTTTTGTTTGAAGAAATGGAGTAAGTTTTCTGTGTAAATTAGGAGCTGATGTCTGTAAGTTGTTTGCAATCCTTGATGCAATCCCTGTTGTTGGGTTTTACATTTAATTAGGACTATTACAACATCTAATCTTAAGGTTTCTGGGGTCGAAATTGACTATTGCCCCGGTTGGGGGCAGTAACCTCTCCGGGACCGGATGTTCTGCGCAAAAGTCCCACCCCAGAAGCAATATTGGGGTTACTGCCCCTCACAGGAAGTGGAGCGCAATGTCGCACGCTCCATTTTCATTCAGGGTGGGATCCGGGGTGCTACCCGGGCATATCGCGAAGCGCTACGCAGTCTCTCTGCATAGTGTTGACACGTTTCAATGCCCCTTCCTTTCCGTTAAAGGGGTGGCCACAGCCCGACACTGAAACGGAACCCCCCCGATAAGTTGTGAAGAAAGAAAAATGACGGCATGCTCGTAGCGCACCTCACCTTTAACTTTGGCCCTGTAATGGGAGTGCGGTCCGGTTCACGATCCACGAGGCCGGTGCAGGCACTGCCCGTGGCAGCCTCACGTGGCGCTGGCCAATTTCCGCCGCATAGCTGAAACGGGCCACCGCGGGACGAAAAGGGGTCATCACCGGGGTGTAGCGCTAATAGATCCACGCCTCCGCTAACTCCCGTGCAATCCCCCCTTTACTTAGGTGTGTCGATGCCTTTGACAGTTACCGTTTGCAAGCTCCCCCCAAGTTGAACCCGTCACCAACCTTGTCACGGGGAGGCCATGTGCCCAGCAGACACAGCGATTGTGGCTTTGAAAAGGGTCATTGGAGGCGCTAACAGGAGGCACACAACACAGCCCCTCTGTACATTAGATGAATGTAGTCCCTTTTTATAGTGAAACCAGTGTTTCAATTTATGTGGTAAGTTATTACTGTAGCAGAAGGCAATTTAATTATTTTTTTTGGACAACAGTGATAGGTACGATGTTAAATGATTATTCTGGAAGAGAAAACTTGAGTTTTACTCTCAGATTATTATGTCAATGTAACCGCTTCAATAAGTTACTGCCTTGCAGAGGTATCTATTATCCTATAACTAATTATGAAACATAACTTGTATTATCAGTCACATAGTACAAAAGATTTGTGTAGTATTGGGGTGGAAGTGTGGCAGAACTCTTAAGTGATATCGAACAGTCTTTCAAATATTTTGTAATACCTTCTGATTGCTACAGTCTGGTTAAGTGTCATTTCATGACTTGCAATGGATAGTGCCAATTTCAATTGTAAAATATATCATAAGATATATCTGGCAAAAGAACTGGAGGAGACACGAGGAAACATTTTTTATACCGTGAGTTGTTGTGATTTGGAATGCACTGCCTGAAAGAGTTGCAGAAGCAGATTCAATAATAACTTTCAAAAGGGAATTTGATAAATACTCGAAGGAAAAAAAAATTACAGGAATATGGGGAAAGAGCAGGGGAGTGGAACTAGTTGGATAGCTCTACCAAAGAACCGGCGCAGGCATAATGGGCCGAATGGCCTCTTTCTGTGCTGCATTATTATATGATTCCATGATCAGTTACTGACTAACACATATATTTTAGTCTCGTCTGATGCAGAAACATTAATTATTGCAAACCCTTGCTTCTCTTAATTCCAATCCTGTAGGGGTAAACCAACCTCTGAATTCCTTGCAAAAGTACATAGAACAAAATCACAGTTATTGAGAGCACCAGTGACTTTGTGAAGGGCTCCCTTTCTCAAATACAATCTTGATTTTTTTTTCACCAAAGCTGCTAATTGCTGTAAATTTGCTGTCACTGAAATCTAATCTACTTAAGTGATACATAGCTTAGATTCCAGAGAAATGAGGATGTACAGTTCAGGAACATGGGACATACAGCCTAGAGTGCAGGAACATGTGGACATACAGCTGAGAGTTCAGAAACATGAGGATGTAAAGCCTAGAATCATAGAATCATAGAATGCTTACAGCACAGAAGGAGGCCACTCGGCTCACTGAGCCTGTGCCGGCTCTCTGCAAGAGCACTGCAGCTAGTCCCACTCTGACGCCCTTTCCCCTGCAATTGTTTTCCCCACAGGTACTTATCTAATTCCCTTTTGAAAGCCACAATTGAATCTGCCTCCACCACAGGCTGGATTTTACGCTGCTGTCCACCTTTGTTTTCGCCCCAGAGGGGTGGCAATGGCGGCGGTGAGCTCTTCTAGGCAGGCGGCCAGTTTCCAGCATCTTGCGGGGATTTTCGGGGCCGGTTTCGACGGGGCGCCCACAAGAAGTGAGCCGGTGTGCAACCCATAACTCCCCGCAGCGTGCCCTGGTGGGAACGCCTGTGAAAGCAAGTGTTCCAAGCTGTAGTAGCTGCAGTGAGGTAAATAATGATGACCTCAGGTAAGTGTGATTGTTTTTCTTTTATTTTTTTTTTGCGATTTATGTTGTGGTGGTGTGGACTATGTATTGGGAATGTTTTCGGTGTTTTTTTTTTCAGGTTTTCTTTTTCTCCCCAAACCTCTCTTCGAGCGCTCCCAGGCTGTCTCTTTAGCTCGGGATTTTCGCATGTTCAGCCGGCCTAGCGCCCTAAGAGAGGTGGGCAATGTCTCCCTTACCGCTCTGCCCCACACTCAGGGCCCAGCTGCCCAATTTTGCTGACTGAGGTACAAATGTTTTCTGGGCTCAACAAGGTGGATGCAGAGAGGATTTTTCCACTCACAGAGGAATCTAAAACTAAGGGACATAGTCTCAGAATAAGGGGCCGCCCATTTAAAACTGAGATGCGGAGGAATTTCTTCTCTCAGATGGTTGTAAATCTGTGGAATTCCCCACCTCAGAGAGCTGTGGAGGCTGGGTTATTTAAGGCGGAGATAGACAGATTTTTGAGCGATAAGGGAATAAAGAGTTACGGGGAGCGGGCAGGGAAGTGGAGCCGAGTCCATGATCAGATCAGCTATGATCTTATTGAATGACGGAGCAGGCTCGAGGGGCCAAATAGCCTATTGCTGCTCCTATTTCTTATGTTTTTATGAAGCCCAGGATCCCGTGTGCTTTTTTAACCCCTTTGTCAACCTGCTCTGCCACCTTCAACGATTTGAGCACACATACCCCCAGGTCTGTCTGTTCCTGCATTCCCCTTAGAATTGTACCCTTTAATTTATATTGCCTCTCCTCATTCTTCTTACAAAAATGTATCACTTCGCACTTTTCTGCATTAAATTTCATCTGCCACATATCTGCCCATTCAATTAGCCTGTCTATGTCTTCTTGAAATCCAGGTAAATGACAAAACCACAAACTTCACCATAGCTCACTTTCACCGTCAACCTTTCTAAATTCACCACTGCAAAAATTGTTCTGTTGAATACAACGGATGTAGTATCGGATAGAGCTACAGCTAAAGTCAGGACAAGTTCCTGATGTTGGGGAAGTCCAGAACCAGAGGACATAATCTTAAGATAAGGGGTAGGCCATTCAGGACTGAGATGAGGAGAAACTTCTTCACTCAGAGAGTTGTTAACCTGTGGAATTCCCTGCCGCAGAGAGTTGTTGATGCCAGTTCATTGGATATATTCAAGAGGGAAATAGATATGGTCCTTACGGCTAAAGAGATCAAGGGGTATGGAGAGAAAGCAGGAAAGGGGTACTGAGGGAATGATCAGCCATGATCTTATTGAATGGTGGTGCAGGCTCGAAGGGCCGAATAGCCTACTCCTGCACCTATTTTCTATGTTTCTATGTTTCACGTTCTACTGCACTCCCACTACTTATTTTCATACGACCTCTATGAATCCATTTTAACAGAAGAAACAGCCAAATTTGTTAAATGTGATCCCAAAATACAACAAAAAATGTTAAAATCCAATGTAATAAAGAGTAATTTAACTTATTCTGTTATCTTAAGCATTGGCCTTTGGTCGTGGGCCTTAGTTCAGGGCTGTTTTTCAGTTGTGCATTGGTTTTTCAGTGTCTGCTTTCTTGAAACTGTTCATCAACTTTTCAGATTTGTAGGGTGACATGTATGGACCTGAAGAATAAAACAAAAAAAAAAATCAGCCAGTTTTTGGCTAGCGGCAGTTTTTACCTTGATGGAGGAGGAAGTGGGACTTAAAGACCTGGTTCTGGAGCAACAGGTGCTGCGACGAACTTATGGTGCAGTCCAATCAAGGGAACATTTCTAAATTCCTTGAATTCATTTTCTTTTAGCTTCTTGCTCACAACGTACTGTTCAAATACTTTCAGTCTGGTTTCTGCTATGCCCAAAGGACGAAGACCCCCTGGTCAAAATTACGAATTGCTGTGACTGTGACCGTGTTGCATTATCCCTCCCGGTTCTTTCTTAATGTCAGTCTCCATCACTTCTCCTACCTGCATGGGACTGCCCTTCTGAGGTATTAGGTTCAGATTAAATCCACAGGACTATATCAAACTGTTGTGACCTTGGTCTCTTTATTTCAGACTCTAGAGTGAGGATGCAGTATGGTGAATCACCTATTATACCTGCTTGCCCCAGGGTGCACAGGTGACCCTTAGGTCTCCCACAGGTGTTCCCCCTAGTGGCAAGTCTTACATTTGGGTAAGGTCTACATACATACATAACATCACTCCACCCCCCCAAAGTCTTATTGTGCAAGTTATTTGCAAGTTAAGGCGATTTGGCGCCCCGCGCCCCCGGGTCGATCGCCTGGGTTGAAGTCTTGACATGGTGGGTTCGTCATTGTGGTTGACGGCGAACTTGATCATGTTAGTGGGTCGCTGGGGGCCAGGTTCTTACAGTGTGGTTCCTGGTTATCTGTCGTTCGCCGTTTGGTCTCGTCCCACTGCATTACTCGTTAGCATGGTACATGGTTTTGCAATCAAACACTCCATTTTTGTCACATGCACTCCATTCCCCCCCTTGGCTAATGTGGTGCTAATGGCCCGACTGGGCCCTGAAGATGGTCTACATCACTTATTCTGATGTCATGTGGAGGGGCCGTGCACTTATGATGCATTCTCTGCTGATGGCATGCGGAAGGCTCGGTTCTGAGTGATTCAGTCTGGTGATTGCATAACACCCAGGATAGCCGGGTCTGTAGGGAGTCTACCGTGGCACACATGCTAGGTTTAGTGATTTGGGCACTGACCCTGAGGTCTAGCAATCCCAGGATGGCCGCAATGGCCTTGAGACTTTCAATAGTGGTGGGAGGCCTAGTGGTCCCCATGGACATTGGGCCGTAGTATGGGAGCCCTGAACCACCGACTGCGTGTAGCCACCCTGCTTTGCTTTGCAACGTTGGGATGGGTCTATCGTCTTTTTGGCAGATAGGTTGTCACATCCCGTCTGGCAGTTCACCTTTGGCAGGCGGTAACATGGGATCCTGGCTGGTCCAGGTCCTAAGCTGGGGGGCCGTTACGGTTGACCCCTCGCTTTCCAGCACTATCACGACTGCGAGTGAATCTGCAGGCTGCGCCGTTTCCACCCCGGGGATGGGCAACAATAGCCAACTGAGGGCATTAGTGCCATTCTCAGTGCCTGGCCCGTGACTGATCATGTTACAGTGCACAGACAGAGTTTTAGACATTCTCAAAACAACGCATCAATAATGGTGTCTCTGCTTTCCCAAGCTTGTGGGATGGGCAGCTTGTCTGACTCGAGCACATATTGGGACACTCTTTGGTATGTCTCTTTAGTCCCATGAAGACAGGCTGCTGCTTTAATTTATTTGATACATGTTCAATCGTTTGGGGCTTGCCCGCTACTTTTGCTTGCTGCACAACACTCCCGACCCTGTGCGGTAACATCTCACTTGCTACGAATACTTTGTTAGATACATATACAACTGGTTGGGGTTCGCCCGCTTGCTGTACAACACACCCGACCCTGTGTGATAACACATCACTTGTTACAAGTACTTTGTCAGATACATATATGACTGGTTGGTGTTCGCCCGCTACTTTGGCTTGTTGTAAGGTCCCTCCGACCCCATATAATGGTACATCATTGGCCGCGAAAGACCGCTCGCACGAGTTACATGGTGCACACAATTTTTGTGAGCGTGGTGGGTTCCTGGCCTTCACCGCGACCGCCCCTTTACCTTTACCCCAAACCCAGTCATCTTCCTTGCTGGGCGACACATTCCTCCGTTCCATTGCGGCAACCTTCCGTGGTCTGGACTCTCTCTCGTCCCGTGGTCTGGACGCTTTTTCGTCCCGTGGTCTGGACACTCTCTCGTCCCGTGGTCCGGACGCACCTTCGTCCCGTGGTCTGGACGCCTTCTCATCCCGTGGTCTGAACGCTCTCTCGTCCGTGTCTGTGATGCCGACTGCCATGATCTTCCTCCCTGGGTATTTTGCCTCTGGCGTCGGGAAGACGCATTTGGATTGTTTTGGCTGGAGTCCCATTCTGCATGGTCGAGCTGGAGCCTCTTCCATCGTCGCGAAGAGGTCGTTGGCTTTGGGTGGTGGGTACCGCGCCTGTACCGCTGCTCGGTTGAACTTTACCTCCTCGTGGTCGTGACGAGCGGCCTGTGCCTCAGGGATCTGCGCTTCAATGCTTGGTTCAGCTGGAAGAGGGGGTTTGCTCGGCCTTTGGGAAAGGGAGGCCTCATTCGCCGGAGAGGGTACGCAGAGGTCTTCCCAGTTCCATCAAATCTTCCCCATCCACCACCTGCCAAGCAGTTGGCCCATCACCTGAAACAATCCACAGTGGTAAATCGTGCACTGCTCCCTCATGGAATACTCTTATGTCCGCACTACCAATAACTGGTATCAGTTCCTTGGTTCAGGTACGCAGCTTTGCCTGAATCGGGATTAGCTCGGGTCACTTGGCTTCGTCACTCCACAATCTCTCGAAAGCCTTCTGGCTCATGACTGATTGACTCACCCTCGTGTCTAGTTCCATGGAGACTGGAGTGCCATTAAGTTCAACTTTTAACATTATCGGAGGGCTTTTGGTGGTGAAGGTGTGTATCCCATATACTTCCTCTTCATCCTCAGATTCAATTCCTCCTCTTTTGTTCATCGTGATCCTTGCTGGATCAGCCTCCTCTCCTGACTCTGTCACGTGGTGAGTCAGAGATTGTTTACACATTCGCTGGAGGTGCCCCATTGTTCCATAGCCCTTGCACATATTATGCTTGAATTGACATTGATGGGCTGTATGGCTGCCCCCGCAGCACCAACGTGGTGGTAATTGATAAGCATTTACGCCCCATGGCGGACTCTGAGTCACTCTAGACCTAATTCTGGCCTCTGCAACCATGTGGGTCCTGCCCTGTGCCGTTCTGCCTGCTGCAAACATTATTTTATGTACGGTGCTCGCCGGTGAGCTCCGATTCTGTGACGATATCTGTTTCGTGTTATTGCTCGTGGATATGAAGGCTTGGGCTATCGTGATGGCCTTGCTTAGATCTAGGGATTCGGCAGACAGCAGTTTGCAAAGGATGACCTCGTGGCCAATTCCAAGCACGATAAAGTCCGGCACATTTCCCTCAAGGATCCTGCAAAGTCGTACTGCCCCACAAGGCATCTTAGGTTGGCGACAAAACTCGCCACGTTCTGGTCCTCAGAGCGACAGTGCATGTAAAAGCGGTACCTAGCCATAAGGATGCTCTCCTTTGGCTTGAGATGTTCCTTAGCCAGCGTACACAGCTCTGCGTAAGATTTGTCCATTATTTTGACTGGTGCCAGCAAGTTTTTTAGGAGGCCATATACCGATGTCCCACATACAGTGAGGCAAGCTCAAACTGTTGTGGCCTTGGTCTCTTTATTTCAGACTCTAGAGTGAGGAAGCAGCATGGTGAGTCACCTTTTTTACCTGCTTGCCCCAGGGTGCACAGGTGACTCTTAGGTCTCCCACAGGTGTGCCCCCTGGTGGCAAGTCTTACATTTGGGATGTTGTGTATCTGTAAAGCATGCACTCTCATGTTCTGCCACCAGGGGACGCATCCCCTAAAGTTCCAAGGGATCCCAGCATCCCTTGGGAGCACTGTATATAAGCCGGCCCCTAAGGCCTGTTCCTCATTCTGGAGTGTCTTAAGAAAGACTGAGGTCACTGTTACTTTAACCTCCCTGTGTGCAGTCTCATCTGTGTTAGGAACACAACATGGATATGGTCTACACACATACATAACATAAGGTTCTACTCCTACCTGTCCCAATGCAGTCTGTACATCTGCAGCAACTGCTTCTCTTTTTGCCCCTGCATGATCCCCAAGCATTTATCCTGAGCTGGTCCACTTCCTTATATATCTGCTGTGTGTTGATGACATCACTTGCAGGCATGGGGTCAGTTTGTGTGTGTGTGTTGAAAACACCCAGTTCTACATCCCCCTCACTTCCCTTGAACCCGTGACTAATCAGCCTGTCTAATATTAAATTGTGGTTTAGCCCACAATTTCCTCCAATAAGACTGATGTTATTGTTTGTAGCCATCATTTGTATCCTTGCCCCCAACTGCATTCCCCTTTCTGACTGCTGGCTCAGGCTGAATCAGGAGTATGCAACCTCAGCATTATTGTCTAGCTAAATGTTCTGTCACATTTAAAGTTGCAGTCATATGGCTGGCATTCCAAGATTGTGGGCACATTATTGTATTAGTACCCAAAAAGTGTGTCTAATCCAAACCACTTCATCACTGTATACCTTTGTCACACACTTGTGAACATGAAACATCTTTTCTGTTTAGAAAACAAATAAATATAAATTATTTGGATACTGGAAAGTGACCAAAACTGTTTTATCATCATCATCACAGGCAGTCCCTTGAAACGAGGATGATTTGCTTCCAGGCCAAAAAGGGATGAGTTCACAGGTGTTTCAATGAAGGACCTAATATTCCAGGTCCCGAACTACATCTTGAAAAGGGTGGAAGATGCCTGTGCGTGGATTTTTTTAACGTGCAGTGGCCATTGCACACCAGTCATCACACGGGTTTGACAGAGCTAGGTCTTGGTCCAGTGGCTAGGATTACCCAAGACGACTGGAGACCAGCTCTTCTGCACGGACCTAGTGCACACACATATCGCAGTGTGGGCTGGCCCGTGCTGCCCCATTACAGAAACTGATTAACACCACATATAGGGGTTGCGATGTTAATCCAGGCGGAGTGGTAAATTTTGGGCCGACAAATGGTTTACGTCTGCCACTGCATAATTCATCAGCTGGGCCCTGAGTTTGGAGCGGAGTGCTAAGGGAGGCGTTGCACACCTCTTTTAGCACGCTAGGCAGGCCGAGCAAGTGAAAATCTCGAGCTAACGAGCCAGCCTTGGAGCGACCTAAGAGAGGCCTTGGGGTAAAAAAAAATCTGGAAACAGAACACCAAAAACATTCCCGATAAATAACTCGTGTCACCACAACATAAATTGCGGGGAAAAAAATCAATCACACTTACCTCAGGTCAACATTACTTACTTCACTGCGGCCGCTACAGCTTGGACCGCCAGCTTCCACAGGCGATCCCACCAGGGTGCTCCGTGCACCCTCGAAACTGGCACCGAATGTCCCGGCAGGGCGCTGGAAGCTGGCCGTCCACCTGGAAGTGCTTTCCGCCGCCATTGCTGCTCCTCAAGGGTGCTAACAGGGGCAGCAGAAGACCAAAAGTCCAGCCCCTAGAATTGGTAAAACATGCTCGGATCTCCTGTGGCATTGCTTGCTCAGAATTTTTTAAAATTGGGAACATGACTAAAAAGCAGAGGTGGGCCTGGTACAGTAACACTGAGGAGGCTGGACCGACAGAAGCTGGAGACAGGCGAAGAATCACGGTAAGCTGCTGCTAGCTCACACACACCACAGTACAGTTCATTTACCCCTTTTTTCTGCTTCCTTTTTGTTCCTCTTTCCCCTCCCTTTGCTTTCTCTTCTTCTCCTCCCTTCATGTTATTGGCATTTCTTCTTTATCACTATCTTATTTTCTTTTGCAGAGCAAGTGGACATAGAGAGGAGGAAGCATAGTTTCAACTGAGCCCAGGAAGTGTCCACCACTCACTTTCTGAGCGGGCTCTGCTGTTTTGGCCCTCTCTTTGCTCTTCTCGTGCAGTGCGCCTGATGCTGATCTTTTTGGGAACTTTAAAATTTGCCCCACAGTACTTTGAAAGTTATTTCTTCTGCACATGTGCAATGCTTCATCACATAGACGAATGGGGGCTGGAACATTGGCAGCTATTGGAACCAAATTCCAGAGGACAGGTTTCCAGATGTTAAGGCATTTTAAAGCAATACAAATTGGTGGTGTAAACAATGGGCCTTCTTCAGGGACACCACCAATCAGCTGCCATAACCGTCATCCACCCTTACTCGGCAAATGGCAGTCAGTGAGAAAAGCCAGGGAAAGGGATTCCCTAAACCAGGAGTTCTCAGTTCTGAGGAAGGATGCAACTTCATTCCCTAAAACCAAGTCCAGAACTACCTCCTCTCTTGTTGGACTTGTTACGTACTGGCAAAAAAAGTTCTCCTGAATGCATTTTATGAATTCTGCGCCCTCTATACCTTTTACACTAATTCTATCCCAGTTAATATTAGGGTAGTTGAAATCCCCTATTATTACTGCCGTATTGTTTTTGCCTACATATTTGCTCTTCTATCTCCCTCTGACTGTTTGGGGGTCTATAGTACACTCCCAGCAGTGTGATTGACCCTTTTTTGTTCTTCAGTTCAACCCATATGGCCACATTTGAATGATCCATCTAACACGTCATCCCTCCTCACAGTTGTAATTGTTTCTTTAACCAATATTGTAACCCCTCCTTTTTTATCACCCACTTTACCTCCAGCGGAATGTTTGATGCGAGTTTTGTTTGGTTTCTGGCTGCCCTTCTGAAATATGTTCTTTAGATAAACAAAGATCTAAAAGAATTAAAGATTTCAACAAACTTTAGACGTAAGAGGCAGAATGGTGTGCTGAATTTATCTTTTGTTTGAAGAAATGGAGTAAGTTTTCTGTGTAAATTAGGAGCTGATGTCTGTAAGTTGTTTGCAATCCTTGATGCAATCCCTGTTGTTGGGTTTTACATTTAATTAGGACTATTACAGCATCTAATCTTAAGGTTTCTGGGGTCGAAATTGACTATTGCCCCGGTTGGGGGCAGTAACCTCTCCGGGACCGGATGTTCTGCGCAAAGGTCCCACCCCAGAAGCAATATTGGGGTTACTGCCCCTCACAGGAAGTGGAGCGCAATGTCGCACGCTCCATTTTCATTCAGGGTGGGATCCGGGGTGCTACCCGGGCATATCGCGAAGCGCTACGCAGTCTCTTTGCATAGTGTTGACACGTTTCAATGCCCCTTCCTTTCCGTTAAAGGGGTGGCCACAGCCCGACACTGAAACGGAACCCCCCCGATAAGTTGTGAAGAAAGAAAAATGAAGGCATGCTCGTAGCGCACCTCACCTTTAACTTTGGCCCTGTAATGGGAGTGCGGTCCGGTTCACGATCCACGAGGCCGGTGCAGGCACTGCCTGTGGCAGCCTCACGTGGCGCTGGCCAATTTCCGCCGCATAGCTGAAACGGGCCACCGCGGGACGAAAAGGGGTCATCACCGGGGTGTAGCGCTAATAGATCCACGCCTCCGCTAACTCCCGTGCAATCCCCCCTTTACTTAGGTGTGTCGATGCCTTTGACAGTTACCGTTTGCAAGCTCCCCCCAAGTTGAACCCGTCACCAACCTTGTCACGGGGAGGCCATGTGCCCAGCAGACACAGCGATTGTGTCTTTAAAAAGGGTCATTGGAGGCGCTAACAGGAGGCACACAACACAGCCCCTCTGTACATTAGATGAATGTAGTCCCTTTTTATAGTGAAACCAGTGTTTCAATTTATGTGGTAAGTTATTACTGTAGCAGAAGGCAATTTAATTATTTTTTTTGGACAACAGTGATAGGTACGATGTTAAATGATTATTCTGGAAGAGAAAACTTGAGTTTTACTCTCAGATTATTATGTCAATGTAACCGCTTCAATAAGTTACTGCCTTGCAGAGGTATCTATTATCCTATAACTAATTATGAAACATAACTTGTATTATCAGTCACATAGTACAAAAGATTTGTGTAGTATTGGGGTGGAAGTGTGGCAGAACTCTTAAGTGATATCGAACAGTCTTTCAAATATTTTGTAATACCTTCTGATTGCTACAGTCTGGTTAAGTGTCATTTCATGACTTGCAATGGATAGTGCCAATTTCAATTGTAAAATATATCATAAGATATATCTGGCAAAAGAACTGGAGGAGACACGAGGAAACATTTTTTATACCGTGAGTTGTTGTGATTTGGAATGCACTGCCTGAAAGAGTTGCAGAAGCAGATTCAATAATAACTTTCAAAAGGGAATTTGATAAATACTCGAAGGAAAAAAAAATTACAGGAATATGGGGAAAGAGCAGGGGAGTGGAACTAGTTGGATAGCTCTACCAAAGAACCGGCGCAGGCATAATGGGCCGAATGGCCTCTTTCTGTGCTGCATTATTATATGATTCCATGATCAGTTACTGACTAACACATATATTTTAGTCTCGTCTGATGCAGAAACATTAATTATTGCAAACCCTTGCTTCTCTTAATTCCAATCCTGTAGGGGTAAACCAACCTCTGAATTCCTTGCAAAAGTACATAGAACAAAATCACAGTTATTGAGAGCACCAGTGACTTTGTGAAGGGCTCCCTTTCTCAAATACAATCTTGATTTTTTTTTCACCAAAGCTGCTAATTGCTGTAAATTTGCTGTCACTGAAATCTAATCTACTTAAGTGATACATAGCTTAGATTCCAGAGAAATGAGGATGTACAGTTCAGGAACATGGGACATACAGCCTAGAGTGCAGGAACATGGGGAAATGAAGCCTTGAGTCCAGGAACATGTGGACATACAGCTGAGAGTTCAGAAACATGAGGATGTAAAGCCTAGAATCATAGAATCATAGAATGCTTACAGCACAGAAGGAGGCCACTCGGCTCACTGAGCCTGTGCCGGCTCTCTGCAAGAGCACTGCAGCTAGTCCCACTCTGACGCCCTTTCCCCTGCAAATGTTTTCCCCACAGGTACTTATCTAATTCCCTTTTGAAAGCCACAATTGAATCTGCCTCCACCACAGGCTGGATTTTCCGCTGCTGTCCACCTTTGTTTTCGCCCCAGAGGGGCGGCAATGGCAGCGGTGAGCTCTTCTAGGCAGGCGGCCAGTTTCCAGCATCTTGCGGGGATTTTCGGGGCCGGTTTCGACGGGGCGCCCACAAGAAGTGAGCCGGTGTGCAACCCATAACTCCCCGCAGCGTGCCCTGGTGGGAACGCCTGTGAAAGCAAGTGTTCCAAGCTGTAGTGGCTGCAGTGAGGTAAATAATGATGACCTCAGGTAAGTGTGATTGTTTTTCTTTTATTTTTTTTTTGCGATTTATGTTGTGGTGGTGTGGACTATGTATTGGGAATGTTTTCGGTGTTTTTTTTTTCAGGTTTTCTTTTTCTCCCCAAACCTCTCTTCGAGCGCTCCCAGGCTGTCTCTTTAGCTTGGGATTTTCGCATGTTCAGCCGGCCTAGCGCCCTAAGAGAGGTGGGCAATGTCTCCCTTACCGCTCTGCCCCACACTCAGGGCCCAGCTGCCCAATTTTGCTGACTGAGGTACAAATGTTTTCTGGGCTCGACAAGGTGGATGCAGAGAGGATATTTCCACTCACAGAGGAATCTAAAACTAAGGGACATAGTCTCAGAATAAGGGGCCGCCCATTTAAAACTGAGATGAGGAGGAATTTCTTCTCTCAGATGGTTGTAAATCTGTGGAATTCCCCACCTCAGAGAGCTGTGGAGGCTGGGTCATTTAAGGCGGAGATAGACAGATTTTTGAGCGATAAGGGAATAAAGAGTTACGGGGAGCGGGCAGGGAAGTGGAGCCGAGTCCATGATCAGATCAGCCATGATCTTATTGAATGACGGAGCAGGCTCGAGGGGCCAAATAGCCTATTGCTGCTCCTATTTCTTATGTTTTTATGAAGCCCAGGATCCCGTGTGCTTTTTTAACCCCTTTGTCAACCTGCTCTGCCACCTTCAACGATTTGAGCACACACACCCCCAGGTCTGTCTGTTCCTGCATTCCCCATAGAATTGTACCCTTTAATTTATATTGCCTCTCCTCATTCTTCGTACAAAAATGTATCACTTCGCACTTTTCTGCATTAAATTTCATCTGCCACATATCTGCCCATTCAATTAGCCTGTCTATGTCTTCTTGAAATCCAGGTAAATGACAAAACCACAAACTTCACCATAGCTCACTTTCACCGTCAACCTTTCTAAATTCACCACTGCAAAAATTGTTCTGTTGAATACAACGGATGTAGTATCGGATAGAGCTACAGCTAAAGCCAGGACAAGTTCCCGATGTTGGGGAAGTCCAGAACCAGAGGACATAGTCTTAAGATAAGGGGTAGGCCATTCAGGACTGAGATGAGGAGAAACTTCTTCACTCAGAGAGTTGTTAACCTGTGGAATTCCCTGCCGCAGAGAGTTGTTGATGCCAGTTCATTGGATATATTCAAGAGGGAAATAGATATGGTCCTTACGGCTAAAAAGATCAAGGGGTATGGAGAGAAAGCAGGAAAGGGGTACTGAGGGAATGATCAGCCATGATCTTATTGAATGGTGGTGCAGGCTCGAAGGCTCGAATAGCCTACTCCTGCACCTATTTTCTATGTTTCTATGTTTCACGTTCTACTGCACTCCCACTACTTATTTTCATACGACCTCTATGAATCCATTTTAACAGAAAAAACAGACAAATTTGTTAAATGTGATCCCAAAATACGACAAAAAATGTTAAAATCCAATGTAATAAAGAGTAATTTAACTTATTCTGTTATCTTAAGCATTGGCCTTTGGTCGTGGGCCTTAGTTCAGGGCTGTTTTTCAGTTGTGCATTGGTTTTTCAGTGTCTGCTTTCTTGAAACTGTTCATCAACTTTTCAGATTTGTAGGGTGACATGTATGGACCTGAAGAATAAAACAAAAAAAAATCAGCCAGTTTTTGGCTAGCGGCAGTTTTTACCTTGATGGAGGAGGAAGTGGGACTTAAAGACCTGGTTCTGGAGCAACAGGTGCTGCGACAAACTTATGGTGCAGTCCAATCAAGGGAACATTTCTAAATTCCTTGAATTCATTTTCTTTTAGCTTCTTGCTCACAACGTACTGTTCAAATACTTTCAGTCTGGTTTCTGCTATGCCCAAAGGACGAAGACCCCCTGGTCAAAATTACGAATTGCTGTGACTGTGACCGTGTTGCATTATCCCTCCCGGTTCTTTCTTAATGTCAGTCTCCATCACTTCTCCTACCTGCATGGGACTGCCCTTCTGAGGTATTAGGTTCAGATTAAATCCACAGGACTATATCAAACTGTTGTGACCTTGGTCTCTTTATTTCAGACTCTAGAGTGAGGATGCAGTATGGTGAATCACCTATTATACCTGCTTGCCCCAGGGTGCACAGGTGACCCTTAGGTCTCCCACAGGTGTTCCCCCTAGTGGCAAGTCTTACATTTGGGTAAGGTCTACAAACATACATAACATCACTCCACCCCCCCAAAGTCTTATTGTGCAAGTTATTTGCAAGTTAAGGCGATTTGGCGCCCCGCGCCCCCGGGTCGATCGCCTGGGTTGAAGTCTTGACATGGTGGGTTCGTCATTGTGGTTGACGGCGAACTTGATCATGTTAGTGGGTCGCTGGGGGCCAGGTTCTTACAGTGTGGTTCCTGGTTATCTGTCGTTCGCCGTTTGGTCTCGTCCCACTGCATTACTCGTTAGCATGGTACATGGTTTTGCAATCAAACACTCCATTTTTGTCACATGCACTCCATTCCCCCCCTTGGCTAATGTGGTGCTAATGGCCTGACTGGGCCCTGAAGATGGTCTACATCACTTATTCTGATGTCATGTGGAGGGGCCGTGCACTTATGATGCATTCTCTGCTGATGGCATGCGGAAGGCTCGGTTCTGAGTGATTCAGTCTGGTGATTGCATAACACCCAGGATAGCCGGGTCTGTAGGGAGTCTACCGTGGCACACATGCTAGGTTTAGTGATTTGGGCACTGACCCTGAGGTCTAGCAATCCCAGGATGGCCGCAATGGCCTTGAGACTTTCAATAGTGGTGGGAGGCCTAGTAGTCCCCATGGACATTGGGCCGTAGTATGGGAGCCCTGAACCACCGACTGCGTGTAGCCACCCTGCTTTGCTTTGCAACGTTGGGATGGGTCTATCGTCTTTTTGGCAGATAGGTTGTCACATCCCGTCTGGCAGTTCACCTTTGGCAGGCGGTAACATGGGATCCTGGCTGGTCCAGGTCCTAAGCTGGGGGGCCGTTACGGTTGACCCCTCGCTTTCCAGCACTATCACGACTGCGAGTGAATCTGCAGGCTGCACCGTTTCCACCCCGGGGGTGGGCAACAATAGCCAACTGAGGGCATTAGTGCCATTCTCAGTGCCTGGCCCGTGACTGATCATGTTACAGTGCACAGACAGAGTTTTAGACATTCTCAAAACAACGCATCAATAATGGTGTCTCTGCTCTCCCAAGCTTGTGGGATGGGCAGCTTGTCTGACTCGAGCACATATTGGGACACTCTTTGGTATGTCTCTTTAGTCCCGTGAAGACAGGCTGCTGCTTTAATTTATTTGATACATGTTCAATCGTTTGGGGCTTGCCCGCTACTTTTGCTTGCTGCACAACACTCCCGACCCTGTGCGGTAACATCTCACTTGCTACGAATACTTTGTTAGATACATATACAACTGGTTGGGGTTCGCCCGCTTGCTGTACAACACACCCGACCCTGTGTGATAACACATCACTTGTTACAAGTACTTTGTCAGATACATATATGACTGGTTGGTGTTCGGACGCTACTTTGGCTTGTTGTAAGGTCCCTCCGACCCCATATCATGGTACATCATTGGCCGCGAAAGACCGCTCGCACGAGTTACATGGTGCACACAATTTTTGTGAGCGTGGTGAGTTCCTGGCCTTCACCGCGACCGCCCCTTTACCTTTACCCCAAACCCAGTCGTCTTCCTTGCTGGGCGACACATTCCTCCGTTCCATTGCGGCAACCTTCCTTGGTCTGGACTCTCTCTCGTCCCGTGGTCTGGACGCTTTTTCGTCCCGTGGTCTGGACACTCTCTCGTCCTGTGGTCTGGACGCTTTCTCATCCCATGGTCTGGACACTCTCTCGTCCCGTGGTCTGGACGCACCTTCGTCCCGTGGTCTGGACGCCTTCTCATCCCGTGGTCTGAACGCTCTCTCGTCCGTGTCTGTGATGCCGACTGCCATGATCTTCCTCCCTGGGTATTTTGCCTCTGGCGTCGGGAAGACGCATTTGGATTGTTTTGGCTGGAGTCCCATTCTGCATGGTCGAGCTGGAGCCTCTTCCATCGTCGCGAAGAGGTCGTTGGCTTTGGGTGGTGGGTACCGCGCCTGTACCGCTGCTCGGTTGAACTTTACCTCCTCGTGGTCGTGACGAGCGGCCTGTGCCTCAGGGATCTGCGCTTCAATGCTTGGTTCAGCTGGAAGAGGGGGTTTGCTCGGCCTTTGGGAAAGGGAGGCCTCATTCGCCGGAGAGGGTACGCAGAGGTCTTCCCAGTTCCATCAAATCTTCCCCATCCACCACCTGCCAAGCAGTGTTGGCCCATCACCTGAAACAATCCACAGTGGTAAATCGTGCACTGCTCCCTCATGGAATACTCTTATGTCCGCACTACCAATAACTGGTATCAGTTCCTTGGTTCAGGTACGCAGCTTTGCCTGAATCGGGATTAGCTCGGGTCACTTGGCTTCGTCACTCCACAATCTCTCGAAAGCCTTCTGGCTCATGACTGATTGACTCACCCTCGTGTCTAGTTCCATGGAGACTGGAGTGCCATTAAGTTCAACTTTTAACATTATCGGAGGGCTTTTGGTGGTGAAGGTGTGTATCCCATATACTTCCTCTTCATCCTCAGGTTCAATTCCTCCTCTTTTGTTCATCGTGATCCTTGCTGGATCAGCCTCCTCTCCTGACTCTGTCACGTGGTGAGTCAGAGATTGTTTACACATTCGCTGGAGGTGCCCCATTGTTCCATAGCCCTTGCACATATTATGCTTGAATTGACATTGATGGGCTGTATGGCTGCCCCCGCAGCACCAACGTGGTGGTAATTGATAAGCATTCACGCCCCATGGCGGACTCTGAGTCACTCTAGACCTAATTCTGGCCTCTGCAACCATGTGGGTCCTGCCCTGTGCCGTTCTGCCTGCTGCAAACATTATTTTATGTACGGTGCTCGCCGGTGAGCTTCGATTCTGTGACGATATCTGTTTCGTGTTATTGCTCGTGGATATGAAGGCTTGGGCTATCGTGATGGCCTTGCTTAGATCTAGGGATTCGGCAGACAGCAGTTTGCAAAGGATGACCTCGTGGCCAATTCCAAGCACGATAAAGTCCGGCACATTTCCCTCAAGGATCCTGCAAAGTCGTACTGCCCCACAAGGCATCTTAGGTTGGCGACAAAACACGCCACGTTCTGGTCCTCAGAGCAACAGTGCGTGTAAAAGCGGTACCTAGCCATAAGGATGCTCTCCTTTGGCTTGAGATGTTCCTTAGCCAGCGTACACAGCTCTGCGTAAGATTTGTCCATTATTTTGACTGGTGCCAGCAAGTTTTTTAGGAGGCCATATACCGATGTCCCACATACAGTGAGGCAAGCTCAAACTGTTGTGACCTTGGTCTCTTTATTTCAGACTCTAGAGTGAGGAAGCAGCATGGTGAGTCACCTTTTTTACCTGCTTGCCCCAGGGTGCACAGGTGACTCTTAGGTCTCCCACAGGTGTGCCCCCTGGTGGCAAGTCTTACATTTGGGATGTTGTGTATCTGTAAAGCATGCACTCTCATGTTCTGCCACCAGGGAACGCATCCCCTAAAGTTCCAAGGGATCCCAGCATCCCTTGGGAGCACTGTATATAAGCCGGCCCCTAAGGCCTGTTCCTCACTCTGGAGTGTCTTAAGAAAGACTGAGGTCACTGTTACTTTAACCTCCCTGTGTGCAGTCTCATCTGTGTTAGGAACACAACATGGATATGGTCTACACACATACATAACATAAGGTTCTACTCCTACCTGTCCCAATGCAGTCTGTACATCTGCAGCAACTGCTTCTCTTTTTGCCCCTGCATGATCCCCAAGCATTTATCCTGAGCTGGTCCACTTCCTTATATATCTGCTGTGTGTTGATGACATCACTTGCAGGCATGGGGTCAGTTTGTGTGTGTGTGTTGAAAACACCCAGTTCTACATCCCCCTCACTTCCCTTGAACCCGTGACTAATCAGCCTGTCTAATATTAAATTGTGGTTTAGCCACAATTTCCTCCAATAAGACTGATGTTATTGTTTGTAGCCATCATTTGTATCCTTGCCACCAACTGCATTCCCCTTTCTGACTGCTGGCTCAGGCTGAATCAGGAGTATGCAACCTCAGCATTATTGTTTAGCCCAGGACTGAACAACATTGCTTGCCTCTGCCCTTACCTTATCCCACTGCTGCAAAAACCCTTATTCAGACTGCTGAGCTCCTCCTTACTAGCCTCCTGACCTTTGCCCCATAAACTCCAAATTATCCAAACCTCTGCCACCCACATCCTGTCTTCCAGTGAGTGGCATTTGGCCATCACCTCCACCCTCATTGAGGTACACTGATCCCCAATAGATCAAATTAAAATATTCTCATATTATACAGCTTCACCTCACTCTACCTCACCTGCCTTCTGCAGCATTACATGCCCTCCCATGCTTTCTGCTCCTCTGACTCTGCACTCCGGTGCATTCCTTCCCCTGTCTCTCCACTATTACTGACAAAGCCTTTGGTTGTTTTGGTCTTACTCTCTGGAATTTCCTCCCTGAATTCCTTAGCTTTTCTACCTCCCTTCCCCATTTAAGAGCCTTCTCAAAATCCATCTCTTTGCCAAGCTTTCAGTCATCTCTCCTAACTCTCCTTCAAAGGATTGATGACTACTCCTTTTCTTTCTCTGTGAAGCACCTTGCAATGTTTTTCTACATTAAAGATACTATATAAAGGCAAGCTGTTGTTGTCTGCAGATTCATCCAGGTGGGAGGGAGGTTGAGAGCAGAAAGAGGGTAGGTGCCAGACTGTGAGCACTTGGAGCAGCTGGGGAATATTTAAGATAGAATGGGAGAACCGGGGGAAGAGTGTAGAGCACTTAGGGAAGATTTAGGAGCAGGGCAAACTGGGGAGAACATGTGGCAGTGTGAGGAATATTTGCAGAAGATCGAGAAGTGGAGTTCTTAAGTTGCCTTGGGATATGGAATTGTTTTGCTGCTTATGTGTTCTTCACATTGGACCACAGCTAGGTTAGGCTGTGGAGAATAGGATGTTAGCTGGTCTGGTGTTTCCTGGTAGCAGGGAGTGAGTGTAACTGATCTCAAGGCCCACTGTCGAGTATCTGGATGTGCCTGGGAAGGAGGTAGTTGTTGGGAGTTGTTAGAAAATGAGATTGGTAAGTTTAAGGATATGTGTGTGATGAATTTTCTGAATTATTGAACATTTATTATATTAGTGGTGAATTGCCCTGCTTTGCCCACAGCTGATTAATGAATGTAAGGTTTTTTTATAAAATATAGGATGGCAATGGAGAGACTTCAAAAACTCTTTCCACGGAGCAACCTAACAGCCAGAGCTTAAAACTACTAGTTGATATAAAATAATTGAATGAAAAATTCTGCCCAATGTGTGAACAAAAAACTTGATAACAGGAAGTAACGTTTGTGCACAGGAAATCCATGGCCTATGCAAGATTTTTAATAATGAGGGCTGAAAACTGATAGGATGTCCATCCTGGTGTAAGTGCGAGGACACAGTCGCTGGCGACCTCTGCCATAGATTGTGTTGGAATTTGCAGGGTCGGGGTGGGGGGGGGGGGGGGGCGGGGCGGGGGGGGGGGCGGGGCGGGGGCACCTAATATGCATGTCCTGGGCAGGTGCCTGTATGACTGGTGGTGTACCTAGAGTTCTGTTTCCCCGGTGAAGCTGCATACCGCGGCAGAAGTGACTAGATCTGGGAGGAGGTTGCTGGAATTCGCTCAAGAAAAACAAAGTTCAGACTCTTATGGACCCTTTTGTCAAGGGGGCAATAATTATATTCGAAGAAATACCTTTTAAGTCTTTGAAGATCCAGGCCATGGGTAGGCAGGCCCCACTTCATACTGTGGGGTTAGGCAATATTCCTGTTCCCATCAGACGTATGGCCCCCAGAATATATTAGGTACCTTTGAGGGCCAACTTTGGATGGATTCCCAATATAGGGAGTCCCCACTCCCAGTCCCGCCCTGGCTGACACTGTTGGTCTTGTACAGGGGGTCAGCAGGGGGTGGAAGTGTAAACCGGTATATCCAGTCCCGGCCTAATTCTTATCCTTCCAGTGCACTGCTGCTAGAGTTATGATGGAAACATGTTAGATGGGTTTAGGATTTTTGGCTCTGTTTTATTTTTAGGGATATATAATGGTTTGAGTAAGGATCTGTTCATGGAGGATTATATAGCATAGAAATAGTTTTTAGTCAAATTTGATTGAAAGTTTTATGACTGAAATGACACTTAGCTGGTCCTGGGATCTAATTGTTGCCTGAGTAAATGTTCTGGGATCTGATTAACTCTTGGTTTGGGAATATGATTGGTTGAAGTAAGAAGATGTGATTGGTTGGAGGGACAGTGGCCTCTGGTTCTGTGCTCTGATTGGTTGAAAGCAATGTACTGCACTATATTACACAGACTTTTAATAATGCAATGATATATAAACTGATAAATTAAAGCCCACCAAGCCAACTTAATTCAAATAAATGATATGAATCCTCATTGAAGCAGATGATTTGATTGCAATGAAAATATGGTATTTCTACTCTGGTTTTTGAACTAACTCTAAGGGGTTGAGATTCCATGGGGATTGTCCCCATTGGAGGAAGATCCATGGAAACCCCAAAGAAACAACGCTTCTCCGGACTCTCTGCGGATCTTCTGCCAAACCTATGATGAGCGATCGGGTGCAGCCTCAGGGAAATTCTTCCCAATGGCAGGAGTTTTTTTTACACATGCATTAGTTTATTGTAGCATAAGCTTCTTTTCAAGCCACAATACCTGCATTAATGCATGGCAAAGGTTACCTGGAATAAAGTTGATTTTCAAGTTTAAATATCTGTTTTCTGTAAAACGTAAGGATAATTATGGTCCATTAGTCTAACTGACGAGAAACAGTAAAAAGTGTTTTGTTCAACCACACTAACCCCATACATTACAATAAATTGCATACACCCAGATGGAGATATAACACAGCCATCATCTGCGGACATGCATCTCACTTTCCTTCCCCCCCTCCCCTTCTTCTCCCCACCTCTACCCCTTCCCCGCCTCGCTCCATGCCGCCTGGCCGAGGAGCTCCTCAGACGGTGCCTCATTGGGGGGGATGAAGGCAGAGGTGGTGGTTGCACAGGTATGGGAGCGGGGTGTGTGCCGTGGGGGCAACATTCACTGATCCAGAAGCAGGATCTTGGTCCTTGCTCTTATCTGTCGTTCGCAGTGGTGGTGCGGAACCTAGGGGTGGAGTGACGTGCTCTGGGACCACTGGGAGGCCTGTGCCAGCAATATTCCTGGCTATCGCCTCCAGGGCTTCCGCCATCCGTGGACCGTACTCAGTCATAGTGGCTAGCTGTTGGGATATGCCCTCTAATGCATCGAGGAGTTGGTCACCAACATTGACAGTCCTCCTGTACAACTGTACCATCTCTCCGCTCTCATGTCACGCTCGTGGACCAGACTTGCCACGTCCATGAAACCTCCGCGGGCTTGGCGCCATCCTGGGGCCAAATGGGGGGCCCTGTGGTGAGGTGCTTGGGGCCGGTACCTCCAGAGTGGAGGCGGGAATGACCGGAGGAGCACTAGTTGGCCTTGGGGTGGAATGGCTTCTGGAGCGTGGCGATGCAGGTTCCTCGAAGTCTGCGCTCTCATCCATAGAGAACAGACCCAGTGGATTGACGGGCAAGAATCGGAGTTCCTCAGTAGATGTAGGATCATCCGGTGAGACCGGCCCTGCGCCACCACCTTCTGGCCTCTGTGGTCTTGCCTGGGACCGCGCTGCTGGCTGAGCTGCAAAACACAAATGAGGTTATTAGAGGAGAAAGGGGTGCTCAGGTCACAAGGTGATTCCAGCGCTACACAAGCATATGCACGACAAAAGCACCACCGCTATCAAGATCATCACATGACCATCAACACATTGTGCATTGCAATGATTTTCATTAGGCCAGCATTATTTCTAGGACAATTTTAGAAATCATCTGTCATATACGATTGTTCGGATATGAATGGGTGTGCTATCTATTGACTTTACTCACGTCGCTTCACTTCAGGGTCTGCAGATGCTTCCGTGGCTGTCCGGGTGTGCTTCCCCACGAGTGCGAGCAACCGCTCCTCCATCTCAGTGATGTCATTGGGGACTGGTGGCCCCTCACCCATTCGCCTCTGCGTCGATTGCTTCTTCTGTAAAAGATGACAGGACGATATGGCATGAGATCATTGCATGATATCATTGCTAGGTACTGTCACAGAGACCGATACAACACATAACCGAAAGATGTAATCATGATTATTATGATAATTATCATTCTTTATCTAAAGACGTGCACCATGACCGTAAGCTTTGACTACAATATTCCCGATAAAAGTGAAAGACCTCACATCTGCTGATAGTCACTCATGACTGTTACAAATCAAATTATTTAAATACATAAGTACATGTAAATAAATGTAATACTTACTCTTGCGGATCCCACAAGGTCGTTCCATCGTTTGCGGCATTGGTTGCCCTCACGCACCTCGTTGGTCGCCGACGAGACCACCTCTGTTATCTCAGTCCATATCTTCTGTTAGGCCTTTGGGGTGGGCTTCCCATGCCCTCCCAGGGTCAAATCACCCCAGCGTGACTCGACCTCCTGCAGGAGGGAGGCATTTGCCTCGTCTGAGAATCACCTCGCTCTTTTGCGCCCTCCAATGTGCTCCTCTCCCACCTCACTGCTCTCACCAGTGTCAGTCTCCATAGCGTGCTGTGATGCCTCCTCCTCTCCCTCCATTATAGGCCAAATTCGGGCAAATATCTGGCTGGTAACAGCTAATTTTTGTTTCCCTATTTACTCTAAAGCTCTAAAGTCTCCCTCCTTCCTCCCAAAGCAACCACACCACACCCACACACGCCTTCAGTCCCTCTCAGGTCCCTCTCTCTCTGTCTCCTCTTCTGCGCATGTCATGATGACCCTTAACCTTCCTGAATCACGGGAATCGAGCGTTGCCATGCCATTGCTAAGGACGGCAACATTTTACGGCAGAAGGTCAGAGAGATTTAACGCTAACGCCTATTTCATATCGCTCGCAGTAATGCCCAATTTCAAAAATGGAAACTAGGGGCTTTGAGAATGGGTGACAAGCTGGCGATCTGAAAATCCATTTTTACTGCTCATGCCGGAAATACCGTCCCTTTTTGGGAGATCTGCACAAAAGTGTAAAATCTAGCCCAAAGACTCAGATATTCCTCTCCCTCTGTGACTAGATGCTATTCAGGCCAAGTGCACCCAAAGTGTGGTCGCACTGACCTGACCGAAACCTGTCTGGATTTGTAGATTCAGGTCGTTGACAAGGCCTTGTTGTGCTCCCATCAATCTTGCCCCTCGCAGTGGCCTGCTTCCAGAATTAGGCAGTGGAAATCCAGCCTCTCGGTCTGCAGCAGTAGAAATGGTTGCATGCTCCTGAGGTTTCTGACTTTCTGGTGGCACCCAGGCTCTGCTCTGCTCTAAGGTCTTCTTCTTCTGGGGCAGCTCACACAAGGTATCCAGCTGAACAGAATTTCTTGTAGGAAAATGAAGTGGAAGGTGCAGTTAGGCCCTTCCCTGCTCATTAACATATTTTGACATTATACTCCACCCTCCAGGGGAAGCCCCAGAGGTCCCTGGTTAACACAAAGATAGTAGAGACTTGCTGTAATGGGTCTTGAGCCTTTCATCCTCTCCTTTACATCTTGCAACAAAATGTTTCTCAGACATATGAGAAAGAGAAATATGAGCTATATATCTTTTGCAATGGTGCCATGTTCAGCTGTATGAGAATGAGGAGGAGAACCAAGGTGGGGGGTGGGGGTGGGTGCGGGGGTGCACGGTGGGGAAGCAGAGAATGATCAGAATAACGCAAATGATCCAGACAATATTTCTATGCCTGGACTGAGAAACATTAGAAATGCTCTTATATGACACACTTTCGCATGACATCGTATACTCTGATTCATCTTTCTATTATTCTAAACAATGTGCCCTAATTTCATACAAGCATGCATTTCCACTGTGAGACATGTTGATTGCAGCAAGATGGAAATATACCACAGCCAAAGTTGGAACGCCTTGGATCCTCCATTTCGATTTGTCATCATCTTAATCCTCTATCCCCCTTCCTCTTGGCCATCCAGTGTGTTTACCACACTATCACTAGTCCTTTGCCCCTGGGTGCTAATAATTGGGCTGGCTCTAGGAAGTGAGGAAATGAATGACAATGTAGGTGAAAGTGTTCTGGCAAGACAGCAACTGGAATGAGAGGTCATTACTTCCTCTATTTCATCACCCACATCTGGAGTCATCTACTGGGAGTACAGAATAACAAGAATTAATAAGAGCCCTCTCACCAGTAAATTCCCCTTCATACTTCATAGTGCAATTATTTCATTGTATCCATCAATATCCAGGTAGTGTATAATGCACAAAATGTTACAGACTGATTTACTTGGCAATGATTGGAGAATTTGCATCACTTCTCTTATGGAGTTCCCATAGAGAAAAGCGTAATGAGGAACAAGGAAATTAAATAAATACTTCGGTTCTGTCTTCACGGAAGAGGACAAATCAATTCCCAGAAATGCTAGGGAACGAGAGGAATTAAAGGAAATGATTATTAGTAAGAAAATAGTGCTGGAGAAACTAATGGGACTGAAGGACGATAAATCCCCAGGGCCTGATAATCTGCATCCCAGAGCACTAAAAGAGGTAACCATGGAAATAGTAGATGCATTGGTTGTCATCTTCCAAAATTCTATAGATTATGGAACAGTTCCTGCAGATTGGAGGGTGGCAAATGTAAACCCACTATTTAAAAAAAAGGAGAGAGAAAACAGAGAACTACTCACTGGTTAGCCTAACATCAATAGTAGGGAAAATGCTCGACTCTATTATAAAGGATGTGATAACTTAGGTAACTTAGGCATACTTAGATAATATCAATGGGATTAAACAAAGTCAACATGGATTTATGAAAGGAAAATCATGTTTGACAAACCTACTGGAATCTTTTGAGGATGCAACTGATAGAATAGATAAGGGAGAACCAGTGGATGTAGTGCATTTGGATTTTCAGAAGGCCTTTGATAAAATCTCATGTGTGAAAAATTAAAGCACATAGGATTGGGGGTAATGTATTGGCCATGGATTGAAAATTGGTTAACTGATAGAAAACAGAGAGTAGGAATAAACGGGTCTTTTTCGGGGTGGCGGGCAGTGACTAGTGGGATATCACAGGGATCAGTGCTTGGGCCCCAGCTAGTCACAATATATATAAATGATTTGGATGAGGGAACCAAATTTAATATTTCCAAGTTTGCTGACCACACAAAACTAGGTGGGATTATGAGTTGTGAGGAGGATGCAAAGATGCTGCAAGGTGATTAGATAGGTTGAGTGAGTGGGCAAACACATGGCAGATGCAGTATAATATGAATAAATGGGAAGTTATCCACTTTGGTAGGAAAAACATAAAGACAAAGTATTATTTAAATGGTGATGGCTTGGGAAGTGTGGATGTACAGAGGGACCTGGGTGTCCTTGTACACCAGTCATTGAAAGCAAACATGTAGGTGCAGCAAGCAGTTAGGAAGGCAAATGATATGTTGGCCTTCAGTGCAAGAGGATTTGAGTACACGAGCAAGGATGTCTTATTACAGTAATGTAGGGCCTTGGTGAGACCGCACCTGGAGTATTGTGTGCAGTTTTGTTCTCCTTACCTAAGAAAGGATATACTTGCCACAGAGGGAGTGCATCGAAAGTTCACCAGACTGATTCCTGGGATGGCAGGACTGTCGCATAAAGAGAGATTGGGTCGACTAGGCCTGTATTCACTAGAGTTTAGAAGAATGAGAGGGGATCTCATTGAAACATATAAAATTTTGACTGGGTTGGATAGACTGGATGCGAGGAGGATGTTTCCCCTGGCTTGGAAGTCTAGAACAAGGGGTCACAGTCTCAGGATACAGAGTAGGAAATTTAGGACCGAGATGAGGAGACATTTTTTCACTCAGAGGGTGGTGAACCTATGTAATTCTCTACCACAGAAGGCTGTGGAAGCCAAGTCACTGAATATATTTAAGAGGGAGATAGATTTCTAGAAACAAAAGACATCAAGGGGTATGGGGAAAAAGCGGGAATATGGTGTTGAAATAGAGGATCAGCCATGATCATATTGAATGGCGGTGCAGACTTGAAGGGCCGAATGGCCTACTACTGCTCCTATTTTCTATGTTTCTACATTTCTATTCTTCACAGAGAATGCTTGCATTGCAGGATTCTCCAGGGATATAATGTAACTGTTCCTTGTGAAAATGACTGTACATTTCATGTAGTTTACATGTTTATATCATTAAGTTTATTACAGTACTTTTCAGGTTAATATCAGTAAATAGTCTGCAAAGTTTAAAACCTAAATGAATGTCAGCTTGCTGACCCCGTGAGCTCATTAAACTTCTTGCTGCACTGGAGAGGAGCCAGGGAGTTGGGGAGTTAGCACTCACGGCCTGTGCCACCTTCTTCCACATGGTCTTGCCTGCGATGTTGGCACAGCTCTTGCAACCACTTCCAGTATTCTCCTGTGCCTACAGCCGGTTCTGCTTTAAGAGCAATCCAGCTTTAAATATAGCAAATGCGGCCTTACTAATGCTTCCTCCTCCCCGCCCCGTATACTTCCTGGTCTCCAAAGTGTATTGCGCCAATTGCTGGTGGGACTCACACATTTGTCCTGCCAAGTATTTTGAAATGAGTTGAACCTACAATTTCAGCATCGGGAGCGAAGTCCTGCCCCACCACACTTCCTGTGCCAGATCACGGCTCTTGGACTTTTGGAGCTTTAGTGTATTTATTACTTGTGGACCATGTGGTTTTTATTAAAGCAGCCTGACCCTATGTTACATTTTTCCCTCCGGGGAGAACACAATCCAACTAAATTGAATGAAACATTTTTGCCAGTCAGACAGGGCCAGTGTCTTGTTACTCAATGAAACATGTACCTCTGCATGCAAATATCTGTGTGTGCCATATGAAGAAACATATCAATGAAATAATCATGAATAAATGACTATAATAAGCTAATCTTGGAAGTAACAGAACATGGCTCAGTGTTTCAGAAATTTCTCATTCTAATGGATCGTAGCATATTTGAATTATGGTTTTGCAGCAAAGGGTCCTGTTCTAAAGTCCTTATATTATATTTGAAACCACATATTGTACAGTTTCTTTATTTGTAGTCTGACTTTCTTTGTTTCTGTAAACTGAAATAATAATATTGCAAGGAAATATTACTAACATTTGGGCTAGAAATTCGCCACCGTAACGATTGATTTAGCACCATTTTCTGGCGCTAAAAGTTTTTTTTGGTGCTAAATAAATTTAAGGCCATTTTGCTAGTTTTGCCAGTGGTGTAATGCTGTCATTAAAAAATAAGGGCCGATTTTTTTTAGAACCTTTTTTGTGATGTCACTCGGCTTCAAAACCAATGACAACGCCATTTTTGAAAGTTTCCCCAATAAGGACATGTTTAAGGACAGTGTTAAATACAGATTTGAAAAAACTTGTCTTACCTGGTCGAGTCCCATCCAAATTGGCGTTAAGGTGCCATCTTGGGAACGAGAGCTTCTGCAGAAATGTACTGAACAAACTCTCATGGTTTTGAAAAATCATTGTTTTTTTTTAAACATACATTTACAACAACCAAAAGGTGGGCCTCATATGTAACACATATTCGCCTTTTTAAAATAAAATCTACTCGAAATCATTGGAAGAGGAAGGCAAGACTTACCCAAGTGCACTGAGACCGGGGAGGAGAGGTACTTGCCCAGGGGGAGGTGGGAGCCGAGCGCCAAGCTTGCGTCCGGCCGAGGGAGCGATCCTGCCGGCCGGCGCGCCGACCCTGTGTGCCTCCATGCCGAGCCTGGTGAGCAGCGGAGACGGGACGGGAACAGTTCGGTGGTGGTCAAAATCTCTACCATCCACAATCGGGTCATTGGGAATCCTTCTAACTCAGGGTTTTCTGAGGTAATTCCACAGATAGAATTTCTCGTTTTGAGGCAAATGCTTCTCAAATGATGAATAAGAATATAATCACAGTGACTAAGGACATTAGTGAACCGATTGAGGAGAATGAACTTCAAAGGGCACATCCGTCTGGGTAATCAGAATATCGTCACGGTATTCCAGCTAAACCCAGAAAATGTTGAGGGAATAAAGTTAAATTTACTCCAATAAATATTACTAACAACTTGTTTAAGTGGAGTGAAGAGTATATCTTAAGAATAGTGGGAATCAGTGAATAAAGCCAGCTATGATAGCAAATACTGCTTCTATCGATAATACATAGTGAAAGTGGGCTACTACATAATAGGTGTCGTGAAGAACAATGTCTAAGGAAGTATGAGCTAAGACAATTCGTGACAGTCCCAAGATTTACAAACGTGTGAGCAAGCTTTCTCTGAGGCATTCTGAATGGCATCTGTGCAGGAGGGAGAGAGAAACATAGCTTGCTTTTAAAACGATTCTTAAGGAAAATTATACTAAAGAATAAGGAATTTTTCAGTCAGAGTAATCTCCCCACCTGCATTTTAACTTTAGAGCCTCAAGTATATGCTTCAAGTTTTGGGCATGCGCAGAGCGGGCGTTATTTTTAACGCAAAAAAAATGATCTCCGTCCTTAAAAACAGTGGTATTTTAACACTACGCCAAAATTTAAAAAACTTTTGGCGAAACTTAAGCCTTATTTTTTTGCCGTTATTTCAGCATTAAAAAAATGCCCGTTATTCACAAATAATGTGGAATTTCTAGCCCCATATACTTACTTGTACTCATCTCCATGTGTTTATTTTTTCAAGTCAAAGGTACAGAGTAAATCTTTATGTGTATGCTCTGAACGTGGATCTTTGCTTGACCGAAAAATTAATCAGGAGTACTGAGAATGGGGTATTGCCAAAAGTCAAAATTACACTCACCAGGTCCAGATAGTATGCATCCTAGAATACTGATTTTGTGGGTCCAAGATCTTCCCCCACTTTTCTGTGAGCTTTTGACTCTAAAGATAAAAACTAAAAATTATATTGTAATAATCCTTAATTACACGAGGACTAATCCAGGGATGCTGTTCCCACAGAATGCATGCTTATGTTCCAGAGATACACCTTGCTGAACCGGATGACTTGGCCAAATGTCCCTTTTGTGGTGCACCAAATTCAGCGAGCTGCAAAACTTTCAAATATTAGCAGGCCATGCATGTGCAGTGTCCCATTACACCTCTTCATTTTAGACAATCCTGTGTAAATTGACCCCATGCCAAAATCAGTGATATTTTTCACCTAATCATTTCTCAGGACTGCTTGCTCATATAAAAAAGGTACTGCTGGGATTCCCTTCTTTGGTTGGTTGATTCTTAAAGATGTGATTGAGGGTTTAAAATTGCGCTTAAAGTTCTGAGGACAGTTTTTCACTCTTGGGTTCAGTTGTATCAAACAACTATCAATGGTTCAACAAGGCGGCCCACCACCACCTTCTCAGGGCAACTAGGGATGGGCAATAAATGCCGGTCTTGCCTCCGATGCTCGCATCCCAGAAATGAATTTTAAAAAAATGTTTCTGTCACCCTTGCGCACATCAACCATTTGATCTCGGCAAAGTTGACTCATCGATGGCTCATTAACATATGTGGCAAATAAAGTGCATTTTGTAAACAAGTACTGTTTTCAGCCAGCAGTAAAAAAAATAGGTATCCACCAGCTGAACAGGCAGCTAAATTCCATTAAGAAATTTAAAATAAAAGGGCTGATTTCCCCGATTGGGTGCTCTTGGGGAAGAGGAGTGCCCATAGGAAGCACTCTTTGAGAAACCATGGACTCACAGCCCTGATCTTCCTTCCATTTATTTAAATAGCTTGAAAAGCAAGACTAGTGGGTCCATGACTTCCCAACCAGTAATCGCTGAGTTGTCACTTCTTGTCGGGAGTGCCCAATTGGGAAACCCGTCCATTAAAAGCTTTTCTGATTCAAAACAAGACCAATCTCTGATCTTTCACAGGGACCAAGGCTCAATTAATGACATGAGCATACTGAACAAGATGTTTGGTTTACATTTCCACCTCTAAAGCCACTGTTCTGAGCATCAGTACTGATGACATTTCACACGATCACAGATGTACATGTCTGATCGAAAGCCCTCTGAGGTACACCACAGAATCACATTTTTCATGTTGTTAATTATAGGCTACTCGTAAAATGATGACCTTCTACAGAAAGTCAAATATCCCCTATTTTCTGTGAACCATTACATGATTAATTAATGGTATCTAATTAGTGGCAGTTGTGCTTCCACAGACACATCAGCACAATTCCCAACTGATGAAATTTAAGCAGTTTGTTTTTAGTTACCTATTTGTCTCACAAAAGTAAAGTGAATTCAATGTTCAAGCAAAGTGTTACGGAGAAAAATTTGATATAACAGGCCTTTTTGATGGTTTTTGAAATCTTTTGATCACTGTAGAGTATTTGTTGTCATCTGTTTTTTTCTCTTTCTCTGTCCCTTTTACTTACAATATTCCCTGCGATTACACATTTCTGTTACTCTCTTAGCTTCAGGAACTTTCTCTTTCATTTAGTTTCACCATATGGTAGAATGTGTGTGGAGCCAGAGGAGCTGATAAAGTGATGACGGGGAAGGTGCAACAGTGGCCAATGTCTAGCAGGGGATTTTATGGGATGCTCTTTAATTATATATTCATGGAAAACTCTCTGCCTGGATTGCATCTGGCACTGGGGTGAGACAGGAAATTGCATACATCAGCAGCCCTGCTAAAATTTATGTGAGAAAATTGATTAGAATTTGAAAAGAATGATTAATGTTGCAGCTATTAATTTCAGCTTATTCATAGGCTGTTTTGGGTTGGCAATATCCAACAGCTGGCTCCAGCAAGCAGAAGATAGAGTCCGTGGGCAAGCGATGAGGTGCTGCCACATGGAGATGACCTTGACTATCAGTGGCAGTTTCTGCAACGCAAGTTGGCTGCAAATGTTTTTGCACTAGATATCACACATCTGTAACTGGCTTTGTGATGCCCAGAATCTATGAAAGAAAGATTTACATTTATATAGCAGCTTTCATGACCACCGGACGTCCCAAAGCACTTTACAGCCAATGAAGTACTTTTTGAAGTGTATTCATTGTTGTAATGTAGGTGTGATATCTTCACAGAGCACACACACACAGCTCTTAAGATTGCAGGCTCTCAGTCCGGAAGCTACCTGTCTATTTATTATAACTCTGCAGCTGCAGTACACAAAACGTCCACATCCACAGTGTGGCGCTACAAGCATTACAAGGTTACAGACATCACAGTAGGAAACGCGGCACAGCAAGCTCCCAGAAGCAGCGATGTGATAATGACCAGATAATCTGAGTTTTTTTTGTGATGTTGATTGAGGGATAAATATTGGCCAGGACACTGGGGAGAACTCCCCTGCTCTTCTTTGAAATAGTATCGCTTTAACCGTAAGGGCCACATCTAACTCCCTCTTGAATATATCCAACGAACTGGCATCAACAACTCTCTGCGGTCGGGAATTCCACAGGTTAACAACTCTCTGAGTGAAGAAGTTTCTCCTCATGTCAGTCCTAAATGGCTTACCCCATATCCTTAGACTGTGTCCCCTGGTTCTGGACTTCCCCAACATTGGGAACATTCTTCCTACATCTAACCTGTCCAGTCCCGTCAGAATTTTATATGTTTCTATGAGATCCCCTCTCATCCTTCTAAACTCCAGTGAATACAGGCCCAGTCGATCCAGTCTCTTCTCATATGTCAGTCCTGCCATCCCGGGAATCAGTCTGGTGAACCTTCGCTGCACTCCCTCAATAGCAAGAACGTCCTTCCTCAGATTAGGAGACCAAAACTGAACACAATGTTCCAGGTGAGGCCTCACCAAGGCCCTGTACAACTGCAGTAAGACCTCCCTGCTCCTATACAAATCCCCTAGCTATGAAGGCCAACATACCATTTGCCTTCTTCACCATCTGCTGCACCTGCATGCCTACTTTCAATGACTGATGTACCATGACACCCAGGTCTCGTTGCACCTCCCTTTTTCCTAATCTTCCACCATTCAGATAATATTCTGCCTTCGTGTTTTTGCCACCAAAGTGGATAACCTCACATTTATCCACATTATACTACATCTGCCATGCATTTGCCCACTCACCTAACCTATCCAAGTCACCCTGCAGCCTCTTAGCATCCTCCTCACAGCTCACACCGCCACCCAGCTTAGTGTAATTTGCAAACTTGGAGATATTACACTCAATTCCTTCATCCAAGTCATTGATCTATATTGTAAAAAGCTGGGGTCCCAGCACTGAGCGACACCCCACCAGTCACTGCCTGCCATTCTCAAAAGGACCCGTTAATCCAGACTCTCTGCTTCCAGTTTGCCAACCAGTTCTCTATCCACATCAGTACATTACCCCCAATACCATGTGCTTTAATTTTGCACACCAATCTCTTGCGTGGGACCTTGTCAAAAGCCTTTTGAAAGTCCAAATACACCACATCCACTGCTTTTCCCTTGTCCACTTTACTGGTTACATCCTCAAAAAATTCCAGAAGATTTGACAAGCATGATTTCCCTTTCATAAATACATGCTGACTTGGACCGATCCTATCACTGCTTTCCAAATGTGCTGCTATTTCATCTTTAATAATTGATTCCAACATTTTCACCACTACTGATGTCAGGCTAACTGGTCTATAATTACCAATTTTCTCTCTCCCTCCTTTTTAAAAAAGTGGTGTGGCATTAGCTACCTTCCAGTCCATAGGAAGTGATCCAGAGTCGATAGACTGTTGGAAACTGATCACCAATGCATCCACTATTTCTAGGACCACTTCCTTAAGTACTCTGGGATGCAGACTATCAGGCCCTGGGATTTAATGGCCTTCAATCCCATCAATTTCCCTAATACAATTTCCTGCCTAATAAGGATTTCCTTCAGTTCCTCCTTCTCTCTAGACCTTCGGTCCCCTAGTATTTCCGGAAGGTTATTTGTGTCTTCCTTCGTGAAGACAGAACCAAAGTATTTGTTCAACTGGTCTGGCATTTCTTTGTTCCCCATTATAAATTCACCTGAAACTGACTGCAAGGGATCTATGTTTGTCTTCACTAATCTTTTTCTCTTCACATATCTATAGAAGCTTTTGCAGTCAGTTTTTATGTTCCCAGCAAGCTTCCTCTCATACTCTATTTTCCCCCTCCTAATTAAACCCTTTGTCCTCCTCTGCTGAATTCTAAATTTCTCCCAGTCTTCAGGTTTGTTGCCTTTTCTGGCCAATTTATAGACCTCTGCCTTGGATTTAACACTATCCTTAATTTCCCTTGTTTGCCACGGTTGAGCCACCTTCCCCATTTTATTTTTACTCCAGACAGGGGTGTACAATTGTTGAAATTCATCCATGTGATCTTTAAATGTTTGCCATTGCCTATCCACCGTCAACCCTTCAAGTATCCTTCGCCAATCTATTCTAGCCAATTCACGTCTCATATCATCGTAGTTACCTTTCCTTTTCAGGACCGTAATCTCTGAATTAACCGTGTCACTCTCCATCTTAATAAAGAATTCTATCATATTATGGTCACTCTTCCCCAAGTGGCCTCGCGCAACAAGATCGCTAACTAGTCCTTTCTCATTACACATCACCCAGTCTAGGATGGCCAGCCCTCTAGTTGGTTCCTCGACATATTGGTCCAGAAAACCATCCCTAATACACTCCAGGAAATCCTCCTTCACCGTATTGCTACCAGTTTGGTTAGCCCAATCTATATGTAGATTAAAGTCACCCATGATAACTGCTGTACCTTTATTGCACGCATCCCTCATTTCTTGGTTTGATGCTGTCCCCAACCTCACTACTACTGTTTGGTGGTCTGTACACAACTCCCACTAGTGTTTTCTGCCCTTTAGTATTCCGCAGCTCCACCCATAAAGATTCCACATCATCCAAGCTAATTTCATTCCTTACTATTGCCTTCATTTCCTCTTTAACCAGCAATGCTACCCCACCTCCTTTTCCTTCCTGTCTATCCTTCCTGAATGTTGAATACCCCTGGATGTTGAGTTCCCAGCCTTGGTCACCCTGGAGCCATGTCTCCGTGATGCCAATTATATCATATTCGTTAATTGCTGGCTGCGCAGTTAATTCGTCCACCTTATTACGAATGCTCCTTGCATTGAGGCACAGAGCCTTCAGGCCTGTCTTTTTAATGCCTTTTGAATTTTGCTGTAATGTGGCTCTTTTTAATTCTTGAATTGTGTTTCTCTGCCCACCACTTTTACTTTTCTTTTTTCTATCTTTTGCTTCTGCCCCCATTCTACTTCCCTCTGTCTCCCTGCATAGGTTCCCATCCCCCTGCCATATTAGTTTAACACCCCCCCCCCCCCCAAAAGCCCTAGCAAACACTCCCCCAAGGACATTGGCTCCGGTCCTGCCCAGGTGCAGACCGTCCAGTTTGTACTGGTTCCACCTCCCCCAGAACCGAATCCAATGTCCCAAGAATTTGTATCCCTCCCTTCTTAACCACTCCTCAAGCCATGTATTCAACTTAACTCTCCTGCCATTCCTACTCTGACTAGCACATGGCACTGGTAGCAATCCTGAGATTACTACCTTTTGAGGTCCTACTTTTTAATTTCGGGAGCAATTGTCTTACCTCAACTTCACCGATGACCAATGCTTGAGATATCTTTGCTTCACTAATGAGGTCATGTCTGAAATCCGCCAACTGCTGCAGCCAAAACTGCAACCTTAAAGCAGAGCAAGAACTGCATTTCCTGTGGTTGTCATGTTGACCGTGGCTCTTAACTTTTATGTGTCTGGCTCCTTCCAGGCCGCTAATGGAGATATAAAAACATCTTGCAGTTTGCAGTACACTGCTGCAAAAAGGAGGTCTCTATACTCAGAGAGACAGCTTAATCTCAGTCTCTCTTGCCAGAGACAAGCAGGTGCAGTGAGCATGAGGAGTTGCATGGATTTCAGGCTTCCCCATGGTGCAGGGTGGCATTGACTGCACGCACATTGTCTTATGTGCACCTCATGTGAGCTCTGTCATTTTCCTGAACAGAATGGGATTCCACTCCTTCAATGTACAGCTGGTGTACAACCACAGGCAGTGCATCATCCAGGTGAATGCCCGTTATTGTAGCAGTCCTCTGTGCCGCCTGTATTTGAACAAGCACAGCAAAGCAAAGGGTGGCTACTGGGCGATAAGAGTTATCTATTCATGACATGGCTCATGACTCCGGTCCAGAACCCACGCGCACATGCACAGCAGATGTACAGTGACAGCCATGCTACCACAAGGAACATTATAGAGCTCACCATCGGCATCCTCAAGCAACGCTTCTGCTGCCTGGACTGCTCTGGAGGAGCCCTGCAGTACTCAGCTGAGTGGGTATCAAAATTTGTGTTCGTATGCTGCATGTTGCACAACCTTATCATTATGAAGGCACAGCCCTTTCCACCAGCCGTGAAGCTGAGGAGCAGAAGCATGAGGAAGAGGAGGAGGAGGAAATGGAGGACAAGGAAGAGGAAGGAAGGTTACAACATAGATAGCCACTTTTTACCTGGCCTGTACATGATGAAATAATTAATGATACCAGAGAGAGGACAGCAGGTTTGTGCTCCAAGGAGCCACTGTCACTCTCCTGGGGCAGCGCCTCAGCTATCCTAGTGCTCAGATTGATGTACTGTTTTGATGGCCTGGAAGTCTCTTTAAACAGTGGTATCCAGAGCCATGATGACACCAGTCTGCACTTCCACGGCAGCACTCAGACCTTTGATGGAAGCAGTTTGCGCTGCAGTGGAAGCTGAGACATCGGCCATCGGACGCTGCACCATGATGGGTTCCACATGTGTGCTGATGGAGGTGACCACGCATCCCATGTCAGAAAGGATGGGCTCAAAGCTCTGTGTAAAGCATTATGCCAAGTTAGTGCTGGACTCCTCGATACTCCTTGACATTGAGCGCAGGCTTTCTGGCAGGCTTTTCAGTACACCAAACATTTGGTTATGTACATCCTACAACCTTCTTCTGTTACCTGGGCCATCAAAATCCTCATCTGAGTCCTTTGCAGCAGAACTAGTGTGTGACCTCTCCCTCCGGTGAGCTGGCACCTGTGCTATCCTTTCTCCCTGCCCTGGTTCCTGCACTCTTGTGCCGGGTGTCTCACCCTGTGCAGATACCTCCTGTATCCTATCTAAATTGCGCACAGTGTCAGTATCTGATTTGGTGACTGTGATATCTACCAGTGTGTGCGAGCTGTGAGTTGGGGGGGCGAGGCTTGCAACAGTACTAAGTGTGTAAGGGTGAGTTAAAGCATATGAATTGAAGGGTTGAGCACTGATAGAGATTGGGGATAGGTGGGTGATGGGGGTGCAGTGAATTGAGCAGTGGATGAGGCTAGTGTTGCAGTTGGTAGGATTTGAAGATGAACTCACTCACCTTGACAACTTGTGTGATATTGTGAAATGTTTTCCTGCACTGCATTCCTGTTCTAGCATTGACCTCCGCTACTACTTGTTTCTACTGCCTCCTGAGCATATATCTGGAGGCCTCCTAACCCCCTGGTGGATACAGGATCTCTCTCCTTCTTTCCATCTCTTGCACCAAGACCTCCTGTGCAGTGTCTGAACACCTTGGTGCATGCTCTCTTGCATGTTCTGCCATTGCTCAAGGTTTCAGAGCACAGATTCAGTTTTCAAGGGACTCCTACCACTTCTTGCAGCCACCTACAAGATCCTAGAATTCCCTGCCTAACAGCTCTGTGGGAGTATCTTCACCACACGGACTAAAAACAATGCACCTCCCCTTTAAGTAGCATTAGCCAGTTGCCACTTGTAATATCGACCCTCCTGGTGATTCACGCAGCCAATGAACAGCATGGGTAGCTCTGGTTGCATGCAGCATTCTTGTAACGCAATGAATGGCCGTGGCTTAATTGTGTATTCTGATTCCCATGTCCGTTTTCGGGGGTTAGCCAATTTCACCCCCGAGGACTGTTCATCCCTCATTGAGCTTCACTTGCCCCTTCATAAGAACATAGGGCTGGAAATTCATCAGCCTTCTGCCGCGTTTTTCAGCAGTATTTTTTCGTTTTGGGCAGAAAACGGTGCTGCGGGCAATTCATTGAAGTCTTCCGCCGGATGTTTTGAAATTCCGCTGGGGAGTGGACCGCCGGCGTGCAAAACTGGAAAAAGCACTTCCGCCCAAATTTGGTCATAGCGGTGACCTGTAGATGGGGAAAAAAACGCAGAGGAAAAACCTGTCAGAGCAGCCCTTGGAACAGTGGTAGGTATGAAACCCTGCAAAAAGGTCAGTTAAAATTTTTATTTTTTAATTCTTTTGCAGTGATTCACTAGAAAAAGGTCTTGTGAATGTTTTGCGATGTTTTTGGGAGGGAAAATAAATTTTGTGTTTTTCCCCCTCTCTAGGCCCAACTCGCAGCGGTAATCAGCCTGAGATTAAAGTTAACGAGGATCGCAGTTTCCGCCGCGAATCCTCGTGCAATGCTGATTTTTCCTGCCGGGCGGATTTTTCCCCATTTTTTCATAAATCTTCCGCAGCGAAATCATAGCGGAGTCATAGCATTGTTTTTGGCGATAAACCGGTAGTAGCGGTTTTTGATGAATTTCCAGCCCAATGTAACAGAAGTAGACCATTCAGCCGCTCGAGCCTGTTCCTCCATTCAATTAGATCATGGCTGATCTGTACCTTAACTCCATTTACCTGCCTTTGCTTCATATCCCTTGACCAAACAAAAATCTATCGATCTCAGTCTTGAAACGTTCAATTGACCCAACATCCACAGCCTTTTGGGGGAGCAAGTTTCAGATTTTCACTAGCCTTTGTGGGAAAAAGTGCTTCCTAAATACCCAGCTCTAATTTTAAGATGATGCCTTCTTGTTTTGGATTCCCCCAACAGAGAAAATATTTTTTATGTATCTATCCTATCGAATCAATTAATCATTTTAAAGACCACAATTAGATCTTCCCTCAATCTTTTATACTCAAGGGAATGCAAGCCAAGTTTAATTTCAGATGGTCAAAGTTTGCACCAATTCAAACGTGGCCTAAACAGACAGAAATTATGCTAGGTTTCATTTCAATGTGTCATATAGTATTTAAAAGAAGCTTTGGCTTATTTTTATTGAAACCCTTTTAGGCCTGTGTAAAGTGCATGCTGGAAAATCATACTTGGCAATTGGCATGAAAGTGATGCAGGTCCAGCTATATGGTTCTTATACAGATTTTCTAGTCGCCAGGGCATGTTCTGCTCCTGCACCACCAGCCTTAGGTACCAGAAATTCTAATCTCTTCCTTCTATGCTCAGTTCTTGTGTCTCTGCTGCTCTGTTTAGGTCCTTTGGTACTCTTGAACATTACCTTATTTGTGTAACAGCCTAGATAGATCGCACATAAGAACATAACATAAGAATTAGGAACAGGAGTAGGCCATCTAGTCCCTCGAGCCTGCTCCGCCATTCAACAAGATCATGGCTGATCTGGCCGTCGACTCAGCTCCACTTACCCGCCCGCGCCCCGTAACCCTTAATTCCCTTATTGGTTAAAAATCTATCTATCTGTGATTTGAATACATTCAATGAGCTAGCCTCAACTGCTTCCTTGGGCAGAGAATTCCACAGATTCACAACCCTCTGGGAGAAGAAATTCCTTCTCAACTCGGTTTTAAATTGGCTCCCCTGTATTTTGAGGCTGTGCCCTCTAGTTCTAGTCTCCCCGACCAGTTTTATTTTCTAATTTGAGCTCAGTCTCTCACTAGCTGTACAGGTAATAAGATGCATTGGATGCAAGAATGTTTATTTCAGGTTTTAATAAGTTGCATACAGATAATATGAAATTCAGTTGTGGCTAGCATTAGTCCATTTATTTGCTTTAAGTCTTGCTCGACAGAACCTACAAAGCCAGGCCTGGTTGCATGGTTTATCAAGTGTGATTCTGGCATGGCCTGTTGTAGTGATTGCAAATCTCTTTCTGGGTCTTAAATACCTTTTGATTTACTCAGTTCTGTCTAGCACTCCATAAAAACTTTGTAACAAAAGGAGGGGGTGGAACGTTGTTAGACTGTGACCTGACAGAAGCAAGCTATGGAAATCTCAATACAGCATGAGGGTATAACTTCTGCATTCTATTTTAAACGCAATGATTAATGTGCTTGCATTAAATTCTTGTCTGTGCTATTTTATTGCAGTTGTTAACCAGTTTCTTTTTAAATTAGCAATTTAAAAGAAAATAGTGCACAAAGAGAATTAAATTACTTGGTTTAGTTGACAAGGTCGAAACAAAGAATAAAGTTAGAACAGAAAGTAAGAGATCACAGGCAATGTGGAAAAAATCCCCAGAATGAACAGGAAAACCACAAAGCTGCGAGTCAAGGAGCTAAAGATAGAATCATAGGGGTGCAAATTGGTATAAGTCCCACCCACAGCCGTCGAGGTTCCGCTGCAAGATTGGTCCCGGCGGTTCCCCCGGCGCACTGGCCTATTGCCCGCCCATGCCAGAGGCTGGAAACCTGGCGTTTCCCCAGCGACGACCGACTAAGATCGCCCTGCCACCCACCAGAAGGATCGTTGGGGAAAAGCTGGTCTGAGCTGGCTGTGAGTCGGGCGGCAGGGAGGATCGCTCAGAGTGCTACAGTGCTGCACTTCCCGGATATCGTTCAGATGCTGCAGCATTATCAGTGGCACATAAATAGTGAGGTGATGGACCTTAAGCCGCCCAGAGAGAGTTCAGATATGTCACTCCCTATGACTCCGTTGAAGGGAAGCTGTGGTAGAGGAAGCGGCAATGAGTAGCGGAAGATGGTAAAGGCTCAATGGAGATGCCCTGCAAAAATTTGGAGACCATTTCACGAGGAACCTATTTAGTGACTGATTGTGACTGCGCAGATGGTATGAGCTTATGCCAGCGTTATTAAGCGAAAGTTATAAGATGTCAAGCTATGGCAGATCGTTGCAACTGATACTGAGAACATCATGACATGTGGTGCGGAAGAGGGGAAAATACATATAATAAACTGCAATGTAGCTGATGAATAAGTCATCTCAGGGGTGGCACTCTGCCATGTTTGGGGTCTTAAAAAGTAGTTTGACCTGCAAGCCTTAATGTGTGCCCTCTAAGTAGTTCAAGTGACTCTGATTGAATGGCAGCCTTTCGGCATTGGTGACCCTTACTTGTCGTGTCACAATGGCCTGATCACAGGACTCAATATACAGTGGAATCATATGTGGAGGGCAATATATTCCTAATACAGCAGAGCACCTGAAGGACAGCTGTGTGTTTCTCACAAGGCACCACACATTACATGGAAATGAGACACTGACCAAGAGAGGGTGAATATTGTGACTGTATTTAAAAATGCATAATTATGAAAGTGACATAACCTTATAACATTCATGAACATCACCACCACCAACTCCCACCACTCGACCTGCTACCATCACCTCTCATCCCCAGTGGCTGACAACAGGGAAATTCCTCTGTAGTTGCCGCAATCGGACTTGTCCCCTTTTTTAAAGATGGTCACGATTACTGCATCTCTGAGATCTCCCGGCATGCACTCCTCTTTCCAGAAGAGAGAGATGAGGTCATACATTCGTGCCAATAATGCCTCTCCGCCATACTTTAGTGACTCAGAGGGGATTCCATCTGCTCCCGATGCCTTGTTGTTCTTGAGCTGATGGATGGCCTTTTCTACCTCGTGCAGGGCTGGGGTTTTTATTGAGATGGTGGCGGGTAGCATGCTGTGGGATGGAGTCGAGGACGCTCATGTCAAAGGCAGAGTCTCGATTAAGGAGATCTTTAAAGTGCTCCTTCCGGCAGGTCCTGACTGCCTCAGTGTCCTTGATGAATGTCTCCCCATTCTTGGCCAGCAGTGGGGTGGGGCCTTGGGTGCTTGGGCTGCAGGTGGTCTTGACTGCGGAGAAGAATCCCCGCACATCATGGCTGTTGGCCAGCTGCTGAATCTCCTGTGCTTTCTCTGCCCTTATGGTCTACAGGGCTGTAGTGATACCCACCCTCCTGTATGGCTCAGAGATGTGGATCATATTCAGTAGACACCTCAAATCGCTGGAGAATACCACCAACGATGCCTCTGTAAGATCCTGCAAATCCCCTGAGAGGACAGACGCACCAATGTCAGTGTTCTCGATCAGGCCAAAATCCCCAGCATCGAAGCACTGACTAGACTCGACAAGCTCCGTTGGGCTGGCCACATTGTCCGCATGCCGGACACAAGACTCCCAAAGCTTTACTCGGAACTCCTACACGGCAAGCGAGCTCAGGTGGGCAGAGGAGACATTTCAAGGACACCCTCAAAGCCACCTTGATAAAGTGCAACATCCCCACTGACACCTGGGAGCCCCTGGCCAAAGATTGCCCTAAGTGGAGGAAGAGCATCTGTGAAGGCGCTGAGCATCTCGAGTCTCGTCGCCGAGAACATGCAGAAAACAAGCGCAGGCAGCGGAAGGAGCGCGCGGCAAACCAGATTCCCCACCCACCCTTTCCGCCAATGACTGTCTGTCCCACCTGCGACAGAGACTGTAATTTCCGAATTGGACTGTTCAGCCACCTGAGAACTCACTTTGGAAGTGGAAGCAAGTCTTCTTTGATTTTGAGGGACTGCCTATGATGATGATGATCTTCCCCCCCCCATCCCCCGCCATGATGTGAGGCCCATCATCCTCTTCTTTGACCCGCCTTCAAGACAGCGTCCTGCCCCTCCCCACCTCTGCTTGAGCAGCTTGTGCAGGAGGGCAACCGGATCTCTGCAGACGTGTACGCCTTGGAGAGAAGGTAGGGGGCATGACTGAAGGCAGCAGCATCTCTGGCTCCTCTGGATCTGTCTGCCTTGAGGGTGTGGGGTCAGGGGCTTGCACGACATGCCCAGAAGTCATTGCCTGCCTCATCGTCTCAGCAGACTGGGTGTTGTGCTCCACTGCACTAATGAGCCGGTCCATTCGGTCAGAATGGTGCTGAGCGAGGGATTCGATGTTGGCACCTATCCCAACCATGGTCTGCAGCAGCTGGCGATCTAGGTCGATGCTCATCCTCGATAACTGGACCATCTCATGAATTTCTGTGAGCCGTCCTGCAACCTCAGCAGCTTTTTGGGTCCATGTGGGTTGACGCACCTTGGTTGGGTCGCCTCCACGGCCTCTGCGCCTGGCAGCGCTTGGAGGTGTTGCGTCCGGTTCAAAGCCCATGAATTCTGAGCCTGACGCCGAGGTTCTCTAGACAGGTGGCACACATGGCAGGAGGCTGGTGTCATCCTCTTCTAGCTCCTCGACGTCAAGGGGATCAAAGATGGGCCCTTCTCCCTCCTCTCTCCTCTTCTTCGTGACTATGGGTGACGGAGGTGAGTGTGGTGGTAATAGGTGATCTTTTGGGGGGGTGGAGGACAGAGCCCATTTCTTGGGCTGGGGACAATGTTGGGGTGGGAGATGCTGGGGTCACACTCCTCCTTTGCGTGCCAGAGGTGGCTGGTGTGAATTGATCAGTGCTGTCCGATTCACCAGCTGCAAGTAGAGGACAACATTTCAGTCTATAGGAGGGGGTGGAGGTGGTTGGTCAAGCTGACATGTGAGCCATCTCATCTCACATTGTGCCATCAGGGAAGTTCCATTTTTACATGGGCACACCAATAATGGCCGACAAACTGCGTTAAAACACATTTGCCTTGACATTGTATGCCCTTTCATGCCATGAACATTACTCGCACCGGAGATTATTATAACCCTACCATGGATCTGCATCACCCTTTGTGGTTGCAAGGCAGCAGTCTCCCACCAGTGTCAAGGCTCCTCCAGGCTGCTCAACTCTATCACCTCTGCTGGGTCCCCTCCTGTTGCACTGAAGCTTGCTGCCTTGGAAGTATTTTTCTTCTACAGAAAGAAACTTTGCAGCGATTACCCCCTTTGCTCATGCCCCACCCACACACACACATCGGGGGCATAACCTTTTGCAGTTGTATGGAAGGGGTCCCATAAATGTTCACTCACTCTTGCTGATGCCACCACATCATTCCAACGTTTCCTACACTGGTCTCTATCTCGCTCAATGTTGCCCATTGAGGACACGGCCTCACCAATGCATCTGTATTGGGGTGGTGGAGATTTGCCATTACCATCCCGGGTGAGGTCTTTATACCTGCGCTCCACCTCTGATACAAGCTCCTCCAGTTCCTCATCATTAAATCAGGGAGCTCTGGGCCTGGTCTTAACAGTCTTCTTTGATGCTTTTTTTCCACTCATGTTAAATCACTTAAGGAATGGCTTATGAAAAGTTTGCAGCTCTGTGTCTCCTACACTCTCCCCTATACAACTGGCAGGTGCAAGTGAGTGATCACCATTTAAGTGCATGCGCAGATGTCCCAGCAGCTTCAATCGCAGCAAAACTGACGTCGGCTTGCTAATAGAACTACAGAAAACCCCACCAAATCTCGAGCATGCGCGATGCAAGGCCTCCAAAGTTCTCCGATTCGAGAGGCCTGCACCTCCTGCCCACTGATGCCGCCACCCACTAACGCCCAAACCCACCCGCCGACTCCCGCTGTCTGCCGCTGACGCCCACAATACTGAGACAAAACTGGCTCCCGACTGGACCCAGTGGCAGCGGGCGCCAAAAAGGAAGATGCTGCCCAGGGACCGCCGGGAAATGGGCGGGTCTTGCAGGTCATCAACTTTGGGGCCTCAGAATGGTTACAGCATGGAAGGAGGCCATTCGGCCTTTCGAGCCTGTGCCGACTCTCAGCTAGTCCCACTCCCCTGCCCTTTCCTCATAGCCCTGCAAATTTATTTCCTTCAGATACTTATGCAACTCCTTTTTGAAAGATAAAATTGAGTCTGCCTCCACCACCCTTTCAGGCAGTGCATTCCAGATCTTAACCACTCACTGCGTAAAGTTTTTTCTTACGTCGCCTTTAGTTTTTTTGCCAATCACCTTAAATCTGTGTCCTTTGGTTCTTGACTTTCTGCCAATGGGAACAGTTTCTCTCTATCTACTTTGCTGATGGCCACATCAACAAAAAACAAATGCGCTTCACCTGTTTCCACCGAATTCACATCAGTAAGAAGGCAACAACATCAACTTGTATTTATATAGTGCCTTTATCATCATAAAATATCCCAAAGCACTTAACAGGAGAGTTATCAAACAAAATTTGACATTGAGCTACATAAGGAGGTATTAGGGCACACTATGGAGGTAGGTTTTAAGGAGCATCTTAAAGGAAGAGAGGTACAGAGGCGGAGAGGTTTGGGGAGGGAATTCCAGAGCTTAGGGCCTTAGCAGCTGAAGACTTGGCCATTAATGGTGGAGCGATTAAAATCAGGGATGCTCAATAGGCCAGAATTGGAGGAGCACAGATATTTCAGAGAGTTGTAGGGTTGGAGGAGATTCCCGAAATAAGCTGGGGCGATGCCATGGAGGGATTTGAAAACAAGGATGAAATGGACACTTTGCAATGTGTGTGAAACCAGTAGGATATGTAAGTATTTTCTTTGTGTTTCTTTAGTTGCTGCAGTAAAGGTGAAACTTTCTGAGCAGCCTAATGCACAGTGGGAAGCTTATCAAAAAATCACCAGTGTATCACTCACAATTTTCTGCCCATTAATGTCATATTGCGGGCAAAGCACTTGCAGTTTTCCAGTAAGTTGCTTGCTAGTGGTGAGACCTTGACAGTGACACAAGGTCTTGGAATGAGAGTATATTGGTCTAGCTTTTATTTAGATAAAGCTAAGAAGAAATTAACGAGGTTTGCTATTATTCCTGATTTTGCAATTGGCAATGCCCCTGAATTAGGGGGAGAGACCCTTAGTTTGAATAAGTGTTGCCAAAGGAGAGTTAGCCTTCAGTAAAAACACAAGGGCTAGATGATTGCATTGATTCAGTAGATTACCTCACTCCAGTCACTTAGGTCCATCTAGGTCCGGCTGAAAATGAAGCTGTTTCTTGGTGTTATGTCTTTAGATGCTCTGATAATGACTCCACGAGGCAAAGTATTGCACTTGAACTGTAGTGACCTTAGTCCATTTAATATAACTCCAGAGTGAGGATACCACATGATGGACTTCCTTTTATATCTGGGTACCTGTGGTGTACAGGTGACCCCTGGGCCACCACCCTCTGGTGGTGCCAGCATAGTGTATACAGTGTGAACCTTATTGATGGTACCTCCGGTAAACAAGTGTCCATCTTATGCAACTATACAGTGACTACACAGAGAGTATGGGCCCAAGTTTTGGGCCGCGCCTAGAACGGCGCAGCCCCGACCTGGACGCCCGTTTTTCGCACCACAAAGTGCGCCTAAAAAAAACTTACAGATTCTCCGGCTCCCTGCAGGTCCTCTTGAGTCAGGCGCGGCGCAGCACAAGCTGTAGGGGGCGGAGCTAGGTCCCTGCGCAGAAAACAGTGCCGGGACCTCTGCACATGCGCGCTACAATGGCCTCACTGGGGCTGCGTGCATAAGGCTGCCTCCCACGCCCAGCTCCTGCTTCCTCCCGACCCGACTCGACTCCTGCTTCCCCGCCCCCACCCCTCCCCGGACCGGACCCGACCCCACTCCCACTTCCGGCCCTCCCCGCCCCCCCGCTCCCAGACCCGACCCGACCTCCCTCCCACCACTCCGCCCCGACTCGATCCGCGCTCCCGACCCCGCCCCCCCCTCCACCCGGACCGGACCTGACCCAACCTGACCCGCGCTCCCCACCCGACCTGACCTCCCTCTCCCCTCCCTCCCTCCCTCCGACCCGAACCGAACCGACCTCCCTCCGCCCCCCCGACCCACGCTCCCCCCGACCCGACCCGCGCTCCCGACCCCTGACCCCGGACCCGACTCGACCCAACGCCACCTACCTGTAAATCTGGTGCTGGGGACGGGCCCTGCCCAAAGTCTTGGGCTCGGCCGGTCCCGGCCCATTCAGCCTCCCCCCCCTCTTCTCCTTTCCCCCCCTTCTCCTTTCCCCCCCTTCTCCTTTCCCCCCTTCTCCTTTCCCCCTTCTCCTTTCCCCCTTCTCCTTTCCCCCCTTCTCCTTTCCCCCCCCTTCCTTTCCCTTCCCTTCCCCTCCCCTCCCTTTCCTTCCCCTCCCCTCTCTTCCCTTCCCCTTCCCTCCCTTCCCTTCCCCTTCCCTCCCTTCCCTTCCCCTTCCCTCCCTTCGCTTCCCCTCCCCTCCCTTCCCTTCCTCTCCCCTCCCTTCCCTTCCCCTCTTCTCTTTCCCCTTCTCCTCTCTCCCCCCTTTCCCCTTCTCCTCTCCCCCCCTTTCCCCTTCTCCTTTCCCCCCTTCTCCTTTCCCCCCTTCTCCTTTCCCCCTTCTCCTTTCCCCCCTTCTCCTTTCCCCCCTTCCTTTCCCTTCCCTTCCCCTCCCCTCCCTTTCCTTCCCCTCCCCTCTCTTCCCTTCCCCTTCCCTCCCTTCCCTTCCCCTTCCCTCCCTTCGCTTCCCCTCCCCTCCCTTCTCTTCCTCTCCCCTCCCTTCCCTTCCCCTCTTCTCTTTCCCCTTCTCCTCTCCCCCCCTTTCCCCTTCTCCTCTCCACCCTCTTTCCCCTCCTCCTCCTCCCCCTTTCCCCTCCTCCTCCTCCCCCTTTCCCCTTCTCCTCTTTCTCCCCCTTCTCTCCCCCCCTTTCCCCTTCTCCTCTCCCCCGCCTTTCCCCTTCTCCTCTCCACCCCTTCCCCTTCTCCTCCCCCTCTTCCCCTTTCTCCCCCTCCCCTTCCCTCCCCCCCTTCTCCCCCTTCCCTCCCTCCCCATCCCTCCCCCTTCCCCCCCCCTCTCCCTCTACCCCCACCCCCCATCTCCCTTCCCTCGCTGTCAGAAACACAGGCACTGATAGACAGAGAGTGAGAGACACACACAGACAGACAGACAGACAGATAGAGACACTGACAGAGACACACTTGGGGGGGCATCCCAGCACGCTGTTGGAGGGCTCCCGGTGCTGCAGTCGGTAAGTAGAAAATGTTTTATTTATTGATTTAAAAAAAAAATTATTTCTTATTAATTTTTTTGATTGATTTATTGGTTGATTTATTGATGTTTTTATCATGTATTATTGATGATGGCTCTTTATTTGTAAAACTGAAGTGTTTAATGTTTGTAAACTTCTCTTTAAACCCCCCCCCCCCCATTCTCTACGCCTGATTTGTAACCTATGCCTGATTTTCTAAAATGTAGACAAGGTTTTTTCGAGCGTACAAAAATCTTCACTTACTCCATTCTAAGTTAGTTTGGAGTAAGTTTTCACTGACGAAACTTTGAAAACAGGCGTAAGTGGCCGGACACGCCCCCTTTTGAAAAAAAAATCTGTTCCAAAGTGAAACTGTTCTAACTGACTAGAATTGGAGCAAACTAAATGCCGAGAATTCAAATTTCTAAGATACTCCGTTCTACACCAGCTGCTCCAAAAAATCAGGAGCAACTGAGGCCGAAACTTGGGCCCTATATCTATAGTATACATATATAACACTTGGCGTCAGGAACAAGGTGAAGGTTAGGATGTTCATCATCTTTGCAACTATTTCTTGTGAGGACCATAATGCACTGCATCAACCTAGGTTGGGAACTACTGCACACACTGGAAGGGATCATTTGAAACGTTGTGCACGACCATTGTCCTTTTTTACACACTTTCTTCGTGTCTAAGCTGCATGGTAAACTACCTTACAGCAGCTGACAAACAGCAGGGTGTACAGGCTAAGGTGCTCCTCTGTTTTAGGGGTATGCTCAATCAGGGGAGCAGCCACGGCTGCAGAAAATAGCTGTTGTCCATTAAGAAAGATTCACCCAGTATTTCATGTCCTTTGAATAATGCTGGCACCTTGGAATGCTGCACAATAAAGGCATCATGTTTTCTTCCTGAGTGCACATAATAATGTTGTGCAGTCAGGTACCACCTCAATGGTGCTTGAGTGCAAAACTTTTTTGTTCATGAAGGCAATGGGGTAAATATGAAGAATCCTGATGCCCACAATAACCTCACCTGTTACTTCTCAGTGTAGCTGTCGATCCTAAGCCCAAAAGTAAGAAGTGTTTAGGCTAGGCCTCGCTTCGTAAAAATATTAAGTGTTATTGAAACCTCTCCAAATACAACTGTTGAACAAAGCCTGAGGCAAGAAATTGATCCTACTTAGATAAGACTGATGCGATACAACCAAAGCCGTGCAACCATGTCTCTCTGATGCCCCTTCTTCCACCTAAGATTGCCACTTGGTTTGGAGCAAGGAACATCAGAAAAATGTACTATAATAAAAACAGAAAATGTAGGAAATACTCAGCAGGTCAGGCAGCATCTGTGGAGAGAGAAATAGTGGTAACGTTTCCGGTCGATGACCCTTCATCAGAACTGGAAAAAGTTAGAGATGTAACAGATTTTTAAGCAAGTGTAACACCTTAACTGTGAAGTGAATGCTGGGAGTGTTGCTGGATGTTTGCAAGGCTTTGACTCTGAAAGGAAGGCCTCTGAGAAGACCACTTGCTCCCAGTCCTGGGGGTTCGAGTTGCAGTCCCCCTTGGGCTGCAGCATGACATAATGGAGCAGAGGCAGCAAAGGGGACAAGCTGTTTGCAAAGGGAGGGGGCGGAGGAAGAACTGGAGGAGGAAGAGGAAGAAGCAGAAGAGGAGGATGGAAAAGAGGAGGAAGTGGAAGGAAGGAGGCAAACCCAGACAGACCCTTTCTAGACGGGATATCTGGGATCGAATCATCCGCCCGTGGTACCAGCGCAAACAACCCCAAATTCCCTTTCAACATTACCTTCCCTCTGTTACTGACCATCACAGTGTCCTCTTGGCCACAATGCTGAAATAAAAGCCATCACAAAGCAAACTTTTCAATCCAACTTTATCCATATAAGCATCCAATATCAAATCAAAAAATCAACTAATCACCCTTGTACATTCCCTTAGTGAGTGTCTTGCATTTGCCTTTAATATAAGAACTTAAGAAATAGGAGCAGGAGTAGGCCATTTGGCCTCTTGAGCCTGCTCTGCCATTCATTAAGATCATGGCTGATCTGGTCCTGGCCTCAACGTCACTTCCCTGCCCGCTCCCCATAACCCTTGACTTCCTTATCTTTCAAAAATCTGTCTTATCTTCACCTTAAATACATTCAATGACCCAGCCTCCACAGCTCTCTGGGGTAGAGACTTCCAAAGATTCACGACCCTCTGAAAGAAGAAATTCCTCCTCATCTCCATTTTAAATGGGCGACTCCTTATTCTGAAACTATGCCCCCTAGTTCTAGAATCCCCCACGAGGGGAAACATCCTCTTGTTTATCCTATTCATGTTACGCAGTGCTACCCCAGTGGCTGCAGCAAGGCTGGTGGATGGCTGCTGACTTTCAGTACATGAGACTGCAGGACAATCTCGAGGAGCTGGTGGCTGGGAGTGTGAAATTGAATTACGGTGTTTCATCTTCTTCTTCCCTCTCCTCGCCCTCTTCTTAGCCAGCCACTGCCTGGGCAGGTTGGATTTGTTTGGTTTGTAAAATGAGGAAGGTTGTGTTGAGGGGAGGACAGGAAAGCAAGAAGTGCAAGTTTACACCATGTGAAGCTTGTACATCAGAAGAGGTTGTGGGATGAGGAGAAAGTGGGATGTGAGAAGGAGGATAACATATGAGGATACCAGCATCTTGTAATCTTTCAGTTCCGTAGCCCCTGCCAAAAATGTCCAGCACCATCTCCTCATGCTTGGTAGAGATTGTTGATAGGTGATGGGAGGGTAGACATTGAGCAATGTGGAGGCTCGTGGTGCAGTTGGTAGAAGACAGTTTTTGAAGATGCATTCACTGACCTTGACTACTGGTCTGACGTCATGAAACTTCTTTGGGCACTGGAACCAGGTGATACTGCTGGCAGTGACTGCCTCGGCAATCTGGTCCCACATCCTTCTTTCTGGAGGGCCTCCTGGCTCCCTGTGGGTAGAGGACCTCTCTTCCAGTGTTCACTCCTTGCACAAAGCTAGAGTACTATGCCTGAGTCCCTGGGTGCCCTTTCTCTGGCCTGTTGAGCCATTTAGGTTAGTGCTGAAGCACTTTTAACAGTTTTGATCACTGAAGGCAGCTTACCTTTAAGAGGTGCAGACTGCCTTTAAGAGTTGCTGGCTGAGCACACGGTCTGCAATTATAATTAGCAGACAGCATGAAGTTGATATGCTGCCTGAGCTCCTTTGAATGGGCGTGGGAATATCGCGCATCACGGTGCCCGCAGCTGTTTTTCAGCGGTATTGAATTTCACCCCATAGCTCTTTCTTTCTTCAAAGAAAGGCCATTTGTCCATAATAAAAGCTAAAGCTAATTACTATTATATATTTATAATTCATGGTCATAATCATGGAGAGCACCATTCTTATGAAGGCCATCCAACATCAAATTGAAAGGTAATTGTTACATATCGATTTTACTGTATTTATTGCATGTTATACAAGATGGGATATCTTCATTGATTGATTTCACATTCACAGATGTCACTCAAACTTGTCTCAACCTTTCAATTTGAAGACAGCTGAAACACTCCCAAACATAGGCCCTGATTTTAACTGTCCGCACCTGGGGGAAACCAGATCGGTGGGGGACAGTTAATTTAACGGGTGTCAGTTACCCCCACCGATCCCGCTTCCTTCCTGCCATGTCCCTATATTAACCTGCTCCTCTGGGCCGCACAAGGAAGCCTTGGCCTTCCTTTGAACTGGACTACCCCCGCCATCCCTGATCCCAGCTAGACACACCTCCATCCAAATATCTGCTCCACCACCACCCCCCCCAATCCCCGGCCCCGATCCCCAGCCTTCACCCCGCCCACCCCCCGCCTCGTGATTGCGAGCCTCCACCACCCTCCCGATTGCTAGCCTGGAGCTGATATTCCCTTCCGAGTGCTGGGGAATGTGCCCATAGTTCCCCGGCTCCAGCTTCCTGCAGCTCGATTTCCATCCTGTCCGCCGGCCAGGTTGTCAATTTGGCCAGCTGCTGGGTGGAAGGCGGCCCAACCATATTGTAATGAGACCCTGCTGTTAAGATCGGTGGGGCCTCCACGTCCCCGACCCTGCCGGGTTCCTTGGCCGATTATGGGCTGCCCCGCCCCCTCCCTGCCTCCATGTTAATATCGGGGCCATAAAGTCTGAAAATAAGATTCCTCACATAACAATAATATTCTATAAGACCCAACCAATGACAAGCTTTGGATTGCAGGATGTTTCCGGAACTCCTTCAGACATTATTTATGCATTTGGGGATTGAAAACAATTTCTTAAGTTTGTGTTTATGTTAAATGGCATATTAACCCCATCTTGTCAACAGATTTAGAAGTACATAACTTCAAATACGAGGTAGTAATGTAACCAGGGTGAATTAAATGACATTTTATTATTGAGGTGAAGAACATAAGAAAATGATTTTTTCTGTAAATTGGTAACAACTTGGGGAAGCAGAGGTGAAGTGTGATCCACCCAGAAACACATGGAGGAATTTTCCACTTCTGCCTGAAAAAGGCTCATAGCCAATGGAACTTGCAGCCAGTCTCAGGAGGCCCAAACCATTTCTGAGTTCAGGACTCACTTGAATGAAGTCGGCTAGCTGTGGGTGCTTCGCTGCATCTTGTCTGTTGTGGCAGGGCAGGAAACTAGAACATAAGAACATAAGAAATAGGAACAGGAGTCGGCCACATGGCCCCTCGAGCCTGCTCTGCCATTTAATAAGGTCATGGCTGATCTGATCAGCTCCACTTCCCTGCCTGCTCCCCATAACCCCTTACCCCCTTATCATTCAAGAAACTGTCTATTTCTGTCTTAAATTTATTCAATGTCCCAGTTTCCACAGCTCTCAGAGGCAGAAAATTCCACAGATTTACAACCCTCTGAGAGAAGAAAGTCCTCCTCATCTCTGTTTTAAATGGGCGGACCCTTATTCTAACATCATGCCCTCTAGTTCTAGTCCCCCCCACCTCATCAGTGGAAACATCCTCTCTGCATCCACCTTGTCAAGCCCCCTAATAATCTTATACGTTTCGATAAGATCACCTCTCATTCTTCTCAATTCTAATAAGTAGAGGCCCAACTACTCAACCTTTCCTCATAAGTCAACCCCCTCATCCCTGGAATCAACCTAGTGAACCTTCTCTGAACTGACTCCAAAGCAAGTATAACCTTTTGTAAATATGGAAACCAAAACTGCACGCATATGCCAGGTGTGGCCTCACCAATACCTTGTATAACTGTCTAACTCCTATGTTATGCTGACCGGCAGATCAAGCCTAGGGAGCAAGGAAGCAGCCAACTAATTGTGAGGTGAGCATCGGCCTGCAGCAGTCTGCAGTATTTCTTTCTCTGGATCCAACAGAAACACTCCTGCTCCTCTTGGCCCAAAAAATGTACTGGGCCTTTTCTGGAATGACCACCAGTGGTCCCTTTAAGGACTGTTAGTTCAGCCTCCTGTCCAAAACAGATGGGCATGTTGCTTGTGCATTTACAAGCTTTCCTGATAATTGCATCAGGCAGAGCTTGCGTATCCATGGGGTGGTCGAGGTGTCCTCACACACTCCATTCCGCCCCCACCAACCCCTGATAAGCAAAGTTTCCGCTGCACCCAAGGTGACGTTACGGTGCCGGAGCAAGTGCAGCTCCCAGGAAATTCCTAGGCATGATATCACCAAATTTCCTGTACCCCTCATTTGCATGGGGTACTTGCTGGACCTACTGGATGGGGGCAGACTTGAGACGTGCAAGAAATTAGAGGGAAGTATTTAGCCTGAATGGCCTGTTATGAGTCAGTTTGTTGAAGTTCATGGTTATGGATTTAGGAAGAGCTGTTTCAATTTGATGTCTGTGGTGAGTTCTGAGTTTTGTTATTTAAAAGAGCTGTCAAAAATGACCTTAGTTTGAAATACCACATTCAGATCTTCTTCAACCATAAGCCTGGAGCTGCTGCTTTAAGAGGCCGGCAGGAGGCAGGTCCTGTTTCCTTCATCTTGGATGAAGGTGACTAAAACTCTTGGAAGGTAGGCTTGGCAGGAGATGGCCGAAATATCAGCACAGCCATCTTCATATGGAGGACATGGCTTCAATGTCATACAAAGTTAAATGATCTGACCAGAAGGGACAAAGTAGGAATGGATCTATGATCTGCTGTATCTGATGTCACTGGGAGAAATCTTGCAACACCCATCAATATCATAATTTTCTTCACTCACCTTGTTCACTTTCCTGGGATTACTAGTGTAGGGCAATAAGCAGTGTTTTGAGTCCAAGTGTCTGACTCTAAGATAGTCAATTTCTTTAATACAGAAGCAAAATACTGCGGCTGCAGGAAATCTGAAATAAAAACATAAAATGCTGGAAATACTCAGGGGGTCACACACATATAATGGGTGACTTTAATATGCACATAGATTGGGCTAACCGAACTGGAAGCAATACGGTGGAGGAGGATTTCCTGGAGTGCATAAGGGATGGTTTTTTAGACCAATATGTCGAGGAACCAACTGGGGGGGAGGCCATCTTAGACTGGGTGTTGTGTAATGAGAGAGGATTAATTAGCAATGTCGTTGTGCTTGGGGAAGAGTGACCATAATATGGTGGAATTCGGCATTAGGATGGAGAATGAAACAGTTAATTCAGAGACCATGGTCCAGAACTTAAAAAAGGGTAACTTTGAAGGTATGAGGCGTGAATTGGCTAGGATAGATTGGCGAATGATACTGAAGGGGTTGACTGTGGATGGGCAATGGCAGACATTTAGAGACCGCATGGATGAATTGCAACAATTGTACATTCCTGTCTGGCGTAAAAATAAAAAAGGGAAGGTGGCTCAACCATGGCTATCAAGGGAAATCAGGGATAGTATTAAAGCCAAGGAAGTGACATACAAATTGGCCAGAAATAGCAGCGAACCCAGGGACTGGGAGAAATTTAGAACTCAGCAGAGGAGGACAAAGGGTTTGATTAGGGCAGGGAAAATGGAGTACGAGAAGAAGCTTGCAGGGAACATTAAGACGGATTGCAAAAGTTTCTATAGATATGTAAAGAGAAAAAGGTTAGTAAAGACAAACGTAGGTCCCCTGCAGTCAGAATCAGGGGAAGTCATAACGGGGAACAAAGAAATGGCGGATCAATTGAACAAGTACTTTGGTTCGGTATTCACTAAGGAGGACACAAACAACCTTCCAGATATAAAAGGGGTCGGAGGGTCTAGTAAGGAGGAAGAACTGAGGGAAATCCTTATTAGTCGGGAAATTGTGTTGGGGAAATTGATGGGATTGAAGGCCGATAAATCCCCAGGGCCTGATGGACTGCATCCCAGAGTACTTAAGGAGGTGGCCTTGGAAATAGTGGATGCATTGACAGTCATTTTTCAACATTCCATTGACTCTGGATCAGTTCCTATGGAGTGGAGGGTAGCCAATGTAATCCCACTTTTTAAAAAAGGAGGGAGAGAGATAACAGGAAATTATAGACCGGTCAGCCTGACATCGGTAGTGGGTAAAATGATGGAATCAATTATTAAGGATGTCATAGCAGTGCATTTGGAAAGAGGTGATCTGATAGGTCCAAGTCAGCATGGATTTGTGAAAGGGAAATCATGCTTGACAAATCTTCTGGAATTTTTTGAGGATGTTTCCAGTAGAGTGGACAAGGGAGAACCAGTTGACGTGGTATATTTGGACTTTCAGAAGGCTTTCGACAAGGTCCCACACAAGAGATTAATGTGCAAAGTTAAAGCACATGGGATTGGGGGTAGTGTGCTGACATGGATTGAGAACTGGTTGTCAGACAGGAAGCAAAGAGTAGGAGTAAATGGGGACTTTTCAGAATGGCAGGCAGTGACTAGTGGGATACCGCAAGGTTCTGTGCTGGGGTCGCAGCTGTTTACACTGTACATTAATGATTTAGACGAGGGGATTAAATGTAGTATCTCCAAATTTGCGGATGACACTAAGTTGGGTGGCAGTGTGAGCTGCGAGGAGGATGCTATGAGGCTGCAGAGCAACTTGGATAGGTTAGGTGAGTGGGCAAATGCATGGCAGATGAAGTATAATGTGGATAAATATGAGGTTATCCACTTTGGTGGTAAAAACAGAGACAGACTATTATCTGAATGGTGACAGATTAGGAAAAGGGGAGGTGCAAAGAGACCTGGCTGTCATGGTACATCAGTCATTGAAGGTTGGCATGCAGGTACAGCAGGCGGTTAAGAAAGCAAATGGCATGTTGGCCTTCATAGCGAGGGGATTTGAGTACAGGGGCAGGGAGGTGTTGCTACAGTTGTACAGGGCATTGGTGAGGCCACACCTGGAGTATTGTGTACAGTTTTGGTCTCCTAACCTGAGGAAGGACATTCTTGCTATTGAGGGAGTGCAGCGAAGGTTCACCAGACTGATTCCCGGGATGGCGGGATTGACCTATCAAGAAAGACTGGATCAACTGGGCTTGTATTCACTAGAGTTCAGAAGAATGAGAGGGGACCTCATAGAAACGTTTAAAATTCTGACGGGGTTAGACAGGTTAGATGCAGGAAGAATGTTCCCAATGTTGGGGAAGTCCAGAACCAGGGGACACAGTCTAAGGATAAGGGGTAAGCCATTTAGGACCGAGATGAGGAGGAATTTCTTCATCAGAGAGTGGTGAACCTGTGGAATTCTCTACCACAGAAAGGTGTTGAGGTCAATTCACTAAATATATTCAAAAAGGAGTTAGATGAAGTCCTTACTACTGGAGGGATCAAGGGGTATGGTGAGAAAGCAGGAATGGGGTACTGAAGTTGCAGGTTCAGCCATGAACTCATTGAATGGCAGTGCAGGCTAGAAGGGCCGAATGGCCTACTCCTGCACCTATTTTCTATGTTTCTATGTTTCTATGTATCTGTGGAGAGAGAAACAGAGTTAACATTTCAGGTCGATGACCTTTCTTCAGAACTGGAAAAAGTTCTGACTCCCATTCTGATGAAGGGTCATTGACCTGAAGTGTTAACTCTGTTTCTCTTTTCACAGCCTGATCTGCTGAGTATTTCCAGCATTTTCTGTTTTTATATTAGTGCATTAACAGTGTATAAACTGCACAGGAGTTTTTTTAGGAAGCCATTTCTGCCTGATACCTGCCATTAAAATGCTTCTTCCAGTTCCATCCTCAAAATATTCTGACCCTCACTGCCTTATATCTACTTATACTTACCTAAAAATGTTCTAGCTGAAGACTTAAGCTAATGCGCTGGATACAGCAAGGAAATACTCGACCTTCACTGGTATTCCTGCAATTCACCCAACAGGTTCCAACTGACCTAATTTGCAAACGTCAAAGTGAGGGTCAGCAATGATGCAATTCCCTGGGTTCATGATCCTAATGTGCTCTGGATAGCTTAGACTGAGATTTAAAAGGCCCAGCAGTTACCATGATCAGGTGGGAGAAAGGGGATTCTGAGCCTGAGGAATCTGGAAATTTTGAAGACTGATTTATGCAGCTATAGAAAATAAATTCTGCCTGCAGATATCTAGGGGCCAAAATTGCCCGTTCCGATAAGGCCTCTGGCCGCTTGAAAGCGGCGGCCACGAAGCGGCGCGGAATGGCCACCAAGTCACGGCGGATTGGCCGACATTCGCGGCAATGCCCTCATGGGTTTTTGTTGTGGTGTGAGGATCCACCCCGATCCCCCCACTTCCACCCCTCCCCCGCAGATGCGTCGTTAACAATGCCATCAGAGCACGCACCACAAAGGAGCCACCCCGGATGGTAAGTTGAGCTCAAAAAGTCTTTCAGCCACCTGTTGGTGCAAACGACAGGGTTTATGGATCGGTGCACAGTGCTTACTCAAGACCTGTTACGTGCAGAAGTATTCTTGTCACCGAGATCTTTTTGACCTTTTCAAAACGTTACCAGTTGTCTTGTTCAGAGCCAGATTGAGTGATAGCGGGCTAGGCTCCTCAATCTCTACAACAGGAAGCTGTCATTCTGGAGGCTCTGCTTAAGGAGGAGAAATAAATGGGATCAATGCGAGCAGCGGAACGCCTCCTGCACATTGCCTCCTTGCCACGCACACTCAGGGCTCCAGAGGAAACATAGAAACATAGAAAATAGGTGCAGGAGTAGGCCACTCAGCCCTTTGAGCCTGCACCACCATTCAATAAGATCATGGCTGATCATTCACCTCAGTACCCCTTTCCTGCTTTCTCTCCATACCTCTTGATCCCTTTAGCCGTAAGGGCCATATCTAACTCCCTCTTGAATATATCCAATGAACTGGCATCAACAACTCTCTGCAGTAGAGAATTCCACAGGTTAACAACTCTCTGAGTGAAGAAGTTTCTCCTCATCTCAGTCTTAAATGGCTTACCCCTTATCCTTAGACTGTGTCCCCTGGTTCTGGACTTCCTCAACATCGGGAACATTCTTCCTGCATCGAAACTGTCCAGTCCCGTCAGAATTTTATATGTTTCTTATTGTGTTCCTAACACAGATGAGGCTGCACACAGGGAGGTTAAAGTAACAGTGACCTCAGTCTTTAATAAGACACTCCAGAGTGAGGAACAGACCTTGGGGGCCGGCTTATATACAGTGCTCCCAAGGGATGCTGGGATCCCTTTGGACTTCAGGGGATGCGCTCCTTGGTGGTGGAATGTGGGAGCGCATGCTTTACAGATTCACAACATCACTCCCGGACAAAGTCAAAGTGAAAACTATTTACAAGGTGAGGCGGTCGGGAGCCTTTCTTTCCCTGGTGGACCGCCTCGGTCCAAATGTCTGTTCTGGTGTGTTGGCTGTGCCCTCGTTGGGCTGGCGTGTTGTTGGCCCTGCAGGGCTGCTAGGTGAGCTTTGCCTTGCTGGGCTGTTGGGCGTGATAGGTTCGATTTCCTGGTCCGGCGTGGTGTCGTTGATCCTTTGGGTGTGTGTTGTGGGCTCGAAAAAGATGGTGTCTGCTGTGGGTTGTTCAGAGCAGTCTGTGAACCGCAGCCTCATTTGGTCCAGGTGCTTTCTGCAAATTTGTCCATTGTCTAGTTTGACTACAAACATCCTATTCCCTTCTTTAGCTATCACCGTGCCCGCGATCCACTTGGGACCATGTCCATAGTTTAGCACATACACAGGGTCATTCAGATCAATTTCCCGTGACACAGTGGCGCGACCATCATTTACATTTTGTTGCTGCCATCTGCTCTCTACCTGATCATGCAGGTTTGGGTGAACCAGCGAGAGTCTGGTTTTAAGTGTCCTTTTCATGAGTAGCTCAGCCGGGGGCACCCCTGTGACCGAGTGGGGTCTCGTGCGGTAGCTGAGCAGTACTCGGGACAGGCGGGTTTGGAGTGAGCCTTCTGTGACTCGTTTAAGGCTCTGTTTGATTGTTTGTACTGCCTGCTCTGCCTGCCCATTGGAGGCTGGTTTAAAAGGGACTGAGATGACATGTTTGATCCCATTGCGGGTCATGAATTCTTTAAATTCGGCACTGGTGAAACATGACCCGTTGTCACTGACCAGTATGTCAGGCAGGCCTTCGGTGACAAACATGTCCCTCAGGCTTTCAATGGTGGCGGTGGCGGTGCTTCCCGACATTATTTCACATTCAATCCATTTTGAAAAAGCATCCACCATCACCAGGAACATTTTACCGAGAAATGGGCCCGCATAGTCGACATGGATCCTCGACCATGGCCTGGAGGGCCAGGACCACAAACTTAGTGGTGCCTCTCTGGGCACGTTGCTCAACTGAGCATATACGCTGCATTGCCGTACACAGGACTCTAAGTCAGAGTCGATACCGGGCCACCACACGTGGGATCTGGCTATCGCTTTCATCATTACTATACCCGGGTGTGTGCTGTGGAGATCCGAGACGAAAGTCTCCCTGCCCTTGTTTGGTAGCACTATGCAGTTACCCTACAACAGTCAGTCTGCCTGAATGGACAGCTCGTCCTTTCGCCACTGCAACGGCTTGATTGGCTCTCGCATTTCAACAGGGATGCTGGCCCAGCTCCCATGCAGTACATAGTTTTTTATTCGGAACAGCAGAGGATCTTGGCTGGTCCAAGTCCTAATCTGGCGGGCCGTGACAGGTGATTTATCATTTTCCATAACAATCAACAAGTTTACAGGCTGCGCCATTTCCACCCTCGTGGTGGGCAGTGGTAGCCGACTGAGAGCATCCGCACAGTTCTCGGTGCCTGGCCTGTGGCGGATGGTGTAGTTATACGCTGATAGCGCGAGTGCCCACCTTTTCATGCGAGCTGAGGCATTAGTATTTATCCCCTTGTTTTCAGCGAACAGGGATGTGAGGGGCTTGTGATCGGTTTCCAGTTCAAATTTGAGGCCAAACAGGTACTGATGCATTTTCTTTACCCCAAACACACACACTAATGCCTCTTTCTCAATCATGCTTTCAGCCCTCTCGGCCTTAGACTAACTCCTGGAAGCATAGGCAACAGGTTGCAACTTCCCCGCAACATTAGCTTGTTGTAATACACACGCGGCTCCGTACGATGACGTGTCACATGCTAGTACAAGTCTTTTACACGGGTTATACAATACAAGCAGCTTGTTGGAGCATAAAATGTTTCTGGCTTTCTCAAAAGCAATTACTTGGTTTTTTTCCCCATACCCAGTTCTCACCTTTACGCAATAACACATGTAGGGGCTCTAAAAGGGTGCTTAACCCCGGTAGGAAGTTATCAAAATAGTTGAGGAGTCCCTCCGTGACGTTCTGTGGCCTGGGCCGTCAGCTGAGATCTTTCTCCCCAAAAACTCCACTTCTGTTGCCATGAAGACGCATTTCGACCTCTTCAGCTGCAGCCCTATGCGATCCAGTCGCTGGAGGACCTCCTCCAGGTTTTGTAGGTGCTTGGCGGTGTCCCGACCCGTGAACAATATGTCTTCCTGAAAGACCACCATGCGCGGTACCGACTTGAGTCGGCTCTCCATGTTTCTCTGGAAGATCGCTGCAGCCGACCGAATTCCAAACGGGCATCTGTTGTAGATGAACAGTCCCTTGTGCGTGTTGATGCAGGTGAGGCCCTTCGAAGACTCCTCCAGCTCCTGCGTCATGTAGACAGAAGTCAGGTTGAGCTTGGTGAACGTCTTGCCTCCTGCCATCGTCACAAATAGGTCGTCTGCCTTAGATGGCGGGTATTGGTCCTGTAGTGAGAAACACTTAATAGTTACTTTATAATCGCCGCAAATCCTGACTGTGCCATCACTTTTAAGTACTGGAACAATCGAGCTGGCCCACTCGCTGAATTCCACGGTGGAAATGATGCCCTTGCATTGCAGCCTGTCCAGCTTGATTTCCACTCTCTCCCTCATCATGTGAAGTACCACTCACGCGTTGTGGTGAATGGGTCGTGCCTCTGGGACCAAGTGGATCCGCATCTTCGCCCCGGAAAAGTTTCCAATGCCTTGCTCAAAAAGGGAAGGAAATTTGTTCAGAACCTGGGTACATGAGGCCTCATCAACATGTGACAGCGCTCGGATGTCATCCCAGTTCCAACGGATTTTGCCCAGCCAGCTCCTTCCAAGCAGTGTGGGGCCATCGCCCGGGACTATCCAGAGTGGCAGTCATGCACCATGCCCTGGTAGGTGACCTTGACCATGGCGCTGCCCAGGACAGTGATAAGCTCTTTGGTGTACATTCTCAATTTCGTGTGGATGGGGCTCAGGGATGGTCTGAATGCGTTGTTGCACCACAGTCTCTCAAACATCTTTTTACTCATGATGGATTGGCTAGCGCCAGTGTCCAGTTCCATGGCTACGGGTAAGCCATTCAATTTTATGTTTAGCATTATAGGTGGACTTTCCGTCGAATTTGTGTGCACCCCGTGTACTTCAGCATCTGCTTCCTCTCTCTGAGGCTTGAAATTGCTTTGATCCACCATGGACCGATCTTCCTCTGCCACCTGGTGGTTAGCAGGTTTTGCAGAGCTTGCAGCTCGTTTGCAAGCTCGTTGGAGGTGCCCCATTGTTCCACAGCTCTTGCAAACATACCCTTTGAAGCGGCATGAATAGGCTGAATGGAAACCTCCACAATGCCAACAAGGTGTGAATTGCCTTGCATTCATCCTTTGTTGCAGAATCTGAGTCATCTGGGTCACCTGAGGCCTGCTGGCAGTTGCAGACTCATGGGTTCTGCCCTGTACATTTCTACTCGCAAACACAGTTCCAGTTAATTTATGAACATTGGTAGCATTTGTGTGCTGAGAGATTTGTCTGGTGTTATCACTGGTGACATAAACGCCTGTTCCATCGCAATGGCCTTACTGAGGGTCGGTGTCTCTACTGTCAAAAGTTTTTGTAGGATGGTCTCATGGCCAATGCCCAGTACAAAAAAGTCTTTGAGCATTTGCTCCAGGTAGCCATCAAACTCACATTGTCCTGCAAGTCACCTTAGCTCGGCGATGTAGCTCACCACTTCCTGACCTTCAGATCGCTGGCACGTGTAGAACCGATACTTCGCCATCAGCACGCTCTCCTTCGGGTTAAGATGCTCCCGAACCAGTGTACACAGCTCTTCATATGACTTATCTGTGGGTTTCACCGGAGCCAGAAAATTCTTCATGAAGCTGTAGGTCGGTGCCCCGCAGACTGTGAGGAGGACCGCTCTCCTTTTTGCAGCGCTTCCTTCTCCGTCCAGGTCATTGGCTACAAAGTACTGGTCTAGCCGTTCGACATAGGCTTCCCAGTCCCCACCCTCCGAGAACATCTCCAGGATGCGCACAGTTTGCTGCATCTTTGCGTTGGATTCGTATTCTCGTCGCCAGTTATTGTGTTCCTGACACAGATAAGGCTGCAGACAGGGAGGTTAAAGTAACAGTGACCTCAGTCTTTAATAAGACACTCCAGAGTGAGGAACAGGCCTTAGGGGCAGGCTTATATACAGTGCTCCCAAGGATTGCTGGGATCCCTTGGGACTTCAGGGGATGAGCTCCCTGGTGGCACAACATGGGAGAGCATGCTTTACAGATTCACAACATTTCTATGAGATCCCCTTTCATCTTTCTAAACTCCAGTGAATACAGGCCCAGTCGATCCACTCGCTCCTCATATGTCAGGCCTGCCATCCCGGGAATCAGTCTGGTGAACCTTCGCTGCACTCCCTCAATAGCAAGAACGTCCTTCCTCAGATTAGGAGACCAAAACTAACACAATATTCCAGGTGAGACCTTACCAAGGCTCTGTACAACTGCAGTAAGACCTCCCTGCTCTTATACTCAAATCCCCTAGCTATGAAGGCCAACATACCATTTGCCGCCTTCACCGCCTGCTGTATCTGCATGCCAACTTTCAATGACTGATGAACCATGACACCCAGGTCTCGTTGCACCTCCCCTTTTCCAAATCTGTCACCATTCAGATAATATTCTGCCTTCGTGTTTTTGCCCCCAAAGTGGATAACCTCACAGTTATCCACATTACAATGCATCTGCCATGCATTTGCCCACTTACCTAACCTATCCAAGTCACCTTGCAGCCTCTTAGCGTCCTCCTCACAGCTCACACCACCACTCAGCTAAGCGTCATCTGCAAACTTGGAGATGTTTCACTCAATTCCTTCATCTAAATCACTAATGTATATTGTAAATAGCTGGGGTTCCAGCACTGAGCCCTGCGGCACTCCACTAGTCATTGCCTGCCATTCTGAAATTGACCCGTTTATCCAACTCTCTGCGTTCTGTCTGCCAACCAGTTCTCTATCCACGTCAGTACATTACCCCCAATACCATGTGCTTTAATTTTGTACATCAATCACTTGAATGGGACTTTCTCAAAAGCCTTTTGAAAGTCCAAATATGAAACATCCACTGGTTCTCCCTTGTCCACTCTACTAGTTACATCCTCAAAAAATTCCAGCAGATTTGTCAAGCTTGATTTCCCTTTCATAAATCCACGCTGACTTGGACCGATCCTGTCACTGCTTTCCAAATGCTCTGCTGTTTCATGTTTAATAATTGATTCCAACATTTTCCCCACTACTGATGTCAGGCTAACCGGTCTATAATTACCCATTTACTCTCTCCCTCCTTTTTTAAAAAGTGGTGTTACATTAGCTACCCTCCAGTCCATAGGAACTGATCCAGAGTCGATAGACTGTTGGAAAATGATCACCAATGCATCCACTATTTCTCGGGCAAGTTCCTTAAGTACTCTGGGATGCAGACTATCAGACCCCGGGGATTTATCGGCCTTCAATCCCATCAATTTCCTAATGCAATTTCATGCCTAATAAGGATTTCCTTCAGTTTCTCCTTCTCACTAGACCCTCGGTCCCCTAGTATTTCTGGAAGGTTATTTGTGTCTTCCTTCGTGAAGACAGAACCAAAGTATTTGTTCAACTGGTCTGCCATTCTTTTGCTCTCCATTATAAATGCACCTGAATCTGACTGCAAGGGACTTACATTGTCTTCACTAATCTTTTTCTCTTCATATATCCATGGAAGCTTTTGCAGTCAGTTTTAATGTTCCCGGCAAGCTTCCTCTCATACTCTATTTTCCTCCTCCTAATTAAAGCCTTTGTCCTCCTCTGCTGAATTCTAAATTTCTTTTATTTTTCAGATTTGCTGCTTTTTCTGGCTAATTTATTTTCCTCTTGGATTTCATACTATCCTTAATTTCCCTTATTCGCAACGGTTGAGCCACCTTCCCCGTTTTATTTTTACTCCAGACAGGCATGTACAATTGTTGAAGTTCATCCATGTGATCTTTAAATGTTTACCAGTGCCTATCCACCGTCAACCCTTTAAATATCATTTGCCAGTCTATTCTAGCCAATTCATGTCTCATACCATCGAAGCGGGCAATAGTGCAGCACACATGGCTGCCAAACATGCAGAAGCCCATGGCTATGGCGACAGACCTCAACCCAGAGAGGTGGCCCAGGAAGGACCTGCCGCCAGGAGGAGGGTCAGGTTCGCTGACCCCCTGAGCCAGATATGGGTCAGATGGACAGAAGGCAGGATGCACAGGAGGCAGAGGCTTGCCAGCAGCAGGCTGCAGAGCACGAGGAGCAGCAAGAGCATGTGGGAGAAAGCAATGAGGCAGCTGCCATAGAAAGACACCAACATAGACATTGGGGGAGAAGGCCCTATCATCAAAGGGTCTACAGACAGCAGTTCTCATACATGGACTTGACGGACGACCAGTGTCTCCGGAGACTTCGATTACAGAAGATCATTGTGATGGAGCAGTGCAATCTCCTGCAGCCAGACCTACAGCCTCAAACAAGGTGGAGGACAACTCTGACCATCGCATCCAAAGTGACCATAACACACAATTTCTATGCAACTGAGTCTTTTCAAGATGCTGCAGCAGACACCTCGAACATTTCGCAGTTCACCTTACATAATTTCATCCTTCAGGTCACAGATGCTCTCTATAAGAGGAGGAGGGACTACGTATCTTTCCCGATGAGCAGGGAGAAACAGTTGCAGCGGCAGACCGGATTCGTGTGCATTGTGGGCTTTCCCAGGGTTCAGGACGCCATAGACTGCACCCATGTCGCATTGAGGGCGCCACAGAACAAGCCCGAGATGTTCAGAAATCGCGAGGATGCCACTCCCTCAATGTCCAGCTGCTGTGTGACCACAACCGTAAAATCATGGCAGTTGATGCCCGGTATCCTGGCAGCAGCCACGGTGCTTTCATCCTGTGCCAGACCAGTGTGCCCGGCGTGTTTGTTAGCCCAAACCAAGATTGCGGCTGGCTTTTTGGAGACAAGGGATACCCACTGTGCACTTGGTTGCTGACTCCCCTTCACAACCCCAGGACTGCTGCGCAGCAAGCCTACAATCACTCTCATTCAGCCACCAGGTGCTTAAATGAGCAGTGCATTGGAATCCTTAAACCGAGGTTCCATTGCCTGGATCGCTCAGGAGGAGTGCTGCAGTACTCGCCTGAGCAGGTCTGTCTATTCGTGGTGGTCTGCTGCATGCTTCACAACCTGGCAATCATGAAGGCACAAACATTGGAGGACGAGGCAGCAGTACCACCTGAGGAGGAGGACCGGGAGGAGGAGGTGCAGGAGCACAATGCGCAGGAAGAGGAGGAGGAGCAGGACCAGGATGCAGGTCAGCGGTCATGCAGGTGTGGCATCACCATCCAAACCCTGCAAGGGAAGTGCAAAACCGTCTCATTGCTGCTCATTTCTGTTGAGTTCATGCGCACTTGACCTTCATCTGTGCATCTCCCTGGGCAATCCAATGAGCCCTTCAACCAATCATTGCCCACTGTGATATGAGAGACCTGCACTGATATTGAAACAAAATGTAAAGATTTATTACACAAGAAATAATGCTGCACCAAAACATGCACATAATCATTTATCACCCTTGTGCATCTCCTTATAACCTCTCTTACTACAACATAGTGTCTCCCCTGTGGCTGCATCATGGGTCAGGGAAGGCTGCTGTGTTTCAGGTGTAGAAGCTGCAGATGTCCTTCTAGGAAACCTTCGACCAGCTCTGGCCCTGGAAGGGCCGGCTGCAGACTGGGCCGCATCCTCCTCGGTGTGTTCAGTCGGAATAAGCTCGGGGCGATTCCATGCTTGGTGGCAATGGCGGAGTGAGAGGTCTCGGCTCAGGACTGCTGCGATCCTGAGAGAGCACATCACGACCCTGGTCTGAGGAGCCTGCGTCACTCCCCTGGGGCTGTACCTCACCGTCCCCACCAATCTGCTGGAGCACAGGTCGGTGGTGTGGCGCAACATCGGAAGGTAGCCCGTGGACCGTGGTGGAACCAGCCGCGGTGGCAGCAGTCAGATCTTGCGTGGCGTCCAGCTGAGACTGCATGAGAGCAGACACAGTCTCGATGCCACCACATAAGATGCTCCATGGTCTGTTGCCCTGTGTTATATATGCAGACAATAGATATACTCTCTGTGTAGTCATTGTATAGTTGCATAAGATGGAGACTTGTTTACCTGATGTACTATCAATAAGGTTTACACTGTATATACATGCTGGCACCACTAGAGGGTGCAACTGGTGGAGACCGGGGTTTCCTGCCCTGGTGGCAGGGGCTGTATAAAAGGGGAGCCACCATGCAGTTGCCTCACTCAGGAGTTACGAATAAAGGATCAAGGTCACTACAGTGTGCGTACAACACATTGCCTCATGGAGGCATTCATAAGTACATCACAGACATAACAACTGGCGATGAGAATACGGACTTTCACACGATTATGGCTACCTTTGGCACACTAAACGATTTCACAGAGGGTGATGATTGGGATGCCTTCAGGTTGTGGCAAACGTCCTGGCAGGGGAGACGGATGCATCGGTGGAGAAGCGCAAGGCTATACTGCTGACCAGTTGTGGGTTCGCGATCTAGCGCCTGACCGAGGGCTGCTGACCGAGGGCCATGTGGCTCTTTGTCGGCCGGTGCAGACACACTGGGCCGAAATGGCCTCCTTCTGCGCTGTAGATTTCTATGTTTCTATGTTTCTATGCCTCGTCAGGGACTTGCTGGCACCCACGAAGGCCGAGGATAAGTCTTACGATGAGCTGACTGAACTAATTCATGACCAACTTAAACCAAAAGAGAGCATCCTCATGGCCAGGCACAGATTCTACACTCACCGCAGACCTGAGGGCCAGGAGATTGCAAAATATGCTGCTGACCTCAGGAGACTTGCAGCACCGTGTGATTTTGACACGCACCTCAACGAAGCATTGCGAGACATCTTCGTTATAGGAATTGGCCATGAGGGCCTCCTTCACAAGCTATTATCTGCCGACACCACAGTCAACCTGCAGAAGGCCATCAGCATCAGTCAGGCGTTTATGACCTCGACCTGCAGCACCAAGCAAATTATTCATCTTGTGGACTCAAACCTGGCAAGTACTGTACACAGAATGGTGCCTTTCACAGGCAAGACTGTAGAACGTGGCTCTGCCCAGGGCAGAGAGCACAGACCTCAGGGTTCCAGAACTCAGAGTCCGCCGAGGGGTGCTAATCGAGTAGCACCATGCTGGCGTTGCGGAGGGAACCATAGGGCTCACCAGTGTCGGTTTGCTAAGTACGTATGCAAAGCCTGTAACACAAAGGGCCACCTCCAGCATATGTGTAAAAGAAATACAACTCATCGTCTAGCAGGTGGGTCGGTAGATGACTTTGAATGCAGCGGGGAGTATGATGATTTGGCCAGAGAGGCAGCTCAGCCCCAAGAAGAAGTGTATGGAGTGTATACCTGCACCACCGATTGTCCTCTAGTGAAGATAGAAGTCGAGATAAACGGCGTTCCAGTCTTCATGGAAGTGGACATGGGAGCGAGCCAGTCAGTGATGAACCAGGATGCCTTTGAGAGGCTGTGGAATGAAAAACGACCCGAGCTGGCTCCAGTACAGGAAAAGTTGTGCACCTACACCAAGGAGCTGATCCCAGTCCTTGGTACTGTGGATATAAGTGTAATCCATAATGGCGTGGTGCACAAGTTACCTCTGTGGATTGTTACAGGTGATGGTCCAACGTTACTCGGAAGGAGGTGGATGGGGAAGATCCAGTGGAAATGGGAAGACCTCTTCACTCCAGCAATCGATGTCCCCCGTGCTCAGAGGCAGAGCAAAACCTCACCTTCGCTTGGGCCAGGCACCAGAGAACAGAGCAGCGCAGCACCTGAGGCACAGACCGTCCATCATGACTGCGTGGCAATGATCTGACCGGAACGACCTAAAAGTACCTTCCAGTGGCAGGACTCGTGGGGAGGAAGATCGAATTTACAGGCATTCTTCCAGCTTTTGTGGCAGAATCACAGGAGAGAAGGATCAAGGCAGTCAACCTTGCGGACAGAGGCAAGATGTCGTCCCTGCTGCAGCAAGGTGTAGCGTGGCTGCAAAAAAAGATGGCCGTGGCCATATCACGAGGTGCAATGCTGAGGGACCAACACGTGGTGTCTAACAAAGGATTTGATTGGGATAAAGCCAGCAGTGTTCTCTTAAAGGAGACCTGCAACCAACTGAACTTAGAGACATTGTTTGCATGGCAATCAATGTAACGAATCGATTAAGATTGTGAACAAAATGTTGCGAATTATCAGTACTATTCCTAATGTTAAGAACAAAATGTTGTTGCGAGATGTCGGGAATAGAGTGTCCCCAAAAATAGCAAGCGAGCGAATTCGGGAGGGTAAAGGCGCTGATCCTGATGACCTGCCCCAGGTGTCCCCACAAGTTATAGGCCAGTGACCTCAGGAGGGTGAAGGCACTGATCCTGATACCCTGCCCCAGGTCTATCCCACGCTACAGGCACCCGATGGCACTATTCAGCACGGACCTGGAAATGAAAATGGCGCCAATACGCGCAGTCGGCCACCGTTGCCCACCACCCCGTTGGAGACGGTGCAGCCCCCAGACCCAGTCACTACCTCGGCCATGTCCGGGAGCGATAGGTCAGAACCAACGAGTTCCCAAAACGGGACCTGGAACAGCCAGGTTCCCAACACCGTTAGAGAGCAGGCAGAAGACTCTGCAGTCCTCAGAGAAGGACAGGGAGGCCGCACACATCTGTGGCTCTGCCCACCACTAGGTAATGGCAAAGGCCCTGAGTCCTGGCAAGGTGAGCGAACCAAGCCCACCCCATTAGCAGGGGGTGCAGCGCCGCCATCAGACGACTGAGACCCCGTCCGGTTGCTCTGAAACCAGTGTCCTCGCATTCCTGTACTGCTACCTCAGTACTGACCATGACTGAACCATGAATGCAATCTACCTAATCCCAGCGCACGACTGTAAAACGTAATTAATGTAAATCACTGAATCAAGGTGTCACAATACAAACTGTAAAAAAAATTTTATTCTTCCTTTCTTTGTACTTGCACTGTGTCTGAACTTGTGTTTTAATGTAACGGGCCAGCTGCATGATCTCGCTGTGGGCGGTGGGGGGGGGGTGGGGGTGAGAGGGGGAAATGGATGTATGTAGCCATGGACACATACATGGATCACACCAGAACCCACTGGAACATCTACTGCATCATCAAACCATCCAAACTGGTAACCACTACCCAACGTTGTGGCAAAAGGACTTGCGGATTAACAGGGAGAGAGCCAAGCCAAAGCACAGCCAAGGTGCAAGGGCTATTGGCACAAGTCTGGGGAGAGCTAAGCCAGAGCACATGGTGCAAATGTAATTGGCACAAAGGACTTGGGGGAGAGTGATGTTATATATGCAGACTATAGATACACGCTCTGTGTAGTCCCTGTATAGTTGCAAAGATGGAGACTTGTTTACCTGATGTACTATCAATAAGGTTTACACTGTGTATATACATGCTGGCACCGCTAGAGGGTGCAACTGGTGGAGACCGGGCTTTCCTGCTCTGGTGGCAGGGGCTGTATAAAAAGGGACCCACCATGCGGCTGCCTCACTCTAGAGTTATGAATAAAGGACTAAGGTCACTACAGTTTGAGTACAGCACATTGCCTCGTGTAGTCATTCATAAGTACATCACAGACATAACACCCAGAGTGCTTGAGAGCATTTTCAGCTTCCAGGCCAGGGGCAATCCTCTCCAAAGCAGCACTCCCTCACACCTGTGCTGTAATGGCAGCTGCCACAGCTCCCACGAGATGTGGCATCACAGCTGGATCCGCACGGTCAATCTGAGAGTCACCATCGTCTGCACACTTGCAGTGATGGGCTCCATGATGTACGCAGAGCTGTACACAATGCAGGAGGCGGACTCTCCTGACCACGTGCGACAGGCTCTCGGTCACCCTTTCCATTGCCGCCATCATCTGGGAATACATGGCCTCCACCCTTGTTTCATAACCCCCAACATTGATGGGCTTATCTGAGTCCTCTGCAGCAGAACTCGCGTGTGCACTCGTCCCCCGGAGAGCTGGCATCCGAGGTTGCCTTGGCCCTTCACCATGCTGCAGCCGCTGGGCCCTGGTGCATCACCCAGTGCAGACCCCTCTGCTAATTCTAACTGTCCGACCGCGAACTCCCAGTATCTGAGCTGGCGCGTGCGAGTGTAGGAAGCAGTGACACCCTCTTCCCCGGCCTCATCTGAAATGCCAGGAATAGATGGAATGGGCTCAAGTGTGTCGCCCTGGCTTTGACTCACACTCGAGATCTCATCTGCAATCATTAGTGGCACAAGGGGTCCCATGAGGGTGAGATAGAACATTGCACCATGCAGCCTGCAACTTGTCGACAATCATAAGCAAATGCCTGGTAGGTGCTTGGACTTTCCGGGAGAGATAACATTAAAGGAAGGCCTTCACTTACTGATGCTGCCCCCACTGGGATCCATACGACTGGCGGCCACAGGGAAGGCAACATGTAGGCCCACTAGCTGCTGCACCCTTTCTTCAAGATGACTGAGAGGCTGGATATCTAGCTTGCGCCCACCAGTCCTCTGTTGCTTTAAACGGTTGTGAGAAACCTTCACCTGCAAAACAAAGAAGGGTTGGTGAATCGCAGTGTCATGAGGCCACGGCAATTAGTGCAAGTGTGGGTCCATTACATGCAGGTGTAACTCTGACTTGAAAGGGAGCAACATTGCGAGTACGCACACACATATAATATATATATATATATATATATACAGGCCTCACCAGCCAAATGGTACTTCAATGACTATAAAGTGAAGGTTGTAAATAAGAGAAGGTGAAGGAGAGGCTCACAGATGGAAGGTCAGGAGTTGGGGGAACATGTACTCACTTTCATCAGGTGAATGATGTCATTGAGCCCTTTGCGGCATTGGGTGGTGATGCGGTCATGAATAGAGGTCCCAGAGACCTCTACAATGATCTCTCTCCAGGCATTCACAAACACAGTGCGAGTCGGTCCGCCTGTGTCGGGATACAGAAAACGCCTCCTTCCCGCCACAGCTTTGATCAAGGTCTTTTGTTCCACATCCGAGAATCGGCTGGCCCTCCTTGCTCCTCCTGGATTAGCCATACCTTTGCAAGCAATCGATTCAGTGCTCAGGGCCTAGCTGAAAACCTGCCCTTTAAGAAGGCCAAGGAGCAGCTGACTCGTTACAAATAAATCGGCAAAAGCTGAATTTCGCGGTGCAATCGGCCACTCCACACCCTCACCGCTGCAAATAGCCCATTCCCGCCACCGATACCGCACCGCTCCTGTTTTCCAGCAAAAATGCTGAATTTTCCTCTAATGGCCGTCGCAACCATTGCGACGGTAATGAACGGCAAAAAACGATAGGTGCGCCTCGTTTCGGGCAATGGGCAAATTCGGCCTCCTATACTTTATTCTAACTACCTCTGACAGGGTCAGACGATCAGCAGATACTTGGTTCTCCAAACCCTGCATGCCCTACCTACAATGAGGACTTCTCAAGAGTGGGTATGGCGTTCCCTATGGAAATACCGTTGTATGACATTGTTATGAAGGAGGTGGTAGAGCAGCACAGATTTGAGCAAAGAAGAGACTGGCAGCATTTAAGGAGGATGGAGCTCATCAGATATTAAGCCCTCCACCCACCCATAGAATGTACAGGCAGCACAAGTCATGAGGATCATTCTGAGGGGGTATGCGTAAGAAGAGTGTGTTTTACCTAAGAGGCAATAGCTCTGTCACCTACTGCAGGAGTACCTGCAGCCACTGTCATCTGCTCTCACTGCTCTCTGTGGCTATGAAAGTGACCACCTTCCTCCAATGTTATGGCATAGGATCATTTCAGGTAGCCACGGGTGATTTGTGTAATAATAATCGGGCATCCATCAGGTCACTGATGCCCTTTGCAAGGGAGCAGCGAATTTATGACCTTTGGTATCACAGCAAGGCAGTGTTGAGAAAGGGCCATCACTTTTATGGGGTTCAGTGCACAATTGGCACCACACAGGTCACTTTGCGTGCTTCCACAGGATATCCCCTCAACTACATCAACAGGAGGGGCTTCCGCTCCTTGATTGCATGTCAGAAGTGTGGCAGAAACTCAATTTAAATGCGTAAGCGGGATTTTCGCTGCACTTCTGACAAAGTTATGTCAGTACTGCGGCAGAAGGTCTGAGAAATTTCCGGGCCAATGCTATTCTAATCCACTATCTTAAACCCTATTCTAAATTGGGGATCAATCCTTAGATGCAATTCCACATAAATTTCAAACCAACATATTACCCAGCATTCTGATACTGGGAGCAGAAATATAACATTCAAATGTAAGATTGAAAATTGTGGCTTGATCCCACAATTGACACTTTTATTAATTGGTTTTAATGGCATAGAAGGTGATTTAACGTCATTGGAAAAATCTGCTGTTAATTACCACAGAAACGTGATGAGAAGACATCTTAGAAATTGTGATCCAATGAAAGGACACATTGATAAATAGGAAAGGATTTGAGGGATTTATGGAAAGAAACAATACTGCACAGTCATAAATTACACCAGCAAATTCCAGTGAGTCCTTACTCAGGCTGCCTGTAATTTGTCTCTTTGATTATTACTAAGCATAAAATTTATGTTGCTGGTTGCCACTGGTGCTGTGGAATCTAACTTAAAGTAAACTGGGAAAATGCCATAGCACCATGAGCCAGAACTAGCCTCAAACCACTTCAAGTAGAAACAGATCTGTAATATACATAACATAAACTGGACACCAGGCAGCACCAGGAAATGAAAATGTCCCAAGGTGCTTCACAGGTGCATTATCAAACAAAGTTTGACACCGAGCCATATAGGAGGTATGAGGACAGATGACAAAAAGCTTGGTCAAAGAGGAGCATCTTAGAGGAGGAGAGAGCTGCAGAGATTTAGGAAAGGAATTCCAGAGCTTAGGGCTTAGGCAGCTGAAGGTGCAGCTGCCAAAGGTTAGAGATAGGGAGGGGCGAAGCCATGGAGGGATTTGAAAACAAGAATGAGTATTTTAAAATAGAGGCATTGCCAGACCGGGAGCCAATGTAGGTCAGCATGCACAGAGTGATGGGTGAATGGTGTTTGATGAGAGTTAGGATCCGGGCAGCAGAGTTTTAGATGATCTCAAGTTTACGGAGGGTGCAAGGTGGGAGGTCAGCCAGGAAAGCATTGGAATAGTCAATAAATAGGGTTTAAATGATGCTATAAACTATAAAGGTAATGTTTCAGCTGCTCACGCTTATCTGAAACCTGGCTTTGTGCTTTGAATAGACTTGCAGCCCTATTTCATAACATATGTACACAATTTACATTTGTAGCCATCCTGCGCTTTCCCACTGACATATTACTGTTGGAATAATGCATTTTAACACTAAATGCCACCTATATGTCTGCTGAAAGTTGTCGTGTAGCTGCTCACCACTCACCAGGAAGAGAGTGTTTTGTTGATAAATTATGCACTTTATTTAGAGAGCCTGTCAGAAAATAAAAGTATGATGAGTTCAATCTTCCTGAAGGCTGAACTAATAAATAATCACATTCTATTTAGCCTGTGAAAAGTGAGCGCCCTCCTACAGGAGTCAGTGAGGAGTATTATGGCCCAGAGCTATGGGTGAGCCACATTCCAGTACTTTTCCAGCTGCTCGACAAATATTGGATATAAACAGGGAAAATGACAACAACAAAAAAGTGTTTTACTAATAGCAAAAAGTAATTTTAGTCTATCTGGGGCCAAATTCCAGCTGGACGCCTTTTGGGAGCAGATTTGGGGTGGGGTTGCACCTCTGACCCCATCCCACATTCCAGGAGTATTTGCATGGTTCAGGTGGGCACATGTGTCATTAATGGTACAACTGGGGCGTCATGTCAGTTGAGGGAAGAAATTTGCAGCTGCTACATTCGGCTGTTGGCTGGAATATATGCTAGCTTCGATATTGCAATTGCTTATCCGGTGATCCATTGCGGTAGGGAGATCCCGGCTTCTTCAGTTATAGATGCCTCCAATGACCTAGCAACACCGGACACCAGGAATGCACAGGCAGACGTAGGATCCTGTGCTACCAGGGGTGCAAATGTGGGCGTGCACTGCCCATTTTGGTGTTGGCATTTATTTCAAATGGTTTAACTCTGTTACAATTGCATGAAGAGGAATCTCCGACTTTATGCATTAAACATTTGTATGCTTGTATCCCAGAGGATAATTCCAGAGTCTATTTTTCCCCCGATTGGGATTATTCACTGAACCATCTGCTTTGCTAAAATCAAATTGATACTAATCACCTGGTATATAAGAATGATTTTCTGAGGCCCTGCTGATGACACGGTAAATAAGCACCGAGCCTGGCAAGTCTGATTCTCCACAGAGCACGTTTTATGATGAGGAAAGAAGTTGGCCTTCTAGAGACTGTGCTGATGGGCAGTAACAGCTTCACTACATGTAAGAAACTTATTAAATGTGGCCCCACACCTGATCTTGCTGCTTTCTTGCCACTTTCTCACGGGCAATGCTGCTCACCGATTTGAAATGGGGCCAGGAGTGTGCGGATGGCTTCCTAAATGTAGTGTCCCTGCACCTTACTACAAACTCACATGAGGCATAGATATATCAGACACGTCACTCTGTGACCTTCACCTTTATTGCCCGGACCAAGGAGTGTTGACCCTGGGTGGAACCTCCCCTTTTATACCTGGAAACCCAGGTGAGGAGTGTCTCCCGCAAGTTCACCCCCTGTGGTCAGGGTGTGCATTTCTAGGGTACAGGTATAGTGTACATGAGCTACGGTTACATGGCTATGTCATTGCAAGATGGTTAAATACATAACATCACCTCCCCCCTTAAGTCTTTTTGTTTCAGAGGTTAAGTCTGTCAGGTGGTCGACGCTCCCTCGTGGAGCGCCGCAGTTGTGGCTCTGGTGGCTGAGCCTCGGCACGCGTCTCTGTCACTTGAGGTGATTCCGGCCTGTCCAGGCTGGCCGCAGGGACTGTGCATGCTGAGGGCTGTCTTTGTTGCTCGTCCGCTGGTAGTGGTGTGGGTGCCATCTTATGCTCTTCTTCAGGTTCCTCTGTGTCTATGCTGAACCTTTTCTTTACTTGGTCCAAGTGTTTGCGGCATATCTGCCCATTGTTTAGTCAGACCACCATGACTCTATTTCCTTCTTTGCCAATTACGGTGCCCTCAAGCCACTTAGGTCCCAAAGCATGGTTAAGAACAAATACCGGGTCATCTATTTCTATACACCTCCCCCTTGAGTTTTGGTCATGGAGCTCGGTTTGGGACAGGGGCTTGCCCTCAACAATGTCTGCCAGGGCTGAGTGAATGAGGGACAGCCGCGTCTTGAGCATGCGTTTCATGAGGAGTTCCGCTGGCGGGACTCCCGTGAGCGAATGCGGCCGGGACCTGTAGGCCAGCAGGAGGCGCGATAGGCGGTACTGAAGGGAAGGTCCTTGGATGCGTAGCATGCCCTGTTTTATGACTTGGACTGCCCATTCCACCTGGCCATTGGAAGCCGGCTTGAACGGCGCTGTCCGGACGTGCTTGATACCATTGCCCGACATAAACTCCTGGAATTCATGGCTGGTGAAACACTGGCCATTGTCGCTGACCAGGATGTCCGGCAATCCATGGGTCGCGAAAACCGTACGCAGACTCTCCACGGTGATGGATGTCGTGCACGAGTTCAATATGATGCACTCGATCCACTTCGAGTATGTATCGACAACGATCAGGAACATTTTCCCCATGAATGGGCCCGCATAGTCTATGTGAATACGTGACCATAGTCTGGTGGGCCAGGGCCATGGGCTGAGTGGGGCCTCCCTGGGGGCATTGCCCAGCTGGGCACATGTCGTGCACCTGCAAACCCAGTGTTCCAGGTCTGAGTCAATCCCCGGCCACCATACATGTGACCGGGCAATGGCCTTCATTAACACGATGCCAGGGTGCTCACTGAGCTATCAACGCCACCCCTTCTAATGTTAAGTCCTTAGTTTTTATGAGCTTCCTCAAAATGCCGGCATGATTAATGGCATCGGAGAACTTACAGAGACTGGCCAAGCGCCGCAGTTCCGCCACGAAGTCCGAGACGTTTTGTCTCTCCCGACGCCGGTGAGAGTAGAACCGGTGCCGGGCCATGTGTACGCTACTCGCCGGCTTGAGATGCTCACTGATCAGCTGGCTGAGCTCTTCGAAGGACTTGTCCGCCGGCTTTTGGGGTGCAAACAGGTCTTTCATCAGCGCATACGTCTGTGGTCCGCAGCTGGTCAGTTGATGTGCCCTCCACTTGTCAGCCGCTGTCTCTTCCAACCAGTCCTTTGTGACAAAACCCTGCTGGAGTCTTTCCATGAAGTCGTCCCAGTCCTCACCCACACAGTAATGTTTCTCTGTGCCACCGATGGCCATCCTCGTGGTTCGGTGATTCCCGTTTCTCGTCGCCAAATGTAGTGTCCCTGCACCTTACTACAAACTCACACGAGGCATGGATATATCAGACATGGTCATTCTGTGACCTTCACCTTTATTGCCAAGACCAAGGAGTGTTGAACCTGGGTGGGACCTCCACTTTTATACCTGGAAACCCAGGTGAGGTGTGTCTCCCGCAGGTTCACCCCGTGGTCAGGGTGTGCATTTCTAGTGTACAGGTACAGTGTACATGAGCTACGGTTACAAGACTATGTCATTGCAAGATGGTTAAATACATGACACTAAAGGTATTACTATTTAGCTTTGCTTTCAGATTTGTAAGTTTACTTTTTATTCCAGGAGGACAATGGGTTTAATTAGGAGGGGGGAAATAGAGTATGAGAGTAAGCTTGTAGGGAACATAAAAATTTACTGCAAAAGCTTCTATAGATATGTGAAGAGAAAAAGATTAGTGAAGACAAACATAGGTCCCTTGCAGTCAGAACCAGGTGAATTTATAATGGGAGAACAAAGAAATGGCAGACCAATTGAACAAATACTTTGGTTCTGTCTTCACTAAGGAAATACTAGGGGACCGAGGATCTAACGTGAAGGAGGAACTGAAGGAAATACTTATTAGTCAGGAAATTGTGTTAGGAAAATTGATGGGATTGAAGGCCGATAAATTCCCAGGGCCTGATAGTCTGCATCCCAGAGTACTTAAGGAAGTGGCCCTAGAAATAGTGGATGCATTGGTGGTCATTTTCCAACATTCTATGGACTCTGGATCAGTTCCTATGGATTGGAGGGTAGCTAATGTAACCCCATTTTTTTAAAAAGGAGGGAGAGAGAAAACAGGGAACTCTAGACCACTTAGCCTGACATCGGTAGTGGGGAAAATGTTGGAATCAATAATTAAAAATGTAATAGTAGCGCATTTGGAAAGCAGTGACAGGATCGGTCCAAATCAGCATGGATTTATGAAAGGGAAATCATGCTTGACAACACTTCTAGAATTTTTTGAGGATGTAACTAGTAGAGTGGACAAGGGAGAACCACGAGATGTGGTGTATTTGGACTTTCAAAAGGCTTTTGACAAGGTCCCACACAAGAGATTGGTGTGCAAAATTAAAGCACATGGTATTGACCTGCAATATATTGTACACAGTTTTGTTCTCCTAATCTGAGGAAGGACATTCTCGCTATTGAGGGAGTGCAGCGAAGGTTCACCAGACTGATTCCCGGGATGGCAGGACTGACATATGAAGAAAGACTGGATCGACTAGGCTTATAATCACTGAAATTTAGAAGAATGAGATGGGATTTCAGAGAAACATATAAAATTCTGATGGGATTGGACAAGTTAGATGCAGGAAGAATGTTCCCGATGTTGGGGAAGTCCAAAGCCAGAGGTCACAGTCGAAGGATAAGGGGTAAACCATTTAGGACCGAGAAGAGGAGAAATTTCTTCACTCAGAGAATTGTGAACCTGTGGAATTCTCTACCACAGAAAGTTGTTGAGGCCAGTTCGTTAGATATATTCAAAAGGGAGTTAGATATGGCCCTTAAGCTAAAGGGATCAAGGGGTATGGAAAGAAAGCAGGAATGGGGTACTGAAGTTGCATGATCAGCCCTAATCATATTGAATGGTGGTGCAGGCTCGAAGGGCCGAATGGCCTACTCCTGCACCTATTTTCTATGTGTCTATGTTTACTTTATTTACATTTATAATGTTGCATTCATTTTTGTTGCTGTTGATGTTTAATTATTTGCAACTCAAGGGTTTTATTTTGAAATACATTTCTTACAACAGTTTTGCTTCCAACTATTATTTCATTTGCAGCAACCAAAATAGTCAGGATGGAAATTTCATTGGTGATTCCAATAGTGTTCCTAAACTTATAGGAGGAACAGCAGTTTTTGAGCGGACAAAAAAAACAGGTGCAACTATACCTTATCTGCTATGTACGCACCCATCCTTACAGAAGGACCCACGTGGCGTTTCTGGGCCTGTCTGCAATACTGGTACAACGCCTGAAATCCGTAATCCCCGGGACTGACTCCGTGATGGTTTTTGAGTTTTCCCGGATTTCAGACAAGATAATCAATAGTCTGAAATCCGGAATCCTCGGGACCGAATCCGTGCCGGATTTCGGGTTTTGCTGGATTTCGGACCTCGGCACAGACCGAAGCCGTGCCAGATTTCGGGTTTGTCGGATTTCGGACCTCGCCGTGAACTGAATCTATGCCGGATTTTGGGTTTTGCCGGATTTCCGACCTCACCCCTCGCAGCTCCTCCGCTCCTTGCCGCTTGCCGAAACATCTGGTTTTCGGAAAATTCCGTTTTTCAGAAGTCCGAATTCGGGACATTGCACCTGTATCTCTGCTTCAAAAAGAGCTGCCATATTGCTATGCCATCTCCTGGAGGTCACCTGCATACAATCTGCACCATGGCATGGCTTTTCTCATTCCAATGTTGTGCACCAGATCAGTAAGTCAGTTGTTCACAAATGCATCAAGTAAGTGCAAGGCCTTGTTTGCAAGGGGTAAAGGGCAAGGGGCTGTGGAGGCTCAGTCTTTGAATATATTCAAGACAGAGACAGAGATCGCTAGATTTTTGAATATTAAGGGAATTAAGGGATATGGGGACAGAGCAGGAAACTGGAGTTGAGGTAGAAGATCAGCCATGATCTTATTGAACAGCGAAGCAGGCTCGAGGGGCTGAATGGTCTACTCCTGCTCATAATTCTTATGTTCTTATGTTCTAACTTGTTCAACACTTTCCCTGGAAAGAAGATATCAGCTCAACAGGGTGCAGAATGTTTTCCAGGTGCCAATGATTAATTTAGAGGTCCAGTGCTGCACTACTCAATCACTTGCCAATAGAATCTGTTTCATGCTTTCACATTGGCTTTCCTTCCACTTCATTTTTGCCTGGCATTGCTCCCGAGTCTTCCCTCCCCCCACTCCCACCCCACTCCCGATCGTTTTTTGCAACGATTGACAAATATTCAAAGTTGATTTTGAAGCTTTAAAATGCTGACATAACATTTCCTCCCTTATGCAGCCACTTGTCTTTGAGTGTGCACACTTTTTTTTAAAATTTGAGCTCCTGACCCGATTTTGCCCCACCCCCATTAGGTTAGATGTCGACACAAGGCCAAAGCTGTGTTGGGAGCTCATGTTACTCATTGCAATGAGCTGACTGCACAAAATTGCCACAGTCACTTCAGTGTGCAATGGGCTAGCTTTGGACAAACAGACAGACAGCCATTCCCAGCACAGATCTTGTTGATCTCACAAAATTGTTGCTTGGCAAAACATATTACAGCGGTAAAAAAGCCTTAGCAATAAAAGCTGAAAAATATCACGTGTAACACACAGCAAATCTACTGCAGCAAACATGCCTAGTGTGACTGGCAAACCTGTCATAAATAGACTTGCCTCTGCCTCAGGCAAATGATTTGTTGCCAAAGTAAATTGTTGTCACTCAGATCCGCTCAAATCTATCTTGCATGTTAATTGCTTACAGCAAGAATACAGTTGCTTGAGGTGTGCACCAAAGGAGTCCATCACAAGATGGGCCGAATGGTCTCCTTTTGTGGTGTAAATGTATATGATTCTACGAAGAGCTGGTTGGACCACATCAAGTGCTAACTCATTCCAGAGCTGGCTAGGCCATTTCAAGCATTCACTCTCCTCTGCCAAAACTGTTCACTGCTCCAGGATCATCCTAGAGAATAAAGATAATCCCCGTCTTTTACTCTCCACTACCAATCGTCTCCTTAAACCCCTCTCCCCTTCACCGTCGCCTCCAACAATGTGTGAGAAGTTCATGCAATTCTTTTTCACTGTGATCATCCGTGCAAAAGCCTCTGCTGCTGTTTCCCGTCCCCTTCCCCTTATCCACAAAGCCAAACTTCCCCTGTGTCTCCCCTCTGCCACAGCTCCGGAGCTGCATCTTTCTGCTATCTCCAAGCTCATCTTATTCATGAGATGCACCTCCTGCTTCCTGGACCCCAATCCCACTAAATTGCTGACAACTCAACTTCCCTTCCTAGCCCCCATGCTAGCTGACATTGAAAAGGGTTCTCTATCCTCAAGAACTTCCTTTTTAAAACCACGATTATCATCCTCTCCTCAAGAAACATACCCTCAACCCCCACTGTCCTTGTCTCCTATGCTATCTTCAACCTCCCTCTCCTTTTCAAAGTATTTAAATATGTCTCCTCTCAAATCCATGCCTATATTAAGAGTAAGAGGGTAACTAAAGAAAAGGTAGAGCCTATTAGAGACCACGGGGATAATCTTTGTGTGGAGGTGGAAGATGTTGGGAGGGTTCTTAACAAATACTTTGCATCTGTTTTCACAAAGGAAAGGAGCAATGCAGATACTCCTATCAAGGAGGAGTGTGATATTCCGGATGAAATAAACATAGTGAGAGAGGAAATATTAAGGGGTTTAGCAGCTTTGAAAGTAGATACGTCCCCAGGCCTGGATGAAATGCATCCCAGGCTATTGACCGAAGTAAAAGAGGAAATAGCAGAGGCCTTGACCATCATTTTCCAGTCCTCTTTGGATCTGGGCATGGTGCCGGAGGATTGGAGGACTACTAATATGGTACCCTTGTTTAAGAAGGGAGAAAGGGATAGACCGAGTAATTACAGGTCTGTCAGCCTAACCTCAGTGGTGGGGAAATTATTGGAAAAAATCCTGAAAGACAGGATAAATCTGCATTTGGAAAGGCAAGGATTAATTAGGGACAGTCAGCACGGATTTTTTAAGGGAAGATCATGTTGACTAACCTGATTGAATTTTTTGAAGAGGTAACCAAGAGGGTCGATGAGGGTAGTGCGTACGATGCAGTGTATATGGACTTTAGCAAGACTTTTGTTAAGGTCCCACATGGTAGACTGGTCATGAAGATTAAAGCCCATGGGATACAGGACAAAGTGGCAAGTTGGATCCAAAATTGGCTTGGAGGTAGGAAGCAAAGGGTAATGATTGATGCATGTTTTTGTGACTGGAAGGATGTTTCCAGTGGGGTTCCGCAAGGCTCAGTACTGGGCCCCTTGCTTTTTGTGGTATATATCAACGATTTAGATTTGAATATAGGGAGTATGATTAAGAAGTTTGCAGACAACACTAAAATTGGCTGTGTGGTTGATAATGAAGAGGAAAGTCATGGGCTGCAGGAGGATATCAATCTACTGGTCAGGTGGGCAGAGCAGTGGCAAATGGAATTTAATTCAGAGAAGTGTGAGGTGATGCACTTTGGGAGGGCTAAGAAGGAATGGGTATACACATTAAGCGGTAGGCCACTTAATAATGTAGATGAACAAAGGGACCTTGGAGTGCTTGTCCACAGATCCCTGAAAGTAGCAGGCCAGGTGGATAAGGTGGTTAAGAAGGCATATGGAATGCTTGTCTTTATTGGCCGAGGCATAGAATATAAGAGCAGGGAGGTTATGCTTAAATTGTATAATACTTTGGTTAGGCCACAGCTGGAGTACTGCGTGCAGTTCTGGTCGCCGTATTATAGGAAGGACGTGATTGCACCAGAGAGGGTGCAGAGGAGATTTACTGGGATGCTGCCTGGAATGGAGAATCTTAGTTATGAGGACAGATTGGATAGGCTAGGTTTGTTCTCATTAGAACAGAGGAGGTTGAGAGGAGACCTCATTGAGGTGTACAAAATATTGAGGAGCCTGGACATAGTGGATAGCAAGGGCCTATTTCCATTGGTGGAGGGGTCTATAATGAGAGGGCATAGTTTTAAGATGGTTAGTGGAAGGTTTAGAGGGGATTTGAGAGGGGGGGGATTCTTTATGCAGAGGGTTGTGGGAATCTGGAACTCGTTGCCTGGAAGAGTGGTGGATGCAGAAACCCTCACCACTTTTAAGAGATGGTTGGATGGGCACTTAAAGTGCAGTAACCTGCAGGGTTACGGACCTTGAGCTGATAATTGGGATTAGACTGGATGACCTTTTGTTGGACGCACAGATATAATGGTAAGTACTGAGGGAATAGAATACGGCCAGCGTGATCTCCTGGACTAGTTTTGATCGCCTGGATTGGTCGGAGAGGAATTTTCCCAGATTTTTTCTCCCTAAATTGGCCTGGGTTTTTATCTGTTTTTTGCCTCTCCCAGGAGATCACATGGCTCTGGTTGGGGTGGAGTGTAGAATGTTTCAGTATAAGGGGTGTCGCAGTTGTGTGAGGCGGACTGGTTGGGCTGGGTGCTCTTTGCCTTTCCGTCATTGTTCATAGGTTTATATGTAACCTTTAGGGCTGCTGACCAAGGGCCGTGTGGCTCTTTGTCGGCCGGCATGGACACGATGGGCTGAAATGGCCGGCGCTGTAAATATGTTTCTATATTTCCTGTGAATCCATATTTGAATGTCGCCAATCAGGTTTCTGCCCCGGCCAAGGCACTGATAAGGATCTAACAAAAGTCACAAATAACATCTTCTGTTACTGTGGTACATTATCCCTCCTTGTCTCCTTAACCTCTTTACAACCTTTGACACAGTTGAGAAAACCATGCTCCTCCAATGTCTGTCCTCTGTTGTTCATCTTAATGGGATTGCCCTCATTTGGTTCCACTTTTACCTATCTGTTGTGTATGCAATAACTGTTAGACTGAGTACTGTTTAACTCCAAGAGATATAACCTTGGCTCTGCTTTGTTAAGGCCCAAAGTCACTAATATACAAAATGGCTGGCCTTTTATACTTGGGCTGCACACTATTGCATGCAGCTCAATGGCCTCCAACAGTGACGCCATCTAGTGGCTAGTGATCCCAAAAGTACATACATGACAATAACCCCCTCTGAGATATTAACACAATCTTTTACAAATTGAGACGGTCCGGTGTTTTATGCTCCCGAGTTGACCGTCTCAGTTCAACTCCAGCTTTGGGTGAGTGTTCAGAGTCTGGTGGCTGGGTGGCTAACCTGGTGGGAGTGGCAATGGCCATGTCAGGGATTGAAAGTCCATTTTCATTGAACATGTCAGTGATTGAAAGTCCCGATTCACTGATGACCACTGAGTCCTCTGATGACTGGGGGTAGGTTGGTTGGTCAGCGATTGTCTCTTCCTCCGACTGTTCCGGTTCGTCTGTGTGCTGCAGCTTTGTCTGATCCATATGTTTCCTGCATGTTTGCCCATTTTTGAGCTTAACAATAAATACTCTGTTGCTCTCCTTGGCCATGACAGTACCAGCGATCCATTTGGGACCATGATCATAATTCAGAACATACAAAGCATCATTTACAGAAATATCGCGTGACACAACTGCGCGATCGTGATACCCTTGCTGACTTTGTCTTCTATATTCAACATGATTATTGAAGTCAGGGTGTACAAGTGATAGCTTGGTCTTAAGACCTCTCTTCATCATTAGTTCAGCAGGTGAGAACCCGGTAAGCGTGTGTGGTCTTATCCTGTAACAAAGCAGTATGCATGACAGGCGGGTCTGCAATGACCCTTGGGTTACTTGCTTCATACTCTGCTTTATGATTTGGACAGCATGTTCTGCTTGCCCAGTGGATGTACGTTTCAATGGTACTGACCTCACATGTTTGATAACATTGAGTTTCATGAACTCTTGAAACTCCTGACTGGTAAAGCACGATCCGTTGTCGCTATCAACAATGTCAGGCAGACCATGTGTCGCGAACATGACACTAAGATTCTCAATGGTAACTGTGGATGTACTGGTTGACATGATTATACACTCTATCCACTTCGAATATGCATCCACCACAACTAAAAACATCTTCCTGCAAAGTCTATGTGGATCCTGGACCATGGTTTCGACGGCCACGACCACAGACTAAGCGGCGATTTTGCTGAGCTGTACGTAAGTGTTGCACTGATGCACACATGATTTCAGCTCAGAGTCAACTCCCAGCCACCATACATGAGACCTGGCGATGGCTTTCATCATTACAATGCCGGATGTCTGTTATGTAAGGTTTGATCTCCTCGCACATTTGCTTGGGTATGGCAGACCAATCACCTTTGAAACATAGAAACATAGAAACAAAGAAAATAGTTGCAGGAGTAAGCCATTCGGCCCTTCGAGCCTGCACCACCAGTCGATAAGATCATGGCTGATTTTTCCCTCGGTACCCCTTTCTTGTTTTCTCTCCATACCCCTTGATCCCTTTAGCCGTAAGGGCCATATCTAACTCCCGCTTGAATATATCCAATGAACTGGCATCAACAACTCTCTGCGGCAGGGAATTCCACAGGTTAACAACTCTCTGAGTGAAGACGTTTCTCCTCATCTCTGTCCTAAATGGCCTACCTCTTATCCTAAGACTGTGTCCCCTGGTTCTGGACTTCCCCAACATCGGGAACAATCTACCTGCATCTAACTTGTCCCATCCCGTCAGAATCTTGTATGTTTCTATGAGATCCCCTCTCATACTTCTAAACACCAATGTATAAAGGCCCAGTTGATCCAGGCTCTCCTCATATGTCAGTCCTGCCATCCCGGGAATCAGTCTGGTGAACCTTCGCTGCACTCCCTCAATAGCAAGAACGTCCTTCCTCAGATTAGGAGACCAAAACTGAACACAATATTCCAGGTGAGGCCTCACCAAGGCCCTGTACAACTGCAGTAAGACCTCCCTGCTCCTATACTCAAATCCCCTAGCTATGAAAGCCAACATACCATTTGCCTTCTTTACCGCCTGCTGCACCTGTATGCCAAATTTCAATGACTGATGAACCATGGCACCCAGGTCTCATTGCACCTCCCCTTTTCCTAATCTGCCACCATTCAGATAATATTTTGTCTTCGCGTTTTTGCCCCCAAAGTGGATAACCTCACATTTATCCACATTATACTGCATCTGCCATGTGTTTGCCCACTCACCTAACCTGTCTACGTCACCCTGCAGCCTCTTAGCGTCCCCCTCACAGCTCACACCGCCACCCAGTTTAGTGTCATCTCCAAACTTGGAGATATTACACTCAATTTCTTCATCCAAATCATTGATGTAAATTGTAAATAGCTGGGGTCCCAGCACTGAGCCCTGCGGCACTCCACTCATCACTGCCTGCCATTCTGAAAAGGACCCATTTATCCTGACTCTCTGCTTCCTGTCTGCCAACCAGTTCTCTATCCACGTCAGTATATTACCCCCAATACCATGTGCTTTAATTTTGCACACCAATCTCTTGTGTGGGACCTTGCCAAAAGCCTTTTGAAGTCCAAATACACCACATCCACTGGTTCTCCCTTGTCGACTCTAGTTACATCCTCAAAAAATTCCAGAAAATTTGTCAAGCATGATTTCCCCTTCATAAATCCATGCTGACTTGGACCGATCCTGTCACTGCTTTCCAAATGCGTTGCTATTTCATCCTTAATAATTGATTCCAACATTTTCCCCACCACTGATGTCAGGCTAACCGGTATATAATTACCTGCTTTCTCTCGTGTTCCCTTTTTAAAAGTGGTTTTAGATTAGCTACCCTCCAGTCCATAGGAACTGATCCTGCGTCGATAGACTGTTGAAAAATGATCATCAATGCATTCACTATTTCTAGGGCCACTTCCTTAAGTACTCTGGGATGCAAACTATCAGACCCTGAGGATTTATCGGCCTTCAATCCCATCAATTTCCCAAACACAATTTCCCGCCTAATAAGGATATCCTTCAGTTCCTCCTTCTCACTAGACCCTCGGTCCCCTAGTACTTTCAGAAGGTTACTTGTGTCTTCCTTGATGAAGACAGAACCAAAGTATTTGTTCAAATGGTCTGCCGTTTCTTTGGTCCCCATTATAAATTCACCTGAATCCGACTGCAAGGGACCTACGTTTGTCTTCACTAATCTTTTTCTCTTCACATATCTATAGAAGCTTTTGCAGTCAGTTTTTATGTTCCCGGCAAGCTTCTTCTCGTACTCTATTTTCCCCCTCCTAATTAAACCCTTTGTCCTCCTCTGCTGAATTCTAAATTTCTCCCAGTCCTCAGGTTTGCTGCTTTTTCTGACCAATTTATATGCCTCTTCTTTGGATTTAACACTATCCTTAATTTCCCTTGTTAGCCACGGTTGAGCCACCTTCCCCGTTTTATTTTCATGCAACTCTTCACCACTGATAAAATCAGATCCTGGCTGGTCCAGGTCTTACCTTGTTACCTTCACTCTCAAAAGCCGATGTGCGCAACGGCAGATGGCTCAAAGCATTGGCACAATTCTCGGTGCTAGGCCTATGGTGAATGACATAATCATAAGCGGATAATGTCAGTGCCCACCTCTGGATGCGGGATGAAGTATTGCTATTGATCCCTTTGTTTTCGGAGAACAGTAAAATGAGCGGCTTGTGACCTGTCTCCAGTTCAAACCGAAGACCAAACAGGTACTTGTTGTGTATGGAGAAAGAGTCAGACTGAACACTGTGAGCTCAAAGTAAAGTGTGACCGTAGTCTTTTATTGCAAGTCTCCAGAGTGCCTCTCCAACCTGTGAAGCCTCCTTAAATACCTGTGCTCCCAAGGGATTATGGGATTCCTTGGGACTCCAGGGGATGAGCCCTCTTGTGGCTGTACAGAGTAAATACAAGTTCACATATATAACAGTACAGATGCATCTTTTTAACCCCATAAACACAGGCTCATGCTTCTTTCTCTACCATGCTGTAGGCTCTTTCCGCTTCCGACAAACTTTTTGAAGCATACGCGACTGGTTGAAGTTTACCCGACTCATTAGTTGTTGGAGTATGCAACCAATTCCGTATGACGAAGCATCACAGGCCAATACTAAATGTTTACATGGGTCATAATGTACCAGCAGCTTGTTAGAGCAAAGCAGATTAGTGACTTTCTCAAAAGCTCTGTCTTGAGACGCACCCCACACCCAGTTGTCGTCTTTTCTTAGCAGCATGTGCAGTGGTTCTAATAAATAAATAGTCCTTTATGCGTGTTAATGCATGTAAGTCTCTTCGATGTCTCGACCAGCTCCTGTGTCATGTAGGCTGACGTCAAGTCCAGTTTGGTGAGCGACTTCCCCCTGGCTAGCGTTGCAAACACGTCATCAGCCTTCGGTAACAGGTACTGATCCTGTTTTGAAACCCTGTTGATCGTCGCCTTGTAGTCTCCACAGATTCTGACTGTGCCATCACTTTTCAGCACAGGAACAATGGGGCTGTCCCATTCATTAAATTCAATCGGTGATGTGATCCCTTCATGCTGGTGTCTGTCCAGTTCGATTTCGACCTTCTCCCTCAACATATACGAAACTGCCTGAGCTTTATGATGGACGGGTCTTGCATCCGAGTCCACGTGGATCTGTACCTTGGCTCTTGTGAAGTTGCCGATGCCTGGTTCGAACAGCGAGGGGAACTTGCTCAGTACTTGGGCACATGTATCTTTCTCCAATGACAACGCCTTGATGTCATTCCAATCGCATCTGATTTTTTTCAAGCCAGTTCCTGCCGAACAGCGTTAGACCATTGCCTGGGACAATCCATAGTGGTAACTCGTGAACCGCACCGTCATACGACACTTTAATTGTGGCACTGCCAATCACCGTTACGAGTTCTTTGGTGTAAGTGCGCAACTTGGCATTGACTGGACTCAGCCTGGGCCTCACAGCCTTAGTATCCCACAGCTTGTCGAATGCCCTCTGGCTCATTATTGATTGACTCGCCCCCGTGTCCAGTTCCATCGATACCGGCATCCCATTAAATTTCACGATGATCACTATCGGTTTGCTCTTCGTTAGGAATGAGTACAGTCCATACACTTCCTCCACTGGTATCTCGGATTGCGTGTCCGGATCCACGCTAGTCTGACCATCATCCTCCATGTGGTGTGTTGTAGCACACTTGCTCATCTGCGGACACTTGTGCTTGAGATGCCCCACTCTCAGACAGCCTTTGCAGCTATATTGCTTAAATCGACACTGTTGGTGCCAGTGATTTCCCCCACAATACCAACACGGAGAAATCAGATGCATTCCTCCTGGCAGACTTTGGGCAGCCACAGATTTTGCGTATGCAGTCGGGTAGGGTCTGCCATGTGCTGCTCTGCTGAACGCTGAATCAATCATATTTACAGTACTTGCCGAGTTTCGATTTTTCACTGATATCTGCTTTAGGCTTCTATCCGTCGTCATGCATGACTGAGCGATCGTGATGACCCTGTTCAAGTCCAACGTCTTCACCGCCAGTAGTTTACATAGGATCACCTCGTGGTTGATGCCGATTACACAGAAGTCCCGCAGCATGTCTGCCAACACAGCCCTGAACTTACACGGTCCCGCTAGACGTCTCAGGTTGGCAACGAATTCCGCCGCATTCTGGCCCTCTGAGCAATCATGTGTATAAAATCTGTATCTCGAGATGATGATGCCTTCATCTGGCTTAAGGTGGTCCTGTACCAGTGTTCACAATTCTTCATTCGTCTTCTCTGTTGGACTCATAGGTAGGAGTAGATTCTTTATCAGACCATAAACTTTTCGACCGCAAACCGTGAGGAACACCGCCTGGCGCCGATCTGCATCGCCGACCTCCTCCATTTTGTGCCACGAAGAACTGGCTTAAACAGCTCACCAAGTCTGCCCAATCTTCTCCTTCTGCAAATCGCTCCAACAATCTAATTGTGCTCATTTTTGCATGCAAAGGTTCTTGTTGCCTCGTCGCCAAATGTTGTGTTTACAATAACTGTTAGACTGAGTACTGTTTAACTCCAAGAGGTATAACCTTGGCTCTGCTTTATTGAGGCCCAAAGTGACTAATATACAAAATGGCTGGCCTTTTATACTTGGGTTGCACACACGTGCGTGCAGTCCAATGGCCTCCAACAGTGATGCCATCTAGTGACTAGTGATCCCAAAAGTACATACATGACACTATCCAATCATACCAAGAAGATCTCCAGCAATTTCTTCTCTTCCTACCCATGCACTGGTAAGTCTAAATCCCTCAAGATTCTATCCTTGACCTCCCCCTCTTCCTCATCTACATGCCATCTCTTGGTGATATCATTTGAAGAAATGGGGTCATTTCGGACAGAACCCAGCTCAAATTCTTCACCACCTGTTGCAATGTTGTAAATCCGTTGTGTTGTCAGACTGTTTGTTTAACATCAATTCTTGGATAAACCACAATTTTTTCCAGTTAAACTTTAGGAAGACAAAAGACATCACCTTCAGCCCCCTCACCCACATGCTCTGTATGCTTGCCATTGATTCCACACCTCTCTCCAGCCACTGTCTCAGGTTGAACATAACAGTTCGCAACCTATTTGACATTAAGCTGAGCTTCCGACCACATATCCTCTCCATCATAAAGACCACCTTCTCCCACCTTTGTAAAATTATCTGCTTCCACCCCAGCCTCAACCCAACTACTGCTGAAACTTCCATCCATGCATTTGTTACCTACAGATGTGACTTCTTTCCCTTCTTAGGCAGTCCCTCGGAGTCAAGGATGACTTGCTTCCACACTAAAAATGAGTTTTCAGGTGACTGATGAGTCCAATGCGGGACCTACAGTCTCTGTCACTGGTGGGGCAGATGGTGGTTGAAGGGACATTGGTGAAGGAACGGGTGGGTGGGGTGCTTGGGTTGTCATGCGCACCTTCCGCTGTTTGCGCTTGGCCTCTGCTTGCTGCTGGTGAAGAGACTCGAGGTGTTCGGCACCTTCCTGCATGCTTCTCCTCCACTTTCAGCGGTCTTGGGCCAGGGATTCTCAGGTGTCGATGGGGATGTTGCACTTTTTCAAGGAGGCTTTGAGGGTGTCCTTGAAGCATTTCCTTTGCCCACCTGGGGCTCGCTTGCCGTGCCGGAGTTCCAAGTAGAGCGCTTGTTTTGGGAATCTCGTATCGAGCATGTGGACGATGTGGCCTGTTCATTGGAGCTGATCGAGCGTGGTCAATGCTTCGATGCTAGGATGTTGGCCTGAGCGAGAACACTGACGTTGGTGCGCCTATCCTGCAATGGATTTGCAGGATCTTGTGGATTCAGCGTTGGTGGTACTTTTCCAGTGCTTTGAGGTTCCTGCTGTACATAGTCCATATTTCCAAAGCATATAGAAGGGCGGGTATCACTACTGCTCTGTAGACCATGAGCTTCGTGCCGTGTTTGAGGTCCTGGTCTTCAAACACTCTGTTCCTCAGGTGACTGAAGGCTGTGCTGGCACACTAAAGGCAGTGTTGGACTTTGTCATCGATGTCTTCCCTTGTTGACAGTAGGCTCCCGAGGTATGGAAAATAGTCAACACCAAGGCCTCATCGTGGATTTTGATAATCGGGTGGCGGGGCAGGTTGGAAGAGGACTTTTGTCTTACGGATGTTTAGTGTAAGGCCTATGCTCTCGTATGCTGACATGACTATTCCAATGCTTTTCTGGCCGGCATCCCATCCTCCACTCTCCTAAAACTTCAGCTCATCCAAAACTCTGCAGGTCATATCCTATCCTGCATCAAAATCTGCTCACACATCACTACTGTCCTTTGCTGACCCATAATGGCTCCCAGTCCCCCAACATCTCCGATTTAAGATTCTTGTCCTCATGTTTAAAGCCCTTTAGCGGTTGTATTCCTGCTTTAAATAGAACACAGAAGATGACTCCCAGAGATCATTCAATTTCTTACAGCACAGCAGCCAGGTCCTGGTAAAAATGATGAAGGCATTAATGTGTTGTGCCACCTCTCGCTATGCCTGTTCACCAATTTGCTGCAGTTCCCATCGACCATCCATCTTGAAGAGGGTCTCATTTCTGCTGTTCACTTAACCTACCAGCATCTCCATGGCTGAATTTGAAAACGTTGGGCTCTGCTGGAACACATGTTGACCACAGATAACTTCTTGCATCTCCACATTGTCAACAAAATAAGTGCTTCCATTTTAAACTGCTGCAAGACTTTGAGACCCTGTGGCAACATCTGATCTCTCACCTCCTAATTGGCAAGCTGCCATTGGGGAGCAAGTTTCACGTTGGCAGCTTGCCTCCTCCTTGCTAATGCGGAGTGAACCAGAAACTGGGACAGGTCCCTTGTTGACTCCTTTGGCGGCTGCAGCTCTTGCCTCACCCACTTCCTGTCTGTTTTTCCTGGGGGATCAAAATTGCTCCCATGTTGAAATTATTGAATAACAATATCCCAATTTGATTGTGGTAAAAAGTTATGATGATGCATCCAGATGCAGTCACCCTATTACAAATAGTGGACTAAGAGAAACTTACAGAAAAAAGAAACTTGCATTCATATAACGGCTTTCACAAGCTCAGGGTATCCCAAAATGCTTCACAGCCAATTAATTTCTTTTGAAGTGTTGTCATTGTTACAATCTAGGAAACAGCAAGGTCCCACACACAGCAATAGATAGATAAACTGTTTTAAACTGCATAGAATGCTGATTCTGGGCTAAGGGAATCACCTATTTGAAAAGGGCAGGGTTCACTACACAGGGAAAGACAATTAACCAGTACAGTGGACATACTGCACATATAGTGCTCACTCTCATTATCTTGTATGGGGACTAAGCCATTGGGTCGAAATTTAACATTGAAGAGTTTGTGGGTTAGGTGCGGGCGGGTGGGTGGTTAAATTTGGCAAAAATGTCAGCACTCCACTCCGCCAACTTCCAGGTTTAACTCGGGTGTGTTCGGCTGTGTGTGTGTAATCCCCTCCGGAGAGGCGGGTTAACAATTAGAATATTTAAATCAGTGTATTCCAATCATATTTTAACCGGCATTTAAATTTAACAGCACATGCATGGGTTTCCTGGGCATTCTGAAACTCATCATTGAAACCAAGCCGAAAAACCTGAAAGGCAATTCATGGAGTTAATTAAAAGTCAGGCATACAACAGCAATAAATACTCAGTGCCCACAGCTGCTTCCTTACCTCCCATTGGGAAAGGATTTGTTGAGAGTACTTGTGGTGAGAGACTAATTTGGAGGTATTGAGACTCAAGATCAGGATGGGTGGCACCAACAGCCTGCTGTGGAGAGACCTGCAGGTGATGAGCAGAGTGGGAGCAGCAGAGGGGTCAAGCTCACAGGAGGCACTACCCACATAACAGGGTGTACAGGCAAAGGCTCTGCTTGCTTGGCATCTCGGAAGAGCAGTGCTTCCAGAGACTCGGATTGTCACGTTGGTGATCACAGACATCTGCAGCATCCTAAAAGAAGACTTGCTCCTGGCTAGACCAATAGCAGTGGACTGTCAAAGTGCCACCTCCCTCAATTGTTTTGCCTCCAAATCTTTCCAGGGTGCTCCCGGAGACATAGCCAAGATCTCCCAGTTGGCTGCACAGAATGCATCAGGCAGGTCGCTGATGGATTGTTTACCTGGGCTGGTAATTATGTTAACTTCACCTGTGATGAAGTCAGTCAGAATGAACGGGTGCTCACGTTTGCGTTTCTGGCTGGCCTTCCACAAATCCAGGGCATCATCGACTGCACACATGTGGCAATCCGCACACAAGTGAGCACGGCTCCATACCAGGAACATGTGCTAGTGAAATCAGCACCTAAGCATCCATCCTGTCCTGACTGCCACTGTCTGTATGTCACAGCAGCACACAACTGGGACAAGGTATAGTCACCCTACTGCATCTTACACGAGCTGTGATCTATAGGTCACGATTTCTCCACACGCGGCGGGATCAATGCGGCCGGGGTAGGTGGCATGTTGAAAGCCCACTCCCGACTCGAACCTGCTCGCTCTCCGTAATCTTCCCATAATTGGGCTTGTTAAGCCGCCATGCGGGCTTCCCGGCCAATTAAGAGGAAGCCAGTCAGATGACGTCAATTGATGACGCATCATCAGCCGGTTTCCATAAAGAGACCATGCCCACAGTGGTTTTGACAGTTCTTCTGTCAGTATCCTGCTGCATTGCAGAGCTGCAAGCACTGTACAAAGGTGCACGGCTGCGCCCAGTTTCTCCCATGACTCCCTCTAGATGCTTATGGAGGAAGTCATAGCACGCAGGGAGGTTCTCTCTCCTTCCAATGGGCGGAAGAGACCTCTCCAGGACACCAATGGAACCTAGTTGCACACTGCACAGGAGGGCACAAGCAGGGACATCGTCAGGAGGAGCTGGCTGCAGTGGAGCAAACCCTTCAATGATCTCAGCAGATCTCGGAATGTTACTGCAAAGCCACACTCAACCTCATCCTGCTGTGCCACTCATCACATTCCCATCACTCTGTCTTCCCTACTCTACCCCTGCACATCCTTACACCAACTTACTTTGCACCTCCGCCCATCCCTCTCTCTCTATCCAAAATATCAGTTCCTCATTTCACTAGCCACCCCTTACACTCACCCTCATCCTTGTCCAATCATAGAAACATAGAAACATAGAAAATAGGTGCAGGAGTAGGCCATTCGGCCCTTCGAGCCTGCACCGCCATTCAATGAGTTCATGGCTGAACATGCAACTTCAGTACCCCATTCCTGCTTTCTCGCCATACCCCTTGATCCCCCTAGTAGTAAGGACGACAGCTAACTCCTTTTTGAATATATTTAGTGAATTGGCCTCAACAACTTTCTGTGGTAGAAAATTCCACAGGTTCACCACTCTCTGGGTGAAGAAGTTTCTCCTCATCTCGGTCCTAAATGGCTTTCCCCTTATCCTTAGACTGTGACCTCTGGTTCTGGACTTCCCCAACATTGGGAACATTCTTCCTGCATCTACCCTGTCTCACCCTGTCAGAATTTTAAAAATTTCTATGAGATCCCCTCTCATTCTTCTGAACTCCAGTGAATACAAGCCCAGTTGATCCAGTCTTTCTTGATATGTCAGTCCCGCCATCCCGGGAATCAATCTGGTGAACCTTCGCTGCACTCCCTCAATAGCAAGAATGTCCTTCCTCAGGTTAGGAGACCAAAACTGTACACAATACTCCAGGTGTGGCCTCACCAAGGCCTTGTACAACTGTAGTAACACCTCCCTGCCCCTGTACTCAAATCCCTTCACTATGAAGGCCAACATGCCATTTGCTTTCTTAACCGCCTGCTGCACCTGCATGCCAACCTTCAATGACTGATGTACCATGACACCCAGGTCTCGTTGCACCTCCCCTTTTCCTAATCTGTCACCAGATAATAGTCTGTGTCTCTGTTTTTACCACCAAAGTGGATAACCTCACATTTATCCACATCATACCAGCTAACAACACACAAGGGTAGGCACTTGGGTCCTTTAGCCTTTAGCCAATGTTCATGTATAGTTAATGTTCATGTATTGTCAAACATTGAAATCTTTATTTCAGAACTTTGCGTTCTTAGACAGATTTGTGGGCACCTTTGGAAGTGGTTTAGTGAGTTGTAGTGAATGGTGAGACATAACGGTACCCCCCACAATGGTGATGCGTGTGAAAGGAATGGGTTGGACATTGCAGGGATGATTTATAGAGCTTGTGTGGGTGGTGCCAACCTGGTGCATTATGTAGCAGCCAGGGTGTACAGCATGAAGTGATGTAAAAGTGTCCATGGTAAGGCCATCACTGGGCTCCTGGGCAGCAATATGGTCGGGTGCTGATGTCCTGTGTATACTGTGCAACATCAGGTGATTGCGGAGAAGATTGGTGTTGTTGGTAGCGATGCTGGTGTGTTTAGTGATGTTGGTGTTGGTGCTGATCGTGATGGGATTCTAAGGACCAAGGTGAGATATTTTCAAGGGCACCGTGCTGCTGAAATAGATGGCAGGTGAGGTTGAGATGAAAGAAGCGCCCTGTCAATGGTGAGAGAGATTGCTCCAAGGAGGTGACAGTGAATGGAGAGTTCATTGCAAACACTTCCAAAGTGCTTACAGCTCACAAATCTTTTCCAAATCCTGAAGGCTTCAGCTTCTGATATTGGAAAGTGAACAGCTGTGAAATTATAGCTTTTATATCTCTTCTTCAACTGTCAACTAGCAAAAGTAACAGAGAGTCACTGAGAACCCAAATCCACTTACCTGGCGTGAAAACCGAGGGACAGCAAAGCCAATAAAATGTTGGTAAAATTGTAAGTGCCTGCTTTTAAGCCTAATGATGTTAATTACCTGTCCCGCTGCGTGCTGTCGAGTCGGATATCCGAACACCGACCTGACAATTGAGAAACTCACACAGAGCGGGCCCACCTCCAAACCCGCATTCGCAGGGCTGGGAAGATTCCAACCATACAGTGAATTTCATATTGGCCTAAACAGCATAAAAGTTCAAGTGATTTTAAGTGCAAGTTACATTGAGTGTAAATCGAGGTTCCGCGATCTGGTTTAAAAAAATATCGCACTGGAAGCCAACCACGCCCGCAAAACTAGCCACTCATCCAGATCGAAATAATGAGGATGGCTTAATCACAAACGTAAAATCTTCCATGAACCAGCGTAATTTTGCAGCATTTTAGAACTTAATTTTTATATTTTTTTCTATTTGTATTAACATATATTCATTGATGTATTTAAGAGTGGTGCCGTTTTATTAATACAGCTGAAAATGGGTTTATCACAAAAAATAAGCTTTTTAATAGGAGCATCTAGTCCACTACCTATGAGCAATCTGATTTTAAATCATTGAAAATGACTTAGAAAAACTACTGAACCATTTACTAGTTTCAATGGTATACACTAGTCCACCAATTTCCGCCAATTGTGCTCGTTTGCATTTGTTTGAGGAGGCTCTTCAAATTAAGTTAATTCTTTTAGGCACAAAGGCCCTAGTATGCATATTTTAAAAGTTCTTAAATATTAAGAAATATTTAATTTACTAATAAATTGACTAGTGTATACCATTGAAACTAGTAAATGGTTCAGTAGAGTTTTTCTAAGTCATTTTCAATGATTTAAAATCAGATTGCTCATAGGTAGTGGACTAGATGCTCCTATTAAAAAGCTTATTTTTTGTGATAAACCCATTTTGAGCTGTATTAATAAAACGGCACCACTCTTAAATACATCAATGAATATATTTTAATACAAATGGAAAAAAAAAATAAAAATTAAGTTCTAAAATGCTGCAAAATTCCGCTGGTTCATGGAAGATTTTACGTTTGTGATTAAGTCTCCGCTCAAACTCATTTGCATAAACAATAACTTGACTTTGGAAAACCAGCACAATATCAAGCGTACTTTGCGCTCAGATTGCCAATTGCACCCAAAGCAGAAACTGTACCCCATTATGTTTATTAATCTTTCATTGCTGGTTGCACATCACAGTTACTAATTTTCCATTAAAACATTAAAAGGCTTATTTTTTGAGTCTGCTCTATGGATGAGCCCTTTGCCAACCAGCAGAATGGATTCATTTGCTCCCTAAATTTCAGTGAGAACCACACAGCTATTAAAATCTTGTCTATCCTTCATAAATCAAACTCATCGTTCTGCACAGGTTAATAATTAAGGGGCTATGACCTGCACTGTTCTCGTACAAATAGTTTACAGGCTTATACCAAATTGCTCTCTGGCTATTTTAATGGTTATTTTAATCGGGTCAATGCCTGCAATAAAATAGCACAGTGACAAACTCGATCGAAGCGTATTAAATGTTTGAATGAGAACAGTGCTAATCATAATTTCCACCTTTAAGATTTCATTTCTTTCCTCCCGCATACTATTGCGCTACAATTTTCTTTACTGGACTTTAACAAACAGAAAATCCCCCCCCCCGCCCCGCTAATTTTCATAAGCACAAGTTAACATGGGAGCAAGAGTCAGAGTAGTAGTAAAAATTAATGAAAAATCTGCTACCGCTTTCCACCAGCCTTGTTAGCCATTTTGCTCACATTGACGTATTCATAAAAATGAACACACCGAGAAGCATTATGTCATTGGCACTGCTACTTGGGAGAAAACATGACCTTGACTGGAGCCAAGCAGCTAGCATTCTTGCTCGCAAATTGGTTGGAAGACAATCACATTTATTGCTTGGCTCTAAAGTGTTTTCCTATGGATCGTTCATCCTTTGACAATCAGGATCGATAGTCAGAACTTGATTGATGTCTCAAAGCTAAAAGGAATTGATTATTTGCATTATCTGTCCCAAAACTCCATTTGTTACTCATTTGGCTAAGGAAAGGGATAGTTATGTTACAAAGATCACCATGTGCCAAAACTAAGGAGCAGCTTGGCTCCAGAGAATATATGTTATTGGAACCAATTCTGTAATCACTGCTTTAAATCTTGCAGCTAATTTGAGTCAGAAGTAGCTCTGGTGTTTTATAAGTGCATTTAAATTTATTTAGTTATGGATCAGCAATGCCAATGTAGAGTAATACGAACTCAGCCTAAGGGCCATTGGGCTCTATTTTCCTCTTTGCCGATTTGTGGCGCCCAGGAGGATTAACGCCCAAAATATTTTGTGCCCGTTTGTGCTGGGAAAAAAAAATACAATTTTCGCCAAAGTAAAATTAAATTTTGGTGCTGCGGTACCCGAAGTTAATCTGGGGGCGGAGTTTCAAGTGTGCGCTGAAAAACCAGTGAGCATGCGCCGGAAAAAAAACTTTTTTCCACATGATGGGTGTGCTCACGCATCCATAGTGAACTTCCTGGTCTGGATCAACTTGTGAGAACACGTTCGGATCGGAGCTGGATCTAGACATTTAAATTTTAGTTGCAAAAGATGGATCCAAGGGAAGGGAAGGGGAAGGGAAAGGAGAAGGAAAAGGAGAAGGACAAGGAGAAGGAGAAAGGGAAGGGAAAGGGGGAAGGGCCAAGAGATTTCAAGCAGAAGAAATTGAGCCCCTGGTAGACATCATTGAGAGGCGATGGGATGTGCTTGAGAACAAAGGAAGAATTGGACAAAATAAACTGAAACCCTCTCTACTAGTAAGACGTTAGGAACAAGTTGCAGAGGAGTTCAATGTAGTGGCCATGACCCCGAGAAGCGGTTTGCAGGTCAAAAAGAAGTGGCAGGGCCTTGGCCAAGCAGTTATTGCAAGTATTTATGCACTGCAATTATATTTGTAAATGTGACTAATGTGTATGTGTGTGTGGTCACCACAGCAGAAGTACCCTCTCTTAAAAAGTTCTATTTTCATCTTTGCAGAAGAAGGTGTCACTGATGAACTGAGAAAGGTCAAAAACTAGAGGAGGTACACCAAGTAAGCTGGAACTAACAGCTGTGGAACTAAGGATCACTGATATGATTCAATCTCGCAAGAGAAGATCAACCACCAATCAGCCCTGCAGTGTACTCATGTCACCCTGCCCCCTCTGCTCCCTCTCCTGCTGCTAAACAAACATCTGTTCTGTTATGTTTTGCAGATGTTGCACATCAGGAAGAGACAGAAGCTGAAGCAGAAGATCAGGAAGCCGTCAGTCCAGATATTCTTCATCCACTTCAGGACGAGGATGAGCTGGAGAATGAAGGGCACATTGCAACTGGAGCAGGTGAACCCCCTGAGGATGCCAAAACCCTTTTCTGAGTGATACAACCGATGCAATATTTTATGGTGTACAGTCTGAGGCTGCGGGTCCCAGTGGGTTGCAGCAAGACACACCTGGGAGATGGCCGAGGAGGGTGGGAAGGAGAGTTCAACCTGAAATGCAGGATGCAGAGGACATAGGACAAATCATGGGAATAAGTAGGGAGAGCATTGAGCTAACCAGATCGCTCCTGGACACCATGGGTGGGGTGAGGGTAGAATTAGTGGGACTGTCAGTAGAAGTAGCAACACTGTCTGGAGGAATGGGAGCAGTGTAAGGACAGATGAGGGAGGGGATGTCGGAGATTAGGAAGGGAATGTCGGAATTAGGGAGGGAATTTCGGAGATTAGGGAGGGAATGTCGGAGGCAGCTGGTGCAGTGTCGGTACAGATTAAGGAGGGAATGTCGGAGATAGCTGCTGCAATAAGTGGACACACCCAGGTTGTCATTGCCCAAAAGCAATTAGCAGCAACAACTGCTGACACTCACTTTCCAATCCCCAGACCAAAGTCAGATAATGTGCCGGGGGTTCATCCACAGGCTGAAGAAGAGTCTAATGATGAACCTGGGCCTTCCACAATGCTCTCTGTTAGGCCTGTCCCTGTCCAACCCCACCAACAACAAATACGCCTTTGCGCAGAAAGCAGAAAAAACCTTGGGGTCATGGTGAGGAAGCAGAAGGATATTGAATATATTTAAGGTGGAGCTAGACCTTTGAGCGATAAGGAAATAAAGGGTTATGGGGAGCGGGCAGGGAAGTAGAGCTGAGTCCATAATCAGATCAGCCATGATCTTTTAAATAGCTGAGCAGGATTGAGGGGCCAGGTGACCTACACCTGCTCCTATTTCTTATGTTCTTATGTTCTTAAGTCTGAGACAACTGGCACGGGTAGGGGTAGAGGCAGGAACAGGGGCAAGAGGGGCGCACAGCGCTAAAGTCTTTGAATAAGGGGGAGGAGAGATGGTTGCAGCAAGAGTTTGTTTGTTTGTTGCTGCTACTTGTTGTTTTCTTCATTGAAAAGTTTAAAGTTTGATTCAAAATGTTTTATTAAAGTTAAGTAAAACTGTACAAATGTTTAATAAACCTATATACTTTTTAAATTTAAGCAGAATCCTGCACAGTATCGTTTGAATTAAAGCAACATAAACCAACACAACCTTATGTACATATGATGTACATTGTTTTTTTCACACCAACAGATGTAAAGAGTCAACACTGTCGGGCCGTTTAGCCTTTAGGCATCAAAGCAATCATGGATTAGCCACTCATGCAAGTCTCTAGCTATAGCTATAGGTGCACGAGGCTGCATCCTCTGCCGTCGTCCTGCAGGTTGGGGTGGTGGCATGGGTTCATCGTCGTCCTCCTCCTACTGCTGGTCCTCCTTGTCTTCCTACTGCTGCTGCTCCTTTTCCTCCTCCTCGACCTCGTTGTCAGCCTCCTTGTCCTCCTCTTCCTCCCCCCACCCTTCTGCCCTCAGGAGGACCTTCAATGTCCAGGACCTGGCCCCTCATGATGGCCAAGTTGTGCAGCATGCAACACACAACAGTGAATTGACCGACGTTGTGAGGGGCATATTGCAGGTAGCCTTCAGAGTAGTCCAGGCATCGGAAACGCTGTGTCAGTATGCCAATTGTTCGCTCTATGATGCTCCGTGTCGTTATGTGCGACATGTTGTACCAACGCTCTGGCTCAGTGCGGGGATTGCGTAGGGGGTCATAAGCTAGGTGGTAAGCACGTACCCTTTGTCCCCGAGCAACCAGCTCTGCCCTTCTGGCAGCTCCTGAAACATGGTAGATATAATGCTCTCGTGTAGGATTAAAGCATCATGGATGCTGCCTGGGTATTTGGCATCCACCGCCACGATCCAATGCAGATCGTCACAGATGAGCTGCACATTTAGGGAATGGAACCCTTTCCTGTTCCGCTCTCAAGGCGATGTGGGTGCAGTCGATTGCACCCTGTACCTTTGGGAAGCCAGCAATTCTGCAGAACCCCACAGCCCTGTCTTGCATTGCCTGCATGGTCATAGAGAAATTGATGAACTGGGCCCTTTTGACATAAAGTGCAGCAGTCACCTGTCAAATGCAGTAATGTGCAGCGTGCTGCGAGATGCCGCACATGTCCCCAGTTGCTGCTTGAAATGAGCCAGAAGCATAGACGACAAGTGCTGCAGTGACCTTCACTTCCACAGGTAGGGCAGTCCTCCTGCCACTTCTTGGCTGTATGTCTGACCTGACTTGCTGGCAGATTTCAGTGATGACCTCCTTTCTAAACCACAGCCAGCGAATGCAGTCTGCCTCACTCAGGTGTAGGTATGAGCGCCTGTCCCTGTAGATTTGATCCGGGTATGGCCTCCTCCCCATTAATGCCTGGGTGATCTGGTTTATGCTACAATGGCTCCTCCAAATGCCACGCATGTAAACCAACCTTACTACATGAGGGATAGTAAAATGTGCACCCATAATTCTTATTCTTAACTTCATTATTCTTGTTATTGTGAGACAGTACTTACTGAAGCGCAACACACACACACACCTTTGCTGGGTGACGCCCTAGTAGAACGGATCACAACCTGGTCTGCGCGCATGCGCAACACTAAGCTCTGTCTCGATGGAGACATGATGCACAGAGATTTATGGCACTTTATTTGTAGCTTGTGCCAAAATGCCTATGTTTGCTGCTGTGTTGTGCCATCTCTGATGCACAGTTCAGAGTGCATGCCGGCAGGATCGCTCCCTCAGCCGGATAGAAACACAGGAGCTCGACGCTTGGATTCCACCCAGCCTTCCCCCGCAGCCCCCCTCCCCAGTCTTCTTTCCAAGTTGAGCCAGACAAGATTGGACGGCAGATTTCCTTCCCAAAAGGACATTAACGAATCAATTGGCTTTTTTTATAACAATCTGACAGCTTCATGATCACTTTAATGATACCAGCTTCCAATTCACATTTTTTTTAAACTGAATTAAATTTCTCAAACTGTTATGATAGAATTTGAACTCATGGCCTTTGGACGAGTCTGGTAATATAACCAATACACTATTTTCCTGATAATATTTTAAGCAGATTCAAACAATGTGATAATATTCAGCATATATCTTATTTATATAGAGACCTTGAGGGGAAAAAAAGGACTGAAAGCTACCAGCAGCCAATGCCCTAGGATTATTAAGTGCTCTTAACATTAATGGGTTTGAATTTTAGTAAATGGTCTCCCAATTGTCCATTCTAACCTCACGCAGATCTTCCCTTTATGGTTATGATAGTTGGTTGGGAGACCCCATGAAAATTAATAGTGGATGAGAGACTAGATTTTGATTTAACACCCCACCTGAAGGCTGGTGCTTTTGATCACTGCACTTTAATATAGAGAAATGGGACAATTTATACAGATTCAGCTAATCTGAATAACTCTCCCATCTTCCTTATAAATATGGATAAGGTCAAGAATAAGGACACATAAACAGATCTTCAAAGTAAACTCAGACTGTTCTCATGATAAACGACAATTTTTTAATTGTAATTAATGTCTCAGTCACCCCAACAACTTGTGGGAAAAAAATAACATTTCTCCACAAGGAAGAAGTGCATTTCCTTTGACACCAAAATTACCACAAAATCTTAGCCACAGCTGGTTTTTGAGGAAATCAAAGTTTTACAACCTAAATAGTTGATTAAATCATCCAACGTATGTCCTCCGCTCCCATTCAATGTTCTCACCTTCTCTCCAGAAGGTGCGGTCTCGAGCTGGTATATGATTCTATAGGTGCGGTCAGCCATCCAGTACGTGCTGGATATTCGGACATCCACCGCCCAAGATTTTCCAACTGATTTGGATTAAAGACAGGTAAGGTGGGAGAGAACACTGGAGGTCATGAGGCTGTTTGAAACAGGCTCGATGGACCTCGATGGTCTTTTCCTGCCTGTCTTTTTGGATGTTCGTGAGATGTTTCTGCTTGTTTGTTTAGTTATCCCTATTTAGTAATGAGTATTTTCAAGTACACAGCTTTACTCATCGTCTGGCCTTATTTATCGTTTGGTCTTATATATCGTTTGGTCATATACGTCTGGCCGATCTCGGCATCTCAACAAATCCCCACCCCTAAAATTGACTGCTGAAACTTTCCTCTGTTCTCTCTACTTCCAAAGACAAATGAGCGGCATTTAAATCATGGCGAAGAGACAGGGCAGATTTTTTTCTGTTCTTGCCTCTGCACTGCCGCTGGAAGGGAAGGTCAGAAAGGAAGTGATAGTAGTGGGACCGTGACGGAAGAAGCCACACTTTTATCATTTCAGTTGTTTCCCACCCCTCCCCATTAAGATTCTTTGCAGCAGAGGTCGAATTCATTCTGCACTGTTAGTTACGTGGTTGTTGACTAGTCCCTCGAAGCTGCTGATCCATTTAAGCTAATGCAGCAAGGGCAGCATTCCCCTCTCCAACAGTGGTGAGCTCCCAACACAGAGCAGAGATATTGCAAGGGGTCCGTCCGCATAATTAAATGTGCCAAAATTTAAAAGCACAAATTGGACTTTAAATACGTATCAGCCTTTAACAGTGATATTAGGGAGGAATGGAATAAAAATGGTGGTCATTTTAATGATTCAAAGGTGTCAACATTAAATGCAGAGGTGACCTTCATACTCAGAAGAAGAGCAATCCTTTTGGTACAGCATGTCTGTAAGTCAGCCATCGGAAATTGCTTAGCTATATGGTAGCAGGTCAGAGGCTCGGTGTTCTGCGATGAGTATTATTGTGTTCTGAACACAGATGAGGCTGCACACAGGGAGGTTAAAGTAACAGTGACCTCAGTCTTTATTAAGACACTCCAGAGTGAGGAACCGGCCTTAGGGGCCGGCTTATATACAGTGCTCCCAAGGGATGCTGGGACCCCTTGGGACTACAGAGGATGCGCTCCCTGGTGGCGGAACATGAGAGTGCATGCTTTACAGATACACAACATCACTCCCCCCCCACCCAAAAGTCAAAGTGAAAACTATTTACAAGGTGAGGCGGTCGGGAGCCTTTCTTTCCCTGGTGGACCGCCTCGGTACAAATGTCTGTTCTGGTGTGTTGGCTGTGCCCTCGCTGGGCTGCTGGGTGAGCCTGACCTTGTTGGGCTGTTGGGCATGATGGGTTCAATTTCTTGGTCCGGCGTGGTATCGTTGATCCTTTGGGTGTGTGTTATGGGTTCGAAAAAGGTGGTGTCTGCTGTGGGTTGTTCAGGGCAGTCTGTGAACCACAGCCTCGTTTGGTCCAGGTGCTTTCTGCAAATTTGTCCATTGTCTAGTTTGACTACAAACACCCTACTCCCTTCTTTAGCTATCACCGTGCCCGCGATCCACTTGGGACCATGTCCAAAGCTTAGCACATACACAGGGTCATTCAGATCAATTTCCGTGGCGCGACCATCGTTTACATTTTGTTGCTGCCGCCTGCTCTCCACCTGATCATGCAGGTTGGGGTGAAACAGCGAGAGTCTGCTTTTAAGTGTCCTTTTAATGAGTAGTTCAGCCGGGGGCACCCCTGTGAGCGAGTGGGGTCTCATGCGGTAGCTGAGCAGTACTCGGGACAGGCGGGTTTGGAGTGAGCCTTCTGTGACTCGTCTGAGGCTCTGTTTGATTGTTTGTACTGCCCGCTCTGCCTGCCCCTTGGAGGGTGGTTTAAATGGGGCCGAGGTGACATGTTTGATCCTATTGCGGGTCATGAATTCTTTAAATTCGGCACTGGTGAAACATGGCCCGGTCACTGACCAGTATGTCAGGCAGGCCGTGGACGGCAAACATGGCCCTCAGGCTTTCAATGGTGGTGGTGGCGGTGCTTCCCGACATTATTTCACATTCAATCCATTTTGAAAAAGCATCCACCACCACCAGGAACATTTTACCGAGAAACGGGCCTGCATAGTTGACATGGATCCTCGACCATGGTCTGGAGGGCCAGGACCACAAACTGAATGGTGCCTCTCTGGGCGCGTTGCTCAACTGAGCACACACGCTGCATTGCCGTACACAGGACTCGAAGTCAGAGTCGATACCGGGCCACCACACGTGGGATCTGGCTATCGCTTTCATCATAACTATACCTGGGTGTGTGCTGTGGAGATCCGAGATGAACGTCTCCCTGCCCTGTTTGGGTTTCACTACGCAGTTACCCCACAACAGGCAGTCTGCCTGAATGGACCGCTCATCCTTTCGCCGCTGGAACGGCCTGATTAGCTCTTGCATTTCAACGGGGATGCTGGCCCAGCTTCCATGTAGTACACAGTTTTTTACTCGGGACAGCAGAGGGTCTTGGCTGATCCAAGTTCTAATCTGGCGGGCCGTGACAGATGATTTATCATTTTCAAACACTTCCATGACCATCAACACGTCTGCGGGTTGCGCCACCATCAACAAGTTTGCAGGCTGTGCCATTGCCACCCCCGTGGTGGGCAATGGTAGCCGACTGAGAGCATCAGCACAGTTCTCGGTGCCTGGCCTGTGGCGGATGGTTTGGTTATATGCTGAAAGCACGAGTGCCCACCTTTGTATGCGGGCTGAGGCATTAGTATTTATTCCCTTGTTTTCAGCGAACAGGGATATGAGGGGCTTGTGATCGGTTTCCAGCTCAAATTTGAGGCCAAACAGGTACTGATGCATTTTCTTTACCCCGAATACACACGCTGTAGGCTCTCTTGGCCTCAGACAAGCTCCTGAAGGCATAAGCGACAGGTTGCAATTTCCCCGCAACATTAGCTTGTTGTAATATACACCCGACTCCGTGCGACAACGCATCACATGCTAGCACAAATCTTTTACACGGGTTATACAATACAAGCAGCTTGTTGGAGCATAAAATGTTTCTGGCTTTCTCAAAAGCAATTACTTGGCTTTTTCCCCATACCCAGTTCTCACCTTTACGCAATTAACACATGTAGGGGCTCTAAGAGGGTGCTTAACTCCGGTAGGAAGTTACCAAAATAGTTGAAAATTCCCAGGAACGACCGCAGCTTCATGACGTTCTATGGCCTGGGCGCATTCCTGATAGCCTCTGTCTTGGCGTCTGTGGGCCGAATGCCATCCGCCGCGAACTTTCTCCCCAAAAACTCCATTCTGTTTCCAATGAAGACGCAGCCCTACGCAATTCAGTCGCTGGAGGACCTCCTCCAGGTTTTGTAGGTGCTCGACGGTGTCCCGACCCGTGACCAATATGTTGTTCTGAAAAATCAACATACATGGTACCGACTTGAGTAGACTCTCCATGTTTCTCTGGAAGATTGCTGCAGCCGACCATATTCCAAACAGGCATCTGATGTAGATGAACAGTCCCTTGTGCATGTTGATGCAGGTGATGCCCTCGAAGACTCCTCCAGCTCCTGCGACATGTAGGCCGAAGTCAGGTCGAGCTTGGTGAACGTCTTGCCTCCTGCCAGCGTCGCAAATAGGTCATCTGCCTTAGGTAGCGGGTATTGGTCCTGTAGCGAGAAACGATTCATAGTTACTTTATAATCGCCGCAAATCCTGACTGTGCCATCACATTTGAGTACTGGAACAATCGGGCTGGCCCACTCGCTGAATTCCACTGGGGCGATGATGCCCTCACGTTGCAGCCTGTCCAGCTCGATTTCCACTCTCTCCCTCATCATGTGAGGTACCGCTCGCGCCTTGTGGTGAATGGGTCATGCCTCTGGGACCAAGTGGATCCGCACCTTCACCCCGGAAAAGTTTCCAATGCCTGGCTCAAAAAGGGAAGGAAATTTGTTAAGAACCTGGGTACATGAGGCCTCATCGACATGTGATAGCGCTCAGAGGTCATCCCAGTTCCAGCGGATTTTGCCCAGCCAGCTCCTTCCAAGCAGTGTGGGGCCATCGCCCGGGACAATCTAGAGTGGCTGTTCGTGTGCCGTGCCGTCGTAGGTGACCTTGACCATGGTGCTGCCCAGGACAGTGATAAGCTCTTTGGTGTACGTTCTCAGTTTCGTGTGGATGGGGCTCAGGGCTGGTCTGAGTGCCTTGTTGCACCACAGTCTCTTAAACATCTTTTTACTCATGATGGATTCGCCAGCGCCAGTGTCCAGTTCTATGGCTATGGGTAAGCCATTCAATTTTACATTTAGCATTATAGGTGGACATTTCGTCGAAAATGTGTGCACCCCGTGTACTTCAGCAACTGCCTCCTCTGAGGCTCGAAATTGCTTTGATCCACCATGGATCGATCTTCCTCTGCCACGTGGTGGTTAGCAGGTTTTGCAGAGCTTGCAGCTCATCTGCAAGCTCATTGGAGGTGCCCCATTGTTCCACAGCTCTTGCAAACATACCCTTTGAAGCGGCATGAATAGGCTGAATGGAAGCCTCCACAATGCCAACAAGGTGTGAATTGCCTTGCATTCATCCTTTGTTGCGGACTCTGAGTCATCTGGGTCACCTGAGGCCTGCTGGCAGTTGCAGACTCGTGGTTTCTGCCCTGTACATTTCGGCTCGCAAACACAGTTCCAGTTAATTTATGAACATTGCTAGCACTTGTGTGCTGAGAGATTTGTTTGGTGTTATCACTGGTGGACATAAACGCCTGTGCTATCGCAATGGCCTTACTGAGGGTCGGTATCTCTACAGTCAAAGGTTTTCGTAGGATGGTCTCATGGCCAATGCCCAGTACAAAAAAGTCTCTGAGCATTTGCTCCAGATAGACATCACACTCACATTGTCCTGCAAGTCGCCTTAGCTCGGCGACATAGCTCGCCACTTCCTGACCTTCAGATTGCTGGCACGTGGAGAACCGATACCTCGCCATCAGCATGCTCTCCCTCGGGTTAAGATGCTCCTGAACCAGTGTACACAGCTCCTCATACGACTTATCTGTGGGTTTCACCGGAACCAGAAGATTCTTCATGAGGCTGTAGGTCAGTGCCCCGCAGACCGTGAGGAGGACAGCTCTCCTTTTTGCAGCGCTTCCTTCTCCGTCCAGCTCGTTGGCTACAAAGTACTGGTCTAGCCATTCGACATAGGCTTCCCAGTCCTCACCCTCTGAGAACTTCTCCAGGATGCCACAGTTTGCTGCATCTTTGCATTAGATTCGTATACTCGTCGCCAGTTATTGTGTTCCTAACACAGATGAGACTGCAGACAGGGAGGTTAAAGTAACAGTGACCTCAGTCTTTAATAAGACACTCCAGAGTGAGGAACAGGCCTTAGGGGCCGGCTTATATACAGTGCTCCCAAGGGATGTTGGGATCCCTTGGGACTTCAGGGATGCGCGCCCTGGTGGCGGAACATGGGAGTGCATGCTTTACAGATACACAACAAGTGCCTCATCTCCTGACTCGCAAAAGCCTTTCCACCATCTACAAGGCACAGATCAGGAGTGCCATCATCATCATAGGCAGCCCCTCAAAATCAAGGAAGACTTGCTTCCACTCAAAAAGTGAATTCTCAGGTGACTGTACAGTCCAATATGGAAACTACAGTCTCTGTCACAGGTGGGACAGACAGTAGTTGGAGCAAAGCGTGGGTGGGGAGTCTGGTTTGTCGCACGCTCCTTGCCTGTGCTTGTTTTCTGCATGCTCTCGGCGACGAGGTGCTCAGCGCCCTCCAGGCTGCTCTTCCTCCACTTAGAGCGATCTTTCTGGACTCCCAGGTGCCAGTGGGGATGTTGCACTTAATCAAGAAGGCTTTGAGGGTGACCTTGAAATGTTTCCTCTGCCCACCTGAGGCTTGTTTGCTGTGTAGGAGTTCCGAGTAGAGCGCTTGCTTTGGGAGTCTTGTGTTGGGCATGCAAACAATGTGGCCCACTCAACAGAGCTGGTCGAGTGTGGTCAGTGCTTCGATGCTGGGGATGTTGGCCTGATCGAGAATCCTGACGTTGGTGCATCTGTCCTCCCAGGGGATTTGCAGGATCTTATGGACTGTGATGGAATACTCTCCACTTGCCTGGATGAGTGCAGCTCCAACAACACTCAAGAAGCTCAACATCATCCAGGACAAAGGAGCCTGCTTGATTGGCTCCCCATTCACCACCTTAAACATTCACTCCCTCCACCTCTGGTGTACCATGTCTTCAGTGTGCACCAAAAACAAGATGCACTGCAGCAACTTGCCAAGGCCTCTTTGACAGCACCTACCAAACCCGTGACCTTGACCACCTAGAAGGACAAGTGCAGCAGGCGCACAGGAACACCACCACCTCAAAGTTCCTTTCCAAGTCACACACCATCCTGACTTGCCGTTCCTCCATCATCGCTGGGTCAAAATCCTTGAACTGCCTACGTAACAGCACTGTGGGAGTACCTTCACCCCACGGACTACAGTGGTTCAGGAAGGCGGCTCACCACCACTTTCTCAAGGGCATTTAGGGATGGGCAATAAATGCTGGCCTTGTCTGCGCTGCCCACAACCTGTGAATGAATATTAAGAAAAGCCTCTTCTGTAAAACATGCCTCCTCTGACAGGGCCAAGAAAACTACCTTGGCTAGTAAGTGCAGATCCTGTGGTAACAACGGGTATATCCATATTACGTGAGGTATAGTGAGACCTGACGTTCTTCTCTCCTCAAGAACTGCCTTTCTTCCTCCAAATATATCCTGATACCCACAATTTTCTGCCAAGTCGTCCACTCATGTGAAGACCCACTCGTCGAGTGGAGTCTTGGAAAATTCACCCTTAAGTGTCAGCAAATGTTAGGTTGCTAAATTCAAAATTAGCAGTAACAAGAATAATAGGAATGCTAAAAACTAATAAGAAAGTCAGTAATGACAGAAAAATATAAACATAGAAATATAAGTATTAGCATATGAATACCTAATGTGTTCATATAATACTAACATAGTAATGTTTTGTGCAGACAAAGATCATTGATTCATCTAGCCTACCCTTTCAAATCATCCATCAGTTTCTCTGTTGTAATTCTGGAAGTAATGTGAACTAAGTTCCAGAAATATATTAAAATTGATTGTTTTTACTATTTTTTATTCAAAATAATTAAGGGGTATGGTACTTAGTGGTTATGTTATGGGACTAGCAATCCAGAGGCCTGGACTAATGATTCAGCAATGTGAGTTCAAATTCCATCACGGCAGCTGGAGAATTTAAATTCAGTTAATTAATTAAATCTGGAATAAAAAGCTAGTGTCAGTAAGGGTGACCATGAAACTGCCGGATTGTCGTAAAAACCCATCTGATTCATTAATGTCTTTTAGGGAAGGAAATCTGCCGTCCTTGCCTGGTCTGGCTTACATGTGACTCCAGACCCACAGCAACGTGGTTGACTCTTAACTGCCCTCTGAACTGGCCGAGTTGCTACCACACAGACTGCCTTCTTCAAGAATCACCTTCTCAAGGGCAATTAGGGATGGGTAATAAATGCTGGCTTTGCAAGTGAACAAATAAAATGAAAACTCACCTAAAAATGGTAAAACAGTTGGATATCTTGTAGCAATTTTGATATGAATGGATTGTTTTAATGAAATGAATATGAGAAATCAGTTTTGTGTCAAAGATGGAAAGACCAGTTGTCACATTAGACAGATATACACAATGCTGTATCTGTAAGGTCATCAAAGGCATTCTTTTATCAATCAATCAGCGATAGTTGGCTTGTTGTCAACTTCCTTCTGGACATCATTCAGATTCTGAAACTCAAATATGCAATTTGACTTAACATCAACAGTTGAGAACTCTTGTGTCTCATTTCCCTGCTAGCAGTTGGCCACAGGGACATTTAGAATCAGCTATTTGCTTGGCAAAATTCTTAGTGCAGTAGGGACATTTGAGATAGTTTATTAAAATAACTGCCACTCATTCTGAGTGGGTGTTTGTGTTGGCACTATTGACTAACTAAAAAGTAATCATTCTTCAGATTGTGTCAATAGACCATTAACTCTTTCCCACACAAAGCATCTAAATAGTTGTGAATTATAATGCAAGGAACCAAAATCTTTGAATAGAATAAAGTTAAATGGTTAAGGTCTATTAATATACTGTTTTGTTAAAATTACTATTTAACTTTAAAAGGGAATACATAGGGATGGAAGCAGATTTATAAAAAGGTACTATGTTGAACTTGAGTCTGCAAACTACCCAGAGTGATGTTAATGTTATTTCAAACATATCAAATTCTTTTTCCACTATTTTAATGGCGACATTAATTTATTTAAAATAAATAGGTTAGTGCCTCAGTTTAAATTGAGGAAAGGCAAATTTAATAAAACTGTTACATGATCGTACAATCTACAGTTTTAACATGCAGTATATCTTCTGGTGGGAAGGTCTATTCAAATAGTGCAATGGTTTTTAAACAAATATTACTAAACAGTGTTGCTTGTGTCCGATGTAATGTACATTTTCAATACATAAACTGAGGGCTGGATTTTCATTTTCCCCCACCTATAGTTACAGTGCAGGACTTCTTCCCACTGCTCCAAGCTAGCCATGTCCTCAGCCCAGGTTCCTAATTTGAGGATCATTATGATGTTATTTCCACCAGCAAGCAGGAGCCAACCAGTGGCCCAAAGGAAGATTTAGATTGTGCTGTTGCTGGACCAGGAGAGGCCAAAATAAAGATTAAAGGGGGCTACAGAACCTCAAAGACTACAAAGTCTTCCACCTAAGGCATTGATCTCGACTATATCTTCATCAGGTAAGCCATCAGGAAAACTAAAAGAAAATGAGGCCTCCACTAGGCCCTTTCCATCGAGTTACAACACTTGGAGCCATTATTGCTGCTACTCCAAGCTTACTGCCATCTTTCATCAGGCAGTCCAAGGGAGTGATGACAAGAGAGGTGGGCAGGATTGAAATTGCCTAGGAACCTGAACCCCCATTGTTATGTATTTAACCCCTTGTAACCTGTATTACATTACCACCAGAGTGTCTACCTGTTGGAGGTCCAAGGGATCCCAGCATCCCTTGGGAGCACGATATATAAGCAGGCCACTCACGAGTTATCTGCACTCTGGAACCTTATTAAAGGAGCTAAGGTCACACTTGCTTGTTGTACACAACACTCAGTTTCATCTTTTATTATGAGCATAGCAATTGGCAACGAGGTAACGAAGAACCGCGCAAAAATGCAAAGAACAGTTGGTATCCTGGAGAAGTTCTCAGAAGGGGATGATTGGGAGGCCTTCGTGGAGAGACTCGACCAATATTTCGTGGCCAACAAGCTGGAAGGGGATGAGAACCCACCAAATGAAGGGCGATCCTCCTGTCTGTGGGGCAACAACCTATGGCTTCATAAAGAACCTCCTAGCTCCGGCAAAACCAACAGAGAAATCCTATGAAGAATTGTGTACACTGGTCCGGGAGCACCTAAATCCTAAGGAAAGCATTTTGATGGTGAGATATCGGTTCTGCACGTGTCAACGATCGGAGGGCCAGGAACTGGCGAGCTATGTCGCCGAACTGAGGCGCCTCGCAGGACATTGTGAGTTTGAGGGATTCCTAGAACAAATGCTTAGAGATTTTTTGTACTGGGCATTGGCCATGAGACAATCCTTCGCGAACTGTTGATTGTAGAAACTCCACATCTAAGTAAAGCCATAATGATAGCCCAAGCATTTATGTCCACCAGCGACAACACCAAACATACTTCGCAGAGTAAAGAAGTTTCGGCCAGTACTGTGCATAAAGTAACGTCAGTTTTGAGCAGAAATATACATGGCAGAACGTACACGCCGGCTGCTGCTGCCCGATCTCAGATGACTCAGAGTCTGCCATCAATCGTTAATGCGAGGCAGTTAACACCTTGTTGGCATTGTGGAGGTGATCATCGGCCCCATCAATGCTGCTTCAAGCACTATGATTGCAACGGTTGCAGAACAATGGAACACCTCCAGTGAATGTGCAGGTGAGCTGCAAACCCTGCAAATCACCATGGTGCAGAGAAAGATCGACCCACTGTGGATCAAGCTGAATTGGAGACTTGTACCGAGGAGGCAGAAGTGTACGGGGTACACACATCCACTACGAAATGTCCACCAATAATGTTGATATGGCTGGTATGCAACGGCCACCACACAGGCCTGACAGAGCTAGGTCTTGGTCCAGTGGCAAGGATTACCCAAGCTCTGCTGCACGGATCTAGTGCACACACATATTGCAGTGTGGGCTGGCCTGTGCTGCCCCTGGGCCCTCGCCTCTTCTGGGATCTGAACTCACGCCTCTCCTGGGCCCCGATCTCTCTCCGCTCCTCTGCTCCGGTCATTTGCCGTTCCTCCGCCACGATCTCTCGCCGCACCTCTGCCATGATCTTTTGCCATACCTCTGCCCCAATCATTCACCGCGCCTCTGCTGTACCGTGGCCCCACCAAAGTTCCTGCCCATGCTCCAATCGGCAACCTGGGTTTTAGTGATGTCACCCAGTTGCCCTCCTTGAAGTCGTCGCCCTCTTGGAACGGTTCGCACTGTATCTTGAAGTGGCATGCTCCTCCTTCTATACCCCCGACCAGCGGCTGGTTCTTTCTCGTAGGTCGGGGCGTCACGCTGTCGCATGTAAACCACCCAGCAACCTGGTGACAGAATTAAATATCATACAGCCATATGGCATACAATAGGCACTCATGCTGACTTGATGCTAGTAGCCAGTGAAACATGATCATGTGCATAATGGTAACTTACAACATTCTTATCATAAGAGTTGTAATTCATGTCTTTACTCTCCCACAGGTCCATCATGTGCCCGCCCCCACCCCCCCCACCCCCCCCACCCTCACCTGACCGTCCACTGTCCAGAAGGCTGCTCACTATCACCTTCTCAAGGGCAATTAGGAATGGGCAATAAATGCTGGCCTCACTAGCGATGCCCACATCCTATGAATGTTTAAAAAAAACCTCCTGGGTGATCTGGGGTGCCTTGATGGGCACATATGTGCAGTCCTGCAGTTGTGGGAAGCCAGCCAGAGTCACACTGGCTTCATCAGTGGCAAAGTTCACACAAGTGCCTGACTTGTGAAACATGGCATCGGTTACCTGAATGATGCATCTGTAGGCGGCCAACTGCAAGATCCTGCAAATATCTACTGCAGATCTCTGGAAGGAGTCTGAGGCAAAGAAGTTGGGGGTGGTGGTGACTTTGACAGCCACTGATCATGCGTGTCCACCAGGTCCATTTGGCAGCATGTCTTCTTCCAGCAAGTTACAAATGTCTGCCCCGATGTGGTGCGATAGCCTGAGCCTCCTGAAGCACTGGTGTTCAGACATGTCCAGAAAACTGATCCTCTGCCTATATACCCTGGGGGTGTTGGGGGTATCACCTCCAGCGTGGTGCACCCCTGTACTCATCCCTTCTCCTCTGTGGAGCAGCAGCTCTGTGAGGAGAAGGCTGCTGCTGCTATTGCTGATGTTGTTGCCGCTGGGGCTCAGCTTGGTCAAAATCTCAGGTCCAATGTGAAGCAGCATAAGCGGCACCCTGACGTAGGGTCATCGACCTGAAACGTTAACTCTGTTTCTCTCCACTGATGCTGCCTGACCCGCCGAGATTTCCAGCATTTTCCGTTTTTACTTCAGTAAGAGCCTTAGGCAAGGAAGCCGGTGTGAGGTTGAATATTTGTGTGATTATTTCAACTGTCAATTGTTCAACTCACACAATGGACGGTCACTTCTCACCTTGCTTCGATAGATGAGTTTTAGGAAGCCCGTGAATCCCATGCACAAGCAGTAAAAACTGAAACTTCAGGTTAAAAAGCATCTTAATGGTCTGTTCACGACCTCTTAAATACTTCAATGAGGTCGCCCGCCTCCCCCAAGCGGATCTCTGTTGCGCTGAGAAACGGACCGGAGTAAAAGGCAGAAGTCAGCAGGTTCCCGATGCGCTGTCAATTTCAGCGCTTTTAACAGCCCACTCGCTTGCAAATCTGCAGACTTTTCAAAGGGAAAATTTCAGACAATGACTCAGCTCTTTCTCCATTCCATTTACTTCATGCTCTGATCCAGAAAACACAGGAAAGATGCATAAAATAGTAGATGAATATTTTTTATTAATGAATATTGCAAACATTAGCTGAAAAGTGAAAAACAAATCAAAAAAAATTTTCATAATTCTTTTCTTCAGTCCCTTTAAATTGGGACTCTAACCTGCCAACTCTTTAAAAGCAGCTTGGTGAATTTAAATGTTACTACTTCAGAATGTTATAAAACATGACTGTGTGTAAATATATTTATCCAAATAAAGTATTTATTACAAAGTGAGAGGATGTGAATTCTCAATAATCATAGTGAGAGACGATAGTGCTGAAGATCAAAGATGTTTCTTTTTCTTACCCAGTGAAAGAGTAAAACATCTTAGATCGTACATCTTACAATTCGTAAGCAACACAGAGTGCTAACTCTACGGCCCCACCCCAGCAATTTGATCCAATCATAACTGCAAATAAGTCAGTTTTGAGTTGTGCAATTTGCCCAATGGGATAGGGATAGAGACTGACAAGCTCATTTCCCTTCGAAACCTTTATCAAGGGTTAGTCGAAACCCTGGCTGGAATTTTCCGCTTTGATTGAATCCCAATTCATCTTATCAGGGCTGCAACTGTACGCACCCAAGTGGGCTACCCCTGGCCTCTATCTTCCTATGTTCCCAGCCCATTCTCTAGGGTCAGGCCTGGCATATTTTAGGTGGGATCCTCTGCCTATGCCAGGGATCCTATCTGAAAGTAGATGGAGAATGACTACGGCAAGCCTCGAAGTTTATAACATGGCTCGTGGCCTCAGGGCTGCACCAAAACAAAAAAGTTGCACATTTTGTTCATAGAAACATAGAAACATAGAAAATAGGTGCAGGAGCAGGCCATTCAGCCCTTCTAGCCTGCACCGCCATTCAATGAGTTCATGGCTGAACATGAAACTTCAGTACCCCCTTCCTGCTTTCTCGCCATAACCCTTGATCCCCCGAGTAGTAAGGACTTCATCTAACTCCCTTTTGAATATATTTAGTGAATTGGCCTCAACTACTTTCTGTGGTAGAGAATTCCACAGGTTCACCACTCTCTGGGTGAAGAAGTTTCTCCTCATCTCGGTCCTAAATGGCTTACCCCTTATCCTCAGACTGTGACCCCTGGTTCTGGACTTCCCCAACATTGGGAACATTCTTTCTGCATCTAACCTGTCTAAACCCGTCAGAATTTTAAACGTTTCTATGAGGTCCCCTCTCATTCTTCTGAACTCCAGTGAATACAAGCCCAATTGATCCAATCTTTCTTGATAGGTCAGTCCCGCCATCCCGGGAATCAGTCTGGTGAACCTTCGCTGCACTCCCTCAATAGCAAGAATGTCCTTCCTCAAGTTAGGAGACCAAAACTGTACACAATACTCCAGGTGTGGCCTCACCAAGGCCCTGTACAACTGTAGCAACACCTCCCTGCCCCTGTATTCAAATCCCCTCGCTATGAAGGCCAACATGCCATTTGCTTTCTTAACCGCCTGCTGTACCTGCATGCCAACCTTCAATGACTGATGTACCATGACACCCAGGTCTCGTTGCACCTTCCCTTTTCCTAATCTGTCACCATTCAGATAATAGTCTGTCTCTCTGTTTTTACCACCAAAGTGGATAACCTCACATTTATCCACATTATACTTCATCTGCCATGCATTTGCCCACTCACCTAACCTATCCAAGTCACTCTGCAGCCTCACAGCATCCTCCTCGCAGCTCACACTGCCACCCAACTTAGTATCATCCGCAAATTTGGAGATACTGCATTTAATCCCCTCGTCTAAATCATTAATGTACAATGTAAACAGCTGGGGCCCCAGCACAGAACCTTGCGGCACTCCACTAGTCACTGCCTGCCATTCTGAAAAGTACCCGTTTACTCCTACTCTTTGCTTCCTGTCTGACAACCAGTTCTCAATCCACGTCAGCACACTACCCCCAATCCCATGTGCTTTAACTTTGCACATTAATCTCTTGTGTGGGACCTTGTCGAAAGCCTTCTGAAAGTCCAAATATACCACATCAACTGGTTCTCCTTTGTCCACTTTACTGGAAACATCCTCAAAAAATTCCAGAAGATTTGTCAAGCATGATTTCCCTTTCACAAATCCATGCTGACTTGGACCTATCATGTCACCATTTTCCAGATGCACTGCTATGACATCCTTAATAATTGATTCCATCATTTTACCCACTACTGAGGTCAGGCTGACCGGTCTATAATTCCCTGTTTTCTCTCTCCCTCCTTTTTTAAAAAGTGGGGTTACATTGGCTACCCTCCACTCCATAGGAACTGATCCAGAGTCAATGGAATGTTGGAAAATGACTGTCAATGCATCCGCTATTTCCAAGGCCACCTCCTTAAGTACTCTAGGATGCAGGCCATCAGGCCCTGGGGATTTATCTGCCTTCAATCCCATCAATTTCCCCAACACAATTTCCCGACTAATAAAGATTTCCCTCAGTTCCTCTTCCTTACTAGACCCTCTGACCCCTTTTATATCCGGAAGGTTGTTTGTATCCTCCTTAGTGAATACCGAACCAAAGTACTTGTTCAATTGATCCGCCATTTCTTTGTTCCCCGTTATGACTTCCCCTGATTCTGACTGCAGGGGACCTACGTTTGTCTTCACCAACCTTTTTCTCTTTACATACCTATAGAAACTTTTGCAATCCGCCTTAATGTTCCCTGCAAGCTTCTTCTCGTACTCCATTTTCCCTGTCCTAATCAAACCCTTTGTCCTCCTCTGCTGAGTTCTAAATTTCTCCCAGTCCCCAGGTTCGCTGCTATTTCTGGCCAATTTGTATGCCACTTCCTTGGCTTTAATACTATCCCTGATTTCCCTAGATAGCCACGGTTGAGCCACCTTCCCCTTTTTATTTTTACGCCAGACAGGAATGTACAATTGTTGTACTTCATCCATGCGGTCTCTAAATGTCTGCCATTGCCCATCCACAGTCAACCCCCTAAGTATCATTCGCCAATCTATCCTAGCCAATTCTCGCCTCATACCTTCAAAGTTACCCTTCTTTAAGTTCTGGACCATGGTCTCTGAATTTACTGTTTCATTCTCCATCCTAATGCAGAATTCCACCATATTATGGTCACTCTTCCCCAAGGGGCCTCGCACAATGAGATTGCTAATTAATCCTCTCTCATTACACAACACCCAGTCCAAGATGGCCTCCCCCCTAGTTGGTTCCTCAACATATTGGTCTAGAAAACCATCCCTTATGCACTCCAGGAAATCCTCCTCCACCGTATTGCTTCCAGTTTGGCTAGCCCAATCTATGTGCATATTAAAGTCACCCATTATAACTGCTACACCTTTATTGCATGCACCCCTAATTTCCTGTTTGATGCCCTCCCCAACATCCCTATTACTGTTTGGAGGTCTGTACACAACTCCTACTAACGTTTTTTGCCCTTTGGTGTTCTGCAGCTCTACCCATATAGATTCCACATCATCCAAGCTAATGTCTTTCCTAACTATTGCATTAATCTCCTCTTTAACCAGCAATGCTACCCCACCTCCTTTTCCTTTTATTCTATCCTTCCTGAATGTTGAATACCCCTGAATGTTGAGTTCCCAGCCCTGATCATCCTGGAGCCACGTCTCCGTAATCCCAATCACATCATATTTGTTAACATCTATTTGCACAATTAATTCATCCACCTTATTGCGGATACTCCTTGCATTAAGACACAAAGCCTTCAGGCTTGTTTTATTAACACCCTTTGTCCTTTTAGAATTCAATAATAGTTTAGCCCATGCATTTGATCATAACAAGCTAAGATAGCTCTTTAATTTTAACATCCACCAGCATTAGAGTTGCCAACTCTGGCTGGGTGTAATCCTAGAGGTTTCATCACATGACCTGCTATCGCGATCGGTCCCACCCACACACCCTGTCATTGGTCCATCCTCCTGCCGCACTGCCTTCGCACGCCAAATGGAAAGTGAACAGACTCTGTGTTATCTAATTAGATTAATTTTAACTGTCAGTCAATCAGCTTTTTCCCCCATCTCCAATATTTTTACAACTAATAAATGAAAATTTTCAAAGAAGATGAAAAACACATTTTTTTAATGTTGCTCTTATTGTTCTCCATGGTTGTTTGCTGTAATGTTCTGGAGATTAATCTTCAATTCCTGGAGTGTCTAGAAAAATCCTGGATGGTTGGTAACCTTAACCACCATAATAACCCTGGATCCCAGAAATGTACAGGGCTAGGGCACTAGTGACAAAGGAAATACCGAATGATAATTCCCATCATTTCTAAGTGTTACAGTACATGCATCCATGTCTGGGCAGATGTATTATGTGTTCCCCTGTCGCTTCTGAAAGTCTGTCTGGGAAGTGGTGGAGGACAGTGGGGAGCAAGTGGAGCAGATCCTAAAGAATTTTTTGCTGCATTCTGTTCAAGGTACTCCAGGGAACTGGTGTAATTCCAGCACGGAAAAATTTAATTCTTCCCCATCTCCCAAAGATTTTTTAAAAATTAATTATTTTGGCAAAATTATTTTTGCAAAGGGTAGAATTTTTTTTAATAATGCATGTCTACATTTGCAGGTTTGTCATTTGGTTAATGTTAGCTGTTACAATTGTTTTTCTCATTTTGATTTTTTTGTACTCAATGTATCTCTTGTGATCTGACTTCCAAAAATGACAGCAGAAAAATCAATCAGCAAGTAAAAAGGCTTTCAGCAATGATAAACTGCCAAGACTACATCATTTATAAAATATGCTCATTGATTTTCTTAAAAGTATTATTTGTAGAAGGATTCACCGGGTTTGATAGCTGCATAGATAATTACTTGAAGCAGAATAATTGTTTTGTTCTAAATTCTTTTATGGATCGGTGCCCTCACTTATTCAGGCTTAAGTATGAAAATAATGGTAAAATACATCTCTAATTGCATAGCACAGAGGTTGTTTGGACCCTATTATACAGTCTGTAAACACAAATGACGGGCTCAGTGGATACTATAAATTGTGATAGAACAGTTCAGACAATTTGCGAACATGCTTTAGGGCACTAATATATTTCATAAACTGCATAATACTCACCAATAACCTACTCACAGATGATCAGTTTTGGTTCTGCTAGGACCACTTGGTTCCAGACCTCATTACAACATTGATCCAAATATGGACAAAAGAGCTGAATTCCAGAGGTCATATGAGAGTGAGTGCCCTTGACAGTAAGGCAGCATTTGACCGAGTGTGGCATCAGGAGCACTAGTAAAACTGAAGTCAATGGGAATCAAGAGGAAAACTCTCCAAGGGCTGGAGTCATATTTAGCACAAAGGAAGACGGTTGTAGTTGTTGGAGGCCAATCATCTCAGCCCCAGGACATCGCTGCAGGAGTTCCTCAGGGCAGTGTACTAGCCCCAAGCATCTTCAGCTGCTTCAAAATAGAGGAAATCTCAATAAGAACATAGGAAATAGGAGCAGGAGTAGGCCATACAGCCCCTCGAGCCTGCTCTGCCATTTTATACGATCTTGGCTGATCTGATCATGGACTCAGGTCCACTTCCCTGCCCGCTCCCCATAACCTCTTATCGGTTAAGAAACTGTCTATCTCTGTCTTAAATTTATTCAATGTCCCAGCTTCCACAGCTCTTTGAGGCTACGAATTCCACAGATTTACAGATCTACAGATCTCTGAGAAAATAAATTTCTCCTCATCTCAGTTTTAAATGGGTGGCCCTTTATTCTAAGATTATGCCCCCTAGTTCTAGTCTCTCCCATCAGTGGAAATATTCTCTCTGCATCCACCTTGTCAAGCCCCCTTATAATCTTATACGTTTTGATAAGATCACCTCTCATTCTTCTGAATTCCAATGAGTAGAGGCCCAACCTACTCATTCCTCATAAGTCAACCCCCTCATCCCCGGAATCAACCTAGTGAACCTTCTCTGAACTGCCTCCAAAGCAATAATATCCTTTTGTAAATATGGAAACCAAAACTGCACGCAGCATTCCATGTGTGGCCTCACCAATACCCTGTGTAACTGTACGAAATGTATAAAAAGCTTAGAGAGTTTGACACGGTAGATGTTGAGAGGCTGTTACCCCTGGCTGGAGAGTCGAGAACGAGGGGTCATAGTCAGCCATTTCGGACTGAGATGAGGAGAAATTTCTTCACTCAGAAATTCTCTACCCCAGAGGGCTGTGGCTGTTCAGTCGTTGAATATAGTCAAGACTGAGATCAATACATTTTTGGGCATTAAGGGAATCAAGAGATATGGAGATAAGGCAGGAAAGTGAAGTTGAGGTCAAAGTTCAGCTATGACCTTACTGAATGGCAGAGCAGGCTTGAGGGCCCATATGGCCTACTCCTGCTCCTGTTTCTTATGTTCTTATAAGGTCAGAAGTGGGGATGTTCATTGATAATTGCATAATGTTCAGTTCCATTCACAATTCCTCAGATAATGAAGCAGTCCATGCCAGCATCCAGAATGACCTGGACAACATTCAGGCTTGGACTTAAAAGTGGCACGTAGCATTCGCGCCACACAAGTGTCAGGCAATGACCATCTCCAAAAAGAGTGCATCTAACCACACCCCCTTGACATTCAACAGCATGAGCATCATCAAATCCCACAACATCAACATCCTGGGGGAAAAGTTCCCTCTAAGTTGTGCTTCGTAGTGAGCAGCCTGTTTATTTTAATGCGCAGTCCTTTTAAATTTCTGTGCATGTGTGGTATTTTCAAGGGAAAAGCTTGTGAGCGGCCCACGCAGTACCATGCAGATTAGTGCACGGTCATGCACATGTGCACCTTAGAGGGAAGATTGCCTAGGGATCTCCATTGACCAGAATGTTAACTGGACCAGCCATATAAATACTGTGAGAGCAAATCAGAGGCTGGGTATTCTGTGGTGAGTGAATCATCTCCTGACTCCCCAAAGCCTTTACTGTTGTATATCTGTAAAGCATGCACTCCCATGTTCCGCCACCAGGGAGCGCATTCCCTGAAGTCCCAAGGGATCCCAGCATCCCTTGGGAGCACTTTATATAAGCCAGCCCCTAAGGCCTGTTCCTCACTCTGCAGTGTCTTAATAAAGACTGTAGGAATACAATAACTCATGTGGCCTCCAACATTGACGCCATCTAGTGGCTAGTGATCCCAAAAGTACATACATGACAATACCCCTCTCTGAGATATTAACAGTATTTTACAAATTGAGATGGTCCGGTGTTATACGCTCCTGGGTTGACCGTCTCAATTCAACTCCAGCCTTGGTTGAGTGTTCAGAGTCTGTTGTGACTGGTGGCTGGGTGGCTGACCTGGTGGGAGTGGCAATGGCCATGTCAAGGATTGAAAGTCCATTTTCATTGAACATGTCAGTGATTGAAAGTCCCGATTCACTTGTGATCTGTCTCCAGTTCAAACCGAAGACCGAAGAGGTACTGATGCATCTTTTTAACCCCATATACACAGGCTAGTGCTTCTTTCTCTACCATGCTGTCGGCTCTTTCCACTTTAGATAAACTTTTTGAAGCATACGCGACTGGTTGACGTTTACCCGACTCATTAGCTTGTTGGAATACACAACCAATTCCATATGACGAAGCATCACAGGCCAATTCTAAATGTTTACATGGGTCATAATGTACCAGCAGATTGTTAGAGCAAAGCAGATTCGAGGCTTCCTCAAAAGCTCTGTCTTGAGACGCACCCCACACCCAGTTGTCGTCTTTTCTTAGCAGCATGTGCAGTGGTTCTAATAAGGTGCTCAATTTAGGTAGGAAGTTACCAAAGTAGACCCAGGAATGAACGCAGCTCCGTCACGTTCTGTGGCTTGGGTGCATTCTTGATGGCCTTGGTTTTCGCGTCCGTGGGCCTGATGCCGTCAGCAGCAATTTTCTTCCCCAGGAATTCGACCTCTGGTGCCATGAAGACGCACTTCAAGCGTTTCAGTCTGAGTCCCACTTTGTCCAGACTTTGTCCAGGTTGTTCAGATGTTCCTCGGAGTCACGACCTGTGATTAGGATGTCATCTTGGAACACGACGGTTCTGGGAACGGACTTCAGTAGACTTTCCATGTTCCTCTGAAATATTGTTGCAGCTGAGCGAATTCCAAAAGGGCACCTGTGATAAATAAACAGTCCATTATGCATGTTAATGCACGTAAGTCTCTTCGATGTCTCGACCAGCTCCTGTGTCATGTAGGCTGACGTCAAGTCCAGTTGGGTGAACGACTTCACCCCGGCTAGCATCGCAACAAGTCATCAGCCTTTGGTAATGGCTACTGATCCTGTTTTGAAACCCTGTTGATCTTAGCCTTGTAGTTTCCACAGATTCTGACTGCGCCATCACTTTTCAGCACAGGAACAATGGGGCTGTCCCATTCATTAAATTCAACTGGTGATATGATCCCTTCACGTTGGAGTCTGTCCAGTTCGATTTCGACCTTCTCCCTCATCATATACGGAACTGCTGGAACTTTATGATGGACAGGTCTTGCATCCGAGTCCACATGGATCTGCACTTTGGCTCCCGTGAAGTATCCGATGCCTGGTTCGAACAGCGAGGGGAACTTGCTCAGTACTTGGGCGCATGTATCTTTCTCCGACGACAATGCCTTGATGTCATTCCAATCGCATCTGATTTTTTTAAGCCAGTTCCTGCTGAACAGCATTGGGCCATTGCCTGGGACAATCCATAGCGGTAACTCATGAACCGAACCATCATACGACACTTTAATTGTGGCACTGCCAATCACCGTTATGAGTTCTTTGGTGTACGTGCGCAACTTGGCATTATCTGGACTCAGCCTGGGCCTCACAGCCTTAGTATCCCACAGCTTGTCGAATGCCCTCTGGCTCATTATCGATTGACACACCCCATGTCCAGTTCCATCGATACCGGCACCCCATTAAATTTCACGTTGATCATTATTGGTTTGCTCTTAGTTAGGAACGAGTGCAGTCCATACACTTCCTCCTCTGGTATCTCGGATTGCGTATCTGGATCTGCGCTAGTCTGACCCTCATCCTCCACGTGGTGTGTTGCAGCACGCTTGCTCATCTGCGGACACTTGCACTGGAGATGCCCCACTCTCAGACAGCCTTTGCAACTATATTGCTTAAATCGGCACTGCTGGTGCCGGTGATTTCCTCCACAACGCCAACACGGAGAAATCGGATGCATTCCCGCTGGCGGACTTTGGGCAGCCACAGATTTTGTGTATGCAGTCGGGTAGGCCCTACCATGTGCCGCTCTGCTGAACGGCAAATCAATTTTACAGTACTTGCCGAGATTCGATTTTTCATTGATATCTGCTTTGGGCTTCTATCCGTCGTCATGCATGACTGAGCGATCGTGATGGCCCTGTTCAAGTCCAACGTCTCCACTGCCAGTAGTTTACACAAGATCATCTCGTGGTTGATGCCAATTACAAAGAAGTCCCACAGCATGTCTGCCAACACAGCCCCGAACTTACACGGTCCCGCTAGACGTCTCAGGTCGGCAACGAATTCCGCCACATTCTGGCCCTCTGAGCGATCGTGCGTGTAAAATCTGTATCTCGAGATGATGATGCCTCGTCTGGCTTAAGGTGGTCCTGTACCAGTGTACACAATTCTTCATATGTCTTCTCTGTTGGACTCACTGGCAGAAGTAGATTCTTTATCAAACCATAATTTTTTGGACTGTAAACCGTGAGGGACATCGCCCGGCGCCGATCTGCATCGCCGACCTCCTCCATTTTGTTGGCCACAAAGAACTGGCTCAAACAGCTCACAAAATCTGCCCAATCTTTTCCTTCCACAAATCGCTCCAACAATCCAATTTTTGCATGCAAAGGTTCTTGTTTCCTCGTTACCAAATGTTGTGTATGCAATAACTGTTAGACCGAGTACTGTTTAACTCCAAGAGTTATAACCTTGGCTCTGCTTTCTTAAGGCCCAAAGTGACTAATGACAAAATGGCTGGCCTTTTATACTTAGGCTGCACACACGTGCGTGCAGCCCAATGGCCTCCAACAGTGACGCATCTAGTGGCTAGTGATCCCAAAAGTACATACATGACACATGGGCATGTAGTTAAAACAACATCAGCAAGTGCAATTTTGTCATATCGCTTGAGTATATAACTTAGAGACATTCCTTTAAAAATTAGAATCTAACAATGTGTCAATTCGGCGGCAGGTTAAATCAAAATTACACGATCAGGAGTCCAGAGGGTGGAATTTGTAAGCATTCCATGTACAATCTTTTGATGATCATTTTTGGATTCCTTATTCTGTGTTCATTCTTTTCCTGGTTGCAGCTTCATGCTTGGTTTCCTAATTAACTCATCGATTTCTGGTCCTTTTTAGATGTACTGAACATAGTGGTGGCAATATTCAACTATTGGCTTTCTGTTTCTCACTTGAAAAACAGGCATCCGGCTGTTGAAAATCAGAGGGCCAACCTCGGCACCATATAGATGACCAAAACAGCCTGATGCAATTTTCAGATGGGCCTGTAAATAGGTGAGCAAACCCAAATGCAAACACAAGTTAGGCTCATTCAGTTATCCCTTTCCCCATTCTCTCTTATTCCTTAATGTCTACAGGGAGGTTCCATTATCCTCTTGGAGAGCAGCCGTGCAACCAGCACAGAGGAGCACAGCATTGAGGAGCCGGCTTTGTGCCAGTTTTTTATTGACCTGCGATTCAGTAGTTTTATTTTTGCATTTAGTGAAATACTTATACCCATATCCTATGCAGGCCTCATTATGCCTCCAAATTTGATGCAAGAATATTTAAGTGAACCTAATGCAATATTTGTGCAGAATTTACAATTCTGTAACAAATTGTCCTTACTAACGCAACTGAACCTTTTGGAGTGAGGCCTCAATTCCAGTTACACTGCGGCGCTTGAGGACATGAGTCTTGAGCACACTTTAATTTTAGCATGCAGCCAATGAAGGTTGAAGGTGCCAGATGTCTGACCAGTATCAAAAATAGATTCTTCTGTCACGCATCTTGAATATCCTGAGCAGTACTATAGTAAACAGTAGCTGAACAGGTTTGGGCAAGAACACAATCTTGCTTGATGCTGTTAGTAACTGCAAGTGGTGATGACACAGGTCCCTGATCTGTTGCTCGGGTCGTCATACCAACATGTAATTGCCAAACGATGATCATAAATCTGTCAAGGCATCCAAACTTTAGAAGAATTTCCACAGTGCATCACGATTCACAGACTCGAATGTCGTTGTCTTGTTAACAAAAAACACATAAAGATTCTGATGCTCTTCTCTAAGCTTTCCTTGGCGGGTTGAGAAAATCATGTTGGATGTTTCACAACCATTCCAAAAGCTGTATTGGCTTTCTGGGAGATTTTTTTCGGCTCGTTATTCCTTCATTCGGCAGAGTTTGATGCGCGCTTAAATTTTTCCTAATACCGACAGGAGCGAAATTCTGCAGTGAATATCGCAGCATAAGCAATCACTTTTATGCTTGTAGAGATGCACAGTGCTGACATCTTTGAAACCTTGAGGTGCGGTTTCAGTCCTCTTCTTAAGCTTGTGGCCCCCATGCTTATAGATCTCTGCAGGGATGCCATCTGCCTTTCCACCCAGCATTTGCTTCATCGTAACTTAGATTTCTGCTATGTCAGGTGGGATGGCAAGCTGGTCTTGCACAGCAAGTTGCCGTATGTCTTTTAATGCATTAGACTGTACAGAAGAGCAACTAATCTGTTTTGGTAGTGTCAGCTGAGTACACTGGGAGAACTCCCCTACTCTTCTTCAAAAGTGCTATTGGATCTTTTACATCCATCTGAACAGCCAGGTGGGGCCTGGGTTTAAAGTCTCATCCAAAAGAGTGCACCTTTGGCAGTGCTTGATCCCCTTGGTACTGCATTGAAGTCTTAGCCTGGATTATATACTCAAGTGTTGAAATGCAGCTCAGAAACTACAACCTTCTGACTCTGGGGCAGGTGCTGACATTTCAACTACTGGATCAACCCTGTGCCTGCAAAGGAATTTGCTTTCATCTTCACAATACATCTTGTTCTAGAGTTAAATAAGTAAATTTATTGAACAAAAAATGAATAACTGAACACATATAGCAATATAATACAATGTGTACCTCCTGGGTTTCCTGTGCGATATCATCACCATCATTGTCATAGGCAGTCCCTCGGAATCCAGGAAGACTTGCTTCCACTCCTGCAGTGAGTTCTTTGGTGGCTGAACAGTCCAATACGAGAGCCACAGACTCTGTCACAGGTGGGACAGATAGTCATTGAGGGAAGGGGTGGGTGGGACTGGTTTGCCGCACGCTATTTCCGCTGCTTGCATTTGATTTCTGCATGCTCTCGGCGTTGAGACTCAAGATGCTCAGCGCCCTCCCGGATGCACTTCCTCCACTTAGAGCGGTCTTTGGCCAGGGTCTCCCAGGTGTCAGTGGGGATGTTGCACTTTATCAAGGAGGCTTTGAGGGTGTCCTTGTAGCGTTTCTGCTGCCCACCTTTGGCTCGTTTGCCGTGAAGGAGCTCCGAGTAGAGCACTTGCTTTGGGAGTCTCGTGTCTGGCATGCGAACTATGTGGCCTGCCCAGCGGAGCTGATCGAGTGTGGTCAGTGCTTCAATGCTGGGGATGTTAACCTGAATGAGGACACTGATGTTGGTGCACCTGTCCTCCCAGGGGATTTGTAAGATCTTGTGGAGACATCGTTGGTGATATTTCTCCAGCAACTTGAGGCGTCTACTGTACGTAGTCCATGTCTCTGAGCCATACAGTCCTGTAGACCATGAGCTTGGTGGCAGTTTTGAGGGCCTGGTCTTCAAACACTCTTTTCCACAGGTGGCCGACCTCAGATGAAAAACAATAACAGTTTGCAATCTATTACCCAGAAATTCCATGGTTGTGCTGGGATTACGTCTGTGGGTGCCCACCAACACTGACCCTTTGTGGCATCCAATTCTTTCTTCAATCCAGGGTCTTCACCTCCACTAATCTATCCTGAAATTCATTCACTGTATGAGTCACTCATTATGTGAAGAAATCCTGATATTAGTCTTAAATTTGCCTTTTACAAATTTGAATCTGTGTCACCTTCTCCTACTCTCACAATTTAGTTTGAAGTAATTTTCTGGAATTAGCCTTTCCAAACTGTTTATCTCACATACCTCAATAAGATTGCCTCTCAGAAGGCTCCTTTCAAAGCTGCAAAGTCTTCAGTGCCGTCTCATAACTCCAATCTCTGACACTAGGGCCCCGATATTTACTCGGAGACATGGTGGGAGCAGGGGGTCCAATATCGCACAGGAAACCCAGGAGGTAAGCTCAACGCATCGGACAGTGGCTTTTTAACTGAGCCAGTTCATTAGTATTTTACTTCTGAGCTTGGCGTCCAATGAGCGTGATGAGGATTAAAGGACCAAACTGAAGCTGCAATTTAAAGGGGTTGGGGTTTGTAAAAATGGAAGAGTAAGTTCAATGACGGATTCGTGATGGGCAAAGGCTGTGCCGCGTTTCAATGACGCTTCCCTTGATGTGCTGCTGGGGGCTGTAAGGATCCGCAGAGGGATATTCTTCCCCAGTAATGGGAGAAAGGAACCTGCTGGTGAAACCAAGGAGACGTGACTGGAGGTGGCCCAGGAAGTCAGCAGCAGCAGCGTAATGCCATATTTCTGGATTCAGTGCAGGAAGTGATTTAATGAGTTAACTATATCAGGAAAGGTGAGTACAGTTGCACATTCACCTACGTCTGCTGTGCACATCACCCTACCCCCTCTGCCTTGTCAAGCCTCCTCCATCACATCACTCCTCACACCCACTTAACTTGCATGCACGCCCATCATTCTCCTTCTATGCAGTTCCTTACATCCCCATTTATCCATCATCCTTTGCCACTCACATTCATTCTTATGCAATTTCATGCCTCTCCCTCATAGTCACCATCACCAAATGCACTCCATCCATCGGGTGAACACATGCCATTACACTCACTCATAGTCTGTTCTTTCCATCCTTGCAGGAGAAGAGAGCACAGTACGTGAAGGAGAGAGAGAGAGAGAACTGGAGGTGGTCCTCCACACATTTCCCAGATCACAAGTGCAGAAGAGGAGGCACTGGAGATAAGTGGAGTTTAGGCATTGCTTGCCGTCAGAGATGGGGAGATGATGAGCTTCCAGATACCTGGTGACACAACCAAATATTAATGACCCACATGTCATATGGCACTCAGCCATGTTGACTTGATTTCAATAGTGAGTGTAATATGATCAACTTCATAATGTTAAGTTGCAAAATGTTTATCTTGCCATTAGCTAATTCATGTTTTTTGTCTCTGAGCAGCAGGAGTAAGTGGAGGTTGCAGCCGCCGATTCCTCAGAGGAGCTGAGTTCTTCTGAGAGTGCATTATCACAGATTCATGCAGACTGTGCACCAGCTCAGTTACTCACACTTCGGTGGGGCCACTTAGATGGATAGTTGGCTTTTCACCTGGTAACTCACACTTCACAAGTGAGCAAGAGCAGATGGTGGTGGCAGGGGCAGCAGTGGAGAGTCCGTGTCGGAGGGTGCAGCCCTCTTCAAGCTCTGCTCAGCTGGACACAGATGCTGTAACCCAGGGGTCGCCTATTAAAAGGAGCAGCAGCAGAGAATGTACAATGCACTGATAAGCCTTCCAAGTACACTCACCACGACTACAGAGAGAATAGAGGAGTCTCAAGCCTCAAGCATGAGTGGGTTAATGTTGCAGGACATTGCAATGATGTCTTCTTGCATAGACAGAGTGGCCAGCTCGGTGGTAGATCAAACGCTACAATCAAATGAGTCCATGCTCGTCTTGACCAGGGCCAAGCAGACTCTGGATGCCAACATGTCTGCCACCTAAAATAGGATGACAGATATCTTAACTGTTAGAGTAGGGATCTGAGCAGCCTGCCTTTACCCCTGCTCAAGCATGACCAGCAGGTAAAGGAAGAGTAAAGCTTTGTAGTTGCACAAGGGTATGCACATGGGTGTATGTTAAAATGTAATGTTGTTAAAGTTTCTGTTGTTTAGTTAAAGTACATAAATATTATTACCATCTTGTCCATTCTTGATTGCCTTTTAAATTGTTTGATGATGAATGGAAAGACATGAATTGATAGGGACAAATGGGGGTTGTTCCATGGATGATTGGTTGTCTGCAGGATTGCTTTGTCTCAGTGGCATTGGGTAGGGGCGGGACAAGTGGTTCTTGCATGTGCTTGTAACATGGGCTCAATGGTGCAACCTAAGTGAATCATGCATTAATAAAGGCACCCTTATTAATTAGCAGCTAGTGGTGTATTGCCATCATCACCTTCCTCCTCCTCATTTTCCTCCTCCGAAGAGGATCTGAGGTCTTCGCCTTGTTCTTCCTGCAGGTCGAAACCTCTTTGCTGCGCAATGTTGTTATGAGCGCAGCACTTCATAACCATTCTGGAAACCCTTACTGGTGTGTACTGAAGGGCGCCTCCTGATCTGTCAAGGCACCAGAAATTGATCTTTAGCATGCCGATGGCTTGTTCAGTCACACATCTGGTGTTCATATGGCATTCATTGTAACGCTCTTGGGCTTCATTGGTAAGGTTTCTGACGGGTCAGTGAATTTTGAAGTGGGTATCCCTTGTCTCCTAGCAGCCACCCCTTAAGTCTGCTTGCAGGTCCAAAGACCTTGGACTGCCACAGGACAAAAGCATCATGGTAGCTCCCCGGGAATCTTGCGCACACTTGCAGAAATATCTTTTTGTGGTTTCACACCAGCTGCACATTGATGGAGTGGATGCCCTTGCGGTTAACGGATACTTCTGGTTGATCTGGGGCTGCCTGGATTGCTACGTATGTGCAATCGATGATGCCCTGCAAACCCTGGGAAGCCAAGCAGAGCCGCAAACCCAAGTGCCTGTTCATTCTGACTGACACTATCACAGGCGAATGTCACATAATTGCCATCCCTGGCAAACAAGCCATCGGTCATCTGTCTTATGCATTTGTGGGCTGCCGACTAGGACATATTGGATATGTCCCCAGCAGAGCCCTTAAAGGATCCAAAGGCAAAAAAGTTGAGGTCACTGGAGACTTTGACAGCCACTGTCTGTAGCTCCTATTTCACAGGTAGTGCCTCCTGAGATCTGTACTCCTCTCTGCAGCTCCCCTCTCTGTACCTCCCCTCTCTGCTGCTTCGCTCTCTGCTGCCCAGCTTCAGGTCTCTGAACAACTGTTTTCTGGTGCTGGTGCTGATTATATTAGTCCTCGTCCAAGGTCCAATCTAAGGTAGCCAAAGCGCCACCCATCTAGATGTGATTGAGTAAACTCCAAAGTGTAGAAAGTAAACTCTCCACAAAAGTATTGTGAACAAAACCTTTCCCACGAGCAGGTAAGAAAGCAACTGTGAGTACTGAGTATTGATTGCAGTATTTCCGTGAGTTTGATTCAATCCCTCAATTGCCGCTGTACTCTTACCTGGCCTTTACTGGCGAGTTTAAGAAATCCTGGGAAACCCATGGATGCCCCATTAAATTTAAAAGTCAGTTTAAGTATCACTCTAATTGAGCGATTAGCATATGTTAATAGGCAACCTGCCTTTCCTGAGGAGTTGCATGCAAGCAGCCTAACATGCTCCAGTTAAATGTGGAAGTCGGCGGATTGGAACCGGCTTTCTGACATGCAGTCACTTTTGGCGGTTTTATCCCCCACCTGCGACCAAACCCATATGCTCCTCCAGGTTAAAATTCTCCTCTCGGAATCAGTTCTGTGGTTCTTCTTTGAAGAGTTTCAGTGAGCAGACCTGGATGCAGTATTCAAGTTGAAGTCTGACCAGAGCACGATATAGTATTAGTATGACCTTCTCTGACTTGTATTTTACTGTTTTAACTGTGTAGTTTAACACTATGTTGGTTTTGTTGATTGTTGCTCTGCGCCAAAGCTAGTAAGACTACTAAATCTCTTTCAACTTCATCCTTAGCTATTTCAATGCCATTCTTGTGTGTTTCCCATTTCCTCTCCAACATGCAGTACTTTACATTTGTCCACATTAAATTCTACCTGCCATTGTTACATTCATCTACATATTTTGTCCAACTCATTTTAGTGATCTCTGCATCCTCCCGATCCACTACACCTTCATTTGATATCATCGCAAATTTGGCCACTTTTGCATTGAGTTTCTAAATCTGTGATGTAAACTAGAAACATGCCGGGTTTTAGTGTCCCCCTCCCCTTTTATAGGGGGCACTTGTAAAATATACGATTTTAATGCTTAAAAAAACCTACAAAAATACAAAAAAAAAAAGAAAAAACAAAAAAGGGCATTGGAAAATGTTTGGAGTGGCCCCCCAGATTGGGGGGTACTTGATTTAAATGTTTTATTTTGTCTTCTCTAAAAGAGTTGTAAACTAGAAACAGTAATGGGCCCAAAACCTATCCCCTTGACACCCCACTCGGTACATCATCCCCACACTCTAACATAACTCCACAAGCAAGTCATCAAAGTCATTCATTCTGCTTAGGTTATTGCTACTTATAAGGGCATGTTGCTCAAATCTGCTGAAAAGTTAGAGGAAATAACTATTCAGAATATTAACAATTTTGAGCTGAATATCTGTTTCAGCTCTATTTGCATCATGTATAGTTCTCACTTCTTCTCTGATGACTCTCTTTGTTTTGAACCACTGAAATAACTTCTCATTATCATGGTTCACATCATCAGCTGTCTCGAGGTCTTCCGTTGTTCCTCCAAACAGCCTTTTAACAATTTCCCTTTCACAGAACTGTCTGGTTTGAATATAGTCTGACATGCTAAAAATCAGATTAAAATAGAGAAATGTTGCACCACAAAGGGGAACAAACCCATAGTTTAAAGATTTCCAAGATTGAGTAACACCTTTCAGCATTCAAAATTATCACAAATCATGAAAGAGATTCTAGGCCACTGTGCTTTTTAAGTCCCCATTCAGAATTTGCATTGCAATGGTAGGGAAACTGTTTTAAAATGTTCAAAAATCACTAGATTTTACATATTACTAGTTAATTTCCCTTGGCATTACTCACAGATAGAATTTGAACATATCTCTTTCTCTCCTCTTGCAATTGTTTTTCTATATCTCTTACTCTCTAATTCTTTCCAATTCATCTTTTTGTATGTCTTTCATTTAGCCGTGATCCTTACCAACGGATTCATCACAGACCCAATTCATGTCCGGACCGGGGTCAAGCAGGGCTGTGTCATCGCCCCAACCCTCTTCTCAATCTTCCTCGCTGCCATGCTCCACCTCACAGTTGATAAGCTCCCCGCTGGAGTGGAAATAAACTACAGAACCAGTAGGAGGCTGTTCAACATTCGCTGTCTCCAGGCCAGGTCCAAGACCACTCCAACCTCTGTCATCGAGCTACAGTACGCGGACGACACCTATGTCTGTGCACGTACAGAGGCTGAACTCCAGGACATAGTCGATGTATTTACTGAGGCGTATGAAAGCATGGACCTTATGCTAAACATTAGTAAGACAAAGGTCCTCCACCAGCCTATCCTCACCGCACAGCACTGCCCCCCAAACATCAAGATCCATGGCATGGCCCTGGACAACGTGGACTACATCCCCTATCTCGGGAGCCTCGTATCAACCAGAGCAGGCATTGATGATGAGATCCAACACCATCTCCAGTGCGCCAGTGCAGCCTTCGGCCACCTGAGGAAAAGAGTGTTTGAAGATCAGTCCCTCAAAACTGTCACCAAGCTCATGGTCTACAGGGCCATAGTAATACCCACCCTCCTGTATGGCTCAGAGATGTGGACCATGTACAGTAGACATTTCAAGTCGCTGGAGAAATACCACCAGTGATGTCTCCGCAAGATCCTGCAAATCCCCTGGGAGGACAGATGCACAAACATTAGCGTCCTCATCCAGACCAACATCCCCAGCATTGAAGCACCGACCACACTTGATCAGCTCTGCTGGGCAGGCCACATAGTTCACATGCCAGACACGAGACTCCCAAAGCAAGCGCTCTACTCGGAACTCGTCCACGGCAAACGAGCCAAAGGCGGGCAGAGGAAACGTGACAAGGACACCCTCAAAGCCTCCCTGATAAAGTGCAACATCCCCACTGACACCTGGGAGTCCTTGGCCATAGACCACCCTAGGTGGAGGAAGTGCATTCGGGAGGGCGCTGAGCTCCTCAAGTATCGTCGCCGAGAGCATGCAGAAATCAAGCGCAGGCAGCAGAAGGAGCGTGTAGCAAACCAGGCCCCCTGTCCACCTTTTCCCTCAAAGACTATCTGTCCCATCTGTGACAGAGACTGTGGTTCTCGTATTGGACTGTACAGCCACCAAAGAACTCATGCTAAGAGTGGAAGCAAGTCTTCCTCGATTACGAGGGACTGCATATGATATGATGACTTTCTTTATATATACAGACCTTTTCTTATTTTATCTGTATTTGGTCACATCCCTTTAGCTCACTCTGTCTTTAATTACGTTTCTATCTCCTTTCCTCTGCATCTTGCAGTCTCTCATAATATCTGTCATGCTTTCTGCATCCCTCTCCCTTTCTCTCTGTATGCCATTCTCTTTCTTACAGCGCATCTATTCCTCTTACAATTCTTCTGTCTCTTTATTTCACATCTACCATGGATATTTGAAGGCTGACTCAGGCTTTAAAATTCTGATGGATGCAAGGGATTTGGGCCACATGTCATCTTGGTGCCTTTGCATGATGGAGTGGAAGTGGCCAGGACCTAGTTTGGGAAGGTATAGGGTTGAGCGGGACTGAGGAAGTTCTGGATCTGGGTCGAGGGTAAGAGGGAGTGAAGCTCTGGAGCCTAGTACCTCACAGCGTGTGAGGAAGTTGAGGCCTGGGCTTGGACATGGAGGAAGCAGGGAGATCAAGATTGAAGTGGGAGGAAGTGGGAAGGCTGGACTGACTGCAGAGTGATAGGCCAGCACCAAAAGCATGCAAGCGGTTATATATTAATAAATAAATAATAAATATTATAAATTAATCCATAAATATCCAATACATCAACAAATATAATAAGTTATTACATAAATAGCCAATAATTGGATTATAAATTGTTGCAAAAATACTTAAAGATTAATAATTACAGTATTCTAAATGCAAATCAACTAGAAACATGAAATTTTAAGAGAAGCCACAATGAATTTTAGAAAAATTAATTCTTGTAAAATTATTCAATTAAAATTGCAGGAAAATGACATGCTAATAGGCCACAATGTAATTTTACAGCCTATATGTTGTTATTTTAAATACAACAATTATGAGATTTGGACAAGAGGAAGGATACTGTTGATATCAAATTAAAAGAATATGGAAAATTGTGAGGAAGAATGCAAAAGATTGCAAGTGGTCACAGGGTTAGTAGATGGGTTGCAGATGTAGTAAAGTTATACATTTTGGGAAAAAGAATAGTGAAAGGAAGTACGGTATGCACTAAATGGTAAAAATCTTAACAGAGTGAAGGAACAGGGCGATAAAGAGGTTGAGCTACATAGAAATACATAAGAACATAAGGAGTAGGAGCAGGAGTAGGCCATTTGGCCCCTCGAGTCTGCTCCGCCATTCAATAAGATCGTGGCTGATCTGATCTTGGCCTCAACTCCAGTTTCCTGCCCGCTCCCCATAACCCTTGATTCCCCTATCGTTCAAAAATCTGTCTATCTCCACCTTAAATATATTCAATGACCCAACCTCCATAGCTCTCTGGGGTAGAGAATTCCACAGATCCATGATCCTCATGGAGAAGAAATTTCTCATCTCCATTTTAAATGAGCAACCCCTTATTCTGAAATCATTCTGGTGTTCAACTGATTGATGAATGAATCAGCGAGGAATTAGAATATATAATTCAGTGTTTCCATGAAAGCTGTTGTTGAGCACGGGGGGAGCGGGCGGTAGGAAAAGAAGTCAGGGAGGTTTAATACGTTCGACTTTCGGTGGTGAATAAGGAAAAACAATCTTTTGATAAATTTACATTAAAACTCATGCAATCAATCAGTATTTGTTGGTGAGCGGAATAACTTAAAAACATAAGAAATAGGGGCCGTATAGCCTACTCCTGCTCTTGTTTCTTATGTTCTTATGTTCTTAATTACCTTAGTTAGCCATGGATGGTTCATCCTTCTCTTAGAGTCTTTCTTTCTCACTGGAATATATCTTTGCTGAGAGTTATGAAATATATCCTTAAATGTTTGCCACTGCTTTTCTACAGTATTACCCTTTAATATATTTTCCCACTCCACTTTAACCAACTCTGCCTTCATACCTTTGTATTTACCTTTATTTAAAGTTCAGGACACTAGATTGAGACCTAGCTTTCTCACCCTCAAACTGAATTTGAAATTCTACCATGCTATAATCACTCTTCCCAAGAGGATCCTTTACAACTCAATCATTAATGAATCCAGACTCGTTACACATTACCAGATCTAGAATAGTCTGCTCCCTGGTTGGTTCCACAACATATTGTTCCAAGAAACCGTCCCACATACAGTCTATGAACTCTTCGTCCAGGCTAACTTTGCCAATTTGATTTGTTTAATCAATATGAAGATTAAAATCACATAGAAATTATAACATGGAAATTGGCCATTAGTCCAAGCAATCTATGTTAGCCTTTACCCGCCATGCAAATAAATAATTCTAATCACATTTACCCACCCCATTCCCATATCGCTTGATCATTTTTTCCTTAATCCAATCGGATTTTGAATGTTGATAGAATTTCTGTCTCAACCACCGACCCTGGAAATTAATTCCACAGCTTCACAAGTCTCAGTGTAAAAATGTTTCTCACTCTGCTAAATCTGATATATTTAACCCTGTATCTGAAGCACATTGTTCTTGCCCTTTTACTATTGGAAAGAGTCTGCTTCGATCTTCTCTGTCCCATCCATTCATGATTTTGTACACTTCTGTAATATTGCCCCTTAATTTGTGTCATTCTAGTGAAAAAAGACCACATTTTTCAAGTCTTCCTTCGTATTTGCATTTGCATGTCTCCGCAAAATCCTACAAATCCCCTGGGAGGACAAGCACACCAACATCAGCGTCCTTGTCCAGTCTAACATCCCCAGCATTGAAGCACTGACCACACTCGATCAGCTCCGCTGGGCAGACCACATAGTTCACATGCCAGACACGAGACTCCCAAAGCAAGTGCTCTACACGGAGCTCCTTCACGGCAAACGAGCCAAAGGTGGGCAGCGGAAACGTTACAAGGACACCCTCAAAGCCTCCCTGATAAAGTGCGACATCCTCACTGACATCTGGGAGTCCCTGGCCAAAGACCACCCTAAGTGGAGAAAGTGCATCCGGGAGCATGCAGAAATCAAGCACAGGCAGCGGAAAGAGCATGTGGCAAACCAGTCCCACACACCCCATACCTGTGACAGAGTCTGTGGCTCTCGTATTGGAATGTTCAGCCACTAAAGAACTCACTTCAGGAGTGGAAGCAAGTCTTCCTCAACTCCGAGGGACTGCCTATGATGATGATGATTTACATACCAGGCAGCATTTTAATGAATCTGTGTTATATTCTCTCTAAAGTCTCAGTATCCTTCCTATAGCTTGGAGTATTGCACACACTAATCTAACTGAGAATTTATTTAGATTTTATTTAGGTTTACCATTACCTCTTGGCTTTTATATTCTATGGCAGCACGTTCAAGCTCTAAAGAGCTCCGAGGTGGTCAAGGTGGGGTTTTCAACAGAAACAGTGGTTTAACCCGCCTTTAGCGCAAGACACCATCTTGGTAAAGGAATTGAAGCCTACGCTAGGGACGACCACTTGGAGGACCGTTAAGGGGCTGATTGCCACTTAAAATGCACACTGGCTCTCATTAAAGAGGCTGCACGACATTTTGGTGGATAGTGTTTGTCCTAGTGCCCTCTCCTAACAGCGACCAGCTGTTTGGAAGTAAACAGATTTTTGTTCAGAATTTCTAGAGCTACTTAAAGGGTTACTCATCATTTCATGTTCTCTTGCTACTGGAGCTGTGAGGAGGACCTCTGAAAAACATCAATACACTTTGTCAAGAATTCGCCAACACTTTACTCCACAAATTCTCTGAGGACTTCACCTAAAAAGAGTAAGTGCTGTGCTACTCCACCTTACTGGATACCTTATAGGATTCACCAGGAGAAAGGGAGTGCTTGGTCATGGTCATCTTGCTAGAGGTTCCCCTTGGTCTGGACGAGGAATGGGAGGAGGACATGAGACCAGGCAGAGCAGCACCAGCTGCTGCAGGAGAGAGGAACTAGAGGGTGAGGAGGGTGAGGTGTCATGCTTCCCCCTTCCAGGTACCAACATCCCACCTCCTCTGGACCTCCTCCACCAGGACCTCCTGTACAGTATATAAGAACCTGTCCCTCGGTCCCTGAGCCATCCTGCAACATTTATGCTGTCTCCACACCTGCAGTGAAAGTGGTTGCATGGAGCCCACATATACTGCGCCACAAAAATTGTATCTAATCGGTGCTTGAGTGCTGAACCTGCAGGTGTCTGGTTTAGCACCTCCAGGCAAGTTGAAATTATAGTAATCTGCAATTAAGACCAAAATTGAGTGCTAAATCCAAAATTTCAAACAGGCGTATCTTTTTAGCACAGCATCCATTTAGCAGCTTTTGCCTTTTGGCCAAAATGTCCCCCTACACGTCTTGTGGTAAATCCTAAAATTCCATTAGTTTTTTGCAGGCCTTATCAACCTGAGGTACTGCCTTTAATGTTCTATGAACTTGCGCGTTTGCTCTTTCCCAGCATGGAGCCTACTTACATACAGAATACAACTACTGTTATTTCTTCCACATTTCTTCTTCCACTTTTTAATCAAGTCCCCATTTAATCAACATCCTTGTACAGCTTTCTTTAGTCTTCTACAAAATTAGCTATACCTTCAATTTTGATATCACCTGCAAATTTCAACACTATTCACTTAAGCTTATATCAAATCACTGATCCAAAAGTGATCAGAAGTGGCTCCTGAACTGAACCCTCTGGCACTCCACTACCTACTTGTATCAACTTTGAAAAACTACTCTTAACTTCTACTCTCTTTTTTTCTTCCTCCTAAACAATTTTTAATCCAGTTTGCAATCCTCCCTCTATATCCATTTCCTTTGCTCTTCTCTGGCAATCTCCTCGGGGTGCCATGTTAAAAGCTTACATCCACTGAATTCCCCCCATCTATCTTGTCCATTATGTCCCCAAAGAGTTCCATGAGGTTTGTCAAGTATCATCATCCCTATTGAAATCTATCTGATCTATTTAATTACTCATAAGCAGATCTAGAAATGCCCTTTGCCCTTGTAGTCCTACTAACATACTGCTTGAGGAAGAAGTTCTGTACACGTTTTAGGAATTCCATTTCCTTTTCTCCATTTACAACCTCTCTTTCCCAATCTTGGATAATTAAAACTCCCAGAACAATAATTTTGTATTCCTGTACTTCTCTCCAATCTGACTGCAGATTTCTTCTTCCATTTCCTTCCCAAAACAATTCTATGTAGATAACAAGCCACTTTTAAATCTTTGAACTCCAACTATATTGACTCTGTCTGTACCCCTATCTTATCTACATCAACTCTCATTATAGCATTCATATCCTCCTTCATTAATATTGTCACTCTGCCTCCTTCTTTATCTTTTCTATCCCCTAAATATATTATATCGATATTTTTATTTTCCATTTCTTGTCCAATTTGGAAGCAGGTTTCTGCTCATGCTATTAAGTGTGGATCTTACTAATAAATAATTGCTTCCCATTTATTTCCTAACTGTACGCATTACAATACCTGCACTCTCACTTAATTTTCTTTTTTTATAACATTACTTTTCCCATCATTTTGTTGCCAAAGCTACCAATATTTTAATATTTTTCATGTTTATAACTCTTTCATTTGAATTTACTCCATATCCCTTTAACTAAATTATTTTCTTCGTGGATTTTATCCACATCTATCTCTTGCTTCGCTATGAGCTGACCCTGATTAGCTTTATTTTCCCAAGCCCCTTCCTTAGCTATTTAACCATTTTGTCAGTATATCTGTTTAAGTAACATTCGTGCCACACAAGTGCCAGGTAATGACCATCTCCAAGAAGAGAGAGTCTAACCACCTCCCCTTAACATTTAATGGCATTATCATTATTGAATCCCCCACCATCAACATCTGGGAGTTACCATTGAACAGAAACTTAACTGGACCAGCCACATAAATATTGTGGCTACAAGAGCAGGTCAGAGGTTGCGTCTTCTGTGGAAAGTGTCTCACCTCCTGACTCCCTAAAACCGTTTCACTATCTATAAGGCACAAGTCAGGAGTCTGATGGAATACTCTCCACTTGCCTGGATGAGTGCAGCTCCAACAACACTAAAGAAGCTCAACTCCTTCCAAGACAAAGCTGCCTGCTTGATTGGCACCCAATCCACCACCTTAAACATTCATTCCCTCCACCAGTGTATACCATACAAGAGAAACTCGCTAAGGCTTATTCGGCATCACCCCAAAACCTCTACCACCTAGAAGGACAATGGTAGCAGGCGCTTGGAAACACCACCGCCTCCAAGTTCCCTTCTAAGTCACACACTATCCCCTGACTTGGAAATATATCCTTGCTGGGTCAAAATCCTGGAATTCCCTCCATAACAGCACGGTGAGAGAACCTTCACCACACGGACTGGTTCAAGAAGGCAGCTCACCACCACCTTCTCAAGGGCAATTAGGGATGGGCAATAAATGCTGGTCTTGCCAGCTACACCCACAGCCCATGAATGAATAAAAAAAACTTCTCTCTTTCCCTGATGTGACGGATTGTCTCTATCTCCTTCTCAACTTCTGAGATTTTGGGCTAGAGCAATGTGAGTCAATGACATTTCCCACGGACGTGTTTGCATGAGTCACCACCTCGTGCTCATAACTCTCATATGTTGCAGAAATGATGCAACACAGTCCCTTTATGTGGTGACATTTTTAGGTTTACTTAGTTTGTTCTACTTATAAGTTATTGGCCTAGAAATTCGGATACTTACTGCTCTAGTTAAGGCTCAATTCTTGGGGAATAATATGCCGGTCTCCTCACTTCAGCCCACCTCTGGCACGGGACTCGGTGGCCGCCATTTTGGTGAGGGCCATAGTGTTGCCGTTAGCAGTGCATGCTCTAGAAATGCAAAACAACAGAGTATGATGTCAGTCTTCATGCAATGCTGAATTGACTTCACGCTCTGTAAACTTCGATCTTTGCACTGACTTTAACGCTGAGCCCTAAGCTCACTCAGAAAAGCGAATGTGCAACAGACCTACAGAAACGCTGTCAGTGCTTCTTAAAAGGGACAAACACATCTTTCAGATAATATTGGATTTAACCGGTTGGCTGAATTTTTTTAATATATTATTGAAATAGTGGCTTGGTACAAAACATGTTAAAAATGTTTAAAATGTGCAAGGATTGCAGGGAATGATACTGGATGGTTACATGGCCTCAGATCATAAAGGAAGGCCTCTGAGAAGACAGAAAGGGCTAGAAATTCAATATATCCCAGTTTGAGGCGGTGACACTGCCTGGTTGCTAACTTTAGCATCAGGCAATGTTTACCACCTCCAACCGAGATACAGTTTTAGCACCCCGAAAGAGGAGTGGAATGTGAAGGGTCCTCTTAGGGTGCTAACTCTGATTCCTGGGGCAGTGGCATGGCAGCGCAACTGAAGTTTTGGTGCTAGGAAATTGGCATCCAGGTGCCTAAACGGGAGGTCCAATGGACTACTTGAAGACTGGAAAAAAATGGACCGGAGCTTCTTTGAAGACTGTTGCACACCAATCAAGGTGAAATAAGTGCACAATAACTAAATGGAAATGCAAAAATCACAACTTATGGACATTCACCTGATCAACCAGCTCCTTATCGCCCTGGGAGGTTGGGGGAATGCCTGCTTTCCTTGTCATGATTAGCGGCAGGCACTAAGGTCGGTGAACCCAATGAAGTTTGCGACACGGTGTTAACGGGATGTTGCATGCACATCTACGTCACCAAGTGGGTGGCGCTAGAGTGCACAGTGCTAACTGTTAGCACCTGAGGGGTTCACTGGCGATGCTAACGGGTGATGCTAAGCAACCGAATTTTTAGCCCAAAATGCTGGAAATACTCAGCAGGTCAGGCAGCATACATGTAAAGAGAAACAGAGTACATGGGGCCAAAATTCAGGCCCGCCAGAAAGCTGGCGCACCAACTGTTTTTTTAAGAGTTTTATCACCATTTCGGGCCTCTTTTGCGAAATTCAGCTCTTTGTCTTTTTTTTTTAATTGACCAGGAAGTCAGTCATAAAAGAGGCGGAAGTACGGCGGTAAGTGCTGGTGAGGGGTGGAAGTAGAGGCGGGATATATTCTCCGCCGCCGTCACTCAGCAGCGGAGTGGCGGTGACATCATTGCATGTCTGTGTCACCATGTATCTCGCCTCCGTTAAAGGGGAGAGAGTCGGCCAGCAGTCATGATCGGACACTGGACCACCAGGGAAGGTTTCGGCTGTGCCAGCAGCCTGGCTCCCAAGAGGCAGCCTGGCCGAACCAGGGGGCACATTAGTCTGGCCGACAAGGAAGTTGGCTGGCAAAAAAATAAAATGGCGGTCGCGGCATTGGGCCCTTGCCTTTAATGGCTGCCACGCAGCCAGGGCTAACGGAAGGAATCATAGGTGCACCAACAGAAAAACCGTTCGGGGCACTGCTCGGCAGCAATAAGATTTTTATGGCTAAATTTCGCGGGAGGTGGGGGCTGCCGGCAATGTGCACTCTGATGACACATTTATGGCCACTCAGCAGTGGCGGGGCAGAAATGGGGACCGCCAGAAAAACCCTCCTGCTGAAGTTAGCTGAATTCGACCAGAAATTGGCAGCCGCTCGACTCCGCCGCATGTCTGCCGCAAACGGGCGGTAACGGGCCTTATTCAGGAGCTGAATTCTGGACCCCATGTCTCAGGTCGAGATGCTGCCTAACCTGCTGAGTATTTCCAGCATTTTCTGCTTTTATTTCACATTTCAAGCATCTGCTTGCAGAGGGTAGAGGAAGGTGCAGAAGAGCAAGACGCAGAAGAAGACCACCCCGAGAAGAGGAAGCAGAAGGAAGGATGTAACCCAGTCAGTCCCTTTCTGGCCAGGATATCCGGGATAGAATCATCCGCCCGCACTTCCAGTGAATACAACCCCAATTCCCCTTTCACACACCTTACCTTACTGACCATCACAACGTCCTCCTGGCCACAATGCTGAAATAAAAGCCACCGCAAAGCAAATTTTTCAATCCAACTTTATACATCTAATCCCCCTTATACACTCCCTTAGTGTCTGTTTTGTGTGTGCCTTTGCCTATTTTACTGATGTCGCGCAGTGCTCATTGCATGATGACACCTCCCTACCCCTCACCCCATCATTCACCTACCAACAATCTCTACTGAGCACTACACTGCAAATGGCCCTGCAGGACAACCTTGAGGACCTGTTCGCTGTGTATGTGAAATCGAGTGACGGTGTTTCTTCTTCTTCTTCTCTTCAGTTTGCTCTCCCTCTTCTTGACAAACACTGGCTGGACAGACTGCATTTCATGGGTGTGTGAAATGAGGAAGGCACAAGGCTGGAGTTGTGGTGAGGGGAGGGCGGGAAAGTAAGAGGTGCATGCGAGAAGGAGGATAATGTATGAGGATACAAGAATTGTGTATCTTTTAGCCCTGCCGCTGGCTAGGGGCTCAGTATACACCTGCCAAGAATGGCCAGCACCGTCTCTTCCAAGGGGGTGAGGAGAAGCTAGGAATGGGAGGAGAGCCTCGTGCTCAGTAGAGATTGTTGGTAGGTGAATGATGGGGTGAGGGGTAGGGAGGTGTCATCATGCAATGAGCAGTGTGCGAGGCTAGTGGTTCAGTTGGTAGGAAACAACTTTTGAAGATGCATTCACTGATCTTGACCACTGGTCTGAAGTCATGAAGCTTCTTTGGCCACTGGAGCCAGGTCTTGGTGGCTACACTGCTGGCAGTAGCGGCCTCAGTTAACTGATCCCACATCCTTCTTTCTGGAGGGCCTCCTGGCCCCTGTGGGTAGAGGACCTCTCTTGCAGTGCTGACCTGGATTGCTGCATGCTAGACCCTGGATGCCCCTTCCCTGGCATGTTAAGCCACTTGTGTTTGTGCTGAAGCACTTTTCCCATTTTGTTTAGGTGCGGAAGGCAATTCAGCTTTAAGAGCTGAAGACTGCCATTTTGGAATTATTTTTTTAAAAATTTTTAGAAGACAGTTGAGCTATAAGGGCTAAAAACTGCCTATTTTTAAATGATTCTTTATTTTGTTTTTTCATTTTAGAATACAGTTCCCCTTTCAGGGATCTGCACTACTTCCTAAAATGACAGGCTTGCTTAAAATAACACTGTTCTTGCTCCAGGGATATTACGGACACACAACATTGGGGCCTACTGCTGGGACTACCATCATCCATCATCATAAGCAGTCCCTCGAAATCGAGGAAGACTTGCTTCCACTCCAAAAGTGAGTTCTCAGGTTACTGAACAGTCCAAATTGGGAATTACAGTCTCTGTGGCAGGTGGGACAGTCAGTCGTTGGAGGAAGGGGTGGGTGGGTAGTCTGGTTTGCCGCACGCTCCTTCCGCTGCCTGCGCTTTTTTTCTGCATGCTCTCAGCGACGAGACTCGAGGTGCTCAGCGCCCTCCCGGATGCTCTTCCTCCACTTAGGGCGGTCTTTGGCCAGGGACTCTCAGGTGTCGGTGGGGATGTTGCACTTTATCAAGGAGGTTTTGAGGGTGTCCTTAAAATGTTTCCTCTGCCCACCTGAGGCTCGCTTGCCGTGTCGGAGTTCCGAGTAGAGCACTTGCTTTGGGAGTCTTGTGTCCGGCATGCGGACGATGTGGTCCACCCAACGGAGCTGGTCGAATATGGTCAGTGCTCCGTGGGGATGTTGGCCTCATCGAAAACACTGACGTTGGTGCGTCTAACTTCCCAGGGGATTTGCAGGATCTTGCGGAGGCATCGTTGGTTGTATTTCACCAGCGATTTGAGGTGACTACGGTATATGGTCTATGTCTCTGAGCCATACAGGAGGGCAGGTAACACTACAGCCCTGTAGACCATAAGCTTGGTGCCAGATTTGAGGGCCTGATCTTCGAACACTTTCTTCCTCAGGCGACCGAAGGCTGTGCTGGCGCACTGGAAGCGGTGTTGAACCCTGTCGTTGATGTCTGCCCTTGCTGATAATAGGTTCCTGAGGTATGGAAAGTGGTCCACTTTGTCCAGGGCAAAGGGGCAGTGCTGTGTGGCGGGGTCAGGTTGGTGGCGGACCTTTGCCTTACGGATGTTTAGTGTAAGGCCCATGCTTTCGTATGCCTCGATGAAGATGTTGACGACGACTTGGAGTTCAGCCTCTGAATGTGCGCAGACGCAAGCATCATCCGTATATTGTAGTTCAACGACAGAGGATGGGACAGTCTTGCATCTAGCCTGGAGGTGACAAAGGTTGAACAGGTTCCCACTGATTCTATAGTTTAGTTCCACTCCAGCGGGGAGCTTGTTGAGTGTGAGGTGGAGCATTGCAGCGAGGAAGATCGAGAAGAGGGTTTACGCAATGATGCAGCCCTGCTTGACAGTGGTTCGGACTGGGTCTGTGGTGGATCCGTTGGCCAGGATCACAGCTTGTATTTCATCGTGGAGCAGGCGGAGGATGGAGACAAACATTTGGGGGCAGCTGAAATGGAGGAAGACGCTCCATAGTCCCTCGTGGTTAACAGTGTCAAAGGCCTTTGTAAAGTCAACGAAGACCATATACAAAGGTTGATGTTGTTCCCTGCATTTCTCTTACAGTTGTCGCGCCGTAAAGATTATGTCCATTGTACCCCGTAGTGGACAGAATACGCACTGTGACTGAGGCTACTAAGATTACTACCCGAAAACCAGCCTTACACAGTAAGTTTAATGCTGCTCTAATTTAAATTAGCAAGCAGCCTGCGCTATTAATTTGGGCGGCCGTTAACTGTGGCCCACGTGGCACCAACTGGTTTTCGGCACACTGGAATTTCTAGGCCTATATTACTTGTGTATAATATCAGCTAGTCTACTTAGCACTTCCTCCCTCTATGCACCAAATTCCTGATTTAGAAGTCTTTACTCTTACTTTGTTCCCATCTCAGTCTGTTACTGGCCATGATGCGCTCTTGGCATTTGGGGAGAAAGAATAGCAAGAGCATGTGTTTAGTAAATGAGTAGAAAAGCAGAGATATTTAGGGATTCAGGTACATAAATCTTTAACATTGGAAGGACAAGCTGAAAAAGTTGTAAGAAATCAATTTTCGAATCCTAGATTTTGTAAATAGGATATAGAGTACAAAACTCACATGGCTCCAGTTGGGGTGGAGTGGAGAATGTTTCGGTGCAAGGAATGTCGCAGTTGTGTGGGGTGGACTGGTTGGGCTAAGTGCTCTTTACCTTTCTGCCATTGTTCATTGTTCATGTTATGTATGTAATAACTCGATGGACTGAATACTGTAAACTAATACAGGTACAAACCTGGCTCTGCTTTATTAGGGCCCAAAGTGATTACATTACAAGATGGCTTGCCTTTTATACCTGGGCCGCACACACGTGCGTACATCCCAATGACCTCCGACAGTGGCGCCACCTGGTGGCAAGTAATCCCAAGCATACATACATGACAATATCACCCTTTAAGATATTAGTAACAGTCTTTTTACAAATTGAGATGATCCGGGGCTTTCCGTTCCCGAGTTGATCGTCTCAGTTGAACTCCAGCCTCGGGCGAACGTTCTGAGTCTGTTATGACTGGGGGCTGGATAGCCGATCTGATGGGAGTGACAATGACCATGACAGAGATTGAAAGTCCAGATTCATTGATGACAGCGGAGTCCTCTGATGACTGCGGGTAGGTTGGTTGGTCACAAATTGTGTCTTCCTCAGACTGTTCCGGTTCATCCGTGTGCTGCAGCTTTATCTGATCAACACGTTTCTTGCATGTTTGCCCATTCTTGAGCTTGATGATAAACACTCTGTTACCCTCCTTGGCCATAACAGTACCGGCAATCCACTTGGGACCTTGACCATAATTTAGTACATACACAGGATCATTAACAGAAATGTCGCGTGACACAGCAGCGCGATCATGATACCCTTGCTGACTTTGACGTCTGTATTCAACATGATCATTCAGGTCAGGGTGGACAAGAGAGAGCTTAGTCTTGAGACCTCTCTTCATCAATAGTTCAGCAGGGGGGACCCCGGTAAGCATGCGGGGTCTTGTCCTGTAACTAAGCAATATACATGACAAGCGAGTCTGCAATGAACCTTAAGTTACACATTTCATACTCTGCTTGATGGTTTGGACAGCACACTCTGCTTGACCATTAGATACTGGTTTGAATGGTGCTGACCTCACATGTTTGATACCATTGAGTTTCATGAACTCTTGAAACTCCAGACTAGTGAAGCAAGGTCCGTTGTCGCTTACAACGAGGTTGGGCAGACCATGAGTGGCAAACATGACACGACGGCTCTCAATGGTAGCTGTGGATGTACTGGATGACATAATTATACACTCTATCCACTTGGAATATGTATCCACCACAACTAAAAACATTTTTCACAGAAAGGGACCTGCAAAGTCGATGTGGATCCTGGACCATGGTTTAGATGGCCATGACCACAGACTCAGCGGTGGTTCCGCTGGTGCTTTACTTAGCTGCATGCAAGTATTGCACTGATGCACACATAATTCCAGATCAGAGTCACTTTCAGGCCACCATACATGAGACCTGGCAATGGCTTTCATCATGACAATACCGGGATGAGTGCTATGTAGATCATGTACAAATTTCTCTCTGCCTTTCTTAGACATAACAACACGATTACCGCACAGTAAACAATCTGACTGAATGGATAGTTTGTCTTTGCGACGGTTGTAAGGTTTGGTCTCACCACCCATTTGCTTGGGTATGGCAGACCAATCACCACTAAGGACTCAACGTTTCACAACCAATAGTTTCGGGTCCTGGCTGGTCCAGGTCTTAATTTATTAAGGCATTACAGGGGCTCCTTCACTTTCAAAACCATCCATAACTAACAGTAGGTCTGCCGGTTGTGGCGTCTCCACCTCCGGTGTGGGCAATGACAGACGGCTCAGTGCATCGGCACAATTCTCAGTGCCAGGTCTATGGCGAATGACATAATCATAGGCAGATAATGTCAGCGCCCACCTCTGGATGCGGAACGATGCATTGGTATTTATACCTTTGTTTTTCGAAAAAAATGAAATGAGTGGCTTGTGATCTGTTTCCAGTTCAAACCGAAGACCAAACAGGTACTGATGCACAGGCTAATGCTTCTTTTTCTACCATGCTGTAGGCTCTTTCTGCCTTTGACAAACTTTTAGAAGCATATGCAACAGGTTGTAGTTTACCCGACTCATTAGCTTGGTGGAGCACGCAACCAACTCCATATGATGAAGCATCACAGGCCAATACTAGACGCTTACACGGATCGTAATGTAACTGCAGCTTGTTAGAGCAAAGCAGATTAGTAGCTTTCTCAAAAGCTTTATCTTGAGATGAACCCCAAACCCAGTTGTCGCCTTTTCTGAGCAGCATGTGCAGTGGCTCTAATGAAGTGCTCAACCTAGGTAGGAAATTACCGAAGTAGTTGAGTAGACCAAGGAATGAATGCAGCTCCATCACATTCTGAGGCTTGGGTGCATTTTTGATGGCCTTGGTTTTTGAGTTAGTAGGTCTGATGCCGTCAGTGGCAGTTTTCCTCCCCAGGAATTCGGCTTCCGGTGCCAGGAAGACGCACTTCGAACGTTTCAATCTGAGTCCCTCTTTGTCCAGATGATGTAGAACCTCTTCCAGGTTGTTCAGATGTTCAATGGTGTCATGACTTGTGATCAGGATGCCATCTTGAACACGTCGGTTCTAGGGATGGACTCCATGTTCCTCTGAAATATGGCTGCAGCCGAGCAAATTCCGAAAGGACACTTCTTGTAGATAAACAGTCCTTTATGAGTGTTGATGCACGTAAGTTTCTTTTTTGTCTCGACCAGCTCCTGTACCATGTAAGCTGACGTCAGATCCAGTTTAGCGAACAACTTCTCCCCCGGCTAGCATTGCAAACAGGTCATGAGCCTTCGGTAACGGGTATTGATCCTGTTTCAAAACTCGGTGGATCGTAACCTTGTAGTCTCCACAAATCACTCTTCAACACAAGAACAATGGGGCTGGCCCAGTCGTTAAATTCGACCGGTGATATGACCCCTTCATGCTGGAGTCTGTCCAGTTCGATTTCAACCTTCTCCCTCGTCATGTACGGAACCGCCCAAGCTTTATGCTGGACGGGTGTTGCATCTGAGTCCACGTGGATCTGCACCTTGGCTCCCGTGAAATTGCCGATGCCTGGTTGAAACAGCGAGGGGAACTTGCTCAGCACTTGAGCACATGGAGTATCATCCTCCGACGACAACGCTTTGCTATCATTCCAATTCCATTTGATTTTTTTCTAGCCAATTCCTGCCGAACAGCATTGGACCATTGCCTGGACCAATCCATAACAGTAAATCATGAACCGCACCATCATACGACACCGTGACGACTGCACTGCCAATCACCGTTATGAGTTCTTTAATGTATGTACGCAACTTGGTATTGACCAGACTCAGCTTAGGCCTCGCAACGTTAGTATCTCACAGCTTGTCGAATGTCCTCTGGCACATTATTGATTGACTTGCAATCGTGTCCAATTCCATCGGTACCGGTACATCGTTAAGTTTCACATTAATAATTATCGGTTGGCTCTTTGTTAGGAATGAATACAGTCCATATACTTCCTCTTCTGGTATCTCGGATTGCATATCCGGATCCGTGCTATACTGGTCATCATCCTCCACGTGGTGTGTCGCAGCACGCTTGCTCAATTGCGGACACATGCGCTGGAGATGCCCCAATCTCGAACAGCCTTTAAAAATGTATTGTTTAAACATAGAAAGATAGAAATTAGGTGCAGGAGCAGGCCATTCGGTCCCCCGAGCCTGCACCGCCATTCAATAAGATCGTGGCTGATCATTCAGTACCCCTTTCCTGCTTTCTCTCCCTACCCCTTGATCCCTTTGGCCGTAAGGGCCATATCTAGCTCCCTTTTGAATATATCTAATGAACTGACCTCAACAACTTTCTGCGGTAGAGAATTCCACAGGATAACCACTCTCTGAGGGAAGATGTTTCTCCTCATCTCAGTCCTAAATGGCTTACCCCTTATCCTTAGACTGTGACCCCTGGTTCTGGACTTCCCCAACATCGGGAACATTCTTCCTGCATCTAACCTGCCAATCCCATCAGAATTTTATATGTTTCTATGAGATCCCTTCTCATTCTTCTAAACTTCAGTGCATACAAGCCCAGTTGATCCAAGCTCTCTTCATATGTTAGTCCTGCCATCCCGGGAATCAATCCAGTGAACCTTTGTTGTCTCCCTCAATAGCAAGAATGTCCTTCCTCAGATTAGGAACCAAAACTGAACACAATATTCCAGGTGTGGCCTCCCCAAGGCTCTGCACAACTGTAGTAAAACCTCGCTGCTCCTATACTCAAATCCTCTCGCTATGAAGGCCAACCAGCCATTTGCCTTCTTCACCGCTTGCTGCACCTGCATGTCAAACTTCAATGACTGATATACCATGACACTCAGGTCCCATTGCCCCTCCCCTTTTCCTAATCTGTCACCATTCAGATAATATTCTGTCTTCCTGTTTTTGCCACCAAAGTGGATAACCTCACATTTATTCACATTATACTGCATCTGCCATGCATTTGCACACTCACCTAACCTGTCGAAGTCACCCTGCAGCCTCTTAGCATCCTCCTCACAACTCACGCCGCCACCTTGCTAAGTGACATCTATAAACTTGGAAATGTTAAATTTAAATCCTTCATCTAAATCATTGAAGTATATTGTAAATAGCTGGGGTCCCAGCACTGAACCCTGTTGCACCCCACTGGTCACTGCCTGCCATTCTAAAAAGGACCCGTTTATTCTGACTCTCTGCTTCCTGTCTGCCAACCAGTTCTCTATCCACGTCAATACATTACCCTTAATACCATGTGCTTTAATTTTGCACACCAATCTCTTGTGTGGAACCTTGTCAAAAGCCTTTTGAAAGTCCAAATACACCACATCCACTGGTTCTCCCTTGTCCACTCTACTAGTTACATCCTCAAAAAATTCTAGAAGATTTGTCAAGCATGATTTCCCTTTCATAAATCCATGCTGACTTGGACCGATCCTGTCACTGCTTTCCAAATGCGCTGCTATTTCATCTTTAATAATTGATTCCAACATTTTCCCGACCACCGATGTCAGGCTAACCAGTCTATAATTCCCTGTTTTCTCTCTCCCTCCTTTTTTAAAAAGTGGTGTTACATTAGCTACCCTCCAGTCCATAGGAACTGATCCAGAGTCAATAGAATGTTGGAAAATGATCATCAATGCACCCACTATTTCTAGGGCCACTTCCTTAAGTACTCTGAGAGGCAGACTATCAGGCCCTAGGGATTTATTGGCCTTTAATCCCATCAATTTCCCTAACACAATTTCCTGACTAATAAGGATTTCCTTCAGTTCCTCCTTTTCGCTAGACTCTCGAACCCCTAGTATTTCCGGAAGGTTATTTGTGTCTTCCTTAGTGATGACAGATCCAAAGTATTTGTTCAATTGGTCTGCCATTTCTTTGTTCGCCATTATAAATTCATCTGATTCTGACTGCAAAGGACCTACGTTGGTCTTCACGAATCTTTTTCTCTTCACATCTCTATAGAAGCTTTTGTAGTCAGTTTTTATGTTCCCTGCAAGCTTCCTCTCTACTCTATTTTCCCCTTCCTAATTGTCCTCCTCTGCTGAATTCTAAATTTCTCCCAGTCCTCAGGTTTGCTGCTTTTTCTGGCCAATTTATATGCCTCTTCCTTGGATTTAACACTTTCCCTAATTTCCCTTGTTAGCCACAGTTGAGCTACCTTCCCCGTTTTATTTTTACTCCAGACAGGGATGTGCAATTGTTGAAGTTCATCCATGTAATCTATAAATGTTTGCCATTGCCTATCCACGATCAACCCTTTAAGTATCATTTACCAGTCTATCCTAGCCAATTCACATCTCATACCATTGAAATTACCTTTCCTTAATTTCAGGACCCTAGTCTCTGAATCAACACTGTCACTCTCCATCTTAATAAAGAATTCTACCATATTATGGTCACTCTTCCCCAGGGGGCTCGCACAACAAGATTGCGAATTAGTCCTCTCTCATCACACAACACCCAGTCGAGGATGGCCAGCTCTCTCGTTGGTTCCTCGACATATTGGTCCAGAAAGCCATTCCTAATACACTCCAGGAAATCCTCCTCCACTGCATTGCTACCAGCTTGGTTAGCCCAATCTATATGTAGATTAAATTCACCCATGATAACTGCTGTATCTTTATTGCACGCATCCCTAATTTCTTGTTTGATGCCATGCCCAACCTCACTACTACTGTTTGGTGGTCTGTACACAACTCCCACTAGCGTTTTCTGCCCTTTGGTATTCCGCAGTTCAACCCATACAGATTCCACATCATCCAAGCTAATGTCCTTTCTTACTATTGCGTTAATTTCCTCTTTAACCAGCAACGCTACCCCACCTCCTTTTCCTTTCTGTCTATCCTCCCTGAATGTTGAATAACCCTGGATGTTGAGTTCACAGCCTTGGTCACCCTGGAGCCATGTCTCCGTAATCCCAATTATATCATAGTCGTTAATAGCTATCTGCGCAGTTAATTCAATCTGCCTTATTACGAATACTCCTCGCATTGAGGCACAGAGCCTTCAGGCTTGTCTTTTTAACACTCTTTGCCCCTTTAGAATTTTGCTATAATGTGGCCCTTTTTGATTTTTGCCTTGGGTTTCTCTGTCCTCCACTTTTACTATTCTCCTTTCTATCTTTTGCTTCTGACCCCATTTTATTTCCCTCTGTCTCCCTGCATAGGTTCCCGTCCCCCTGCCATATTATTTTAACCCCTCCCCAACAGTACTAGCAAACACTCCCGTGATGAGGCTAATGATTGCCCCCACAACGGCAACACAGTGAAATCAGATTCATTCCCCTTGGTGAACTTTGGGCAGCCACAGGTTTTGCATACACAGTCGAGTAGGCTCTGCCATATGCAGCTCTGCCAAACGATAATACAATCTTGCCAAGTTCTGATTTTTTGATATCTGCTTTAAGTTTTTGCCCGTTGTCATGCATGCCTGGGCAATCGTGATGGCCTTGCTCAAATCCAGCATCTCCGCGACAGTAGCTTACGCAGGATCACCTCGTGATTGATGTCGATCATAATGAAGTCCCGCAGCATGTCTCCCAACGCGTTTTTGAACTTACACGGTCCAGCTAGACGTCTTAGGTTGGCAACGAATTCCGACACATCCTGGCCCTCAGAACGAACGTGTGTGTAGAATCGATATCGTGAGATGATGATGCCTTCTTCTGGTTTGAGATGGTCACGTACCAGAGCAAACAATTCCTCATAGTACTTGTCTGTTGGACTTGCAGGTGAGAAAAGATTCTTTGAATCCATAGATTTTTGGACCGCAAACCGTGAGGAAGATCGCCCTGCGCCTAATTGCATCAGTGGGTTCCTCCATTTTGTTGGCCACGAAGTACTGGTCCAGGCGAGCTACAGAATCTCTCCCTCCATGAATCTCTCCAGAATTCCAAATGTGCTCATTTTTGCATGCGAAGGTTCTTAAGTTACCTCGTCGCCAAATGTTATGTATTTAATAACTCGATAGACTGAATACTGTAAACTAACACAGGTACAAACCTGGCACTACTTTATTAGGACCCAAAGTGATTACATTACATGATGGCTTGCCTTTTATACCTGGGCCGCACACAAGTGCGTACAGCCCAATGACCTCCGACAGTGGCTCCACCTGGAGGCTACTAACCCCAGGCATACATACATGACAGTTCATAGGTTTACATATAACCTTCAGGACTGCTGACCGAGGGCCGGCGCGGACACAATGGACTGAAATGTCCTCCTTCTGTGATGTAGATTTCTATGTTTCTATCTTTGTATGTTTCTAAACTGAAGAGGCAATGATAAACTTATACGGATCACTGATTAGGTTGCAGTTAAAAATATTTTGTCCCATTTTGGGCACATTACTTTAGAAAGGATGACAATGTCATGAAAAGGGTACAGAAGAGATTACCTAGATTTTCATCAAAACAAAGAAATTTAAGAGATTTAATAGAGGTATTCAAAATTCTGAGAAATACCCAGGGGAGGAAGACAAATGGTGAAGTTATAAGAAATGTTTTCACACAGAGAGTTATTACAACATGGAACACTTTACCACAAATGACTACTGAGGCAGAGACTATAACAGAATTTAAAAGGAAATTGGATAAGTATTTGAAAAGGAGGAATATAAAAGTATTTGTAGAAAGGGCAGGAAATGGGATTAGAGGAGATAGCTACAGTTGACGAACTAGCATTGGCACAGATGCAGGCATAACAGTCCAAATAACCCCCTCATATATTATAACTTCTACAATGTTATGAATAAATCCTCACAATGTTCATTGTAACAGCAATAATCTCAAGTACACAAAAAGTCAAACTGTGGGATGGGGTCGATAGCTATTTAAAAATAACCCACTTTTCCACATCCTGTCCCTTAGTCAAAAATCACAAATGGCTTGTGGTTTCACAATCCCTAATGGTGGAAAATAATATTCAATTACAAGGACTCTGCATATTTGTGTGTGAAAATGAATTCTAATTATCGCAATACAACTTTAATCTTCTAGAGAAAATAAATATTAGTTCAATTGTTTCCAGAAGCAATAGAAGATTCATGCTACTGGTTTTAATCTCTGAGAATATTCTTGGATTTATCAGCTACTAAGAAAGTAGTTTGAAAATATATATAAAATTCAATTTTTTTTGAGCGATGAAGTTATCTTGGGAATAAGATGTATTCAATCCAAGACAAACAAAGCTCCCGAGCAATTCACACAAATCCTTTTTCTATTTAACTTTCACCTACTGACCATTCCCCAAGGGCAGTTGGTCAACAGAATATCCAGTTTGAATAGACAATGCCCATTCGTTGCTGACTGATGATGGAATTAGATCTCTGGGAAGGTTAATGAGTAAAAACCACCACTTCTAACAATATTATAAATATTCTTTAAAACTGGTTAATACTGATATACTCCAATTATGATAATTACTTTTTCACAGACTAAATTCCAGTTTACACCCCCACGAAATATAATGTGCTAATAAATGTCACCGCAAAATTTGCATTACTTTGAAACATGGCAATCATTATGGAGATGATATTCTGAGTGGTGGACCCTTACCCATTCACGTTGTGACAAATGCCTTCACTGAACTACCTAAAGAAGAATGCTGCAATTTTCAAAATGCAGTTCAAAATGTAGCCTATCTAAAGTTGGCATTATTCAACTCTACCACCTAGGCAAGGTACTTTTGTATACGACTGACTGCGAAGGAGTGTGACATAATGTACTGGTGCAGTTAGAGGCACAAAATGAAGAAGAGAACAAGCTCAAATTTCACAGAATAGCAATTGTTTATTTTAATAATTTAAGTATACAATCACCACTGCCTCGTCCAGAGGGACAATCTTATGCTGGACCTTGATTTTGAGAAATACATTTTTTTAAATTATAGGGCTAGAATTTCCACTGCATCTCTGCCTGGTTTCTCGGTGGTATTGGTTGGTTTGGGTGGAAAACCACCCGGCGGAAATTTCCACAATGAGTTCTGCCGGTGGATTCGAAATACCGCTGGGGAGTGAATCGCCGGCGTGCACTGCTGAAAAAACCGCTACCGCCCAAGTTTGGGCGTAGTGGTGACCCGTAGGTAAGATTGAAAAAAACTCCCACGAAAAGCAGCCGGAGCTGGGCGGTAGGTAAGTAGCTCTGCAAAAAAAGGTAAGTTAAAGGGTTTTTAATAATTATTTTAAAATTATTTTATAGTGATAAGTTGAAAAGGGTCCCGAGAATGTTTTCTGATTTTTTATTTTATGTTTTTTGGAAAAAATATTTTTTGTGTTTTTACCCCTCCTAGGCCCAACACACAGCCTCGGATTAAGAACTGCCCAATCGGCCCAGGATCGCATTTTCCGCCGAGAATCGGGGTGTAAGGTCCATTTTTTCCGCCGGGCAGGATTTTTTCCTTTTTTTGTGGAATTTTTCGCCTGCGGTAATTTTAAAATCTTAGCGGTATTTTGGGCGGCAGTCCAGCTCACTGATGGATTTTTTGGAAATTCTAACCCATAACATTTTCCAGTGCAGTAGAAATCAGGCTGTGTTCATGGGAAATGTAGCATAGTGGTTATGTTACTGGACTATTAATTCAGAGACCTAGTCTAATAATCCAGAGACGTGAGTTCAAATCCCACCAAGGCAGCTGGGAATTTAAATTCAGTTAATTAAATAAAATTTGGAATAAAAAGCCAGTATCAGTAATGGTGACCATGAAACTATCGGATTGTTGTAAAAAGCCATCTGGTTCACTAATGTCCATTAGGGAAGGAATTCTGCCGTCCTTACCTGGTCTGGTCTATATGTGACTCCAGACTCACAGCAATGTGGTTGACTCTTAACTGCCCTCTGAAATGGCCTAGCAAGCCACTCAGTTGTTCCAAACTACAACAATCAAATGAAGATTAAAATCGCATAGAAATTACAACATGGAAATAGGGCATTAGCCCAAGCAATCTATGTTAGCCTTTACCCGCCATGCAAATAAATAATCCTAATCACATTTACCCACTCCATTCCCATATTGGTTGATCATTTTTTCTTTAATCCAATCGGATTTTGAATGTTGATAGAATTTCTGTCTCAACCACCGACCCTGGAAATTAATTCCACAGCTTCACAAGTCTCAGTGTAAAAATGTTTCTCACTCTGCTAAATCTGTTATATTTAACCCTGTATCTGAAGCATATTGTTCTTGACCCTTTAACTATTGGAAAGAGTCTGCTTCTATCTGCCCTGTCCCATCCATTCATGATTTTGAACACTTCTCTAATATTGCTCCTTAATTTGTGTTATTCTAGTGAAAAAAGACCACATTTTTCAAGTCTTCCTTCGTATTTGCATTTGCATGTCTCCGCAAGATCCTACAAATCCCCTGGGAGTCAGGTGCACCAATATCAGCGTCCTCGTCCAGGCTAACATCCCCAGCTCTGCTGGGCAGGCCACATAGTTCTCATGCCAGACACGAGACTCCCAAAGCAAGTGCTCTACGTGGAGCTCCTTCACGGCAAACGAGCCAAAGGTGGGCAGCGGAAACGTTACAAGGACACGCTCAAAGCCTCCCTGATAAAGTACGACATCCCCACTGACACCTGGGAGTCCCTGGCCAAAGACCACTCTAAGTGGAGAAAGTGCATCTGGGAGGGTGCTGAGCAAAGCCGAGAGCGTGCAGAAATCAAGTGCAGGCAGCGGAAAGAGCGTGCGGCAAAGCAGTCCCACCCACCCCTTACCTCAATGACTATCTGTCCCACCTGTGACAGAGTCTGTGGCTCTCATATTGGACTGTTCAGCCACCAAAGAACTCACTTCAGGAGTGGAAGCAAGTTTTCCTTGACTCCGAGGGACTGCCTATGATGATGATGATTTGCATACCAGGCAGCATTCTAATGAATCTGTGTTATATTCGCTGTAAAGTCTTAGTATCCTTCCTATCGCTTGGAGTATTGCACACAGTAATCTAACTGATAATTTATTTAGATTTTATATAGGCTAAACATTACTTCTTGGCTTTTATATTCTATGTGGGCCACTTTTGGCAGCACGTTCAAGCTCTAGAGAGCTCCGAGGTGGTCAAGGTGGGGTCTTCAACAGAAACGGTGATTCAACCCGCCTTTAGTGCAAGACTGGAAGCCTATTCTAGGGACGACTACTTGGAGGAGCATTAAGGGGCTGACTGCCACTTAAAATGCGCGCTGGCTCTCATTAAAGAGGCTGCACGACATTTTGGTGGATAGTGCTTGTCCTAGTGCCCTCTCCTAACAGCGACCAGCTGTTTGGAAGTAAACAGATTTTTGCTCAGAATTTCTAGAGCTACTTAAAGGGTTACTCACCATTTCATGTTCGTTTGCTGTTGGAGCTGTGAGGAGGACCTCTGAAAAACATCAATACACTTTGTCAAGAATTCACCAACTTTATTCCACAAATTCTCTGAGGAATTCACCTAAAAAGAGTAAGTGCTGTGCTACTCCACCTTACTGGATACCTTATAGGATTCACCAGGAGAAAGGGAGTGCTTGATCATGGTCATCTTGCTAGAGATTCCCCTTGGTCTGGACGAAGAATGGGAGGAGGACATGAGACCAGGCAGAGCAGCACCAGCTGCTGCAGCAGACAGGAACTGGAGGGTGAGAAGGGTGAGGTGGCATGCTTCCCCCTTCCAGGTACCAACATCCCACCTCCTCTGGACCTCCTCCACCAGGACCTCCTGTACAGTGTATGAGAACCTTCCCTCGGTCCCTGAGCCATCCTGCAACGTGCCGCTGTCTCCACACCTGCAGTGGAAGTGGTTGCGAGGAGCCCACATATACTGCACCACAAAAATTGTATCTAATCGGTGCTTGAGTGCTGAACCTGCAGGTGTCTGGTTTAGCACCTCCAGGCAAGTTGAAATTATAGTAATCTGCAATTGACTAAAATTGAGTGCTAAATCCAAAAGTTCAAACAGGCATATCTTATTAGTGCAGCATCCATTTAGCAGCTTTTACCCTTTGGCCAAAATGTCCCCCTACACTTCTTGTGGTAAATCCTAAAATTCCATTCGTTTTTTGCAGGCCTTATCAACTTGAGGTGCTACTTTTAATAGAAACGTAGAAACATAGAAAATAGGTGCAGGAGTAGGCCATTCGGCCCTTCAGGAGCAGCGTGAGTCCGTTGGAGAGGCCTATAAAAGGCCGCGAGGTCAGGAGGTGTGTCGCTGAGTCGGGAGCAGTGTGAGTCCGTTGGTGAGGCTTATAAAAGGCTGCGAGGTCGGGAGGTGCGTCGCTGAGTTGGGAGCAGCGTGAGTCCGTTGGAGAGGCGTGCTTGTGTAGCTACAGGGAGAAGGCAAAAAAGAAGTAGAAAGAAACAGAAAGGTGACGTCACAGCCAACGGGGTAAGTGATTGGCTGGTGATTGGTGAGTAGTTTTTCTTTTTTCTCTTCTATAACAGTGAGTAAACTTTAGCATTGTTGTTGCCAATTTAAGTGTATCTAAGGGTTAAGTCATGGCAGGAGAGCTCAGTCACGTGATATGCTCCTCCTGTACCATGTGGGAACTCAGGGACACTTCCAGTGTCCCTGACGACTACGTGTGCGGGAAGTGTATCCACCTCCAGCTCCTGACGGTCAGTGTTGCGGAATTGGAGCTGAGGGTGGATTTACTCTGGAGCATCCACGATGCTGAGAATGATGTGGGTTGCACGTGTAGTGAGTTGGTCTTACCGCAGGTGAAGGGTTCACAGCCAGATCGGGAGTGGAAGACCAGCAGGAAGAGCAGTGCAAGGAAGGTAGTGCAGGGGTCCCCTGCGGTCATCCCCCTGCAAAACAGATACACCGCTTTGAGTACTGTTGAGGGGGATGACTCAGCAGGGGAGGGCAGCAGCAGCCAAGTTCATGGCACCGTGGCTGGCTCTGCTGCACAGGAAGGACAGGAAAAAGAGTGGGAGAGCAATAGTGATAGGAGATTCAATGGTAAGGGGAATAGATAGGCCTTTCTGCGGCCGCAACCGAGACTCCAGGATGGTATGTTGCCTCCCTGGTGCAAGGGTCAAGGATGTCTCGGAGCGGGTGCAGGTCATTCTGAAAAGGGAGGGAGAACAGCCAGTTGTCATGGTGCACATTGGTACCAGCGATATAGGTAAAAAAAGGGATGAGGTCCTATGAGACGAATTTAAGGAGCTAGGAGCTAAATTAAAACATAGGACCTCAAAAGTAGTAATCTCGGGATTGCTACCAGTGCCACGAGCTAGTCAGAGTAGGAATCGCAGGATAGCTCAGATGAATACGTGGCTTGAGCAGTGGTACAGCAGGGAGGGATTCAAATTCCTGGGGCAGTGGAACCGGTTTTGGGGGAGGTGGGACCAGTACAAACCGTATGGTCTGCACCTGGGCAGGACCGGAACCAATGTCCTAGGCGGAGTGTTTGCTAGTGCTGTTGGGGGGAGTTAAACTAATATGGCAGGGGGATGGGAACCAATGCAGGGAGACAGAGGGAAACAAAATGGAGACAAAAGCAAAAGACAGAAAGGAGATGAGTAAAAGTGGAGGGCAGAGAAACCCAAGGCAAAAAACAAAAAGGGCCACTGTACAGTAAAATTCTAAAGGGTCAAAGTGTAATAAAAAGGCAAGCATGAAAGCTCGGTGCCTCAATGCAAGGAGTATTCGGAACCCAGGAGAGGGCTCTGAGCTAGTTAGAGTGGGTGAGAGCTCAGTTGAACAGGACCCCAAGGAAGAATGCAAAAGGCAGGAGGCAACAGAGCAGAGTAGCACTGGGGTAAGTGTAAACCACAAGGTGATAGGAAAGGACAATATGTATGAATATAAAGGGGCTGCAGGAGGGGTCAAAACTAAAAATCATGGTTTAAAAACTAGTATTAAAACACTCTACCTAAACACATGCAGCATTTGAAATAAAGTAAATGAGTTGACGGCACAAATCATTACAAATGGGTATGATTTGGTGGCCATTATAGAAACATGGTTGCAGGGTGGCCAAGACTAGGAATTAAACATACAGGGGTATCTGACAATTTGGAAAGATAGACAAGAAGGGAAAGGAGGTGGGGTAGCTCTGTTCATAAAGTATGATATCAGGGCAGTTGTGAGAGACGATATTGGCTCTAATGAACAAAATGTTGAATCATTGTGGGTGGAGATTAGAGATAGTAAGGGGAAAAAGTCAATGGTAGGGGTAGTTTATAGGCCCCCAAATAATAACTTCACGGTGGGGCGGGCAATAATCAAGGGAATAATGGAGGCATGTGAAAAAGGAACGGCAGTAATCATAGGGGATTTTAACCTACATATCGATTGGTCAAATCAAATCGCACGGGGAAGCCTTGAGGAGGAATTCATAGAATGCATACGGGATTGTTTCTTAGAACAGTATGTTACAGAACCTACAAGGGAGCAAGCTATCTTAGATCTGGTCCTGTGTAATGAGACAGGAATAATAAATGATCTCCTAGTAAAAGATCCTCTCGGAATGAGTGATCACAGTATGGTTGAATTTGTAATAAAGATTGAGGGTGAGGAAGTAGTGTCTCAAACGAGCGTACTATGCTTATACAAAGGGGACTACAGTGGGATAAGGGCAGAGTTGGCTAAAGTAGACTGGAAACACAGACTAAACGGTGGCACAATTGAGGAACAGTGGAGGACTTTTAAGGAGCTCTTTCATCGTGCTCAACAAAAATATATTCCAGTGAAAAAGAAGGGCGGTAAGAGAAGGGATAACCAGCTGTGGATAACCAAGGAAATAAAGGAGAGTATCAAATTAAAAACCAATGCGTATAAGGTGGCCAAGGTTAGTGGGAAACTAGAAGATTGGGAACATTTTAAACGACAGCAAAGAATGACTAAGAAAGCAATAAAGAAAGGAAAAATAGATTACGAAAGTAAACTTGCGCAAAACATAAAAACAGATAGTAAAAGCTTTTACCGATATATAAAACGGAAAAGAGTGACGAAAGTAAATGTTGGTCCCTTAGAAGATGAAAAGGGGGATTTAATAATGGGAAATGTGGAAATGGCTGAGACCTTAAACAATTATTTTGCTTTGGTCTTCACAGTGGAAGACACAAAAACCATGCCAAAAATTGCTGGTCACGGGAATGTGGGAAGGGAGGACCTTGAGATAATCACTATCACTAGGGGGGTAGTGCTGGACAGGCTAATGGGACTCAAGGTAGACAAGTCCCCTGGTCCGGAGGAAACGCATCCCAGGGTATTAAAAGAGATGGCGGAAGTTATAGCAGATGCATTCGTTATAATCTACCAAAATTCTCTGGACTCTGGTGAGGTACCAGCGAATTGGAAAGCAGCTAATGTAATGCCTCTGTTTAAAAAAGGGGGCAGATAAAAGACAGGTAACTATAGGCCGGTTAGTTTAACATCTGTAGTGGGGAAAATGCTTGAAGCTATCATTAAGGAAGAAATAGCGGGACATCTAGATAGGAATAGTGCAATCAAGCAGACGCAACATGGATTCATGAAGGGGAAATCATGTTTAACTAATTTACTGGAATTCTTTGAGGATATAACGAGCATGGTGGATAGAGGTATACCGATGGATGTGGTGTATTTAGATTTCCAAAAGGCATTCGAGAAGGTGCCACACAAAAGGTTACTGCAGAAGATAAAGGTACGCGGAGTCAGAGGAAATGTATTAGCATGGATCGAGAATTGGCTGGCGAACAGAAAGCAGAGAGTCGGGATAAATGGGTCCTTTTCGGGTTGGAAATCGATGGTTAGTGGTGTGCCACAGGGATCGGTGCTGGGACCACAACTGTTTACAATATACATAGATGACCTGGAAGAGGGGACAGAGTGTAGTGTAACAAAATTTGCAGATGGCACAAGGATTAGTGGGAAAGCGGGTTGTGTAGAGGACACAGAGAGGCTGCAAAGAGATTTAGATAGGTTAAGCGAATGGGCTAAGGTTTGGCAGATGGAATACAATGTCGGAAAATGTGAGGTCATCTACCTTGGGAAAAAAAACAGTAAAAGGGAATATTATTTGAATGGGGAGAAATTACAACATGCTGCGGTGCAGAAGGACCTGGGCGTCATTGTGCATGAATCCCAAAAAGTTAGTTTGCAGGTGCAGCAGGTAATCAGGAAGGCGAATGGAATGTTGGCCTTCATTGCGAGAGGGATGGAGTTCAAAAGCAGGGAGGTCCTGCTGCAACTGTATAGGGTATTGGTGAGGCCGCACCTGGAATACTGAGTGCAGTTTTGGTCACCTTACTTAAGGAAGGATATACTAGCTTTGGAGGGGGTACAGAGACGATTCACTAGGCTGATTCCGGAGATGAGAGGGTTACCTTATGATGATAGATTGAGTAGACTGGGTCTTTACTCTTTAGAGTTCAGAAGGATGAGGGGTGATCTTATAGAAACATTTAAAATCATGAAAGGGATAGACAAGATAGAGGCAGAGAGGTTGTTTCCACTGGTCGGGGAGACTAGAACTAGGGGGCACAGCCTCAAAATACCGGGGAGCCAATTTAAAATCGAGTTGAGAAGGAATTTCTTCTCCCAGAGGGTTGTGAATCTGTGGAATTCTCTGCCCAAGAAAGCAGTTGAGGCTAGCTCATTGAATGTATTCAAATCACAGATAGATAGATTTTTAACCAATAAGGGAATTAAGGGTTATGTGGAGCGGGCGGGTAAGTGGAGCTGAGTCCACGGCCAGATCACCCATGATCTTGTTGAATGGCGGAGCAGGCTCGAGGGGCTAGATGGCCTACTCCTGTTCCTAATTCTTATGTTCTAATGTTCTTATGTTTATGTTCGAGCCTGCACCACCATTCAATATGATCATGGCTGATCATGCAACTTCAGTACTCCATTCCTGCTTTTTCTCCATACCCTTTGATTCCTTGAGCCGTAAGGGCCACATCTAACACCTTTTTGAATATATCTAACGAACTGGCCTCAACAACTTTCTGCGGTAGAGAATTCCACAGGTTCACAATTCTCTGAGGGAAGAAGTTTCTCCTCATCTCAGTCCTAAATGGCTTACCCCTTATTCTTAGACTGTGACCCCTTGTTCTGGACTTTCCCAACATCGGGAACATTCTTCCTGCATCTAACCTGTCCAATCTCGTCAGAATTTTATATGTTTCTATGAGATCCCCTCTCATTCTTCTAAATTCCAGTGAATATAAGCCTAGTCGATTCAGTCTTTCTTCATATGTCAGTCCTGCTATCCCGGGAATCAGTCTGGTGAACCTTCAATAGCGCTCCCTCAATAACAAGAATGTCCTTCCTCAGATTAGGAGACCAAAACTGCATACAATATACCAAGGCCCTGTACAACTGCAGTAAGACCTCCCTGCTCCTGTACTCAAATCCTCTCGCTATGAAGGCCAACATGCCATTTGCCTTCTTCACGGCCTGCTTTACCTGCATGCCAACTTTCAATGACTGATGTACCATGACACCCAGGTCTTGTTACACCTCCCCTTTTCCTAATCTGTCACCATTCAGATAATATCCTGCCTTCCTGTTTTTATCACCAAAGTGGATAACCTCACATTTATCTACATTATACTGCATCTGCCATGCATTTGCCCACTCACCTAACCTGTCCAAGTCACCCTGGAGCCTTTTAGCATCCTCCTCACAGCTACCACCCAGCTTAGTGCCATCTGCAAACTTGGAGATATTACATTCAATTCCTTTGTCCAAATCATTAATGTATATTGTAAATAGCTAGGGGCCCAGCACTGAACCTTGCGGTACCCCACTAGTCACTGCCTGCCATTCTGAAAAGGACCCGTTTATACCTACTCTTTGCTTCCTGTCTGCCAACCAGTTCTCTATCCCATCAATACATTACCCCCAATACCATGTGCTTTAATTTTGCACATTAATCTCTTGTGTGGGACCTTGTCAAAAGCCTGTTGAAAGTCCAAATACACCACATCCACTGGTTCTCCCTTGTCCACTCTACTAGTTACATCCTCAAAAAATTCTCGAAGATTTGTCAAGCATAAATCCATGCTGACTTGGACCGATCCTGTCACTGGTTTCCAAATGCACTGCTATTACATCTTTAATAATTGACTCCAACATTTTCCCCACCACCAATGTCAGGCTGACCGGGCTATAATTCCCTGTTTTCTCTCTCCCTCCTTTTTTAAAAAGTGGTGTTACATTAGCTACCCTCCAGTCCATAGGAACTGATCCAGAGTCTATAGACTGTTGGAAAACGATCACCAGTGCATCCACTATTTCTCGGGTCACTTCCTTAAGTACTCTGGGATACAGACTATCAGGCCTTGGAGATTTATCGGCCTTCAATCCCATCAATTTTCCGAGCACAATATGCTGGCTAACAAGGAATTCCTTTAGTTCCTCCTTCTCACGAGACCCTCAGTTCCCTAGTATTTCCGGAAGGTTATTTGTGTCTTTCTTACTGAAGACAGAACCAAAGTATTTGTTCAATTGGTCTGCCATTTCTTTGTTCCCCATTATAAAATCACCTGATTCTGACTGTAAGGGACCCATATTTATCTTCACTAATCTTTTTCTCTTCATGTATCTGTAGAAGATTTTGCAGTCAGTTTTTATATTCCCTGCTGGGAACTTGTACCAAGATTTGAATAGCTGTCCCACAGACTAGTCAAGCAACAGCCTGACATAGTCATTCTCATGGAATCATACCTTTCAGCCAATGTCCCAGACTCCTCCATCACCATCTCTGGATATGTCCTGTCCCACCAGCAGGACAGACCCAGCAGAGATGGCCACACAGTGGTATACTCTCAGGAGGAAGTTGTCCTGGGAGTCCTCAGCATTGACTCCGGGACCCCATGAAGTCTCATGGCTTCAGGTCAAGCATGGGAAAGGAAACCACTTGCTGCTTACCACCCACAGCCCTACCTCAGCTGATGTTGAACACCACTTCGAAGAAGCACTGAGAGTAGCAAGGGCACAGAATGTACCCTGTGCGGGGGACTTCAATGTCCATCACAAAGAGTGGCTCAGTAGCTCCACTACTGACCAAGCTGGCTGGGTTCTGAAGGACGTATCTGCCAGACTTGGCCTGCCGCAGAAGTCCTTACTACTAGGGGAATCAAGGGGTATGGCGAGAAAGCAGGAAGGGGGTACTGAATTTGCATGTTCAGCCATGAACTCATTGAATGGCGGTGCAGGCTAGAAGGGCTGAATGGCCTACTCCTGCACCTACTTTCTATGTTTCTATGTTTCTATGACACGAGGATAAAACACACTTGACCTCATCCTCACCAATCGATCTGTCACATATGCATCTGTCCATGGCAGCATTGGTAGCATGGACCACCACACAGTCCTTGTGGAGATGAAGCCCCATCTTCACACTGAGCATGCTCCATCATGTTGTGTGGCACTACCATTGTGCTTAGTGGGATAGACTAAGACAGATCTAGAAGCTCAAAACTTGGCATCCATGAGGCCATCAGCAGCAGCAGAGTTGTTTTCCAACACAATCTGTAACCTCATGCCCAGCATATCCCTCACTCTAACATTACCATCAAGCCACGGGATCAATCCTGTTTCAATGAGGAGTGCAGAAGAGCATGCCAGGAGCAGCACCAGGCGTACCTAAAAATGAGATGCCAACCTGGGAAAGCTGCAACATAGGACTACATGCATGGCTAAGCAGCAGAAACAGCATGCTATAGACAACTAAGCGATCCCACAATCAATGGATCAGATCAAAGCTCTACAGTATTTTCGGTATAAGGTGTTCATCCTGCCTACATAATGCCCACAGATAAACAAAGGCCTCTCTGGTTACATTTTCATCCACACTGCCTGCCCGGTAATCTGCAGAATGGATCACATGTCCATTATAGAACCCACTGACTTCCGTTCGATTGAAATCAATGGATTGGACATTGGGCAGATTCTGCAACAGGTGGGTAATCTGCTCCAATAGATTACTGCTGAGGCAGTGAGGACAAAAATGTACCCTCTTATCTTTTAATAGTTTTCATTTTAAGCCCCTCTCACATGGGATTGTGGCTTATTAATTTGGATATCCCCTCCAACCATGGATCCTCTCCAGTGACTCAGTTTATGGTCAATGTCCCTCTATTATTTTTTTCCATCCGCTGTCCCTTTAACTGGCTGTGCGGCCCATTCAAATTTTCACTTGCGCAGTTTCTTCCATGTAAAAGCCAGTGAGCGAGCTGGTGCGCAGCTTAGCGGGAACATTGGTTATGGGTGTAACTTTTTTTGATAGCCTGGTTGTCTGACGTGAGCTGAATCACCATACTTAAGAGTTTCCATGCCTAAAACTACTTAGAAATCCAGGGAAGTAGAGTTTTCATTTCCTGTTATGGGATACTCACTTTTTCCCCATGAGTGCACATCCAATTGACCAAGGCTTAAAGAATTTAGGCATAATTTGGCAATACCAAAGCCTCAGAGCCCTGTTGGACTTTAACCATTTAAATTTATGAAGCTTACCATCAAAGAATACTAGTACATTTTCTGTTGCTTGTTCAACTACAACCACTCTATCCATTAGATGATTCACTAGTACAATAATTAAAGGGACTAACTATTTGGGGGGGAGAGAGAGGCTGGGGGGAGAGAGAGACTGGGGGGAGAGAGAGGCTGGGGGGAGAGAGAGACTGGGGGGAGAGAGAGGCTGGGGGGAAAGAGAGGCTGAGAGGAAAGAGAGGCTGGGGGAGAGAGGCTGGGGGTAGTGGGAGACTGTGAGGAGGTGGAGTGGGAGACTGGGGGGAGGGGGATAGAGAGGCTGGGGGGATGGGGGAGAGCGCAGCTAGAGGGAGAGAGCGGCTGGAGGGAGAGAGTGACTGGAGGGAGGGGGAGAGAGAGATTGGGGGGAGGGGGAAGAGGGCGGCTGGGGGGAGAGAGAGGCTGGGGGGACGGGGGAGAGCGCGGCTGGAGGGAGAGAGTGACTGGAGGGAGGGGGAGAGAGAGATTGGGGGGAGGGGGGAGAGGGCGGCTGGGGGGAGAGAGAGGCTGGGGGGAGAGGAGAGAGGGAGGCTGGAAGGAGAGAGAGGCTGGGGGGACGGGAGAGAGAAAGACTGTGGGGAGAGAGAGGCTGGGGGGAAAGAGAGACTGGGGGGAGAGAGAGAGAGAGGCCCCCTGATCTGTGGCCTCATGGCCATCCAACTCCCCCCCGCACCCTCCCCCAGCCGCCCGCCGCCACCGCTCTCCTCCCACCGTCACTCGGGACTCACGGCTTACAGGCGGCTCAGGGCCTGGTTGGAGGCTTGCGGCCTTTTCGGAGGCTCAGGGCTCGCAGCTCGTAGAGGAGCAGCAGCCCGCCATCATCAGCACCCTCCTGCCGCCATTGGGCACAGGCCGGGTGGGGAAGAGAGTTGGCGCCTCAGGTGTTGCTTCTGGCACCACGTGGATGGAATGAGTCGGCTGGGGGGGTGGGGGGAGGGGGCCGGGGCTTGTCACCTGTCAGTCAAAAAAGTGCAGTAGAAATAGCTAGTCCCGAAAAATAATGGTTCCGACACTGAAATGGGTGTCATGAAACTACCTTCTTCTTCAGATTCCCAAATTCACAAATACCAACCAAATGTCCTACCAATTTTAAGAATACAATTTATAATTCTAATTTTATGCAACATAGGAACATGAGAACAGGCCCACTCTACCTCTCAAACCTGTTCTTCATTGAATGTACCTGAACTCCATCTCTTTGATCCATATCCTTTGATACCCTTACCTAATAAAAAAACTATCGATATCAGACTTGAGCATTTTAATTCACCCAACATCCACAGCCTTTTGGGAAGTGAGTTTCAAACTTCCACTACCCTTCGTGTGAAAAGTGCTTCCCGATTTCACTCCTAAATGGCCTAGTTCTAATTTTAAGATCGAGCTGGCCCAGAAGCAGCCTCTTGCTTTGGATTCCCCCACCAGAGGGAATAGTTGCTCTGTATCTACCCTATTGAATCCCTTATTAATTTTAAACACCTTGATTAGATCACACACACCCACAAACCCCCCCCCTGCTCCGATCTTCTAATCTCAGGGGAATGCAAACCAAATTTATGCAGCCTGTCCTCATAATTGAACTCTTTAAGCCTTGATATCATTCTGGTCAATCTGTGCTGTACTCCCTCCAGGGCCAAAAAATCCTACCCGAGGTTAGATACCCATGCAATTGGCTCTGAAGTCTCTACCATGCTCCTTACCTAGCTATGCCTCTAGGGAAATGACATGAGAACCATTACAAAAGATGCAAGCTCCCCAAAGCTGGAATAGAACATGTTAAGTATGGAAGAACTCCAGAAGACTGAGTACTGTGAACTAAAACTGATGTGACCTTAGTCTCTTTAATACAATTCCAGAGTGCCTAAGCAGCATGGCAGACAAACTTTTATACTCCCTTGCATGAGGTGTGCAGGTGACCCTTGGGCCACCAACAGTTGCGCCCTCTGGTGGCAAGTCCTACACAGTTACAATGTTTACATACATAACAGAACAGGTTACTCCTGGCACATAAGAAGGACTGTCTGGGTCTGCTATAAGCACCAGCACAACTGCAATGAAGTCCTCAGGGGATCCTTCACACCTACTCCTTCCAATCAGGCATCACTTAGGAACTTTGCACAAGAATAAAAATGGTGCACATATACAAAACACAAGGGGACAGCATAGCTGCAGATCATGTTAAACATACTGTACACCGGGACTCTTACATTAATCAAAGTAAATCCACAATGGTGTAAAACTTGTAGTCATTAGTATTTATGTAAATTTAATGCAAAATATGTTCTATATATAGTATGGAGAAAAAAGAATTTAGTCACATGCCTAAAAAACAGCTGGGAAACTATTTGCAAAATTCTGCATTTAATCCTTCTGTTTTCAGAAAGGGCATTGGGCAAGTCTCAAGGGAAAAGATGACTGATCAGTGCCTGTTTCATTTGCGCTACTTTGAGCACTGATTGTGTGTACTCGATTGGCTGTAAAACAGTTTAGGACATCCTGAGGTCATGAAAGGTGCAGTATAAATGCAAGTTCTTTCCTTTCTTTACAGCAAGTGCGCACCACTAGGTGCAAGTGGCATCATCAGCAAAATCTAATCGTCAGAAATGTTGTTTTAAGAAGGTCAATGTTACTATATTTCAGTTTTTCACATGAGCATTCTCAGAGGTCATATCTTATCCATGGTCGAGGGGTTCTGCAGATGGAAAAAAGCAGAAAGAATTGCACTTGGACTGCGGTGTCAGCTGAGATTTTGTGCTCAAGTCTCTGGGACTTGAACTCAGGCAAGAGTATTGCCACGGTGAAAAGGCTGACATAGATGTGTCATCAGCCATATTTGGGGCGATTAATCCATATCTCTAAGGGGGGAAGCAAATTTTTATTCTTAAAGTTAGAAATGTTTAATTCATTCAGCATGTGCATATTGTGAGCACTCTGCACAAAACACAGAGTGGCTGGTGAATGTGTACAATCTGAATATTCAGGAGCAGTAATTCCTGTTGATAAAAGGGTGGGAACTATAGCTTCATGAATGGCGATGGGTATGCAGTCATTGTACTTGTGGAATATCATAGAACTGAATACAACATTTGGAGCTGTACCTAGAGCAGGGAGGTTATGTTTGAACTGTATAAAACACTAGTTAGGCCACAGCTGAAGTACTGCATACAGTTCTGGTCACCACATTACAGGTAAGATGTGATTGCACTAAAGAGGGTACAAAGGAGATTTACAAGGATGTTGCCAGGACTGGAGAATTTTAGCTATGAGGAAAGTTTAGATAGGCTGGGGTTGTTTTATTTGGAGCAGAGGGGGTTGAGGGGAGACTTAATTGAAATGTATAAAATAATGAGGAGCCTAGATAGAGTGGATAGGAAGGAGCATAGGGGTCAATAACCAGAGGGCATAGATTTAAAGTAATTGGTAGAAGGATTAGGGGGGAGTTAAGGAGAACATCTTCCACCCAGAGGGTGGTAGGGGTTTGGAACTCACTGTTTGAAAGGATGGTAGAGGCAGAAACCCACATCACATTTAAAAATTACTTGGATATGCACTTGAAGTGCCGAAACCTACAGGGCTACGGACCAAGAGCAAGAATGAGAGATTAGACTGGACAGCTCCTTTTCAGCTGACACAGACACGATAGGCTGAATGGCCTCCTTTTGCAGATTTCTATGATTCTATGATCCTAATACACAATTAGCTCCAGCATTCAGAGCAAACTAAAGCCCTGAGAGCTGAAAATTGCGTAGAGCTCCGTTTCAAATTATCGCCAGGCGAAAAAAGATTTGCTGCTCCCGGGAACTTCAGCTTTAGCGCTCCAAGAGGGAAGTGAAGCACTAAATCAAGCGCTACCACTGCCCTTATAGCCCTAAAGTATGAGAGAGGGGTGATAGCAGCAGAGCGCGGAACAATGTTCAGTGCAGGGCTGCTGCCTTTAGAGGCTCCTTCCCTCACTTAACGGGAAGGGCAAATGATGAGTTAAATCATTCTTAATGCTCTCTCTGTGGGGCCATGGGACCTGTACGACATGCATTACAACCCCAAGAACTCTAAGAAAGTGGAGGGCTGAGGAATCGTGCAGAAATCAGGGGTCAAAAATGTTAAGTATGCAAGAACTCCACAAGACTGAGTACTGTGAGCTAAAACTGATGTGACCTTAGTCTCTTTAATACAACTCCAGAGTGCCAAAGCACATAGCAGACAGCCTTTTATACTCCCTCGCACGAGGTGTGCAGGTGACCCTTGGGCCTCCAACAGTTGCACCCTCTGGTGGCAAGTCTTATACAGTTACAATGTTTACATACATAACATCACCCCCCCTAAAATCTTTGATACAAATTATTTACAAGTTGAGACGATCCAGGCCCTACGCTCCCCGGTTGATCGTCTGAGTTCAAAGTCTGGCATGGGTGAGTTGGTCGGACCATTGCTGCACTGTGGCACGGCTGGTCAGACAGGACTGTTGGGAATGGTGGGTTTATCCTCTTGATTGACAGCGAAGTCGATTGCTGGTTGGGTGTGTGTTGGTGGATCGATGATGGTGATGTCCTCTTCAGGTTGTTCCTGGTTATCGGTGAACCGCAGTTTGGTCTGATCCAAATGCTTTCTGCATGTTTGTCCATTCAGTAGTTTGACTATAAACACTCTATTCCCCTCCTTGGCCAAGCCAGTGCCAGTGACCCATTTAACACGTGACCATAATTAAGGACAAACACAGGGTCATTAACATCAATGTCACGTGATACAGCTGCACGATCATGGTACATGTTTTGTCGGTGGTGCCGAGTTTCCACATGATCATTTAGATCCGGGTGGACTAGGGAGAGCCTGGTTTTGAGTGCTCTCTTCATTAACAATTCTGCAGGGGGAACCCCAGTGAGCGAGTGGGGTCGCGTTTGATAGCTGAGCAGAACCCGAGATAAGTGGGTCACGCGATAGTTTGGACTGCCCGTTCTGCTTGACCATTGGACACGGGCTTAATTGGGGCAGATCTGACATGCTTGATGCCATTGCGGGTCATAAACTCATTGAATTCCGAGCTGGTGAAACACGGTCCATTGTTACTGACAAGGACGTCGGGCAAGCCATGGGTAGCGAACATAGCCCGGAGGCTTTTAATGGTCACAGTGGATTTGCTGGGTGACATGATTATGCATTCAATCCATTTAGAGTAAGCATCCACTACAACTAAAAACATCTTTCCGAGAAAGGGGCCATCAAAATCTACTTGGATCCTGGACCACGGTTTGGAGGGCCATGACCGTAGACTCAATGGAGCCTCCCTTGGTGCATTGCTCAGTTGTGAACATGTGCTGCACTGGTGTACGCATGACTCTAAGTCCGAGTCAATGCCGGGCCACCAAACATGCGACCTGGCTATAGCCTTAATCATGACAATGCCTGGGTGGGTATTGTGTAGGTCGCGTATAAACGTTTCCCTGTATTTTTTTGGCAAAACCACGCGATTACCCCATAAGAGAAATCCGACTGGATGGATATTTCATCTTTGTGCGGGTGAACCGGCTTAATTTCATCTTGCATTTCCCCGGGAACGGCCGACCAGCTCCCATTGAGGACACAACTTTTTACAAGTGATAGCACAGGATCCTGGCTGGTCCAGATCCTGATTTGGCGAGCAGTGACGGGTGATCCCTCGCTCTCAAAAGCATCCATGACCAGAAGCAAGTCTGCGGGCTGCGCCATTTCCATCCCGGTAGTGGGCAATGGTAGCCGACTGAGGGCATCAGCACAGTTCTCCGTGCCTGGTCTGTGGTGGATAACATAGTCATAGGCGGACAATGTTAGTGCCCATCTTTGGATGCGGGACGAAGCATTGGTGTTTATACCTTGGCTTTCTGAAAACAGTGAAATGAGCGGCTTGTGGTCAGTTTCAAGCTCAAACCGAAGTCCCAATAGGTATTGGTGCATTTTCTTAACCCCATATACACATGCTAACGCCTCTTTCTTGACCATGCTGCAGGCTCTTTCAGCCTTAGACAGACTTCTAAACATGTATGCAACTGGTTGAAGTTTACCTGATACATTGATTTGCTGTAACACACAGCCGACCCTGTACGAAGATGCATCACAAGCTAGCACTAATCGTTTATACGGGTCATACAGTACAAGTCACTTACTAGAACAAAGTAGGTTTTTGGCCTTCTGAAAGGCTGTCTCTTGAAATTTACTCCAAATCCAATCATCACCCTTAAGTAGCAACATGTGCAACGGTTCCAGCAAAGTGCTTAACCCAGGTAGAAAGTTACCAAAATAGTTGAGGAGTCCCAGGAACGAACGCAACTCCGTCATATTCTGTGGTCTGGGTGCATTCTTGATGGCCTCTGCCTTTGAGTCCGTGGGTCTGATGCTGTCTGCCGCAATCTTTCTCCCCAAAAATTCGACCTCTGGCGCCAGGAAAACACATTTGGAGCATTTCAGCCTGAGTCCCACTCTGTCTAGTCGACTTAGAACCTCTTCCAGATTGTGCAGGTGTTCAGTGGTGTCACAACCGGTGATCAGGATGTCGTCTTGAAACACAACGGTGCGCGGAACCGATTTCAGCAGACTCTCCATGTTCCTCTGGAAGATGGCAACAGCTGAGTTAATCCCAAAAGGGCACCTGTGGTATATAAACAGTCCTTTGTGCGTGTTGATGCACGTCAATCTTTTCGAAGATTCAGCCAGCTCCTATGTCATGTAGGCAGAAGTTAGGTGTCCAACTTGGTGAACGACTTCCTTCCTGCTAATGTTGTGAACAGGTCATCCACCTTCGGTAGCGGGTACTGGTCTTGTAACGAGACTCGGGATTGTTACCTTGTAGTCTCTGCAGATTCTGACCGTGCCATCGCTTTTCAACACCAGAACAATCAGACTGTCCCACTTGTTGAATTCGACTGCCGATATGATTCCCTCTCGTTGAAGTCTGTCCAGTTCGATTTCGACTTTCTCCCTCATCATATATGGAACTGCTCGAGCCTTGTGATGAATGGGCCTTGCATCGGGGATTAGGTGGATCTGCACCTTGGCGCCTGTGAAGTTGCTGATGCCTGGTTCAAATAGCAATGGAAACATGCTCAGCTCTTCGGCGCACGAGGCATCATCCACTGAAGATAGTGCTTTGATGTCGTCCCAGGCTCCCTGCCCACCCTTCCCCTCAACCACTGTCTGTCCCACCTGTAACAGAGACTGTGGTTCTCGTATTGGACTGTACAGCCACCTAAGAACTTATGCTAAGAGTGGAAGCAAGTCTTCCTCGATTCCGAGGGACTGCCTATGATAATGATGATGATGAGTTCCATTGAATCTTTCCCAGCCAGCTTCTGATGAATAGCGTTGGGCCATTCCACAGTGATAAATAAGCACAGCTCCATCATATGATACCTTAACTGCCGCACTGCCAATGACTAGTATGAGCTCTTTGGTGTAGGTGTGCAGCTTTGTCAGAATCGGGCTCAGTTTGGCCTTTGTGCCTTGTTGCCCCACAGTTTTTCAAAAGTCTTCTGGCTCATAATTGACTGACTCGCTCCCGTGTCCAACTCCATTGATACCGGAATGCCGCTCAATTTGACTTTCAGCCTGATAGGAGGGCTCTTGGTGGTGAAGGTGTGTACCCCATACACTTCTTCCTCGGGTTGAGTTGCCTCTCTTGTTTGTTCTGCGTGATCCATGCCGGATCGATCATCCTCTGCCGACTCTGCCATGTGGTGAGTCGCAGCATTCTTGCACATCCGCTGGAGGTGCCCCATTGTTTCACAGCCTTTACACACGTAGTGCTTGAATCGACATTGATGGGCTCAATGATTACCCCCGCAGCGCCAACATGGTGCTAATGGATTTGCATTCACGCCCGATGGCGGACTCTGAGTCATCCTAGGTCTTGCAGCTGCAGACGTGTTGACCCTGCCATATGCAGTTCTGTCTAGTGATGTTATTTTATGCACAGTACTTGCCGGTGAGCTTCGATGCTGGGAAGATATCTGTCTGGTATCGCTCGTGGATATGAATGCCTGGGCTATCGTGATGGCCTTGCTCAGGTCTAGGGATTCAGCGGCTAGCAGCTTGCGAATCAAGACCTCGTGGCCGATTACAAGCACAAAAAGTCCCGCAGCATTTCCCCCAAAAATCTAGCAAATTCACAAATTCCCGCAAGGCGTCTCAGGTTGGCGACATAACTCGCCACTTCCTGGCCCTCGGAGCGGTGGTGCGTGTCGAAGCGATACCTGGCCATTAAGATGCTCTCTTTCGGCTTGAGGTGGTTCCAAACCAGCGTACACAACTCTGTATATGTCTTCTCTGCTGGTTTCTCCGGTGCCAGCAGATTCTTGATGAGGCCATATATTGTGGACCCACACACAGTGAGGAGAATCGCCCTGCGCTTGATCGCTTTATCGTCCCAATCCAGCTCGTTGGCCACGAAGTACTGGTCGAGACGCCCAACGAAGGCTTCCCAATCATCAGCCTCTACAAATCTCTCTAAAATACCAATGGCAGTCATGACCACGTGAAAATTCATAATCTGGTACTCGTCGCCAATTGTTAAGTATGGAAAAACTCCACAAGACTGAGTACTGTGAGCTAAAACTGATGTGACCTTAGTCTCTTTAATACAACTTCAGAGTGCCTAAGCAGTATGGCAGACAACCTTTTATACTCCCTTGCACGAGGTGTGCAGGTGACCCTTGGGCCTCCAACAGTTGCGCCCTCTGGTGGCAAGTCTTACACAATTACAATGTTTACATGCATAATAAAAAACATTCAGCATGCACCAAATTGGTGCGAGTAATAAAAGTTTGCCCTACCTGACCACCATTGCCTTTAAATATCACTCTCCAAGCTGTTGTTGTTGACGCCCAGCGATGCTGAAGGGGGCGGGACCGAATATCACATCCAAGGCGAAATGGGGTGCCGCGCACCTGATGATGTCATGATCTGCAGGGTGCACGAGAGCGAGGCGGTAAGTATTAGCGCTAGCACAAAACCGCCAGAGAAGTTTGCGGACGTCGGTGAATTCACCGCGCCTGTCGGTAACCCCTCAGCGCCCCATTACCGCCGCCACAGGCTCTAATGGGAGGCGCAAAGCAGCTGAATTTCTCCTGAAAAGTTTCAGGGAAAAAAATCCCAGCTCTGCACCCAGGTACATGGAATGCATAGCAAATATTGGAAAATTGAATGGGTAGGAGCATACGCCTGTGAAGGAAACCACCCAATTTTCCTTCCATTTAAACTATAGGAGGAAAATGAGGCAGGTTCCTTTACAGACAATTTTATAATATTCACTGCACCCAGATGATCCAGTACAACTAGGCACATCCCAGGAAATTGTCCCCTTTTGTCTTCTTAGCATCTGCCTCAAAGTATAAACTAATAATAAATAATAAATAATAAATAATAATAGTGGCTTGCCTCCCTTTGGTGTCTGATTCAGAGGGACTACTTTGCGATTTGTGGATCAGAATTGTTATGTATTTAATCCTTTGCAACCTGTATCACACCACCACCAGAGGGCCTACCTGTTCGAGTCTCAAGAGATCCCAGCATCCCTTGGGAGCACTGTATATAAACAGGCCACCCATGAGGTACCTGCACTCTGGAGTCCTATTAAAGGAGCTAAGGTCACACTTACTCATTGTTCACAGTACTCAGTTTCATTCTTTATTATGAGCGTATAAATTGGCGACGAGGTAACGAACAACCGTGCGAAAATGCAAAGAACAGTTGGTACCCTGGAAAAGTTCTCAGAAGGGGACGATTGGGAGGCCTTCGTGGAGAGACTCCACCAATACTTCGTGACCAACGAGCTGGAACGGGATGAGAATGCTGCCAAACAAAGGGTGATCCTCCTTACTGTCTGTGGGGCAACAACCTGTGGCCTCATGAAGAATCTTCTAGCTCCGGTAAAACCAACAACTAAATCCTATGAAGAATTGTGTACGCTGGTCCGGGAGCACCTAAATCCTAAGGAAAACATTTTGATGGCGAGGTATCGGTTCTACGAGTTTCAACGGTCGGAGGGCCAGGAAGTGACGAACTATGTCGCCGAACTAAGGCGCCTCGCAGGACATTACGGATTTGAGGGATTCCTAGAACAAATGCTGAGAAATTTTTTTGTACTGGGCATTGGCCATGAGACAATCCTTCGCAAAGTGTTGACTGTTGAAATTCTGAACCTAAGCAAAGCCATAACGACAGCCCAGGCATTTATGTCCACTAGCGACAACACCAAACAAATTTCGCAGAGTAAAGAGGTTTCGGTCAGTACTGTGCACAAAGTAACGTCGTTTTCGAACAGAAATATATATGGCAGAATGTACATGCCAGCTGCTGCACGACCTCAGATGACCCAGAGTTCGCCATCAATCGTTAATGCGAGACAGTTAACACATTGTTGGTGTTGTGGAGGTGATCATCGGGCCCATCAATGCCGCTTCAAACACTATGTGTTCAACAGCTGCACAACAATGGGACACCTCCAGCAAATGTGCAGGCGAGCTACAAACCCTGCAAACACTGCAAACCACCACGTTGCAGAGGAAGATCGATGCACTGTGGATCAGGCTGAATTGGAGACTCGTACCGAGGAGGCAGAAGTGTACGGGGTACACACCTTCACCATGAAATGTCCACCAATAATGTTGAACTGAATGGAATTCCAGTATCCATGGAACTGGACATGGGTCCATAATGAGCAAAAAAGCCTTCGACAGGCTGTGGTGCAACAAGGCACACAGGCCCAAGCTCAGCCCCATTCACAACAAACTAAGAATTTGCAGCAAGGAACTGATGCCTATAATTGGCAGTGCAGAATTCAAAGTCTCCTGTGATGGAGCAGTTCACGAACCCCCGCTGTGGATCATGTCAGGGGATGGCCCCACACTGTTTTGCAGAAGCTGGCTGGGAAGAATCCGCTGGAACTGGGACGATATCCGAGTGCTTTCGTCCATCGACGATGCCTCATGTGCCCAGATTCTGAGCAGATTTCCGTCGTTATTCGAGCCAAGCTTTGGAAGCTTCTTGGGGGCGAAAGTGCAGATCCATTTGGTTCCCGGTATGCGACCCATCCAGCATAAGGCACGGGTGGTACCATATATGATGCGTGAGAAAGTGGAAATTGATCAAGACAGGCTGCAGAGAGAAGGCATCATTGCGCTCATGGAATTCAATGAGTGGGCCAATCCGATTGTCCCGGTACTTAAAGGTGACGGCACGGTCAGAATTTGTAGGGACTATAAAGTAACGATTAACCGTTTTTCGATACAGGATCAGTACCCGTTACCCAAGGCAGATGGCCTATTTGCGACCCTAGCTGAAGGGAAGGCATTCACCAAGTTGGACCTGACCTCGGCCTACATGACGCAGTTGGTTCCTCGCGCTGTGGTTTTCCAGGACGAAATACTGGTTACAGGTCGGGCCACCATTGAGCACTTGAAGAATCTGGAAGAGGTTCTTAGTCGGTTGGATCGCGTGGGACTCAGGTTGAAGAGCTCGAAGTGTGCTTTCCTGGTGCCAGAGGTCGAGTTCTTGGGAAGAAGAATCGCAGCAGACGGCATCAGACCCACTGACGCCAAAACGGCGGCCATCAAGAACGTGCCGAGACCACAGAATGTGACGGAGCTGCGGTCGTTCCTGGGACTCCTTAACTATTTTGGTAATTTCCTACCCAGGTTAAGCACCCTGCTAGAACCCCTACATGTGCTACTGTGCAAGGGAGACGACTGGGTATGGGGGAATTCACAAGAGGCTGCCTTTGAGAAAGCCAGAAATCTGTTGTGTTCAAACTGCTTGTCCTGTACAACCCTTGTAAATGATTCGTGCTAGCTTGCGATGCGTCGTCATACGGGATCGGGGCTGTGTTACAACAGGCTAACGAATCGGGGTTTTTGAAACCAGTCACTTATGCGTCAAGAAGTTTGTCCAAGGCCAACAGGGCCTACAGCATGATTGAAAAAGAGGCTCTGGGCGTGCGTTTACAGGGTAAAAAAAATGCACCAGTACTTGTTTGGCCTCAAGTTTGAGTTTGAAACTGACCACAAGCCGCTTAAATCGCTGTTCTCTGAGAGCAAAGGGATTAACACCAATCCCTCTGCCCGAATCTAAAGATGGGAACTCACGCTGTCGGCATACAACTATGTAATCCGCCACAGACCGGGCACAGAGAACTGCGCTGATGCTCTCAGTCGGCTACCACCGGGGTGGAAATGGCACAGCCTGCAGACTTGCTCTTGGTGGTGGATGCATTTGAAAATGAAAAGTCACCTGTTACAGCCCGCCAGATCAGGACTTGGACCAGCCAGGATCCTTTACTTGTAAAAAACTGTGTCCTCCATGGGAGCTGGTCCAACGTCCCAGTGGAGATGCAGGAGGCGATTAAGCCGTTCCACAGGTGCAAAGACAAAATGTCCTTGCAGGCGGACTCTCTGTTGTGGGCTAATCATGTGGTCATGCCCAAGAAAGGCAGAGAAACGTTTATTTGTGAGCTACACAGCACCCACCCAGGCCTTGTAATGATGAAAGCCATAGCCCGATCCCATGTGTGGTGGCCCGACATCGACTCAGATTTTGAGTCATGCCTGCACCAGTGCAACACTTGCTCTCAGCTGTGCAATGCATCCAGAGAGGCACCACTAAGTTTGTGGTCATGACCCTCCAAACAGTGGTCGAGGATCCACGTGGACTATGCGAGCCCATTTCTAGGCAAAATGTTCTTGGTTGTCGTGGATACTTATTCAAAATGGAATGAATGTGCAATAATGTCTGTAAGCACGTCCACGGCCACCATCGAAAGTCTACGGGCCATGTTTGCCATGTACAGCCTGCCTGATGTCCTAGTCAGCGACAATGGGCAGTGTTTCACCAGTGCTGAATTCAAGGAATTCATGACCCGCAATGAAATCAAGCACGTCACATCTGTCCCGTTCTAGCCCGCATCCAATGGCCAGACAGAACGGGCAGTTCAGACCATCAAGCAAAGCTTGAAACGCATGTCGGCAGGCTCCCTGCAGACCCGACTGTCCCAAGTGCTGCTCAGCTACTGCACCAGACCCCACTCACTCACCAGCGTACCCCTAGCCGAGCTGCTCATGAAAAGGGTGCTCAAAACAAGGCTCTCTCTTGTCCACCCTGATCTCCATGATCACGTGGAGGGCAGGCAGCAGCACAAGGTATATACCATGACCGCGCAAAATTGTCACGGCATATTGAGGTCGATGACCCTGTGTTTGTACTCAATTATGGACATGGTCCCAAATGATTCGCTGGCACGGTCATAGCCAAAGAGGGGACTAGGGTGTTTCAGGTCAAATTGGCCAATGGATTAACGTGCAGAAAACATTTGGACCAAATCAAATTGCGGTTCACCAACAGCTACGAACAACCCAAAGAAGACACCGCCAACTTTGACCCTCCAACACACACACACAAGTGGCAACCGACATCATGGTTGACCACGAAGCCGAATTCATCCTCCTCAGCAGCTCGGCAAGGCCGGCTGCCCAGCAGCCCAATGAAGAACCAACCAACTCACCCACGCCTGCATTTGTACCGAGACGATCGACAAGGGAGCGAAAAGTCCCAGATTGTCTCACCCTGTAAATAAGTGTACTATTAACTTTAGGAGGGATTGATGTTATATTTAATCCTTTACAACCTGTATAACACCACCACCAGAAGGCCTACCTGTTCAAGTCCCAAGGGATCCCAGCATCCCTTGGGAGCACTGTATATAAGCAGGCTACTCATGAGGTACCTGCACTTTGGAGTCTTATTAAAGGAGCTAAGGTCACACTTACTCATTGTTCACAGTATTCAGTTTCATCCTTTATTATGAGCGTGATGCAACTCTTAAAAGCAGCTATTATTAAAAACATGGACAAGCTTGGGAGAATGTTGATGCTAAAGGTATCATACAGCAGTTCAAGCTAAAAGGAGAAATTCACAAAACGCATGATCAGCAAGGCCAATACATGGAATATTGACACCAGGATTTTCAATTCTGCCTGTCTAGCTCCTCCTGCTGTTTAATTCCTTGCTCAGGTGTCTCAGGGACCATTTTGCATCTCTTCTTGGCTTTGTTCATTTTAAACGAGTATCACTGTTGTGTCTGAGTCAAGGTTGTGGGTTCAAGTCTCACTCAGGGGTCTTGAGCACATAATCTAGGCTGTCATGCGCATGCAGTGCAGAGGGAGTGCTGCACTGTCAGAAGTGCCGTCTTTCAGATGTGGCGTTAAACCAAGGACTTGTTTTCACTCTCAGGTGGATGTAAAAGATCCATGCCACTATTTGAACAAGAGCAGGGGAGCTCACTCCGGTGTCCTGGCCAATATTTATCCCTCAATCAACATCTTATTATCTCATTGCTTTTAATAGAAACATGCTGTGCACAAATTGGCTGCTGTGTTTCTCTACATTACCATGATGACTACACTCCAAAAGTACTTCATTGGCTGTAAAATGTTGAGGTTGTTGAAGGTGTTATATAAATGTAAGTTTCTTCTTATTTCTGAAAAAAAGACAACTGGAAAGTAAAAGCTGGTCTACTTGATCCAGATAGAATTATCTTCATCTACATTCCATTTGCCAGATCTCTGTCAACACAGACATGTGTGCTGTCTATCTCTCAAAGTACAAATGGAAATTTTTGAGAAGTCCATCACAAGGTAGTAAGCAATTTTTGTCATGGCGCATTATACTTTGTAAGATACTATTTAATTTAGTGAAGTTGAAAAAGATTAGTCTTACAATTTTGAGAAGTGAGAAGAGGCCATTTTCCCATTTCAAAACTACTCCATGCTTCGAAGGTTTTGATTATGCAATTCTTCTCTTTCTGTGATATCCAGTCTTCCGACCCATGACTACTAGCTCTTCCAATCTCTCAATGTCTTTGAGGCCTTTCCACTGTCTGAGTCACTGAGATGCTCCCAGTTTCAACTGGTCTCTAAGATACCTGTCTCTGCAAAAATGAATCTAAACATTCAACTCCACTTTTCCTAACTCCCTTATTCTCACCAAATTTCTGAGATTCCTTGCCATCTCTATATTTCTGAGTCGAGGATCTGAAATTCCTCCTCTATTTCCATGTAGTATTTGTCTTGACTTTAATCTCCCTACTTGATGTCCAGGTCATTCTCCCATTCCCTTGTCCTTCCACTTCCCTACCAGCTGTATTATTGCTTCAACCATTCCCAGTAACAGAGTTGCAATGTTCTTCATTTTGACTGGCACAACCATGAGACGGGCTAGTGTAGTTCCCTTCCTCTCAGTAGTTTTCCCTGGGTCGGTATTTTGTTCCCAAAAAGAAGACCTGGAAGAAAGCATGTTTTCTATAGTAGGCAAAAATATACAGGGGATATATTTTACAGTTTAGTGCACAGATTATTCAGTATTTGTATCCTGAGTATTACAAAAGCTGTAATAAGACAGGCACTATAACATAACAGCTCACCAAATGAACAAAACAGTATTCTGAGACTTCTGTGTTTGTGTTGCTGCTATATTAGTGGATTATGATCAAGTTTTGATTACTGGTATGAGATAGTTGTGGAGCCAGTACTGGAAATCGATTAAGTACACAACATATGGATATCATCTTAAATATGTGGTGCCTCTGACAGTTGAAGAGGCAATTCGATAACAATTGTTTAAAAATGTAATGTTCTATTTCAATGAGTTCTGCATTTTCAAAGACCTTTTGGGATAGTCAAGCCTCATTGAATATGCTTTTTTGAGATTCTCCAATCTGTGACAAATGGTGAAAGGGTAAAGACAGTATACAAGAGTGTATTTTCAGTGTGAAGTATTCACCCAATCTGTATAATGCCAAACAATGAAGGGAAGATTTATTCTTGTAAGAAATGCTGTACTTTATGTTATCAGTTGCTTCCTCCTACTCTGCAGGACACCTACTATTTCTGAAGGCATCCTAGCCAGGGAATGTTAGGCTTTCCGTGTACTCAGCTGGACCTAATTTATCAGCTTCAGCACTTGTGGATTAAGGTAAAAGTCTGGTCATTTTATGGAGTTACTCCTTGAGTGAAGCCCCTTTGTTTTCCAAGAAGAAGCCCTGGGTGATAGGCGATTGGAATTGAGTTCATCCTCTGTAACACATTTAATTATGGGACTAACTATTTGTACTTTTTTTGACAGACAGATAGCTAAGCGGCGAGCCCCCGACCGGACGCCGAGCCTCGCGTGAGCCGCGAGTTTCGAGCGGCGGCGGGTGGCGGGTAGCCAGGGGAGTGGGGTGGAGTCGGGGAGAGAGTGAGAGAGGCTGGGGGGCGTGTAGAGAGAGAGAGGCTGGGGGAGAGTGAGAGAGAGAGGCTGGGGAGGTGGTGGGGGGGGAGAGAGAAAGAGGCTGGGGGGTGGGGGCAGATAGAGAGAGAGACTGGGGAGAGAGAGAAAGAGAGAGAGAAGCTGGGGAGAGAGAGAGGCTTGGGAGGGAGGGGGGAATTGAAGCTGGGGAGGGGGGAAGAGAGAGAGGCTGAGGAGAGAGAAAGAGAGAGAGGCTGGGGACGGGCCAGTGGGAGAGAGAGTGGCTGAAGGGGAGAGAGAGACGCGGGGGGGTGGGGAGGATCGGAGGGGAGAGAGGAAACTCAGGAAAGACGGATCATGTTCTTCCAACCCCCTACAAGGGACATTGTTGGATTGGATGACATCCAGAAGTCACGACACTGTCACTGTTCACTTCATACCCAATAAACCTGTTCACAATCCGTACACAATGCCCCATCTATGGGGGGGGGCGGGGAGAATGCACTTGTGCCTGGGTAAGGCACTTCGGCTGGGGGAGGCATACACTTGGACTGGGGTAAGGCACTTCAGCTTGGGATGGGAAGTACTTGGAGTGGGGTAAGGCACTTTGGCTGGGGGAGGCATGCACTTGGACTGGGTGGGGTAAGGCACTTCGGCTGGGGAAGGCATGCATTTGGACTGGGATACGGGACTTTGGCTGGCCCTTGCCATCATCTGGGGAGCTCTGACCTCTGTCGCTTCAGGAAGTCAAAGTGGATCGAGTTACAATTTGCAAATCAGTGAGACCTTGGGATGGGCAGATCCAGTGGCACGTTCCTGTGAAACTTCAGAGTATGGCTTATCCTCCAAGGGGACCAATCAGAAATAAGGGGTGGAGCCTGTTGGCCATTTTTGCAGTACAAATAAGCGCATCCTTACTTTTTCTATCATTTCCAGCTGATTCCCTCGTGGTCTCAGCCTTACCCTTTGGATCTCTCACATGCAATTAACTTGTTTTTTTTTAATCAGTCAAATTTCAAATGAATAAGTTACAAATCAATTTTTGTACAAACGATCAATATGTTGAACAAATTAACAAATTGGTAATATTTATGATATACATTATGAATGAAAACATTTCAAACAAGCTGATATCATTATCTGAATTAAATGTAAGCACATTTTTTGTCTTTAAGATTTCCTCATGCTTAACATGAGAAATTGCTTAACTGAATATGCTGATGCCAGGGATCATAACTGAATTCTTTGCAGTGGCAAAAAGTACCACATTTTTAATGAATCAATTTTATTCTTTGGGTTATCTGTGAGTGTATTTTTCTCTTTAATGGCCATTTGGTCTCATTATCTTTCATTCTTTCTTTCTCTTTGCTGTTTTATTCTCTAAATGTATCTCACACACAGACTTTTCCTGTTTCGATCAAGTGTTTCTCTTTTAGCTCTCTAGAATCTTGAGCCTCCCTTAATAGCACGTCACTCATACAGAACTGCCTTCTGAGGGCGGGACCTGTCGTCAACTCAGAGACAGACCAACAAGAAAGACTAGGCTGACATGAATATAACACAGGGGAACTTCATACTATACAGTCAGTCTGAGAGTGACTAAGAAACCAGCAGAAAGCTATAGGAGTGAGACAAGAGGGACTCTTGCAAGGACTAGCCCAAGAAGAATACGGCTAAAAACTTTGAGTTATAGCACTATCAGAAAGTGACTGACAAAACTGCAACAGGCTGCTTAGGAGAATGAGCAGTAAGTGATATAAACAAATAATTTAACAATGAAACTGGAAAGAATATGATCCAAGGGCATTTAATTTAATAGTCTGGGGAATATACAATTGAGATTCAGAAAGCTATATGGCACCTCAAGTATAGAAAAATCAATTTGATGCAACAAAACGAGTCGTTAGAAAGATTGAGAGAATGTACTGATACAGTCTGGGCAATGTTTTAAGGGAAGTCTTGGACAATTGATGTGGAGTTTCGAAGAACTGTATTTGAAGGGAAAAATGAGGAGGCATTGTATAAATTTGACACAAGAAGAAAATACGGAAACTGAATCAGGGATACAATGAAATTTTAACTCAAAACGCCACCATTAACAGCTATTCTGATCACGACAAAAACTCAGAAATATGCAGCTTTCCAATCTTTAACACTGACTTGCTAAATATTAGCTACAAAAGCTGAAAATGATGTGAAAGGTGAGTCTTCATTCTGCAACTTTCATTTACCCTTTTTTCTAGCTATGACTTGTTTTATCATTCAATATTTTTAATTGTTTATTTTAAGTTACTGTCATACTACTCAATTTAAGTTTAACAAAAAACTTAAAAGTTGATTTACATATGTGTGTGAAATGTACTATTTAAATAATTACTGAACTTAAAGTTGAAATTGGGATTTTACAGTATTAAAAATATCTGTGAAAGCATAGATTTAATTAGTATCCTAATGCCTTATGACAATTCTTCCATAGACTTTTAATTTTTTGATAGCAAAAAGTTCTGCACAAAAGGCAGGAATCTGACAGAAAACTATTTATTAAGTGTGATTTTCACTTTCTTTCATTCCATTGACTTCTCAAAATAACCGGAACATTTGAATGATAAATCCCAATACTTGAAATAAAAAATTCCGCAATTATTTTATTTTTAATGCGCATGATAAGAATTCAATGAAATGGCTGCCAAACATCCCCACAAGAGAGAAGCACATTTTATAAATCAGTTCTTTTTTGAATTTAGTAAAAAAAAATTCCCGCTGATTTCATTTAGATTGAATTGAACAAATCACCATGATTTACAATTTAAAGCATCAACTAGTCCAACAAAATCCTTTTTTCATCATAATATTTTCATAAATTGTTGAGGCATTTACCAGGATTGAACTGTATACAAAGTGTATCAAGATTAGTGCATCTTTACTTAGTACTGAAAACTGTAAGATAATCTTTCTGCTCATTGCTGTAATTATGTCTTTCTAAGCAACAGCTGTGATCAGTTAGTTGTAAATTATGTGACTATAATCCAAGTAAAAGGAATGGTAATTCCAAGATCTAATCTCTCCTCATTTCCAAGATTTCATGCAGTAATCATTCATTCTCTGCATACTTTCCCAGTCCATGGGGAATATTCTGTGTATAGATTCAGACAACCATTTCCGAAAATGGACAGTTTTTGAGCTGTCATATTGAAATGCGTTAGGCATTTAGAATGTTTCCAATACTCTTACAGCATGTTCTAAATGCATATTGTGTATTATTTAAAGGGAGATTGATGAGAAGTCTTTGGTGCTTTTGCTTAGATCGATAGGAATCAGTTCTGTATATAAATACCATTTCCTGAAACTTGACAGCATGTTGATAAAATGTTATGTTCATTTTTACAGATTTTAAAATTTCACGTCGATTGCCCAATGTTTGCTCACAGCATGTGAGAAAATGGTTTAGAGGCTTCCTTCCGGCTGACAGTATTAATAATGGAGCAAAGGCTCCGTCTAGTGAGCAATATCTAAAACTACAAGTACGCTTCAACATCAACATGTCTTTAATCGCTCTTCCAGCTGAAATGGTCATCAGCAATGGGTGTGTCAAAACAGAGCTCATTGAGCGTCACTATAATTACACAGGGAAATTCAACATAAAAGGAAAAAACACCGATGGCATGGACCTAACTACTGTGGCCTTTCTGATCATCTGCAGCTTCATAGTGCTTGAAAACCTCATGGTTCTCTTAGCCATTTGGAAAAACAACAAATTTCATAATCGCATGTACTATTTCATTGGTAATTTAGCCCTGTCCGATCTGCTGGCAGGGATAGCTTACAAAGTGAATATCCTCATGTCTGGAAATAAGACTTTCAGCCTCACCCCAACTGTATGGTTCATTAGGGAAGGGAGCATGTTTGTTGCATTGGGAGCCTCCACCTTTAGTTTGCTAGCAATAGCAATCGAGAGACACATGACCATGATAAAAATGAGACCCTATGACGCGAGTAAAAAGTACAGAGTTTTCCTCCTCATTGGTACTTGTTGGCTGATTTCCATTTTACTTGGTGCCTTGCCTATCCTCGGTTGGAACTGTATCTGCAACTTCTCAGACTGTTCCACAGTTCTGCCTCTCTACTCCAAAACGTATGTTGTCTTCTGTATAAGCATCTTCAGCGCAATTTTGCTAGCCATCGTAATACTTTATGCTCGAATTTATATATTGGTTAAGACAAGTGGCCGCAAAGTTTCAAACAGAAAATTCACAAAAAACAATTCTGAGCGATCCATGGCTCTACTGAGGACAGTGGTGATCGTTGTAGGGGTTTTCATTGCATGTTGGTCCCCACTTTTTATTCTCTTGCTCCTTGATGTGGCCTGTAAACCAAACAAGTGTAGTATACTGTATCAAGAAGATTGGTTCATTGCAGTTGCAGTCCTCAATTCTGGCATGAATCCCATTATCTACACACTGGCTAGCAGAGAGATGCGTCGGGCTTTCTTCCGTCTCCTCTGTGGCTGTCTAGCCAGTACTAAAGTCTCCAAGGCCCTGCCAATTCAATCAGCTGCAGATAACAGCAAAAGCAAGTCCAGTGGCAGTAATTCACAAAAGCCTAAGGAAGGAGAGCTCCCGCAAATCACTACCCCTTCAAATGTAATCAAGTCAATGAACTTATCAACTCCCAATGGAGAATGTTGACCATTATAGGCTAGATTGCCTAATAAACAGTATTACCTTCTCACGTTAATGAACTTAAAATATTATTTTTTATAAACTCTTAACTCCCTCTAAAACAGATTTTTTTTTGGCTCCAGTACCTTGAAAAGTAATGGCCTTCACAGACTTTTGATGCCTTTAGCATTAAAATCACGCACAATTTCATGTTAAATGTTCATGCACCATTTTTTTTACAAAGGATTTTACCTACTTTTCCCATAAAATTCGATAAAATCATAACCATTTCAGTTGCCCTTAAATTATCTGTGGCATACTAGCAGACAGCATTAATCGGAAATTCCTCTCTCTGCTATTTTAGTTTAAAATAAATTGGTACAACCACTGTTAAAACAGTTGAACGAAAAATTTCAGGCAAATGTGTTGATACTCGTCCACTAGATTCCCATGGTATAATTTCAGGAGCAGCAATATTCATTATCCATAGGGATTCTGCTGAACTCAATCCTACCTAACCTTTGCCAATAGCTTTTAATCTATCTGACAATGATCTGCCCTTCCAGTTTTCACTTCCACTGAGAAACCGTACACTACTGCAATTAGCAGTAAGAGAGAACCTCTGTCCATAAAATAGCAGGATTAGATGATACTATCCTTTACAGAATATAAGTATCAGTGCCGCTGTTCAGGAATAGAAACATAGAAACATAGAAAATAGGTGCAGGAGTAGGCCATTAGGTCCTTCGAGCCTGCACCACCATTCAATATGATCATGGCTGATCATGCATTTCAGTACCCCATTCCTGCTTTCTCTCCATACCCCATGATCCCTTTAGCCGTGAGGGCCACATCTAACTCCTTTTTGAATATATCTAACGAACTGGCCCCAACAACTTTCTGTGGTAGAGAATTCCACAGGTTCACAATTCTCTGAGTGAAGAAGTTTCTCCTCATCTCGGTCCTAAATGGCTTACCCCTTATCCTTAGACTGTGATCCCTGGTTCTGGACTTTCCCAACATCGGGAACATTCTTCCTGCATCTAACCTGTCCAATCCTGTCAGAATTTTATATGTTTCTATGAGATCCCCTCTCATTCTTCTAAATTCTGTATTTCCTGACTGTACACTGTTCCTGTATGAATACAAACATCCTCTTACTAAATCTCTCCGTGAGCCTTTGCACTCACTAATGCTTGCATTAAAAAACACACAGAGGAACTTAGTGTGTCAAATATTCATACGGGATGCCCACCGTCAGAAAATATACCGCTTCACTTTTCAACAAAGACAGTGGGTTAGATCTTGACTTTGTGTGATAGTGTAAAACAGGTGACATCTCTCCTAATTTGTATTTCCATCGACGACTTTGAAGAGAGTGCAGAGCAGATTTACTAGAATGGTACCAGGGATGAGGGACTTCAGTTATGTGAAAAGACTAGAGAAGCTGGGATTGTTCTCCTTCGAGCAGAGAAGGTGAAGGGGAGATTTAATAGAAGAGTTCAAAATTATAAAGGGTTTTGATAGAGTATATGGAGAGAAATTGTTGCCACTAGCTGGAGGATCGATAATCAGTGGACTCAGATTCAGGTAAAGAACCAGGGGGAGATAAGGATAATTATTTTGCGCAGCAAGTTGTTATGATCTGGAATGCACTGCCTTAAAGGATGGTGGAAGCAGATTCAATAGTAACTTTCAAAAGGGAATTGGATATCTACCTGTAAAGGAAAAAATTGCAGGGCTATGGGGAAAGAGCAGGGGAGTGTGACTAATTTGATAGCTCTTTCAAAGAGCCAGGTGGGTGAAATGGCCTCCTCCTGTGCTGTAGGCTTCTATGATTCTATGTAAAAAAGACTGCCGACTCCCTATCACCCATTTTACACTATTGCTAAATTGAAAATGCAGGGCTAGAGATTTATGAATTGCATAACAGCCTGAACACACTCTTCTTCTGTCCCTTCTCTGGAGTCCTAGTAATACCCTGATTGCAAAATTATTAATCTTATATAATTATTGTTATTTTTAAAGAGACGGGATTGTCTGACACATTTAACATGAGAGAAATATATTTAGATGAAGAAAATTATTTTGAGAAGATGGAATTCATAAATGTCATACAACTATAATTTTTCCACTACCTGACTTAAACAAATAAATGGGATATTTAATGCACCTTAGGATGACAGTTCTATAACAGAAACCATGATCCCCAGTGAGATGGTTTTGATCTTTTAGATCAGTATTTGATGGAAGACCTTGAACTTAGATTGTGCTTATTCTTATCTGCCGGACTTGGTTTATTTGGCATTTCTTAAAGAACTGTCTCCTGGACATCTGTTTGCCATTTGTCTCCTATTTACAATTGGTTGAAAAAATGCACCATCAAGATTACAATTATGTTATATCTGCAAAAATAAGCCACTTACTTAGACAATATTTGGCTACACTTGGTGTGGATTCATCTTTCAAATAAGCATGTGCATCTAAATCATTTGTAAGCAACTGATAAACTCCTCATCTTGCATACACACCAATTAAAGGCTGATATTGCACTCACATCTGATGCCATATCAATTGTAAATTGTGTTAAATCTTGTAAGCGTGCACAGTTAACTGACTAGGTTGCATGCCCATTTAGTAGAGAATATATTATTTGTCAAACTATATTGCTGATGAAATCAATATTAATCTATGTCCAACATACAACAATTGTGAGCAAGGTAGACTTCTCACAAGATCACAAGATAAATATAGATGTGGAAGATTATTCTGCCTTTCTTAGCTCATCCTTCTAGAAAGAGTCTACAACACCCCTCCCCACATACATACATCACGCAATCCAATTGGGTCTTAAATAATTGGAGATTTTTGCCACAACTGTTCCACATGGAAGCCCATTCCATGCGTTAATCACTATTTATGCAAAGAAGAACCTCCTGAGATCAGTCCTCAATTTGCCTTTTATGTCCTCTTGTCCTACTCTCATGATTTAGTTTGAAGAAATAGACATAATTTTCCATGCAATTTAGTATCCGATATGTCTTTATAAGCCCAAGCTTCTCCAAGCTTTCCTCCTACATCATTCCTTTGATACTAAGTATCAGTCTCACCACTCTTCTCTGAGCTGCTCTCCAGGGTTGAATATCTCACTGATGTTTCAGTGAGATGGCAATATGTTGGCTGACAAGCGAACTTTATCCATTTGAGCATGACTTTCTCTGAATTGCACCCTACCATTTTTGTTATCTAGTTCAGCATTCTATTTGTTTGTTAATTGTTGCTCTGCAGTGACTGGACATTTCAAGTTTATTAAAACCCCTAGATCTCTTTCAACTTCATCCTTAGCAGTTTTCACACCATTCATGGAGTAAATCGTTTTCTTCCTATGTGCAGTACTTTACACTTATCTGTATTAAGATTAATCGGTCCACTTATTTATTTTATTCAACTCACGTTGCAGCTTCTGAACTACTTCTTCAGATTCAATTGCCTCTCCTAGTTTAGTATCATCTGCAAATCTGATCCTGTTATTGAGTTTCTGAATCCATTTGTTGATAAAAGCTAGAAAGTGTAGGGATTCGAAAATCGATTCCTAGGGCACTTTGCTTAGCACTATTCCCCCACCCCCCTCAATTATAACATCATTTTTCCAATATAATTGACACAATGCTTCCAAATGGTAAGTGTACCAGTATCAGCTTCTATTTTGTGTGTGTAATATACTTGTACTATTGGCCATAGCTACGTACATGTTATTGCAACTCTCTTTTAAAAAAATGTTTTTTATTATTTAAGGAATACTTGTAGCTGTGTACAGTGTAAAGTAATAGTAGAGGATTATACAATAGTATGTAATTTACAGTGGCATAGATGAATCATGCTTGTACTTGTGTATAAAAATGCTAGTGTACAATTCATGTGCCCTGGCTTTAAAAATAAAGGTATGTTACTGTAGGATTTTGTGTTGTTAATTGGAAATCATTCACAATGAGGCCAAATTTGGTACTTTTCAGTATATATATATGTATTTTATTTTAATAAACATGCTATTTTTTCAATGGAGGCACTGTACTTATCACAAAATGGACTTCTGGAATCTTTACAAAATGCCTGATACTACAAATTATATGCAATGATTCTTTAATGTTACATAGTTAACCAGGGGACATTAATACATATAACACAAACAAAATCTATATTTTATTTGGCTGTTCTTATATCTTCTCTGGCACAAAACATGGCTGATCTGCAACCTACCTCCATATACCTGCCTTTGCCCCATATCCCTTAATACCTTTGGTTAACAAAAATCTATCAATCTCAGATTTAAAATTAACAATTGATCTAGCATCAATTGCCATTTGTGGAAGAGAGTTCTAAACTTCTACCACCCTTTATGTGTGGAAGTGTCTCCTAATTTCACTCCTGAAAGGTCTGGCTCCACTTTTGAGACTATGCCCCCTAGTCCTAGACTAGTGGAAATAGTTTATCTCTAAAAAGGAAGAGGAAGGCTTCGTAGTTGCACAGGAGTATGCACATGGGTGTCTGAGGAAATTCAATGTTGTTAACTTTTTGTTCTTTAGTTAGGTCATATAATTATTATTATTTTACACCACTTTCTCGTCTTGTCGATTCTGTGAACAAACTGATGTTGTTTTCGAATCGTAACATACAGGGCAGGTCACACATACCTGCAGCTACACGTCCGCAGATGTCTCAAAGTCCACCATCAAGGGTGATGAATGCAAGGCCATTAACACCCTGTTGGCGCTGCGGGGGTGATCATTGTTTCCATTCATGCCGATTCAAAGGATACGTTTGCAAGGGCTGTGGAACAATGGGACACCTCCAATGAGTGTGCAGACGAGCTGCTAAGCCTGTTAAACTGCAAATCACCATGTTGCAGAGGAGAACAGATCCACGGAGGATCACTACGAACCAGAGCCTCAGATAGAGGAGTCAAAATTACATGGGATGCACATATTCATCACAAATTGTCCCCCGATAATGCTGAATGTTGAACTAAATGGACTCCTGGTGTCAATGGAACTGGAAACGGGTGCGAGCCAGTCCATGATGGACAAAAAGACTTTCGAAAGTTTGTGGTGCAACAAGACTTTAAGGCCAGTCTTAACTCCAGTTCACATGAGACTAAGAACTTACACGAAAGAGCTGATTCCTGTAATCGGCAGTGCTACCGTAAAGGTCTCCTACGATGGAGCGGTGCACAAGCTACCACTCTGGGTGGTACCTGCCGATGGTCCCACGCTGCTCAGCAGGAGCTGGCTGGTAAAGATACGCTAGAACTGGGACGATGTCTGAGCGCTATCACCCGCTGACGACACTTTGTGTGCCCGGGTCTTAAACAAATTTCCTTCGCTGTTTGAACCAGGCATCGGGAAATTCCAAGGAGCAAACGTGCAGATCCATCTAATTCCGGGGGTGCGGCCCAACCATCATAAGGCGAGAGCAGTACAGTACATGATGAGAGAAATGGTAGAGATTGAGCTAGACCGGCTGCAACGAGAGGGCATCATTTCACCGATCGAGTTAATCGGATGGACCAGTCCTATTGTCCCAGTCCTCAAGGGAGACGGCACCGTCAGAACCTGTGGCAATTACAAAGTAACTATCAATCGTTTCTCCTTGCAGGATCCAAGGTATTCACCAATATCTTCGATCATGCACCACCATTCAATAAGATCATGGCTGATCATTCATCTCAGTACCCCTTTCCTGCTTTCTCTCCATACCCCTTGATCCCTTTAGCCATAAGGGCTATATCTAACTCCCCCTTAAATATATCCAATGAACTGGCATCCACAACTTTCTGTGATAGAGAATTCCAGAGGTTAACAACTCTCTGAGTGAAGAAGTTTCTCTTCATCTCAGTCCTAAATGGCTTACCCCTTATCCTTAGACTATGTCTCCTGGTTCTGGACTTCCCCAACATCGGGAACATTCTTCCTGCATCTAACTTGTCCAGTCCCATCAGAATTTTATATGTTTCTATGAGATCCCCTCTCATCCTCCTAAACTCCAGTGAATACAGGCCCAGTCGATCCAGTCTCTCCTCATATGTCAGTCCTGCCAACCCGGGAATCAGTCTGGTGAACCTTCGCTGCACTCCCTCAAAAGCAAGAATGTCCTTCCTCAGATTAGGAGACCAAAACTGAACACAATATTCCAGGTGAGGCCTCACTAAAGCCCTGTACAACTGCAGTAAGACCTCCCTGCTCCTATACTCAAATCCCCTAGCTATGAAGGCCAACATGCCATTTGCCTTCTTCACCACCTCCTGAACCTGCATGCCAACTTTCAATGACTGATGTACCATGACACCCAGGTCTCGCTGCACCTCCCCTTTCCCTAATCTGCCGGCATTCAGATAATATTCTGCCTTAGTGTTTTTGCCACCAAAGTGGATAACCTCACATTTATCCACGTTATACTGCATCTGCCATGCGTTTGCCCACTCACCTAACCTGTCCAAGTCACCCTGGAACCTTTACCGTCCTCCTCACAGCTCACACTGCCACCCAGCTTAGTGTCATCTGCAAGCTTGGAGATATTACACTCAATTCCCTCATCCAGATCATTAATGTATATTGTAAATAGCTGGGCCCTGCGGTACCCCACTAGTTACTGAAAAGGACCCGTTTATCCCGACTCTCTGCTTCCTGTCTGCCAACCAGTTCTCTATCCACGTCAGTACATTACCCCCAATACTATGTGCTTTAATTTTGCACACCAATCTCTTGGGACCTTGTCAAAAGCCTTGTGAAAGTCCAAAAGCACCACATTCACTGGTTCTCCCCTGTCCACTCTACTGTAAGGGGTGGTTTTCAGGGGGTCAGCTTTCCCTTCTGACCTAATATGAGCAGTTTCGAAACGCTCCCACACCCTTGGTTCTAGACTCTGGAATTATGAAGGGACTGTGACAGATTTAGAAAGACAATCGGTTTCAAGGTAGGAAGCAGGTATGGCTTTATTGTGTTTAAAAAGAAGTAAAAGACACGCCTTTAATAACACACACAGAATAGTGATACCAATACACACTGAGGGGTACAACACATTGAATAAATTGTCAAAATACAGCCTGTGGGGAAAAGAATACAGCTTAAACTCTAAATGGGGTAAAGAGGAGAATGCAGATACATTTACATAAGTTATCCCAGCCTCCCCCTCCCAATTCCCCTAACTAACTAAATTATAACTCTGGGGGTTTAGGGGGTTATGCTCACCAATCCCTTTTGACAATTGCCGGTGAATCATGGTTTCAGGGTTTGCTGCACTTTGCCTTCTAGGCGGGCCATACCCCGGACGGAGGAGAAGACTTCGGGCTGCGTAGTCTTCAGTTGGGGTGAGTCCGCTGATGCGGTAAGTCGTGTTTTGGATGTATGGGGTAAATACCCACTTTCTTTGGTTAGGAATAGTTATAATTAGTCCTTTTAGGTAATTTTTCACCCGTTGGTCATTCAGAAGTAGATTGTAGAGTGGAAATAAAATGTCGCTTCTTCAGTTTTTGCTGAGTTGGTTTCGGTTGGTCGTTTCGCTGGTTGTGGTGGCCCGGGTTGTAAATTTGGTTGCTGACAACCTTCCCTTTCGTGGGCCTCTTGGTGTCGGCATGCTCAGTCGGTCCTTGATGGTTTCTTGTAGTTTTCTCCACTACTCCATTTCTTCACTCCCCACCTCCTGCTGCTTGTGCATTTTCCCTTGTAAAACTGGGAATAGATATACCTCAAAAAGGCTTCCTTATCTCCCACCAAATCTGGCCCAGCTCTTTGTTTCAAGGGAGCTGCTCATTAGTTTTGAGCTCTTTTCTTTGTCAGAATTTGGCGGGCTCTTTCAGCAGTAATTTGATAATGATATGGTAATGTGGAAAATCACCGGTTGGCATTGTTGAAGCAGTGTTTAAACTCTTGGGCTACTTGGCTGGGCCCATGACTTTTATAGGACTATTTGCACATGCATGCCAATAATTAGCCTGTGGTGATTAGCCTGATCGCTCTTGATGCGTTTATGTCCTTGGGAGCAAATTTTATGCCTCACAGTTCTTGTTAGTTATCGCTTGACTCATTTTTCCAGACAAATTGAATTAGCTCCAATACCCAATTCCTGAGTGAAGTCCCACTTTCTGTTCTGGCAGTATCTTCCAACATGCTCCTTTAGAGATCTTAAACTTGTAAAGCTCTTAGGTATCTTCCTCAGAGTTTTTCCTAGGATACCAAAATGTTCATCGAGTTTCAAATTAAATTCCCTTTCCTATGAGTCCAAACACTGGGGGGGTGGGGGGTTGGGGGGGCGGCTCTCCATGAATGCATCCCCTTTTATCTCCTGCAGACCTCGTCTGCCCTTTAAACTTATTTTACAAGTTCAAAAAGGGATTCTTCTCCTCTGCAGGGGAAAGGTACAAGGAATCTTTGCGAAATATTGGTAAATTCTACAGTCCCCCTTGTGATATCATGCCACTTATGGTATCATCTTCCAGGCGAGCAAAATTCCTGACTCCCAAGGGATAACCTTCCCCGTAAATTAACTAAACTAATACCCAAAATATGCATTACACTTATGCAACATCACCATAGATACACACTTTTCCCTTTATAGGTACAAACTTTTTATATTTACACCCTCCCAGCTTGGAGAGGGTTCAATCACTAGAATTGCATTTCAGCACAGTTACATTTCATTTCAATTAGATTATATTCACCAGCATGTAGGCAATGTAAAGCCACATTACAGAAGGAAGATTATAGATTAAAATTAAACAACATCAATTGGTCTCCTGAGGTTTGTCCACCACCCGGTAATGTCTCGATCGGCGCTTTTGTTTTCTCCCCTTACACTTAGAACACCATAAATACAGAATTATTCCAAGCTGGCAAACCACTAAAAGCTGGGAGACTATCCTAATCCAAGGAGGGACTTCTATATTGTTGAGAATGTCCCATCAGGGTGGAACTGTGATGTCTGAAATCTCGCTCTCTATTACGGTTGTCTTTTGCTCTAGTGTGTAGAAATGTTTTTGCGATACTTCCACGGATTTCAATAAAGAGGTAAGATGTTCAGGTAGAGGAGGAATTGCATAACCGAAATGTGTGACATAGTTTTGTAAGTTGGTAAAGTTTTCTGTTACAGTGAGTGAATAGTGGAGGGTTCAGGAATGGGGACAATCCGTTCTTGGGCCACTCGAACTTCTGCCTCAGGTTTAAAGCAAAAACTGCTTTCACTCATCGGACACCATATGTGTTGTCCATATTGGTACTGGGGTGCACTGGTGGTGACGCAATATGTCCCACCCCCTGTGTATACTACCTGTGGGGGAACATGGTCCTGTGCCATTACCTCCATGGTACAGTTGATAGGCTGTGCAGCAGCAGCTTTAAACCCACACTGTGGTCTCAAGTAGGCATTCTAGTGCTGGGGACACAGCACTATGTGTGTGCCTCGGCTCCGGCATCCAGAGAGGTCAGTACCTGTCATAGCGTGCTCCCACTTTATGACATAAGGTGGGCCTGCTGAGTAATGGACGTGTGCACCTCCTTGAATGACCCCAATATTCTCCACCCTGTATACCGGTGCAGGTCAGACTGTCCCACCCATGAGCGGCATCCTCGCTACTATTCCCATGATAGTGTGATTGGAACGCCCACAGTCCACTGGGACAGGGTAGGCTTCTGAAGCTAGACGGAGTTGACACGGGCTCAGCGAATTACTAAATGGGTGGAGGGCTGCGAGGTGCTTGTTGCTGATCCAGGAGGGGACGAAACCTTGTTTTAAATCCTCCAGGTTGCTGTGACCCTCACCCAGCAACCATGCCCCGTACAGCATGCACACCTCGTTCTGTGCAGCCTGATCTGAAGCATTCCTGTCCTCCCGTATGAGTGCATTTACCGTTTTAGCGTGTCTATCTAATTCTTCTATGATTTCTTTTAAATGAACTATCATGGCCTGATCCTAATGTAATTCCGAGCCCACCACTGTGTTTTCCTCTTTTAGGATTTTAAGTAGCTGGTTCTTTAGAGTATTACTTGTAGTTGCAATTCCATGTCATCTGGACTATTCACCACAGAGGATCCCGTGTTATATGCTGTGAAAATGTCATTCCAGTTTCCCTCCTGTGTCTCCCAGTACCCTTGTCGGTTTTGGCGTAGAATGTATAAAAGTCTGCTTTGTCTACGTTACTAAAGTCTAACTTGTAAAATTTTTTAAACATGTCTCGTAGCAATACTTGGTAAAGTAGTTCTGTTTCCTTGGGGCACCATCCAGGTAAGTGCATCTCAGTTAGGTTTAGGATGACTGAAGCTACGGCGTAGTGTACCCCCTGGTAGAGTACCTTGTCGGTTGGTATGAGGACTAGCCCATTCCCTGGTCCCTCGGTGGTGGTAGGACACCTATCAGTTACTGTATATCCAGTCGGGATTGTAGGCAGGGTTTTTTTGGGGCGTGCTAGCAATTCAGTGGCGTTAACTGGGACCGGGGCGTATGGGACCTCACATGCAAGCAGACTTGCGTCCCATCCCATCCCTTCCCCGTTATATTGCCATCTTCTGGCAAAGGCGATCGACATGCCTGTGGAACAGACCCTCTCTGACCCCCACATGCAGACATAGATCCCTTGTTCCGATTCCCACCACTTTTCCCAACACAAGCTCACTCCCCTCTGTGTCCCCGTGATAGTCTGGTAGGTATCGTTCCCCAGCCGTTCCCAAACGGCTGTGAAGTCTCCCATGTCACTGCTCAGTTTTCTGAGCCACCACCACCTATCCAGAGGAATCTGCCCTTTACAGGTAAGGCATACCCGTTTTCGCTTGGTCACACTAATCCGCGCCGCAACGACCTGTACCCTGGGGCCTGGGATGGAAGTCTCCCGGTAGGTGAACCCGTCCTGGCTGGAGTATCGGGTGGAGTTAGACCCCAGCCACCCTGGCCACCGTCCCTCGTGGGAATTCAACAAGATCATGGCTGATCTGGCCGTGGACTCAGCTCCACTTACCCGCCCGCTCCCCATAACCCTTAATTCCCTTATTGGTTAAAAATCTATCTATCTGTGATTTGATACATTCAATGAGCTAGCCTCAACTGCTTCCTTGGGCAGAGAATTCCATAGATTCACAACCCTCTGGGAGAAGAAATTCCTTCTCAACTCAGTTTTAAATTGGCTCCCCCGTATTTTGAGGCTGTGCCCCCTAGTTCTAGAATCCCCGGCCAATGGAAACAACCTCTCTGCCTCTATCTTGTCTATCCCTTTCATTATTTTAAATGTTTCTATAAGATCACCCCTCATCCTTCTGAACTCCAACGAGTAAAGACCCAGTCTGCTCAATCTATCATCATAAGGTAACCCTCTCATCTCCGGAATCAGCTGAGTGAATCGTCTCTGTACGCCCTCCAAAGCTAGTATATCCTTTCTTAAGTAAGGTGACCAAAACTGCACGCAGTACTCCAGGTGCGGCCTCACCAATACCCTATACAGTTGCAGCAGGACCTCCCTGCTTTTGTACTCCATCCCTCTCGCAATGAAGGCCAACATTCCATTCGGCTTCCTGATTACCTGCTGCACCTGCAAACTAACTTTTTGGGATTCATACACAAGGACCCCCAGGTCCCTCTGCACTACAGCATGTTGTAATTTCTCCCCATTCAAATAATATTCCATTTTACTGTTTTTTTTTCCAAGGTGGATGACCTCACATTTTCCGACATTGTATTCCATCTGCCAAACCTTAGCCCATTGGCTTAACCTATCTAAATCGCTTTGCAGCCTCTCTGTGTCCTCTACACAACCCGCTTTCCCACTAATCTTTGTGTCATCTTCAAATTTTGTTACACTACACTCTGTCCCCTCTTCCAGGTCATCTATGTATATTGTAAACAGTTGTGGTCCCAGCAACGATCCCTGTGGCACATCACTAACCACCGATTTCCAACCCGAAAAGGACCCATTTATCCCGACTCTCTGCTTTCTGTTAGCCAGCCAATTCTCGATCCATGCTAATACATTTCCTCTGACTCCGCGTACCTTTATCTTCTGCAGTAACCTTTTGTATGGCACCTTATCGAATGCTTTTGGAAATCTAAATACACCACATCCATCGGTACACCTCTATCCACCATGCTCGTTATATCCTCAAAGAATTCCAGTAAATTAGTTAAACATGATTTCCCCTTCATGAATCCATGTTGCATCTGCTTGATTGCACTATTCCTATCTAGATGTCCCGCTATTTCTTCCTTAATGATAGCTTCAAGCATTTTCCCCACTACAGATGTTTGGTTAGCAATAGTTCTAGTTAGTCCTTTTAGGTAATTTCTCACCTGTTGGTCATTCAGAAGTAGATTGTAGAGTGGAAATAAAATGTCGATTCTTCGGTTTCTGCTGAGTTGGTTTCGGTTGGTCGTTTCGCTGGTTGTGGTGGCCCAGGTTGTCAATTTGGTTGCTGACAACCTTCCGTTTCGTGGGCCTCTTGTTGTCGGCGTGCTCGGTCGGTCCTTGATGGTTTCTTGTAGTTTTCTCCACTACTCCATTTCTTCACTCCCCACCTCCTGCTGCTTGTGCATTTTCCCTTGTAAAACTGGGAATAGATATACCCCAAAAAGGCTTCCTTATCTCCCACCAAATCTGGCCCAGCTCTTTGTTTCAAGGGAGCTGCTCATTAGTTTTGAGCTCTTTTCTTTGTCAGAATTTGGCAGGCTTGTTCAGCAGTAATTTGATTATGATGTGGTAATGTGGAAAATCACCGGTTGGCATTGTTGAAGCAGTGTTTAAACTCTTGGGCCATTTGGCTGGGCCGGTGATTTCTATAGGTCTATTTGCACATGCATGCCAACAATGGTCTCCGGTGATTAGCCTGATAGCTCTTGATGCGTTTATGTCCTAGGGAGCGAATTTTTATGCCTCACAGTTCTTGTTAGTTATCGATTGACTCATTCTCCCAGACAAATTGAATTAGCTCTAATACCCAATTCCTTAGTGAAGTCCCACCCTCTGTTCTGGCAGTCTCTTCCAGCATGCTCCTTTAGAGATCTTAAACTTGTAAAGCTCTTCGGTATCTTCCTCAGAGTTTTTCCTCGGATACCAAAATGTTCATCGAGTTCCAAATTAAATTCCCTTCCTTATGAGTCCAAACACTGTGGGGAGGGGGTGGGGGGGGCGGTGTCTCCATTAATGCATCCCCTTTTATCCCCTGCAAGCCTCATCTGCCCTTTAAACTTATTTTTAAAGTCCAAAAAGGGATTCTTCTCCTCTGCAGGGGAAAGGTACAAGGAATCTTTGCGAAATATTGCTAAATTCTACACTACCAGTTACATCCTCAAAAAATTCTAGAAGATTTGTCAAGCAGGATTTCCCTTTCATAAATCCATGCTGACTTGTGCCGATCCCGTCACTGCTTTCCAAATGCGCTGCTATTTCATCTTTAATAATTGATTCCAACATTTGCCCCACTACTGATGTCAGGCTAACTGGTCTATAATTCCCTGTTTTCTCTCTCCTTCCTTTCTTAAAAAGTACTGTTACATTAGCTACCCTCCAGTCTATAGGAACCGATCCAGAGTCGATAGACTATTGGAAAATGATCACCAATGCATCCACTATTTCTAGGGCTACTTCCTTAAGTACTCTGGGATGCAGACTATCAGGCCCAGGGGATTTATCGGCCTTCAAACCCATCAATTTCCCGAACACTATTTCCCACCTAATAAGGATTTCCTTCAGTTCCTCCTTCTCACTAGACCGTCGGTCACCTAGTAGTTCCGGAAGGTTATTTGTGTCTTCCTTCGTGAAGACAGAACCAAAGTACTTGTTTAACTGGTCCGCCATTTCTTTGTTCCCCATTATAAATTCACCTGAATCTGACTGCAAGGGAACTACTTTTGTTTTCACTAATCATTTTCTTTTCACATATCTATAGAAGCTTTTGCAGTCAGTTTTTATGTTCCCAGCAAGCTTCCTCTCATACTCTATTTTCCCCCTCCTAATTAAACCCTTTGTCCTCCTCTGCTGTATTACAAAATTCTCCAGTCCTCATATTTGCTGCTTTTTCTGGCCAATTTATATGCCTCTTCCTTGGATTTAACACTCTGCTTAATTTCCCTTGTTAGCCACGGTTGAGCCACCTTCTCCGTTTTATTTTTACTCCAGACAGGGATGTACAATTGTTGAAGTTCATCCATGTGATCTTTAAATGTTTGCCATTGCCGATCCACCGTCAAACCCTTTAAGTATCACTCACCAGTCTATTGTAGCCAATTTACGTCTCATTAAATCGAAGTTACCTTTAATTAAGTTCAGTACCCGAGTCTCTGAATTAATTTTGTCACTCTCCATCTTAATAAAGAATTCTACTATATTATGGTCACTCTTCCCCAAGGGGCCTCGCACAACAATATTGCTAATTAATCCTTTCTCATTACACATCACCCAGTCTAGGATGGCCAGCTCTCTAGTTGGTTCCTCGACATATTGGTCGAGAAAACCATCCCTTATGCAGTCCAGGAAATCCTCCTCCACCACATTGCTACCAGTTTGGTTAGCCCAATCAATATGTAGATTAAAGTCACCCATGATAACTGCTGTATCTTTATTGCACGCATCCCTGATTTCTTGTTTGATGCTGTCTCCAACGACTGTTTGGTGGTCTGTAAACAACTCCCACGAGCGTTTTCTACCCTTTGATATTCCGTAGCTCCACCCATACCAATTCCACATCATTCAAGCTAATGTCCTTCCTTACTATTGTGTTAATTTCTTCTTTAACCAGCAACGCTACCCCACCTCCCTTTCCTTTCTGTCTATCCTTCCTGAATATTGAATACCCCTGGATGTTGAGTTCCCAGCCTTGGTCACCCTGGAGCCATGTCTCTGTAATCCCAATTATATCATATTCATTAATAGCTGCCTGAGTAGTTAATTTGTACACCTTATTCCGAATATTCCTCACATTGAGGCACAGCGCCTTCAGGCTTGTCTTTTTAACACACTTTGCCCCTTTAGAATTTTGCTGTGATTTGGCCCTTTTTGCTTTTTGCCTTGGGTTTCTCTGCCCTCCACTTTTATTTTTCTTCTTTCTATCTTTTACTTCTGTCCGCATTCTACTTCCCTCTGTCTCCCTGCATAGGTTCCCATCCCCCTGCCATATTAGTTTAACAACTCCCCAACAGCACGAGCAAACACTCCCCCTAGGACATTATTTCCGGTCCTGCCCAGGTGCAGAACGTCCGGTTTGTACTGGTCCCACCTCCCCCAGAACCGGTTCCAATGTCCCAGGAATTTGAATCCCTCCCTTCTGCACCACTCCTCAAGCCACGTATTCATCTGAGCTATCCTGCGATTCCTACTCTGACTAGCACGTGGCACTGGTAGCAATCCTGAGATTACTACTTTTGAGGTCCTACTTTTTAATTTAGCTCCTAGCTCCCTAAATTCGTCTTGTAGGACCTCAGCCCATTTTGTACCTATATCGTTGGTACCTATATGCACCACGACAACTGGCTGTTCACCCACCCTCTTCAAAATGTCCTGCACCCACCCGGAGACATCCTTGACCCTTGCACCAGGGAGTCAACATACCATCCTGGAGTCTCGGTTGCGGCCGCAGAAACTTCTATCTATTCCCCTTACAATTGAATCCCCTACCATTATAGCTCTCCCACTCTTTTTCCTGACCTCCTGTGCAGCAGAGCCATCGACTGTGTCATGAACTTGGCTGCTGCTGCTCTCCCCTGATGAGTCATCCCTCTCAACAGTACCCAAAGCGGTATATCTGTTTTGCAGGGGGATGACCGCAGGGGACCCCTGCACTATCTTCCTTCCACTGCTCTTCCTGTTGGTCACCCATCCCCTATCTGGCTGTGTACCCTTTACCTGCGGTGTGGCCAACTCACTAAACGTGCTAATCACGTCATTCTCAGCATTGTGGATGCTCCAGAGTAAATCCACCTGCAACTCCAGTGCCGCAACGCGGTCTGTCAGGTGCTGCAGGTGGATACACTTCCCGCACATGTAGTCGTCAGGGAGACTGGAAGCGTCCCTGACTTCCCACATAGCACAGGAGGAGCATAACACGTTTCCGAGCTCTCCTACCATGACTTAAACCTCAGATTAACTTAATTTCACAACAATAATGCTCAAGGTTACTTACTGATAAAGAAAAGAAAAAGTAAAACTACTCACCAATCATCAGCCAATCACTTACACCCGTGGCTGTGACGTCACCTTTCGAACTTCCCACTTCTTTTTTGCCTCCCTGCTGCAGCTGCACCAGCTGGCCTCTTGTAGGCCTCACCCCATTTCTGCTCCACCTCTCTGATGCCCCGCTGGCTCCCGACGCCTGTTGGGCCTCTTGTAGGCCTCACCACGCTGCCACTCCGCATCTCTGACTCCCCGCTGGCTCCTGACGCCTGTTGGGCCTCTTGTAGGCCTCACCACACTGTCGTTCCACCTCTCTGACTCCCTGCTGGCTCCTGATGTCTGGTGGGCCTCTTTTAGGCCTCACAACGCTGCTGCTCAGCTTCTCTGACTCCCAGCTGGCTCCCAAAGCCTGTTGGGCCCCTTGTAGGCCTCACCACAATGCCGCTCTGCAAAAGTGCAGATCCACCCAATTCTGGGGGTGCAACCCACCCATCACAAGGTGAGAGCAGTACCATACATGATGAGAGAAAGAGTAGAGATCGAGTTAGACCGGCTGCAACGAGAGGGCATCATTTCACTGATCGAGTTCAGCGAGTGGGCCAGTCCTATTGTCCCAGTCCTCAAGGGCGACGGTACCATCAAAATCTGTGGCGATTACAAAGTAACTATCAATCGTTTTTCCCTGCAGGACCAATACCCACTACCAAAGGCCGACGATCTCTTTGCAATGCTGGCAGGAGGAAAGACATTCACGAAGCTGGATCTGACTTTAGCCTACATGACACAGGAACTGGAGGAATCATCGAAGGCCCTCACCTGCATCAACACGCACAAAGGTCTTTTTGTTTATAATAGATTCCCGTTTGGAATCCGATCAGCGGCGGCAATATTCCAGAGAAACATGGAAAGTTTACTGAAGTCAGTCCCGCACACCGTGGTCTTCCAGGACGACATCTTGGTCACAGGTCGGAACACAGTCGAGCATCTGCAGAACCTGGAGGAGGTTCTTAGTCGACTCAACCATGTGGAGCTCAGGTTAAAATGCTCAAAGTGCATTTTCCTGGCGCCTGAAGTGGAGTTTCTGGGAAGGAGGATTGCGGCGGACGGCATCAGGCCCATCAACGCGAAGATGGAGGCAATCAAGAACGCACCTAGGTCACAGAATGTGACAGAGCTGCGATCGTTTCTGGGACTCTTGAACTACTTTGGTAACTTCTTATTGGGTGTCAGCACCCTGCTAGAACCACTACATGTCTTACTACAAAAAGGGGGTGAACGGGTTTGCGGCAAAAGCCAAGAAAATGCCTTTGTAAAAACAAGAAAATTGTTATGCTCAAACAAATTGCTTGTGTTCTATGATCCATGTAAGCGTTTGGTACTAGCATGTGATGCGTCGTCATATGGCGTCGGATGTGCATTGCAACAAGCTAATAATTTTGGGAAACTGCAACCGGTTGCTTATGAATCCAGGAATCTGTTTAAGGCCAAGAGAGCCTACAGCATGATTGAAAAAGAAGCGTTAGCGTGTGTCTATGGGGTAAAGACAATGCATCAAAACCTGTTTGGGCTAAAATTTGAATTGGAAACTGACCATAAGCCACTTATATCCCTATTTTCTAAGAGTAAAGGGATAAATACCAACGCATCGGCCCACATCCAGAGATGGGCTCTCACGTTGTCCACATAGAACTATGCTATCCGCCACAGGCCAGGCACAGAAAATTGCGCCGATGCTCTCAGTAGGCTGCCATTGCCCACCACGAAGGTGGAAATAGCGCAGTCCGCAGATCTAGCCATGGTTATGGAAGCATTTGAGAGTAAGCAATCACCCGTCACTGCCTGGTAGATCAAAACCTGGACAAGCCAGGACCCCTTTTTATCTCTAGTCAAAAGCTGTATGCTTCACAGGAGCTGGTCCAGTGTACCAGTGGAAATTCAGGAAGAGATAAAGCTGTTCCAGCGACGCAAAAATGAAATGTCTATACAGGCAGACTGCCTTCTGTGGGGCAATCGAGTAGTGGTCCCCAAGAAGGGCAGAGACACCTTCATTAATGACCTCCACAGTACCCGCCCAGGCATCGTAATGATGAAAGCGATAGCCAGATTCCACGTGTGGTGGCCCAGTATCGATGCAGACTTAGAGTCCTGCGTTCACAGATGTAATACATGCTCACAGTTAAGCAATGTACCCAGGGAGGCGCCGCTAAATTTATGGTCGTGGCCCTCCAAACCGTGGTCTAAGGTACATGTCCACTATGCAGGCCGGTTCTTGGGTAAAATGTTCCTTGTGGTTGTAGGTGCGTACTCCAAGTGGATTGAATGTGAGATAATGTTGGCTAGCACGTCTGCTGCCACCACTGAAAGCCTGCGGGTCATGTTTGCCACACACGGCTTACCCGATGTTCTGGTGAGCGACAACGAGCCATGTTTTACTAGTGCTGAGTTCAAAGAATTCATGACCCGTAACGGGATCAAACATGTCACATCTGCCCCGTTTAAACCAGCGTCCAATGGTCAGGCAGAGAGAGCAATGCAAACCATCAAGGGTAACTGAAGGCTCACTGCAGACTCGCCTATCCCGAGTCCTGCTTAGCTACCACACGAGACCCCACTCACTCACTGGGATCCCACCTGCTGAACTGCTCATGAAAAGAGCACTTAAGACAAGGCTCGCGTTAGTTCACCCTGATCTACATGAACAGATAGCGAGTAGGCGGCTTCAACAAAGTGCTTACCAATATATCGCAAATGTGTCACGCGAGATTGAAGTCAATGATCCTGTATTTGCACTAAATTATGGACAAGGTCCCAGGTGGCTTCCCGGCACTGTCATGGCCAAAGATGGGAGCAGGGTGTTTCGGGTCAAACTTTCAAATGGACTCATTCACGGAAACACTTGGACCAAATCAAACTCAGATTCATGGACTACCCTGAGTAACCCACCTTTGACTCTACCTTTTTTGATCCCCCAACATACACACCAATGGCAACTGGCACCACGGTTGACCACGAAGCAGAACCCATCATCCACAGCAGCCCTGCAGGAACCAACACACCAGACAGCCCAGCAAGGCCAACTGCACAGCAGCCCAGCGAGGGTCCAACAAATGATTCAACAACACTAATTTTCACACCGAGACGATCAACCAGGGCAAGAAGGGCCCCAGATCGACTCACATTGTAAATAGTTACACTATTGACTTTGGGGGGGGAATGTTGTGATATATGTAAACTTGTATTTACTCTGTACAGCCACCAGAGGGCTCATTCCCCGGAGTCTCAAGGATCCCATAATCCCAGAATCCCTTGGGAGCACAGGTATTTAAGAAGGCTTCACAGGTTGGAGAGGCACTCTGGAGACCTGCAATAAAAGACTAAGGTCACACTTTACTTAGCGCTCACAGTGTTCAGTCTGACTCTTTCTCCATACACAACACATACCAGCTGCACATTGATGGAGTGGAAGCCCTTGCAGTCGATGAATAATCCTGGGTGATCTGGGGATACATGGATTGCCACATGTGTGCAGTCGATGGCACCCTGCACCTGTGGGAAGCCGGCCAGAGCCATAATCCTGCGTGCCCACTCATTCTGACTGGCATCATCGCAGGCAAATATCACATAATTGCCAGCCCTGGGAAACAAGCCATCATGATGCATTTGTGGGCCACCAACTGGGAGATCCTGGATATATCTCCGGCAGTGCCCTGGAAGGATCCAGAGGCAAAAAGGTTGAGGGTGGTCATGACTTTGACAGACACTGGTAAAGCATGGCCACCAGGTCCAGCAGGAAGCAGGTCTTCTTCTAGGAGACTGTAGGTATCTGCCACCACCTGACACAACAACCTGAGCCTCCTCAGATACTGCTGATCAGACATGTCAAGGATACTCAACCTCTGGTTGTTTCGCAGCTAGTGCCACCTGCAAGATGCACCCCTCTGCTGTTCCCCTCTCTGCCCCCCCTCTCTGCTGCTCCCCTCTCTGCCCCCCCTCTGCTGTTCCCCTCTCTGCACCCCCTCTGTTGTTCCTCTTGCTGCTGCTCCCCTCTCTGCACCCCCCCCCCCTCTCTGCTGTTCCCCTCTCTGCCCTCCCCCCCTGTTGGTTCCCTCTCTGCTGCTCCCCTCCCTGCTGTTCCCCTCTCTGCTGGTCCCCTTGCTGCTGCTCCCCTCTCTGTCCCCCCATTTCTGCCGCTCCCCTCTCTGCCCCCCCCCCCCTCTCTGTTGTTCCCCTCGCTGCTGCTCCTCTCCTATGTAGCTACAGGTCTGTGACCAGCAGACTGCTGCTGGTGCTGGCCATGTTGCTGCTCATCTGAGGTCCATCTAAGGCAGCCAAAGCACTACCCATCCTGATGTGATAGAACAAACTTCCAAAGTAGAAAATAACCTCTCTGCAAAGGGACTGTGAACACCCATCCCTTCTAGCAGGTAAGAAAGCAACTGTGAGTTTTGATTGCCATATTTCCCTGAAATTGGTTGACCCCCTCATTTGCCGTTGTGTTCTCGCCTTGCTTTCACTGGCGAGTTTCAGGAAGCCCGGATAACCCGTGGACCTGATATTGAACTAAAAGGTCTGTATAAATATAATTCTAATTGAGTGGATTAACATATGTTTTTGACACCCTGCCTCTACTGAGGGGGGTCGTGTGCACACAGCCGATGGTGATGAAGTAAAATGCAGAAGTAGGCAGGTTTGAGCCGGCTTCCTGAAGCACAGACATTTTCCCCAGTTTTAACCTCCCACCCATAACCAAACCTGCTCCTCCAGGTTAAAACGCAGCCCCTAGTCTTTTACTTTCACATGTTCTTGAATGCTCTGTATATACAGCTTTGCTCAACAATAGAGTCAGAAATACAATGGGGCGGGGGGAGCGGCGAGGAGAATATCCATCATATTCCCTGAACATCAGCTCAGGGCACAGGTTGTGATCCAGTATGTTTCAGACCTTAATTCAAATTTAAGCACTAACAAGATTGTTTTCTTTTTCCCCCTCTCTAATTTTAACATTTGTTTTACTTTCCCCTCATCATTAGGTTTGCCTGGGTACACACTATGGGCTGCTCCAGGCATGGAATGGGCGGAAAGTGGGAGGCCTAGTCCACTTCAATGGCCAGGCCTCCTTACCATGCTCTTCCTGGACAAGCATCCCGGCTCCAAGCTGGTGCAATATTGGCTGGCTTAGAGGGTGAGCCGGCTGGCCGGTAGGGTGGGTGTGGGTGGGGGACCGATCGCGTAGAGGGAGGGGGGTGCCTAGGGTGGCAGTGGCCCACAGTATTCGAGTGAAACCCAGAAGAGCACTCTTGCTCCTTCTGACCCCACAAAAATAAATCTATACTTATCTGTTCAGGCCTTTTCTGCTTCACCTCCCAGTACAACTGAGCATGAACAATGCCTGCTCCGCCCATTGGCCCTCGAAATCGCATCAGGGTCTTACATACATCATAGAAACAAGATATGCACACAGTAATGAGGCTCCCACCTGATACAGGTGAGCACCTGGGCTGCCTAGTGAAACACCCCAGTAAATATGGCGCCAGAGCTCTAACAGGGCAGTAAGTGGTCCAGTGATTTTACCTCTGCTGCTGACCTGTTTACGCCGGGCAAGCTGAGTTAAAAGCGGTCCTCATATTTCCTGGCTGAAAGGAAAGGCGACTAAGCATCTGCCAATAGCACACTCTTGATCTTGCTGCTGGCATATGCTAAGCGTAGCCATATAAATACTGTGGCTACAAGAGCAGATCAGAGGCTGGGTATTCTGTGGTGAGTGCCTAACTCCCCAAAGCCTTTCCACCATCTGCAAGGCACAAGTCAGGAGCGTGATGGAATATTCTCCACTTGCTTGGACAACACTCAAGAAGCTCGGCACCATCCAGGACAAAGCAGTCCACTTGATTCGCATTCCATCCACCAGCTTAAACATTTACTCCCTCCATCACTGGCAGAACGTAGTTACAGTGTGTACCATGTACAAAGTGCACTGCAGCAACTCACCAACCCTCCAAGTCACACCTTCCTGTCTTTGAAATATATTGTCGTTCCTTCTTCAAAATCCTAGAACTCCCTCCTTAACAGTAGTGTGGGAGTACCTTCACCACACGGACTGCAGCAGTTCAAGAAGATGGCTCCTACCACCTTCTCGAGGGCAATTAGGGATGGGCAATAAATGCTGGCCTTGCCAGCGATGACCACATCTCATGAACGAATATAAAAACACGTTATGCTTTTCTCATTTACCACACTGCGTTTCCTCCCAATGGTACCAATGAAACCAGGAAACTTTGTGAGCCTGCTTTAATGGTACATTGCACTGGCACACAAAAAGCACTTACGATCCCACACTACCTCTTGTCCCGGGAAAGCAAAAGATGGCTATGGGGAAAGAGTGTTTTTTTACTGGAGATGAGCCAGACATATTGAACAAAACCCAGCTCAGGCTGAGCCAGATGTCTGGTTGTTAGGTTTACTTCCTGTAATGTACTGGTGTGTAAGAAATTGACAAGAAATTTGGTAGCTTATAGTGACATCTAGTGGGGTATGAACAGTAGCTTTTTGTTATATTAGTGGGAAACAACTAGGATCTAGGAAGTGGGAAACATGTGGAATAAAGATGTTTTGTTGTTTGTTCAGTGCTGCTGCCTAGTCTGTTTTTTTTTAATTAACCACTTTTCAGACGCAGATCGACTTGTGAGAAGTGAGAGATTAAATGTGTTAATGGCTGCTGTAAGAAAGAGTGAAATCTTCATTACTAACTAACTGGACTAAATAAAATAAGTATTATTTAGTTATAGTCTTAAGTTTGTATTGTTTTTATAATGTAACTGATAAGCAATGTACAATGATGCTTGAATAATGATGCTTTTAAAACTAGTGTAGTGTGCCCTGAGTAGAAGCGGTTAGATTTTAAAATGGTGTTGGGCCTTGCTTGGCCAAACTAACAGCAGAAAGCCAGCCTGGGAAGCAAGGTTATGTGTGGCTGCCACTGTGTGAAATGTTATGATATCTTCAGTGATTTAAAACCATAGGCCAACAGCAATGATACCATGGGGAGAAATTGGCCTGGTTTGCGCCTCCCGTTAACACCTGCGGGGGGCACTAAGCGGCTACCAACCGGGTGCGGCAAAATCACTGACACCCATGAACATTCCTAGTGGTTTTGTGCTGATGCTTAAATTTACCATTTCGCACTCTTGCACCCCATAGATCATGATGTCATCCGCTCTGTTAGCACCCCGGATGTGATATTCGCTCCCGCCCCCTGCAGCATCGCCTGGCGTCAACAACGACAGCTGCAGGAGGCATTGTCACCTCGGTTGGCCGCTTGGAGAGCAATATTTAAAGGCAGTGGTGGTCAGGTAGAGCAAACTTTATTACTGGCACCAGTCTGGTGCATTCTGATTGATTTTGATCAATGATTTCTGCGCGATTCCTCAGCCCTCCACTCTCTTAGAGTGCTTGGGGCTGTTATGCACATAGCACAAATCCCATGGCCCCACAGAGGCAGCATGAAGATTGATTCAAACCAACATTGGCCCTTCCCTTTAAGCGAGGGAAGGAACCTCCAAAGACAGCAGTGCTGCATGGAACATTGTTCAGCTCTCTTCCATTACCACCCCTCTCACTAATTTTAACGCTCTAAAATAACTGGTAACATTTGATTTAGTGTTCCTCTTCCCCCTTGGAGCGCGAAAGCGGAAGTTCCCAGGAGCAAAATATCTTTTTCGTCTGGCGATACTTTTGTAGTCCCTGAAAAGTTAACGCCCCAAACGGGTAACTACACAATTTCTAGCCTCATATCTCTACAGTTGAAGACACGTTCCGGTTGTGTTGCCATAACTACCCCAGATATGGATCTTAAACAGATGATGTCAGGGTGTCATGAGATGAGGACCTGACAGGGGCAGGTGGAATCATTCGATATGTGGCATCTCTGTAAATGGACGAGGGGGTTTCAGGTGTAAGTCAATGATTAGATTATCTGGGAAGAAGAAGTATAAGAAGGGGTCTCTCAAACGCTTAGGTTGTAGAGGCATTTGGCAAGAAGCTTGAGAACATCCACCAGATGAGCCGAGGAGGGTTTCGGGTTGGCGGAGGACCCACACGGGTCACACTGGGCGCAAGAGCAAGCCTGGAGGCCAGGTCCGACGGGGGTTGACCCATGGAAATCGCATCTTCTACCCAGGGCCCAATGGGCAATATAAACCATTGCTGTGCCTTGTTCAACTATTACGCAGACACTCGATCAGCTTCGCTGGCCAGGCCACATGGTTGGCATGCCAGACACGAGACTCCCTAAGCAAATGCTCTATGCAGAGCTCCTTCACGGCAAACGAGCCAAATGTGGGCAGCGGAAACGTTACAAGGACACCCTTAAAGCCTCCCTGGTAAAGTGCAACATCACCACTGACACCTGGGAGTCCCTGGCCAAAGACCACCCTAAGTGGAGAAAGTGCATCCGGGAGGGCATTGAGCTCTTCGAATCTCAACGGCGAGAGTGTGAAAAGGTCAGGCGCAGGCAGCGGAAGGAGCATGCGGCAAACGAATCCCACCCAACCCTTCACTCGGCGAATGTCTGTCCCACCTGTGACAGGATCTGTGGCTCTCGTATTAGACTGTTCAGCCACCAAATAACTCACTTCAGGAGTGGAAGCAAGTCTTCCTCAATTCCGAGGGACTGCATATGATGATGATGATGATGCTATAACGTATCAAGTCTCACTTTCACTGAATAAAATATAATTATTATCACCATTACGGGTCAAGTCGAATCTTTCGGAATTTAGGAATAAAAGGGTTAATTGGCACGGACCCAGAAACTCAACATAGAAACATAGAAACATAGAAAATAGGTGCAGTAGCAGGCCATTCGCCCCTTCGAGCCTGCACTGCTATTCAATACAATCATGACTGATTCTCTATCTCAACACCATATTCCTGCTTTTTCCCCATACCCCTTTTCTGTCTAGAAATCTATCTATCTCCTTCTTAAATATATTCAGCATTCTGTGGTAGAGAATTCCACAGGTTCACCACCCTCTGAGTGAAAACATTTCTCCTCATCTCGGTCCTAAATTTCCAACCCCATATCCTGTGACTGTGACCCCTTGTTCTAGACTTCCCAGCCAGGCGAAACATCTTTCCCGCATACGACACTGTGCATTAGAGAGCTTTAAATTAGAGGGAATGCTCTGTGTTGACAGTTAAATATTGTGCTTCAGGACCATTATCATAAGATAATTCTTGTTAACTTTTTCTACCCCAAAGCATGGCCACAAATCAGGTCACTTCAACTTAATATTGTCCCTCTATTTGTGACTTCAATTTCCATTACTTACTTCATTGGTGAAGTACCTTGTGATGTTTCTTTACATTAATGATACTTATCCTAACATCTCTCCTCACTCTCTGTGCCAATTTTAAATTGATGATACCTTGTTGCCAATGTTCTCCCTCATTTTGTTTGGGTACGCGGCTCCATGCACGAAAGTTAACATTGAAAAAGCCGGCCCTGGGCTGCGCAGGACCGGCATATTGCTGCACAGCCATGACTCCTCAACCAGAGGAAATAGTCTTTCACTATTCATGCCATTGAGACCAGTGGTGATCAGTGCGGTGAGGAGGGCCTTAGCGTTGGGGTAGCAGTGGTGATCAGTGGGGAGTGGTAGTGATGGTGATCAGAGAGGGTAGCGGAGACAATCGGAGGGGATAGCGGTGGTGATCGGAGGGGATAGCGGTGGAGATCAGAGAGGATAGTGGTGGTGATCGGAGAGGATAGCGGTGGAGATCAGAGAGGATAGTGGTGGTGATCGGAGAGGATAGCGGTGGAGATCAGAGGGGATAGTGATGGTGATCGGAGAGGATAGCGGTGGAGATCAGAGGGGATAGTGGTGGTGATCGGAGAGGATAGCGGTGGAGATCAGAGGGGATAGTGGTGGTGATCGGAGGGGATAGTGGTGGTGATCGGAGGGGATAGCGGTGGTGATCGGAGGGGATAGCGGTGGAGATCAGAGGGGATAGTGGTGGTGATCGGAGAGGATAGCGGTGGAGATCAGAGGGGATAGTGGTGGTGATCGGAGGGGATAGCGGTGGAGATCAGAGGGGATAGTGGTGGTGATCGGAGGGGATAGCGGTGGAGATCAGAGGGGATAGTGGTGGTGATCGGAGGGATAGCGGATACGATCGGAGAGGGTAATGGTGATGATCAAAGAGGGTAGTGGAGCTGATCGGATGAGATAGTGGTGGTGATCGGAGGGGGTGGCGGAGATGATTGGAGGGGGTAATGGAGATGATCAGAGGGGGTAGCGGAGACGATTGGAGGAAGTAGTGGTGGTGATCGGAGAGGGTCATGGTGGTGATCGGCGGTAACTGGCTCCGACTGCCTCAGGGTAAACCAATTTTGTGATGGAGGTCGCAAACAAACATTAGGCCCCTTATTTACAGAAAGTCCTCGCACCTGTTTCAGCCCTGCGCACTGCAAGCTGAATATTTAGGTCTTTACCAATATGGTGGGCAGTGCACTACCGGCTTGTAATGAGCATGCGTGGCTGAATTTCTACGCCCAACTGTTGAAATCCCTAAGTCTCTCTGTAGTTCAACACTTCTACATTTGCCATCGAGTTCACACTGAAATTTAATGTTTTTCGTCTTAAATTGCATTACTTCCCATTTCTCTGCATCTGTCTCTACTCTCCTTAAGGTTAAAAATCATAGAATCATAGAAAAAGTACGGCACAGAAGGAAGCTATTCAGCCCATCGTGTCCATGCCGGTCAAAAAAGACCTATCCAGCCTAATCTCACTTTCCAGCTCTTGGTCCGTAGCCCTGTTGGTTATGGCTCTTTATGTGCACATCCAAGTAATTTTTAAATGTGATGAGGGTTTCTGACTCTATCACCCTTTCAGGCAGTGAGTTCCAGACTCACACCACCCACTGCATGAAGAAATGTTTCCTCATCTCCCTTCTAATCCTTCTACCAACTACTTTAAATCTATGTCCTATGGTTATTGACCCCTCTGCTAAGGGAAATAGATCCTTCCTATCCATTCTATCTAGGTCCCTCATAATTTTATACACCTCAATTAAATCTCCCCTCAGTCTCCTCTGTTCCAAAGAAAACAACCCCAGCCTTTCCAATCTTTACTCATTGCTAAAATTTGCCAATCCTGGCAACATCCTCGTAAATCTCCTTTGTACCCTTTTTAGTGCAATCACATCTTTCCTGTAATGTGCTGACCAGAACTGTACACAGTACTCAAGCTGTGGCCTAATTAGTGTTGTATACAGTTCTAGCATAACTATCCTGCTCTTATATTTTATGCCTCGGCTAATAAAGGAAAGCATTCCGTATGCCTTTTTAACTACTTTATCGATCTGTCCTGCTACCTTTAAGGATCTGTGGACATACACTACAAGGTCCCTCTGTTCCTCCACAGCTCTCAGTATCCTCCCATTTATTCCCTTGTCTTTTACCTCTGCAAATGCATTATCTCACACTTCTCCGAATTGAATTCCATGTTCCACTTTTCTACCCAACTGATTAGTCCATCGATATCTTTCTGCAGTCTAAAGCTTTCCTCCTCACTATCAACCACATGGTCAATTATTCTATCATCTGCAAACTTCTTCATCATGCCCCCTACATTTAAGTCTAAATCATTAATATACATGATAAAAAGCAAGGGACTGTGTAGTGAGCCCTGTGGAATCCCACTGGAAACAGCCTTCCAGTTGCAAAAATACCCGTCAACCATTACCCTTTGCTTTCTGCCACTGAGCAATTTTGGATTCAATTAGCCACTCTCCCTTGGATCCCATGGGCTTTTACTTTTTTGATCAGCCTGCCATGTGGGACCTTGTCAAAAGTATTGCTAAAATCCACATAGACTACATCAAATGCCTCATCGACCTTCTTTGTTACCTCCTCAAAAAATGATATCAAGTTAGTCAGACACGACCTTCCCTTAACAAATCCATGCTGACCATCCTTGATTAATCTGTGTCTTTCTAAATGAAGGTTTATACTTTCCCTCAGAATTAATTCCAATAATTTGCCTACCACTAAGGTTAAACTAACTGGCCTGTAATTACTTGATTTATCCCTTCCTCCCTTTTTAAACAATGGTACAACATTAGCAGTTCTCCAATCCTCTGGCACCACTCCTGTAGCCAGGAAGGATTGAAAAATGATGGTTAGAGCCTCCGCAATTTCCGCCCTTGCTTCTTTTAATAGCCGAGGATATATTTCATCTGGTCCTGGCGATTTATCCACTTTCAAGATGCTAAACCTCTTAATACTTCCTCTCTTACTATGTTTATCCCATTCAATATTTCACTCTCTTCCACTTTAACTTCAATGTCAGCATTGTCCCCCTCTTTTGTGAAGACAGCCACAAAGTATTCATTAAGTACCTTACCCCCATTCTCGCCTCCACACATAGGTCACCATTTTGGTCCCTAATAGGCCCTACTCTTTCCTTAGTTATCCTCTTACTCTTTATGTAATGATAAAACATCTTTGGATTTTCTTTGATTCTACTTGCCAGTACTTGTTCATGCCCTCTTTTTGCTTTCCTAATTACCTTTGTTATTGCACCCCTACACTTCCTATAGTGTAATAAAAAGGCAAGCCTGAAAGCTCTGTGCCTCAATGTGATGAGTATTCGGAACCCAGGAGAGGGCTCTGAGCTAGTTAGAGTGGGTGAGAGCTCAGATGAACAAGACCCAAGAAAGAATGCAAAAGGCAGGAGGCAACAGAGCAGAGTAGCACTGGGGTAAGGGTAAACCACAAGGTGATAGGAAGGGACAATATGTATGAATATAAGGGGGCTGCAGGAGGGGTCAAAACTAAAAATCATGGTTTAAAAACTAGTATTAAAACACTCTACCAAAACGCACGCAGCATTCGAAATAAAGTAAATGAGTTGACGGCACAAATCATTACAAATGGGTATGATTTGGTGGCCATTACAGAAACGTGGTTGCAGGGTGGCCAAGACTGGGAATTAAACATACAGGGGTATCTGACAATTCGGAAGGATAGACAAGAAGAGAAAGGAGGTGGGGTAGCTCTGTTAATAAAGGATGATATCAGGGCAGTTGTGAGAGATGATATTGGCTCTAATGAACAAAATGTTGAATCATTGTGGGTGGAGATTAGAGATAGTAAGGGGAAAAAGTCACTGGTGGGCGTAGTTTATAGGCCCCGAGATAATAACTTCACAGTGGGGCGGACAATAATCAAGGGAATAATGGAGGCATGTGAAAAAGGAACGGCAGTAGTTATAGGGGATTTTAACCTACATATCGATTGGTTAAATCAAATCGCACGGGGTAGCCTGGAGGAGGAATTCATAGAATGCATACGGGATTGTTTCTTAGAACAGTATGTTACAGAACCTACAAGGGAGCAAGCTATCTTAGACCTGGTCCTGTGTAATGAGACAGGAAAAATAAACGATCTCCGAGTAAAAGATCCTCTCGGAATGAGTGATCACAGTATGGTTGAATTTGTAATACTGATTGAGGGTGAGGAAGTAGTGTTTCAAATGAGCGTACTATGCTTAAACAAAGGGGACTACAGTGGAATGAGGGCAGAGTTGGATAAAGTAGACTGGGAACACAGACTAAACGGTGGCACAATTGAGGAACAGTGGAGGACTTTTAAGGAGCTCTTTCATAGTGCTCAACAAAAATATATTCCAGTGAAAAAGAAGGGCGGTAAGAGAAGGGATAACCAGCCATGGATAACCAAGGAAATAAAGGAGAGTATCAAATTAAAAACCAATGCGTATAAGGTGGCCAAGGTTAGTGGGAAACTGGAAGATTGGAAAAATTTTAAAGAACAGCAAAGAATGACTAAGAAAGCAATAAAGAAAGGAAAGATAGATTTCGAAAGTAAACTTGCGAAAAACATAAAAACAGATAGTAAAAGCTTTTCCTGAAAAATAAAACGGAAGAGAGTGACTAAAGTAAATGTTGGTCCCTTAGAAGATGAGAAGGGGGATTTAATAATGGGAAATGTGGAAATGGCTGAGACCTTAAACAATTATTTTGCTTCGGTCTTCACAGTGGAAGACACAAAAACCATGACAAAAATTGCTGGTCACGGGAATGTGGGAAGGGAGGACCTTGAGACAATCACTATCACTAGGGGGTAGTGCTGGATAGGCTAATGGGACTCAAGGTAGACAAGTCCCCTGGTCCTGATGAAATGCATCCCAGGGTATTAAAAGAGATGGCGGAAGTTATAGCAGATGCATTCGTTATAATCTACCAAAATTCTCTGGACTCTGGGGAGGTACCAGCGGATTGGAAAGCAGCTAATGTAACGCCTCTGTTTAAAAAAGGGGGCAGACAAAAGGCAGGTAACTATGGGCCAGTTAGTTTAACATCTGTAGTGGGGAAAATGCTTGAAGCTATCATTAAGGAAGAAATAGTGGGACATCTAGATAGGAATAATGCAATCAAGCAGACGCAACATGGATTCATGAAGGCGAAATCGTGTTTAACTAATTTACTGGAATTCTGTGAGGATATAACGAGCATGGTGGATAGAGGTGTACCGATGGATGTTTTGTATTTAGATTTCCAAAAGACATTCGATAAGGTGCCATACAAAAGGTTACTGCAGAAGATAAAGGTACGCGGAGTCAGAGGAAATGTATTAGCATGGATCGAGAATTGGCTGGCTAACAGAAAGCAGAGAGTCAGGATAAATGGGTCCTTTTCGGGTTGGAAATCGGTGGTTAGTGGTGTGCCACAGGGATCGGTGCTGGGACCACAACTGTTTACAATATACATAGATGACCTGGAAGAGGGGACAGAGTGCAGTGTAACAAAATTTGCAGATGACACAAAGATTAGTGGGAAAGCGGGTTGTGTAGAGGACACAGAGAGGCTGCAAAGAGATTTAGATAGGTTAAGCGAATGGGCAAAGGTTTGGCAGGTGGAATACAATGTCGGAAAATGTGAGGTCATCTACCTTGGAAAAAAAAACAGTAAATGGGAATATTATTTGAATGGGGAGAAATTACAACATGCTGCAGTGCAGAGGGACCTGGGGCTCCTTGTGCATGAATCCCAAAAAGTTAGTTTGCAGGTGCAGCAGGTAATCAGGAAGGCGAATGGAATGTTGGCCTTCATTGCGAGAGGGATGGAATACAAAAGCAGGGAGGTCCTGCTGCAACTGTACAGGGTATTGGTGAGGCCGCACCTGGAGTACTGCATGCAGTTTTGGTCACCTTATTTAAGGAAGGATATACTAGCTTTGGAGGGGGTACAGAGACGATTCACTTGGCTGATTCCGGAGTTGAGGGGGTTACCTTATGATGATAGATTGAGTAGACTAGGTCTTTACTCGTTGGAGTTCAGAAGGATGAGGGGTGATCTTATAGAAACATTTAAAATCATGAAAGGGATAGATAAGATAGAGGCAGAGAGGTTGTTTCCACTGGTCGGGGAGACTAGAACTAGGGGGCACAGCCTCAAAATACGGGGGAGCCAATTTAAAACCGAGTTGAGAAGGAATTTCTTCTCCCAGAGGGTTGGGAATCTGTGGAATTCTCTGCCCAAGGAAGCAGTTGAGGCTAGCTCATTGAATGTATTCAAATCACAGATAGATAGATTTTTAACCAATAAGGGAATTAAGGGTTCTGGGGAGCGGGTGAGTAAGTGGAGCTGAGTCCACGGCCAGTTCAGCCATGACCTACTCCTGTTCCTAATTCTTATGTTCTAATGTTCTTATGTTATGTTCTAGGCTTTCTGCAGTATTGAGATCTTGATGTCTGATATATGCTTTGCTTTTTGCCTTATCTTACCCTGTATGCACGTTATCATCCAAGCGGCTCTAAATTTGGCAGTTCTACCCTTTTTTTGTGGAAACATGTTGTACATGAACCCCTTGTATCTCCCTCTTGAATGCCTCCCACTGCTATGACACTAATTTGATGACGATTTGACAAAGATCAGGCCCTCAAGTCTAGCACCAAACTCATGGTCCACAGGGCTGTAGTGATACCCGCCCTCCTGTATGACTCAGAGACGTGGACCATATACTGTCGCTGGAGAAATACCACCAATGATGTCTCCGCAAGATCCTGCAAATCCCCTGGGAGGACAGAGGCACCAACATTAGCGTTCTCCATCAGGCCAACATCCCAAGCATCAAAGCACTGACCACACTCGACCAGCTCCGTTGGGCGGGCCACATTGTTCGCATGCCTGACACAAGACTCCCAAAGCAAGCGCTCTACTCGGAACTCCTACACTGCAAGCAAGTCCCAGCTGGGCAGAGGAAATGTTTCAAGGACACCCTCAAAGCCTCCTTGATAAAATGCAACATCCCCATCGACACCTGGGAGTCCTTAGCCAAAGATCGTTCTAAGTGGAAGAAGTGCATCCGGGAGGGCACTGAACACCTCGAGTCTCGATGCCGAGGGCATGCAAAAAACAAGCGCATATAGCAGAAGGAGCATTCGGCAAACCAGTCCCACCCACCCTTTCCTTCAACCACTGATTGTCCCACCTGTGATAGAGACTGTAATTCCCGTATTGGACTGTTCAGTTACCTAAGAACTCACTTTTAGAGTCTTCCTCGATTTTGAGGGACTGCCTATGATGATGATGTTTACCTTCAAATAGCTGTTTCCAGTCCACTTTTGCTAAATCACTTCTCAACCTAGTAAAATTGGCCTTCCCCCAATTTAGAACCTTAACTCCAGTTTTATCTTTGTTCTTATTCATAAATATGCTAGAACTAACTGAATTATGATCACTACCATGAAAATGGTCTCCCACTGATACTCTTTTCACCTGTCCAGCTTCATTCCCTAAAATTAAACCCAGACCTGCACTCCCCTCTTGTTGGGCTTGCAACGTATTGGCTAAAAATGTTCTCCTGAATGCAATTTAGGAATTCTATGCCCTCTATACCTTTTACATGGATAGTATCCCAGTTAATATTATGGTAATTGAAATCCCCTACTATTACTGTTCTATTGTTTTTGCAATTGTCAGAAATTTGTCTACAAGTTTGTCCTTCTATCTCCCTCTGACTGTTTAGAGGTCTATAATACACTCCTCGCAGTGTGACTGCCGCTTTTTTGTCATTTAGTTCAACCCATATAGCCTCATTAGATGATCCTTATAACATATCATCCCGTCTCACAGCTGTAATTGTTCCTTTAACCAATATTGCTGCCTCCCCCCATCTTTTTTAACCCCCTCTCTATCTCGTCTGAAAACCCCGTAACCAGGAATATTGAGCTGCCATTCCTGCCCATCCTTCAGCCATGTCTCAGTAATAGCTAGAATATCATACACCCACATGACTATCTGTGCCCTCAGCTCATCAGTCTTATTCCCTAGACTCCTTGCGTTGAAGTATATACCATTTAGCATTGCTAAACTACTTTGTTGTCTATTTTGTAGCCTTTGTTTCCTCTGCCTTCCAAACTTGCTTACTAATATTCTGAATCTACACTCGGGTTCCATCCCCCTGAAGCTTCTTTGGGCACTGGAGCCAGGTTGTGGGGGTGACACCGCTGGCAGTGATGTCCTCGGTGATCTGGTCCCACATCCTTCTTTCTGGAGGGCTTCCTGGCCCCTGTGGGTAGAGGACCTCTCTTACAGTGTTGACCTCCTGCACAAAGCTGGAGTGCTGCATGAAAGACCCTGGGTGCCCCTTCCCTGGTTTGCTGAGCCGTTTGTGTTAGTGATGAAGCACTTTTAGCATTTTAGTCGGTGCGGAATGCAATTCAGCTTTAAGAGCTGAAGGGGTAAAAATTGCCCTCCATCCGAAATGGGGTACACCTATTGTTTTTTAACATATTTTTCTCACCCTGGACTATGGGGCAGAGATACCGGTGAAATTCAGCACTTTGGGTTTTTTTTCTTTGTGGTGCGATGTTCCGGTCAGGTGAGGGTGAAAGTTCCCTTGCAGTGGGTCTGCCACTCGGATCAGTCAACAGCGCCGCGCTGATGACGTCAGCATGACATGGACGTGCCGTGTTGCTCTGACACATCACAACATCTCTCCCCTTCAGTTAAAAGGGAGGGCCGCTGCAAACTCTGCAGCCACTTCAGTGGTGCCCACTGGGCCACCAGACAGGGTTTCAGCTGGGCTAGCGGTCTGGCATCCAAGTGCGGATGCCAGACTGCCTGTTGGCGGCCCGGCCGAATCCAGGGGCATAATTGTCAGGCCGACCTGGCAGTTGGCCGACAAAAAAAATAACATGGCAGCTGCGGCAGTGCGTCCTCCCATTTACGGGCGGTCGTGCCTCCATTTCACCAAGTGCACCGACAGCAAAAGCTGTTGGGGGCATCGGCCAGTGCTCCGGCGGGGCAATTTCGGGTAAGGGGCAATTTTGCAAGGGCAATTTCGCGAGGTGATTCCCGTAAGGGACCAGTGCATGCACTCCGTGGCGTGAAAATGAGCGGAGCGGTCTCGTACACCACTCCGCTCCTGAGGAAGGGCAATTTCTAAAATGCCAGCCCCTCCACGGAGAGTCAGCGGCCATTTCGCGCCATCCTGTGGCTGCCGCCTTCCAGCGGTCAGAGGCCTTTTCGAAAGAGGTAGTTTTGGCCCCAAAGACTTCCATTTGGGAATTCTTTTTAATGTTTTTTTTCAGAAGGCAGTTGAGCTGTAAGCCAAAAACTACCATTTTTTACATGATTTTTAATTTTTTTCATTTCAGAAGGCAGTTTCCCTTTAAGGGACTGAACTGCTTTCTGAAATGACTGCCTTGCTTTAAGAGAAGGCTGTTCTTGCTGCAATGACTCTACGGCCATGCTACATTGGGGCCTCATGCTGGGATGAACACCACCAGAACGGCCTTGCACAGTAAGTTTAGTGCTGGGCTAATGTTAATTAAACACCAGCCTCAGTTAAGCGGTCCTGACAGCGCCATCAATTTCAACAGCCATTAACACTGGCCTGTGGTGGCACCGGCAGGTTTTTAGCGATATTGAATTTCTAGGCCAAAGTCTCTAACCGACAGAGAACAAAAGACTGGCTGTGCACTTTCAGTAATTTTTGCAATTTTCCACCATTCCTGGTTTTCTTTTTATCATTAGAACTCCTCGACCATTTCACTAGTGTGATACCATTACTAAATATCAATGGTTTCTGAAAAATTTCCATTATATATAAAGTATTTTTAATGAACATTTTATAAAGAAAAACACAACATGCCACATAGTTGTTGTTTTATTGCCAACAGTCATACAGTTTTTTTTAATAATCAACAAATACAAATGTAAACATAGTTTATGAAAAAATGTTGCAATTCATTTATATTCAAAACAGCAGCCTCTGAGATACGCACTACTATCTGATCAAAAGGCACATTTTTCGTAGCACAGCTAGAAATTCAATGTTGCCTGACTGAACTTGTGAAATGAATTCTCTTATCTTCAGCAACTGTTTTGTATGTTTTAAAATTGTTGCATTAACCTTTACCCCACTGAGTAAAGATGAACTATGCAGTTAGCACAACACGAGCATTTTAAGAATTAAATATGAAGACAACAGTATGTTTTGCCAGATACTGTGCATTAATTTCACGTTTGTGCTAAGCTTTGATGGTAGTTTTTCATGAAATTAGTAAAAATTAGTCAATGATTTCTTGACTTCTACTAGACTTGTCAAAGTGACAGTGATTGGTAGCCATGGATTTGGTACAGTAATATCATGAGGAAAGCCATCCCAACCAACAAGAATTGCTAGTTTAAGCACTTTTTTCTGAAATTTTAAGCCTTCCAATTGATTTAAATAAACAACTAATCTATTGCAGGCTTTGTGCGTATTTTATGTAAGTTTTTAATAAGCTAGTATGACTTGCTGCTAAGCAAATATCTTGAAAATTGTTTGGCATGTTTATTACATCAAAATGCTCTGTTACCTACAATTTGCAATCATGAGAAAAATTGTAACATAGCTATTCATTCAGTTCACGGAACAAAATAATTATACAAATTCAAGAATTGTTTTTAAATAACTTATTTATACTGTGGTAGATTCTGGTTGGTTTAAGTCTCTGAGTAAAAAGCAAGTTTTCTGCATCCAACCACACAATATGCCAGATAAACTGCCTTATCAATAAAATGCTTAATATGGAATATTTTTTTATCAGCTGTATTTAAAATGTACATTGTGTTGATTTCATACCAATATCAGTTATATGTCTGTGTGCAAAAGCACGTAGTACTCAAAAGAGTTAAAATGGTCTGCAAGTAAATGAAAAACATTCAAAGTGAAAATCCATGTAACAACCACTTATCAATGGCAGATACTCTGTCATTATGGTTCTCATGTCTTCTTAATTATTCGGATAAAAACAGCACAGTCATAAAACACGTTCACGTAAACACATTGTAAGTAGGATTTCATTTACAATCTGCAAAGACAAAATAAACTACACCATCAATTTCAGTTTTATCACCAAATACCTATTTGAAGATTTTGACTTTTCTTTTCTAAAAGACTGTAGTTCCTTAAAATAGTAACTGCAATTAAAGTCATTTCTGTTAAACATCTTCCTTTAAACATTTTAAATATTGTGCTTCTTTAGTAAAATGTTCCATGTGAAGACATCAAGAAAAAAATCCTAAAATATAATTTTTGCACCATGTGTGCTAGATATCAGCATTTCATCTATACAATAGTAAATGATTCAATATCTCTTAGAAATATATTGATTCAAGTTGAAACACAGGGCATAAAACATCTTCACAACACCTTTTTTTCCAACCCAACCTTTTACATAAGTATTTAAGTAAAACCCCCACTTCCTTTGAACCAGACAACATCAATTCACATAAATCAGACTGTTATCCCAAGACCCAGAGACCTCCTCTCCCTGTTTCCACTAAATAATAGACCATGGAATAAGAATTTCCACCAGGTTATTAAAATCACATGACTGGCTCTGGAAATCATTGCTTTCTCTCAACGGATTGCTTCAGGCACAGTTCGCTCCCAGCTGAGACTATAGGCAAATTGTTGTCACGGTGATGGCAGATAAGATGGCTAATGCTTTCAAATATATGATCTTTAGTTCGAACCTTTAAAAACAAACAAATGAAGAATATGAAAAGTTTAGTGTCAGAAAGTACCATACAGGCATTTTGATATTTTCCACACAGGACTAGGGTGCTTTTTAAGTGAATTGGAATGTTTTTAGAATTTTTTGTTTTTAATTCTGTTTAAACATTTTGGGCAAATCAAAATTTTAGTTATATGATTTGTACAAGCATTCAACCTGGATAATCCAGTTCACAGAACAAGCATACTAGTTTAATTGCAGCTTTCTTTTGTATTTTAGAGCAGCTACAATGAAGTTTGCTAGAACAATACAGTTTTAAAATTGCAGTAAGGGCAAATTTTGTGTTTATTGAGACACGAAAGATTGTAGGGAATAGAATATGCTTCCACTTCTTATCTCTATTGTCAGCATCAGCTACCTCCAGGCCAGGAATAGCACAGTCACATTCAGAACAGCACTCCTGTTATACTGTCCCAACAAAGTGCCTTAGTTCCAATCTCAGAAGACTATGGCCCCTATTTTCTTGGTGGAATTTTGTCGCCCGCACATGCTAACGTACGATTTATTTTGTGTATGTTTCCGTCAGAAAAAAAAATTGGGACTTTTGCCAAAGAAATATTTGAATTTGGTGCAGTGCTCTCCGAAGTTAGTCTGGAGGGCAGAGCTTCAAGTCTGCGCTAAAAACTCTCTGAGCATGCACAAAATGCTGAAAGTGCCAGGGCAACCAGAGACGCTGAAGCAAGCTGAAGACCGCTCCTCCAAAAGGACTACTACACCACCGCTGCCCAAAGGGCCACAAAGGATCTCTCCCCACTGGCTGGACCCACTGCCACCGCTCCCCCACCGGCTGGACCCACTGCCACTGCTCCCCCCCGGCTGGACCCACTGCCACCGCTCCCCCCCCGGCTAGACCCACTGCCACCGCTCCCCCCCCGGCTGGACCCACTGCCACCGCTCCCCCCCCCGGCTGGACCCACTGCCACCGCTCCCCCACCGGCTGGACCCATTGCCAACGCTCCCCCTCCGGCTGGACCCACTGCCACCGCTCCCCCCCCGGCTGGACCCACTGCCACCGCTCCCCCCCCGGCTGGACCCACTGCCACCGCTCCCCCCCCCCAGCTGGACCCACTGCCACCGCTCCCCCCCCAGCTGGACCCACTGCCACCGCCTTCCCCCCCCTCGGCTGGATCTGCGGCCACCACTCTCCCCCCCCCCCCCCCGGCTGGACCTGCGGCCACCACTCCCCCCCCAGCTGGACCCACTGCCACCGCTCCCCACCCCCGGCTGGACCTGCAGCCACCGCTCCGCCCCTGGCTCGATCCACCGCCACCGCTCCCCCCCCCCCCCCGGCTCGATCCACCGCCATCGCTACCCCCCCCGGCTCGATCCACTGCCATCGCTCCCCGCCGCTGGACCCACTGCAGTCCCGGGCCGAATGGCCCTCCCGCTCCCAAACTTCAACTTGCAGGGGGAATGTGGTGTGGGGGGGCACATTCAGCCCGGGACTGCAGCAGGTCCGGGGGGGGGAAAGTCCTATGGCCCAGGATTGCAGCAGGGGGTGGGAAGGGGGAGGTGGGAAGGGCAGTGGGCAGTCCCTTCAGTCCGGAAATCTTTTTCCCTTGCTCCAAAAAGAGTCCCCTGTGAAAAAAAAAGTATTTTATTTTGTATTCTTATTGTCTCGCTCCTGTCCTCTTGTGTACCGCACCGATTCCTTAACTTAAGAGATGGGTTTTTTTGCGTTGCTTTTGGCCAGTGTGCGCCATGCTGAAAAAAATCTGGAACGTCCAAAATCGATTAAAGAGCCAAAAACGGCGTGGAAATCAGTTTTCAACCGGGCCCGCGCCAAAAGATCTTGCGTACAAAAAACCAGCGCTGACAATCATGACTGCTCCAAAAAAATCAGCAGATGCCAAAAAAAGACACCCAATGGTGGCAAAAATAGAGCCCTGTCTCCTCTTACACTAGTGTGATAGTTCAATTCCCCATATGAACCATCCCTTCTGACCTTTTTGAGGGAACACAAAAACATGGATAATTCTACTACCTTGAACAGAGGCCCAACCAGTCCCCATCCACCACCAGCCTCCTTCCCCTGGCTGAACTTGTTTTCACATTGAATAATTTCTCCTTTGATTCCACTCATGTCCTCCAAATTAAAGTTGTTGTTATATAGCGCCTTTCACGACCACAGGACGTCGCATGGATCCTAGCAATGCTTGCCTTTTCATGGAATATGTGGAACATTCTTTGTTCCAGTCCTGCAAATGCATGGCAGATGAAGTATAATGTGGATAAATGTGAAGTTATCCACTTTGGTGGTAAAAACAGAGAGACAGACTATTATCTGAATGGTGACAGATTAGGAAAAGGGGAGGTGCAACGAGACCTGGGTGTCATGGTACATCAGTCATTGAAGGTTGGCATGCAGGTGCAGCAGGCGGTTAAGAAAGCAAATGGCATGTTGGCCTTCATAGCGAGGGGATTTGAGTACAGGGGCAGGGAGGTGTTGCTACAGTTGTACAGGGCCTTGGTGAGGCCACACCTGGAGTATTGTGTACAGTTTTGGTCTCCTAACTTGAGGAAGGACATTCTTGCTATTGAGGGAGTGCAGCGAAGGTTCACCAGACTGATTCCCGGGATGGCAGGACTGACCTATCAAGAAAGACTGGATCAGCTGGGCTTGTTTCACTGGAGTTCAGAAGAATGAGAGGGGACCTCATAGAAACATTTAAAATTCTGATGGGTTTAGACAGGTTAGATGCAGGAAGAATGTTCCCAATGTTGGGGAAGTCCAGAACCAGGGGTCACAGTATAAGGATAAGGGGTAAGCCATTTAGGACCGAGATGAGGAGAAGCTTCTTCACCCAGAGAGTGGTGAACCTGTGGAATTCTCTACCACAGAAAGTTGTTGAGGCCAATTCACTAAATATATTCAAAAAGGAGTTAGATGAAGTCCTTACTACTAGGGGGATCAAGGGGTATGGCGAGAAAGCAGGAATGGGGTACTGAAGTTGCATGTTCAGCCATGAACTCATTGAATGGCGGTGCAGGCTAGAAGGGCCGAATGGCCTACTCCTGCACCTATTTTCTATGTTTCTATGTTTCTATGTCCTACTCAGGTCCCCTCCCTCACCTCTTTTTCCAGTGCACTGATGACTGTATCGGTGCCGTTTTCTACTCCTGCCTGAATGGAAGAGGGCGAGAGCAGGAAACAGCCCAGAATGAGAAAATTTCATTTACTTTGCTTCCAATTTCCACCCTTCCCTCACCTTCACATGGTCTTTCTCCGACTCTGCCCTTCACTTCCTTGACCTCTCTGTCCCCATTTCTGGGGATAGGCTATCAACCATGGACTCCCACAACTACCTGGATTACACTTCCTCCCATCCCGCTTCCTGTAAGGACTCTATTCCATTCTCCCAGTTTCTCTGTCTCCGACGTATGTGTTCTGACAATGTCACCTTCCACACTAGTGTTTCCGATATGTCTTCCTTTTTCCTCAACCAAGGATTCCCCTCTACAGTGGTTGACATGGCCCTCGACCGTATCCGTTCTATTTCCCATACTTCTAATACTTATGCACTTATTCCTTCCTCTCCCTCCCAGAACCATGATAGGGTTCCCCTTGTCCTCACCTTTCACTCCGCCAGCCTCCACATTCAACGGATCATCCTCTGCCACTTCCACTGTTGTGTCCTTACACACTACTAAAAAATCCACACGAGACACATTCTGCAGAAAAAGTCACTCTGTGACCTAACCTTTAATCAAACCTGTGACCAAAAAGTGCTGAAGGTGGGTTGAGCTTCCCCTTTTATACCTGAAAGACCAGGCTAGGAGTGTCTCCCACAAGTTCACCCACTGTGGTCAAGGTGTGCATTTCTTAGGTGTATATAGTATGCAGTGTTGTTACATGAAGGTTACAGTTACATGAAGGTTACATACATGACATCACCTCCGCCCCCACGTCTTCTGGGGTCAAAGGTTAATTCTTTCGAGCGGTCGATGCTCTCTTGTGGAGCGCCGCAGTTGGGGCTCTGGTTGTTGAGCCTTGGCATGCGTCTCTGTCCTCTGTGGTGATTCCAGCTCATCCGGGCTGGCCGCAGGGACTGTGCAAGCTGCTGAAAGTTCTTATTGCTCATTCACTGGCGGTGGTGTGGGCAGCATCTCATGATCTTCCTCAGGTTCCTCAGTGTCCATGCTGAACCTTTTTTTTACTTGGTCCAGGTGCTTGCGGCATATCTGTCCATTGTTAAGTCTAACCACTATGACCCTATTCCCTTCTTTGCCAATTATAGTACCCTCAAGCCACTTGGGCCCCAAAGCGTGATTAAGAACAAATACAGGATCATCGATTTCTATACATCTCCCTTTCGAGTTACGGTCATGGTACTCATTTTGGGACTGGCGGTTGCCCTCAACAATGTCTGACGGGACTGGATGAATGAGGGACAGCCGAGTTTTAAGTGTACGTTTCATGAGTAGTTCTGCAGGCGGGACTCCCATGAGCGAATGCGGTCAGGACCTATAGGCCAGCAGGAGGCGCGATAGGTGGCATTGAAGGGAGGGTCCTTGAATCTGGAGCATGCCTTGTTTTATGATTTGGGCCGCACGTTCCACCTGGCCATTGGAGGCCGGCTTGAACGGTGCTGGCCTGACATGTTTGATGCCATTACCCGACATGAACTCCCGGAATTCATAGCTAGTGAAACATGGGCCGTTGTCGCTAACCAGGATGTCCGGCAAGCCGTGGGTCGCAAAGACCGCACGCAGACTCTCCACAGTGGTGGATGTCGTGCACGAATTCAATATGAAGCACTCGATCCATTTCGAGTACGCATCAACAACAATGAGGAACATTTTTCCCATGAACGGGCCCGCGTAGTCTACGTGAATATGTGACCATGGCCTGGTGGGCCACGGCCACGGGCTGAGTGGGGCCTCCCTGGGGGCATTGCCCAGCTGGGCACACGTCGTGCACCTACGAACTCAATGTTCCAGGTCTGAGTCAATTCCCGGCCACCATACATGTGACCGGGCAATGGCCTTCATTAGCATGATGCCTGGGTGCTCGCTATGGAGTTCCCTGATGAATGCTTCCCTTCATTCTTGGGCATGACTACCCGGCTACCCCATAGAAGGCAGTCGGCTTGGATGGAATGCTCATCCATCCGTCTGTGGAATGGTCTGACCTCCTCAGGGCATGCTCCATGTGCGAGCGCCCAATCCCCAGTCGGGACACATTTCTTAATCAAGGATAGGAGGGGATCTCTGTTGGTCCAGATTTTGATCTGGTGGGCTGTGATGGGGGAGCCTGCGCTGTCAAAAGCATCGACAGCCATGACCATCTCAGCGCTTTGGTCTGCTGCCCCCTCAGTGGTGGCCAGTGGAAGCCAGCTGAGCGCGTCAGCGCAATTTTTGGTGCCTGGCTGGTGCCGTATGGTGCAGTCATACGCAGCCAGCGTGAGAGCCCATCGCTGTATGTAAGCTGGCGCATTGGTATTGACAGCTTTGCTGTCTGACAACAGGGATGTTAACGGCTTGTGTTCCGTTTCTAACTCGTACCTTCTGCCAAAAAGGTACTGGTGCATCTTTTTCACCCCATAGACACATTCGAGTGCTTCCTTTTCAACCATCCCATATCCCCTTTCTGCTTGGGAGAGCGACCTGGAGGCATAAGCCACAGGTTGGAGTTGGCCCTCATCATTATTCTGCTGCAACATGCACCCAACCCCATAGGATGATGCATCACATGTCAAAACCAATTTCTTACAGGGGTTGTACAGGGTCAATAGCTTATTAGAACAAAGCAGGTTCCGCGCCCGATTGAAAGCCCGTTCCTGACATTACCCCCAAAACCAATCGCAACCCTTACGCAGGAGTACGTGTAGTGGCTCCAACAATGTGCTTAAGTTTGGCAGAAAGTTCCCGAAATAGTTCAAGAGTCCCAGAAATGAACGCAACTCCGATGTGTTGCCGGGCCTGTGCGCACGACGAATCGCCTCTGTTTTGGATTTGATAGGCCGGATCCCATCTGCAGCAACCCTCCTGCTCAAATACTCGACCTCTGGGGCCAAAAACACACACTTGGACTTCTTTAGTCGCAGGCCTACCCGGTCCAGTCGGTGTAGCACCTCCTCCAGGTTGTGCAGCTGTTCCTCGGTGTTCCGTGATAAGTATGTCGTCCTGAAATACGATTGTTCCAGGGATGGATTTGAGCAGGCTTTCCATGTTCCTTTGAAAGATAGCGGTTGCTGAAAGAATGCCAAACGGACACCTGTTGTAAACAAATAGCCCCTTGTGCGTAGTGATGGTGGTTAGTAGCTTGGATTCTTCGGCCAGTTCCTGGGTCATGTAGGCTGAAGTGAGGTCCAACTTGGTGAACAGCTTGCCGCCTGCCAGCATGGCAAAAAGATCCTCCGCTCTCGGTCTTGTAATGACATTCAGTTGATAGTGGACCTTGTAGTCGCCACAGATTCTGATCAATGCATTCCGTTTTTAGGACAGGGACGATGGGGCTTGCCCAGTCGCTGAATTCAACAGGCGAAATTATGGCCTCTCTTATCAACCTGTCCAACTCACTCTCAATTTTCTCCCGCATCACATACGGCACAGCTCTGACTTTATGGTGCACTGGTCTGGCGTCCGGGGTGATGCGTATCACAACTTTGGTACCTTTGAAAGTCCAGACACCAGGTTGAAATAGTGACTCAAATTTCTGTAGGACCTGTGAGCATGAACTTCGCTCCACAGATGAAATGGCGTGCACATCCCCTCATTTCCAGTTCATCTCGGCTAGTCAGCTCCTCCCCAAAAGCGTGGGACCATTTCCCGGGACAATCCAGAATGGCAGCCGGTTCTCTGATCCATTATGTGTGAGCACCAACATTGCACTGCCTAGCACTAGGATGATCTCTTTGGTGTACATCCGTAATTGCATGTCAATGCATTCTAGTTTGGGTCTGCTAGCTCTGAGTGGCCATAGTTTCTCGAATTGTTGGACACTCATAAGTGATTGGCTGGCCTCTGTGTCCAGCTCCATGCGTACCGGGATCCCGTTTAATAGGACTTTCATCATCATAGGTGGTGTTTTGGTATATGAGCTGTGGATGTTTGTCACCTGAACCCGCTGAACTTCAGCATCCATTGCTGTGCCCCAAGCATCACCCTGCCTTGCAGACCCCTCTTCTGGTTCATTTGTCTCATAAATTAACCTCGCTGTGGGCTTCCTGCACATTCTGGCTAAATGTCCACTGAAGTTACAATTTCTACAGATGAATTGTTGGAATCTGCAGGTTTTTGCAGCATGTCTGCCCCCGCACCTCCAGCATGAGCTGAGATTGTTGTGAACAAAAGGGCTGTTACCAGGCATTCCTCTCTGATTGTCTCTTTGATTACTCTTGAGCACTCTGTTAGTGGGTGTCAATGGTCCCATCCCGGGACGCATTGTCCACTGTGATGGCGTAAATGTCTGTTCAACCTGCCATTGTCTCTGTTGAGGACCCACTCTAGAGTCTGTTACTGCCTGGGTGGTGTCGAATTGCCCTTGCCTGCCTGCGGGGTTCTGAGTCGCGTTTACTATGTTAACTCCCTGCTTCATCGTCATGTTGGTAGCAGAGTTGCGCACGTATATTATCTTGGTTTCCTCCTCCCCCACCATGAAGGTCTGAGCCATCAACGCCACCGCTTCCAAGGTCAAGGTCAATTAGCTTTCTGAAAATCCCGGCATGCCCAATGCCCTCAATGAAGAAATCCCGTAACATCTCCCCCCTGCAGGCGTCTGTGAACTTACAGAGGCTGGCCAAGCGCCGAAGGTCCGCAACAAAGTCCGGTATGCTCTGTCCTTCCCCACGTCGGTGTGTATAGAATCGGTGTCTGGTCATGTGTATACTGCTCGCCAGTTTGAGGTGCTCACCGATCAGTTTGCTGAGCTCCTCGATGATTTTGTCCGCCAGCTTCTCGGGTGCGAGCAGGTCTTTCATCAGCGCGTACGTCTTAGGTCCACAGCTGGTCAGTAGATGCGCCCTTTGCTTGTCAGCCGCTGCCTCTCCTAGCCAGTCCTTCGTGACAAAGCTCTGCTGGAGCCTCTCAACGAAATTGTCACAGTCCTCACCAACACAATACCATTCCTCTGTGCTACCGGTGGCCATTCTCGTGAGTCGTTGAATCCCATCCTCATCGCCAAAATGTTGTGTCCTTACACACTACTATAAATTCACACTGCAGACAAAGTCACTCTGTGACCTAACCTTTAATCACAGGACCAAGAAGTGCTGAAGGTGGGTGGAGCTTCCCATTTTATACCTGAAAGACCAGGCTAGGAGTGTCTCCCACAAGTTCACCCCCTGTGGTCAAGGTGTGCATTTCTTAGGTGTAAATAGTATGCAGTGTTGTTACATGAAGGTTACAGTTACATGAAGGTTACATACATGACATCCACCACCTCCAGCATGATCCCACAACCAAACACATCTTCCCCTCCCCTCCCCTTTCAGCATTCCAAAGGGACCGCTCCCTCCGTGACACCCTGGTCCACTCCTCAATCACCCTCAACAACCCCTCACTTCCCACGGCACCTTCCTGTGCAAGCGCAGGAGATACAACACCTCCCCTCTTACCTCCTCCCTTCCCACTGTCCAGGCCCAAAACACTTTTTCCAGGTGATACAGCGATTTACTTGTACTTCTTGCAATTTACTACAATATATTCGCTGCTCACAATGCAGTCTTCTGTACATTGGGAGACCAAATGCATATTGGGTGACTGCTTTGCCGAACAGCTCTGATCAGTCTGCAAGTGTGCAGCAAGCACTTCCGGGTGGGCGGCCAGCTTCCAGCGTCCCACCAGGACTTTCAGTGGCAGTTTCGATGGGGCGCAGAGCATTACCACCAGAAGAGGCAAGCCAGTGATCTACGCCGCTGATTATGACACCGGCTTGATTTTTGGCTGCCATCCGACCCTTAGCGCTCCGTAGAGCGCCCTACTGGGACCTGTGAAAGTGGGCGGACCGAGCTGTAGTGGCTGCAGTAATGTCGAACTCACGTAAGTGTGATTGGGTTTTTTAAGGTTTTTTTGCGATTTATGTTGTGGTGGTGTGAGTTATTTATGGGAATGCTTTTGGTGGGTTTTTTTCAGGGTTTTTTGGGCCCCCCAGGCCTCTCTTACAGGGCTCAGAGGCCGGCTGTTTAGCTTGGGATTTTTGCTTGGTCAGCTGGCCGAGCGCCCTAAGAGATGTGTGTAACGCCTCCCTTAGCGCTCCGCCCCACACTCAGGGCCCAGCTGATTAATTTTGCTGACTGAGGCGCAAACTGTTCCTTGGCGCAAACCGCCCCGCCGCCATTACCGCCCCAAAGTGAGCAGAACCGAAAATCCAGCCCAATGTGACTCTGCAATCAATGGTGAGTTGATAAGAGGTGGAATACATAGAAGGCCAGAATCAAAGAACTGGTAGGCACAGCAAGGAACATAGGGCTTCTGTAGGAGGTTGCCCAAGTAGGGTGAGACAACCCATAGAGGGATTTATGGAAGAAGGTAGGCTGGAAATTGGCCTCCTTTGCGCCTCCCGTTAGCGTCTCTGGGGGAGGCGATAACAGGGTGTACCGGCTCTGCAAACCTGCCGTGGAGGTTTGCTGCAGCGGTAACCCCTAGCGCCACGACCACGACCCAGAGATCATGACGTCATCTGGTTGCACAGCCTGCCGGTAGTGTCCCGGATCTGAACTTCGGTTCCGTCCCCTGCAGCATCACTGGGCGTCGACGGCAGCTGCAGGAGGCATTGTGAGGTTGGTTGGGTGCTTGGGGAGCGTTATTTAAAGGTGATGTCGCTCGGGTAAGTAAAACATTTGTTTTCAACCCTTAGGTGATTTTTTTGTCCATTTTGTTGTGCCGTGGTTGATCAGCCCTGCACTCTGTTAGAGCACTTGGGGCTGATTGCCGTGGATCACGGCTGCTGTCGGCGCCCATGGAAGTCTATTTAATGCAGAGTCTGCAGCAATGGCCCTTCCCATTAAGGGAGGGAAGGGACCTCCGATCCCAGAAGTGCTGCACGGAACATTGTGCGGCGGTCTGCTGCTACTGCCCCTCTTGCCTGGTTTAGCGCTCCAAGAGAATTGGTAGTGAGTGATTTAGCGCTCCACTTCCTTTCTGGAGCACTCAACCAGAAGTTCACGTCGGCTTCACTTGTGTAGCGCCCGCTGATACTTTTGGGCTACCCAAACGGGGAGCTATGCAATTTCTTCCCCATGGATCTTAAATTTGATATGTTGGTGTCAGGGAGCCAATGTAGTTCAACGAGAACAGGGTGTTGGATGAGTGGGACTTAGTGTGGGTCGGGATCTGGGCAGTGGAGGTTTGGATGAGTTGGTTTATAGAGGGTGGAGGTTTGGAGTTCTCTTTTATTTCTTGTGTATTTGTTTCTCGTGTATTTACAGAAATTGTTGAATCAAACTAAAGCTCGTACTTAATCGACTCCAAATCAGGTATGCTCAAAAGTATTCCAGAATGTCACCATATTTGAAAGGGAACTCAATCTTCCAAAGCAAAAGGCATGTGGGAGGCCTGTGAGGTGATGGTGGTTAAATACAACCTGAAGGAAGAAAATGAAATGCTTTAACACCACAAGGTAGGAAACAAAAAAGAAGGCCTTAGAAAGGGGAAAGAGGAGTTTTATCAGGGATGAAGGGTTTCAGTTATGAGGAGTAGTTGGAAAAGTTAGCACTGTTCTCCTTGAACAGAGAAGGTTAAGAGGTTTACAAGATGATGAGAGGTTTTGGTAGAGAAGACAGAGAAAAATGATTCCCTCCAGTGAATGGATCAATAACTAGAGGTCATAGACAAAATCATTGACAAAGGAACTAGGGTGGTGAGGGAAGATGAGGAGAATTTTTTTCACTCAGGGAGTTGTCGGGATCTGGAATGCTCGACCTGAAAAGGTGGTGGAAGCTGATTCCATAAATCATTTTAAAAGGGAGTTGGACAGGGACTTGAGGATGTGGAACTTACAGCGGACAAAAAGCGGGGGTGTGAGACTGAGCACTACTGCTCTTTCAAAGAGCCAGCATAGGCACGATGGGCCAAATGGGTCTCCTTCTGTGCTGTAGGTTTCTATAATTCTATGATTCTAATTCAACTGTCAGAAGAAAAGCAAGAGTTTGCATTTATACAATGCTTTCACAACCTCAGGTCATCTCAAAGTGCTTTGCAACCAATGAAATACATTTGAAGTGTAGTCACTGTTGTAATGTAGTCAAGCAAGATGAGTGATTGGAGGAGTTCCTCATCAACTCAAAGTGCTTATGTGCTGGACATTGCCATGTTTATCTTTATAAACAGTAATTATTTATTTGCAGGAAATTATATCTGTATGAGCAAACTTTTCATAAAGGGGAAGCTGGTATCTTTGCGGAAAGTTTTGAATGCAAAGTGGGAGGCATCACCAAGGTAAGTATCTTCTAAATGTATGGCTCTTCTTACAACATATATGTAACTTATAATATCGGAAGTTATATTAATAGGAATATCAAACTGTATAAATGCTATGTGATTTATTATGTGGCACAGTAACCTCATGTGCTTAAATGTTACTACTTTAGGTGAGGGTGGTTCTGAAGGTCTCGACAGACACTCCCAATTATACCTTATTTTCGCTATAGACGAAGCTGGACAATCAAGAGCATCACATCACATTACACCAAGCATTGCACTTACTCTGCTGCTGCCCCAAATGTCCCTCTCTGAAGGTATGCAGACAAATTATATTACACATTTGCTCATTCATAATACCTGAGCTCTATGATGCTGTGACATTGTACACCTTTCTGCAATTCACCTTGCTGCATTGTTAGTACTACATCAGCTACCTTGCGCCTTTCATGCACCAACACAAAGGCTGTGACACATGGGGGCCAAAATCGCCCCTTTCCTTAAGGCCTGTTACCACCGCAAATTGACGGCCACGCTGCGGAGTGGAGTGGCCGCCGACTTTTGGTGGAATGACCGCTGCTAACACAATTACCCTCCCGAGTTTTCCCAGCAGTGCCCCAATCCCCCTCTTACCACTCTGCTGCTGCCGATCCATCTTAAGCGCATCATCACCGTGCGCACCGCCGATCTAACCCCCCGATGGCGACATTCCCCTCAGAAAATCTTCGGCCCACTCAGCGGTGCCAAAACAAGCTTTTTCCCGGTAATCCAGTCAGGCTGTGGCCTTTTACAGCGGTGGTGCGTCTTCCCTTAAAGGGGAGGGCGCATTGCCAGTCCACCATGTCTTTTATTTTATCGTCCGACTGCTATGTCGGCCCAAAAGTTATGTCCCCGGGTTTTGCCGGGCTGCCAATAGGCAGCCTGGTACCCTCTCTTGGGTGTCAGGCGGCTGGCCTGGCCAAAACCCTCCCTGGTGGCCCAGTGGGCCGAAGTTTTGAAATTGTGAAGGCTCTCCCCTTTGTCAAGGGGAGAGCCAAGGTGATGTGGCGCCATGATGATGTCATCGAGGCGGTGACTCTGCTCCGCACCCAATTTCCACCCCTCAGTTGCTATCACCACAACGTCTTTGCCCCTGAGGTATAGTCACCGCCCCCATTAAGACCGACTACCAGATAAAAAAAACAAAGAGCCGAATGTCGCTCAAAAAGTGACCTGAACCACAGCTGAGGTAAAAACCACCAAAACGGGGTGAGAGCACCCCATTTCGGGTGGGGGGCAATTTCTACCGCATGATGTCCTCCAATGTACTGCCTCACCACCATCATGTGGTAGCTCAATTGGAACATTAAAGACAAGTTCGCTGGTTTTGGATTGGCACTTATCATTAAGACAAAGTAACTAGCCTTCAAAATCTCTGCAGTGTGTTTTATAATACAGCTCCCCAAGAAGAACATTCTATATAACTGGGGTGAAGTTATTTAGCCCAGAATTTGAGAAGACGGCAGTGTTACCATTATCTGTGTTTAGTTCGATTACTTACAATTCCTTCAGGGTCTACCAGGAGAAGATGTTTAGCCTGGCCATTATGCATGCCTGTTAATACATAGGATCCAGGGTTGGTCGTACTTTTTCTGACAAGGAAGTCACCATCACTTGTCAGGAGTTGCTCTGCGTCCTTTCTGCTCATTTCTCCGTGATACCATGGTTCCTCCTTTATACATTCTGTCACTGTATCTGTGGTTGTCCTAGATAAATGAGGGCTGTCACACGGAACAGACAAAGTTTTGTTTGAAAACTGCCCACCTGTTTGATGCTTCAAGGCATCTTCAAAGGGTTCTGGTTACAGTGGAAACAAGAAAGAAACATAACATTAGGTTATCCATTGGGCAGTTTTCCTCCATCAGTGTGCACTTCCTCATATTTGCTCTCCAAGCCTATCTGTGGTTGTCTAGAGATAAACTCAAACAAAAAAACCTTATGAAAGTAAGCTCAAAAGATAGAATGGATTTGACCTTTTCTGTATTGGGAGCTAAAAACATGTGATAACAAGGGAACCAATCCGCGTCATCCACAAACAATGTTTAAAAATTCTTCTGGTTGATACCTATAACAACATTATAACTGCATTCATGAAGATTTCCTTTGGTTGGTATTTCTATTAACTAGACAAGATTTTTTTAAAAGTAGGCACAATGTTGTTACATTTAGTGACCAGAGGAATTCTAACCCCGCATGTGTTATGCCACAGACTGTGGTGTATCAGCAACCATTCTATGATTCTATGATTACAATGAGAAGCCATTGTACTTGTCCCACTTAAGGTGAAATTCTCACTATTGAGGATAATAAATTAAGGCCTAGAAATTGCTGACCATAGCGCCACCCATTTGCACCATTATCCTAGTGAAAAATGCCGGCCACCACTCTAACGCCCTTCTCTGGCTTGGGACAGGGTGGCTGCCATTTTGGTGAGAGCCATGGCGCTGCCGATAACAACCCTGACCCTGGAGATGCAAACGGGAAGAGAGTGACGTCAGTTGGTTTGCAACACCTATTTAACGTCACACTCTGCGAACTTGGACCTTAGCACAGAGTTTAGCACTGGGTCTTATGCTTGCTCTGAAAAGTGAGCTTTCAGCAGACTGAGCTGTAAGCACTTCTTAAAGGGAAACACACATCTTTCAGGTAAGTTTGCATTAAGCTTTTGGACTGGATTTTTTTGATTTTATTGAAGTAGTGGCTTGGTGCATGTTAAAAGTTTTTTAAGTGTGCAGAGAGTTCTAGACTGCTGCTGGATTCATGCAAGGCCTCGGATGGTAAAAGAAAACCTCTGAGAAGACAGAAAATGCTGGAAATAATCAGCAGGTCAGGCAGTTTCCTTGGAGAGAGAAACAGAATTCATGTTGCAAGTCGAGAAGCTGCTTGACCTGCTGAATATTTCTAGCATTTTATGCTTTTATTTCAGATTTAAAGCATCTGCTCGCAGAGGGAAGATGAAGATGCAGAATAGGAAGAAGCAGAAGAGGAGGAAGCTGAAGAGGAAGATGCAGAAGAGGAAAACGCTGAAGAGGAGGAAGCAAAAGAAAGGATACAACTCAGGCAGCCCCTTTCCGGCTGGGATATCCAGGATGGAATCATCGACCTGACGTACCAGTGACCACAACCCTATTCGCCTTTCAATATTTGTCGCACACCTCTGTTACTGGCCATCACAGTGTCCTCTTGGCCACAATGTTGAAATACAAGCCACCACAAAACAATCATTCCAATCCAGCTTTATACATCTATCGACAATAAGCCAACATCAAGAAATCAACTAATCACCCTTAGTGACTGTCTGTGTGTGCCTTTGCCTATCCTACCGATGTCACACAGTGCAACCCCAGTGGCGGCAGCATGGCTGGTGGAAGGTTCCTGACTTTCAGTGGGAGACACTGCAAATGGCCCAATTGGTCGACATTGAGAAGCTGCTGGCTGGGAGTGTCAAATCGAGTGACGGTCTTCACCTTCACTCTCCTCTCCCTCTTCTTGGTCAACCACTGGCTCGGCAGGCTGCATTTCTTGGGTGTGTGAAATGAGGAAGCAATAAGGGTGGAATTGTGGTGAAGGGAGGGTGGGAAAGCAAGAGGTGTATGCCAAAAGGAGGATAACGTATGAGGATACCGGCATCCTGTATCCTTTCAGCTTCGCTGCTGGCCAAGGGCTCAGCCATACCCCTGCCAAGAATGGCCAGCACCATCTCCTCCAAGAGTGTGAGGTGAAGCTAGGAATGGGAAGTGTGCCTCATGTTTGATACATATTGTTGGTAGGTGAGTGATTGGGTGGGGGTGGGGGGCTGTGTGGGGAGTTGTACATTGAGATGTGTGTCAAGGTAGTGGTGCATTTGGTAGGAGACTACTTTTAATGATGCATTCCCTGATCTTGAAGCTTCTTTGGGCACTGGAGCCAGGTTGTAGGGGCGACACTGCTGGCAGTGACGACCTTGGTGATCTGATCCTACATCGCTCTTTCTGGAGGGCCTACTGGCCCCTTTGGGTAGAGGACCTCTCTTGCAGTGTTGACCTCCTGCACAAAGCTGGATCGACGATGCTGAGAATGACGTGAATAGCACATTGAGTGAGTTGGTCTTACCGCAAGTAAAGGGTCCACAGCCAGATAGGGAATGGAAGACCAACAGGAAGAGCAGTGCAAGGAAGGTAGTGCAGGGATCCCCTGCGGTCATCCCCCTGCAAAACAGATACACCGCTTTGAGTACTGTTGAGGGGGATGACTCATCAGGGGAGGGCAGCAGCAGCCAAGTTCATGGCACTGTGGCTGGCTCTGCTGCACAGGAGGGCAGGAAAAAGAGTGGGAGAGCGATAGTGATAGGGGATTCAATTGTAAGGGGAATAGATAGACGTTTCTGCGGCCGCAACCGAGACTCCAGGATGGTATGTTGCCTCCCTGGTGCAAGGGTCAAGGATGTCTTGGAGCAGGTGCAGGACATTCTGAAAAGGGAGGGTGAACAGCCAGTTGTCGTGGTGCACATTGGTACCAACGATACAGGTAAAAAAAGAGATGAGGTCCTACAAGACGAATTTAAGGAGCTAGGAGCTAAATTAAAAAGTAGGACCTCAAAAGTAGTAATCTCGGGATTGCTACCAGTGCCACGTGCTAGTCAGAGTAGGAATCGCAGGATAGCTTAGATGAATATGTGGCTTGAGCAGTGGTGCAGCAGGGAGGGATTCAAATTCCTGGGGCATTGGAACTGGTTCTGGGGGAGGTGGGACCAGTACAAACCGGACGGTGTTCACCTAGGCAGGACCGGAACCAATGTCCTGGGAGGAGTGTTTGCTAGTGCTGATGGGGAGGAGTTAAACTAATATTGCAGGGGGATGGAAGGGAACCAATGCAGGAGACAGAGGGAAACAAAATTGAGACAGAAGCAAAAGACAGAAAGGAGATGAGTAAAAGTGGAGGGCAGAGAAACCCAAGGCAAAAAACAAAAAGGGCCACTTTGCAACAAAATTCTAAAGGGTCTACGTGCATTAAAAAGGCAAGCCTGAAGGCTCTGTGCCTCAATGCGAGGAGTATTCGGAATAAGGTGGACGAATTAACTGTGCAGATAGCAGTTAACGGATACGATGTGGTTGGCATCACGGAGACATGGCTCCAGGGTGACCAAGGCTGGCAATTCAACATCCAAGGGTATTCAACATTTAGGAAGGATAGACAGAAAGGAAAAGGAGGTGGGGTGACGTTGCTAGTTAAAGAGGAAATTAATGCAATTGTAAGGAAAGACATTAGCTTGGATGATGTGGAATCGGTATGGGAAGAGCTACGGAATACCAAGGGGTAGAAAACGCTAGTGGGAGTTGTGTACAGACCTCCAAACAGTGGTAGTGATGTTGGGGGGGCATCAAACAGGAAATTAGGGGTGCATGCAATAAAGGTGCAGCAGTTATCATGGGTGACTTTAATATGCATATAGATTGGGCTAACCAAACTGGAAACAATACAGTGGAGGAGGATTTCCTGGAGTGCATAAGGGATGGTTTTCTAGACCAATATGTCGAGGAACCAACTAGGGGGGAGGCCATCTTAGACTGGGTGTTGTGTAATGAGAGAGGATTAATAAGCAATCTCGTTGTGCGAGGCCCCTTGGGGAAGAGTGACCATAATATGGTGGAGTTCTACATTAGGATGGAGAATGAAACAGTTAATTCAGAGACCATGGTCCAGAACTTAAAGAAGGGTAACTTTGAAGATATGAGGCATGAATTGGCTAGGATAGATTGGCAAATGATACTTAAGGGGTTGACAGTGGATGGGCAATGGCAGACATTTAGAGACTGCATGGATGAACTACAACAATTGTACACCCCTGTCTGGCATAAAAATAAAAAAGGGAAGGTGGCTCAACCGTGGCTATCAAGGGAAATCAGGGATAGTATTAAAGCCAAGGAAGTGGCATACAAATTAGCCAGAAATAGCAGTGAACCCGGCAACTGGGAGAAATTTAGAACTCAGCAGAGGAGGACAAAGGATTTGATTAGGGCAGGGAAAATAGAGTATGAGAGGAAGCTCGCAGGGAACATTAAGACGGACTGCAAAAGCTTCTATAGATATGTAAAGAGAAAAAGGTTAGTAAAGACAAACGTAGGTCCCCTGCAGTCAGAATCAGGGGAAGTCATAACTGGGAACAAAGAAATGGCAGACCAATTGAACAAGTACTTTGGTTCGGTATTCACTAAAGAAGACACAAATAACCTTCCGGATATAAAAGGGGTCAGAGGGTCTAGTAAGAAGGAGGAACTGAGGGAAATCCTTATTAGTCGGGAAATTGTGTTGGGGAAATTGATGGAATTGAAGGCCGATAAATCCCCAGGGCCTGATGGACTGCATCCCAGAGTACTTAAGGAGGTGGCCTTGGAAATAGCGGATGCATTGACAGTCATTTTCCAACATTCCATAGACTCTGGATCAGTTCCTATGGAGTGGAGGGTAGCCAATGTAACCCCACTTTTTAAAAAAGGAGGGAGAGAGAAAACAGGGAATTATAGACCGGTCAGCCTGACATCAGTAGTGGGTAAAATGATGGAATCAATTATTAAGGATGCCATAGCAGCACATTTGGAAAGAGGTGACATGATAGGTCTAAGTCAGCATGGATTTGTGAAAGGGAAATCATGCTTGACAAATCTTCTGGAATCTTTTGAGAATGTTTCCAGTAGAGTGGACAAGGGGGAACCAGTTGATGTGGTGTATTTGGACTTTCAGAAGGCTTTCGACAAGGTCCCATACAAGAGATTAATGTGCAAAGTTAAAGCACATGGGATTGGGGGTAGTGTGCTGGTGTGGATTGAGAACTGGTTGGCAGACAGGAAGCAAAGAGTAGGAGTAAATGGGTACTTTTCAGAATGGCAGGCAGTGACTAGTGGGGGTACCGCAAGGTTCTGTGCTGGGGTCCCAGCTGTTTACATTGTACATTAATGATTTGGACGAGGGGATTAAATGTACTATCTCCAAATTTGTGGATGACACTAAGTTGGGTGGCAGTGTGAGCTGCGAGGAGGATGCTATGAGGCTGCAGAGTGACTTGGATAGGTTAGGTGAGTGGGCAAATGCATGGTAGATGAAGTATAATGTGGATAAATGTGAGGTTATCCACTTCGGTGGTAAAAACAGAGAGACAGACTATTATCTGAATGGTGACAGATTTGGAAAAGGGGAGATGCAATGAGACCTGGGTGTCATGGTACATCAGTCATTGAAGGTTGGAATGCAGGTACGACAGGTGGTTAAGAAAGCAAATGGCATGTTGGCCTTCATAGCGAGGGGATTTGAGTACAGGGGCAGGGAGGTGTTACTACAGTTGTACAGGACCTTGGTGAGGCCACACCTGGAGTATTGTGTACAGTTCTGGTCTCCTAACTTGAGGAAGGACATTCTTGCTATTGAGGGAGTGCAGCGAAGGTTCACCGGACTGATTCCCGGAATGGCGGGACTGACATATCAAGAAAGACTGGATCAACTGGGCTTGTATTCACTGGAGTTCAGAAGAATGTGAGGGGATCGCATAGAAACATTTAAAATTCTGATGGGTTTAGACAGGTTAGATGCAGGAAGAATGTTCCCAATGTTGGGGAAGTCCAGAACCAGGGGTCACAATCTAAGGATAAGGGGTAAGCCATTTAGGACCGAGATGAGGAGAAACTTCTTCACCCACAGAATGGTGAACCTGTGGAATTCTCTACCACAGAAAGTTGTTGAGGCCAATTCACTAAATATATTCAAAAAGGAGTTAGATGTCGTCCTTACTACTAGGGGGATCAAGGGGTATGGCGAGAAAGCAGGAATGGGGTACTGAAGTTGCATGTTCAGCTATGAACTCATTGAATGGCAGTGCAGGCTAGAAGGGCTGAATGGCCTACTTCTGCACCTATTTTCTATGTTTCTATGTTTCTATGTTGCATGCAAGATCCTGGGTGCCTCTTCCCTGGCTTGCTAAGCCATTTGTGATAGTGTTGAAGCACTTTTCCCTTTTTTTAGGTTCAGGAGACAATTCAGCTTTAAGAGCTGAAGTCACCCATTTGAGAATTCTTTTCAATGTTAGCTTTTTTTTCAGAAGGCAGTTGAGCTGTAAGGGCTAAAAACTGCCTACTTTTACATGATTATTCTTTTTTTCTTTTCAGAAGACAGTTCCCCTTTAAGATACTGAAGAAAACACAGCCTTGCTTTAAGAGAAGGCTGTTCTTGCTGCAATGATACTTCAGCCATGCTGTATTGTGGCCTCCTGCCGGGGCGAACGCTACCAGAACAGCATTGCATGGTAAGTTTAATGCTGGGCTAATGTTAATTAACCACCAGTGCCAATTCACCGGTCCAGCCAGTGGCAACATTTTCGGTGCCTGCAGTTTTTGGCGATATTGAATTTTTAGCCCTTAATACTTTAAAAGGTCTAGAGATTTGCAAATAATTATACTCACATCTGGCTACAAGTGAGTTGCTAACCATATCTCAATCTAGGTATCATAAGTGAGAAGTGCAAAGTTCAAGTGGTACACATTAGAATCCTCAGAAATGTGTAAATATTTTTGACCTAAAATTCTGGGGGTAGTGAGGGTGTAAAACAGTCAGATCACCTGTAGGAGTGGCACAAAATGGGATGAAACCCACGTCCTCTCAGGTTTCCACTCAGTTTAAACTTTGTCCCAAATTCCTGTCGGGGGGAGTGGGATAATCTATTGCTTTCCCCCTACTTTTTGGGGAAATTCTCAGGGTACCCAGAAACAGCGGAGAAGCTCTCAGAAAATTCCTTGCGAAAGTCTACGTGAACATCAACTCTGATAAAAACATAATTATAATCCAAAACCATACAGTGGGCTAGAAATTGCGCAGTTACCCGTTTGGGACGATAATTTTTCAGGGAGCGCAAAAGTATCGCCAGGCGAAAAAGAGTTTTAGCTCCTGGAAACATCCGCTTTAGCACTCCAAGAGGGAAGTGGAGTGCTAAATCAAGCGCTATCATTTCCCTTAGAGCGCTTACGTGAGTGAGAGGGGCGGTATTGGCAGAGCGCTGAGCTATGTTCCATGTAGTGCTGCCGACATTGGAGGCTCCTTCCCTCGCGTAAAGAGAAGGGCCAATGTTGCTTTGAATCAATCTTCATGTCCAGTGATGCTGCAGGGGGCGGAAGCAAATATTACATCCGGGGCGGTAATGGGGCACTCTGCACCGGATGACGTCACGAACTACGGGGCGCAAAAGAGTGAGGCGGTAAGTGTTAGCGCCAGCGCAAAACCGCTAGGGAAGTTCTTGGGCATTAGTCATTTTGCCCCGCCCGGTTAGTAACCTCTTAGTGCCCCATTACCACTTCCCGTAGGCGCTAACGGGAGACGCAAACTAGGCAAATTTCTCTCCCGATATGTTTGCCTCCTGTTTCTTCCCTTTAATACTTCACCCTAAAAATGGAACGTTCAAGCTTGGACAAAACAGAAAAAGTAGATGTAAAAGAGCCTTTATACCCTTTATGAGGGCCAAACACCTCCATGAACAGCTTGTTCTACCTCTGTAACTCTTACTCCTCTAAAAAGGTTGATACGAAACTATTCCCATTGTGGTCTCTTTAGAATGGGGAAAGGGCAAAAATGGGAGCCCCACAGCAGAAGGCACAATGGTAGATGTTGAAGCAGCTGTCAGCAGCCAAGAGAAAAAAGAACAAAAATGTTTCAGGATAAGCATATTACAAGAGTTTTAACAGTACTTACTGTTGCACCTAAATTCATTTCCACCTTTCACTTAACACCTAACGATGGGAAAATCTATCAGTGGCACCGACTGGCAATGGCGCTGCTCCCGCAGGGTCATTCCGCATGGGGGTCGGAAAGGCAGTCACCGCCAGTCGGTGAGGGGTCAGCGGGAAAATGAGCGGTGCGGTAACCTTTTCCTGTCGCTTCCGGCCCAGAAGCAATTTCGGAAGGGTCGGCCCATCCATCTGCCCCCAGTCGATAAGGCCTCTCCGCTCCATTCCTGCCTCTGAGAGGTGGTAATGGAGCTTATGTAGGGAGGCAATTTTGGTCCCTTAGTGTCTCCAATGGCGAGAATACAGGGTCATAAACTGAGACATTTGGGCTAAAGGGAGAAAACATACCCTGGGAATTCTGCAAAAAAACAGAATACAAGGTAACAACTTGTGATGTGACCATATGGTTTACTGCTCTTCTGCAAACTCTTAGGAATAGCTGAATATCCATAAATTTGATTGGAGAAAGGCCCCTCGCAATCCCTGAATGATTGATTGAGAGAAGAAGGAAAAAATCCTACATTGGATAAAACATGTCAACAAAGGGACGGCCCAGGTTTTTTTGGGGTATAGAACAGTGCTACAAAAGGACATTGGCTTACTGCTGCAGTCGAGGGCAACCTGGTCAAAGTTAAAGAGCCACGTCTAGCCATCGCCGAATCGACCACTCGCTGGTGTTAGCTCGTGTGAGTTTTTGCTTATGATCACTTAAGTTTTAAGTATAGGAATAGATCTGTGCATGCTTATTACTAATGGTACTATTAGATGCTTTCTTGTAATCTTTTGTTGATTTTAAGTGAAGAGAACTTATTCTAAAAATCTTTGTTTTGAATTGTCTGTTCCACAAATCCGAACTCTATAAACTGTTGGACGGGGTGGGAGGGAATCCCACATACCCTACACTACCTAGTCTGACCTACATGTGACCAGGTAATTGATTCTTAAAGCTTTCAGGATAACTAGGGATGAGTAATTGGATATCACTCACATCTCACAAATAAAAAAGTGCTCAAAACTGTAAGGATTCAGGACAGAACTTAGCTATGGTTAAGAACAAGGGACACAAGATCAAACAAGCAAAAGTTAACTTTAGGATTGCTATCAGTAGACTCTTCTTCACACAGAGAGTGATCAATACTTGGAATGGACTTGTGGACATAGTGTTGGTGGCGAAAACTCTGGAATCACTTAAGAAACAATTAGTCACTGCAATGTGGGGAATGTAGGGTTGTTCTGCATGGATAAATTAAGATGGGCTAAATGGCCTTCCTCAGCCATAAGTATCCTATGATCTTGCGAACACAGTTTACAAGTGTGTCACAGTAGTTTGCTGCAACAGCCATTCTGTATTGCAGCTTACGTTTGAGTAAATGAACATGCATCATGCAGATTACTTACGGGCCACTTTTCCAAATGGTCAAGCAACAACAGTAATACAAAAGCAAAATATTGCGGATGCTGGAAATCTGAAATAAAAACAGAAAATGCTGGAAATACTCAGCAGGTCAGGCAGCATCTGTGGAGAGAGAAATAGAGTTAAACATTTCAGGTCAATGACCTTTCGTCAAAACTGGAAAAAGTTAGAGATTGTCATGTATGTACATGCTGTTTGTAGCCAGCAGATGGTGTCATTGTTGGAGGCCACTGAGCAGCCGCACATGATGCTGCTCTGGTATAAAAGGCCAGCAGTTTTGTGCCAAATAAAGCAGAAGCAAGTTGTACCTTGCTTAATTAAACAGTACTCAGTTTGAACCTTTATTGCAAACATAACAGAGATATTGTGTGTTTTAAGCAAGTACAGAGGCAGGAAAGGTGGAGCAAAGGAAAGAACAAAAGGAAAGGTCTGTGATAGGGTGGAACGCAGGAAAGATTAAATGACAAAAGGGATGTTGATGCAAGGCCAAAGGAGATGGTAATGGGACATGCAAAGAAACAAAACTCTGGTTCCACCTGGACCCTTCCCTCTGGCCTTTGACCCTCGCTAGACCTTTTCATTGGGAATTGCCGGCAGGACATCAGCTGTCTCAATTTCTCGGCTTCCTCACTCACTCCAACCTACCTCCCTCTGAACTTGCTGTACTCCATTCTCTCAGATCCAACCCCAACATTGTCATTAAACCTGCTGACAAGGGTGGTGCTGCTGTTGTTTGGAGAACCTACCTCTACCTTGCAAAGGCTGGTCGGCATTTCACTGACACATCCTCCAACTTTTCCCCTGGACCACGACCCCGCCACCGACCATCAAACACCGTTTCCAAGTCTGTCACTGATCTCATCTCCTCTGGAAATCTTCCCTCCACAGCCTCCAACCTCATAGTCTCCCACCATAAGCCGACTGACTCCCAAAGCTACCTTAACTACACTTCCTCCCACCTCGCTTCCTGTAATGACTCTATTCCATTCTCCCAGTTTCTCTGTCTCTGCCACATCTGTTTCGATGATGCCACCTTCCATGCCGGTGCTTCTGATATGTCTTTCTTTTTCCTCAACCGAGGATTCCCCTCTACCGTGGTTGACAGGGCCCTCAACCGTGTCTGTTCCATTTCCCGCAGTTGTGCTCTCACCCCTTCCCAGAACCATAATAAGATTCCTCTTGTCCTCACCTTGCACTTCACCAGGCTCCACATTCAACAAATTATCCTCCGCCATTTCCGCCATATCCAGCGTGATCCCACCACCAAATATATCTTCCCCTCCCCTCCCCTTTCAGCATTCCGAAGGGACAGCTCCCTCGGTGATACCCTGGTCTACTCCTCTAAAACTTCCAACTCTCCTTCACACGGCACCTTCCCGTGCAAGCACAGGAGATACACCTGCCCTTTAACCTCCTCCCCTCCCACCGTCCAGGGTCCCAAATACTCCTTTCAGGTGAAACAGCGATTTACTTGTACTTCTTTCAATTTAGTATACTGTATTCGCTACTCACGATGCAGTGTCCTGTACATTGGGGAAACCAAATGCAAATTTGGTGACTGCTTTGTGGAACACCTCTGTTCAGTCTGCAAGTGTGACCCCGAGCTTCCAGTCACCTGTCACTTTAATTCTCCGTCCCACTCCCAGTCTGACCTCTCTGTCCTCAGCTTCCTACACTGTTCCAATGAAGCTCAACGTAAGCTTGAGGAACAGCACCCCATCATTCTATTGGGCACTTTATAGCCTTCTGGACTCAACATTGAGTTAAAAAATTTCAGATCATAACCTCTGCCCCCAATTTTTCAGACGGCAGCTGTTGTTGATGATTCTGATATTCCCATTTACACCTCCTCTACCCATCCTTTATTTCTTTGCTTGTCCCATTACCATCTCCTTTTGCCTTGCACCATCATTCCTTTTGTCATTTAATCTCTCCTAATTTCCACCACATCACAGACCTTCCCTTTTGTTCTTTCCTCTCCTCCCTGCTTTACCCTGTCTCTGCACTCGCTTAAAACCTTTTATATCTCTAACTTCTTCCAAATTCTGACAAAAGGTCACCAACCTGAAACGTTGGGCTGGATTTTGGGCTTTTTGGATTTTGGGCGTTAATCGGGGTTGGGTATTAAAATTAGCGTCTGAAAATAGCTTGCGCCTTCGACTGCAAGTTTCGGTGTAAACGTAAGTTGGAGGAGCGTTGGTGTTAAGTCAAGCATTGCACAATGGATTTTGTGCACCCGAGCCAAAACTTGCTTCGTTAAAGGAGGCAGCCATTTTGCCATGTGCAGTGAATTTTTTTTTTTCCGGGCGCAAGCGCTAATGCAGGAGCGGGAGCTTCCTGCGCGCATGTGCATATAAACCGCCCCACTTCAGACACTTCTGCAGAGATGGAGAAGCAGGAAGGAAGGCAGCGTGCCAGGCACTTCTGTAATGAGGCGAGTGAGGCCTTAGTCCACACAGTGGAGAGGAGGTGGTCCTCACTCCATCTAGCTGGGGGAGCCAGACCACTCCCACCTGTATTTAAGAGGCTGTCGAGGGACATAGCACAAGAGGTCTCTGCCGCAGACACTGTGCCCAGAACTGGGACACAATGTAGAAAAAAGTTTAACAACCTTACCAGATTGGTCAGGATGACTATCATTCACATTTATGTATGCCTCCTTTTCTTCTAAAATGAATCTCACACACTATGTGAAGTCTTTCATGCATGTGGTATCTTTCTAAAGTCTTGCTGTCTGTGGGGTGGGTTTCACAATACATAAGAAAGATGAAGGCTTATTTCTGCACCCATTGCCTTCTAACGATCGATGCACATGAACTCACTAATTCACATCCTTCCTCACAATACTCTCCCACTGCTGCTATGGCTTTCAGAACGATCACCTACAACCCTATGTTACATCCCTCTAATCTCCTAACAATCACTCACAAAGCTCATGCAACATCCAGACAGATTGAACAGAAGCCATTAGAACATTCACACAGTGTCACCTATTGTACTATGGTAGGCATATGTATCACAACAGGAAAGAAACCCTTTCTGAACCTTACCTATTTTTCTCTTTGCAGTCGAAGCACTCCCACAACAGGAGGGAGCAGCTGTGCACAGGTAGGTGGACGCCTCAGATACTGGAGCTGAATGATGTTGAGGAACGGGTGTCGGCCCTCATTGGAATAGCAGCTCGGGCAGTTGCCGGGGCCGATGCTGAACCCCCTTCGGGTAGTGAGGATATGTAAATGGATAGGGCATCTGAAGAGACTGCATTGAGAAGTATAACAAAATGGCGGCGGGCCTTCAAATGAACATGTGCAATGCCACCTTCCTCATGTCACCCTGCCCCCTCCCCTGCTGTTAACCACACGTATGTGTTTTTGTGCTTGCAGAAGATCAGCTACAATCGCCCCAGCCTTCCCGGGACGCATCAAGCTCAGGCCATGGTGGTGATGACGAGGCTGCGGACACAACCAACATCACTGAGCCGCAGAGCTCACCAGTTGCCCCTTTTCAACATTCCTCATTTGCCGACGAAGAGATTTTTGAGGGTTTTGTGTCTTTGGAGGCTCCTGCCCCACTCAAGTGCAGCAACACAGTGCGAGAAGGCAATCTCGCAGACCAGCTCTCTGGAGGGTGAGTCGGCAAAGTCGGTGTGCTCAGCGACGGGCAGACATGGGATTGGACTTGGTGGAAATATCCAGGGGAAAACACAGGCATGCACAGTGAGCTTATGGATGCATTGGGATGGATCCCAGAGAGCATCGACAAGTTTACTGCGACTGTTGCAGAGGCGTCACGGATTGTCAATGCAACTCATTGAGTTGACTCCAGTGAGGCCATCATTGCCTACACACTGAGGCTGGTGGCCTCGAGCAGCGACAGTGGCATTCCAGAGTGTGGGGCATGTGCCCTTGATCATGTCGCAGCATCGGGCGCATCGCAGGCACAAGATACACTTCAGCTTGTTGATGTGATGGGGTCGATGACTGCTGCCATCCACTCTGCATTCCCCACTGTCCAACTGGGAAGGGACGGTGCCGAAGCAGACCAGCAAGTTGTGGAGACACATCGTGCCCAGGATGCTGGAGCCCAGCCCTGCCGGAGAGTTAGTGGCTCCCAAGAAATGGAAGGTGCTGTCGTTCCTCAGGCTGACAGCAATCTGACTCCCAGCACTAACTCACCAACCATGCACCATACACAGTTGACACCCCAGCCACCAGTGACTGCTTCCGCTGATGATGAGATGCAGCAGTCTGTAGCCAGGCCTTCCAGGCCAAGTGCTGGTCCGGGGCATCCTCAGACGCCATCTGCATTGTCTGCTCCCCAACACAGCAGTCCTCTAGCAGCTTTGCTGTAGGCACTGAGGCCACATTGAGGAGGAGTAGCAGGCATGGGAGGGGGCTGATGGGAAGGGGGAAAAGTGTGGCGAAGAGCCATTAAGGGCTAGTGCAAGTTTGAGCTCATACATTTATGTAGAATTGTTCACATTGTAAATATTTGTGTGTTAAGAAATGGGTTAATTTGCATTGACTTGCTGCAGGAAGCAGTTTTGTGTTTAGTTAGTTTTGGTTTAATCAGTGTATCATTTGTGGGGGGGGGCATTGTTCATTATTGATGTTTATAAAAATGTTTCTTGGACCTTTGCCATTGGTGTCTTTGTGTCTCATTTCAGAATTCAGTGTAGATGAGCAGTCATGGTGGCACAGAGTCGCGAGTCAAACCTGCAACCGCATCTTCCCCATTCAAGCAAAGATGAGTTGGCTACGTAAGGCTCTTGCTGCGGCCGTGTCTCCACACTGCCACCTCTGTGATTGTGGTGTCTCCGCAATGGGTTCCTCACCAGCCTCGTCTTACTCGTCCTCCTCCTCCTGAGGTGGTCCTGCAATCCCCACTGGCAATGCCTGGCACCTCGTGATGATTAAGTTGTGGAGCATGCAGCACACCACAATGGCCTAGAAATCCCGGTCGGCTGCTTCCCGCGGGTGATCAACTGAAATAGGGAAAAAAGATGTGCACTTACCCTGAACCTGCTGTGCCCACGAGACATCCCGGTCCTGAGGTCTCCACTTATTGCGCGTTGGAGCGCGTGCGCGTCGAGACGTTCGTAGAGCTCGCGCTGCAGTCACGTGGCTCTGGACAGCCAATCAAAGTATAGTATTTTCTCATTCTTAATAATGGGAATTCCATAAGTAGGCGTTCCCATTAGGAATTCCCATTATTAAGAATGAGAAAACCCCCCAACACCCAAAACACTAATAAAAAATAAAAAATACACCACATATTTAAATTAAATTAAAGTTATTTATGTTTTATAAAAAATATATTTTTCCGATTTTTAAAATGTTTTTTTAATTATGGTTTAAAATAAACTTACCGTAGTGGGGATGGTTTTTAACAATAAAATGTATTTTTTAAATTTAATTTTATTATGTTTTTGTATGTTTTAATACTCTTACGCCCATAAAAGTAGACTATGTGCCTGCTTTTATCAGGCGCAAGAGTTTTCAAGACATTTTCGAGGCAAGATACAGGTAAATACCGCAATCTTGCCCATGCAAATGTCCTCGCTCCCGAGATGCAGAGGATCTGTCAAGCTGGAGCTTGACAGATTGGAAAAGCCATTTTTCAGCGCATGCACATTGTGCGCTGAAAACCGGCTTTTGCGATGCCTTCCCGGGTCCATACATACTCCGTACGGACTCTGGGAGGCTGCGATTTGTGGGCCAATGAATTTGGAGACCTGTTGAGGGGAGGATTGAAAGCTGCCTCCAGAGCAGTCCAGGCATCAGAAGCACTGCTTGAGCACGCCTGTTCGATGACGTTGCGGGTGGCTGCATGGCTGTCATTGTAGCGCTGTTCAGCTTCTGTGGCAGGGTACTGGAGAGGGGTCAGGAACCAGGTGGCCAAGCCATAACCTTTGTCCCTGATCAGCCAGCCCTGCCCTTGTCTCACGCAAGATGAAAGCATCACGTGTGCTCCCTGGATAGCGGGCATTCATAGTGAGGATGTGCTGTGTGTGGTCACAGACAGCTGTACGTTAAGGGAGTGGTATCCCTTTCAGTTTCTGAAGACCTCTGCCTTGTGTAATTGTGTTCACAAGGTGACGTGTGTGCAGTCAATGGCTCCTTGAACCTTGGGGAAGCCTACAATTCTACCAAACCCTAAAGCCCTCGCATTCTGGCTGTCCCTGCTCATTGGGAACTTTTTGTAGCTCATTCTGCATGCGTACAGTGCCCTTGTAACCTGGCGAATGCAGCAATGTGCAGTATGCTGAGAAATGTTGTGCATGTCCCCTGCTACTGCCTGGAAGGAGCCGGAGGCATAGAAGGGCATCCCCACAGTCACCTTGACCTCGATGGACAGCACAGTCCTGTTGCCACTGGTAGGCTGTAGGTCTGCCTGTAGGAGCTGGCATATATCTGTCAGCACTTATTTTCGGAAGCGTAGCCTTCTAACGCACTGAGCCTCAGAGAGCTGGAGGTATGAGCGATGTTCTCTGTAAACCCATGGGGGGTAAGGCCTCCTCCCTGTGACCTCTATGAATCTGTGGCCCAACATTGCCAAAAACCCTTCTTCCAGCTTGAAGCCACTTGCCAATAGCAACCAGCATGATACGTTGACGAACTACTATTGCCCCCATTGAAATCTCTCCCTGACCTTGTAAGCAAAGTGTCATGGCACACAAAAGTGTCGTTTGCAACTCGGAGCCTCAAGCAGCGTTCTGCGTTCAACTTTAGCAGTCACTGACAACTGCGAAATAAGATCTTCCAGTCTCCGTTTAAATATGCCGCCAATAGCGCCTGCTGCACCCTGTGATCGCCTGATTTTTTCAGGCGTTTCCTGGGCGGACGTTAAATCAAGCGTTAAGGCTGAAAGTTCCATCCGGGGCACTAGCGCAGCCTTGCATGACAATTGACGTCATAATCATGCTGAAAACGGAGGCCGGGGTGGTAAGTTTTTGTGCTAGCGCAAACTAATAGCCGAATCTTCCGGCTGGGTGCTAAATCCTGGACGCCCAGCATAACGCCAAAAAACAGCATTTAACACCCAGCCGGGGCACTAACCGAGGTGCAAATGAGCCAAAAATCCAGCCTGTTAACTCTGTTTCTCGCTCCTCAGATGCTGCCTGACCAACTGAGTATTATCTGTTTTTTACACCAATATAATGCAGCCTGCTGCAGTATGGGCATGATGTAAAGATTGGGAAGAGTAGTTTCTGGGGCCTTACCATGCAACCCCAGTCAGGGTGTGAGGGAACTGTTACATAGACATGTTCCTCTAGTGTGCTTCAGTGCAAATAATTGCCTGGGCAGAGCACAAGAAGAAAATTGGGTGGGCTCCATTACAGACATGTGATAATACCAGCTCAATTTTCCTCTGTGAGGTCCACCTAGGAAATTATTTACAAAAAGCACAAAAAAAAATCTCCGCCTTACTGTCCTGCATATTTTATCCATCGACATGATGTAGTGCATTCTGGCTAGCCTTTGCTTGGCAGATCTCCTGAGGCTATTAACCTATTTTCGTGTGATCCCCATGTCCTCTGGATATTTGAAACTGCATTGACTCTGGGAACCACTTTCTGTCAAACAGCCTGGATCTTCTATGCTACAGCACCTCCAAAAATGCCTCAGAAAATAGAAATGACCTCTGCTTTTCTACAGCCATTTTGTGCCCAGCCATAAAAGCAGTGTCTTTAAATATCAGATGCAGCCTTTAAGAATTGCAGCCACACATTGGTGAAAGTTCTCCCCCATGATTGGGAAGGATCATGGTGGAAAATGAAGAAAAATTTGTCTGCCTTACCATTCCAATAGGGATTTTTCTTCTCTCTGCACCCCTGCCAGGACCACTGTTGATTGTTCCTTTCCCACCCTCTACATACAAATGGTCTGGGCCCTCAGAGGATTTCTCTCTAGTCCTCCTCCACTTACTGTCACTTCCCTAGGCTGTCCTGTGAAAGACGTTGGTAGGACCTAATCAGCAGGGCTAAAGGCTTTGCCACCGCCCCACTCTCTGTTGAGCGAGTGAGCCCTGTAATGAACTTCTCTTCCTCCAGTTAGCAAAAATTATTTACCTGCTGAATGCCCTATTTGCAGCCAATGCCTTCAGTAGGAGCATTGATCTGATCTTCTGGGTACTTTGGCCTCCTTCACTGTTTCTGCTATAGCTGCAGCAGCATCCCTGTTGTAGCACCTATGGGATGTTCCATCCTTGCACTGGAGTGCTCTCTTTTAGCAGCAAGAATCCCGTTGGGAATCTGCCATAGTTGCAGGATGAAGCTCAATCCAGGAAAATGGGTCAGGATTGGGGGTGGTCGTGGAGGGACAAGCAGAAATCCTGTTCCAAAGAGTATCCATTAGTTATTTCACACCTGCTGACTAAGGGATCCTACCAGCAGGCCCAATGTTATGAATAACTAATATACTGACTAAGAAATTTAAATCTGAACAAATATGAGGTTTTACACATGTGAAAGCAAAACATGAAACATATGCTCACAGTTAAGGGGTATCCGTTAGCAAAGGTAAAATACAAAAGCATTTGGGGATGATGATCACTGACCATTCATTGAAAGTTCCCAGTCAATGTAAAGCTCTTATCATAAATAATGATACTGTACTGTGATACTTCAACGATACTTGATTTTAAATCAAAATAAGCTATTCCAACATTGTGTAAATCATTAGACTGGCCATATTTGGAATTTTGCCGGTTTGGGGCCAGGATAGTATTGCATTGCAGAACATTGAGAGAAGGGTGACAAAAAATCCATCAGGGACTAGCTATCGAAGTTATAAATAGAGGGGCAGAAATTTGCATGGGTTGCGACTGCCGTTAGCGGCTCTGGAGGGTGCTAACAGGACGTGAGCCATTTCTCGCCCAGAGAGGGGGCACTACCAGCTCCCGCGAAATTGCGTGGGAGTTAGCGGAGGCGCAAAACCAGTAGCACCATGCCCACCGCTGGTAGTGCCCTGGATAGCTGTACCCCCGTTGATGACGCCATCGCGGTTCACAGCGACCCTTTTTCGTCCTGCGGCAGCTCGTTCTCACCCCGTGACGGAAATTGGGCAGCGTCCTTGCTGTCAGCGCCAGCCTCACGGGTTGTGAACCTGGCTGCACTCTGCTCGCAGGGCGAAAGTTAAAGGGGAGGTGTGCGGCACCATTTTGCGTTGTCCTCCGACTTACCGGTCCGGCCTCTGTGTGGATTTTCGCGGGGTCTGTGCCACGATCGTGCTGCCCAGCACTCCGTTTCGGAGCTGGGCTGCGGACACGGTACCCCCATCCCCAGTGGCCGAGTGTAGGCCCCTGTAAACCCTACAGAGCTTGCAGTGTGCCCTCTCCTTTAACGGAAAGGGAGGGCCCTGGAATCGTGTCAGAGCTATGAAGAGAGGCCGTGTAGCATTTTGGGTTGCGCGCGCTTAACACTCCTGAGCCGCCCTGAGAGGAAGTATAGTGTTCGACATTGCTCCACTTTCTCTGAGGGGTGTTAACTGCAATTTCGCTTCGGAGGCGGGACTTCTGCGCTGGATGCAGAATGGCCCGCCTCGCAATGGAGCCATACGCAATATCACCCCCAGAGATTCATAAAACTGATTCTTTTGCAATTAGAAAAAGGAATTGAAGCATGGCATGATTCAGCTTCTTAATACTGAAAAGAATGGATGTGTGGATTGAAACATGTTACTTATCTTGAATTACTATCACAGAGCAATAGGACATGAGTACTGGTTCGTTCCTTTCAAAACTGCTGTCATTAACCCCTCCTCAAAAAATACAGCCTGACCCCTCTGTCCTGGCAAACTACTACACCAACTCCAACCTTCCTTTCCTTTCCAATTCCTCTGTTGTCCAGCCGAGTGGAACTGCCCTGGCTTTGCTGCACACTTATAGAATCGTGGCTGTTCGCTTCACCCCACACAGTTACATCTAGAGTCCACAAGGATCTGTCATTGGCCCCTTCCTATTTGTCATCTTCATGCTGCCCCTCAACGACATCACCCAAAAACATGACATCAGTTTTCACTTGCAAGCTCTATTTTACTACCGCCTTTCTAGAGCCCTCCATGACTTCTGTGTTGTCATCCTGCTTGCCTGACATCCAGTTCTGGGTGAGGTATAATCTCTTCCAATTAAACATTGCAAAGACCAATATCATTGTCTTCGGCCCCTTCAAACTTCTTCCCTAGCCACTGATTCCATTGTCCTCTCTGGCCATTGTCTCAGGCTGAACCATGCTGTTCCCAGCCTCAGCGTCCTAGTTAACCCCATGTTCAAGTCCCGACCCCATGTCCTCTTCATAATAAAGACCGCCTACTTCCACCTCTGTAACATCGCCCATCTCCATCCCGGCCTCAACCCAGCTGCTGCTGAAACCCTCATTCATGATTTTGTCACCTCCTGAATCAACTATTGCAGTGCTCTCTTAGCCGGCCTCCCATCCACAGTCTTCCATAAACTTGAGCTCATCCAAAATTCTGTTGCCATATTCTAACCTACCCAATTCCCACTCACCTATAACCCCTGTGCTCGCTTACCTCATTGGTTTCCCGTTCACTAATGCCTCAAATTTAAATTTGCATCCTCGTGTTCAAATCCCTTCATGGCTTTGAACCCGAGGGTGCAAATTTCAGATGACTGTAGGGCTAGACGATATTAAATATTTTTAATATCGTCTAGCCCTACAACCATCTGAAATCTCTCCGGTCCTCCAACTCTGCTCTTATGCACCTCCATTCTTTTGCCCCACATTGATGCCAATGCCTGCAGCTGCCTAGGACCTAAACACTGGAGTTCCCTCCCTAAACCTCTCCGCCTTCTCTCCCTCCTCCTTAAAACCTCTTTGACCAACCTTTTAGTCATCCCTCCTAATATCTCCTTCTTTAGCTCAGTGTCAATATCTATCTGATAATGCTCCCATGAAGCGCCTTAGAAGTAACATTTCCGCTAAGCTGCGCAGCATTGCAGCAGTTTGGAGGTCCTGCCCAGGCCGCTCAACGGCTTTTACATGGAAATAAACGTGCATGCGCTAAAAATTGAATGGGCCGGGTAGCCGGTTAAAGAGACTGCATACAATAAAAAATTGAGTGAAAATTGCTTGGGAGGTTTCCCGACATTACAGGCGCTATATAAATGCAAGTTGTTATGAATATAAAATTCATCAGCAAGACTTGAGATTAGAAGAATGATTTTTCTCACAGTAAAGTAGTAGAATACTCTCAAACAAAGAGTTTAATGAGAAAGAGTTAGAGGAGTATCTATTTATAAGAACAAGAACATAAGAACATAAGAAATAGGAACAGGAATAGGTCATATGGCCCCTCGAGTCTGCTCCGCCAGTCAATAAGATCATGGCTGATCTAATCATGGACTCAGCTCCACTTCCCCGCTCGCTCCCCATAACCCCTTATTCCCTTATCATTTAAGAACGATAGGAACAGCATTTAACATTATAAGGATAGTTACAGATACAGATAATTAATGGTTCATGCAGTGCTGAGACCATAAAAACATCATGACAAGGAAGGAAACTTGGTCAAAGATAAATAACATAGGAATTCCACGGTGACCACATCTCCCCATAAGTGCCGGGTGCATTTCCTGGGAGCTCCAGCACTGACCCAGCCAAAGTTGAGACACCAGTAGCAGCACAGATATCTCCTTCTATGACATTTAAGATTCTAGCCCAATTCAGTATTTCACAATTCATGAAGACCAGTGTCATCACAAAGTCATTGGCCTAGAAATTTAGGGGTTTAACACCACCTGTTACCGCCAGATTCAGGTGAAAAAATGACGGCTGTCACTCTTCCTCCCGCTGTTGGCAGGTCCTGTGGCGGTTGCCACTTATGGAAGGCTGGCAGTGCTGCCAATGTCAGTGATTGCTAGGGATGTGTAGATGATGCAGATCATGACATCAGTAGTGTACAATGCTTACTTGATGCCCGATCTGCGAGTTTAGAGTGCACCGCTCAATTTTACCGGCATGGCTTAAGTGTCATATGCTGAGCAAACGTTGACAAGCAGGAAGAAGACTCCAGCAGCAGTATTTAAAGGGATCATCAGCAACTACGAATGCAGTTGGCATGTTTGTTCAGTTTGACTGGCTCTGTGCAACTTTCTGCAACTCCAGCAGCTTTATTAACTTCTTTCAAGGTTCTAAGGTAACGGAGTGTTGGTGCAAGTGGAGAACACCAGCCACCACATCAAACTGGAGGGTGGCTGCTCAGAGACAAGGGCTATCTGCTCTGCACCTGGCTGATAACTCCCCTCCGCAACCCTACCACTCCTGCCCATCACTCATATAATGAGAGCCATGCTTCCACCAGGAACATCATCAAGCAGATCATCGGGCTGCTGAAGCAATGGTTCCGCTGTCTTGAATGCTCAATAAGAGCCGGAGCGGGTGTCCCATTTTGTGGTGGTCTGCTGCATGCTTCACAACTTGGCCATCATGAGGGTGCAGTGAGACCTGGAGGAGGACAAGGGTGAGGTGGAGGAGTGGGAAGAGGAGGAGGTGGTGTTCCCATGCGCCTACTGCCCTTGTCCTTCCAGATGGTAGAGGTCAGGGGCTGGGAAGTGCTTGCACTGTGCTGTTCGGGAGCGAGTTCCAGGATTTGGTTGTTTAGCGCATTGGTGCTCCAGTGTATTGTACACAGAGTGGTAGGATATGAGTTTGTATCATATCCTTTCCTTCACAAAGACCACGTACTTCCACTTCTGTTCCAGGATTTTGACCCAGCAACGTTGAAGGAAAGACGATATATTTCCAAATCAGGATGGTGTGTAACTTGGAGGGGAACTTGCAGGTGATGGCATTCCCATGCGCCTGCTGCCCTTGTCCTTCCAGATGGTAGAGATCACAGGTTTGGGACATGCTGCCGAAGAAGCCTTGGCAAATTGCTGCAGTGCATCTTGTAGATGGTACACACTGCAACCACGGTGCGCCAGTGGTGGAGGGAGTGAATGTTTAAGGTGGTGGATGGGGTGCCAATCAAGCAGGTTGCTTTGTCCTGGATGGTGTCGAGCTTCTTGAATGTTGTTGGAGCTGCACTCATCCAGGCAAGTGGAGAGTATTCCATCACACTCCTGATTTGTGCCTTGTAGATGGTGGAAAGGCTATGGGGAGTCATGAGGTGAGACACTTGCCACAGAATACCCAACCTCTGACCTGCTCTTGTTGCCACAGGATTTATGTGGTTGGTCCAATTAAGTTTCTTGTCAATGGTGACTAGATGTTGATGGTGGGGGATTCGGCAACGGTAATGCCGTTGAATGTCAAGGGTCGGTGGTGAGGCTCTCGCTTGTTGGAGATAGTCATTGCCTGGCACTTGTGTGGTATGAATGTTACTTGCCACTTATCAGCCCAAACCTGAATGTCATCCAGGTCTTGCTGCATTCGGGCATGGATTCCTTCATTTTCTGAGGAGTTGTGAATGGAACTGAACACTGCAATCATCAGCAAACATCCCTACTTCTGACCTGAAGATGGAGGAAAGGTTATTGATAAAGCAGTTGAAGATGGTTGGGCCGAAAACACTACCCTGAGGAACTCCTGTAGCGATGTCCTGGAGCTGAGATGATTGACCTCCAACAACTACAATCATCCTCTTTTGTGCTAGGTATGACTTCAGCCAGTGGAAAGTTTTCACCCTGATTCCCATTGACTTCAATTTTATTACGGCTCCTTGATGCCACCCTTGGTCAAATGCTGCCTTGATGTCAAGGGCAGTCACTCTCAAATCACCACTGGAATTCAGCTCTTTTTTTCCAAGTTTGGACCAAAGCTCTGGAGTCGAGATAGGCGACTATCTCCTGCCAGAGCCTTCGACAGGTGTGTGACGAGGGCTTCCTGCCAGTGTGTGTGAAGAGGACAGCCTCTCCAAGGCCATGACCAAGAGTTGCATAGGAGAATCTGCAGGTTCTCTCCCTGTGCTGACGCTTCGCCATGGGTTTGCACTGCCATGTTCTTCTTGATGAATTTATGAGTGACTTGACAATGAGGTGCTGCAGCATCAATGCACCTCCCCTTTAAGTACTGAATAAAGCCTGTTCCACACAAGACTGGGAATTAGACTGGATCAGATCTTGGCCCACCTGTTGAGCAGTAAGCCAATGAACAACAGTTTTTGCACTGAAATCAAGACTACAATCATGTTAATGAGGACTGAGCACGAATTTTGACATGGTGCAGCTTAATATCATTGGGCCTTAACACTGCCAATTTCAAGGCCAATTTATCACTAAAGCTAAAGTCGTAACTATTCCATCAAATTGGACACCCTCGGATAATGAAAACGTTTTTAAAAACTGCATGTTTGATTGCTGTACTTCAGTATATGAAAGCTGAACGTCCTTATAAAAACGTAAGAGTAAAGCCCTATCATTTCCATATAGAATGCTTTTTGAAAATAACAGTGGTTGAAAATCCATATGGGGTGCGGTGATATCCTGGTAAAAGTACTGGGATTATGTCCACCTGGGACCTCTGCCATTGACCCTCCCTTCCTCCCCACACCCCCAACGTTTGCTGGGTCAGAGGGTGGAGGTCCTTCATTAACATGTGAATACTGGACATGTGTGCTGCTAGGACTACACCTAGGGTCCTGCCAGAGCCAGATTAAGAAGTCTTGGAATCTTGGGAACCAAAAGCATTTGGGGTCCATCCACACAGCCCCACACTGCCTCCACACAACACCCCTTCATCCATTAAAACACTGTGTAGTAAAATGCATTTACTAAGCGCATGATAGCTCAATGTTTTTCTGAACTATTAGGAAAGATTTGTTAACGCCTTGATATAATAATTATGCACCTGCAGGTCATGGTTTCTATTTACTCCATTCTCTGTGATACAAAGTGGGTGGATAACAAACTTGAAATGATATGCATTTCCTTCTGAAATATAACAGGGGATAATTAGAACATCTAAAATCCTGGGGATTCAGTAGAATAATGTTTTTGTACTCATTAAGATGAACTGTGATGTCAGCAGATGCAGTTCTTCTCATTTCTGCATTCATAAAAACATAAGAAATAGGAGCAGGAGTAGGCCATTTGGCCCCTCGAGCTCTGTCATTCAATAAGTTCATGGCTAATCTGATCTTGGTCTCAACTCCACTTTCCTGCCTGCTCCCCTTGACTTTCTTATCGTTCATAAATCTGTCTATCTCCACCTTAAATACATTCAATGATCCAGCCTCCACAGCTCTCTGAGGTAGAGAATTCCAAAGATTCACGACCCTCTGAAGAAATTCCTCCTCATTTCTGTTTTAAATGGACGACCCCTTATTCTGAAACTATGCCCCCTCATTTTAGATTCCATCACTAAGGGAAACATCCTCTCTGCATCTACCCTGTCAAGACCCTTCAGAATCTTATACGTTTCAATAAGATCACCTCTCATTCTTCTAAACTCCAATGAGCATAGGCCTAACCTGCTCAACCTTTCCTTATATAACAACCCCTTCATCTCAGGAATCAACCTCGTTAACCTTCTCTGAACTGCCTCCATTGCAAATATATCCTTCCTTAAATAAGGAGACCAAAACAGTACACAGTACTCTAGGTGTGGTCTTACCAACGCACTGTACAGTTGATGCAGGACTTCCCGACTTTTATACTCCACCCCCCTTGCAATAAAGGCCAACATTCCATTTGCCTTCCTAATTGCTTGCTGCATCTGCATGCTAACGTTGTGTGTTTCCTGTATAAGGACCCCAAGATCCTTCTGTACCACTGCATTAGCATGCACTATAAGTACCCTTTTAATTATGTGATAATTGTGAATGACTGCCAATCCACCTCTCTTGCCCAGAAAATGAACAATTCTAAGTGTGGAGTCTCATTTCTTCAGGTTATGAATTGTTTTAGGAGATTTTTTTAAAATGTCAAATTTTACATTTATTTATTTTTCTCTCTCTCTCTTAATCAAATCTTTCATTCCCTCTCTTTATTTCTCTTTCTGTACCTGATTTGACATTGAATTCGCCCACTCTAATCCACCCCTCCTTCTCAGTCCTTCCTGTTTATTCCTCAATCCTTTAATCTCATTGGTTAAGAAGATACACTGTTCTGTTATTGGGCAAGGTCCCAGATGCCCTGTTGCCCTTGCTGTGTCATTATCAGCTTGCACTTGCAGCAAGTTTGTGGGCAAAAAACACATGCAGGAACAAGTGTAACTAACAGGGCATGCCACGAGATGCCCCGCTCCAGCAAAATCTGGGCAAAAGTTTACATTGAAGGAATAATGATTATAACAGAATCACAAAAGATTTATTGAGTGATCATCCATAGTTGACTGACAAATTAACTACATGGAAAATAAACAGTTTTTGTTTATAATCTCCTTAAAGTAACTGAATGCCAATGGTTCTGACGAACATACTTGAAACTTTGGGGGAAAAGAGAATAAAATCTATACTTACTCATATCAAAGACATCTTTTCTTGAACTGTCTTCATTGATGTTTGCAGATTCATTGGTTCCTGTGCTGGTGCTGGGGTGTATTTGTAATGTTACGAGAGCCTGGAGATCTAGGTGTTCAGTGTTGACATATGTAGGAGCTTCTCCACCTTTGGCCAATGGAAGTCTCACCTCAGGCTGAACATATAAATCACTAGAGGACCCTGCAGATTTCAAGTAAGGAATGTAAGAGAGGCTTAAGTAGCTATTTAAATACAAAGGCGTAGAAATTCCACGATTTGGAGGATTTGGATTGTAGACAATTCTGAGGGGCAGCCACAATTTGAAGAGGAATCTGAATCCAATGGATTTCCAGCCCATATAACCTACATTAAGAAATTACATTCCAAAGGAGGTGGGCGCTTATTAGACCTGTCCTTGTAACTTCACAGAGAAACTTTGACAGCTTCTGGGGCCACCCTGAGGCTACCTTGGGAATTTCACTTAGCTTGATATCTGTTCCCTGAGGGGAATGTTAAAAATTATGTTGACAATTTTCTTCAGCCCGGTTTAGGCTTTGGGTGTCCTGTCTCAGAGTGGCAGCTTGGAGTTCCACCTTCCACCTCTGTAGTGTCTCAGTTGTGCTGCTACAGGTGCAGATGTCCACTCTGAACATTCTAATGACTCTGTCTCCGCAAATTGGAACGGGGTAAGCAGCAGGGCAAAGTGATGGACAGAAGTCCTACATCACTGTATTTCCTCCACCTCAAAGGACTTCACCAAATTTCTACCCCACCATTTTTGTCATCATTTTTAAGTTCTTATAATTTTTTTCTCTTTATATGCATTGTCATTCCAACTCCATTCGAGATAGTATTCACTCAGTATTCTATTTTCACACATTTGTGCAGCATGTAAAGAAAGAAAAGGTTGCTTTGTTTCTCAGTTTCTATTGTCCTTGCTACGGCTCAGGGGACTACGAGAAATGTAAGGATGGTGTGGCTCAGATCATTTTGCATTGAAAGAACACAGGTTAATTATTTGAAACTAACTTTGCATACCATGAACAGATTATGGTAGTCATTAAAGATGTACTAGTAATGAGTAGACTGGTTGCTTCACGACCTCCAATCATGGTGAGTTTTTCCAGGTTTGGAGACATTCTGTACTGATAAGTATAAAACATTACATATACATTGATAATAAAAGACTACAAAAGTTATGATAAGGCTTTACAATGGTCAGACCACATTTAGCGTACTTTGCTCAGTTTTGGTCGCTACACCGCAAAAGATACTTTCATTGGAAAGGGCACATTTTGTACCAAATGACAAATCACAAGGATCAAGGAGATCAGCTATGAGGAAAGATTAAAGAAATTTACAATCTAGAAAGAATGCAGTTAAAAGTGGATCTCTGAAAAGTATATAAAGAGGTAACTTTCCCATACTGGGTACCCTGCCTACTACCCAGACTTGAAAGATTTTGGCTAAAATTTTAAATGACATAGGTAAAGTAAATCCAGATTATTACTTTAAAGCACAGGAAAGTACAATCAGAAAACATAAGTGGGTAAAAAATAGAAAAATTCAAGCACAGAAGGAGGCCACTCGCCTCATTGTGTCTGTGCCGGCTCTTTGAAATAGTTAACCAATTAGTCTCATTGCTCCGTTCTTTCCCATAGCCCTGCAAATTTTTACTTTTCAAGTTTATATTCAATTTCCTTTTGAAAGTTACCATTGAATCTGCTTCCACCACCCTTTCAGGTAATATATTCCAGATCATAACAACTTGCTGCGTGAAGAAATTTCTCCTCATCTTACCTCTGGTTCTTTTGCAAATTATCTTAAATCTGTATCCTCTAGTTATCAACCCACATGCCAGTGGAAACAGTTCCTCCTTATTTACTCTATCAAAACCATTCATGATTTTGAACTGATCTATTAAATCTCCCCCAAACTTCTCTGCTCTAAAGAGAACAATCCCAGTTTCTCTACACTCTCATACAATTTAATGGATTGAATGGCCCTTTCTCACCCGAGTTCTTCTTACATTTTTACAGAAATATTATAGAGAATTACACTGTAACTATTCGGATCACATTAAGAGGTATGTTATTTATGCTGAAAGCCGTTTCCCCAGGTTGGAGAAGTGGGCAGGCTTGATGGACCAGCTGGTCTTTTCTTGTCCATCAATTTTGTATGTTCGTCCAAAACAATGAAATCCAGTATGTATGTCCCTATAACCTATAGCACTAGAGTGGCACAGGAGGAGACCTGTCTCTATCATGCCAAAAATAGACTAAAAAATTCAGAGCAGTTCTAATATTTTGTGGATTTTTTTCTTCAGAAATAAATTCAAGGAAGTCCTCCCAGCCCTTCTTTTGTGTTTAACGATTGGTGCTGCGCACTAATTTTTTCTATGTTTCTCTGAAAATTCGATCTAAAACTCGTCACATTTAAAGGAGATTTTTCAATTGAGCTTTCCAGTGGACAGTGAAAATACATCTCAAGAAATTGTGCACCCTCAGCCAGAACTTTCATTCCATTAAATTCAATAAATGGAAAATCGCAGGTTGAGGTGTTCCCAAATCCATATTTCCTGCAACTCTATGTTTGAATCTCTCCACAGATTCATCCCCATCTTACAGCACTGAAAAAGTGCTAACCAAAGTCATGAATAGCATTCTGTGTGACTGGGACTATGGTGCATTATCCCACCTCATCTTCCTCAAGCTCTCTGTAGCCTTTGCCATGGTCGACCACACACCTTCCTTCAACACTTATCCTCCATTGTTCACCCTAATGGCACTGCACTCACTTGGGTCCACTTTTACTTATCCAATCATTGAGCATCTCCAGCAATGGCTTCTCTCTGCCCTCGCACCATTGCCTTTTCATCTACATATCCCTCAGTGACATCATTTGTAGACATGGAGTCAGCTTCCACATGTATGCTGACGATATCCAACATTACCTCTTCACCACCTTTCTTGACAGAGTACAAATCAGGAAATTAGAGGAGCATGTAACAAGGGTAATGCATTAATCATGGGGACTTTACTCTTCATATAGACTGGACAAACCAAATTGTTAAAAATAGCTTGGAGGACGAGTTCATGGAATGCATTCAAGACAGTTTTCTAGGACAATATGTGGAGGAACCAACTGGGGAACAGGCTATTTTATATCTAGTATTATGCAATGAGACAGGGTTCATTCATAACCTTATAGTAAAGGATCCTCTAGGGAAGAGTGATCATAATATGATAGAATTTCATATTAAGTTTGAAGTGAAGTGATTAAGTATGAAACTAGGATCTTAACTTTAAACAAAGCTAAGTAGGGAGGTATGAGGGGTGAGTTGGATGAGCTAGATTGGGAAATTAGATTAGGCGATATGATGGTAGATAAGCAATGGAAAACAGTTAAAGAAATAATTCATAATTCTCAATGAATATACATTCCCTTGAGGAATAAAAACTCCACTGGAAAGGTGGATTAAAAACAGAAAATGCTGTTCAGGCAGATCAGGTAACATCATTGGTAAGAAAAACAGAGTTAACATTTCAGGCTGATGACCTTTCATCAGAACTGGAAAAAGTTAGAGATATAACAGTTTTTAAGCAAGTGCAGAGGCTGGGAACGAGGGAAGGGGAGGAAAGAATAAAAGGGAAGGTCTGTAATCGGGTGGAAGGCAGGAGAAATTAAATGACAAAAGGTATGATTGTACAAGGCAAAAAGAAGTGGTAATGGGACAAGTAACTAAACAAAGGTTGGATCTAGAAGAGGTGTAAATAGGAATAGCAAAATCATCAACAGCTGCCATCTGAAAAAGCGTTACAGCCATGGCTAACTAGAGAAGTTAAGGATAGTATTAGATTAAAAGAAGAATCTTACAACATTGCTAAAAAAGAGAAGTAAGCCTGAGGATTGGGAGGGTTTAAAAAATCAGCAAAGGATGACCAAGAAATTGATTAAGAGGGAGAAAATAGAATGTGAGAGTGAACTAGCAAGAAATATAAAAACAGATTGTAAGAGTTTTTACAAGTATGTAAAAAGGAAGAGATTTGTGAGAGTAAACATGGGTCCCTTAGAGGCAGAGACAAGAGAAATTATAATGGGGAATAAGGAAATGACAGAGACATTAAACAAACATTTTGTAACTATCTTCACAGTAGAAGATACAAAGAACATACCAGAACTAATGGGGAACCAAGGTTCTAAAGAGAATGAGAAACTTAAAGTAATTAATATTAATGGTAACAGGACACTTGTAAGATCATAATATGATTAGGCAGAGTCAAAACTGTTTTATGAAAGGGAGATCGGCATTGACAAATCTATTGAGGTTTTTTGAGAGTGTAACTGGCAGGGTACGTAAGGGGAAACCAGTGGTTATTGTATATTTGCCACACAAGAAATTGTTATACAAGATTAGGGCTCACATACTAGCATGGATTGAGGATTGGTTAACAGACAGAAAACAGAGAGTAGGAATAAACAGGTTATTTTTGAGATGGCATGTGTAACTAGTGAGTCCCACAAGGATCAGTGCTTGGGCCTTAGCTATTTCCAATCTATATTAATGACTTAAGATGAATGGACTGAGTTTAATGTATCCAAGTTTGCTGACAATATAAAGCTAGGTGGGAAAATAAGCTGCGAGGAGGATGCAAAGAGGCTTCAGAGGGATATAGACCAGTTAAGTGATTGGGCAAGAAAGTGGCAGATGGAATACACTATGGGGAAGTGGGAACATAAGAACATAAGAAATAGGAACAGGAGTAGGCCATACGGCTCCTCGAGCCTGCTCCGCCATTCAATAAGATCATGGCTGATTTGATCATGGACTCAGCTCCACTTCCCCGCCCACTCCCTATAACCCCTTATCCCCTTATTGTTTAAGGAACTGTCTATTTCTGTCTTAAATTTATTCAATGTCCCAGCTTCCACAGCTCTCTGAGGCAGCGAATTCCACAGATTTACAACCCTCAGAGAGAAGACATTTTTCCTCATTTCTGTTTTAAAGGGTGGCCCCTTATTCTAAAATCTTGCCCTCTAGTTCTAATCTCCTCCATCAGTGGAAACATCCTCTCTGCATCCATCTTGTCAAGCCCCCTTATAATCTTATACGTTTCGATAAGATCACCTCTCATTCTTCTGAATTCCAATGAGTAGAGGCCCAACCTACTCAATCTTTCCTCATAAGTTAATTCCCTCATCCCCTAGTGAACCTTCTCTGAACTGCCTCCAAAGCAAGTATATCCTTTCGTAAATATGGAAACCAAAACTGCACTAATAGGGAGACTAGAACGAGAGGGCATAATCTTAGAATAAGGGACCGCCCATTTAAAACTGATATGAAGAGACATTTCTTCTCTCAAAGTGTTGTAAATCTGTGGAATTCGCTGCCTCAGAGAGCTGTGGAAGCTGGGACATTGAATAAATTTAAGACAGAAATAGACAGTTTCTTAAACGATAAGGGAATAAAGGATTATGGAGAGTGGGCAGGGAAGTGGACCTGAGTCCATGATCAGATCAGCCATGATTGTATTAAATGGCGGAGCAGGCTCGAGGGGCCGTATGGCCTATTCCTGCTCGTATTTCTTATGTTCTTATAGGGGATTGTCATATGAAGAGAGATTGTCTAGACTAGGCCTATATTGTCTAGCATTTAGAAGAATAAGAGGTGATCTCATTAAAAAATACACAATTCTTATAGGGCTTGAAAGGGTAGATGCAGGGAGGATGTTTCCCCTGGCTGGAGAATCTAGAACCATGGATCACAGTCTCAAAATAAGGGGTCGGCCATTTATGACTGAGATGAGGAAAAATTGATTCACTCAGAGGGTGGTGAATCTTTGGAATTCTCTACCCCAGAGGGCTGTGGAGGGTCAGTTGTTGGATATATTCAAGATAAAGATGGATAGATTTTTGGATATTAAGGGAATTAAGGGATATGGGGATAGTACAAGAAAGTGGAGTTGAGGTAGAAGATCAGTCATGATCTTTTTGAGTGGCGGAGCAGGCCCGAGGAGCCGAATGGCCTACTCCCGCTCCATATTTCTTATGATCTTATGTTCTTATGAGAGGGCTGTCCAAAAAGGAGAGATTAAGTAGAATGGGCCTATATTCCCTGGAGTTTAGAAGAATGAGAGGTGATCTCATTTAAACGTATAACATTCTTAGAAGGCTTGACCGGGTAGATCATGAGCAGCTGTTTCCCCTAGATGGAGATTCTAGGACCATGGGTTATAGTCTCAAAATAAGGAGTCGGCCATTTAGGACTGAGATGAGGAGAAACTTCTTCACTCAGAGTGTTGTGAATCTTTGGAATTCTCTACCTCAGTCGTTGAGCATATTTAAGAGAGAGATCGCTAGATTTTTGGGCACTAAGGGAATCAAGTGATAAAGGGATAGGGCGGGAAAGTGAAGTTGATGTAAAAGTTCAACCATGATCTTATTGAATGGCAGAGCAGGCTCAATAGGTCATAAGGCCTACTCCTTGTCCAATTTCTTATGTTCTTATGTCCACTGCCTTACATTGCCAGATTGCATGTCCAACTTCCAGTCTTTGATGATCCTCAATTTTCTCTAGTTAAACACTCGGAAGACCAAAACCATTGACTTTGGCTGTCACCATAAACTTAGGATCCTTGCAACTGATTCCATCGCCCGGAGAGTATCTCGGGTTAAACCAGACTGTTCACAACCTAAGTATCCATTAGAACTCTGAGCTGAACTTCGGCCGCATATCTTCTCCATCACATCATCTGCCTCTGCCCCTGCCCATGCTTTAGCCTTTCTGCTGGTGAAACTTTCATCCATGCATTTGTAATCTCCAGACTCAACTATTCCAATGTTCTCCTGTAAACTTCAGCTCATCTAAAACTCCACAGCAAGTTCTGCTCACCTATCATTCCTGTTTTTGCTGATCTATCCAATACCTACAATTTATAATTCTTATCTTCATGTTTAAATCACTTCACGGCCTTGCCCCTCCCTATCTCTATAACCTCCTACAGCGCTACAAACTCCCCAGAACTCTGATTCTGTACATCCATTGTGCATTTGACCCGCCATTGACAGACGTGCATTTTAGTCATCTAGCCCCTATGCTCCCCTGGCCCCCACACCATCCCGCTACCTCCCTCTCCTCTTTTAGAACCCTCTTTAAAACCCATTTTACCAAGCTTTTGTCATCCTTCCTAATAATTCCCTCCTTGGCTTAGCATACGTGTTTGTCTGATTCTTCTTCTTTGGGACGTGTTTCTATGTTAAAAGTTCTATACAAATGAAAATTATTGCTGTTGTCGTACAATCTCCTAATAATATTAAATAGGGTGAGAGAGTACAAGTGTAAGGAAGTCATTATAAATTTGGCCAAAACATTGGTTCGCCCACGGTTAGAGTACTGTTTGTAGTTTCGAACACCTCATTATGGAAAGGGCATTAAAGCCATCGAGAATATACAGCATAGATTTACCATTATGATGCCAGGGATGGGAAACTATAGTTATGAGGAAGACTTGAGATAAGATTTGAGATACAGCACTATTTCCATGTGAAGAGAGAAGGCTAAGAAAAGATTTATTAGGTGTTTTTAGCATTATGAAAACTTTTTAATGGAGTGAATCAGAAAAAGCTATTATTCTAGTTAAGAGATCAATGACAATGATACATTTTAAATTGTCACTGAGAGAATGAGAGGATAGGTTAGGAGAAAGTTCTTTATACAGAGGGTTATTTAAACATGGAATGCTTTGTCACGGGGAGTGGTTGCGATAGAGCCCATTGCATAGTTTAAGGGAAAATTTAATAAATATTTGTATTAGAGTAAAGTACAAGGGTAAGAGGAGGAACTGAGTCTTGGGATTAGTTTTGAATTGTTCTGACAAATAGCCAGCACAGCCATGCTGGATCAAATGACCTCCTATTGTGTTGTTCTCTGTGGTTCTACATGTGTTCTCGGTGTGCACCATTAGTGCTGAAGAGTAAAATCTCACCTTTTGTCTTCAAAAAAATATGTTTCACAAATTTTTTTTGTTGAGGGAGAAAAAACGGAAAAGGCAGGCATGGTGTTTGTCATGATTGTGTCACTCTAAGTGATGCACTGATGCATTTTAACACAATTTGCACCATTGTGTAATATATTTTCAAATAATGTTTAGAACTCTTCCATGGAAAGCTATAGGTAATCCATTTACCGAGTGAAAAAGTGACACAGATGTCTTCTAATGACATCATCCATGGGGATACCCCAGAATCTCAGTCGCTTCCTGCCAGGGAGCAATGCTCTGCATTAAGACTTTTTCTTTGCTCAGTTTTTGCTGTGTGTGCATCTACTGACTCAATGAGAGCTATTTCTTAAAAGGTTATTTATTTACCGTATCTGCCGAGTGCATGTCTCCAGTCTTCACTGTTGTCCTCACCCGGGTGCTGCCCTTGATAGTAGCTTTGATCTTGTCCTATGGCTAACACTGGCTACAGTAACAAAGTAAAATTGTTCAACACTAAGGGTTCCAAGCCTAAAATAACACAGAGCAAGAAAGATTAAAAGAATACAAACATTTCTTTCTTTGGAATGATACCCGTTGTTTTTTTCTTTCCCAGCTTGAGTATCATGCAGATCTGGGTTTTTTAAATTTATGTATTCATTTATTTTTCAATCAATGGTAATAAAAACACAAAAGGATTATGCAGCGATGGATGGTCTCTATATCAATATTTTATGCTAATTGATAAAGCTACATCTGATTCTGCCCTCTATATCAATCATTTGACAGTATTACTGAGCATTGAGTTAAGAAACATAAGAAACATAAGAAATAGGAGCAGAAGTAGGCCATTTGGCCCCGTGAACCTGCTCCGCCATTCAATAAGATCATGGCTGATCTGATCATGGACTCAGCTCCACTTCCCTGCCCACTCCCCATAACCCTTTACTCCCTTATCGCTCAAAAATCTGTCCTCTCCGCCTTAAATATATTCAATGACCTAGCTTCCACAGCTCTCTGGGGCAGAGAATTCCATAGATTTGCAACCCTCTGAGAGTTGGCAAGGATCCATTGTTCATAAATCTTCCAAGCCTTACAAGGCACTGATGATATTTACAATGATTGTGAAAATTTCTTACGCATTCAATTCAGTCAATCAGCTACTGGCCTTCTATTGGGAAACAGACATTTGAAGCAGTAGTCACTCCAAATTCCACCAAAATCAATTCTGTCACACAAGTAAGGCTGTATCGTGCAGGCATACTTAGTGTTGGGGTCAATGGAGGCTACTCGGGCAGATTTTTGATAGATGATGTCATTCTGCCAGTCCCAATTAGATCATCCTTTTTATACTCAAGTGAATACAAGCCTAGTCTACACAACCTGTCCTTATAATTTAACCGTTTTAGCCTCGGTATCTGGTGTATCTGTGCATGCACCCACTCCAAGGCCAATATATCCTTCCTAAGATACGAACATATGAACATACGAATAATGACCATCTGGCCCATCGAGCTTATCCCACACAATTCCGATACCTTGTGTATCACAACATATACACTCCACCCCACCCTAAACCATGTGATCTCCTGGGAGAGGTGCGGTGCCCTGAACTATATGCAGTGTTCTAAATGGGATCTAACCAGAACTTTGTATAACTGTAACATAATGTCCACCCTTTTGTATTCCTTCCCCCTTGAGATAAAACCAACATTCCATTAGCCTTTTAAATTATTTTTTATACCTGTCCACTAGCTTTTAGGGATTTCCGTATTTGGAACCCTAAATCGTCTCTATGTCAACCCTATCGAACTGTTTCATAACCTTAAAGACCTCTATCAGGTCACTCCTGAGCCTTCCCTTTTCTCGATAAAAAGAGATCCCTCCCGTCTGTTCAATCTTTTCTGATAGGTATTACCTCTCAGTTCAAATATCGTCCTTGTAAATCTTTTTTGCATCTTCTCCAGTGCCTCTATATCACTTTTTATAATATGGAGACCAAAACCTTTCACTAGGGGCGAGAAATTGGACAAATACCGCTATCGCTATTTTTTTTGGTGCGAATCGCATTAGACGTCTTTTTAAGCGCCGAAATAGCGTCAAAAAATAAATGCGCAAAATTGGCCAAAAGCTTTTTGTCGTTCGCTATCACGGTAAAAGTGCACCGTTTTTAAAAACATATGTGTGGCGAAGCACAATTTTTCGGCAGTAAAAAAAACGCCATTCTGCGCATAAACATTCCCCCCTTTCTGGTACCTTACAGGTCAAGTGTAGGGTGCACCCGTGCATGCGCAGTATAACTAGGGTTGAAGCAGCGATTTTTGAGAGGGGATTTAAACATCAGTCGAGTTCATCACACAGTTCATCACAGTTCTGTAGTGTATGTAGGCACCTTTAGTAATGACTCCACGTGGCAGGGTATGATACTTAAACTGTGTAGACCTGTAGTCCTTTATTTGCAGCACCTGAGTGAGGACAACAAGCTGTGAGTTCCTTTTTATACTGGGTTACCTGCAGTGTGCAGTATGCAGGTAACTCTTTGGTCTCCAGCAGCAGCACCCTCTGGTGTACAGGTAAGGTGTGTACAGTATAAGGATACATTTAGTGTGGCATAACAGTGTTACAGACATCACACCATAAACAGGCATGCATATACAACAACACTCCCCCTAAGCATTTTTCATTTCCTTATTGTCATGCCCGGGGAGGTGGGGGGTGGTTGGGAGGTGATCAGTGGTGGGCTATGGGAGGTTGTGGTGAGGGTTGTGTGGTTGCCAGGTGTGACCCCTGTGCTTGAGGCTGGCTTTGTACGTTTCCCCTCTCTCACACACAGACCAAGTGGGTGTCACTGTTGTGGGATCACTAAGGGGGGGTAGCCACGGCAGCAGTGGGTGGTGTGTATACAGGGCCACAAGACTGGGTGGGCTCCTTGTCCACCAACTGGGATGAGCGTCAGGTCATCCCAGGGTTTGCCAGGGAAGCTGGAGGATATTGGCCTCATGGTCCTGGTGTTGGCCCTGGTGGCCAGCGGTTGTAGGGCTGGTCTGGTGCAGGTTGCCATTGGTGGTGGCTGGGCTGCTCATTGAACGGATAGTAAAAGCTTTTACAGATATATAAAATGGAAGAGAATGACTAAAGTAAATGTTGGTCCCTTAGAAGATGAGAAGGGGGATTTAATAATGGGAAATGTAGAAATGGCTGAGACCTTAAACAATTATTTTGCTTCGGTCTTCACAGTGGAAGACACAAAAACCATGCCAAAAATTGCTGGTCACAGGAATGTGGGAAGGGAGGACCTTGAGACAATCACTATCACTAGGGGGGGTAGTGCTAGACAGGCTAATGGGACTCAAGGTAGACAAGTCCCCTGGTCCTGATGAAATGCATCCTAGGGTATTAAAAGAGATGGCGGAAGTTATAGCAGATGTATTCGTTATAATCTACCAAAAGTCTCTGGACTCTGGAGAGGTACCAGTGGATTGGAAAGCAGCTAATGTAACGCCTCTGTTTAAAAAAGGGGGCAGACAAAAGGCAGGTAACTATAGGCCGGTTAGTTTAACATCTGTAGTGGGGAAAATGCTTGAAGCTATCATTAAGGAAGAAATAGCGGGACATCTAGATAGGAATAGTGCAATCAAGCAGACGCAATATGGATTCATGAAGGGGAAATCATGTTTAACTAATTTACTGGAATTCTTTGAGGATATAACGAGCATGGTGGATAGAGGTGTACCGATGGATGTGGTGTATTTAGATTTTCAAAAGGCATTCGATAAGGTGCCACAAAAAAGGTTACTGCAGAAGATAAGGGTACGCGGAGTCAGAGGAAATGTATTAGCATGGATAGAGAATTGGCTGGCGAACAGAAAGCAGAGAGTCGGGATAAATGGGTCCTTTTCGGGTTGGAAATCGGTGGTTAGTGGTGTGCCACAGGGATCGGTGCTGGGACCACAACTGTTTACAATATACATAGATGACCTGGAAGAGGGGACAGAGTGTAGTGTAACAAAATTTGCAGATGACACAAAGATTAGTGGGAAAGCGGATTGTGTAGAGGACACAGAGAGGTTGCAAAGAGATTTGGATAGGTTAAGCGAATGGGCTAAGGTTTGGCATATGGAATACAATGTTGGAAAATGTGAGGTCATCCACCTTGGAAAAAAAACAGTAAAAGGGAATATTATTTGAATGGGGAGAAATTACAACATGCTGCGGTGCAGAGGGACCTGGGGGTCCTTGTGCATGAATCCCAAAAAGTTAGTTTCCAGGTGCAGCAGGTAATCAGGAAAGCGAATGGAATGTTGGCCTTCATTGCGAGAGGGATGGAGTACAAAAGCAGGGAGGTCCTGCTGCAACTGTACAGGGTATTGGTGAGGCCGCACCTGGAGTACTGCGTGCAGTTTTGGTCACCTTACTTAAGGAGGGATATACTAGCTTTGGAGGGTGTACAGAGACGATTCACGAGGCTGATTCCGGAGATGAGGGGGTTACCTTATGATGATAGATTGAGTAGACTGGGTCTTTACTCGTTGGTGTTCAGAAGGATGAGGGGAGATCTTATAGAAACATTTAAAATAATGAAAGGGATAGACAAGATAGAGGCAGAGAGGTTGTTTCCACTGGTCGGGGAGACTAGAACTAGGGGGCACAATCTCAAAATACGGGGGAGCCAATTTAAAACCGAGTTGAGAAGGAATTTCTTCTTCCAGAGGATTGTGAACCTGTGGAATTCTCTGCCCAAGGAAGCAGTTGAGGCTAGCTCATTGAATGTATTCAAGTCACAGATAGATAGATTTTTAACCAATAAGGGAATTAAGGGTTACGGGGAGTGGGCGGGTAAGTGGAGCTGAGTCCACGGCCAGATCAGCCATGATCTTGTTGAATGGCGGAGCAGGCTCGAAGGGCTCGATGGCCTACTCCTGTTCCTAATTCTTATGTTCTTATGTTTGACCACTGTCCCTGCAGTGGGTGTGCTCCCACTGGCTGTGTGTGTGTCCTGCAAGGGACATCACATTCTCTATCATTATTGTTAAGCATAATAAACTTGTTCTTAACCTTACTGACACCTGCATTCATGTCATTAGTCACATTAGTTAAACCAGCATCACAATTCATGGTTATATTGCATACATTTTCATACTTGCACCCTTTAATTGCATCTTTAGCTTTAAAGTCCGTGTACTCAAATAGTTGGAACTTCCCCTTTAAATTATTTTGATTACCGGTCTCCTTTAAGGAAGCCTTCAAATCCGATTGACCGCTCGGTGTCACGTGATGCTCCTCCAATGCTCCTCGTGATATGGCCGTGGCCATTTTGATTTTAGGTTTTTCTCCTTGTGCTGCGGCAGCCATTTTCTGGCTTTCCTGCAGGTGGGCTGTGGTGCTCTTTCCTTCCACAGGTTCGACCCTGGACATCGGGAATCCATTTCTTACGACGCTGTTCACATCTTGGAGTGCTGCCCCGGCCCGGAAAGTGGAGTTTGGATCCTCGGTCTTGGAGATTTCGCCGGGGTGCTGTGGGCAGTCGAGCTGGACAGTGGAACCTCAGGATGCAGCAATGGATCCATGTTCGAGGTCGATTGCCGGAGCCCCGAGGCCTGGGAGCAGCTTCGCTTGGACAGGATGCCATTGTGGTCAATTGGCGGGATTCATCCAAAGTTCTTCAAAGGTCGCTTGGCTCATCGCAGACTGGCTCGCCCCTGTGTCGCTCTCTATAGAAACTGGGACCCCGTCGACATCTACTTTCATCGTCTACGGAGAACTTTCGGTGGAGCAGGTATGAGTTCCATACTCTTCTTCCAGGGGTTGAGCAACTTCACCTTCCTCTGTGTTGGAGCCCCGGTGATCAGCCAACTCATCAGAGACGCGATGAATAAAGCCTTTTCTGCACATCCTTTGAAGGTGCCTTTTCTCTTTGCATGCATAGTCTTTGTAGCGGCACTGGTGGGCACTGTGGTTTCCTCCACAGCGCCAGCACGGGGCTAGCCGGTTTGCCCCAAGTGGCGGACTCAGGGTTGCGGGACTCGGGGCAGCATTTCTGCCTTTCGAAGTATCCATGCGGTGCACTGCGCTCACCGGTTTAGAGTCCCTTAGTGCTTCATTTAGGTGGTCGCCAAAGTAGCACGGTGCAGCCAGTCTCCTTAAGTGTTCCAATCTTTCTACAAAAGTGTTCCAATCTTCCCCATCGGTAAATTGCTGAAAGATGCTGAGATTCGACATGCTGAGCGTGTGGTTCGTGACCTCGTATTCCCGTCGCCAGTTGTAGTGTATGTAGGCACCTTTAGTAATGACTCCACAAGGCAGGGTGATCAAGTTCATCAAAAATTAAAAATGCAGGGTGATTCAGCAAAGGAAGAGGACCAGGAAATTCACTCAAGATGCAAGTGAGGCCCTCATCACTGCTGTAGAAAGCAGATGGGGGAGATCTCGAGAAAGGGTCATAGAAAACTACACGCATCTGCAATAAAACGTGTGTGATAAAGAGTGGCTGAGCAGGTTTCCTCAGTGGACTCTATCAAGAGGGACGATGTCCAATGCAAGAAGCGGCAGAATGACCATTGCAGGGTCATCAGAGTAAGTAATATTTTTATTTATGCACTCCAATTACTTAAATTGTAAATGTGACACATGTTGTTATCGCTGGGCTTAGTGTTGCACCTTATTTGCCATGAATGATCGTCACACATTAGAAAGACTGCTTTTTGACATCTTAAAAGATGTTTCTGCACTTCGATGTTTACCTGATGAACCACATGCAACTACCAGGGCCATAAACAGAGCACTGTACTAAATGCACACAGTATAGTATAAGTGCTTTGTTGGCTATCTGTGTGTGCCACAAGAGCAGAAGGGCCCTCTGTTAAAAATTTCTATTTTGCTGATGTGGATTCCGAGTCATCAAATGCAGCAGAGGAAACCCCTAGCTCAATGGATGCCATGGTTGAGGTCACCGACCTCAGCCCTGCTGAGGTACCTCCACAGGAGGAGGTGCAGGAGGAGGAACAAAGTGTCATGGATGGGGTGGGGGGGGAGTGTGGGTAGGTGTGGGGGAGCCTACGCAGGTACTAAGGACTTCAGTTGCATCCAGCAGTTCGTCGGATGAGGGCAACACATTCGGTGGTTATCCAGCATCCGAGGCCCCGGGTCCCAGTGGGTTGCAGCAAAGCACACCCTGAGCAGAAGCCTGTATGCCATCTGTGCGGAGGCTGAGTCAGCAAAGCCGCTTTGCCAAAAGACAGGCAGACAAGCAAATGGATTTGGTGGGATTGTCTGGAGAGAGCATCCAGCTCAGCCGACAGTTCCTGTAGGTCATGGGTGGGATCTCCACAATCATTGCAGCATTATCTGTGGACATAAGGGAGGGTTTTTCGCAGTTTGTAGTTACAACAAGGCAGAACACCGAGGCTGTCAATGCCCAGCGGCAATTGACGGTCTCGACTCATGGCACACCAGTCCCCAGTGTCATGCCATCCAGACTGAGAGCACCAGTGAGTGGTGAGGCTGAGCAACAGGCTCACCACTCAGAAGGTGGGCCTTCCACAGCCCCAGCTTCTCCAGGGGGTCCAATGGCGTCTCCTACACCTCTCCCCCAACAACACCAGCACCCTGTGCGCATTGCTGCAAAATATCTTGGACCCACCGTAAGTGGTGGTAGGGGTAAGGGCAAGGGCAAGGGCAAGGGCAACAATCGACGGGGGCAGGGGGTTCAAATTAGGGGGGGTGTAAAGGTGGCTGCAGCTGAAGGATGTTTGGTGCAGGCGTTGTTGTTTTGTTGTTGTTGTTGTTGCTGTTTTGCTGTTATTTAAGTAAAGTTTACATTTCAAAAATTTTAACATTCAAAAATGTTATTGAAGTTACTAAATTAATGTTTACAAAGTTTCATTAATTTACAACTGTAAAAATGTTTAATAAATTTAAATTTATTTTTTCACCTAAACCAAACTTGTGCAGTGTCTCATTTGCAAAATAACAAGGGAAAATAGTCAACATGGTGGGATAGAATGGGCAGTCAATGATGAAACGTGCCGTTCAGCCTTCATGCAACGCGTTAATTATCAGCTGCTGACATAAGGCTTTTACAGTGGGGAAAGCTGCCCCTCTCCATATATATTCAAAAAGGAGTTAGATGAAGTCCTTACTACTAGGGGGATCAAGGGGTATGGCGAGAAAGCAAGAATGGGGTACTGAAGTTGCATATTCAGCCATGAACTCATTGAATGGCGGTGCAGGCTAGAAGGGCCGAATGGCCTACTCCTGCACCTATTTTCTATGTTTCTAAGCTCCACGAGGCCTCCTCCCCTGTCATGGTGGGGATGGTGGTGGCATGGGTTTCTTGTCCTCATCCTCCTTGTCCTCCTCACCCCCTCCTCTATCCAGAGATGGTCCTGCAGTCCTCAGTGGCAAATCCTGTCCCCTCATGATGGCTAAGTTGTGCAGCATGCAGCATACCTCTGTGAACTCAGCGACCTGCTGAGGATAGTACTACAGGGAGCCTCCAGAGTGGTCCAGGCATCGGAAGCGCTGCTTCAGCACTCCAATTGTCTTTTCGACGATGTTGCGTGTGGCTATATGGCTGTTATTGTGTGATGCTCGGCTTCTGTCTGAGGTTTGTGGAGGTGGATCATGAGCCAGGTGGCGAGCCCATAACCTTTGTCCCCCAGCATCCAGCTCTGGCCTTGCGGTTGACGTTCGAGCAGGTATGAGACACTGCTCTCACGCAAGGTGAAAGCATCATGGATGCTCCTTGGAAACTGAGCATATACTGCCATGATGTGCTGAGTATGGTCGCAGACGATCTGTACATTCAGCGAATGGAATCCCTTTCAGTTTCGGTAAACCTCTGGATCCTCAAAAGGTGCTCGCAGGGCGATTTGCATACAGTCAATGGCAGTCTGTACCTTCGGGAAGCCAACAATTAGTGCAAAGCCTAAATCTGTGCTACCCTGGTTATTGATAAGTTTATGAAGTTCTTCCTATGTTCATACAGTGCAGTGGTCACCTGGCGAGTGCAGCGATGTGTAGCGCACTGCGAGATGGAGCATATGTCCACTGCTGATGCCTGAAAGGAGCCAGAGGCATAGAAGGCAAGTGCCGCAGTCATCTTCACCTCGGCGGAGAATGCAGTCCTCCTCATGCTTGTAGGTTGTATGTCTGTGTTTATGAGCTGGCATATCTCTGTGACCACCTCTTTTCGAAAGTGCAGCTTTCTAATGCACTGTGCCTCAGACAGGTGCAGGTATGAGCACTGTTCCCTGAAAACTCATGGCGGGGGGGGTAAGGCCTTCTCCCCATAAGTTTGCGAGCTCTTTGATTAGGCTGATAATGCTGTTGAATAAACCTACTTCCAGGTCTCTGTTCCATAGAAAAAACAGCCAGCAATAACAGCAGAGATAGCATCGGCCCCATTCTTTTTAATGTCAAATACCCTTAAAAACAAAGTATAATCTCGCAAAACGTTCAAAGTGTACAACGCAACCTTCCCTCCAAATGCTTGTATTCACTGAACTGTAGCTCCGTTTTTCAGGATGGTGCGGTTAGCACTGGTTTCGTCGTGAATCCGACCTGATAAGACTTGCATTTTTGGGCGTTTTTTTCGCGGTATTTATAAATGGCGGTATTGGGCAATTTTGCAAAAACGGCAGTATCAGAGCATTTGACGCCGAGTGACATCACAAAAATGGTCCAAAAAAAAGGTGGACGATATTTTTTGACAGTAAACCGCCGGCCAATATTGCAAAATGCGTAAAAATATTTTAGCACCAAAAAACACACTTTTACCGTGAAAAACCGGTGGTAAAAGGAGCGCAAACCTGGCCAATTTCTAGCCCTAGGTGTACTCCAAGGTTCTATAAAAGTTTAACATAACTTCTCTGCTTTTCAATTCTATTCCTCTTGAAATGAACCCCAGTGTTTTGTTTGCTTTTTATGACCTTATTAATCAGGGTTGTTGTTTTTAGTGATTTGCGTACCTGTACTCCTAGATCCCTTTGCTCCTGTACCCCATGTAAACTCGAAGGGGTCGAAATTCGGTACTGCTGCTTTTGAGACGGTGACACCGCCTGAAGGGTGATTTTACCACTAGGAGGCAATCACCGCCTCAAAGTCAGTTTTTATGCCAAAAGATGAGAGAGCAGCGCTAAAAGTGGCAGTGTACACTCATCCTCGGGCATGAGCTCAGGAGGCCTACTGAATTTCTCGACGGTAGGCTGCCAACAGGCGAATTGAAAAACTGAAAAAAAAAGTTTCCGAAAACTTCTCTGACTCACACCTACACTTCCCCACTGGTGCCATTAATACATAAATGCTGAAGAAATTAAAGATAATGACTTACCTTGATCTCTGGACGATACAGCCCTTGGATCCCCGATGTACCAACAGCTTTTCTAGGCTGTACGAACGCCTACCGGTAAGGCCACCGTACCTACCTAATTTCGCAGCCGCGGCACCAAGGGGGCATTGCACGCTCGATGACGTTACCGTGTGGTAGAGCGCATAGTGATACCTCTTGGTGCCGCCCCCACCACCCAACTAAATGTCTTCGGAGTGAGGAAACCTCTCCCCACTGACGGTAAGTCCTTTGCCGCTCGTTAGCTGCCCCTCTCCAGTGCTAACGGGTGGCGTTATCAACCGAATTTCGATCCCTTATTTTCTAAGAAGTATGTGGCCTCCTTATTCCTCCTACCAAAATGCACCACCTCACATTTCTCTACATTGAAATTCATTTTCCAATTACACGCCCATTCTGCAGGTTTATTAGTGTCTTCTTGTATTTTGTTGTACATCTCTTCAGTGTTAACTACACCCGGCAATTTGGTGTCATCTGCAAATTTTGAAATTGTACTTCCGATTCCCAAGTCCAAATCATGTACGCAAGGGATGAAAAACAATGGTCCCAGCACCGAACCTTGTGGAACACCACTTCCCACCTTCTGCCAGTCTGAGTAACTATCCTTAACCCCTACTCTTTGTTTTCTGTTTTGTAGCCAGCTTGGTATCCATTCTGCGACTTGTCTCCTGGCTCCACATGCTCTGACATTAGTCATGAATCTAACATTCAGTACCTTATCAAAGGCCTTTTGAAAATCCAAACATATTATATCTACTACATTGTCCTTGTCTACTCTTTCTGTTACTTCTTTAAAGCATGACTTTCACTTTTGAAATCTGTGCTGTCTACTCTATTATTTTGTTCAGTGTCTAAATATTTCTATTACTTCTTTGAGTAAAGATTCCATTATCTTTCTTAATTCAGAGATTATCTAAAGCTAAGGTGAATCCTCTGATGAAATGTTAAAAAAAAGTCAGTAGGATGCTATAATGGAACTTAAGCTACAGAGGAGAAAAAACAGTTCCTGCTCCTGATTGTCGTTCAGTAACCCTTGATTCTGTGGACACCAGATGTGATGCCCATTGTTGCTTCATGAGCTGGCACTCACTGTCTAGATTCACATATGAAGAAAAACCACTCGAACAAGATATGGGAGAGTGGTTGCAGTCTATGGAACCTTACCCCAACCTTTAGCACCTTATTGCAAGCCTGGTTGAGATGGTCTAACTCATTGCAGTCCAGAGATCAAACCTGTGTAGTTTAGTACTATGCAGGGCAGTGCATGTACCCACTAAGCTACTGTTGGAACTCAGGAGTCTATCTTTAACCAGAATCTTAGAAAATGAAGGTGCTCCATGTGTAGCTTTTCTCAGCTGGTGTGTAATACTTGTTTTCTTATTTACTGTTTAAATGCTATATTAGAGCTGAATGTACAGTAGTTAATTGGATCAATCACCCCACAATTAAATTGTTACTAAGCATAAAATCAAGGACCAATAATCCTCTTCTTAGGATCTGATTTCAGCAACTGAGTATTACTTTAAAAATACTTAAGCTAAAAAGAATACATTGAGAAATACGACTCGCACAAAATTTACCAACCTGGTTAGCATCAAGAGAATGTGCAGGCAGAATCTGACTCAACCCGAGCTGATGAACTTCTCTAAGTCGGACATCAATAAACCCTCCAGGAGGAGGGATTTTCCCGGGAATACTGTTATAATAGGGATGTTCTGTTACCTCTTCATCTTCTCCAGCCCAAGATGATTCTTCTAAATTTGGCATTCTGTTTGAAATTGGAAAATGGCTGTTGTGAGCTTCATAGAGCATAGGCAAAATGCAATCCATAAATACCTTATTAGATGATTTAAAGTTTTATACTGCATACATTCCCCTATATTTTCTGTAAATTATATTCTTTGAATGTGCATACTATTATATACTGTTACATCAAAAATGTCAGAATGCTGAGCCCTGATATCAAATGCCTTTTGGAAATTGGTGTGTCACTTCTTCCCCGGACAATGATTCTTTTTGTTAATTAACTTATTAACTGGGCATATTGCATTAATTGGAATAGAAACTGGACCTCGAAACAACTGCTTTTTGGGTAAGAAATGGGGCAAATAGGTCCAATTTTACAGGGCTATGTCTTGCACTCCAAGGATGTCTGAAATACATCTGACCCCATATTGAGTCAGGCGATATTCAGGTGTGCCTAGTAGCCACCTAAAATCAACTTTAGGGCTCTTGATTGTGGTTGACTTTTACTTGTACCCACGGAGATGCTGGGCCTGCTCAGCTTTTTTGGTTTCTAATGTGACCTAACTAATAGTCCTTAAAGAGATTGCTGCAGGTCGGCACCAAAAAGGTAAGTATATTGTTGTGGAGTATTTAAATATATCACTCAACACAAGTCTGTATGTGGAGAAAAGAGTTGTTTATTTCACTCGATCGATCAAGGGAGAAATGGCTCGCACCAGTCCCGTAACTGGATACAACCCCCACTGCTCTCACTCAACAATCATCGGGTCACTGTCTTTATACAGTCAAAATACATACAACATCATGAAGTTCCGCCGGAAGTTTTCAATTTGTTGTTTCCCTGACGCATCACAAATTTTCGCCTACCTACTATGAGTACTATGAGTGACACAGTTAATTCAGAGACTAGGGTCCTGAACTTAATGAAAGGTAACTTTGATGGTATGAGGCGTGAATTGGCTAGAATAGACTGGCAAATGATACTTAAAGTGCTAATGATGGATAGGCAATGGCAAACATTTAAAGATCACATGGATGAACTTCAACAATTGTACATCCCTGTCTGGAGTAAAAATAAAGCGGGGAAGGTGGTTCAACCATGGCTAACAAGGGACATTAAGGATAGTGTTAAATCCAAGGAAGCAGCAAACCTGAGGACTGGGAGAAATTTAGAATTCAGCAGAGGAGGACAAAAGGATTAATTAGGAGGGGGAAAATAGAGTATGGGCGGAAGCTTGCTGGGAACATAAAAACTGACTGCAAAAGCTTCTATAGATATGTGAAGAGAAAAAAAATAGTGAAGACAAACGTAAGTCCCTTGCAGTTAGATTCGGGTGAATTTATAATGGGGAACAAAGAAATGGAAAACCAGTTGAACAAATACTTTGGTTCTGTCTTCACGAAGGAAGACACAAATAACCTTCGGGAAGTACTAGGGGACCGAGGGTCTAAAGAGAAGGAGGAACTGAAGGAAATCCTTATTAAGCGGGAAATTGTGTTAGGGGAATTGATGGGATTGAAGGCCGATAAATCCCCAGGGAATGATAGTCTGCATTCCAGAGTACTTAAGGAAGTGGTCCTAGGAATAGTGGATGCATTGGTGATCATTTTCCAACAGTCTATCGACTCTGGATCAGTTCCTATGGACTGGAGGGTAGCTAATGTAACACCACTTTTAAAAAAAGGAGGGAAGAGAGAAAACGGGTAATTATAGACCGGTTAGCCTGACATCAGTAGTGGGGAAAATGTTGGAATCAATTATGAAAGATGAAATAGCAACGCATTTGGAAAGCAGTGACAGGATCAGTCCAAGTCAGCATAGATTTATGAAGGGGAAATCATGCTTGACAAATCTGGAATTTTTTGAGGATGTAACTAGTAGAGTCAACAAGAGTGAACCAGTGGATGTGGTGTTTTTGGACTTTCAAAAGGCTTTTGACAAGGTCCCACACAAGAGATTGGTGTGCAAAATCAAAGCACATGGTATTGGGTGTAATGTACTGATGTGGATAGAGAACTGGTTGGCAGATAGGAAGCAGAGAGTCGGGATAAACGGGTCCTTTTGAGAATGGCAGGCAGTGACTAGTGGGGTGCCGCAGGGCTCAGTGCTGGGCCCCCAGCTATTTACAATATACACTAATGATTTAAATGAAGGAATTGAGTGTAATATCTCCAAGTTTGCAGATGACAATAAACTGGGTGGCGGTGTGAGATGTGAGGAGGATGCTAAGAGGCTGCAGGGTGACTTGGACAGGTTAGGTGAGTGGGCAAATGCATGGCAGATGCAGTATAATGTGGATAAATGTGAGGTTATCCACTTTGGGGGCAAAAACACGAAGGCAGAATATTATCTGAATGGCGACAGATTAGGAAAAGTGGAGGTGCAACGAGACCTGGGTGTCATGGTACATCAGTCATTGAAAGTTGGCATGCAGGTACAGCAGGCGGTGAAGAAGGCAAATGGCATGTTGGCCTTCATAGCGAGGGGATTTGGGTACAGGAGCAGGGGAGGTCTTACTGCAGTTGTACAGGACCTTGGTGAGGCTTCACCTGGAATATTGTGTTCAGTTTTGGTCTCCTAATCTGAGGAAGGATGTTCTTGCTATTGAGGGAGTGCAGCGAAGGTTCACCAGACTGATTCCTGGGATGGCAGGACTGACATATGAGGAGCGACTGGATCGACTGGGCCTGTATTCACTGGAGTTTAGTAGGATGAGAGGGGATCTCAGAAACATATAAAATTCTGACGGGACTGGACAGGTTAGATGCAGGAAGAATGTTCCTGATGTTGGGGAAGTCCAGAACCAGGGGACATAGTTTTAGGATAAGGGGTAGGCCATTTAGGACTGAGATGAGGAGGAACTTCTTCACTGAGAGAGTTGTTAACCTGTGGAATTCCCGACCGCAGAGAGTTGTTGATGCCAGTTCGTTGGATATATTCAAGAGAGAGTTAGATATGGCCCTTACAGCTAAAGGGATCAAGGGGCATGAAGAGAAAGCAGGAAAGGGGTACTGAGGGAATGATCAGCCATGATCTTATTGAATGGTGGTGCAGGCTCGAAGGGCCGAATGGCCTACTCCTGCACCTATTTTCTATGTTTCTATGTTTCTATTACATTGGTTAATACAATTATAATGACAGAAAGTTTTGTTGCATCCCCCTAATCCATGATTAGTTATGTGTCGCATAATTTTCATGTCTGTGAACTCTTCCCCCCCCCCCCACCTGGACTATCTGCCCTCAACCAGCTGGGGTGTTTTCAATTCTCCTTTGTTTCCTGTTATCTTCTTCCACTCCATGTGACACCTATCCTAGCCTTGGAGTTTATAAGGTCTCCATCCTAGCCCAATTGTCCGGTTTTTCTGCGATAAGCTGATTTATCTTCGTGAGAGTTCTTCTGACCTTGGCCACGACCCTTGCTAAGTCTCAGTTCAACAGTTTCCCTGTATTCAGCACATGTCTTTTCTGTTTTTACTTTCAGCCTTGTTTATGATTTTAACTTTACTTAATTAAGTTCCCTCTGATTAATTTTTCCCCACTACATATATGTTTCTTAACTTACCTTTATTGTCAATTGTGGGGAGCATGAATGGTCCTCCTGGTCCACAACCCGCATTCGCCCCTCTCCCATTCTACTGCCCTCCCAGGGGACTGCTGCTGGTGAAACAGCCAGCCCAAATTGGTCTTCTTCAACTGGGCAAGCTGCCTCAGGACACTATTTGGAGTCGGCAGCTCGCCAGAGATATGCTGATAAGGCCTGATGCCTAATGTGGATGAGCCTTGGGCCTCCAGCATATCATATTAAATCTCAATGTTTTTGTGTTAGACAACCTATGTAAGAATCTCTCAATAAATGTTGTCAGTACAGCAGTTTATAGCTGGCATATATATATTTTTTCACTTAATACATCTAATGCTTTTTTGTTGTTTCTTTGCCCTCTAATCTTCCTTAGCAGTTTGTATTTTTGTTAGTACTATCAAATTTCCCTCCCCCTTTAATTTTTTTCTGTCCTGTCGCATTCCTACTTATATCCACATCCCTCTGAAGCAAAACTTTTTTTTACCACAAGACTGGCTTCCTGAGGGTGCAAAGAGTTATTGATTGCAGCCACATAGCCATTTGAACCCCAGTTATAATCCAGCTGCTTACATCAACTGCTACCTAAAGATGCAGATGCTTTGTGACCACAGGCAGCAGAAGATGCAGATCAATGCTTGATTCCCTGACAATTAACACAGCAGCTTCAATTTGCAGCAATCCTAACTTTTTCTTCTTTTCAGTGCAAGCAGCAAGATAGAAGGGCAACTTCTGGTAAATAAAGGTCATACTATGCTACAATGGCTCATATCTCCACCAAGGAACTGAGCCAAAGAAGTAGTTCAATGAGGCACACATAGAACAAAGACCGTAATTCAGGAGCTTTTGGAGCAGCACTTGCTGATTAGTCAGGAGCCATTTTATAATTTCCCCAAATGTATTGGATAAATCATGTCACCAACTGCATGGTACACAACATAGTGACGAGGGGCATTCCATTGGTCAAGCACCACAACTGGAGCAGGACAAAGATGATAAAGATGAAGAAGGTGAGCAGCTGGAGGTGCATTCATTAACCCTTGATCAATGATTACCTTGCTCATTAACTTTTATGCTTTGTATAGTATAACACAACTGAGAAGCAGCAGTTGCTATTGTTAGCAACATACTATAGTCCTTCCCATTACATTTAAACTTTCCACAGTTATCATTTTTAAAATATTCTAGCATCTGAACTTGGTTCCACATCCTGCTTACAATACTTCTGGAAGTATATTCTTTCAAAGAGCAACCACAGACACGATAGGCCGAATGGCCTCCTTCTGTGCTGTAAGATTCTAAGGGAGGAAAATTGCATAGCGCCTTGTTTGGTGCCGGTATCAGCCGCGAGGTGGGATTTCCTGTGCCAGGCGCCGAAGTCCCGCCTAAATTCAGGTTACCGGCCCCGCGAACCATTGGAGAGTAAAATAACGTGCTCCACTTGCTCTGTGGGGCGCGAGTGGGACGGAAGGAATCCACCATGCAGCAGGCCCCTTTAAATTTTGCACCCCAGCTTCAGGGGTCGTAATCAAATTTTCGCTCCGGGATACTGTGCACAATGATGACGTCACCATGGGGTGTTAACGGGAGGCGCAAAAGCCCCAAATTTCTCCCCCTAAGGGCTAGAAATTGGTCTCCTCTAAAAATTCTCCTGCGCTAGTGAAGATTCTCCTGCGCTAATGAAGATTCTCCTGAGTTAGTGAAGAGTCGTCTGAGTTGGTGAAGATTCTCCCTCCCGTTAGCGCTAAGCGGGTTTGTGACTAGGCGCAGTGAATTGAACGACATCCGCGAACTTACCTGCCGGTTACGCGCTGCCGTTAAAACTTACTGCCTCAGTCCTTAGTGCCCCGGTGGTCGTGACATCATCCGTTGCGCAGCGCCGCATTACCGCCCCGGATCAGAAATTCCCTCTCGCCCCCTGCATCAGCGCCTGCCATTAACAACGGCAGGTAGAGAGGCGGTATGCAGCTGGATGGCCACTGGAGGAGCGGTATTTAAAGGCGTCAACATCCAATTTATTTGTCGTTGGCAAAGAATGCAGCTTTGTCAGTTTGACATAGGAAACAGGCGTTTTGAGCGATTTCAGCGTTTTTCACTTTCAGGAGTCTTCTGCATCGAAAAATTATTTTAATTTAGGTGAGGTTTAAAAGTGCAACATTTCCATATGTTAATCGGGGCTGTACTGACATTGGACCGAGCCCTCCAGCATCAATGTCGGAGGCAGCGGAGGCAGAGAGGAAGATTGCAAAATGTGGCCAGAGGGAGGAAGGCCAACAGGACTCTCAACAGGAGGCCTTACCCTCCCAGGGTATTCCGACAGCAGTTCTCCTACATCAATTTCACTGAGGAACAAGGTCTTAGAAGCCTTTGCTTCACCAAGGATGTGGTCACAGTTCTGCAACCTCCTGCAACCAGACATCCAGCCTCAGACTGCAGTGAGCATGGCTTTCTCAATAGCAGTCAATGTCACCGTCGCCCTCAATATCTACGCCAGCGGATCCGTCCAATGTGCAACAGGAGGCATGTATAACATATCACAGTTTGCCATGCATTGCTGCATCAGCAACGTCACAGCTGCTCTATACAGAAGGAGAAGAGACTACATTTCCTTCCCCATCTCCATAGAGAAGCAGTTCGAGCACGCATGTGGCTTTACCAGGACTGCAGGCTTCCTTATAGTGCAGGCCGCCATTGACTGTACCCATGACACTTTGTTGGCAGTGCATGACAATCCTGAAGTATTCCATAACCACTCACTCACAATGTGAAGTTGGTGTGAAACCACACACAGTGATTCCTCACCATCAACGCCCGCTATTCTGGCAGCAGCTACGATGCCTTCATCTTGCACGAGACCGGTGTGTGAGCTCTGTTCCAGCCACCACATCAAGCTTGCAGCTAGCTGCTGGGAAACAAGGGCTATCCTTTCTCATCCTAGCTCATGACTCCCCTTTACAACCCCAACAATCGTGCCCAGCATTCATATAGTGAGAGCCATGCTGCCACCAGGAACATCATTGAGCAGACCATTGGAGTGACCACTGTCTTGACGGCTTGGGAGGAGCCCTCCAGTACTCAGCTAAGTGGCTGTCCCTTTTCGTGGTCATCTGCTGCATGCTCCACAACTTGGCCATCATCAGGGCATAGTCAGTGTTACCTGGCATAGCCACACCAACTCAGGAGGGGAAGAGGGAGATGAGGAAGACATGGAGGAAGATGAGGATGAGGAGGAGGAGGAATAGGAGGGGGAGGAGGAGGAACAGGAGCATGAACAGCAGCGACGGAGGAGGCAGCCACTTAATCGGCCTTCTGAAGGGCTGTCTGTGATAGCCTCATTTGACTTCGAATTCAATGAATTCAAGGCCACTTCCTGGTTGCTATCAATGTCCCCATCATTCCATCAATTTCTCATTCCATACCACACCCAATGCTGAAATCAGACACAGCACCAAATCTGCAACATTCCAATAATAAATTTATCCAAATTCAGTAACCACATATATACAACAACAATATTAACTAATCACCCTTGTGCAAACCCTTACTTCCCCTCTTTACAGTGCCTTTTCCTAATCCACTGCTCCATGCAGCAGGGCAGGGGGACATCTGGAGGAGACCGAGATGGATCATCCACATGGCACTTCTGACTGAAGATGGTTACAAATGCTTCAGCCTTGTCTTTTACATTCATGTGCTGGGCTTTGCTATCATTGAGGATGGGGTTGTTCATTGAGCCTCCTCCTCCCATTAGTTGTTTAACTGTCCACCACCATTCACGACTGAATGTGGCAAGACTGCAAAGCTTTGATCTGATCCATTGGTTGTGGGATCGCTTAGCTCTGTGTGCTGTTTCTGCTGTTTAGATTATGGTCTACAGGGCAGTAGTGATACCCGCCCTATATGGCTCAGAGACATGGACCATATACAGCCGACATCTCAAAGCGCTGGAGAAGTACACCAGCGGTGCCTCCGCAAGATCCTGCAAATCCACTGGGAGGATAGACGCACCGACATCAGTGTTCTCGCTCAGGCCAACATCCCCAGCATCAAAGCATTGACCACGCTCGACCAGCTCTGCTGGGCGGGCCACATTGTCCGCATGCCTGACACGAGACTCCCTAAGCAAGCGCTCTACTCAGAACTCCTACACGGCAAGTGAGCCCCAGGTGGGCAGAGGAAACGTTTCAAGGAAACCCTTAAAACCTCCTTGATAAAGTGCAACATCCCCACTAGCACCTGGGAATCCCTGGCCCAAGACTGCCCAAAGTGGTGGAAGAGCATCTGGGAGGGTGCTGAGCACCTCGAGTATCGTCGCCGAGAACATGCAGAAATCAAGCACAGACAGTGGAAGGAGTGTGCAGCAAACCAGGCTTCCCACCCACCCTTTCCTTCAACCACTGTATGCCCCACCTGTGACAGAGACTGTAATTCCTGAATTGGACTGTACAGCCACCTGAGAACTCACTTTGAGAGTGGAAGCAAGTCTTCCTCAATTTCGAGGGACACAAAGTTGGAAAATTGTCGAAGCTCTGAGTCAGAAGAGCATAGGTTCAAGTCCCTCTTCAGGAATCCTGCATAAATTCTAGGCTGAAATTTCATAGAAGTAGTGGGAGTATTACCAGGGCTGCCAACTTTCAAATGAGATGTTAAACTGAGACCCATCTGCCTGTTCAAGTGGATATAAAGGATCCTATAGCTCTTTTTAAGGAAGAGCAAGGAGTTCCTCCAATGGGCTATTCATCTTTCAACTAAAACCATCAAAACAGATTGACTGGTCAATTATCCATTTGCTGTTTGTGGGACCTTGCTGTGCACAGAATTGGCTGCCACATTTGCCTGCAAAAGAAAAATGACTCCACTTCAAAAGTAAGTCATTGGCTCTTAACCATTTGTGGACATCATAAGGGCATGAAAGGAGCTGTAAATGTTTTATTTCCATATTTCAGGAACATGCTAAACTGACAGTAATGCAAACTGTAGCAGATTGCACCTTAATAATACTATGGGGCCGAAATTGGTCAAACACATGGTTCGCCTGTTTTTTGGCGGTTCGTGGGCAGAGCATCGTTTTTTACCACTCGGTACCACTGGGAACCATGGGCGGGAATTTCATCGAATTTTTCTCGCTGGTAAGCCAAGCGGAGTGCAGCGGGCGGGAGTGGAGTGCAGCCGGCGGTGTGCAGCGGAGAAGCCTTTTGACTCGGGAATCTTCGGCTCCCGAGTTGTGTGCACTCGCATGCTGCTGTGACCCTGAGAGGCACCGACCAGAGACCAGAGACTGCTGGCCTGAGAGCGCTGTGGGGCAGCCTGAGATTGTTGTGTGGAGGGGGGGAGATCGCTGTGAGGGGGGGGGGGGCAGTGGGAGAGATCACTGTGGGATAGGAGAAATTGCTGTGGGAGGGGGAGAGATCGCTGTGGGAGGGGGGCTGGTCGCTGTGGGAGGGGGAGAGATCACTGTGGGAGGGGGAGAGATCACTGTGGGGGGGGAGAGAGATCGCTGTGGGAGAGGGAGAGGTCGCTGTGGGAGCGGGGAGAGATCACTGTGGGGGGGAGAGAGATCGCTGTGGGAGGGGGAGAGATCACTGTGGGGGGGAGAGAGATCGCTGTGGGAGAGGGAGAGGTCGCTGTGGGAGGGGGAGAGATCACTGTGGGGGGGAGAGAGATCGCTGTGGGAGTGGGAGAGGTCGCTGTGGGGGGGAGAGAGATCGCTGTGGGAGAGGGAGAGGTTGCTGTGGGAGGGGGAGAGATCACTGTGGGGGGGAGAGAGATCGCTGTGGGAGTGGGAGAGGTCGCTGTGGGAGAGGGAGAGATCGCTGTGGGAGGGGAGAGATCACTGTGGGGGGGAGAGAGATCGCTGTGGGAGAGGGAGAGGTCGCTGTGGGAGGGGGAGAGATCACTGTGGGGGGGAGAGAGATCGCTGTGGGAGTGGGAGAGGTCGCTGTGGGAGAGGGAGAGGTCGCTGTGGGAGGGGGAGAGATCACTGTGGGGGGGAGAGAGATCGCTGTGGGAGGGGGAGAGGTCGCTGTGGGGGGGAGAGAGATCGCTGTGGGGGGGAGAGAGATCGCTGTGGGAGGGAGAGAGATCGCTGTGGGAGGGGGAGAGATCACTGTGGGAGGGGGAGAGGTCACTGTGGAGGGGGAAGAGATCGCAGTGGGAGGGGGAGAGATCGCTGTGGGAGGGGGAGAGATCACTGTGGGGTGGGGGAGAGATCGCTGTGGGAGGGGGAGACATCACTGTGGGAGGGGGGAAGAGATCGCTGTGGGAGGGGGAAGAGATCGCTGTGGGAGGGGGAAGAGATCACTGTGGGGGGGGAGAGAGATCGCTGTGGGAGGGGGAGAGGTCGCTGTGGGAGGGGGAGAGATCACTGTGGGGGGGAGAGAGATCGCTGTGGGAGGGGGAGAGGTCGCTGTGGGAGAGGGAGAGGTCGCTGTGGGAGGGGGAGAGATCACTGTGGGGGGGAGAGAGATCGCTGTGGGAGGGGGAGAGGTCGCTGTGGGAGAGGGAGAGGTCGCTGTGGGAGGGGGAGAGATCACTGTGGGGGGGAGAGAGATCGCTGTGGGAGGGGGAGAGATCACTGTGGGGGGGAGAGAGATCGCTGTGGGAGAGGGAGAGGTCGCTGTGGGAGGGGGAGAGATCACTGTGGGGGGGAGAGAGATCGCTGTGGGAGTGGGAGAGGTCGCTGTGGGGGGGGAGAGAGATCGCTGTGGGAGAGGGAGAGGTCACTGTGGGAGGGGGAGAGGTCACTGTGGAGGGGGGAAGAGATCGCAGTGGGAGGGGGAGAGATCACTGTGGGAGGGGGAGAGATCACTGTGGGGGGGGAGAGATCGCTGTGGGAGGGGGAGACATCACTGTGGGAGGGGGGAAGAGATTGCTGTGGGAGGGGGAAGAGATCGCTGTGGGGGGGGAGAGAGATCGCTGTGGGAGGGGGAGAGATCGGTGTGGGAGGGGAAGACATCACTGTGGGAGGGGGGAAGAGATCGCTGTGGGAGGGGGAAGAGATCGCTGTGGGAGGGGGGGTGGTCGCTGTGGGAGGGAGAGAGATCGCTGTGGGGGGGGAAGAGATCACTGTGGGCGGGAGAGAGATCACTGTGGGGGGGAGAGAGATCGCTGTGGGGGAGGAAGAGATCGCTGTGGGAGGGGGAGAGATCGCTGTGGGAGGGGGAGACATCACTGTGGGGGGGGCGGAAGAGACTGGGGGTGAGAGAGGCTAGGGTGTATGAGCGACTGGGGGGTGAGAGACGCTAACATTTTTATTATAGTTAATTAATAAAGAAGTAAATAAGGCTTTATTAGAACATTTATATTATTGTCTTACTATCATCCATTTAAAAATACATTAAATTGTGGAGAACTATAAAGATTAAGCAAACCTGTCAGCTCTGTGTACATACTGCCCTCTTAAGATCGACTTAAAAGCATCTTCTCCAGGACAGTATGCAGCTCCGATGGTATATCGGTGATAAGTCACGAATTTTGCACTTTTGGGAGGTATGTCGGTGATCTGCATGCGTGGGCAATGCGCATACCGCCTGGCGGTATGCCACTGCTGAATTTTCTGAAGGGCGGTATATCGGCAGTATTTAGGTGTTTTTTGGGCATTACGCTAGTGGTACACAGACGGTAGGGGGCGGTATGTACACCAATTTTGGGCCCTATGTATCTTTCTCTTCTTGCACCTAATTCAGTATTATTATAAGGACACAACTGCTGCCAGTAAACCGGTTTTTTTGGTGGTTCTCAAAACAGTTGGGTGAAACTATGCTGTGAAGCCATTTGCAGCGACTGTTCGTTGCTCCGTGAAGAGGCTGTCACAGTCAGGTTCAGTTTCCTTTTTAATAGGGATGAAACTTTATAAAATAACGCTAAATGATCCTAAGTGCGAAGGGAATAGTGAATGTTTGCTGGTACGGGTGAAGATTATAAGAATGTAAGAACATAAGAACATAAGAAATAGGAACAGGAGTGGGCCATACGGCCCCTCGAGCCTGCTCCGCCATACAATATGTTCATGGCTGATCTGATCATGGACTCAGCTCCACATCCCTGTCCGCTCCCCATAACCCCTTATCCCCTTATCGAAGAAACTGTCTATTTCTGTCTTAAATTTATTCAATGTCCCAGCTTCCACAGCTCTCTGAGGCAGTGAATTCCATAGATTTACAACCCTCAGAGAAGAAATTGCTCCTCATCTTTTCAGTTTTAAATGGGCAGCCCCTTAATCTAAGATCATGCTCTCGAGTTCTAGTCTCCCCCATCAGTGGGAACATCCTCTCTGCGTCCACCTTGTCAAGACCCCTCATAATCTTATATGTTTCGATAAGATCACCTCTCATTCTTCTGAATTCCAATGAGTAGAGGCCCAACCTACTCAACCTTTCCTCATAAGTCAACTGCCTCATTGCCGGAATCAACCTAGTGAACCTTCTCGGAACTGCCTCCAAAGCAAGTATATCCTTTCGTAAATATGGAAACCAAAATTGCACGCAGTATTCCAGGTGTGGCCTCATCAATACCTTATATAGCTGTAGCAAGACTTCCCTGCTTTTATACTCCATCTCCTTTGCAATAAAGGCCAAGATTCCATTGGCCTTCCTGATCACTTGCAGTACCTGCAAACTATCCTATTGTTTTTCATGCACAAGTAGCCCCAGGTCCCTCTGTACTGCGGCACTTTGCAATTATTAATGAGTTTATTACATTTCTGGTGAACAGAGCCGTGTCAGGAAAAGAAAATCTGGGCCAGCAAAACTCAGCAAACATTGATTTTTATTACATTTTCTTCTCGTTTCCCTTCACGTTCCAAACAAAGAAATTTCCGCAACCCTCAACCCACAAAATTATTATACATTAATACTTAAACCAACCCGCGGTATGATACATTATTATTAAACCAACCCACAGAGCTCCACAGATTTATGAACGATGACTATCTTCTTCTTCTTCTTCTTTTTCTTAGGCAGTCCCCCGGAGTCGAGGATGACTTGCTTCCGCACTAAAACTGAATTCTCAGGTGACTGATGAATCCAATGCCGGACTTACAGTCTCTGTCACAGGTGAGTCAGATGGTTGTGGTGGTTGGAGGGACGGGTGGGTGGGGTGCTTGGGTTGTTGTGCACTCCTTCCACTGTTTACGCTTGGCTTCCGCTTGCTCCCGGCGAAGAGACTCAAGGTGTGTGGCACCTTCCTGGATGCTTCTCCTCCATTTTCAATGGTCATGGGCCAGGGATTCCCAGGAGTCAGTAGGGATGTCGTATATTTTCAAGGAGGTTTTGAGGGTGTCCTTGAAGTGTTTCCTCTGCCCACCTGGGGCTCTCTTGCCTTGTTGGAGCTCCGAGTAGGGCGCTTGTTTTGGGAGTCTTGTATCGGGCATGCGGACAATGTGGCCCGTCCATCGGAGCTGATCAAGCGTGGTCAATGCCTCAATGCTGGGAATGTTGGCCTGAGCGAGAACACTGACATTGGTGTGCCTATCCTGCCAACGGATTTGCAGGATCTTGCAGAGGCAACATTGGTGGTACTTCTCCAGTGCTTTGAGGTGCATGCTGCACATGGTTCATGTCTCTGAAGCATATAGGAAGACGGTTATCACCACTGCTCTGTAGACCATGAGCTTGGTGCTTGGTTTGAGGTCCTGGTCTTCAGGTGACTAAAGGCTGCACTGGCACACTGGAGGTGGTGTTGGACTTCGTCATCGACGTCTGCCCTTGTTGACAGTAGGTTCCCGATGTATGGAAAATGGTCCACCTTGTCCAAGGCTTCGTCATGGATTTTGATAATTGGGGGCAGTACTGTGTGGTGGGGGCAGTATTGTGTGGCGGGGGCAGTACTGTGTGTTGGGGGCAGTACTGTGTGGTGGGGGCAGCTCTGTATGGCGGGGTCAGTATTGTGTGACGGGGGCAGTATTGTGTGGTGGGGGCAGCACTGTGTGGCGGGGGTAGTATTGTGTGGTGGGGGCAGCACTGTGTGGCGGGGGCAGTATTGTGTGGCGGGGCAGTATTGTGTGGTGGGGGCAGTACTCTGTGGCGGGGCAGTACTGTGTGGCGGGGGCAGTATTGTGTGGTGGGGGCAGTACTGTGTGGTGGGGGCAGTATTGTGTGGCGGGGGCAGTACTCTGTGGCGGGGGCAGTATTGTGTGGCGGGGGCAGTATTGTGTGGCGGGGGCAGTATTGTGAGGTGGGGCAGTACTCTGTGGCAGGGGCAGTACTCTGTGGCGGGGGCAGTATTGTGTGGCGGGGGCAGTATTGTGTGGCGGGGGCAGTACTCTGTGGCGGGGGCAGTATTGTGTGGTGGGGGCAGTACTGTGTGGCGGGGGCAGTATTGTGTGGCGGGGGCAGTATTGTGTGGCGGGGGCAGTACTGTGTGGCGGGGGCAGTATTGTGTGGTGGGGGCAGTACTGTGTGGCGGGGGCAGTATTGTGTGGCGGGGGCAGTACTGTGTGGCGGGGCAGTATTGTGTGGCGGGGGCAGTACTCTGTGGCGGGGGCGGTACTGTGTGGCGAGGGCAGTATTGTGTGGCGGGGGCAGTATTGTGTGGTGGGGGCAGTACTCTGTGGCGGGGGCAGTACTGTGTGGCGGGGGCAGTATTGTGTGGTGGGGACAGTATTGTGTGGCGGGGGCAGTATTGTGTGGCGAGGGCAGTATTGTGTGGTGGGGGCAGTATTGTGTGGCGGGGGCAGTATTGTGTGGTGGGGCAGTATTCTGTGGCGGGGGCAGTACTGTGTGGCGGGGGCAGTATTGTGTGGTGGGGGCAGTACTCTGTGGCGGGGGCAGTATTGTGTGGTGGGGGCAGCACTGTGTGGCGGGGGCAGTATTGTGTGGCGGGGCAGTATTGTGTGGCGGGGGCAGTACTCTGTGGCGGGGCAGTACTGTGTGGCGGCGGCAGTATTGTGTGGTGGGGGCAGTACTCTGTGGCGGGGGCAGTATTGTGTGGCGGCGGCAGTACTCTGTGGCGGGGCAGTACTGTGTGGCGGCGGCAGTACTGTGTGGCGGCGGCAGTATTGTGTGGTGGGGGCAGTACTCTGTGGCGGGGGCAGTATTGTGTGGTGGGGGCAGTATTGTGTGGCGGGGACGGTATTGTGTGGCGGGGCAGTATTCGGTGGCGGGGGCAGTACTGTGTGGCGGGGGCAGTACTGTGTGGCGGAGGCAGTATTGTGTGGCGGGGGCAGTACTCTGTGGCGGGGGCAGTATTGTGTGGCGGGGGCAGTACTCTGTGGCGGGGGCAGTATTGTGTGGCGGGGGCAGTACTCTGTGGCGGGGCAGTATTGTGTGGCGGGGGCAGTATTGTGTGGCGGGGGCAGTATTGTGTGGTGGGGGCAGTACTCTGTGGCGGGGGCAGTACTGTGTGGCGGGGGCAGTACTGTGTGGCGGGGGCAGTACTGTGTGGCGGGGGCAGTATTGTGTGGCGGGGGCAGTATTGTGTGGCGGGTGCAGTATTGTGCGGTGGGGGCAGTACTCTGTGGCGGGGGCAGTACTGTGTGGCGGGGGCAGCACTGTGTGGCGGGGGCAGTACTGTGTGGCGGGGGCAGTATTGTGTGGCGGGGGCAGTATTGTGTGGCGGGGGCAGTATTGTGTGGCGAGGGCAGTATTGTGTGGCGAGGTCAGGTTAGTAGAGGACCTTTGTTTTACGGATGTTTAGTTTAAGGCCCATGCTCTCATACGCTTCGGTGAAGGTGCTGACGATGGTTTGGAGTTCAACCTCCAAGTGTGCGCAGACGCAAGCATCGTCTGCATAATGCAATTCAATGACAGAGGATGGGATGACCATGGATCTGGACTGGAGGCGATGGAGGTTGAACAGTTTCCCATTCGTTCTGTAGATTATCTCCACTCCAGCGGGGAGCTTACTGAGCGTGAGATGGTGCATTGCAGCAAGGAAGATCAAGAAGAGCATTGGTGCGATGACACAGCCCTGCTTGACCCCGGTCCGTACGTGAATTGGGCCTGTGGTGGATCCGTTGGTCAGGATCATGGCTTGCATGCCATCGTGAAGCAGGCAGAGGATGGTGACAAACTTTTGGGGGCAGTCGAATTTGAAGAGGAATATTATTATACATTAACAATTAAACCACGACACTTTTATGCGCAGAACGCTTCTCTGCAACTTCCCATCTTTGGTACAGCTTCTGGTTTGTTGGTAGCAGTCACTCTGTTATTATAAATTATTTCAATAATATAACAGGAGCAAAATTGGGTCAAAATTTGTTCAATTCTGGATCCTGCAGGAAATTGAATTAATAGGAAATTCCTGCATGATCCATAATTCCACGGCTCAGAATTTGCTCCGAAGATGAAGAAATCATTAATATTGTCACTATTTTCTGTTCATTGAAAAAAATTTAAACTAAATATCAAAATGGAAATATGTAGTAAAGTAATATACACATGCACAGGTAGTGCTGATGTGCTTCTTTAAACAGAAAAGTTGTCAGATTAATATTGGTTTGCACCCGAAAACGATTGCGAGAATCGCAAAGCGGGATCAACCCACGCCTGTTCAAAGTAATGCAGGTAGCATGCTAACTTCGTGCTGCCTGCTGATTAACATGATTGTAGCATTCAACCCACCGCTGAATGCACTGCTGAGTGGCTAAACGCTTAGTAGGAGGCACAAGTTCGTGCTAGACTAGAACCAAAGTTTGCCTGCACTTCTTAAAGGCAGTCTGCACCTCTTAAAGGGTGATGCATTTTGCCTGCAGCAGGTCATTCAACTGGCTGGGGAACAGAGTCAGAGAAGTAAAAAGGACCACTGATGCCACAACAGGGGAGAGAGCATAGTCCAAGGTTCTCCAATGCAGCACTGGAGGTCTTGGTGCAGGGGGTGAACACGAGGAGAGAGGTCCTGTTTCGATAGGGGGCCAGGAGGCCTTGCAGGTAGATGCGGAAAAGGCATTGGGAGCAGATAGCCATCATGGTGAATGCCAGCAGGTAGCCCTGAGGACTTGCAAGTTTAATGACCTCACACGAGTAGTCAAGGTCAGTGAATTCATCTTCAGATGCCATATCCCACCACCTGCACCACTAGCCTCACACACTGCTCAATGCACCATACCCCCAACACTCACCTGCCAACAATCTGTACCGAACACGACTCAGACCTCACATTCATAGCTTCACCTCACCCTCACACACTTACCACTGCAGTAAGTCTCACACCCACATGTCACAGCTTGCACACACTGTCAGCTATTCAACCATGTCAGCTATTCAACAGGCATATCACCAAAACACATTGCACCACACACACTTCCCTTTCTCTTGCAGGACAAAGTCTCTCACAACAGGAGGCAGCGGGAGACAAATGCGCCTGCATAACCTGTCCCCGATGGAGGAGATGGTGCTGGCCATTATTGGGAGGGCCTTCACTGAGTCTGTGGCCAGTGGCTGGGTTGAAACACTACAAGATACGTAATCCTCCTTCTCACATCACACTTCCCCCTCATCCCACAATCTCGTCTGATTTACAAGCTGCATGTGATGCAAGCATGCACTTCTTGCTTACCCCTCCCATCACCACAAGCTTACCCTTGTGCCTTTCTCCTTTCAGATAGCCAAGACCTGACATCTGGTCAGGCACTGGTGGAGGAGCAGGAAATTGAAGAGCACCAAGGTACTGATGATGAAGACACAGCACCATCACTAAGTTGACTAAGAAAGCAATAAAGAAAGGAAAGATAGATTACGAAAGTAAACTTGCGTAAAACATAAAAACAGATAGTAAAAGCTTTTACAGATATATAAAATGGAAAAGAGTGACTAAAGTAAATGTTGGTCCCTTAGAAGATGAGAAAGGGGATTTAATAATGGGAAATGTGGAAATGGCTGAGACCTTAAACAATTATTTTGCTTCAGTTTTCACAGTGGAAGACACAAAAACCATGCCAAAAATTGCTGGTCACAGGAATGTGGGAAGCGAGGACCTCGAGACAATCACTATCACTAGAGAGGTAGTGCTGGACAGGCTAATGGGACTCAAGGTCCTGATGAAATGCATCCCAGGGTATTAAAAGAGATGGCGGAAGTTATAGCAGATGCATTCGTTACAATCTACCAAAATTCTCTGGACTCTGGGGAGGTACCAGTGGATTGGAAAGCAGCTAATGTAACGCCTCTGTTTAAAAAAGGGGGCAGACAAAAGGCAGGTAACTATGGGCCAGTTAGTTTAACATCTGTAGTGAGGAAAATGCTTGAAGCTATCATTAAGGAAGAAATAGCGGGACATCTAGATAGGAATAATGCAATCAAGCAGACGGAACATGGATTCATGAAGGGGAAATCATGTTTAACTAATTTACTGGAATTCTTTGAGGATATAACGAGCATGGTGGATAGAGGTGTACCGATGGATGTGGTGTATTTAGATTTCCAAAAGGCATTCGATAAGGTGTCACACAAAAGGTTACTGCAGAAGATAAAGGTACGCGGAGTCAGAAGAAATGTATTAGCATGGATAGAGAATTGGCTGGCTAACAGAAAGCAGAGAGTCGGGATAAATGGGTCCTTTTCAGGTTGGAAATCAGTGGTTAGTGGTGTGCCACAAGGATCAGTGCTGGGACCACAACTGTTTACAATATACATAGATAACCTGGAAGAGGGGACAGAGTGTATTGTAACAAAATTTGCAGATGGCACAAAGATTAGTGGGAAAGCAGGTTGTGTAGAGGACACAGAGAGGCTGCAAAGAGATTTAAATAGGTTAAGCGAATGGGCTAAGGTTTGGCAGATGGAATACAATGTCGGAAAGTGTGAGGTCATCCACCTTGGGGAAAAAAACAGTAAAAGGGAATATTATTTGAATGGGGAGAAATTACAACATGCTGCAGTGCAGAGGGACCTGGGGGTCCTTGTGCATGAATCCCAAAAAGTTAGTTTGCAGGTGCAGCAGGTAATCAGGAAGGCGAATGGAATGTTGGCCTTCATTGCGAGAGGGATGGAGTACAAAAGCAGGGAGGTCCTGCTGCAACTGTATAGGGTATTGGTGAGGCCGCACCTGGAGTACTGGGTGCAGTTTTGGTCACATTACTTAAGGAGGGATATACTAGCTTTGGAGGGGGTACAGAGACGATTCACTAGGCTGATTCCGGAGATGAGAGGGTTACCTTATGATGATAGATTGAGTAGACTGGGTCTTTACTCGTTGGAGTTCAGAAGGATAGAAACATTTAAAATAATGAAAGGGATATACAAGATAGAGGCAGAGAGGTTGTTTCCACTGGTCGGGGAGACTAGAACTAGGGCGCACAGCCTCAAAATATGGGGGAGCCAATTTAAAACTGAGTTGAGAGGGAATTTCTTCTCCCAGAGGGTTGTGAATCTGTGGAATTCTCTGCCCAAGGAAGCAGTTGAGGCTAGCTCATTGAATGTTTTCAAATCACAGATATATAGATTTTTAACCAATAAGGGAATTAAGGGTTACAGGGAGCGGACGGGTAAGTGGAGCTGAGTCCACGGCCAGATCAGCCATGATCTTTTTGAATGGCGGAGCAGGCTCGAGGGGCTAGATGGCCTACTCCTGTTCCTAATTCTTATGTTCTTATGTTCTTATATCACTCAATTTCACGCTCACAGCTACCAGCTCAGAAACTGACACTCTGCATACTTTAGAGGATAGGTAAGATGCGGGATCTGCACATGGTGAGGCACCAGTGGCCTACAGCCAGGGCAGGGGAAAAGGGTACCGCAAGTGCCAGCTCCCTGGAGGGCAGTATCGCACACGAGTTCTGCTGCGGAGGACTTAGAAGAATACTTTGATGGGGCGGCCTACAGAGGAAGGGTGATGAGGATGCACAATTATATGCTTGGTGTATTCGCAGGCCTGTCAGAAAGCCTGAGTGCAATGTCAAGGAACATGGAGGTGTCTGGCACCAACCTTGCATCGGGCTTTGCGCAGAGCTTGGTTTGCATTATTTTCAGCATGGATGTGATGGGCAACTCCATCAGCGCACTTGTGGACCCAACTGTGATGCAGCGTCTGATGGCCGATGTCTCAGCTTCCATTGCAGCACAAGCAGAAGCCACCCAACATCTGAGTGCTGCAGTGGAAGCTCAGACTTCTTTCATGCAGGCTCAATTTGCTCATGCAAGCTCAGTCTGCTGCCATCCTGGCTGGGTTTATCAATGTGTAAAGGGGCTTGCAGGGTGTCATAGCAGTCCAGCAATCTGTCCTCCAACAGATTACTAGGAATCTGCATTCCTCTCTCAGGATGTCCTCTCTCGGGATGACAGCGTTCGTCCTCCCACCACTGCCACTCCTCCAGTGCCCTTGCTGTTGCCTGTCAGCCAGCCAGCCCAGACTGCAGGCGTCCATATCGAGGTGGTGATATCCAGGGCCCGCGCAAGGATAATTGGCGCCCTAGGCAAACTATTCACCTGGTGCCCCGCCAATCCTCTCCACCTCAACTCAAGTTATCCGAGATGTACTGGTCCTCGTCGATGGCTTACTCGGAGGCGGACAGGCAAAGTGAGCTGCTCGATCGCCGGGACCAGAATCCCTGCAACCTCACTCTGCGCAAGACCTGACCAAACCAAGTGGTCCCAGTGTGCAGGGCCATCAAAACAGCACCTTCAAGGTGGGGGGAAAATCCTTTTCGCTGAGCGATTTGTTCACAAAGGATGTGATCAGGTGCCAAAAGCAGTGGAGTCTGCGTCAAAGCCCGCTGGTGACAGTGAAGGGATGCTGACCGGGGATGGATCGAGTGGGCTTGGCAGATCCCTGATGGATCTGGGTGGGATGCCCACATAGTTGGGCTGGATGTGATTGCTGGAGAGGCTCTTCTAGACGACTGGCTGAGCTCATCTCCATATTTGTACTATAATGCGCGAAAGGCGGGAATTAAATAACCTGCTAAAGGGGGATTAAGTCGGGTGAATCTGAAGGAGAGAGGGGCGGGAACAAGCTGAGTGAAAGACCATCAATGGGAACTTTCTTACAGAAATGTCAAATCGTGTTGTGCACAAACTTGAACATCCACCCCTTCTCCCAATCTCACAAGGGCGCCTCGGTTAGGTACCTTTACAGCCAAATTAATCAGGGTAACTTGACATTTGACATTTTAATAATGGATTGCAATAAGTATGTTTTCTTTCCGTTTTATTTTTGTGTAAATGTTTTAATGTGCGTTCACTGTTGTATCTCTTTTAATGGCTTGCTTTTGAGTTTCGGGCTATAAGTGTTTTCCTCAAAAGTTCCTCTATAAAAGCATAGACAACTAGTACAAGCGGCTTGTTACACTGAGCACCCTGATTACTAGGCACCCTTTCCTCACAAGGCTCGCACTATTAAACTGTTTGGAATTCATGTACTTGAGTACCGATGTGATGCACCGCAGCTTTACCAATCTATCACATGATTCCTCCAAACATGTGATTTTTAAAATCCCTGTCATGTCATTCCGACTGAAAGAAAGGGAAATACAAAATGGTACAGGAGTGAAACAGAGCCCCAGAAGCGACGCAATATCAACGATTACCCTTTAACTAGAGTAACTGCAGGGAATGGAAACAACCCAGCTTTGGATCGCAGATAAACACCTGCCTAAATAACCCAGCAAAGTTAGCGCTCAGAAACCATATAGAAGAGCCCAGTAAGTAAAAGAACAGAATCACCTTAGGGTGGCTGGAGACATTCGGGAATGGTCCCCAAGATATTGTATTTAATTACTCATAATCTGACTTCAGAATACTGTCAATCCATTGTCCTTGTTTCAATGAGTTCCTCGTCCCAAGTTGCTTGCTCCATTTAAACGCACAGGGAAGGGATTGTAGTCAACTTAATCTAAAACAAGTATTTGAAAAGTGTGATAGATTTTGTGTGAGAAAAAAAATCTCCTTAAGATCCTGTTACAAAATGGATAATTCAGTCAAGATTTGGAAGTTATCCATGTTATCTGCCATGCAAGTGTAATCTTGGTTCAAGCGTAACATTCTTGGGCAATTTAATAATGCCCTTGTCAGGATTAAACAGTGGTATATCTCGAGATTTTGGAGAAACGCATCTGGTGTAAATAGGGATATGTTTTTGCATTTGATTGTACATTAAAGGTACAATGATTCATGCACGATCAAAGCATGGTCCCAATATGGCGGTTATGTGGGACTGCCGTTGTGAAAAGGTAATTAGTGTAATAATAATAAAAATCAATAACAATATCATATGAGAAGAAGCCAAATTGTTTTTTTGTTGTTTCTGAACTGTTGATGGTCCTGAAAGGCAGCAGCAGGCACCAACTCCGGGGCGGGGTTTTTCTTCTGTGCGTCATCTGCAGGAGAAGAAACTGACATCGTGGGTGAGTTACGTGGAAATCAAGAGATGCAGGAGGAGGGACGTGAGATAGTCAGTCTTCTCTCTGCTGAGTCAGCAGCTGCACAATCCTATTAGCCCGTGAAACTTCAGCCAGGCTTAAACAGCTTCTCAGGGGCTAGAACCATTTAGGACTCGCACTGTAGATTAAAATGGTGCCGTCTCCACCGACCAAGACATTCAATTAAAATAAACTATCTCATTACAACGGCCAACCATTCAAAGCTCAACGCTCTGTATTGTTATTTTAAAAGTGAAACTTGTGTTGGAAGCAACCGTTTAGTTTCAGATGAATTGTTCCCGAATTTGTTCGGCGCAACAACCTGTGAAGCTACAAAGTAAACTGTTCTGCAAGATCCGATCCACGTCATTTTTTGGCGCCCCCCCAAATTTTGGCGTCCTAGGCGAGCGCCTAGTTTGCCTAATGGTTGCGCCGGCCCTGATGATATCTAACACTGTGCCTTTTAGGCCCAGAGCTGGTCAAGGTCATCCTGTAAGGCCATCTGCAGACTCCCTCACTGAAACTTAGCAGTCTTCCACCAGCCATGCTGCAGCTGCTGGGTTAGCACTTCATAGGACCACTAGGACCGGCAAAGGCACACGCAAGACATACACTAAGGGAATGCACAAGTGTGATTAGTTGACTTTGTTATGTAATATGAATGGATTGATGTATAAAGTTGGATTGGAATGTTTCTGCTATGTATGTTAACTGGGTTTTGCCATCGGAGGGAGCGACTGTCGGAGTCCTAATGGTCACTGGCAGACACATGCAAGCCGTGTATATAATGTTGGCAGCCATGTTGAATCCTCACTTTGAGAATAAATAAACTGGAGTAAGGCCATGCCTGAACTAGCTCACCGTACTTAGCCTCGTGGAGTTATTCGATACTTAACAATTGACGATGAGGATGGGATACAAACTTTCACGCAACCATGTCTGTTGGAATTTTGGAGAGATTAGTGGAAGGGGAAGACTGGGAGGATTTCACTGATCGCCGCGACCAGTACTTCATAACCTACGGATTGTAAGGAACCGATAATGCAATTAAGCGCAGGGCGGTTCGCCTCACCGTTTGTGGCTCAAATATTTATGGCCTTATCAAGAATCTACTCTCACCAACTCGACCAATGGATAAGACTTATGATGAATTGTGTACGCTGATTTGGAACCACTTTAAACCGAAGGAAAGCATCATCATGGCGAGGTATCATTTCTATACGCACAATCGCTCCGAGGGCCAGGATGTGGTGGAATTTGTCGCCGACCTGAGACGTCTCGATGGGCCGTGCAACTTCAGAGTTGTGTTGGAGGAAATGCTGCGGGACTTTTTCGTGCTTGGCATTGGCCACGAGGTCATCCTTTGAAAGCTGCTGGCTGCTGAATCTCTAGACCTGAGCAAGGCCATCACGATCGCCCAGACATGCATGTCCACGGACGAAAACTCAAAACAGATATCTTCCCAGCATCAAAATTCACCGGCAAGTACTGTGCATAAAATAATATCGTCGGCAGGCAGATCTGCACATGGCAGGCCTACTCGTCCGCGTTCGTATGACCTGTAACTGCTCAAAGTCAGCCATCGGGGGTGAATCAAATCTCACCTTGGCGTTGGCGTTTAGGGGGCTATCATCGGGCCCATCAATGCCGATTTAAGCAATACGTGTGCAAAGGCTGTGCAACAATTGGGCACCTTCAGCAAATGTGTCTGCAACCGAGCAAGCGAGCTGCGACACACCACGTGGCTGATGATGATTGATCCAGCATGAATCAAGCGTCACAGGCAACTCAACGCGAGGTACAGGACGAAGAAGTGTATGGGGTACATTCTTTTACCAAAAGTCCTCCGATAATGCTGGAAGTTAAATGGGGTTCCAGTATCCATGGAATTGGACACGGGTGCGAGTCAGTCAATAATGAGCCAGAGGGCTTTCGAAAAGCTGTGGGACACTAAGGCAAAAGATCCCAAACTGAGCCCAATCAATGCGAAGCTGCGTACCTACACCAAAGAGCTCATACCAGTCATTGGAAGCGTGGCAGTAAAGGTATCGTACAATGGAGCTGTGCATGATTTATCGTTGTGGATCGTTCCAGGCAATGACCCAACGCTGTTCGGCAGGAGTTGGCTTGAGAAAATTAAATGAAACTGGAATGATATTAAAGCTTTATCATCAGTGGATGACGCTTCGTGTGCTCAAGTGCTGAGCAAGTTTCCCTCGTTATTCGAACCAGGCATCGGCAACTTCACTGGAGCCAAGGTGCAGATCTACCTAGGCCCAGATGCAAGACCCGTCCATCATAAGGCTCGGGCGATTCTGTACATGATGAGGGAGAAGGTCGAGATCGAACTAGACAGACTTCAACAGGAAGGAATCATATCACCAGTCGAGTTCAGCGAATGGGCCAGTCCAATTGTCCCAGTGTTGAAAAGTGATGGCACAGTCAGGATCTGCAGCGACTACAAGGCAATGATCAACCGAGTCTCGATACAGGATCAATACTCATTACCCAAGGCTGACGACATGTTTGCAATGCTAGCGGGGTGAAGTCTTTCACCAAATTGAACCTGACCTCCGCTTACATGACACAGGAGCTGGTAGAATCTTTGAAAAAACTGACGTGCATCAACATGCACAAAAGACTGTTCATATATCACAGATGGCCTTTCGGAATTCGCTCGGCGGCAGCCATATTTCAGAGAAATACGGACAGTTTACTGAAGTCCGTCCCGAGAAACGTCGTGTTCCAAGATGACATCCTGATCACCGGTCGTGACGTCACTGAACACCTGCACAACCTGGAAGAAGTTCTACATCATCTGGACAGAGTCCAGAGTCTGGACGTCGTCAAGCTAAAACACTCCAAGTGCGTTTTCATGGCATCAGAAGTCAAATTCCTGGGGAGAAAGATTGCAGCAGACAGCATCAGGCCTATGGATTTGAAGACTGAGGCCATCAAGAATGCACTCAGACCCCAGAGTGTGACGGAGCTGCGTTCGTTCCTGAGTCTTCTCAACTATTTTGCTAACTTTCTACCTAGTTTGAGCACATTGCTAGAGCCGTTGCACATGTTGCTGAGAAAGGGTAATGACTGGGTTTTGGGCAAATCTCAAGACAGAGCCTTTGGGAAGGCCAGGAACCTGCTATGTTCCAATAAATTACTGGTACACTATGACCCATATAAGCGATAAGTGCTGGCCTGCAACGCCTCATCATATGGGGTCGGTTGTGTACTCCAGCAAGCCAATGTATCAGGCAAACTCTAACCAGTTGCATACGCATCCAGAAGTCTGTCTAAGACTGAAACAGCCGATAGTATGGTAGAGAAAGAGGCTTTAGCATGAGTATATGGGGTTAGGAAAATGCACCAATACTTGTTTGGGCTTCGGTTTGAGCTTGAAACAGACCACAAGCCGCTCATTTCATTGTTTTCTGAGAGCAAAGGTATAAACACCAATACCTCGTCCCGCATCCAAAGATGGGCACTGACATTATCCATTTATGATTATGTCATCCGCCACAGACCAGGCACTGAAAACTGTGCTGATGTGCTTAGCCTGCTACCATTGCCCACAACCGGAGTGGAAATGCCGCAGCCCGCAAACTTGCTGTTGGTCATGGATGCCTTCTAGCCCTACATATCTAGCCCCAACAATAATTCTGCAGATATAAACTGTCTTATTATCCAGTTATCATCCCAGCAATCCAATCACTGGGCAGTGGCAGAGAGACAATATTTGAAAGATAAACTATGACAGAATGGCGGTGCAGGCTAGAAGGGCCGAATGGCCTACTCCTGCACCTATTTTCTATGTTTCTATGTTTCTATGAATCCATTATTATCTCCATTTTAAGCAGCATGACTGAAGAGTGCAATCCAATAATTTCTATTGCTGTCACGCTAATTGATTGAGCAAATGAATCATGATATTTTGCAATTGATATTTTTAAATAACCGATGTGGGCACTGACTTTACAAGCCCACACAATGTTCTTATAAGTGAGATAAAACTTACTCATCACCTCAGAATTGCTACTGCCGTTTAAAGGTTTGAATCACTACAAACCTCAGTGATTTTTATTTAAAAAAAAGACAGATCATGATCCCAACACGTAATTTATGGTGCTTGGTAAATCAAACCATCATTTAGGTTGGATGATCTAATACAATCACTCTGGCAATGTTTTTGTTCTAAATGTAATGCCAATGTAAAAATGAAGTGCAGTTTCACAAAGGTCTACTTCCACCTCACCATCACCACCTCTACTTCAGCTCATCTGCTGTCAAAACCGACGTTCGTGCTTTTGTCGCCTCCAGACTCAACTGTTGCAATGCTCTCTTGGCCAGCCTCCCATCCTCCACCCTGTAAACCTCGGTTCATCCAAAACTCTGCTGCCCATATCCTAACTCGCATCAAGTCCCGCTCACCCATCCTGCGCACTAACCAACATTGGCTCCCGGTCCACCAACGCCTCCAATTTAAAATTCTCATCCTCATACTCAAATCCATTCGTGGTCTTGCCTCTCCATAACTCTGTAACATTCTCCAGCCCTACAACCCTCAAAGATCTCTGCGTTTGTCCAACTCTGGCCTCATGTACATCCCCCAGTCCCTTTACCCCACCATTGGCGGCCATGCCCTAAACTCTGAAAATCGCTCTCTGAACCTCTCCGCCTCCCTCTCCTTCTGTAAAGCCTTCCTTAAAACATGCATCTTTGACCAAACCTTTAGTCACCCTTCCTAATATAACAATGTTTGACTCAATATCAATTTTTGTCTATTTATGCCTTGGGACTTATTCTGTTAAAGAAGCTATATAAATGCGAGCTGTTGTTTCAATCTAAAATATGTTTATTAAATTGAAATTCTGATCCATTGCCAGGAATTCAGATCAATCCACCAGATACTTCATAATATTGAGGTCAAATGGTGCTCAAAACATCATTGAATTAATGCGCAGAAATAACAAAAAAAGGTCATTTTAAAATAGAATATAAACACTTTATTACAATTTTAAATATAATTTTAAATTTTGTGGGGATTCTCCTGGTCTACTGCCATAACTTCAGAAGGAGACTGGCATATACCCATGGAAATGGCATAAATGGCTTTTCTCAGTCTTGGATGAGCTGTACTTGCTCCATCTAAACAATGGGAAGAATCAAAGCCATCATCTTCGGCTCCCACCACAAATTCCATATCATTTCCATCAATTCCACCTGCCTCCCGGGCCACTATTTCAGGATGAACTATACTGTTCATCACCTTGTTTTCCTTTTCAACCCTGAGCTGTGCTTACGACCCGATATTCTATCCATCATGAAGACCACCCACTTCCACTTCAATAACTTCATCTGCCTCGGCCCCTACCTCATTAATGCCTTTTACACGTCCAGACTTGACCATTCCAATGTTCTTCTGACCTGCCTCCCATCCTCCAATAACTTCAGCTCATCCAAAACCCTACTCACCCATCATACACATCCTTGCTGACCATGGCTAACAAGGGAAATTAGGGATAGTGTTAAATCCAAGGAAGAGGCATATAAATTGGTCAGAAAAAGCAGCAAACCTGAGGACTGGGAGAAATTTAGAATTCAGCAGAGGTGGACAAAGGGTTTAATTAGGAGGGGGAAATAGAGTATGAGAGTAAGCTTGCAGGGAACATAAAAATTGACTGCAAAAGCTTCTATAGATATGTAAAGAGAAAAAGATTAGTGAAGACAAATGTAGGTCCCTTGCAGTCAGAATTAGGTGAATTTATAAGGGGGAACAAAGAGATGGCAGACCAATTGAACAAATACTTTCATTCTGTCTTCACTAAGGAAGACACAAATAACCTTCCAGAAATACTAGAGGACCGGGGGTCTAGCGAGAAGGAGGAACTGAAGGAAATCCTTATTAGTCAGGAAATTGTGTTAGGGAAATTGAGGGGATTGAAGGCCGATAAATCCCCAGGGCCTGATAGTCTGCATCCGAGAGTACTTAAGGAAATGGCCCTGGAAATAGTGGATGCATTGGTGGCCATTTTCCAATATTCTATAGACTCTCGATGAGTTCCTATGGATTGGAGGGTAGCTAATGTAACACCACTTTTTAAAAAAGGAGGGAGAGCGAAAACAGGGAATTATAGACTGGTTAGCCTGACATCGGTAATGGGGAAAATGTTGGAATCAATTATTAAAGATGTAATAGCAGCGCATTTAGAAAGCAGTAACAGGATCGGTCCAAGTCAGCATGGATTTATGAAAGGGAAATCATGCTTGACAAATCTTCTAGAATTTTTTGAGGATGTAACTAGTAGAGTGGACAAGGAAGAACCAGTGGATGTGGTGTATTTGGATTTTCAAAAGGCTTTTGACAAGGTCCCACACAAGAGATTAATGTGCAAAATTAAAGCACATAGAATTGGGGGTAATGTTTTGACGTGTATAGAGAACTGATTGGCAGACAGGAAGCAAAGAGTAGGAATAAACGGGTCCTTTTCAGAATGGCAGGCAGTGCAAGGTTCAGTGCAAAGACCCCAGCTATTTACAATATACATTAATGATTTAGACAAAGGAATTGAATGTAATATCTCCAAGTTTGCAGATGACACTAAGCTGGGTGGCAGTGTGAGCTGTGAGGAGGATGCTAAGAGGCTGCAGCATGACTTGGACAGGTTAGGTGAGTGGGCAAATGCATGGCAGATGCAGTATAATGTAGACAAATGTGAGGTTATCTACTTTGGTGGCAAAAACAGGAAGGCAGAATATTATCTGAATGGTGACAGATTAGGAAAATGGGAGATGCAACAAGACTTGGGTGTCAAGGTACATCAGTCATTGAAAGTTGGCATGCAGGTACAGCAGGCGGTGAAGAAGGCAAATGGCATGTTAGTCTTCATAACGAGAGGATTTGAGTATAGGAACAGGGAGGTCTTACTGCAGTTGTACAGAGCCTTGGTGAGGCCACATCTTGAATATTGTGTACAATTTTGGTCTCCTAATCTGAGGAAGGACATTCCTGCTATTGAGGGAGTGCAGCAAAGGTTCACCAGACTGATCCCCGGGATGGCAGGACTGACATATGAAGAAAGACTGGATCGACTCAGCTTATATTCACTGGAATTTAGAAGAATGAGAGGGGATCTAATAGAAACATATAAAATTCTGACGGGATTGGACAGGTTAGATGCAGGAAGAATGTTCCCGATGTTGGGGAAGTCCAGTACCAGGGGTCACAGTCTAAGGATAGAGGATAAGCCATTTAGGACCGAGATGAGGAGAAACCTCTTCACTCAGAGAATTGTGAACCTGTGGAATTCTCTACCACAGAAAGTTGTTGAGGCCAGTTCGTTAGATATATTCAAAAGGGAGTTAGATGTGGCCCTTACGGCTAAAGGGATCGAGGGATATGGAGAGAAAGCAGGAATGGGGTACTGAAGTTGCATGATCAGCCATGATCATATTGAATGGTGGTGCAGGCTCGAAGGGCCGAATGGCCTACTCCTGCACCTATTTTCCATGTTTCTATATTTGCTCCTGGTACCCCTATAGAACAAGAGGGAACCAGAAGAGTGGAAAGTGGGTAAGGTTGTGCCACCTTCCATGTGGAGGCTAAGGAGAAGGCTGCCAATGGCTTTGGAGTTCTGGGACTCAACTCATGGGTACTCACTTGAAAACAAGGATCTTTGAGAAATATCACACTTTTGTACAGGTTTTACAGTCAATCTCCAGCAACTGATAGGTATGACTCTGAAATCTACTGCTGTCTATTGCAGCAACAGCATGGAAGCTTTGTCTTTGTTGCACAGACCAATGGAGTGTCTGCAGCAGATCCCCAGCTAAGAAACGACAAGGCATCAATCATTGAAGCCAACGACCTCTTGCAAAACTGGCACATAGATTGCACCTCGTAAAATTACTAAAATAGCTGATAGAAAGGCATGTGTAGGCACTCAGTGGAAGCACAATGATAGGAAAGAGTAGGTTGACTTGTGTACACTTCGGACTTCATTGTATTCAAATAGAATGTGCACTGACATCACACTTTGTTATTTATATAGACTAGAGTCATACAGGAAAGGGTGTACTTATTTAGTGTTGACTTATTCAGTCAGGTGATGTTCACTAGCACAATCATGGTGGAACAAAGAGTGCTAATGTGTTTTCATGTCATAGGATGGGTAGTGGATTGAGGGAATGTCCATTCATTGGAAAGTGGGGGAGTAGGAGATATGGGAGTGGCGTCAAATGTAGACTGTATTAATGTAGACATGTACGCTGATGACACCCATCATCCTCATAGGCAGTCCCTTGAAATCGAGGAAGATTTGCTTCCACACTAAAAGTGAGTTCTCAGGTGACAGTCCAATATGGGAATTACAGTCTCTGTCACAGGTGGGACAGTCAGTGGTTGAAGGAAAGGGTGGTGGGTAGTTTGGTTTTCCACATGCTCTTTCCGTTGTCTGTGTTTGCTTTCTGCATGCTCTCGACGACGAGACTCGAGGTGCTCAGCTCCCTCCCAGATGCTCTTCCTCCACTTAGGGTGGTCTTGGGCCAGGGAATCCCAGGTGCCAATGGGGATGTTGCACTTTATCAAGGAGGCTTTGAGGGTGTCCTTGAAATGTTTCCTCTGCCCACCTGGGGCTCACTTGCCATGTAGGAGTTCCGAGTAGAGCGCTTGCCTTGGGAGTCTTGTGTCGGGCATACGAACAATGTGGCCCGCCCAACGGAGCTGATCGAGTGTGGTCAGTGCTTCAATGCTGGGGATGTTAGCCTGATCAAGAACACTGACGTTGGTTCGTCTATCCTCCCAGGGGATTTGCAGGATCTTGCGGAGGCAGTGTTGGTGGTATTTCTCTAGCGCTTTGAGGTGTCTACTGTATATGGTCCACGTCTCTGAGCCATATAGGAGGGTGGGTGTCAACATGCCCTGTAGACCATAAGCTTGGTGCCAGATTTGAGATCCTGGTCTTCAAACACTCTCTTCCTCAGGCGACCGAAGGCTGCGTATGATGACACCCAGCTCTACCTCAATACCACTTTTCTCGACCACTTCACTGTTACTAAATTGTAAGACCGCTAGTCCGACATCCAGTTCTGGATGAGCAAAAATTTTCTGTAATTGAATATTGGAAAGAACGAAGCCATTGTTTTCGGTCCCCGCCACAATCTGCGTTCCCTAGCCACTGACTCCATTCCTCTTCCCAATTTCTGTTTGAGACTGAACCAGGCTGTTCACAACCTTGGTGTCACATTTGACCCTGAAATAAGCTTTCGACAACATATCTGCAGCATAACTAAGACCACCTAGCTCCACCTCCATAATATCACCTGTCTCCGCCCTTGCCTCAGCTCATCTGCTGCTGAAACCCTCATCCATGCCTTTGTTACCTCTAGACTTGACTATTCCAACACACTCCTGGCTGGCCTCCCACAGTCTACCCTACATAAACTAGAGGTAATCCAAAACTTGGCTGATCATGTCCTAACTCACACCAAGTCCCGCTCACCCATCATCCCTGTGCTCGCTGACTGACATTGGCTTCCAGTTAAGCAACGCCTGGACTTCAAAATACTCATCCTTATTTTCAAATCCCTCCATGGCCTCACCCCTCCCTATCTCTGTAATCTCCTCCAAACCCACAATCACCCGAGGTGTCTGTGCTCCTCTAATTCTGCCCTCATGAGCATCCCTGATTATAATCACTCAACCATTGGTGGCTGTGCCTTCTGTTGCCTAGACCCTAAGCTCTGGAACTCCCTCCCTAAACTTCTTCACCTCTCTACCTCTCTTTCCTCCTTCAGGATGCTCCTTAAAACCTACCACTTTGACCAAGCTTTTGGTCACCTGTTTATGTGACTCAGTGCCAAATTGTTTTATCTCATAATACTCCTGTGAAGCGCATTGGGATGTTTCACTATGTTAAAGGCGCTATATAAATACAAGTTGTTGTTGTTGTATTATACAGAAGAGAAGACAACAGTGATGAGATGTGCTCTAATGACACTTACAATAGTGAGTGAAGAGTCCTGAGTGCAAGTCTTCATGATGCTTTCCACCATGGGGAGGGTTTAAACTAATATGGCTGGGGGATGGGCACCAGGATGTAGCATGAGAAGGCAGAAAAAAGTGCACAAAGGTTTGGGAGAGACGAATAGCACTAGGGTAAGAAATAGTAAGATATTAGGCACAGTCAGGCCAAGAGAGAATACAAGAAGGTTTAAGAGAGGTTTACCATGCATGTGTGTAAATGCACAAAGCGTGGTAAATAGGGTTGGCGAGCTGCAGGCGAAAATAGCCAAATTGGAATATGATGCCGTGGCGATAACGGAGACTTGGCTCAAAAAAGGGCAGGATTGGGTATCAAATATTCCTGGATATAAGCTGTTCAGGAGAGATAGGGAAGAAAAGAAAGGAGGTGGGATGGCAGTATTGGTTAAGGAAAATATTACAGCGCTGGAGAGAGAGGATGTCCTGGAGGGGTCAAGGACAGAATCTATTTGGTTAAAGTTAAAAAAATTCAGAGGTGCAATTACACTACTAGATGTATTCTATAGGCTGCCAATTAGTGGGAAGGATATAGGGGAGCAGATTTTCAGGGAATTTACAGAGAGTTGCTAGAACTATTCAGTAGTGATAATGGGGGACGTCAGAATTTTGGATGTGTCTTCAGGAAAACTTTCTTGATCAGTACGTTTCCGGCCCAACGATCAAGGAGGCATTGCTAAATCTTGTTCTGGGGAATGTGGTGGGTCACGTGAAGTAAGTTTCAGTAGGGGAACATTTAGGGAACTGTGATCATACATAGAATCATAGAATCATAGAATGGTTACAGCACGGAAGAATACCATTCGGACCGTCGAGCCTGTGCTGACTCTCAGCTCGTCACATTCCCCTGCTCTGTCCCTGTAGCCCTGCAATTTTTTTTTCCTTCAGATACTTATACAACTCCCTTTTGAAAGATAAGATTGAGTCTGCCTCCACCATCCTTTCAGGCAGTTCCAGAACCCAACCGCTCGTCTTTGGTTCTTTTGCCAATCACCTTAAGTCTGTGTCCTCTGGTTTTTGACCCTTCTGCAATGGGAACAATTTCTCTCTATCTACTCTGTCCAGACCCCTCATGATTTTGAACACATCGATCAAATCTCCTCTCAATCTTTTCTGCTCCAAGGAGAACAACCCCAGCTTCTCCAGTCTATCCATGTAACTGAGGTCCCTCATCCCTGGAATCATTCTCGTGAAACTTTTCTGCAACTTCTCTAAGGCCTTCACATCCTTCCTAAACTGTAATGCCCAGAATTGGACACAATATGCCAGTCGAGGTCAAACCAGTGTTTTATACAGGTTCACCATAATTTCCATACTTTTGTACTCTATACCTCTATTTATGAAGCTCAGGATCCCGTAAGCCTTTTTAACTGCTTTCTCAACATGCCCTGCCTCTTTCAATGATTTGTGCACACATACTCCAGGTCTCTCTGTTCGTTCACCTCCTTTAGGATTGTACCATTTAATTTATATTGCCTCTCCTCATTCTTTCTACCAAAATGTATTACTGCATGCTTTTCTGCGTTAAATTTCATCTGCCACCTGTTTGCCCATTTCACCAGCCTGTCTATGTCTTCCTGACATCTATCACTCTCCTCCTCACTGTTCACTATACTTCCAAGTTTTGTGTCATCTGGAAATTTTGAAATGTAGTCCTGTACACCCATGTCCAAGTCATTAATATATATCAAGAAAAGCCTAGAACTAACTCCTGAGAAACACCACTGTATACCATCCTCCAGTCCGAAAAACAACCATTAACCTCTACTCTGTTTCCTGTCACTTAGACAATTTTGTATCCAGGCTGCCACTGTCCCTTTTATTCCATGGGTTTCAACTTTGCTGACAAACCTACTATGTGGAACTTTGTCGAACGCCTTTTGGAAATCCATGTACAGCATGTCAACCATATCATTAATCCTCTCATGTTACCTCATCAAAAAACTTGATCAAGTTGGTTAAACACAATTTGCCTTTAACAAATCCGTGCTAGCTTTCCTTAATTAATCCACACCTATCCAAGTGATTGTTAATTTTGTCCCTGATCACTGTTTCGAAAAGCTTTCCCACTACCGAGGTTAAACTGACTGGCTTATAGTTGCTGGGTTTACTCTTACACCCTTTTTTGAACAAAGGTATAACATTTACAATTCTCCAGTCCTCTGGCATCACCCCCGTATCTATGGAGAATTGGAATATTATTGTCAGTACCTCTGCGATTTCTTCCCTCAATTCCCTCAGCATCCTAGGATGCATCCCATCAAGTTCTGGTGATTTATATACTTTAAATACACCCAGCCTTTGTAATACCTCTCCTTTATCAATTTTTATACAATCAAGTGTCTCCACTACCTCCTTCTTCACTATGTCTATGGCAGCATCCTCTTCTTTGGTACTTATTTAGTACCTCAGCCATACCCTCTGCCTCCATGCATAGGTCTCCTTTTTGGACCCTAATTGGCCCAACCCCTCCTCTTACTACTCTTTATTATTTATATGCCTATAGAAGACTTTTGGATTACCTTTTATGTTGGCTGCCGTTCTAATCTCATGCCCCCTCCTTGTCCCTCTTATTTTCTTTTACTATCAAAGGCCGGAATTATACCGCCGCTGAGAGGATGGGATTGGAGGCGGGTCAGCTGGCAAAATTGAAACAATTGACAGCAAGTCGGGAGCCCACTATCAACTCACCTCCACGCTAGTGTTGAACAGATCTGACACCAAGCGGCAGGGGAGGCAATTTAGATTATAAAGAGTTTGTTACGACAATTAAACACCATTTTGAGCTCACCTTTACATGTTTAGAGCTTGCCAATGGCTTCCCCGCTGCTCGGGGATCATGTCTAGTAAGGAGGTTGGGTGTTGTGTCACCATGGAATGATTTACTAACTTGACAGCTGCAAATGGTCTACAAAAGCTCCCATTTAATAGGTGTTCACTTTCCAAGGTTAGAAGCTGCTGCTTACTGCATCTGGAAGATAGACTGACCTGTAACACCACTTTTTTAAAAAGGAGGGAGAGAGAAAACGGGGAATTATAGACCAGTTAGTCTGACATCAGTAGTGGGGAAAATGTTGGAATCAATTATTAAGGATGAAATAGCAGCGCATTTGGAAAGCAGTGACAGGATTGGTCCAAGTCAGCATGGATTATGAAGGGGAAATCATGCTTGACAAATCTTCTCCGAATTCTTTGAGGATGTAACTAGTAGAGTGGACAAGGGAGAACCAGTGGATGTGGTGTATTTGTACTTTCAAAAGGCTTTTGACAAGGTCCCACACAAGAGATTGGTGTTCAAAATTAAAGCACATGGTATTGGGGGTAATCTACTGACGTGGATAGCGAACTGGTTGACAGACAGGAAGCAGAGAGTCGGGATAAACGGGTTCTTTACAGAATGGCAGGCAGTGACTAGTGGGGTGCCGCAGGGCTCAGTGCTGGGCCCCCAGCTATTTACAATATACATTCATGATTTAGAAGGAATTGAGTGTAATATCTCCAAGTTTACAGATGGCACTAAGCTGGGTGGCGGTGTGAGCTGTGAGGAGGATGCTAAGAGGCTGCAGGGTGACTTGAACAAGTTAGGTGAGTGGGCAAATGCATGGCAGATGCAGTATAATGTGGATAAATGTGAGGTTATCCACTTTGGTGGCAAAAACACGAAGGCAGAATATTATCTGAATGGTGGCAGATTAGGAAAAGGGGAGGTGCAACGAGACCTGGGTGTCATGGTACATCAGTCATTGAAAGTTGGCATACAGGTACAGCAGGCGGTGAAGAAGGCAAATGATATGTTGGCCTTCATAGCTAGGGGTTTGAGTATAGGAGCAGCGAGGTCTTACTGCAGTTGTACAGGGCCTTGGTGAGACCTCTCCTGGAATATTGTGTTCAGTTTTGTTCTCCTAATCTGAGGAAGGACGTTCTTACTATTGAGGGAGTGCAGCAAAGGTTCACCAGACTGATTCCTGGGATGACAGGACTGACATATGAGGAGAGACTGGATCGACTGGGCCTGTATTCACTGGAGTTTAGAAGGATGAGAGGGGATCTCATAGAAACATATAAAATTCTGACGGGACTGGACAGGTTAGATGTAGGAAGAATGTTCCCGATGTTGGGGAAGTCCAGAACCAGGGGACACAGTCTAAGGATAAGGGGTAAGCCATTTAGGACTGAGATGAGGAGAAACTTCTTCACTGAGAGAGTTGTTAACCTGTGGAATTCCCGACCGCAGAGAGTTGTTGATGCCAGTTCGTTGGATATATTCAAGAGAGAGTTAGATATGGCCCTTACAGCTAAAGTGATCAAGGGGTATGGAGAGAAAGCAGGAAAGGGGTACTGAGGTGAATGATCAGCCATGATCTTATTGAATGGCGGTGCAAGCTCGAAGGGCTGAATGGCCTACTCCTGCACCTATTTTCTATGTTTCTATGTTTCTATGTTTATGCAGCTAGCAAGTGTTTGGATAAACTCTCTATCCAGTGTCACCTCATTGGAACAATCTCTTTCACCATTGACAGATCGCTTCTGTCATTTCAACCTCACCTGACATCTATTGCATCAGCATCGGTGCCTTTGAAAAAAATCTCACATTGGTCCTCAGCATTGCCAGGCACACTAGCAGCACCAACGACATCACCAACCTTCTCCGCAATCAACTGATGCTGCACAGGACACAGAGCATCAGCACCTTGCTGCCCGGGACACCAGGTTTGGCCTCACTATGGTTACATTTACTTCACTTGATGCTGTACACCCTGGCTGCCACATGATGTGCCAGATTGGCACCACTCCACACCAACATCATAAAGCATCCCTACAATGTCCAAGCCATTTCTGTCACACCCAGCATTGCGGAGGAGACATAAGTCTCACCATTCACTGCAACTCACTTCCAAAGATGCACACAAATCTGTCTAACAATGCAAAATGTTGAAAATAAAGATTTCAATGTTTAATAACACATTAACAGAAACTTTACAATGACATTGCCGAAAACACCCAAATGCCTACCCTTCTGTGTTGTTAGTTGTTTTTTTTAAATTCGTTCATGCGATGGTACACACTGCAGCCATGGCAAAGCCAAAATTTATTGTCCATTCCTAATTGCCCTTGAGAAGATGGTGGTGAGCCGCCTTCTTGAACCGCTGCAGTCCATGTGGTGAAGGAACTCCCACAGTGCTGTTAGGGAGGGAGTTCCAGCATTTTGACCCAGCAACGAAAAAGGAACAGCAATATACTTCCAAGTCAGAATGGTGTGTGACTTGGAGGGGAACATGGAGGTGGTGGTGTTCCCATGTGCCTCCTGTCCTTGTCCTTCTTGGTGGTAGAGGTCACAATGTTTGGGAGGTGCTGCTGCTGAAGAAGCATTAGCGAGTTGCTGCAGTGCATTTTGTAGATGGTACACACTGCAGCCTAATTGCCCTTGAGAAGATGGTGGTGAGCCGCCTTCTTGAACCGCTGCAGTCCATGTGGTGAAGGAACTCCCACAGTGCTGTTAGGGAGGGAGTTACGTCGGTGATGGAGGGAATAAATGTTTAAGGTGGTGGATGGGGTGCCAATCAAGTGGGCTGTTTTGTCCTAGATGGTGTCGAACTGCTTGAGTGTTGTTGGAGCTGCACTCATCCAGGCAAGTGGAGAGCATTCCATCACACTCCTGACTTGTGCCTCGTAGATAGTGGAAAGGCTTTGGGGAGTTGGGAGGAGAGACACTCGCCGCAGAATACCCAGCCTCTGACCTGCTCTTGTTGCCACAGTACTTATGCGGCTGGTCCAGTTAAGTTTCTGGTCAATGGTGACCCTCAGAATATTGAAGGTGGGGGATTCGGTGATGGTAATGCCGTTGAATGTCAAGGAGCGGTGGTTAGACTCTCGCTTGTTGGAGATAGTCATTGCCTGGCACTTGTGTGGAGTGAATGTTAATTGCCACTTACCAGCCCAAGCCTGAATGTTGTCCAGATCTTACTCAATGTGGGCATAGACTGTTCCAATATCTGAGGAGTTGCAAATGGCACTGAACACTGTGCAGTCATCAGCAAACATCCCCACTTCTGACCTTATGCAGGATAGAATAAAAGGAAAAGGAGGTGGGGTAGCATTGCTGGTTAAAGAGGAGATTAATGCAAGAGTTAGGAAGGAAATTAGCTTGGATGATGTGGAATCTATATGGGTAGAGCTGCAGAACACCAAAGGGCAAAAAACGTTAGTGGGAGTTGTGTACAGACCTCCAAACAGTAGCAGTGATGTTGGGGAGGGCATCAAACAGGAAATTAGGGGTGCATGCAATAAAGGTGCAGCAATTATCATGAGTGACTTTAATAAGCATATAAATTGGGCGAACCAAACTGGAAGCAATACGGTGGAGGAGGATTTCCTGGAGTGCATAAGGGATGGTTTTCTAGACCAATATGTCGAGGAACCAACTAGGGGGGAGGCCATCTTAGACTGGGTGTTGTGTAATGAGAGAGGATTAATTAGCAATCTCGTTGTGCGAGGCCCCTTGGGGAAGAGTGACCATAATATGGTGGAATTCTGCATTAGGATAGAGAATGAAACAGTTCATTCAGAGACCATGGTCCAGAACTTAAAGAAGGGTAACTTTGAAGGTATGAGGCGTGAATTGGCTAGGATAGATTGGCGAATGATACTTAAGGGGTTGACAGTGGATGGGCAATGGCAGACATTTAGAGACTGCATGGATGAACTACAACAATTGTACATCCCTGTCTGGCATCAAAATAAAAAAGGGAAGGTGGCTCAACCGTGGCTATCAAGGGAAATCAGGGATAGTATTAAAGCCAAGGAAGTGGCATACAAATTGGCCAGAAATAACAGCGAACCCGGGGACTGGGAGAAATTTAGAACTCAGCAGAGGAGGACAAAGGATTTGATTAGGGCAGGGAAAATAGAGTACGAGAGGAAGCTTGCAGGGAACATTAAGACGGACTGCAAAAGCTTCCATAGATATGTAAAGAGAAAAAGATTAGTAAAGACAAACATATGTCCCCTCAGTCAGAATCAGGGGAAGTCATAACGGGGAACAAAGAAGTAGCAGAGCAATTGAACAAGTACTTTGGTTCGGTATTCACAAAGGAGGACACAAACAACCTTTTGGATATAAAAGGGGTCAGAGGGTCTAGTAAGAAGGAGGAACTGAGTGAAATCCTTATTAGTCGGGAAATTGTGTTGGGGAAATTGATGGGATTGAAGGCCGATAAATCCCCAGGGCCTGATGGACTGCATCCCAGAGTACTTAAGGAGGTGGCCTTGGAAATAGCGGATGCATTGACAGTCATTTTCCAACATTCCATAGACTCTGGATCAGTTCCTATGGAGTGGAGGGTAGCCAATGTAACCCCACTTTTTAAAAAAGGAGGGAGAGAGAAAACAGGGAATTATAGACCGGTCAGCCTGACATCGGTACTAGGTAAAATGATGGAATCAGTTATTAAGGATGTCATAGCAGCGCATTTGGAAAGAGTTGACATGATAGGTCCAAGTCAGCATGGATTTGTGAAAGGGAAATCATGCTTGACAAATCTTCTGGAATTTTTTGAGGATGTTTCCAGTCGAGTGGACAAGAGGGAACCAGTTGATGTGGTGCATTTGGACTTTCAGAAGGCTTTCGACAAGGTCCCACACAAGAGATTAATGTGCAAAGTTAAAGCACATGGGATTGGGGGTAGTGTGCTGACGTGGATTAAGAACTGGTTGTCACACAGGAAGCAAAGAGTAGGAGTAAATGGGTACTTTTCAGAATGGCAGGCAGTGACTAGTGGGGTACCGCAAGGTTCTGTGCTGGGGCCCCAGCTGTTTACACTGTACATTAATGATTTAGACAAGGGGATTAAGTGTAGTATCTCCAAATTTGCGGATGACACTAAGTTGGGTGGCAGTGTGAGCTGCGAGGAGGATGCTATGAGGCTGCAGAGCGACTTGGATAGGTTAGGTGAGTGGGCAAATGCATGGCAGATGAAGTATAATGTGGATAAATGTGAGGTTATCCACTTTGGTGGTAAAAGCAGAGAGACAGACTATTATCTGAATGGTGACAGATTAGGAAAAGGGGAGGTGCAAAGAGACCTGGGTGTCATGGTACATCAGTCATTGAAGGTTGACATGCAGGTACAGCAGGCGGTTAAGAAAGCAAATGGCATGTTGGCCTTCATAGCGAGGGGATTTGAGTACAGGGGCAGGGAGGTGTTGCTACAGTTGTACAGGGCCTTGGTGAGGCCACACCTGGAGTATTGTGTACAGTTTTGGTCTCCTAACCTGAGGAAGGACATTCTTGCTATTGAGGGAGTGCAGCGAAGGTTCACCAGACTGATTCCCGGGATGGCGGGACTGACCTATCAAGAAAGACTGGATCAACTGGGCTTGTATTCACTGGAGTTCAGAAGAATGAGAGGGGACCTCATAGAAACGTTTAAAATTCTGACGGGTTTAGACAGGTTAGATGCAGGAAGAACGTTCCCCATGTTGGGGAAGTCCAGAACCAGGGGTCACAGTCTAAGGATAAGGGGTAAGCCATTTAGGACCGAGATGAGGAGAAACTTCTTCACCCAGAGAGTGGTGAACCTGTGGAATTCTCTACCACAGAAAGTTGTTGAGGCCAATTCACTAAATATATTCAAAAAGGAGTTAGATGTAGTCCTTACTACTAGCGGGATCAAGGGGTATGGCGAGAAAGCAGGAATGGGGTACTGAAGTTGCATGTTCAGCCATGAACTCATTGAATGGCAGTGCAGGCTTGAAGGGCCGAATTGCCTGCTCCTGCACCTATTTTCTATGTTTCTATGTTTGTATGAAAGTTCATTGATGAAGCAGCTGAAGATGGTTGGGCCTAGGACATTGCCCTGAGGACCACCTGCAGCGATGTCCTGGGGCTGTGATGATTGACCTCCAACCACCACAACCATCATCCAAGGTAAGACTCCAGCCAGTGGAGAGTTTTCCCCCTGATTCCCATTAACTTCACTTTTACTCGGGCTCCTCGATGCCACAATTGGTCAAATGCTGCCTTGATATCAAGGGCAGTTACTCTCACCTCACCTCTGGAATTCAGCTGTTTTGTCTATGTTTTTACCAAGGCTGTAATGAGGTCTGCAGTCGAGTAGTCCTGACGGAACCCAAACTGGGCATTGGTGAGCAGGTTATTGGTGAGTAAATGCCGCTTGATAGCACTTGTTGACAACACCTTCCATCACTTTGCTGATAATTGAGAGTAGACTGATGGGATGGTAATTTGCCAGATTGGATTTGTCCTGCTTTTTGTGGACAGGACATACCTGGGCAGTGTTCCACATTGTTAGGCAGATGCCAGTGTTGTAGCTGCACTGGAACAGCTTGGCTACAGGTGTGGCTAGTTCTGGAACACAAGTCTTCAGCACAACAGCCGGGAAGTTGTCAGGGCCCATAGCCTTTGCTGTGACTAGTGTGCTTAGCCATTTCTTGATATCACGTGGAGTGAATTGAATTGGCTGACGACTGGCTTCTGTGATGGTGGGACCTCAGGAGAAGGCTGATATGGATCATCCACTGGCAGAAGATGGTTGTAAATACTTAAGCTTTGTCTTTTGCACTGATGTGCTAGACTCCTCCATCATTGAGGATGGGGATATTCATGAAGCCGCCACCTCCCGTTAGTTTAATGGTCCACCACCATTCACGACTGTTGTGGCAGGACAACAGAGCTTTAATCTGATCCGTTGGTTGTGGGATCGCGTATATTTGGCTATAGCATGTTGCTTCCGCTTTTTATCATGCATGTAGTTCTGTGTTGCAGCTTCCCCAGGTTGGCACCTCATTTTTAGGTATGCATGCTGTTACTCCTTGCATGCTCTTCTACAATCTTCATTAAACCAGGGTTGGACCCCTGGCTCGATGGTAATGGTAGAGTGAGGGATATGCTGGGCCACGAGATTATAGATTGCGCTGGAATACAAATCTCTACTGCTGATAGCTCACAATGCCTCATGGCTGCCCAGTTTTGAGCTGCTAGATCTGTTCTGAATCTATCCCATTTAGCATGATGGTAGTGCCACGCAACATAATGGATGGTGTCCTCAGTGTGAAGACGGGACTTTGTTTCCACAAAGACTGGGCGGTGGTTGCTGCTGGAGTTCCGAGGGATGTTTTAAAAGTTTCTTCCAAAGTTTAAAAAAAAGTTTACCAAAGTTATTTAAAAGTTTCTCCAGAGGTTTTAAAAAACATTTCTCCAGGTTATTTAAAAGTTTAAAAGTTTTCCCAAATTGTTTAAAAAGTTTCTGAAGTTGATTAAAAGTTGAAAAATTGATTCAAAGTTGATTCAAAGTTTAAGATGTAAGTCAGTAGTAGGTTACTCCCTTGGCACTGCTCCATGGGCGCTGCCAGCCCTCTGCAACTGCACAAAGCTCCAGCCAGACCACACCCGGAGCACCACTGGGAAGTAGAGGCCCAGTCATCCCCGAAGAGGGCCTGAGCACCCGGACGCCGCCGGGAGGTGGCCTGGACGCCACCGGGGAGAGGCCTGGATACCGCCGGGGGCCCAGACGCATGGACGCCACCGGGAGCCCGAGCGTAAGCTGGGTGTGTTGAGCAGTAGATTCGGGTAGTTTCCTGTGTTGTCCTGGGGCGGCCCCGGAGTCCCTTTGGCCGGTTAAACACTGGACCCGTAGTCCCTTCGGCCAGTTAAATGCCGGCCACGGAATCCCTTCGGCCAGTTAAACGCTGGCCTCGGAGTCCCTTTGGCCGGTTAGTCACCGGCCCCGGAGTTCCTTCGGCCAGTGAAACGCTGGCCCCGTAGTCCCTTCGGCCGGTTAAACGCTGACCCTCGGAGTCCCTTCGGCCCCGGTTAAGCTCCGGCCCCTGGGAACTCCAGTGGACAACTGAATTTCCTAATGCCTGCCCCCAACCAAGCCTCGGGCCACCTACCATCAAGGGCGCTACCCGGCGCTGAGCTTGCGGCCAACATCTCGCTGTAGGCAATTAGGCTCATACAGCACTGCCTGGTCTCCGGTCGTCTTGGACCCCCTTGCCACTGGACCAAGACCTTGCTCAGCTAAGCCCGTGTGGTTGCCGGTGTGCAACGACCACCCCACGTTAAAAGAACTCATGCACAGGCATCTTCCACTTCATTAACATAAAATTCAGGACCTGTAACATCAGGACCCTCATGGACAACTCCAACAGCGACAGGCCAGAACACCACACCGCCATAGTTGCCCGGGAACTTAAAAGCTTTGATATTGACATCATCGCCCGAAGCGAGACCCAGCGGGCAGGGGAAGGCCAGCTCAAGGAACATGGTGGAGGTTACACCTTTTTCTGCAAAGGAAAACCAGAGGAAGAACGGCGCCTTCACGGAGTCAGCTTCGCCATCAAAAATGAGCTGGTCGACCACCTCAAAGATTCCCCCTGCGGGGTTAATGAATGCCTCATAACTCTTCGACTCACCCTATCCCGGACCACAGTCATTAGTGCGTACGCCCCAACATAGATGCAACAGATGAGACCAAAGATGGTTTTTATTCCAATCTCGAAATATCCCTGTTTCGCGTCCCCGCGGGTGACAAATTGATCTTCCGAGGTGACTTCAATGCCAGGATCGGCAAAGACACAGCCCTCTGGGGAGGCGTGATTGGCAGAGGGGGGGAGGGAAAGCCAACTCCAGCAGTACACTACTCCTGACAAAATGTCTAGAACATGAACTCCTCATCACCAACAACTTGTTCCGCCAGAGAGACAAATACAAGGCATCGTCGCTCCAAACACAGGCACCTGTTCGACTATGTCATTGTCCGAGCCAGGGATCGCAAGGATGTGCGCATCACCCACACCATGACAGGAGCTGACAACTGCTGGACGGACTGCCGCCTAATCCAATCCATCATCGACATTATTGTGTTCCTAACACAGATGAGGCTGCACACAGGGAGGTTAAAGTAACAGTGACCTCAGTCTTCATTAAGACATTAAGAGTGAGGAACAGGCCTTAGGGGCCGGCTTATATACAGTGCTCCCAAGGGATTCTGGGATCCCTTGGAACTTCAGGGGATGCACTCCCTGGTGGCGGAACATGGGAGTGCATGCTTTACAGATACACAACATCACTCGACCCCAAAGTCAAAGTGAAAACTATTTACAAGGTGAGGCGGTCGGAGCCGCTCTTTCCCTGGTGGACCGCCTCGGTACAAATGTCTGTTCTGGTGTGTTGGCTGTGCCCTCGCTGGGCTGGCGTGTTATTGGCCCTGCAGGGCTGCTTGGTGAGCCTGGCGTTGCTGGGCTGTTGGGTGTGATGGGTTTGATTTCCTGGTCCGGGGTGGTGTCGTTGATCCTTTGGGTGTGTGTTGTGGGCTCGAAAAAGGTGGTGTCTGCTGTGGGTTGTTCAGGGCAGTCTGTGAACCGCAGCCTCGTTTGGTCCAGGTGCTTTCTGAAAATTTGTCCATTGTCTAGTTTGATTACAAACACCCTACTCCCTTCTTAAGCTATCATCCTGCCCGCGATCCACTTGGGACCATGTCCATAGTTTAGCACATACACAGGGTCGTTCAGATCAATTTCCCGTGACACAGTGGCACGACCATCGTTTATATTTTGTTGCTGCGGCCTGCTCTCTACCTGATCATGCAGTTTGGGGTGAACCAGCGAGAGTCTGGTTTTAAGTGTCCTTTTCATGAGTAGCTCAGCCGGGGGCACCCCTGTGAGCGAGTGGGGTCTCGTGCGGTAGCTGAGCAGTACTCTGGACAGGCGGGTTTGGAGTGAGCCTTCTGTGACTCGTTTAAGGCTCTGTTTGATGGTTTGTACTGCCCGCTCTGCCTGCCCATTGGAGGCTGGTTTAAACGGGGCCGAGGTGACATGTTTGATCCCATTGCGGGTCATGAATTCTTTAAGCTCGGCACTGGTGAAACATGGCCCGCTGTCACTGACCAGTATGCCAGGCAGGCTGTGGGTAGCAAACGTGACCCTCAGGTTTTCAATGGTGGCGGTGGCGGTGCTTCCCGACATTATTTCACATTCAATCCATTTTGAAAAAGCATCCACCACCACCACGAACATTTTACTGAGAAACGGGCCCGCATAGTCGACATGGATCCTCGACCATGGTCTGGAGGGCCAGGACCACAAACTTAGTGGTGCCTCTCTGGGCATGTTGCTCAACTGAGCACACACGCTGCATTACCGTATACAGGACTCTAAGTCAGAGTCGATACCGGGCCACCACACGTGGGATCTGGCTATCGCTTTCATCATTACTATACCCGGGTGTGTGCTGTGGAGATCCGAGATGAACGTCTCCCTGCCCTTTTTGGGTAGCACGACGCAGTTACCCCACAACAGGCAGTTTGCCTGAATGGACAGTTCATCCTTTCGCCACTGGAACGGCTTGATTAGCTCTTGCATTTCAACGGGGATGCTGGCCCAGCTCCCATGCAGTACACAGTTTTTTATTAGGGACAGCAGAGGATCTTGGCTGGTCCAAGTCCTAATCTGGCGGACCGTGACAGGTGATTTATCACTTTCAAATGCTTCCATGACCATCAACAAATCTGCGGGCTGCGCCACCATCAACAAGTTTGTAGGCTGCGCCATTTCTACCCCCATGGTGGGCAATGGTAGCCGACTGAGAGCATCCGCACATTTCTCGGTGCCTGGCCTGTGGTGGATGGTATAGTTATACACTGATAGCGCGAGTGCCCACCTTTGTATGCGGGCTGAGGCCTTAGTATTTATCTCCTTGTTTTCAGCGAACAGGGATATGAGGGGCTTGTGATCGGTTTCCAGCTCAAATTTGAGGCCAAACAGGTACAGATGCATTTTCTTTACCCCGAACACACACACTAATGCCTCTTTCTCAATCATGCTGTAGGCCCTCTCGGCCTTAGCCAAGCTCCTGAGGCATAGATGACAGGTTGCAACTTCCCCGCAACGTTAGCTTGTTGTAATACACACCCGACTCCGTACAACGATGCATCACATGCTAGCGCAAGTCTTTTACACGGGTTATGCAATACAAGCAGCTTGTTGGAGCATAAAATGTTTCTGGCTTTCTCAAAAGCAATTACTTGTTTTTTTCCCCATACCCAGTTCTCACCTTTGCGCAATAACACATGTAGGGGCTCTAAGAGGGTGTTTAACCCTGGTAGGAAGTTACCAAAATAGTTGAGGAGTCCCAGGAACGACCGCAGCTCCGTTCTATGGCCTGGGCACGTTCCTGATAGCCTCTGTCTTGGCATCTGTGGGCCGAATGCCATCTGCCGCGATCTTTCTCCCCAAAAACTCTACTTCTGTTGCCATGAAGACGCATTTCGACCTCTTCAGCCGCAGCCCTACGTGATCCAGTCGCTGGAGGACCTCCTCCAGCTTGATTTCCACTCTCTCCCTCATCATGTGAGGTACTGCTCGCGCCTTGTGGTGAATGAGTCGTGCCTCTGGGACCAAGTGGATCCGCACCTTTGTCCTGGAAAAGTTTCCAATGCCTGGCTCAAAAAGTGAAGGAAATTTGTTAAGAGCCTGAGTGGAAATCGAGCTGGACAGGCTGTAATGCGAGGACATCATCTCCCCAGTGGAATTCAGCGAATGGGCCAGCCCGATTGTTCCAGCGGATTTTGCCCAGCCAGCTCTTTCCAAGCAGTGTGGGGCCATCGACTGGGACAATCCAGAGTGACAGTTAGTGCACCGTGCCCTCGTAGGTGACCTTTACCATGGCACTGTCCAGGACAGTGATGAGCTCTTTGATGTACGTTCTCAGTTTCGTATGGATGGGGCTCAGGGCTGGTCTGAGTGCCTTGTTGCACCAGTCTTTCAAACATCTTTTTACTCATGATGGATTGGCTAGTGCCAGTATCCAGTTCCATGGCTATGGGTAAGCCATTCAGTTTTACATTTAACATTATAGATGGACATTTCATCGAAAATGTGTGCACCCCATGTACTTCAGCATCTGCCTCCTCTCTCTGAGGCTCAAAATTGCTTTGATTCACCATGGACTGATCTTCCTCTGCCACCTGGTGATTAGCAGGTTTTGCAGAGCTTACAGCTCATCTGCAAGCTTGTTAGAGGTGCCCCATTGTTCCACAGCTCTTGCAATCATATCCTTTGAAGCGGCATGTACAGGCTGAATGGGAGCCTCCACAATGCCAACAAGGTGTGAATTGCCTTGCATTCATCCTTCGTTGTGGACTCTGAGTCATCTGAGTCACCTGAGGCCTGCTGGCAGTTGCTGACTCGTGGTTTCTGCCCTGTACATTTCTGCTCGCAAACACAGTTCCAGTTAATTTATGAACATTGCTAACACTTGGGTGCTGAGAGATTTGTTTGGTATTATCACTGGTGGACATAAACGCCTGTGCTATCGCAATGACCTTACTGAGGGTCGGTGTCTCTACAGTCAAAAGTTTTCATATGATGGTCTCGTGGCCAATGCCCAGTACAAAAAAATCTCTGAGTATCTGCTCCAGGTAGTCATCAAACTCACATTGTCCTGCAAGTCGCCTTAGCTCGGCGACGTAGCTCGCCACTTCCTGACCTTCAGATCGCTGGCACGTGTAGAACCGATACCTCGCCATCAGCACGCTCTCCCTCGGGTTAAGATGCTCCCGAACCAGTGTACACAGCTCCTCATACGACTTATCTGTGGATTTCACCGGAGCCAAAAGATTCTTCATGAGGCCGTAGGTCGGTGCCCCGCAGACTGTGAGGAGGACCGCTCTCCTTTTTGCAGCGCTTCCTTCTCCGTCCAGCTCATTGGCTACAAAGTACTGGTGTAGCCATTCAACATAGGCTTCCCAGTCCTCACCCTCCGAGAACTTCACAGGATGCCCACAGTTTGCTGCATCTTTGCGTTGGAGTCGTATACTCGTCGCCAGTTATTGTTTTCCTAACACAGATGAGACTGCACACAGGGCGGTTAAAGTAACAGTGACCTCAGTCTTTATTAAGACACTCCAGAGTGAGGAACAGGCCTTAGGGGCCGGCTTATATACAGTGGTCCCAAGGGATGCTGGGATCCATTGGGACTTCAGGGGATGCGCTCCCTGGTGGCGGAACATGGGAGTGCATGCTTTACAGATACATAACAGACATTAACATAGCCCCAAAGCAGAGGAGACCGCAGAAGCAGTGCCGCAAAAAATTCATGCTGGGGCACTTAAAGACCCAGCTAAAAGAGTCCTATACAGCCAGCGCCTCACAGCTAACCTGGCGTGCCTTGATGACCCTGAGATGCTGAATGCCCACAGCGTTTGGTCTGCCCTCGAGGCCTCCATAATCAGTGCCTGTGAAGAAACACTTGGTCACTCAACCAGAAAACATCAGGACTGGTTTGATGAAAATGATCAGGAGACCCAAGAATTAATAGATCGTAAGCGCAGAGCATTTCTGAGCCTCAAGCAACAACCCAACTCGGGAGCAGCAAAGCAACATTACAGGCGGCTCATGGCTCAGGTCCAACAAAAAACCCAGAACCTAAAGAACAGGTGGTGGATGGAGAAAGCACAGGAGATACAACAACTGGCCGACTGCCATGATATGCAAGGATTCTTCATCGCGGTCAAGGCCACCTACGGTCCAAACTCCCAAGGCCCCACCCCACTGCTGGCCAAGAACGGGGAAACACTCATCAAGGACACCGAGGCTGTCAGGGCCTGTTGGAAGGAGCACTTCGAAGATCTCCTCAATCGAGATTCTGCCTTTGACTCAAGTGTTCTCGACTCCATCCCGCAGCATGCCACCTCAGTGAAACCCCAACATTGCAAGTGTAGGAAAAGCCATAAAACAGCTCAAGAACAAGGCTACAGGAGCAGAAGGAATCCCTGCTGAGGTGCTAAAGTATGGCGGAGTGGCACTGTTGGCACGGATACATGACCTCATCTCTCTCAGATGGAGGAGAGCATGCCGGGAGATGTCAGAGATGCTACGATCGTGACCATCTTTAAAAAGGGGACAAGTCCGACTGCGGCAATTACAGGGGAATCTCCCTGCTAACAGCCATTGGGAAAGTTGTCGCTAGATTTCTCCTCAACGTCTTCTCCCTGTGGCCGAGGAGCTCCTCCCGGAGTCACAGTGCGGATTTCGTCCCCTATGGGACACAACGGACATGATCTTTGCAGCGCGACAGTTGCAGGAAAAATGCAGGGTGCAGCGCCAGCCCTTGTACATGGCCTTTTTCGACCTTACAAAGGCCTTTGGCACTGTCAACCACGAGGATCTATGGAGCGTCCTCCTCCGTTTCAGATGCCCCCAAAGGTTTGTCAACATCCTTCGCCTGCTCCATGACGACATGCAGGCCGTAATCCTTACCAACGGATCCATTACAGACCCAATCCACGTCCGGACCAGGGTCAAACAGGGCTAAGTCATCACTCCAATCCTCTTCTCAATCTTCCTCGCTGCCATGCTCTACCTCACAGTCAACAAGCTCCCCGCTGGAGTGGAACTAACCTACAGAACCAGTGGGAACCTGTTCAACCTCCGCCGCCTCCAGGCCAGGTCCAAGACCACCCCAACCTCTGTCATTGAGCTACAGTACGTGGACGACGCCTGCGTCTGCGCACATTCTGAGGCTGAACTCCAGGATATAGTCGACGTATTTACTGAGGCATATGAAAGCATGGGCCTTATGCTAAACATCCATAAGAGAAAGGTCCTCCATCAGGCTCTCCTCGCCACACAGCACTGCTCCCCAGACATCAAGATCCACGGCGCGGCCCTCGACAACATGGATCATTTCCCATACCTCGGGGGCCTCTTATCAACAAAAGCAGACATTGATGAAGAGATTCAACACCGCCTCCAATGAGCCAGTGCAGCCTTCGGCCACCTGAGGAAAAGAGTGTTCGAAGAGCAGGCCCTCAAATCTACCACCAAGCTCATGGTCTACAGGCTGTAGTAATACCTACCCTCCTGTATGGTTCAGAGGCATGGATAATGTACAAAAGACACCTCAAGTTGCTGGAGATATATCACCAACGATGTCCCCGCAAGATCCTACAAATCTCCTGGGAGGACAGGCGCACCAACATCAGTGTCCTCGTCCAGGCTAACATCCCCAGCATTGAAGCACTGACCACACTCAATCTGCTTCAGTGGACAGGCCACATAGTTCGCATGCCAGACACGAGACTCCCAAAGCAAGTGCTCTATGCGGAGCTCCTTCAGACCAAACGAGCCAAAGGTGGGCAGCGGAAACGTTACAAGGACACCCTCAAAGCCTCCCGGAAAAAGTGCGACATCACCACTGACACCTGGGAGTCCCTGGCCAAAGACTGCTCTAAGTGGAGAAAGTGCATCTGGGAGGGCATTGAGCACTTCAAAGCTCATCGCCAAGAGCGTGCAGAAATCAAGCACTGGCAGTGGAAAAAGCGTACGGCAAACCAGTCCCACCCACCTCTTCTCTCAACGACTATCTGTCCCACCTGTGACAGTGTCTGTGGCTCTCGTATTGGACTGTTCAGCCACCAAAGAACTCACTTCAGGAGTGGAAGCAAGTCTTCCTTGATTCCGAAGGACTGCCTATGATGATGATGTTTGCTGCTACCAATGCTGTCATGGACAGATGTATCTGCGACAGGTAGATTAGTGAGGACATATTGGTTCTCTCACCACCTGCTGCAGGCCCAGTCTGGCAGTTATGTCCTTCAGAACTCGGCCAGTTCAGTCAGTTCTGGTGTTACCAAGCCACTCTTAATGATGGACATTGAAGATCCCCACCCAGAGTAAATTCTGTGCCCTTGCTGCTCTCAGTGCTTCTTTCAAGTGGTGTTCAACATGGAGGAGTACTGATTCATCAGGTGAGGGTGGGTGGTAGATGGTAACCAGCAGGAGGATTCCTTGCCCATGGTTACCTGAAGCTATGAGATTTCATGGGGTAGGGAGTCAATGTTGAAGACTCCCAAGGCCACTTCCCCCCGACTGTATACCACTGTGCTGCCACCCCTGGTCGTTCTGTCCTGCCGATGGGACAGGACACACCCATGGATGGTGATGGAGGAATCTGGGACAACGGCTGAAAGGTATGATTCTGTGAGTATAACTATGTCAGGCTGTTGCTTCACTAGTCTGTCGGACAACTCTCCCAATGCTGGCACAAGTCCCAAATGTTGGTGAGAAGGACTTTGTAGGGTCGGCTGGGCTGGGTGTGCTGTTGTTGTGTTCGTAGCCGGTGCCGAGGTCGATGCCCGGTGGTCCGCCGGTTTTATTTTTCTTATTGTATTTCATAGCGGTTGTGTACAACTGAGTGGCTTGCTCGGCCATTTCAGAGGGCAGTTAAGAGTCAACCACATTGTGGGTCTGGAGTCACATATAGGCTAGACCGGGTAAGGATGGCAGATTTCCTTCCTAAAGGGAACATTAGTGAACCAGATGGGTTTTAACAACACCTGATACTAGCTTTTTATTCCAGATTTATTTACTTAATTGAATTTAAATTCTCCAGCTGCCAAGGTGGGATTTGAACTCATGTCTCTGGATCATTAGTCCAGGCCTCTGTAGCCGTGCACCCTTGTGCAGTGTTTGTCAGTGTTTGACGCACCTCAATGCTGCAGAACACTGACAGCACAACTGCCAAAATTAACGTGAACATGGTCCCTTTAAGGAAACCAGCTGATGAGACGTCATAAAATGACATAATCAGATTTGTTTCCTTTCAATTGGCTGGGAACCTCGCTGGGTGGGCTTAACAAGCCCAATCACTGTAAAATCACTTGATGGAACCGGCAGTGGACTGGGAATGCACAACGGACATCGCCTGCCTCGCTCCCGCCTCGGTAGGCAAAATCTCGGCCATAAGGTTTAGATTAGCTATGGAAAAAGCCAAGGAGCAATCTCGAGTAAAAAAAATTAATTGGAGGAAGGCCAATTTCAGTGGGTTGAGAACAGATCTGGCCCGGGTAAATTGGAATCAAAGATTGGCAGGCAAAACTGTAATATAACAATGGGCTGCCTTTAAATAGGAAATGGTTCAGTTACAGTCAAGGTGCATTCCCATGAGAGGGAAAGGTAGGGCAACCAAAGTCAGAGCTCACTGGATGATGAAAAAGATAGTGAGTAAGATGAAGCAGAAAAAGAACGGGTCTGACAGTTGTCAGGTTGAGAACACAAGTGAGAATCAGGCTGAATATAGGAAGTTCAGAAGGGTAGTGACAAAGAAAATAAGAGGGGGCAAAGAAAGAGTACGAGAATAGATAGGCAGCTAACATAAAAGAGAATTGAAAAAGTCTTCTATAGGCATACAAATAGTAAACAGGTCGTAAGAGGAGGGATGGAGCCAATTAGGGACCAAAAAGGAGAGCTGTGCATGGAGGCAGTGGCATGGCTGAGGTACTAAATGAATACTTTGCATCTCTCTTCACCAAGGAAGACAATGTTACCAAAGTCATGGTGAAAGAGGAGATGGAGATACTGGTTGGGCTAACTATTGATAAAGATGAGGTACTCGAAAGGCTGGCTGTACCTAAACTAGATACGTCACCAGGACCGGATGGGATGCATCCTAGGATGCTGAGGGAAGTTAAGCTGGAAATCGTGGAGGTACTGGCCATAATCTTCCAATCCTCCTTACATACTGGAATGGTGCCAGGGGACTGGAGAATTACAAATGTTAAACCCTTATTCAAAAATGGGTGTAAGGATAAACCCAGCAAATACAGAGCAGTCAGTTTAACCTCGGTGGTGGGGAAGCTTTTAGAAATGATAATCTGGGACAAAATTAACAGTCATTTTGACAAGTGTGGATTAATTAAGGAAAACCAGCACAGATTTGTTAGATGCAAATTGTGTTTAACCAACTTGATCGAGTTTTTTGATGAGGTAACAGAGGGTTGATGTGGGTAATGCAGTTGATGTGTGTACATGGATTTCCAAAAGGCGTTTGATAAAGTGCCACATATTAGGTTTGCCAGCAAAGTTGAAGCCCATGGAATAAAAGGGACAGTGGCAGCATGGATACGAAATTGGCTAAGTGACAGGAAACAGAGAGTAGTGGTAAACGGTAGTTTTTCGAACTGGTGGAAGATATACTGTGGTGTTCCCCAGCGGTCGGTACTCAGACCACTGCTTTTCTTGATATATATTGATGACTTGGACTTGGTTGTGCAGAGTGCAATTTCAAAATTTCCAGGTGACACAAAACTTGGAAGCATAGTGAACAGTGGGTCGGATAGGGATAGACTTCAAGGGGACATAGACAGGCTGGTGAAATGGGCGGACAGGTGGCAATTGAAATTTAATGCCGAAAAGTGTAAAGTGATACATTTTGGTGGGAAGAATGAGGAGAGGCAATATAAACTAGATGGTGCAATTCTAACGGGTGCATGAACAGAGGTATATGTGCACAAATCATTGAAAGTGGCAGGGCAGGTTGAGAAAGCAGTTAAAAAAGCATACAGGATCCTGGGTTTCATTAATAGAGACATAAGAGTACAAAAGCAAGGACGTTATGATGAACCATTATAAAACACTGGTTCGGCCTCAGTTGGAGTATTGTGTCCAATTCTGGGCACCACACTTTAGGAAGGATGTGAAAGCCTAAGAGAGGGTACAGAAAAGATTTACGACAATGTTTCCAGGGATGAGGAATTTTAGTCATGTGGATAGACGAGAGAAGCTGGTGTTGTTCTCCTTGGAGCACAGAAGGTTGAGAGGAGATCTGATAGTGGTGTTCAAAATCATGATGGATCTAGACAGAGTAGTCAGAGAGAAATTGTTCCCATTGGCAGAAGGGTCGAGAACCAGAGGACACAGACTTAAGGTGATTGGCAAAAGAACCACACGACCAATTTTTGTATCATGTACAAACTTCTTAATCATGCCCCCTACATTGAAGTCTAAATCATTGACATATACTGCAAAAAATAAAGGACCTAGTACTGAGCTCTGCGGAACCTCACAGGAAGCAGCCTTCCAGTCACAAAAACACCAATCAACAATTACCCTTTGCTTCCTGTCACTAAGCAATTTTGGATCCAACTTTCCACTTGTCAGGATGTTTTAATTTTCACAGAGGGTCATCGACCTTAAGGATAAGTTGCCAGCTCGTACAGTGAATGTGGACTCGTTGTGTCCATTCAAAAAGGATGTGGATGAGTTTCTGGCCATGGCTGATATCTCAGTATGGTAGGTGGAGTATTGGATGATGTGTCTCATAGTCACTGTGGTTTCCTGGCATTCATTTTGATCATCTTCAGGGGACAGGGAGACATTTTCCAGATCTTTCTTCTCCTGAATTGGCCTAGGTTTTGTTTTGTTACCTCTCCCTGGAACTGAGGGTGGATTCACTCTGGAGCATCCACGATGCTGAGAATGACATAAGTGGCACGTTTAGTGAGGTGGTCGTACCGCATGAGAAGGATCCACAGCCAGCTAGGGAATGGAAGACCAGCAGGAAGAGTAGTACAAAGAAAGTAGTGCAAGGGTCCCACCTGGTCATCCCTCTGCAAAACAGATACACTGCTTTGAGTGCTGTTGAGGGAGATGACTCATCAGGGGAGAGCAGCAGCAGCCAAGTTCATGGCACCGTGGCTGGCTCTGTTGTACAGGAGGGCATAAAAAAGAGCATAAAAAAGAGTGGGAGAGCGATAGTGATAGGGGATTCAATCATAAGGGGAATAGATAGGCATTTCCGCGGCTGCAATCGAGACTCCAGGATGGTATGTTGCCTCCCTGGTGCAAGGGTCAAGGATGTCTCCGAGCGAGTGCAGGACATTCTAAAAAGAGAGGGAGAACAGCCAGTTGTCGTGGTGCACACTGGTACCAACGACATAGGTAAAAAAAGGGATGAGATCCTACGAGACGAATTTAAGGAGCTAGGAGTTAAATTAAAAAGTAGGACCTCAAAAGTAATAATCTCGGGATTGCTACCAGTGCCACGTGCTAGTCAGAGTAGGAATCGCAGGATAGCACAGATGAATACGTGGCTTAAGCAGTGGTGCAGCAGGGAGGGATTCAAATTCGTGGGGCATTGGAACAGGTTCTGGGGGAGGTGGGATCAGTACAAACTGGACGGTCTGCACTTGGGCAGGAACGGAACCAATGTCCTAGGGGGAGTGTTTGCTAGTGCTGTTGGTGAGGAGTTAAACTAATATGGCAGGGGGATGGGAACCAATACAGGGAGACAGAGGGAAACAAAAAGGAGACAAAAACAAAAAACAGAAAAGAGATGAGTAAAATTGGAGGGCAGAGAAACCAAAGGCAAGAAACAAAAAGGGCTACTGAATATAAAAGGGCTGCAGGAGGGGTAAAAACTAAAAATCATGGTTTAAAAACGAGGATGAAAACACTCTACCTAAATGCACGCAGCATTCGAAATAAAGTAAATGAGTTGACGGCACAAATCATTACAAATGGGTATGATTTGGTGGCCATTACAGAAACATGGTTGCAAGGTGGCCAAGACTGGGAATTAAACATACAGGGGTATCTGACGATTCAGAAAGATAGGCAAGAAGGGAAAGGAGATGGGGTAGCTCTGTTAATAAAGGATGATATCAGGGCAGTTGTGAGGGATGATATTGGCTTCAATGAACAAAATGTTGAATCATTGTGGGTGGAGATTAGAGATAGTAAGGGGAAAAAGTCACTGGTCGGCGTAGTTTATAGGCCCCCAAATAATAACTTCACGGTGGGGCGGGCAATAATCAAGCGAATAATGGAGGCATGTGAAAAAGGAACGACAGTAGTCATGGGGGATTTTAACCTACATATCGACTGGTCAAATCAAATCGCAGGGGGTAGCCTGGAGGAGGAATTCATAGAATGCATACGGGACTGTTTCTTAGAACAGTATGTAACAGAGCCTACAAGGGAGCAAGCCATCTTGGATCTGGTCCTGTGTAATGAGACAGGAAAAATAAACGATCGCCTCGTAAAAGATCCTCTCGGAATGAGTGATCACAATATGGTTGAATTTGTAATACAGATTGAGGATGAGGAAGTTGTATCAGAAATGAGGGTACTATGCTTAAACAAAGGGGACTACAGTGGGATGAGGGCAGAGTTGGCTAAAGTAGACTGGAAACAAGGACTAAACGGTGGCACAATTGAGGAACAGTGGACGACTTTTAAGGAGCTCTTTCATAGTGCGGCAAAAAAATATATTCCAGTGAAAAAGAAGGGCGGCAAGAGGAGTGATAACCAGCCGTGGATAACCAAGGAAATAAAGGAGAGTGTCAAATTAAAAACCAATGCGTATAAGGTGGCCAAGGTTAGTGGGAAAATAGAAGATTGGGAAAATTTTAAACGACAGCAAAGAATGCCTAAGAAAGCAATAAAGAAAGGAAAGATAGATTACGAAAGTAAACTGGCGCAAAACATAAAAACAGATAGTAAAAGCTTTTACCGATATATAAAACGGAAGAGAGTGACGAAAGTAAATGTTGGTCCCTTAGAAGATGAGAAGGGAGATTTAATAATGGGAAATGTGGAAATGGCTGAGACCTTAAACAATGATTTTGCTTCTGTCTTCACAGTGGAAGACACAAAAACAATGCCAAAATTTGCAGGCCACAGGAATGTGGGAAGGGAGGACCTTGAGACAATCACTATCACTAGGAGGGTAGTGCTGGACAGGCTAATGGGACTGAAGGTAGACAAGTCCCCTGGTCCTGATGAAATACATCCCAGGGTATTAAAAGAGATGGCTGAAGTTATAGCAGATGCATTCGTTATAATCTACCAAAATTCTCTGGACTCTGGGGAGGTACCAGCGGATTGGAGAGCAGCTAATGTAACGCCTCTGTTTACAAAAGGGGGCAGGCAAAAGGCAGGTAACTATAGGCCGGTTAGTTTAACATCTGTAGTGGGGAAAATGCTTGAAACTATCATTAAGGAAGAAATAGCGGGACATCTGGATAGGAATTGTGCAATCAAGCAGACGCAGCATGGATTCATGAAAGGGAAATCATGTTTAACTAACTTACTGGAATTCTTTGAGGATATAACGAGCATGGTGGACAGATGTGTACCGATGGGTGTGGTGTATTTAGATTTCCAAAAGGCATTCGATAAGGTGCCTCACAAAAGGTTACTACAGAAGATAAAGGTACGCGGAGTCAGAGGAAATGTATTAGCATGGATAGAGAATTGGCTGGCGAACAGAAAGCAGAGAGTCGGGATAAATGGGTCCTTTTCCGGTTGGAAATCAGTGGTTAGTGGTGTGCCACAGGGATCGGTGCTGGGACCACAAGTGTTTACAATATACATAGATGACCTAGAAGAGGGAACAGAGTGTAGTGCAACAAAATTTGCAGATGACACTAAGATTAGTGGGAAAGCGGGTTGTGTAGAGGACTCAGAGAGACTGCAAGGAGATTTGGATAGGTTAAGCGAATGGGCTAAGGTTTGGTAGATGGAATACAATGTCGGAAAGTGTGAGGTCATCCACCTTGGGGAAAAAAACAGTAAAAGGGAATATTATTTGAATGGGGAGAAATTACAACATGCTGTGGTGCAAAGGGACCTGGGGGTCCTTGTGCATGAATCCCAAAAGGTTAGTTTGCAGGTGCAGCAGGTAATCAGGAAGGCCAATGGAATATTGGCCTTCATTGCGAAAGGGATGGAGTACAAAAGCAGGGAGGTCTTGCTGCAACTGTATAAGGTATTGGTAAGGCCGCACCTGGAGTACTGCGTGCAGTTTTGGTCACCTTACTTAAGGAAGGATATACTAGCTTTGGAAGGGGTACAGAGACGATTCACTAGGCTGATTCCAGAAATGAGGGGGTTATCTTATGATGATAGATTGAGTAGACTGGGTCTTTACTCCTTGGAGTTCAGAAGGATGAGGGGTGATCTTATAGAAACATTTAAAATCATGAAAGGGATAGACAAGATAGAGGCAGAGAGGTTGTTTCCATTGGTGGGGGAGACTAGAACTAGGGGGCACAGCCTCAAAATACGGAGGAGCCAATTTAAAACCGAGTTGAGAAAAAATTTCTTCTCCCAGAGGGTTGTGAATCTGTGGAATTCTCTGCCCAAGGAAGCAGTTGAGGCTAGCTCATTGAATGTTTTCAAGTCAAAGATAGATAGATTTTTAACCAATAAGGGAATTAAGGGTTACGGGGAGAGGGCGGGTAAGTGGAGCTGAGTCCACGACCAGATCAGCCATGATCTTATTGAATGGCGGGGCAGGCTCGATGGGCTAGATGGCCTACTCCTGTTCCTAATTCTTATGTTCTTTTGTTCTTATGTTCCCAGGAGATTCTGTGGCTGGTGGATGAGGGTCACGATGCTCAGTTGCACCATAACAATATGGAACAGGCTTGATGGACCAGCTGGTCTTTTCCTGACCGTCATTTTTTATATGTTCATGTGTATGATTAGAATAGATAGAAAGGAGTAAAATTAAAGTTAAAATACAATTTAAAAAGAACAGAGAATGAGAAAAAAGAGAATTGGTGAGCACAGTTACTGTTTCTAGCTTCATGTAAAATTATGCTTTGGTAGATTACATTTAATGTTACAGTAATAAAGCTTTGCCTGATGTTTGAGTAGCTTTATTGCTATAAATTTAATATGTATTTCATCATCATCATCATAGACAGTCCCTCGGAATCGAGGAAGACTTGCTTCCACTTTTAAAATGAGTTCTAGGTGGCTGAACAGTCAAATACAAGATCACAGTCCCTGTCATAGGTGGGACAAATAGCCGTTGAGGGAAGGGGTGGGATGGGACGGGTTTGCTGCATGCTCTTTCCGCTACCTGTGTTTGATTTCTGCATGCTCTCGGCGATGAGACTCGAAGTGCTCAGTGCTCAGTGCTCTCCCGGATGCACTTCCTCCACTAGGGCAGTCTTTGGCCAGCATTATAGTGAAAACAAACAAACTACAGGGTGACTGGGGTTACCCTGCAATGTACTTCATTGGCTGTAAAATGGTTTGAGACGTCCGGTGGTCATGAAAGGCGCTATATAAATCCAGGTCTTTCTTTTCTTTTCTGACAATCAAAGCAACAAAAATTGTCACATTTACCACCTCAGGTGATCAGGCTAATGACAGAAAGGAAAATATTTGCATATTCAAATTTATGTTTTGCCACCACTCAGAGAAAATTCCCTGTTTGGCTGGTGGTTGATTTTCTACATATCTCTGTTAGCAAATCCATTTCCATCATCATAAGGAAATTTGTGCTTGTAAATATCTGAAATGATTATCAAGCAGTTCCTTGGTACATAAGCAATAAACCCATAAAATTTCTTTCTCTACAGTTTAGTGAAACAAGGGGGATTAACAAGTAATATAATATTGTTATTTATTTTCTTGGAATGTACTTACCGATGAGTGGAATGGGATTGTCTGGGAAATAATGAGTTCCCAAGATTTGGCCTTTAACATTTCTTATACATTAGCACATTTTTCAATATGTTTAGCACACTCAGTCTTGTCTTTCGACCTTCAATCAGACACAAAGCAGCCTTTATTAACCATTGCTGAGCAGTTGAAATCTGAAATTAATATAAAATCTAGAGCACTATTGTTGATTAAATATACCTTACACATTCATAAGTATTATGTATAGCGACTTCTCATATGAAAATGAGAACTAATAGTACTTTTAGTCATGAGTGCAGTCTTGGAGCAATGCATCTCTTTAAATGAACATCACATTGCAACCATAGGGCCACAGAAGGAATCGAGGAACTCGAGTGCACTGGTGCAGCGGGCTTGACACTGCTATTTCACCTCTGGTACCTCAGATGCAATCCAGCCCTGATTAATGGGTTAAAACATTTAATTTGCCTACTAGCTGTAAAGTGTGTTTGGGAAATCTCGTACCATTCAATCTTAAACCCCGCTGGATTTGGGGCGATCAATTCGCTATATGTGATTTTTTTTTGCGCCGGTGTGGAATTGGCCTCTTAGAGGCACAAAAATGTTTGGGGCGGTAACAGAGCATTTGCCCGGCGCTCACGGGGCACGACGCAGACGTGCCGCGTCACGCTGACGTGTCGCAACGTCCCTCCCCTTCTTTTAAATGGGAGGGCCACAGTGAACTCTGCAGCCTCTTTAGTAGTGCCCACTGGGCCACCAGGGAGGGTGTTGGCTGGACCAGCGGCCTGGCACCCAAGAGCGGCAGCCATTGTCGGTCCGACTGAAAAGTCGGCCATAAGAAAAAAGGTGTTGGCTGCCGCGCTACCACCTTCCCTTTAAGGGTGGCCGGGGCACTACAGCCACCACAGCTTCTCGCCTTGAGAAGCTGCCGGTGGCATTGCCCCACGCCGATCTTGTGTCCCACAGAGCATTTTGCCCAAGGGGCGTAAAGGGATCATCGTGAGTTGATAAATTGTCACCGCGCATGGTGCCGGTGCGCTAATCACAGGGCACGGCGCAAATACTTTTTACCGGTGGAGCCCCGGAGGCAATTTCGTGGTGTGTTCTGATCGCCTCGCCTAGGCGAAAACCCTTTAGTGCCCCATTAGTGCATCCTATATATGATAGGACCAACCTCCCTGGAGGATCGGACCCACTCCCTCGGGGATCAGACCCTCCCCCCGGGGGGATCGGGTTCCCTCTCCTGGGGATGGGAGGGGCCATCACCCCTCTTGCGGGCGTGGACCCACCCACAGCTTGAAAATGCTGCTAATGGGCCTTTCTGAGAGGGGCAATTCTGGTTCCCCTGTGCCAATAGCACCAAATTTGCACCAATTGTCACTCAGAGAGGCTACAGGATGGTTGGTGTGGGAAATGGAAAACTGTCACACTGGTACTGTGCAGCATACTCTTCTGGGGTTGGAGCTGAGGAGTGTTGTTAGGAAAGAGTAGAGAAAACTTTACTCTGCATCTGGCTGTACTATGCCTGACCTGGGTGTGTTCGGTGCTGACAACAGAGGGGTAATTTTCAACTTTGACAGGGGTGAAAAACTGCTGGTATTGAATTGGCTTCTTATTGTAGACCCCGTTTGATCCAATACTGCCAGTTTTACAACTCCATCTAAGTTGAAATTTATCGCTTAGGTGCCTGAAATGGAAAGAGTTCCCAGTACTAACATTGCTCACTTTGAATAGCATCATTTTTTCAAATAAGTACTTTTGGTACATTAAAAAATAAGGGCTAGAGTCATCTGGATTCAACTTTAATGTTTGTACTGCCAGCTTGCTTTTGTTGCTCTTCAGTAACCAGTTCAGTCGTATGGCCTACCATGTGCAATATCAATCATTGCTTCAGTTTTACAACCTAGACACTTCTTAATGATGATAAAAATACAATTGCTTTTAAAATATCTTGCATGAATGGATAATAAAATAATTGGCAATGCTATCAGTACTCACCTGTTATGAATACTAGATATCTTAGTAGGACACTGTAGATATTGCTTGAATCGAAGTTCAAAAGCTTGGCCTATGGTACTGATAACATCTTGAGCCAACCCGTCACAGCATTCCAATATATGGCATGCTTTAAAAACATTAAATAACAGCTGTCATTTTTCAGCTTATGTGAATTTTGTTGAACCAACTTTAGCTGTCAAATAAAATATAAGACTCATTACTCTGTTACACTTGTGCACTGCTGTAGGTAATGTTCCCCAGTCATGAATTCAGAGTCATCGTGATTCATTGCACAACAATGCAATGTTGGCATTGCACAATTCATTATGGGGCATATAAGCCACAATATGGACCAGACTGCAATTATAGTGCAATTGGCTCCACACAAGTACATGGTCAAATTAACAGACTGTAATGGTTTGGTTTTGCTCTGTGAATGCAGTAGTTAGACTACACTTTTTACTTTTGTAACTGGAATTTGACAAACTTTAGCATAGTATTCGCAAGAGAATAGTATAACAGGGGTAAGCTACTTAAAAATCTAAGAACTAAGTTTCAGACCAGGCTTTGTAAGACACAGAGGCCTTTTATTAATGCAACGTTGAGTTCCCTACATTATTATTCTACTTTTGCACTAAATTGATTATTTCTGAACACCCATACTTCCAATGATCCCATGACACAAAGAACTAGGATAGAAATTCCACCTGTCGCTTCGGTGGCCACCATGGTCCTGTACCAAACATGGTGGGTTGGCATCATTGCTGTAATAGAATCAGATGCATGTACTAGTAGCAGAATAACAGAGAATGCTGTTATTAATAAAGTTTTGCCAAACTCTTTGGCGAAGCTCCTACGCTGGTAGACCCCCAAATTGAAGCATTTGTTCATGGTGGAGCCCGCTTATGGCCAGAATGATTCCTATGCCTGCTTTTTCCTTATGGCTGCGTGTCTGACAACATTTCTGGGGGAGCCCAGAATGTTTTCAGTCATGCGACAAAAACCACAGTTGGGACACATGGAAGCAGATAGTTGAAGTGCCTGCATCCTCTTTATTGCAACTTGCCACAGCTGGATCAATGGGACAGAAAGCTGATGAAGTCTTTTTCCGGCCAGCTTTCGGTCCCTCCGCTGCCCCTCGCTTGAATTCCTCCCCAAAATGGACTGGAAGTCTGTTTTTGGCTAACGGAAGTATAAGATCTTAAAGAAGCACTGTCTTCACAAAAAACTTTTTTTAGTTCAGGGTTGTAAAGTGGGAAAGAACCAGAAAAGTCAATCTGCGGGTTGATGTATTTCAATATGATTTATGCCATCACTTTGTGCATTTGTCAACAAATTTAAAAAAGGGTTTACCAAAATGTTTTTATGAATGTAATGCCCTTCACATTTTTAGAATGGCCACTTTCGTAGAACTTTTGGTTGACTATCGACGAGTGTTCATGTTGGTGTAGTTTTTTGGTGACATGAATCCCATGCCCTTTGGCTATGCACCTCCTATGGGCAACATAAGAACATAAGAAATAGGAGCAGGAGTAGGCCATACGGCCCCTCAAGCCTACTCCGCCATTTAATACGACCATAGCTGATCTGATCATGGACCCAGGTCCACTTCCCTGCCAGCTCCTCATAACCCCTTATTCCCTTAACAGTTAACATGGTGAGCTCCTGACCACTGACAGCATTAATCTGTGCTGGGAACACACAGAGGGCAGAAGACAAGAGGCCAACCAGGAGAACACCGGAATAGTCGAGACGGGAGGTGATAAAAATGTGAACGAGAGTTTTGGCGGCAGATGGGCAGGTAGAAGGTGGATGATGTGAGAGAGGAAGTAAGCGGTCTTTTGAGAATGTGAGGTTGGAAGTACAGCTCAGGGTCAAATAGGTTGTGAATAGTTTGGTTCAGCCTGAAACAGTGGCTGGAGAGGAGATATAGTCAGTGGCAAGAGTACGCAGTTTGCAGCAGGGGCTGAAGACGATGGCTACTGTATTCCCAATGTTTAGGTGGAGAAAGTTACAGCTCATCCAAGACTGGGGCCCCAACCAAGTGGCTTTTGGGCATGTGGGTAGTAGTGTGAGTTAGAAACTCACCCACTGTTCCAGAAATGAGCTATTTTAACTCCCGTGCCTCATTTAAATACCGCCGGCTACCCAATCCGGGCAGGAAGTTGGTGGGAAGCGGTGGAATTTCGTGTGGCCTGATGGCCACCTGTCAACAATAGGTAGGAAGCAGGATCATTTCTCAGGACCATCTTGCGGGGGTCTTACAATTGGGAAAGAGTGGGAAAAGTGATGCCTAAGCTTTCCTGCTCCTCCTGGCCACACAAAAAAAGAAGAAAAATTTCATCTCAGTGCAGTTTCCCACTATGGCTGCCGAGTTAAAATTGCAGTCAGTTCCCAATGACAACATCAGAATGACATCATCAGTAGGGCAGTTGAAAATCTGGAACAGTCAATTCCAGCCACCTCCAGGGTAAGTAACCTGGACAATTTTAACTGCCCACAACCAGGTTCCGTAGGGTTAAAATCGCCCCCTGGATGTCAGTCAAGCAGTTTGACAGTATAGAGGTAGTGGAGGAGTTGAGAGAAGTAATGGAGTGGTAGAACTGGGTGACATCAGGATCCATGTGTAAGCTGACCCCATGTCTGTAGATACTATTGCCAAAGGGCAGCATGTAGATCAGGAAGAGGAGAGAGTCTAGGATGAATCTTTGGAAACTCCTGAGGTGATGCTGTGGGAGTGGGAGGAGATGCCCAATTGTAGAGATGCTCTGGTTAACATACAAATATACTTGCTGCATTAATAAAGCAATTATAGAATAATAAAAGTGATTTTTAAAAAAAGGGCACTTTTGGGTACTAAATAATCTTGGACATAAGGACTGGAATTTTCACAGGAAACAATGGGTGGGTTGGAGACGGCAGGTGGAAAGTGAAAGTTGTAAAAATCTAAAATCTGACCCCTACCCGCCCACTTTCACCTTTTACTCAGGCGGGACGGGGGGTGGGCAGCCAACGCGCTTGGTATTTTAAATATTATAATGAGGCCTGAAGCCTCTACTTTTGCAGCTTTTACTGTAGGCGGTCGGAGATCCTGAGCCTTGAGCTTCCCGTCAGTTGCCACGAGGCGGCCACAGCCTTGTGGGCTGGGAGGAGTGCTTCCATCCGGCCCCCTAAATTTCCCCACCCGCATCCTGCACCCCCCAGGTTCAAGATTCAGACACTCCAGGGATTGAACCCCCCCCCACTCCCTGGGGATCATGACTTAGATCAGGGTTGGAATAGGACCACCCCCCACCATCCCTGGGGGATCGGACGCACTCCCTCATGGATCAAACCCTACCCCCGGGGGATTGGACTCCATCCCCTGGGGATGGGAGGGGCCAGCCCCCCCTGTGGGCGTGAACCCACCCATGGCTTGAAACCCCCCCACCATCCTGGGCCCAATCCTATCTGGTCCTGCAGTCTCCTACTCATGTTAAAACTCCACAGTGTGCCTGGAAATCTGAGCCTCTGGGCTTCCCTCCATTTCCTGGGTCCCCCCCCACCCAATCCTGCAAGATGTTCAGGATAGATAGGGAAGGAAAGAAAGGAAGTGCGGTGGCAGCATTGATTAAGGAGAATATTATAGTGTTGGAGAGAGAGGATGTACTGGTGGGGTCAAGAACAGAATCTATTTGGTTAAAGTTAAGAATTAATAGAGGTGCTATTAAACTAATAAGTGTATTCTAAAGACCACCAACTAGTGGGAAGGATATAGAGGCGCAAATTTGCAGGGAGATTACTGAAAGGTGCAAGAACCAAAGAGTAGTGATAATGGGGGATTTCAACTATCCTAATATAGACTGGGATAGTAATAGTGTACAGTGCAGAGAGGGTGATGAATTTTTGAACTGTGTTCAGGGGAACTTTGTTCAGTACATTTCTGGCCCAATGAAGAAGAAGGCATTGCTGGATCTGGTTCTGGGGAATGAGGGGAGTCAAGTGGAGCAAATGTCAGTGGGGGAACTTTTAGGTGATCATAGTATCATAATGTATAAATTAGTTATGGAAAAAGACAAGGAGCAATCTAGAGTAAAAATAATTAATTGGAGGAGGAACAATTTCAGTGGGTTGAGAACGGATCTGGCCCAGGTATATTGGAATTGAAGATTGACAGGCAAAACTGTAATAGAACAATGGTCTGCCTTTAAATAGGAGATGGTTTGGATACAGTTGAGGTACATTCCCACAAGAGGAAAAGGTAGGGCAACCAAAGCCAGAGCTCCCTGGATGACAAAAGAGTTAGAGAGTACAATGAAGCAGAAAAAGAGCATGTATGACAGATGTCAGGTTGTGAATACAGATGAGAACCAGACTGAATATAGAAAGTTCAGAGGGGTAGTAATAAGAGGGGCATAGAGAGGGTATGAGAATAGAATGGCAGCTCACATAAAAGGGAATCCAAAAGTCTTCTATAGGCATATAAATAGTAAATGGGCCATAAGAGGAGGGCTGGGGCTGATAAGGGACCAAAAAGGAGAGCTACACATGGAGGCTGAGGTACTAAATGAGTACTTTGCATCTGTCTTCACCAAGGAAGAAGATGCTGCCATAGACATAGTAAAGGAGGAGGTAGAGGAGATACTGGATGGGATAAGAATTGCTAAAGATGAGGTACTAGAAAGGCTGGCTATACTTAGAGTAGATAAGTCACCAGGACAGAATGGGATGCATCCTCGGATGCTGAGGGAAGTGAAGGAAGAAATCGCGGAGGTACTGGCCATAATCTTCCAATCCTCCTTAAAAACAGGGTTGGTGCCAGAGGACTGGAGAATTGCAAATGTTACACTATTGTTCAAAAATGGGTGTAAAAATAAACCCAGCAACTGTAGGCTGGCCAGTTTAACCTCGGTAGTGGGGAAGCTTTTAGAAACAATAATCAGGGACAAAATTAACAGTCACTTGGACAAGTGTGAATTAATTAAGGAAAGCCAGCACAGATTTGTTAAAGGCAAATCGTGTTTAACCAACTTGACCGAGTTTTTTGATGAGGTAACAGAGAGAGTTGATGAGGGCAATGCAGTTGATGTGGTGTTTGGACTTTCAAAAGGCATTTAATAAATGCCACATAATTGGCTTGCCAACAAAGTTGAAGCCCGTGGAATAAAAGGGACAGTGGCAGCATGGATACAAAATTGCCTACGTGATAGGAAACATTGAGTAGTAGTGGTGAACGATTGTTTTTTTGGACTGGAGGAAGGTATACAGTGGTGTTTCCCAGGGATCGGTACTCAGACCACTGCTTTTCTTGATATATATTAATGTATTAGACTTGGCTGTACAGGGCACAATTTCAAAATTTCCAGGTGACACAAAACTTGGAAGTATAGTGAACAGTGAGGAGGATGGTGATAGACTTCAAGAGGACATAGACAGGCTGGTGGAATGGGCGGACATGAAGCAGATGAAATTTAACAAATAAAAGTGCAAAGTGATAAATATGGTAGGAACAACAAGAAGAGACAATATAAACTAAAGGGTACAACTCTAAAGGGGGTGCAGGAACAGAGAGACCTGAGGCTATAGGTGCACAAATCGTGGATGGTGGCAGGGCAGGTTGAGAAAGCAGTTAAAAAAGCAGGTGGGATCCTGGGCTTTATAACATAGAAACATAGAAACATAGAAAATAGGTGCAGGAGCAGGCCATTCAGCCCTTCTAGCCTGCACCGCCATTCAATGAGTTCATGGCTGAACATGAAACTTCAGTACCTCCTTCCTGCTTTCTCGCCATAACCCTTGATCCCCCGAGTAGTAAGGACTTCATCTAACTCCCTTTTGAATATATTTAGTGAATTGGCCTCAACTACTTTCTGTGGTAGAGAATTCCACAGGTTCACCACTCTCTGGGTGAAGAAGTTTCTCCTCATCTCGGTCCTAAATGGCTTACCCCTTATCCTCAGACTGTGACCCCTGGTTCTGGACTTCCCCAACATTGGGAACATTCTTCCTGCATCTAACCTGTCTAAACCGGTCAGAATTTTAAACGTTTCCATGAGGTCCCCTCTCATTCTTCTGAACTCCAGTGAATACAAGCCCAGTTGATCCAGTCTTTCTTGATAGGTCAGTCCCACCATCCCGGGAATCAGTCTGGTGAATCTTCGCTGCACTCCCTCAATAGCAAGAATGTCCTTCCTCAAGTTAGGAGACAAAAACTGTACACAATACTCCAGGTGTGGCCTCACCAAGGCCCTGTACAACTGTAGCAACACCTCCCTGCCCCTGTACTCAAATCCCCTCGCTATGAAGACCAACATGCCATTTGCTTTCTTAACCGCCTGCTGTACCTGCATGCCAACCTTCAATGACTGATGTACCATGACACCCAGGTCTCGTTGCACCTCCCCTTTTCCTAATCTGTCACCATTCAGATAATAGTCTGTCTCTCTGTTTTTACCACCAAAGTGGATAACCTCACATTTATCCACATTATACTTCATCTGCCATGCGTTTGCCCACTCACCTAACCTATCCAAGTCACTCTGCAGCCTAATAGCATCCTCCTCGCAGCTCACACTGCCACCCAACTTAGTGTCATCCGCAAATTTGGAGATACTGCATTTAATCCCCTCGTCTAAATCATTAATGTACAATGTAAACAGCTGGGGCCCCAGCACAGAACCTTGCGGCACCCCACTAGTCACTGCCTGCCATTCTGAAAAGTACCCGTTTACTCCTACTCTTTGATTCCTGTCTGACAACCAGTTCTCAATCCACGTCAGCACACTATCCCCAATCCCATGTGCTTTAACTTTGCACATTAATCTCTTGTGTGGAACCTTGTCGAAAGCCTTCTGAAAGTCCAAATATACCACATCAACTGGTTCTCCTCTGTCCACTTTACTGGAAACATCCTCAAAAAATTCCAGAAGATTTATCAAGCTTGATTTCCCTTTCACAAATCCATGCTGACTTGGACCTATCATGTCACCATTTTCCAAATGCGCTGCTATGACATCCTTAATAATTGATTCCATCATTTTACCCACTACTGAGGTCAGGCTGACCGGTCTATAATTCCCTGTTTTCTCTCTCCCTCCTTTTTTAAAAAGTGGGGTTACATTGGCTACCCTCCACTCGATAGGAACTGATCCAGAGTCAATGGAATGTTGGAAAATGACTGTCAATGCATCCGCTATTTCCAAGGCCACCTCCTTAAGTACTCTGGGATGCAGTCCATCAGGCCCTGGGGATTTATCGGCCTTCAATCCCATCAATTTCCCCAACACAATTTCCCGACTAATAAAGATTTCCCTCAGTTCCCCCTCCTTACTAGACCCTCTGACCCCTTTTATATCCGGAAGGTTGTTTGTGTCCTCCTTGGTGAATACCGAACCAAAGTACTTGTTCAATTGGTCTGCCATTTCTTTGTTCCCCGTTATGACTTCCCCTGATTCTGACTGCAGGGGACCTACGTTTGTCTTTACTAACCTTTTTCTCTTTACATACCTATAGAAACTTTTGCAATCCACCTTAATGTTCCCTGCAAGAGACATAGTATACAAAATCAAGGAAGTTGTGGTGAACCTGTATAAAACACTGGTTTGGCCTCAATTGGAGTATTGTGTTCAATTCCAGGCACCGCACTTTAGGAAGGATGTGAAGACCTTAGATAGGGTGCAGAAAAGATTTACAAGAATGGTTCCAGGGATAAGGGGCTTCAGTTACGTGAATAGACTGGAGAAGCTAAGGTTGCTCTCCTTAGAGCAGAGAAGGTTGAGTGGAGATTTGATAGAGGTTGCTCAAAATCATGAAGAGCCTAGACAGAGTAAATAGAGGGAAACTGTTCCCATTGGCAAAAGGGTGGAGAACCAGAGGATGCAGATTTAAGGTGATTGACAGAAGAACCCAAGGAGGAAAACGTTTTTTATGCAGCGAGTGGTAATGATCTGGAATTCACTGCCTGAAAGGGTGGTGGAGGCAGATACAATTGTGGCTTTCAAAAGCGAATTGGATAAGTACCTGAAGGAAAACATTTTCAGGGCGTGGGGAAAGGGCAGGGGTGTGGGATTAGCTGAAGTGCTCTTGCAGAGAGCCGGCACAGGCTCGGCAGGTCAAATGGCCTCCTTCTGTGCTGTAACCATTCTATGATTCTATGTTTAACTATGCTTCCACATTCTTATGTTATTAACTCTAAATAATGTCTAGAGTTCAAGCATAATGGGAAAAGAACAGGTTACTGTTCCCGTTATGGCCCTGAAATTCCTCTCTGTAGCACAAGGGAAACATTCATTTTCCAGGTGTTGCAGAGAGAAAAAGGAGCCAAGATCTTGTTTCTGCCCCTTTGCATTGCTTTCCAACAGGGTAAACTCAGGCCTGGAGTGGGCAGGCGGGAGAGGCAGACCTGCAACGTTAACTCTGCTTCTCTCAATAGATGCTGCCTGACCCGCTGAGATTTCCAGCATTTTCTGTTTTTATTTCAGATTCCAACATCCACGGTATTTTGCTTTTGTGTTTGGGCTAATGGAATGTTAGCCTTTATCTCAGGAGGGTTAGAATACAAAAGGAAGGAAGTGATGTTTCATTTTTACAGAGATTTGCTCAGATTCTATTTGAAGTATTGTGTTCAGTTCTGGGCACTGGACCTCAGGAATGATATATTGACCTTGGAGGAGATGAAGTGCAGAATGTTAGATACCAGGATAAAAGGGTAAAATTATCAGGACAGGTTGCATAAACTTGGGTTGTATTCCCTTGAGTTTAGAAGATTGAGGGGTGATCTAATTGAGGTGTTTGAAATGATAAAAAGATTTGATCGCGTATATACAGTGAAGCTATTAACATAAGAACATAAGAAATAGGAGCAGGAGTACGCCATATGGCCCCTCGATCATATTTAATATGATCATGGCTGATCCGATCATGGACTCAGCTCTACTTCCCCGCCCGCTCCCCATAACCCCTTATTCCCTTTTTATTTAAGAAACTGTCTATTTCTGTCTTAAATTTATTCAATGTCCCAGCTTCCACAGCTCTCTGAGACAGTGAATTCCATAGATTTACAACCCTCTGAGAGAAGAAATTTCTCCTCATCTCAGTTTTAAATGGAAGGTCCCTTATTCTAAGATTATGCCCTCTAGTTCTAGTCTCCCCTATCAGTGGAAACATCCTCTCTGCATCCACCGGTAGGAGAATCCAGAACAAGGGGGCACAATCTTAGCAATTGAGATGGCCATTCAGGAATGAAATCAGAAAGCACTTTTTCACATAAAGGGTAGTGCAATTTCAAAAGGCTGTGGATGCTATGTCAATTGAAATTTTGCAATGCCTTCTAACTTCCAGACTGCAATAGACAGATTTTTGTTAGGTGATTATGGATTAAAAGTGGATAAATGGAGTTTAAGTACAGATCAGCTATGATCTAATTGAATGGTGTAACAGACTCAAGGGTCTGAATGGCCTACTCCTGTTTTTAAGTTTTATGGATTAGTGCTTTCCCACATGGAGTATTTACCCAATAAGGCATTATAGAAATCAGAAGAACATCTCTTTACTAATATATATTGTATTTGAGAGATACATGATACAGAATAATTCTGAGACATAAACAATCTTTGGCCTAGAAAGCTGATCGTGCCTGGAATCAAGCACTGCATGTGCTTGTTACAACTGACTCAGGCACCTGATGATATTAATAACACTACTTGAGCTACTCATTGGCCGCACACCTGTAGGAGGGATCCATATCGGGCATCTATGATGCCACTTGAAAGGAGCCAGCACTTCTTAAAGGGGTGGTGCACTCTGGGTGAAAACATCAGGGAAAGATTTTTGGGAGGAGAGATATGGCTGAAGCAAGTGCTGAGAGAGCACTGAGGTTCTCTATTGCTGCCTTGGAGACCCTGGTGCAAGCAGTCGACAACAGGCGGGAGAACCTCTTTCCCCAGGGAGCAGGAGGCCCTCCAGGCATCTACTAATGTGCTGGGGCATTTGAAAATTGAAAACAGATACTGCAAGAGCAGGACCTAATTTAAATAAATCATTCTTACGTTTAAATAATCCCAACATGCGTTATGACACCAGCGCACCTCACTTTCACCAACATGGTGGGCAGTGCACTTCTGGCCAGAAATGTGCGCACGCTTTCTGCCTGCCACACTGGGGACCTGAGTAGGCTGGTTAGCGCCCGCATGGCCAAATTTCATGGGCATAATGTCAATACAAGTAAAATGCTAGGAAAAGCTCAGGATAGAAATGGATGTTATGACTTCATTACTATCCTATGGAACATCTGTGAGCTGGAGAGGATTAATTTAAGTAAGTAATAGTTGTATAAGAATGTCCAATCTCAGTATATAGTGCATGCACATTGTCAGTGTAGAGCTTATCCATTTTGTTATATATTGTAATGGATATAAGCCTAGAAATTACTGCTAACAATATTAGCACAAACCCTTAATATACACGTATATTATTCCACTGCCCACTATTTTTATGCAGGCATTAACCTGTTTATTTTAAAGGGTTAACACCTCTACTAAAATACTGTACAAAGGAATGACATATGGATGGATTAAGCGTTCATTCTCTATTATCTCAAACAGTTATTTCTAGGCTGTAGTTTCCTAGTGTGAGATAAGCATTTTGTTATGATGTGTATGTGTACTTGCAGATATATGGGCCCTCATACTGTTTCTTAGTTACCACCCTAGATATCAGAAGTTTCAAAAGATGTCAAAACAGTTAAATCTGTCTCAGTGCTTAGGAGAAAGTCAGGATCAGACATGGCTGATCTGTAATAAAATACATCCGTGTTTGCAGGAAAAAGAATGGTGATATATTTTTACTTGTTGGGCTAGATTTTCGGTTGTCAGTTTTATGCCAATATTACCGTTTTCGCTGTGCTTCCGTTTTTAGGCCTAAATTTCGGCCTTTACGTCTGCGCCATCGGTAAAGTCAGCGTTGCGTGAGGATTTGTGGCGTAAACCACGAGTTTCGGCAACTTTAGTCCGGGCCCGGTAGCGCTTCGAGAGAGGCCTTGGGTGGGGGGGGGGGGGGGGGGATTGCAAAAAACATTCACAAAACCCTTACCTACTAAATCGCTGAAAAAGAATTAAACAATAAAAACATTAATTTACCTTTTTTGCAGGTCTTCATACTTACCGCTGCTGGCAGGGCTGCACCGACAGATTTGACCTGTCGGTATTCTGGGCATGGCGGAGAGTGCCGAGTATGACGGTAACGCAATCCGTAGTGTTGTAAGTCATTTCATGTCGGCGCACCTGTCCCTGGCGGTACGTGGAAGTGCCGCCGCAAAAAGGGGCCCGAAGATCCCGCCGACTGGGTTTTCGCCGTGGAAGGTCAAATCGTGGCGAAAACCTGGTCGCAAAGTCAGCGAAAATTTAGCCCGAGCTAGAGTTTTCTTAATGTTACTAACAGAAAATAGATTCCAGTCACAATTCTTCAGCAAGAGGTACACATAGGTAAAAAAGCAACGTTGCAAATCCACTCATAAAGTTGCAACTTTCCTGAAAATCAGCCCACAATCAGCATACTTCCCTGTGTTATTTTTAAGTGCAATTTGGTGCAGATACCATATTACATACTCTACTCATGAGATATTAATGCACTCAATTGTGTCCATATTCATGGGGCAAAGATTTCCTCTTTGTAGAAGTATGAAAGTATGCCTTGTATAGCTAAACCTTTAAATCTATTCTTCATAAATGGTTTTACAAATTTGTTGTGAATTGTATACTGAGGAAATCTTTTATCATGTTTATTTTAGTGTAATTCTATAAAAATATAATTTTAAGGAGTGACAGATAATCTAAAAACACATAAAATCATTCATTACCTCGACGATTCACTGGGTCCTTTGCCACATATGCAACATAGTCTGTGGTGTCCTGTTATGTATAAAGAAGAAAAATAGCTCAATAGAATTACTGAAAATTTAAAACAATGTACTTCATTTCATTCTCTGCAGAGAACTATTTATATAAGAGAACAAAATTTGCAAAATATTAAACTTTTATTTTTTCCTCACTATTTTCTACATATACTCAATGTTAACAAAGTCAATTCCTGTCACAAAGGTTAATGATCAGAATAAAATATTGGTGAAACTTTTCTTATATATGTTTAGTTTCAATATGAATGATGTCATGCTGGACCATAACAGGAGGAGCTGCGACATCAGACAGATTTTCATCTTGCCATCTGAGCGTAAAACTGGCATTGTAGATCAGTCACTCGTTTTAAAAACCGCCCGATTGAAAATCTTGTCATAAGGAAGGAAGGCAAATTGGAGTATGTGTCACCTAAGCCACCATCATGTATCTTCAGGAGCTGGGTATGTAAAGACATTGACATAGAAAGTCTGCCTGTTCTGTGATCCAGGTAATAATAGATGATGCAAGTGGATCTAATGAAGAGGAGTAAATTGTAAATGAACTGCGGAAAAATATTAAAACATCGTCCCTGAAATTCTGGTCTCCCCGTGGTCCGCACACAGTGTGTAAGGACCTGGGAAGGCATCGTAAAAGCCGGTTTTCAGCACACTATGCGCATGCACCGAAAACTAGCTTTTCCAATCTGTCAAGATCGCTTGACAGATCGCACGCATCTCGGGGAGAATAACATTCCCATTGCAGAGATTTGCCCATCTCTTGCCCTGCGAATGTCATTAAAACTATTGCGCCTGGTAAAAGCAGGCACATGGCCTACTTTTAGCAGCATGAGTTTTAAAACATATCAAAAACATATAAAAATACAATTTAAAAATACATATTTATGTTAAAAATCCTGCCCACTCGGGTAATTTTATTTTAAACCACAATTAAAACTTTTTTTAAATCGGCAAATATTTTTTTGTTTCAAAAACATTTCTATCAAATGTAATTTCTATAATGTATTTATGTAAGGTGTTTTTTTGACATTTTTTATGAAGTGTTTCGGTGCTTGGGGCAGTTTCTCATTCAAAGTAATAGGAGTTTCGGACTTACGAAACTCCTATGACTATGAATGAGAAGATACTTTACTGTGATTGGGTGTCCAGGCACACATGACTCCTACGAATGTCCCAACGTGAACGTGCTCTGTTGCACAAAAAGAGGAGACCTCGAGTCCGGAATCTCTGGTGAGCTTTCGATTTTTAGTCAAACGCCTCCGGGAAGAAGAAACTGGGATTTCAGGGCCATCATTTTTTTTAAATAGAAGGCAGTTTCAGAGCAGAAAGCGACAGTTTCCAGCTAGCCTTATCTCTGCTGAGAGAATTAAGCTAATGTGAGAGCTAAATAACCTGCAGATCACTCACACAGTCAGCCTGCCCCAGTGTACATTGGCACCCACTTTTCTTTTGTATTTTCCTCCTTCCTTGTCTGTATGCTTCTGCTACTCACTGCCTTAACCAGCTGAGTCCTTGGGGGAGCACACCCCTTCCCTTCTGAACCATAATCAGAAGGTTGTGGATTCAAGTCCCACTCCAGGGACTTGAGCACAAAAATCTAGGCTGACACTCCAGTGCAGTGCTGAGGGAGTGCTGCACTGTCGGACATTAAAACGAGGCCCAGTCTGCTCTCTCAAGTGAACGTAAAAGATCCCATGGCACTATTTCAAAGAAGAGCAGGGGAGTTATCCCCGGTGTCCTGGCCAATATTTATCCCTCAATCAACATAACAAAAACAGATTATCTGGTCATAATCACATTGCTGTTTGTTGGAGCTTGCTTTGCGCAAATTGGCTGCTGCGTTACCCACATTACAACAGTGACTATACTTCAAAAGTATTTAATTGGCTGTAAAGCGCTTTGAGACGTCCGGTGGTTGTGAAAGGCGCTATATAAATCCAAGTCTTTCTTCTTTCATAGTAGTAGCTTCTTACCAAGACTACCTGAAGCAGAGATAAAATAGTATTCTTGGAACTGGTGCACATTCAGCAAAACCAGCATTCCAATAACTGCAAAAAAACCAGGACGAGTATCACTGTGATCAAACCTTTCTAAATTTGTGAATCACTTTATATCCATCAATTAATAGGATACAAGGATACATTCCTGTGAAGACTGAACACATTATTGGATGAATACAGAAGAAAAAATGCTTAATTATATACATCAAGTAATGTTGTACAGTATAAAACAGAGAATGCTGGAAATATTCAACAGGTCAGACAGCATCTGTAGAGAAAGAAACAAAGTTAACATTTCAGATTGATGACCTTTCATAAGAACTGGAAACAGTTGGAGATGTAACAGGTTTTAAGCAAGTACAGAAGCAGGGGAAGGGGGGAGGGGAAGAAAGAGCAAAAGGGAAGGTCTGTGACGGGTGGATGGCAGGAGAGACAAGTAAAGAAACAAAAGATGGGTCTAGAGGAGGTATAAATGACAATAGCAGAATCATTACCAACAGCTGCTAGCTGAAAATATGGCAGCAGTGATTATGATCTGAAATTGCCTAATTGCTGAGAAGTGCCTAATAGAAAGATGAGGTGCTGTTCATCGACTTTCCATTGAGCTTTATTAGAACAGTGTAGGAGGCCGAGGACAGAGAGGTCAGAGTGGGAGTAAAATGACAGGTGACCGGAAGCTCAGGGTCACGCTGGTAGACTGAATGGAGGTGTTCCACAAAGCGATCACCCAATCTGCGTTTGATCTCCCCATTGTAGAGGACACCGCATTGTGAGCAGTGAATACAGTATACTAAATTGACAGAAGTAGAAGTAAATCGCTGTTTCACCTGGAAGGAGTATTTGGGGCCCCATACAGTGGGAAGGCAGGAGGTAAAAGGGAAGGTGTTGCTCTCTACAGATGCTGTCTAACCTGCTGAGTATTTCCAGCATTTTCTGTTTTTATTTCCGAGTGTAGGACGATTGATGAACAATGGCATACATTAAAGGAGATATTTCACAACTCTCAAGAAAAATATATTCCAGTGAGGAGAAAAGATGTAAAAGAAAAGATAGCCATCCATGGCTAACTAAAGAAATAAAATATGGTATCCAATTAAAAACAAGGGCATACAAAGTGGCCAAAACTAGTGGGAGGACAGAAGATTGGGAAGCTTTTAAAAGCCAACAAAGAATGAGTAAAAAAATGATTAAGAAAGGAAAGATAGACAATGAAAGTAAACTAGCACAAAATATAAAAACAGATAGCAAGAGTTTCTATTGGTATATAAAAAGGTAAAGAGTGTCTAAAGTAAATGTTGGTCCCTTAGAGGATGAGACCGGGGAATTAGTAATGGGGAACATGGAGGTGGCAGAAACTCTGAACAAATATTTTGTATCAGTCTTTACTGTAGAGGACACAAACAATATCCCAACAGTGGATCGTCAAGGGGCGAGAGGGAGGGAGGAACTTAACACAATCACAATCACTAAGGAGGTGGTACTCAGTAAGATAATGGGATTAAAGGCAGATAAATCCTCTGGACCTGATGGTTTGCATCCGAGGGTCTTAAGAGAAGTAGCGGCAGGGATAGTAATGCATTAGTTGTAATTTACCAAAATTTACTGGATTCTGGGGAGGCCCCAGCAGATTGGAAAACTGCAAATGCAACACCCCTATTTAGAAAAGGAGGCAAACAAAAAGCAGGAAACTATAGACCAGTTAGCCTAACATCTGTGGTTGGGAAAATGTTGGAGTCCATTATTAAAGAAGCAGTAGCAGGACATTTGGAAAAGCATAATTCAGTCAGGCAGAGTCAGCATGGATTTATGAAGGGGAAGTCATGTTTGACAAATTTGCTGGAATTCTTTGAGGATGTAATGAACAGAGTGGATTAAGGGGAACCAGTTGATATGGTGTATTTGGACTTCCAGAAGGCATTTGACAAGGTGCCACATAAAAGATTACTGCACAAGATAAAAGTTTACAGGGTTGGGGGTAATATATTAGTATATATAGAGGATTGGCTAACTAACAGAAAGCAGAGAGTCGGATAAATGGTTCATTCTTTGGTTGGCAATCAGTAACTAGTGGGGTGCCGCAAGGATCAGTGCTGGGACCCCAACTATTTGCAATCTACATTAACGACTTGGAAGAAAGGACCGAGTGTAATGCAGCCAAGTTTGCTGATGATACAAAGATGGGAGGAAAAGCAATGTGTGAGGAGGACACAAAAAATCTGCAAAAGGACATAGACAGGTTAAGTGAGTGGGCAAACATTTGGCAGATGGAGTATAATATTGGAAAGTGTGAGGTCATGCACTTTGGCAGAAAAAAAATCAAAGAACAAGTTATTATTTAAATGGAGAAAGATTGCAAAGTGCTGCAGTACAGTGGGACCTGGGGGTACTTGTGCATGAAACACAAAAGGATAGTATGCAGGTACTGCAAGTGATCAGGAAGACCAATGGAATCTTGGCCTTTATTGCAAAGGGGATGGAGTATAAAAGCAGCGAAGTCTTGCTACAGATATACAGGGTATTGGTGAGGCCACACCTGGAATACTGCATCCAGTTTTAGTTTCCATATTTATGAAAGGATACACTTGCTTTGGAGGCAGTTCAGAGAAGATTTACTAGGTTGATTCCGGAGATGAGGGGGTTGACTTATGAGGGGGTTGACTTATGAGGAAATGTTGAGGAGGTTGGGTCTCTACTCATTGGAATTCAGAAGAATGAGAGGTGACCTTATCGAAACATATAAGATTATGAGGGGGCTTGACAAGGTGGATGCAGAGAGGATGTTTCCACTGAAGGGGAGACTAGAACTAGGGGGCATAATCTTAGAATAAGGGGCCACCCATTTAAAACTGATATGAGGAGGAATTTCTTCTCTCAGAGGTTGTAAATCTGTGGAATTCGCTGTTTCAGAGAGCTATGGAAGCTGGGACATTGAATAAATTTAAGTCAGAGATAGACAGTTTCTTAACCGATAAGGGATTAAGGGGTTATGGGGAGCGGGCAGGGAAGTAGAACTGATTCCATGATCAGATCAGCCATAATTGTATTAAATGGCGGAGCAGGCTCGAGGGGCCATATGACCTACTCTTGCTCCTATTTCTATGTTCTTATTTATTTTAATGGCCGACTCTTGCACAGCCCAACAATGGCGTCCCTCGCATTGACCGGGCCGCCATCATGCAGCCCGGCAGGCCGTTTTGGGTGCCGGACCACTGGCCTGGGAATTAAACATACAGGGGTATCTGACGATTCGTAAAGATAGACAAGAAGGGAAAGGAGGTGGGTTAGCTCTGTTAATAAAGGATGATATCAGGGCAGTTGTGAGAGACAATATTGGCTCTAATGAACAAAATGTTGAATCATTGTGGGTGGAGATTAGAGATAGTAAGGGGAAAAAGTCACTGGTGGGCGTAGTTTATAGGCCCCCAAATAATAACCACGGTGGGGCGGGCAATAATCAAGGGAATAATGGAGGCATATGAAAAAGGAACGGCAGTAAACATGGGGGTTTTTAACCGACATATCGATTGGTCAAATCAAATCGCACGGGGTAGCCTGGAGGAGGAATTTATAGAATGCATACGGGATTGTTTCTTAGAACAGTATGTTACAGAACCTACAAGGGAGCAAGCTATCTTAGATCTGGTCCTATGTAATGAGACAGGAATAATAAACGATCTCCTAGTAAAAGATCCTCTTGGAATGAGTGATCACAGTATGGTTGAATTTGTAATACTGATTGAAGGTGAGGAAGTAATGTCTCAAACGTGCGTACTATGCTTAAACAAAGGGGACTACAGTGGGATGAGGGCAGAGTTGGCTAAAGTAGACTGGAAACACAGACTAAACAGTGGCACAATTGAGGAACAGTGGAGGACTTTTAAGGAGCTCTCTCATAGTGCTGAACAAAAATATATTCCAGTGAAAAAGAAGGGCGGTAAGAGAAGGGATAACCAGCCGTGGATAACCAAGGAAATAAAGGAGAGTATCAAATTAAAAACCAATGCGTATAAGGTGGCCAAGGTTAGTGGGAAAATAGAAGATTGGGAAAATTTTAAACGACAGCAAAGAATGACTAAGAAAGCAATAAAGAAAGGAAAGATAGATTACGAAGGTAAACTTGCGCAAAACATAAAAACGGATAGTAAAAGCTTTTACAGATATATAAAACGGAAAAGAGCGACTAAAGTAAATGTTGGTCCCTTAGAAGATGAGAAGGGGGATTTAATAATGGGAAATGTGGAAATGGCTGAGACCTTAAACAATTATTTTGCTTCGGTCTTCACAGTGGAAGACACAAAAACCATGACAAAAATTGCTGGTCACGGGAATGTGGGAAGGGAGGACCTTGAGACAATCACTATCACTAGGGGGTAGTGCTGGATAGGCTAATGGGACTCAAGGTAGACAAGTCCCCTGGTCCTGATGAAATGCATCCCAGGGTATTAAAAGAGATGGCGGAAGTTATAGCAGATGCATTCGTTATAATCTACCAAAATTCTCTGGACTCTGGGGAGGTACCAACGGATTGGAAAGCAGCTAATGTAACGTTTCTGTTTAAAAAAGGGGGCAGACAAAAGGCAGGTAACTATAGGCCAGTTAGTTTAACATCTGTCGTGGGGAAAATGCTTGAAGCTATCATCAAGGAAGAAATAGCGGGACATCTAGATAGGAATAGTGCAATCAAGCAGACGCAGCATGGATTCATGAAGGGGAAATCATGTTCAACTAATTTACTGGAATTCTTTGAGGATATAACGAGCATGGTAGATCGAGGTGTACCGATGGATGTGGTGTATTTAGATTTTCAAAAGGCATTCGATAAGGTGCCACACAAAAGGTTACTACAGAAGATAAAGGTACGTGGAGTCAGAGGAAATGTATTAGCATGGATAGAGAATTAGCTGGCGAACAGAAAGCAGAGAGTCGGGATAAATGGGTCCTTTTCGGGTTGGAAATCGGTGGTTAGTGGTGTGCCACAGGGATTGGTGCTGGGACCACAACTGTTTACAATATACATAGATGACCTGGAAGAGGGGACAGAGTGTAGTGTAACAAAATTTGCAGATGACACAAAGATTAGTGGAAAAGCGGGTTGTGTAGAGGACGCAGAGAGGCTGCAAAGAGCTTTAGATAGGTTAAGCGAATGGGCTAAGGTTTGGCAGATGGAATACAATGTCGGAAAGTGTGAGTTCATCCACCTTGGGGAAAAAAACAGTAAATGTGAATATTATTTGAATGGGGAGAAATTACAACATGCTGAGGTGCAGAGGGACCTGGGGGTCCTTGAGCATGAATCCCAAAAAGTTAGTTTGCAGGTGCAGCAGGTAATCAGGAAGGCGAATGGAATGTTGGCCTTCATTGCGAGAGGGATGGAGTACAAAAGCAGGGAGATTCTTCTGCAACTGTATAGGGTATTGGTGAGGTCGCACCTGGAGTGCTGCGTGCAGTTTTGGTCACCTTACTTAAGGAACGATATACTAGCTTTGGCGGGGGTACAGAGACAATTCACTAGGCTGATTCCGGAGATGAGGGGGTTACCTTATGATGATAGATTGAGTAGACTGGGTCTTTACTCGTTGGAGTTCAGAAGGATGAGGGGTGATCTTATAGAAACATTTAAAATAATGAAAAGGATAGACAAGATAGAGGCAGAGAGGTTGTTTCCACTGGTCGGGGAGACTAGAACTAGGGGGCACAGCCTCAAAATACGGGGGAGCCAATTTAAAACCGAGTTGAGAAGGAATTTCTTCTCCCAGAGGGTTGTGTATCTGTGGAATTCTCTGCCCAAGGAAGCAGTTGATGCTAGCTCATTGAATGTATTCAAGTCACAGATAGATAGATTTTTAACCAATAAGGGAATTAGGGGTTATGGGGAGCGGGCGGATAAGTGGAGCTGAGTCCACGGCCAGATCAGCCATGATCTTGTTGAATGGCGGAGCAGGCTCAAGGGGCTTGATGGCCTACTCCTGTTCCTAATTCTTATGTTCTTATGTTCTTATGATTGCATCCCTGGTGGCCCAGTGGCTGGCCATTAAAGGGCCTGCAGAGTGCGCAGTGGCCCTCCCCTTTAAATGAAGGTGAGGTTGCATTGCAGCTCATCAGCACTACACAGATGCTCCATGTAACGCTGCGCTCCCGCTCCTCCAAGGGAACCAAGCACCGGTGACAGCATTCTGCTTCCTTTGAGGGGTGCATGTGCCCAACTCCACTGCAAGGGCAGTATTTCTGGGCCGGAGGATAACAGTCCTGGCCCCGGAAGGTTACCACCTCCAATCGGGGCGAGGGGCAATTTCACTCCCATGCATTTTGTTTTCTACATTCTAACAGTTTGAAGATTGTGTCAGTGTTACATTAGTAAGTGGCATGTCAAATTTGTGGGCACATAATTGAGCCATGAAAAACAAAATCATGGGATTGATAACTCTAATGATGTAAACAACTTAACTGTTGTCTGTCCTCTCCAACCCAAGATAAAGTAATGTAAAAATTGCTATGAGTAAAAAAGCAAGCTTTTTTGACATATATCAATTTATTTTTACCATCAGAATAATCTTTGTAATTAAATGTAATGTCCAATTTATCTCTTTAATTTATACTGCGTCCAGTTCTACATAGATTTGTTTTTCACAATTCTCCCCAATCATTGAAAAAATATCTCATTGCATGTAAATCTCGTCATTGCGTTTCTATTCCCTTCAGTGCTAACAAGATGTCTCATATATATATATTCACTTACTGTTCCCAATGACAAGATACTTCTTTATGTTTATATGGGTGTGAGTATTTAAACTGCTGGTATTTTAGGAAATTCATATTGTCATTAGATAAACAAATGTTATCCAGTTCTGTACATAGTATGATCACATTTCAAATGGTACTGTCCTTGCATCTAAGCCGATTTTGGTGGTATACCAGAGCTATGCCCTGCTGAATGGAATAGCTATGGAAGGTAGTATATCATTCAATTACAATGGCAGGTGGCAAATTTGGTAATGCACTGAGATTTATTTGATCTTTGCATGGTCTAAGTAAAGCTTCATGACTTATTTATGAGTTTATCAAACTTTCATGAGCCTACTGCAGAACATCTGTCAGAAGTCATTGAAGCTGCATCTGAGTTGTATTTTTCAGAGACCCAAGTTACCCACTTCAGAGAATTTCAAATTTGAATTAAGTTCTGATAGCAAAAAAAGTTGCAGAGCTCATGCACATAAGGGCAAAACATCTGTCTGCATCTAGACAATGCTGTTTTCCATGTCCCATCACCATCAAATGTATGCTCAGGAACATTTTCTCCCACTGCTCACCATACATTTCTCTGTGTCTCACTAATCCAACTTAATGGTGACATGGTGAGTAACTGACAAGTAGCTGGGAGTTTTTTGTCTTAAAAAAATCAGTCCTGTTGGTCTAGCCAAGGTGGGAGGATCTAATTCCTCGCAATCTAGATGAGAGACAGCCAATTCCTCACAACCTAATGGGGAAAACATCCAATTCCTACTGTTAATGTTGTGGGGGAAGATTAAATTCCTGGTTCGGGGCCCAAATTTCCCCAACTCCTTTTTTCGGAGCACTCTCCCGAGATGCAGCGACTTTGTGCGCTGGAAACGGCACCGAGAAACTTACTCACGATTCTGGCCGCCCTGCTGTGTGTCCCAGGTCCTGGCGCTGCGCTCTTCATGGAGTGGGGGGTGGAGCTACAGCCCTGCGCTGAAAACAGTGCCGGCAGCTGCGCGCATGCGCAGTAGAGCGGTCGTGCATGCGCAGTAGCTCATTCCCATGACTGCAATGATGATGCCTGCAGAACGCGTCCCTCCCCTATCCCAGGCCGAATGGCCTGCCACACAGGCCGGCTGCTCAGGGCTACAAGAAACAGGTTGATGCGGATGAGTTTTGATTGGGGCAAGAGAGAGGGGGAGAGGTTGGTCATCTTTGGCTGCAGTCTAGTGGTCTGGACTGAGGATAGCTTGTCGTATAGTGACATCGCTTGCCATGCTGGGCTGGCTTTGCATTCGTTTAGTTGGGTGGCGATTTGCCAAAGATTCTCTGCAGTACCGTGTGTTGCGTTGGACCTCGGTGTCCTTCCACACGTGGCTCTAGCACACTTGCCGACCGCTGAGCGTGTGCCCAAGTCAATCCCCGTACGTCTCGCTCTCTCTCGCTCCGATGTCGCCTGTCCCTCTGGCGCTCTCTCTCTCTCTCTCTGAATCAGGACTCCAGAATGGTATGAGCCGAGCCCAGGCTCCAGCGAATTCATGCACCCACCCACCGTCCGTCCGCCTGTATTAGCCCACCCGAGTTGGTCTTGAGGACAGTGGTGTATGTGTTGTTGTGCTGGAGATGCCTGCCGGCGCCGACAAAATACCTTTCTGCCTACGACCTACGACCCCAGGATCTCGGCCGATCTCCCAATTCCTTTCGGGGCTAAATGGAGTTATCTGCGGTCCCTCACGCGAGGGAGCCGAAGCCCCATGCCTCTGCCAGGTTTCAGGCTGCCGTTTTTAAAGCCCAACCAAAAACCCGAAAAATGGGCAAAAAGGGAAAAAATTCTCACCCGCAAAGGGTTGAAAGTCGGTGGGGCGGCAGTCGCGTTCTCCCTCCCCTATCCCAGGCCAAAGGGACTCCTGCATGGTCAGCCGCTGCCGAGTTTAGTTGAAGGTAGGATTTACTTCAGTTCTTTATTTGTTAATTTAGTTATTTACTTCAGTTCTTTATTTTTTATTGAATGCTTATAACTTTTTGTGCTTTGTTTGGTGCTTGGTGGTGCTTTAAATGTAGTTACTTGCGTCGATTCCTTAACTCTAGGTAAGGTTTTTCTGTGCCGACAGAAGTGGCAACATACGCTGGCCTAAGTTAGTCTGGAGCAACTATTTGCTGGCCAAACACTTAAAACAGGCATAAGTGGCTGGGAACGCCTGCTTTTGAAAAAAAACTGAACTAAAAAAAAACCTAACTAACTCACTTACACTGGCACAAATTAAATGGCCAGAATTGCAACTAAAAAGATACTTCAGAAAAATCAAGTTGCTCCAAAAAAAACGGAGCAACTCCTGGGGAAACGTGGGCCCCTCGTGTGGGCAAAAGAGCCAATTCCCGATTATCTAGTTGGGGATGGCATTCAATTCCTGATTGTAGGGAGATTGCCTAACTGTCAATTTAATGGCAAAGTATGTGTTATTTTTACTGGCAATTTAATGGAGCGGGGGAGATGCATTAATTTTTCTTGTCAGTGTTGATGGGCTGTTTTATTTGATGGCATCTCTGAAACCGACAGTTACTGTGCAGATTAACTTGCATATATATTCTATAGCAATATTGTATGTGTGAGTCCCCTGCAGGTCTGAGGATGGTGGTGGGGGGACTTGTATGTCACTGTATTGCATTTACATCAGATTTTTGACTACAGCTTTGCAAACACCTATATTGTACAGCCTTAAAAAACAATTGCCAACCTCCCCCTCCCCCCCCCCCACTCCTACCCCCCAAAATATGGAATACTCACCCGTAAAGGAAGCTTGTGCCATGCAAAGCATTTAAAAATCAAACTCTGATCAGCACATTATTGAATTTAAAACAAAGTTAGCACAGTACTCAATTACTGCCAATAGTTGTCTCTGTTTGATTTTATTAATATTCTGCCATAGTACTTTTAAAATGTACCACTGACATTTAGCAATCAGTACCAGTTATATCTGTTTTTCTTGTTAATCCTAAACTAAACCTGAGCCAGTCAGACACTTTTAATCAACTGTGGAAACAATACTAAAGCAAAAACCACTAACTTCAGCTATCATAATCTAGTTGATATGGTAAGAGGTGATTATTATTATTTTTTGCCTGCTCTTTTAAAAGAATAAACATTCTTATTGAAGCATTTATCTAAATTAATTTGGCATAAAGCTACGATAGCTGCGTGACATAGTGTGTTTCAATCATTTCAAATGGGAAAGATTTACTTCTGCCAGTCAGGTGCTTACGAAGAAGGAGTCCTATGCCAAAAAAAACATTGAAAGCTTATTGAATAAGAAATAAGGGCTGTCATGCTTATCACTTCTTCTTAACATGATAAGATATAAATCCTGGTTTAGGCTGTCACTGAAATCAAGTAATGCCTTACCGGATCGCCACCAGATGCGAAGGAAATGGACTGCATATGATGATTTGCTATAATCTGTTGGATCAGAACCAAAAACATAAACCATTAATCAGAGGGCTTCTCCCTCGAGAGACCTTATAAACTAGGATAAGATAAATAACGTCAAAATGGTAAAGTTTGTGAATCAGGAGCAGATGGACGCACACACAAAGAGATAGTAATACGACCAAGTAATATCATCAATCATACTGAACGTATCTCTCCCATCACTTCCTAGCATTGCTGTTGTTATTAGAAGAAATAGTAATCTTGAATAGGAAGCTGCTCTCAAGGAGCTGGCAAAAAGCAATTGTGTGCAGTGTTGATTATTAGTATTGTTATTGTTGCATTAGTACCATCTCAACAAAACTCTTCATTACTCTAAGTTCTCTGCAGGTGATTGGAATGTTGCTGTTTTCTCTCTTTTCCTTTCTTATGCATTTACAGCAAAGCACCGTGCCAGCTATGTTCTACACTAATCCGGCGACAAAGTATTAATTGGCAAAAAAAATAGAAATACACTTAAGCATTCGTCCCCGATATAGCAAACATTGTACATGATTCCCTCATTGTACACTAATAAAGAAACCGGTGCATTTTCTATAACGTCCTTTGCTGCTGCATATCCTCTTTGCAACAAACTTCCTTGTATAACATATTAGGGTCAATTTTTCTGGGGCCCACGGAAATAAGCTCTACACATGAGCTGTGCTCTTGAATAGTGTAACACCTGACATCACTTCGCTTTGCCCCGATTTCCTCTCAGGACTAATTTACATGTCATTGGTGTTACTGAGGTAGGTGTTAACAAATTTGTTGGAGTATTTTGAGAATGTAACAAGCAAGGTGGATAAGGGGGAACCAGTAGATGTGGTGTATTTGGATTTCCAGAAGGCATTTGATAAGGTGCCACATAAAAGGTTACTGCACAAGATAAAAGTTCACAGGGTTGGGAGTAATATATTAGCATGGATAGAGGATCGGCTAACTAACAGAAAACAGAGAGTCGGGATAAATGGTTCATTCTCGCGTTGGCAATCGGTAACCAGTGGGGTGCCGCAGGGATCAGTGCTGGATCCTCAACTATTTACAATCTATATTAATGACTTAGATGAAGGGACCGAGTGTCATGTAGCTAAGTTTGTTGATGATACAAAGATGGGTGGGAAAGCAAATTGTGAGGAGGACACAAAAAATCAGCAAAGAGATATAGACAGGCTAAGTGAGTGGGCAAAAAATTGGCAGATGGGGTATAATGTGGGAAAATGTGAGGTTATCCACTTTGGCAAAAAAAATAGAAAAGCAAATTATAATTTAAATGGAGAAAAATTGCAAAGTGCTGCAGTACAGCGGGACCTGGGAGTCCTTGTGCATGAAACACAAAAAGTTAGCATGCAGGTACAGCAAATAATCAGGAAGGCAAATGGAATGTTGGCCTTTATTGCAAAGGGGGATAGAGTATAAAAGCAGAGAAGTCCTGCTACAACTGTACAGGGTATTGATGAGGCCACACCTAGAGTACTGCATGCAGTTTTGGTCTCCGTATTTAAGGAAGGATATACTTGCATTGGAGGCTGTTCAGAGAGAGTTCACTAGGTTGATTCCGGAGATGAGGGGGTTGACTATGAAGATAGGTTGAGTAGGTTGGGCCTATACACATTGGAGTTGGAGTTTAGAAGAATGCGAGGTGATCTTATCGAAATATATAAGATAATGAAGGGGCTCAACAAGGTGGTTGCAGAGAGGATATTTCCACTCATAGGGGAAACATAACTAAGGGACATAGTCTCAGAATAAGGGGCCGCCCATTTAAAACGGAGATGATGAGAAATTTCTTCTCTCAGAGGGTTGTAAATCTATGGAATTCTCTGCGCCAGAGAGCTGTGGAGGCTGGGTCATTGAATACATTTAAGGCAGAGTTAGACAGATTTTTGAGCGATAAGGGAATAAAGGGTTATGGGGAACGAGCAGGGAAGTGGAGCTGAGTCCATGATTAGATCAGCCATGATCTTATTAAATGGCGGAGCAAGCTCGAGGGGCTAGGTGGCCTACTCCTGCTCCTATTTCTTATGTTCTTATGTTCTATTGGATGCAGCAATGAAGGCACAGGAAACTGAAGTGCTGCTGCAGTCTTAAAGGTCTGTAGTTGCTTAAAAGGGCTGATGCATGTTGTGGGCTTGGGAGAGTCAGTAAAGGCAAAAGGGAAGCCTCAGCCTGGGTGAGCATCATAGCAACCCTCATCTTGCAAATATCCTGGAATGTCTTTGAGAATTGATTGTTGTCTGAACATAATTTTTTAAGTGGCACTGCAAAGGAACAAGATTTTGTGACAGCATTAAAAAAATACTCTGCAATCCATCAATATGGTTGCATACGAGCACCCCGCTTTGATGACAAGAGAAATGTTAAGTAGAACAGAGGAGGGATGCCCTGCTTCCCTGCCATGGAAGGAAGGCCATGAAGGCAGAGGCACATAGGGCATGGCAAGAAATGACTGAGGCCATCAACAACAGCAGTATGCCAAAGACATGGGAGCAAGTGTGAACATTTATGTAAACTTCACACTGTTTGTGATCCCTGAGGCAGCTACTTAGAGTTTTCTATCACTCTATGCAATGAAGTACAACAACAACTTGCATTTATATAGCAGCTTTAATGTAGAAGAAAAGTCCCAAGGCATTTACCGCAGGAGAAGGGTCCACAGCCAGATAGGAAATGGAAGACCAGCAGGAAGAGTAGTGCAAGGAAGGTAGTGCAGGGGTCCCCTGTGGTCATCCCCCTGCAAAACAGATACACCGCTTTGAGTGCTGTTGGGGGGGATGACTCATCAGGGGAGGGCAGTAGCAGCCAAGTTCATGGCACTGTGGCTGGCTCTGTTGCACAGAAGGGCAGGAAAAAGAGTGGGAGAGCGATAGTGATAGGGGATTCAATGGTGAGGGGAATAGATAGGCGTTTCTGCGGCCGCAACCGAGACTCCAGGATGGTATGTTGCCTCCCTGGTGCAAGGGTCAAGGATGTCTCGGAGCGGGTGCAGGACATTCTGAAAAGGGAGGGAGAACAGCCAGTTGTCGTGGTGCACATTGGTACCAACGACATAGGTAAAAAAAGGGATGAGGTCCTACGAAACGAATTTAAGGAGCTAGGAGCTAAATTAAAAAGTAGGACCTCAAAAGTAGTAATCTCGGGATTGCTACCAGTGCCACGTGCAGGTCAGAGTAGGAATCGCAGGATAGCACAGATGAATACGTGGCTTGAGCAGTGGTGCAGCAGGGAGGGATTCAAATTCCTGGGGCATTGGAACCGGTTCTGGGGGAGGTGGGACCAGTACAAACCGGACGGTCTGCACCTGGGCAGGACCGGAACCAATGTCCTAGTGCTGTTGGGGAGGAGTTAAACTAATATGGCAGGGGAATGGGAACCAATGCAGGGAGACAGAGGGAGACAAAATGGAGGCAAAAACAAAAGACAGAAAGGAGATGAGGAAAAGTGGAGAGCAGAGAAACCCAAGGCAAAGAACAAAAAGCGCCACTGTACAGCAAAATTCTAAAAGGACAAAGGGTGTTAAAAAAACAAGCCTGAAGGCTTTGTGTCTTAATGCAAGGAGTATCCGCAATAAGGTGGATGAATTAACTGTGCAAATAGATGTTAACAAATATGATGTGATTGGGATTACGGAGACGTGGCTCCAGGATGATCAGGGCTGGGAACTCAACATCCAGGGGTATTCAACATTCAGGAAGGATAGAATAAAAGGAAAAGGAGATGGGGTAGCATTTCTGGTTAAAGAGGAGATTAATGCAATAGTTAGGAAGGACATTAGCTTGGATGATGTGGAATCTATATGGGTAGAGCTGCAGAACACCAAAGGGCAAAAAACGTTAGTGGGAGTTGTGTACAGACCTCCAAACAGTAGTAGTGATGTTGGGGAGGGTATCAAACAGGAAATTAGGGGTGCATGCAATAAAGGTGCAGCAGTTATAATGGGTGACTTTAATATGCACATAGATTGGGCGAGCCAAACTGGAAGCAATACGGTGGAGGAGGATTTCCTGGAGTGCATAAGGGATGGTTTTCTAGACCAATATGTCGAGGAACCAACTAGGGGGGAGGTCATCTTAGACTGGGTGTTGTGTAATGAGAGAGGATTAATTAGCAATCTCATTGTGCGAGGCCCCTTGGGGAAGAGTGACCATAATATGGTGGAATTCTGCATTAGGATGGAGAATGAAACAGTTAATTCAGAGACCATGGTCCAGAACTTAAAGAAGGGTAACTTTGAAGGTATGAGGCGTGAATTGGCTAGGATAGATTGGCGAATGATACTTAAGGGGTTGACTGTGGATGGGCAATGGCAGACATTTAGAGACCGCATGGATGAACTACAACAATTGTACATTCCTGTCTGGCGTAAAAATAAAAAAGGGAAGGTGGCTCAACCGTGGCTATCAAGGGAAATCAGGGATAGTATTAAAGCCAAGGAAGTGGCATACAAATTGGCCAGAAATAGCAGCGAACCCGGGGACTGGGAGAAATTTAGAACTCAGCAGAGGAGGACAAAGGGTTTGATTAGGGCAGGGAAAATGGAGTACGAGAAGAAGCTTGCAGGGAACATTAAAGCGGATTGCAAAAGTTTCTATAGGTATGTAAAGAGAAAAAGGTTAGTAAAGACAAACGTAGGTCCCCTGCAGTCAGAATCAGGGGCAGTGATAACGGGGAACAAAGAAATGGCAGACCAATTGAACAAGTACTTTCGTTCGGTATTCACTAAGGAGGACACCAACAACCTTCCGGATATAAAAGGGGTCAGAGCGTCTAGTAAGGAGGAGGAACTGAGGGAAATCTTTATTAGTCGGGAAATTGTGTTGGGCAAATTGATGGGATTGAAGGCCGATAAATCCCCAGGGCCTGATGGACTGCATCCCAGAGTACTTAAGGAGGTGGCCTTGGAAATAGCGGATGCATTGACAGTCATTTTCCAACATTCCATTGACTCTGGATCAGTTCCTATCGAGTGGAGGGTAGCCAATGTAACCCCACTTTTTAAAAAAGGAGGGGGAGAGAAAACAGGGAATTATAGATCGGTCAGCCTGACCTCAATAGTGGGTAAAATGATGGAATCAATTATTAAGGATGTCATAGCAGTGCATTTGGAAAATGGTGACATGATAGGTCCAAGTCAGCATGGATTTGTGAAAGAGAAATCATGCTTGACAAATCTTCTGGAATTTTTTGAGAATGTTTCCAGTAAAGTGGACAAGGGAGAACCAGTTGATGTGGTATATTTGGACTTTCAGAAGGCTTTCGACAAGGTCCCACACAAGAGATTAATGTGCAAAGTTGAAGCACATGGGATTGGGGGTAGTGTGCTGACGTGGATTGAGAACTGGTTGGCAGACAGGAAGCAAAGAGTAGGAGTAAATGGGTACTTTTCAGAATGGCAGGCAGTGACTAGTGGGGTACCGCAAGGTTCTGTGCTGGGGCCCCAGCTGTTTACATTGTACATTAATGATTTCGACGAGGGGATTAAATGTATCTCCAAATTTGCGGATGACACTAAGTTGGGTGGCAGTGTGAGCTGCGAGGAGGATGCTATGAGGCTGCAGAGTGACTTGGATAGGTTAGGTGAGTGGGCAAATGCATGGCAGATGAAGTATAATGTGGATAAATGTGAGGTTATCCACTTTGGTGGTAAAAACAGAGAGACAGACTATTATCTGAATGGTGACAGATTAGGAAAAGGGGAGGTGCAACGAGACCTGGGTGTCATGGTACATCAGTCATTGAAGGTTGGCATGCAGGTACAGCAGGTGGTTAAGAAAGCAAATGGCATGTTGGCCTTCATAGCGAGGGGATTTGAGTACAGGGGCAGGGAGGTGTTGCTACAGTTGTACAGGGCCTTGGTGAGGCCACACCTGGAGTATTGTGTACAGTTTTGGTCTCCTAACTTGAGGAAGGACATTCTTGCTATTGAGGGAGTGCAGCGAAGATTCACCAGACTGATTCCCGGGATGGTGGGACTGACCTATCAAGAAAGACTGGATCAACTGGGCTTGTATTCACTGGAGTTCAGAAGAATGAGAGGGGACCTCCTAGAAACGTTTAAAATTCTGATGGGTTTAGACAGGTTCGATGCAGGAAGAATGTTCCCAATGTTGGGGAAGTCCAGAACCAGGGGTCACAGTCTAAGGATAAGGGGTAAGCTATTTAGGACCGAGATGAGGAGAAACTTCTTCACCCAGAGAGTGGTGAATCTGTGGAATTCTCTACCACAGAAAGTAGTTGAGGCCAATTCACTAAATATATTCAAAAGGGAGTTAGATGAAGTCCTTACTACTCGGGGGATCAAGGGGTATGGCGAGAAAGCAGGAAGGGGGTACTGAAGTTGCATGTTCAGCCATGAACTCATTGAATGGCGGTGCAGGCTAGAAGGGCTGAATGGCCTACTCCTGCACCTATTTTCTATGTTTCTATGTTTCTATGTTAATGAACTAGATAAGATAGCATCTCATAAGGAGCAGATTCAATCGTAACTTTCAAAAGGGAATTGGATATATAATGGAAATGGGAAAATTTACAGGACTATGGGGAAAGAGTAGGGGAGTGGGACTAACTGGATAGCTCTTTCAAGGAGCCAGCATATACACGATCGGCTGAATAACCGCCTTCTGTGCTGTATCAATTCTATGATAAAACTTAATTTTGTAGGTCCTAATGGTGCAGTACATTGTAGCAGTGTTATGGGCCCAATTTTCCCCAATCCCTTTTTTTGGCGTACTTACCTTAAATGCATCAACTTCGCGCGCTGGAAATGGCGGCGAAAAAATGTGGCCCCATCCTGTCCACTCTGCCGAGTCTCCGGTGTCCCAGCGTGGTGTAGATAGTGATGTGGGGGGCGGAGCAACAGCCCAGCGCAGAAAGCACTGTCGGCAGCTGCGCACATGTGCAGTGAGGTCTGCACGCATGCTCCTCGCCCTCCCAGCATGTCCTGCGGGCTGTGAGCAGGACCCGATGCTCGCAGCCCCTATCCCCGGCCGAAGGGATGCACCGATGTTCACCGCAACCTATCCCCAGCCGAGTGGCCTCCCGCACCGGCTGGCTGGCCCGCTGACTTCCCGGGCTGAGGTAGGACTTCAGTTTTATTTTTTATTTATTGATGGTTGTGCTTTGTTTAGTAAGGAGAATTTTGTTTGCGGGGCGGGGCGGGGGGTGGTGGTGGGGAGGAGGAGAGGTTTGGGAGGGGGGGGAAAAGAGTGTTTTGATGTGGGGGGGGGGGTGGAACTTAAAAAAAAACTTTGATTCTGGCATAAGGGTAGGACTTCTATTTTTTATTTGTTATTGATTGATTGCTTATTACTTTTTGTGGTTTGTTTAGTGCTTTGTAAGTCTTGGTGCAGGTCCTCTCAGCGTCCTTGTATTTTTTATTTGTTATTGAATGCTTATTTTTGTGTTTTGTTTAGTGCTTTGTAAGTCTTGGTGATTTAAATGTACAAACCTGCGCTGAATTCTTAACTGCCCGCAATGTTTTTCAGAGCTGGCCACATACGCTGACCGAAGTTGATTTGGAGTAAGTTTTAGCTGGCCAAAGTGGCATAAATGGCCAAAACTAGCATAAGTGTCTGGGAACGCCCTCTTTTGAAAAAAAAATTGAACTTAAAAAAAATCGTAACTAACTGATTTACTTTGGAGCAAATTTTGGGGGAAAATGGCATTTTTTAACTTATGCCAGAAAAAAAAACTTACTCCAAAAAAATTGATGCAAGTCATGGCCAAAATTGGGCCCCTATGTCTCTCCAGGAGAAGGTGGCAAGTAGGTAGGCCAATTTAAGAAGTCTCAGCAGTTGAGGAAAGGGCAATAGAGTTCCAGCAATGTAACTTGGAAATGATGGTAGGAGACAATGAAACAGGTGGGCATGTCTTCAGCGAAGGTTTGTTGTTCTCTTTCTTTCCTTCCCTCTATGGCCCGGCTTTTACGATCAGTGGCGAAGGAACGGTGTTCGTCGTTCAGTACGCTGACAGCTGCCCACAAAGTTTTCATGGACTTTTGAACGGAGACTTACTCTCATCGGCCATCTGATCCAGTGCGGTGCCCTCAACAGGGGCTCTGTGGTGTGTATGAGTAGGGCAAGAAACAGCGAGGCTCTTCAACTAATCAGATTGGAGAATCCTCACTAAGACATGCAGTAAGTACCCCCAACTTCAATGCCGAGTCTATCTGCAAGGCCCTGTTACAGTGCAACCTTTGGAGGAGCAGTATAACTTGGGCCACATCTTCCAGATTGCCGCGTTTATCTGCACATGTGTGGTCTCCAGAAGTTGCTGTCCAATTTATTCCATAATAACGGTGAGCACTAACAGCCTCACTGTTATTATTAATGCAAAATCTGGACCTAGAAGATGCTAACTTTCAGGACTTCTTTGTGCTGATGCAAGTGATGATGAAGCCCATAAATACATTAATGTATTAATGTCCTTCATATTTGTCCCTCTTTGTGTCTTCACAGGACAATCAAAGGCCAGACCCTCCACAGAACCTGCAAGCAGCAGCTCATCACGTACCTAGGACTTGGCATACAGCAGCTCAGTTGAATTCACTCGGAGGAATATACATAGAGTATGACGGTGGAACTGAGTTGGTTTCATTAAGCACTGGAGAACAGTAAAAGAGCAGAAGGAAGAAGAGGAGGCCCTTTGGCAAAAGAGGAGTGTCACCTCCAGTTGCTGGACAGACACTGGAACCATATCTCTGTGGTCCTGCATTTATCAGAAGAGTATTTGCACAACATGTTAGATTGTTGCAGTCATTGGGTGATGTGCCTATAAGCATCTGCATTATGGCGACAGTGTGAAGGACTCAACATTCCAGCTGTGTGAGATGGGGATGCAGGTTTTCAAAGCTTCCTTGGAGTGAATGGCAGCTCCAGCGCCATTTGCAGCACAACCCCTCATAGATAAGGCCTTGTTGCCATCCTTGAGTTCTCTCATGAAAGCTCAGGCTACTGTAATACTGGCCTTGGCTACATTTTGGCAGGTTCTATGAACATGGCCATAAAAGAGGTAGCTCAAGCAAATGAAAAATAGTGACCACCATGCACCCTGCCAATCCTGTAATGGGTCTCACAACCTCAGGTTTACATTCGGTGAGGCCAGACGAAGGGAAGGTTGGAACAGAATGTGGATGGCTCCAGATGGCTTCACTTCTACTGCTATAATTCTTTCCAGCTTAATTACACAGGGGCATAAAAGTAGGCAGTGCCAGGCTGTCCATGCAGATCTACCTATGGATCTTTCTGCTTTTTCACGCAATGGTGAAATGGATTAGCGAAGGATAAAAGCATTATGTCAGCTGTCTGGGAATCTGCCATTCACTGCATTACTTTGTGCCAGTGATCACACTCTGTCTGCACATCTAACAGTGCTCTTTACAATTCATGTAAAGGCACCTCGATCTGTTAGAGCTGGTAGAACACATGGGTATCATCAATTACACCATGCAACCTGGGCAAACCAGTGAGATGGTAAAAACTGAGCAAATGAGCTTGCTGCTCTCTGGAAAACAATGTAGTAATTTTCCCTGGCAAACAGATCGTCAGTGACCCAGAGGATGCATCTCTGAACTGCCAACAGGCTGATGCTAGTAATGTCACCTGTGGCCCCCAGAAATCTTCCGGTGGCAAAAGCGGTGAATTAGAATTAGAAAAGGGAATTAGACAGTTGCTTGGATATTAAAGGATAAGGAGAGTGCAGGAGAGTGCGACTAGGTGACTTAAGTGGAGTAAAACACTGGCATAGACTTGATCTGCTAAATGGCTTGTTCCTGTATTGTAATATTCTATGATACCATTGGACAGATTTTCCTGCACCTGGGTGTAGTTGATTTATTGAGTGCAGTTCAAAGATTAAAACCAGGCAAGAAAGATCACACATCTGTAAAGGGGCCCTCCTATTCTTTCTGTCTATTCATTTAAATGTCCTCAAAATTAGGCTTGCCTCCTTACAGGCATGTATCCGCCCTGCCCAAATTTGCTTTATGGGCCCAGGTGATCCAAAATACCCAGACACAGGAACACACAAATACCCTGCCTTCCCCCACTGCCACCATCCCTCCCCCCAATATCTAGCAAACCTGGACACCCTTTTTATCATTACTACTGAGTGCAAGTGAGGCCAAAATGCCAGAAGTTGGGGTGGATGGCATCATTAAGTCATTACCACCAAAAATAGTCATGTGCTTCTGATGTGCACATCCTAGGAAATAAAATTGGAAATCTGGTATAACTCCACAGGAAATCGGCCACTTTAAATGTTGGCACCAAAAACACACCTTGACCTCAAAATTTGGCAATGCAGCATCCATTTATCAGGTGCTAAATGGTTTCCTAAGCCTACAATATGGTGAGCAGGAAGCACATGCCCATTGCAAGCTGGAAGTGCACTACCCACTATATTGGTATAGGCAACAACAAAAAAATAGGCATCCAGGACTTATGTCTGAAACAGGCATTTGGACCTTTGCGTATTCAAGTAAATAGTCTAATGCCTGTTTGAGGCCCACTTTGTTGGGTTGCCCGAAACACAGCCAGTGCCAGGCCAACCATGTTCAGGAAAACCAGGTCTACTTGCAGCCTAACATAAGGTCCTTAAAGGAACCATTGCAGGCCTCAACCAACAAGGTAATTGTTTAAAATATACTTACCTGAATATCCAGCTGAGAGGAGCATGAGTGGGGAACTATTTCCTGCATGCTCATTTCTGGTTGCATTCGAATTTCTAGGCCCTTGCTTTTAAGCTGCGACTGCAAGCCTTTAAATCCTGCAACAGCACCAAATCTTTTCTACTCCACCCCAGCATTCTTCACACTGAGAGCTTACTGACATTACAGAAATTAGGCTAACTGCAGAAGTTTTGATGGGAGCTGTCCTCTCTAGTCAGACAGGTGCAAAACCGGCTAACCCTGCCTCCCACCCAATATTTATAAGAACCTGAAAATCAGTACCAGTGGATCTGAAATATTGTAAAATACCATTTTCTTTTTGAACTCATTCAAATCAAATAATTTTAATCCAATGCAATAGCCTAGAAATAAAGGGAAATATTAATCTTGAGAAAGATCCTTCCTAGCAGGAAATCAAGCATTGATTCTTGGACCCATAGGCAATTACAGGGCAGAAAAATTGAAGTCAATTAGTCTGCTGCAATTAGTGTCATGGGTTTTAGAGCAATGTAAGTTGAATGAAAGTGAAAAAGAATGGTTTAACATGATTTATTTCATCACATTTAATTCACGAGAACATGCACAGCCTTTGTGTCAGCTGTGCCTCAGTAGGTCGCACACTGGCCACTGAGTCAGAAGGTTGTGGGTTCAAATCCCACTCCAGGGACATGACCACATAAATCCAGTGCAGTGTCGGAGGTGCCGGATGAGATGATAAACCGAGGCCCCATCTGCCCTCTTAGGTGGATGTAAAAGATCCCATGACACTATTTTGAAGAGCAGGGGAGTTATCCTCGGTGTCCTGGCCAATATTTATCCCTCAATCAATGTAACAAAAAACAATTTATCTGGTCATTATCACATTGCTGTTTGTGGGACTGGCTGTGTGCAAATTTGCGGCTGCATTTCCCACATTACAACAATGACTACACTCCAAAAGTTCTTCATTGACTGTAAAGTGCTTTGAGACGTCCAGTGGTCGTGAAATAACTTGTATTTATATAGCGCCTTTAACATAGTAAAACGTCCCAAGGCGAGTCACAGAAATGTTTTAAGACAAAACAAATAAATTTGACACCGAACAGCATAAGAAGAAATTACAGCAGATGACCAAAAGCTTGGTTAAAGAGGTAGGTTTTAAAGAGCGTCTTAAAGGAGGAAAGAGATGTAGAGAGACGGAGAGGTTTAGGGAGGGAGTTCCAGAGCTTGTGGCCTAGGCAGCTGAAGGCACACCCACCAATGTTTGAGCAGTTTTAATCAAAGAGGGCAGAATTTGAGGAGCGCAAACATCTCGGAGGATTGTGAGGCTGAAGGAGATTACAGAGATAGGGAGGGGCAAGGCCATGGAGAGATTTGTAAACAAGGATGAGAATTTTGAAATCGAGGCATTGATTAATCGGGAGTCAATGAAGGTTGGCGAGCACAGGGGTGATGGGTGAGCGGGACTTGGTGCAAGTTAGGACATGGGCTGCTGAGTTTTGGATGACCTCAAGTTTACGTAGGTTAGAATGTGGGAAGCCAGCCAGGAGTGCATTGGAGTAGTCAAGTCTAGAGATGACAAAGGCATGAATGAGGGTTTCAGCAGCAGATCAGCTGAGGCAGGGGCGGAGGCAGGCAATGTTATAGAGGTGGAAATAGGTGGTTTTGTGCCACAGATATGTGGCCGGAAACTCATTTCAGGGTCAAATATGACACCTGGGTTGTGAACAGTCTGGTTCAGCCTCAGACAGATGGTAGGGAGAGGGATGGAGTCGGTGGCTAGGGAACGCAGTTTGTGGCGGGGACCAAAGACAATGGCTTCGGTTTGCCCAATATTTAATTGGAGAAAATTTCTGCTCATCCAGCACTGGATATTGGACAAGCAGTCTGACAATTTAGAGACCATGGGGTAAAAATTGCCCCCCCTGCCCGAAACGGGGCACACGCATGGCATTTGAATGTTTTTTACCGCAGCTGTGGTTCAGGTCGCTTCTTGAGCGACATTCCACGCTTTGTTGTTTTTTTCCCTTGGATCCAGAAATCGCTCCTAATGGGAACGGTGACAACACCTGAGGGGCAGAATCATGGCATTGCATCACCACAGCTCTTCCCTTCACTTAATCGCGATTTTAAAACTTCGGCCCTCTGGCCACCAGGGAGGGTTTCAGCCGGGCCAGCCACCTGGCACCCAAGAGGGGGTGCCAGGTTGCCTGTTGGCGGCCCGGCTGAACCTGGGGACATTTTTGTACAAAGAAAAACATGGCGGCAGTGGCAATGCATCCTCCCCTTTAAGGAAAGCCACACTGCCGTTGCAGAAGGCCACAGCCTCACTGGACCACCGGGGAAAAAACAGGTTTTGGCACCGCCGGGCGGGCAGAAGATTTTCAAAGGGGAATGTCACCGTTGGGGGTTAGAGCGGTGGTGCACACTGTGATGACGCACTGGATAAGCAGCATCGGAGCGGTGGGGGGCCACCGCCGGGAAACCTCGGGAGGGCAACTGGATTATCAGCGGCCATTCCATAAAAAGTCAGCAGCCACTCCACTCCGTAGCGTGGTCGCCGATTTGTGGTGGTAACAAGCCTTAAGGAGAGGGGTAATTTTGGCCCCCATAGGGGGGTCGAGAGAAGTGGTGGTGATGTAGAACTGGGTATCATTAGCGTACACGTGGAAACTGATGCCATGTTTTCGGATGGTGTCGCCAAGGAGCAGCATATAGATGAGAAATAGCAGGAGTCCAAGGACAAATCCTTGGGGACACCAGAGGTAATGATGCAGGAGTGGGAAGAGAAGCCATTGCAGGTGATTTTCTGACTACGATTAGATAGATAAGAATGGAACCAGGCAAGTGCAGTCCCAGCCAGTTGGACTGTTGTGGAGAGGCGTTGGAGGAGGATGGAGTGGCCAACCGTGTCAAAGGCTGCAAATAGATTGAGAAGGATGAGGAGGAAGAGTTTACCTTTGTCACAGTCACAAAGGATGTCATTTGTGACTTTGATGAGAGCCGTTTCAGTACTGTGGCAGGCGCGGAAACCAGATTGAACAGATTCAAATATGAAGTTTCGGGAAAGGTGGGCACAGATTTGGGAGGCGACAACACGTTCAATTACTTTGGGGAGGAAAGGAAGCTTGGAGATGGGGCGGTAGCTTGCAAGCACAGTGGGATCAAGGTTGTTTTTTTGAGGAATGAGATGCTGACGGCAAATTTGAAGGAGAGGGGGACAGTACATGTGGAGAGAGAACTGTTAACAATGTCAGCTAACATGGGAGATAGAAAAGTAAGTTGGGTGGTCAGCAGTTTAGTGGGATTAGGGTCAAGGGAGCAGGAAATGGGTCTCGTATAAATGTAAGTCTTACTTTTCTTTTTTTGACTGCCAAGAATTCGGCATTTTTTTCCCAGAGAACAGAGACTTCACTATACTAATGTTGCTTACTTCCACATGTCATTAGGCTGGCGGTGCTGACGAATTAACAATTTGTTGATCATGAGACTCATCTACAAGAAGATCGAACTTTCCATGGATAGATACAATAACATTGGTTTGTGATTCAGCATTTCCTAGACAATGTAACCTCACAGCAACATTCACAAGAATATCTTTCATGTGGTCTTTATTTACTCTCTTCTGCTACTGTGCAGAAAATGGCCCCAATATTTACTGGGAACTGGGGAGGGTGAGGGCCGAGAATGGCCAAAGAATCCAGCCAGACAGGGTGTGCAGAGTCCTGTCCATCTGAATGGTAGGGCCTCATTTGCATCTTGTAGCTCCATCCCCTGCCTGGCAGCCAACCCAAAAGGCAGCAGGGGACCTTTGGGGATGATCGGCAATCAGGAGGGGCTGGTGGAGGTCGCCAATTGGGAGGGTGAGAGGTAGATCGAAAAATCCAGAGCACTGGGGTGAGATCGCCAATGGGAGGGGGAGGTCAGCAATGGGGAGAGAGGAGTCAGCAATGGGGAGGGGGAGGTCAGCAATGGGGAGGGGGGAGATCGGCAATGGGGAGGGGGCGATCGACAATGGGGAGGGGGGAGATTGGCAATGGGGAGGGGGAGGTCAGCAATGGGGAGGGGGGAGATCGGCAATGGGGAGGGGGAGTGGGGAGGGGGAGGTCAGCAATGGGGAGGGGGGAGATCGGCAATGGGGAGGGGGAGATCGGCAATGGGGAGGGGGGAGATTGGCAATGGGGAGGGGGGAGGTCAGCAATGGGGAGAGGGAGATCGGCAATGGGGAGGGGGGAGATTGGCAATGGGGAGGGGGAGGTCGGCAATGGGGAGGGGGAGGTCGGCAATGGGGAGGGGGAGATCGGCAATGGGGAGGGGGAGATCAGCAATGGGGAGGGGGGGAGATCGGCAATGGGGAGGGGGGGAGATCGGCAATGGGGAGAGGAGGCGGTCAGCAATGGGGAGGGGGGAGGTCAGCAATGGGGAGAGAGGGAGGTCAGCAATGGGGAGGGGGAGGTCAGCAATGGGGAGGGGGAGGTCAGCAATGGGGAGGGGGGGAGGTCAGAGGGGGAGGTCAGCAATGGGGAGGGAGGAGGTCAGAGGGGGAGGTCAGCAATGGGGAGGGGGGAGGTCAGAGGGGGAGATCGGTAATGGGGAGGGGGGAGATTGGCAATGGGGAGGGTTGTGGGGGAGACTCACTTTCAAAAGGCCTGAGGTATGTGGAGGCTGGAGATTGGGACCCGGGTAGGCCGAAGGTTTCCTTGAGGGACCAGGGGAGTGGGGGACGGGGGAGGCGAGGCACTGAAAGATGGGGGGGACTCACTTTACAGCCTTCTGGACTCAACATCGAGTTCAACAATTTCAGACCTTAACCTCTGCCCACATTTTTCTCTTATGTAGTTTTTCTCTCTCTGTTTCCCATAGCAGCTGATAATTATTCCGCCATTCACACCCGATCTAAACTAATCTTTTTCTAACTTCTGCCATTACCATCTCCAGTTGGCCCATCATCCCTTCTGTCTCTCAAATCTCTCCTGTCTTCCACCCTATCACAAACCTTCCCTTTTGTTCTTTCCTCCCCTCCCCTTTCAGTGCTCCTTAAGAATTTGTTCATTTTGAACATTCTCTAGTTCTGACGAAGGGTCATTGACCCAAAACGTTAACTCTATTTCTCTCCACAGATTTTGCCTGACCCACTGAGATTTCCAGCATTTTCTGTTTTTATTTCTGATTCCAGCATCCGTAGTATTTTACTTTTGTACCAGATGACGTGGTGTACTTAAATTTCTAAAATGCATTTGTTCAAGTTTCCAGCTTCGGCAGTTTAGGGTTGCCAACTCTGGTTTTAAATATTGCTGCATTCGATTGCATGATACCGCTCGTGATGCTTAATCACATGACATTTACCCATAGTTTGCAAATGTTATTGCATTTACCTTAGTTGACCGCCTTAGTATCCCAAGCGCCAAATCAAATATTTGACTTTTTGTTTTGTAGTGAGATGAATAACATAATTTATAAATCAAAGAAAGAACACAAAAGAATAGAAAGATTAAATCTTTTAAATAAAAACTACTTCTGGGATGTTTCTGCAATATCGACCTCCATGAGAAACAGCAAATAAATTCCACTGATTCAACAAAAAACATCATTGATGTACCTAACTTAAAACTAATTGTTTCATACAATTTTAGGACTTTTTACAATACACATTGGGCCCAACTTTGGTAGACCGCCCAATTCTCGACGGTCTTGCGGTGATCGGTCAATCTTCACTGCCCGGTACCGCTGGGGTGGAGTGCGGGCAACATTGGTCCGGGCAGTCCTGAGCGGTGCGTCAGCGGAGTGCGACGGACGGTCTGCTCCAGCAGTGCAGGGTAAGTTGTCTGAGACTCGGGACTCATTGTGCATGAATCCCAAAAAGTTAGTTTGCAGGTGCAGCAGGTAATCAGGAAGGTGAATGGAATGTTGGCCTTCATTGCGAGAGGGATGGAGTACAAAAGCAGGGAGGTCTTGCTGCAACTGTATAAGGTATTGGTAAGGCCGCACCTGGAGTACTGCGTGCAGTTTTGGTCACCTTACTTAAGGAAGGATATACTGGCTTTGGACGGGATACAGAAACGATTCACTAGGCTGATTCCAGAAATGAGGGGGTTACCTTATGATGATAGATTGAGTAGACTGGGTCTTTACACGTTGGAGTTCAGAAGGATGAGGGGTGATCTTATAGAAACATTTAAAATCATGAAAGGGATAGACAAGATAGAGGCAGAGAGGTTGTTTCCACTGGTCGGGGAGACTAGAACTAGGGGGCACAGCCTCAAAATACGGGGGAGCCAATTTAAAACCGAGTTGAGAAGGAATTTCTTCTCCCAGAGGGTTGTGAATCTGTGGAATTCTCTGCCCAAGGAAGCAGTTGAGGCTAGCTCATTGAATGTTTTCAAGTCAAAGATAAATAGATTTTTAACTAATAAGGGAATTAAGGGTTACGGGGAGAGGGCGGGTAAGTGGAACTGAGTCCACGACCAGATCAGCCATGATCTTATTGAATGGCGGAGCAGGCTCGAGGGGCTAGATGGCCTACTCCTGTTCCTAATTCTTATGTTCTTATGTTCTTATGACTCTTCGGGTCCAGAGTTCTGCGCACGCGCGCTCTTCCATCGACCTCCCCCCCTCCCCCTCCCCGGAGAAGAGCAGTCCAAAGGCCAGAGACTTTCAATGTTGGATCGCAGGTAAGTGTCTCCAGGTAAATTTAGATTTTTAATTGTTTTGTGCAGTGTTTTTGATTTAGTTATAATATTTAGGCTGTTGTGTGAATAAAATGTATTATTGTTATTTATTTATTTATTATCGCGTTTTCCTTGGTGGGGGGGAGGGGGGAAGGCGGAATAGATTTCTCGAGGTGGTGGATTAGATATCTGCAGTGGGGAGGACTTGATCCCTGGGGGTGGAATTAGATCTCTGGGGGGATTAGATCTCTGAGCGGAGGGATTAGATCTCTGAGGGGGGATTTGATCTCTCTGGGTGGGTTTAGATCTCTGGGGGGGGGGGATTAGATCGCTGGGGGAGGTGGGATTAGATCTCTCTGGGTGGGATTCAAATTTGGAGGGGAGGATTCGATCGCTGGAGGTAGGACTATATCTCTGGGGGGGGGAGGCGGGGGAGAGAAATAGATTGCTGGAGGGAGGAATAGATTGCTGGGGGGGTGGAGGAACATTGTAGTTTACATACCGCCGACATACAATCAGCATAAAACCACCTTTTTTCAGACGATGTGCAACTCTGGTAGTATGTCAGCGGTATGTTACCAATGTTGGACTTTTGGGCGATCTGTAAGGTGCTCTGTGTGGGCGGATGGTATGCATATTGCCCTGCGGTATGTCACCTATCAAAGTTGCGCCGGGCGGTATGTCAGTGGTATGCAGCTTGTTTTTCCACAAAACTTCCAATTCTCGGCGGTATGCAGCCATTCCACGGGCGGTAGTGGGCGGTATGTCCACCAAAGTCGGCCCAGTAAGTTATAAAAATAATAAATAAAACCAAAACCAAACCTAATTCAGTCAGCTTCAGGGAGCTCAGACCCTGTTCTCAGGGAGCAGCACCAAAGTTGCCTGACTTGTACAATAAAACACATTATACAACAGCGCACATCACAGGCCAACATCGACATTCCCTCCGTCCTGTTTGTGTTTCTCCCTCCCCCAGTTTGTTTCTCTTTCCATCCTCTTTCCATCTCCCAGTTTGTGTTACTGTCTCTCTTCCTCCCTTCACCAGTTGTGTTGCTCTCTCTCCCTCCCTTCGCCAGTTGTGTTACTCTCTCTCCCTCCCTCAGTTGTGTTACTCTCTTTCCCTCCCTCCCAAGTTCCTGTTACTCTCAGGACTCACAGAGTTTCCAGACGATTTTTGTTGGTCCAATGCCGCCTTGCTCACAACCAGTAAGAGAGAGTTGTGTTCTGAATAGGGGCTGACCAGCAATACAGAGGCAAAAGGAATCGCACATACAAGGACCATTTCTCTTGAGTCGGCAAAAGCAGTGCTTGGGATTCCAATTCCAAAGCTCAGTTAGGGACATGAGCACGTAATTGCGACAGGTTAGTGCAATGCTAAGGCAGTACTTCATTATCAGAAGTGCTATCTTTCAGATCCGGAGTTCAGAAGAATGTGAGGGGACCTCATAGAAACATTTAAAATTCTGACGGGGTTAGACAGGTTAGATGCAGGAAGAATGTTCCCAATGTTGGGGAAGTCCAGAACTAGAGGTCACAGTCTAAGGATAAGGGGTAAGCCATTTAGGACCGAGATGCGGAGGAACTTCTTCACCCAGAGAGTGGTGAACCTGTGGAATTCTCTACCACAGAAAGTTGTTGAGGCCAATTCACTAAATATATTCAAAAAGGAGTTAGATGAGGTCCTTACTACTAGGGGGATCAAGGAGTATGGCGAGAAAGCAGGAATGGGGTACTGAAGTTGAATGTTCAGCCATGAACTCATTGAATGGCGGTGCAGGCTAGAAGGGCCGAATGGCCTACTCCTGCACCTATTTTCTATGTTTCTATGTTAATTCAAGGCATTGTCTGCCTGTTCAGGTAGATATAAATAGAAACATAGAAACATAGAAAATAGGTGCAGGAGTGGGCCATTCGGCCCTTCGAGCCTGCACCACAATTCAATAAGATCATGGTTGATCATTTACCTCAGTGCCCCTTTCCTGTTTTCTCTCCATACCCCTTGATCTCTTTCGACGTAATGCCCATATCTAATTCCCTCTTGAATATACCCAAATGAACTGGCATCAACAACTCTCTGCGGTAGAGAAATCCACAGGTTAACAACTCTCTGAGTGAAGAAGTTTCTCCTCATGTCAGTCCTAAATGGCTTAGCCCTTATCTTTAAACTGTGTCCCCTGGTTCTGGACTTCCCCAACATCGGGAACATTTTTCCTGCATCTAACCTATCCAGTCCCGTCAGAATTTTATATGTTTCTATGAGATCCCCTCACATCCTTCTAAACTCCAGTGAATACAGGCCCAGTTGATCCAGTCTCTCCTCATATGTCAGTCCTGCCATCCTGAGAATCAGTCTGGTGAACATTCGCTGCACTCCCTCAATAGCAAGAACATCCTTCCTCAGATTAGGAGACCAAAACTGAACACAATATTCCAGGTGAGGCCTCACCAAGGCCCTGTACAACTGCAGTAAGACCTCCCTGCTCCTGGACTGAAATCACCGAGCTATGAAGGCCAACATACCATTTGCCTTCTTAACTACCTGCTTAACCTGCATGCCAACTTTCAATGACGGATGTACCATGACACCCAGGTCTCGTTGCACCTCCCCTTTTCCTAATCTGCCGCCATTCAGATAATATTCTGCCTTCGTGCTTTTGCCACCAAAGTGGATAACCTCACATTTATCCACATTATTCTGCATCTACCATGCATTTGCCCACTCACCTAACCTGTCTAGGTTACCCTGCAACCTCTTAGCATCCTCCTCACAGCTCACACTACCACCCAGCTTAGTGTCATCCACAAACTTGGAGATATTACACTCAATTCCTTCATCTAAATCATTAATGTATATTGTAAAAGCTGGGGTCCCAGCACTGAGCCATGCGGCACCCCACTAGTCACTGCCTGCCATTCTGAAAAGGACCCGTTTATCCCGAATCTCTGCTTCCTGCCTGCCAACCAGTTCTCTATCCATGTCAGTACATTACCCCCAATACCATGTGCTTTGATTTTGCACACCAATCTCTTGTGTGGGACCTTGTCAAAAGTCTTTTGAAAGTCCAAATATACTATATCCATTGGTCCTCCCGTGTCCACTCTACGAGTTACATCCTCAAAAAATTCCAGAAGATTCGTCAATCATAACTTCCCCTTCATAAATCCATGCTGACTTGGACCGATTCTGTGACTGCTTTCCAAATGCGCTGCTATTTCATCATTAATAATTGATTCCAACATTTTCCCCACTACTGATGTCAGTCTAACCGGTCTATAATAACCCGTTTTCTCTCTCCCTCCTTTTTTAAAAAGTGGTGTTACATTATCTACCCTCCAGTCCATAGCAACTGATCCAGAGTCGGTAGACTGTTGGAAAATGATCACCAATGCATCCACTATTTCTAGGGCTACTTCCTTAAGTACTTTGGGATGCAGACCATCAGGCCCCAGGGATTTATCGGCCTTCAATCCCATCAATTTCCCTAACACAATTTCACACCTAATAAGGATTTCCTTCAGTTCCTCCTTCTCACTAGACCCTCGGTCCCCTAGTATTTCCGGAAGGTTATTTGTGTCTTCCTTCGTGAAGACAGAACCAAAGTATTTGTTCAACTGGTCTGCCATTTCTTTGTTCCCCATTATAAATTCACCTGAAACTGACTGCAAGGGACCTACGTTTGTCTTCACTAATCTTTTTCTCTTCACATATCTATAGGAGCTTTTGCAGTCAGTTTTTATGTTCCCAGCAAGCTTCCTCCCGTACTCTATTTTCCCCCTCCTAATTAGATCCTTTGTCCTCCTCTGCTGAATTCTAAATTTCTCTCAGTCCTCAAGTTTGCTGCATTTTCTGGCCAATTTATATGCCTCTTCCTTGGATCTAACACTATCCTTAATTTCCCTTGTTAGCCACGGTTGAGCCACCTTCCCCGTTTTATTTTTACTCCAGCCAGCGATGTACAATTGTTGAAGTTCATCCATGTGATCTTTAAATGTTTGCCATTGCCTATCCACCATCAACCCTTTAAGTATCATTCGCCAGTCTATTCTAGCCAATTCACATTTCATACCATCAAAGTTACCTTTCCTTAAGTTCAGGACCGTAGTCTTTGAATTAACTGTCACTCATCCATCTTAATAAAGAACTCTATCCTATTATGGTCACTCTTCCCCAAGGGGCCTCGCACAACAAGATTGCTAATTCGTCCTTTCTCGTTACACATCACCCAGTCTAGGATGGCCAGCCCTCTAGTTGGTTCCTCGACATATTGGGCTAGAAAACCATCCCTAATACACTCCCATAGCATATTTTGAAGAAGAACAGGGAGTTCTCCTGGAGTCCTGGCCAATATTCTTTTTCAACCAGTACCATCAAAACAGATTAACTGGTTATTTTTCTCATTTGCTGTTTGTGGGACCTTGCTGTGTGTAAATTGGCTGCTGCATTTGTCTACATAACAACAGTGAACAAACTTCAACTTCCAGGCCCCATCGGTAGTTGGCAGCCATCAGGGGTTAGATTCTTCACTCTTTTTGTTTTAGTTTACATAAATAATGCCGCTATGGTCAAATAGCTTGCCAAACCTTACTGCCTAGGTTCACACCTGAGGTACCAGAAGATTGCCAATATCCATAGAGCTATGCCCCCAACATTACATTGAAAAAGCACTTTGCAAAATGTGTTTCTGAAAATTTGTGATTCCTTAATATAACTTATAAAAAGAGGGCTACAGCGACAAATCATTCTCTGACGCTCTTCAATAGCTGCCACAGTATTCAGTGCCAAGGTGAGCCTACATACAACCTTTATATTGAATGTGAATGAAAAATCATTATGGCTGAAAAAAAGACACAGGAGTAAGAAATTATTTATTTCAAACAGCAACATAGAATTACTAAGTAAACGTACTGAAAATAAAATGAAGTTTTTAAACTTAAAGCACATGAATATGAACAAAAATAGCTGAATACAGTAACAATGTTAGTTTACTAAATAAATCAGCATAACCTCAATATTAAATGTACATATGCAAATAACTTAAGGTAGTCAGATTGCAATAAATCTATGTAAATTAGGGACTTTAGATATCACTGTTTGTGGACCACAAGGTTGTTCTCAGGAATGGAATGGCACATCCAACCACAGTGTTACCCATTGAGGCCCTGATGTAACTCTCAAGGCGGCCTTCAGTTGCCTCTGTTGAGGGTGGAAATGACATCCCCATGCAGTGGGTAGGAGATGGATCCTTACAAGTATTTACATTACATCAACCATGCAGATTGGGATATGCATATATATATCAACCCGAGGCCTGAGCAGAGTGAGGGTGTGGGGGGTTGTGTCAGCCAGGGGGCTGAACAGTCCCAACAGGTAAGTTTAAAATTATTTTTCAGGTTTTCTTGTAGGCCAGGATGGGCAGGAAAGCTTCTTTGGGCCTCACAAGGAAGTCTTGGGCCTCCCTGGAACCAGGCTACCCACTCGCCCCAATCACAGCAAGACATTCCTTCACCAACACTGCCTGGAGCCTCTCCCCACCCCATACCAGGCCCGATTTATGCCTTCTGCTCCACACCCCCCTCCCCAACGTAGATCTCCAGCCTCCCCCCATTCAAATCACGAGTCCCCCCAACAACCCCCCCACCAACCTCCTGTTCATGAGCTTGAAGCTAATGCTCCCTTCCAAGTACTTTAATAATTTGATAATTGGCAAAAATACAAAAGATAAGATGAGGATAATTTTTTTTTGTTGCATCGAGTTATTATCTGGAATGTACTGCCTGAACGAGTGGTGGAAGAAGATTCAATAATAACTTTCAATGGGTAATTGGATATATACGCCTTAAAAATGGGGTTGGTGCCAGAGAACTGGAGAACTGCAAATATTACAACCTTGTTCGAAAATAGGTGTAAAGATAAACCCAGCAACTTCAGGCTCGGTAGTAGGGAAGCTTTTAGAAACAATAATCAGGGACAAAATTAACAGTCACTTGGACAGGTGTTGATTAATTATGGAAAGCCTTTTGTTAAAGGGAAATCATGTTTAACCAACTTGATCGAGTTTTTTGATGAGGTAACAGAGAGGGTTGATGACGGCAATGTGATTGACATGGTATACATGGATTTCCAAATCATCATCATCATAGGCAGTCCCTCAAAATCGAGGAAGACTTGCTTCCACTCAAAGTGAGTTCTTAGGTGACTGAACAGTCCAATACGGGAATTACAGTCTCTGTCACAGGTGGGACAGACAGTCGTTGAAGCAAAGGTTGGGTGGGGAGTCTGGATTGTCGCACGCTCCTTCCGCTGCCTGCGCTTGCTTTCTGCATGCTCTCGGCGTCGAGACTCGAGGAGCTCAGCGCCCTCCTGAATGCTCTTCCTCCACTTAGGGTGGTCTTTGGCCAGGGACTCCCAGGTGTCGGTGGGGTGTTGCATTTTATCAAGGAGGCTTTGAGGGTGTCCTTGAAACGATTCCTCTGCCCACCTGGGGCTCGCTTGCCATGTAGGAGTTCTGAGTAGAACAGTTGCTTTGGGAGTCTTGTGTCAGGCATGCGAACAATGTGGCACGCCCAACAGAGCTGGTTGAGTGTGGCCACTGCTTCGATGCTGGGGATGTTGGCCTGATCGAGGATGCAAACGTTGGTGCATCTATCCTCCCAGGAGATTTGCAGGATCTTGCAGAGACATCGTTGGTGGTATTTCTCCAACGATTTGAGGTGTCGACTGTATATGGTCCACGTCTCTGAGTCATACAGGAGGGCGGGTATCATTACAGCCCTGGGCAGGAAAGCTTCTTTGGGCCTCACAAGGAAGTCTTGGGCCAGATTTGGTGCCAGATTTAAGGGCCTGATCTTCGAACACTCTCTTCCTCAGGCGGCCAAAGGCTGCGCTGGTGCACTGGAGGTGGTGTTAAACCTCGTCATCAATGTCTGCCCTTGCTGATAATAGGCTCCCGAGGTATGGAAAGTGGTCCACGTTGTCCAGGGCCGCACTGTGGATCTTGATGATTGGGGGGCAGTGCTGTGTGGCGGGGTCAGGTTGGTGGAGGACCTTTGTCTTACGGATGTTTAGTGTAAGGCCCATGCTTTCGTACGCCTCAGTGAAGATGTTGACTATGACTTGGAGTTTAGTCTCTGAATATGCGCAGACGCAAGTCTCGTCCGCGTACTGTAGCTCGACGACAGAGGATGGGACGGTCTTGGATCTGGCCTGGAGACGACGAAGGTTGAACAAGTTCCCACTGGTTCTGTAGTTTATTTCCACTCCAGTGGGGAGCTTGTTGAGTGTGAGGTGGAGCATTTCAGCGAAGAAGATTGAGAAGAGGGTTGGCACGATGACACAGCCCTGCTTGACCCCGGTCCAGACGTGGATTGGGTCTGTGATGGACAAAAGGCATTCGACAAAGTGCCGCTTAATAGGTTTGCCAGAAAAGTTGAAGCCCATGGAATAAAAGGGACGGTGGCAGCATGGATACGGAATTGGCTAAGTGATAGTAAACAGAAAGTAGTGGTGAACGTTTGTCTTTCAGACTGGAGGAAGATATAGGCCCTGAAATTGGTGGCCTTACCACTCATTGCCACAATCTGCCGCCGAGCTTTTTCGACACTCTCCCCTCGGTGACAGATTCCTCTTGGTCTGATGCCGGCAGGAGGGGAGTACAACTGGGAACCGCCTGCTAACGGCCGCTGGCAGCCAAATCACGTAAGTGACCTCCCACCCGCCGAGCTGCCATGTTGTTGCGGGCGGGAGTCGGCAGCAGAAGGGGGAAGTACCGCTGCGTAGTGGCAGGTCTAACCCCGATGGTAAGTATGAAGACCTGCAAAAAAAGGGTTAGTGAATAGCTTTTAATTTTTTTCTTTCAGCGTTTTACATGTATGGGGTCCCTAAATGTGTTCCGGGGTTTTTTTTTGTGAAGATTTTTATTTTTCAGTGTTCCCCCCTCTTTGGGCCTGACTCAATCCTTGGCAGCACTTTGGCGAGGATTGCATTTTCCGTCGAGATTGAGAGCTCCCGCCCGCTGCTGCCCAGATTGACGACATAAGCCGTCGTTTTGACACCGGTTGGTACTGCAATCTCTTTTTGAGGGATCTTCCTGACAAAGTACCGCCCGGTCTCTCAGCGGACCGCGGCGGTCCTTTGGGTGGCACTTGGGCGGGTCTTAGTTTTGACCAAGTTCGGGCCCATACAGTGGTGTTCCCCAGGGGTCAGTTCTAGGACCACTGCTTTTCTTGATATATTTTAGTGACTTCGATGTGGGTGTACAGGGCATAATTTCAAAATGACATAAAACTTGGAAGTATAGTAAAGTGAGGAGAAGAGTGATAGACTTCAAGAACATTTTTCAGAATGGCAGGCAGTGACTAGTAGGGTGCCACAGGGCTCAATGCTGGGACCGCAGCTCTTTACAATATACATCAATGATTTAGATGAAGGAATTGAGTGTAATATCTCCAAGTTTGCAGATGACACTAAGCTGGGTGGCGGTGTGAGCTGCGAGAAGGATGCTAAGAGGCTGCTGAGTGACTTGGACAGGTTAGGTGAGTGGGCAAATACATGGCAGATGCAGTATAATGTGGATAAATGTGAGGTTATTCACTTTGATGGCAAAAACATGAAGGCAGAATATTATCTGAATAGCAGAAGATTAGGAAAAGTGGAGGTGCAACGAGACCTGGGTGTCATGGTACATCAGTCATTGAAAATTGGCATGCAGGTACAGCAGGCGGTGAAGAAGGCAAATGGCATGTTGGCCTTCATAGCTAGGGGATTTGAGTATAGGAGCAGGGGTTCTTACTGCAGTTGTACAGGGCCTTGGTGAGACCTCACCTGGAATATTGTGTTCAGTTTTGGTCTCCTAATCTGAGGAAGGATGTTCTTGCTATTGAGGGAATGCAGCGAAGGTTCACCAGACTGATTCTCGGGATGGCAGGACTGATATGAGGAGAGACTGGATTGACTAGGCCTGTATTCACTGGAGTTTAGAAGAATGAGAGGGGATCTCATAGAAACATATAAAATACTGACGGGACTAGACAGGTTAGATGCAGGAAGAATGTTCCCGATGTTGGGGAAGTCCAGAATCAGGGGACACAGTCTAAGGATAAGGGGTAAGCCATTTAGGACCGAGATGAGGAGAAACTTCTTCACTCAGAGAGTTGTTAACCTGTGGAATTCTCTACCGCGAAGAGTTGTTGATGCAAGTTCATTGGATATATTCAAAAGGGAGTTAGATATGGCCCTTACGACTAAAGGGATCAAGGGTTATGGAGAGAAAGCAGGAAAAGAGTACTGAGGTGATGATCAGCCACGATCCTATTGAATGGTGGTGCAGGCTTGAAAGGCCGAATGACCTACTCCTGCACCTATTTTCTATGTTTCTATCTTTCTATATACAGGCTGGTGAAATGGCAGATAAAATTTAATGCAGAAAAGTGCGATAAAAAAAGTTCACGAGATCCTGGGCTTCATGAAGAGGTATAGAGTACTAAAGCATGGAGATTATGATGAACCTGTATAAAACACTGATTCAGTTTCAACTGGAGTATTGTGTCCCACTCTATGAAGGATGTGAAGGCCTTAGAGAGGGTGCAGAAAAGATTTACGAGAATGTTTCCAAGGATGAGGGACTTCAGTTGCGCGGATAGTCTGGAGAAGCTGGGGTTAGAGCAGAGAAGATTGAGAGGAGATTTGATAGAGGTGTTCAAAATCATGAGGGGTCTGGACAGAGTAGATAGAGAGAAACTGTTCCCACTGGCAGGAGGGTCGAGAACCAGAGGACACAGATTTAAGGTGATTGGCAAAAGAACCAAAGGTGACATAAGAAAAAATACATTTACGCAGCGAGTGGTTAGGATCTGGAACGCACTGCCTGAAATGGTGGTGGAGGCAGACTCATTCACTGCTTTCAAAAGACTGTTGGATAAGTGCCTGAAAGAAAAAAATTTGCAGGGCTACGGGTAAAAGGTGAGGGAGTGGAACTAGCAGAGGTGCTCTTGCAGAGAGCCGGCATGGGGTCGATGGGCGGAATGGTCTTCTTCCAATGTTACCATTCTATGATTCTATGATTCTAAGGGAAACATTTTCAGGGCTATGGGGAAAGGGCAGTCAAGTGGGACTAATTAGATAGCTCTTTCAAAGAGCCGGCACAGGCACGATAGGATGAATGCCTCCTTCTGTGCTGTATCATTCTATGATTTTGTGGTGGTAATTGTCAATGGTTACAGTTCAATTCTACTTGAATATCTTATTTTTGCAATGCCAGGACAGCTTTACTGCCATCAAAAATGATTGTGTTGTAGTGACTGATTCAGTGGAAAATCCAGGTTGAATTTCTCCTCAGAGGCAGCTAAATGTCCACAAAATGTATCATTCCACAACATAGTAAATAAATCTCAGCAAGTTTACAAGTGTGTAATACAATCTACAGCCGGTCCTTTGGATGTCCTTTTTAAAAGGAACTCAGAAGATGATGAAATGAAATTGTCACTCAAGTTCTATAAAAATCAGAAATGTGTTGTTATTGCAGTAATATATCCATGCTTCTAAGCAAGCTAACAGGGCCATGGGTGTTTTCAAGTATTCATTTTCGGAAGGAATCCATTATCAGATGAAAAGACACTCAAGAAATTTGATTATTTTATACCAAAACATTTTTCATTTATTCAGGCGTTACATAAATTCTTACAGATATAAATGCAGAACAGTTCCCAGCATGCTCATTTGCATAAGGAATTCAGTATCTAGCGACAGAAAACCCTAAAGAATATTAGGTAAAGTCTAGTGAAGCACTTTTGCATTATTGTTTCTTACAGACTCGCAAATAGTGCTGAGCATGGTGAACTTCATATGGGCAGACAGATAGTACCATGACACAAGTCACGTAAATCCCATGAAAAGAGCAGATTCAATTATATTATAGAACAGAGTAATAAGCAACAGATCCCCCGCATTAGATGATTAAAAATCAGATGATACATATTCAATACAAACTGAGTTTTGATGAAGAGTCCACATGGGAAACACCAAATTGTCAGTTTACTGCTTGAGCTGCTGAGTGTTTCCAGCATTTTCTGATTTGTTCCTCCTACCACTAAACTAATTAGACAGAAATATTCACATCCCAGGGCTGCAAACCCTCCTTCCAACTGACTACTACAGACCAGACAGATATCCATCCTAAAACAATTCCTCAGTAGATTATGAGGTCAGACAGACACATCCCTATCTCAAGACTGCTTACCTGCTTACCAGCTACACCACCAGGGATTTGACAAATAAAATTACTTTCTGACACTGATTGCACAGTATTATATCCTGAAAAATGAGAGCCGAATTCCCAAATACAAATTGAGCCAAAATGTGAATTTTCCACAATGTCCAGAGACAAATCCAAATTTACTCCATTTCAAATCTAGTACTCATCCCAGCCATGCATTTTCCCACACATCTTAAATTATTTCGCAGCTTTTAATGTAACTGACACTGCATACATATTATATTTGAGATGTGGTTTGGGCTATTATGTAGTGTAATGTCTGTACGCTTGTAATGTTTGTAGCTCCACACTGTGGATGTGGACATATTGTGTACTGCAAGTGCAGGGTTAATAATAAACAGAACTAGGCAGATTTCCGGAGACTTCCGAGAGAGCTGCCTGCCATGTTAGGAAGCCGTGTGTGCTGTGCTCTGTGAAGATATCACATTTGCCGACGAGGATGGGATTATTTGGATGATTTAAAGCTTAAATTTTATTGGAGAAGGATTCAGCCAGCCGACAGAGAGACTTTGGAAATTTCTGTCTTTGGAAAAAAGCTACAAAATCAGAGGTAAAATACAGCACATGGGGTGAACAGCTAGAGATTAAAATGGCGGGTGTATTGGGATATTTGGGAGAATATAGACATGACCGGGAACATTTTAAAGCATATGTGGATTGGCTAGAATTGTATTTCATTGCAAATAACATAATCAAAGTTCCAGACAATGCAGTCCAGAACCGGGCTGTGTTGGAACGTAAGAAAGCGATCTTCTTATCAGAGGCAGGTCCGGCATTATATGACACTCTTGTAAATCTGCTTGTGCCTGACGAGCCAAGGGACACAACGCTTAAAGAGATTTTAACGAAGCTGGAGCAGCACTATAACCCAAAACTTAGAAATTGCTGAAAGCTATCATTTCGGGATTCGGAATCAAAAGGCTGATGGAAGTATCAGTGATTACATCATAGCATTAGAAATGCTATCGATGCACTGTAATTTTGGAAACTTTCAAAACCGAGCATTACAGGATCATTTTGTTTGTGGGGTGAAAAATGATGCGATCAGCAGGAAGTTATTGGCGACGGATGACCTGACTTTTGAAATTGCTTGTCAAACAGTGAGGTCGATGGGCATGGCCGAATAATATTCCCGAGAATTAAATAATGATTACGGTCATCAGTCAACCGAGGTAAATCACCTGTAGGTTCAAAGTAAAAGACGGTGGGGGCCCAAAGTCTCAGAAACTGGAAATTATACCAGAGCGTCGAAGTCGTGCTATAGGTGCCTGGGACAACACATTGCTCAAAGTTGTCCATACATAAAGGCAGAGTGTTTCTTCTGCAGAAAGACTGGGCATCTTGTGAAGGCATGCCAACTGAAGGGTAAATCAGCTTTCAAAGCTATGAGTCCAGCGTTCAAAGCTATGATTAGAAATCCCAAGAGACTACATAGCATGGAAGAACAACAACAAGACGAGGAGATGTTAGAGTTGTACGTCATCAGGAGCACGAGGTTAACGGACAGCGATTCGGAAAGCATCAAAATCCACATAGATGTTGCGGGATTCAAGATACCAATGGAAATTGACACGGGTGCATCCGTGAATGTAGAACCGGAGGCACTATATCGCGACAAATTGCGTGATTTTCAACTGGAGAAATCCAAGATAGAGCTGCGAGGCTACTCGGGAGAGAAAATTCCTGTAGTAGGCCGTATCACCGTACCGGTGAAATATAAAGATCAATTTCAGAACTTGCCTCCAATAGTAGTGAAAGGAGACAAGCCTGCTTTACTAGGAAGAAATTAGTTGAGCTCACTGAATCTGGATTGGAGTAAGATTTTCTGTGTGGAAGCGAGATTTTCATCAACGGATGAGGTTATCAAGAAGTATCCGAAGGTGTTCTGTGAAACGGGCATTCCGATCTAAGGCTTCAAGACGAGTGTCAGGGTACAGAAGGATGCTAGATCGGTTTACTACAAGTCATGTTCCATACCATATGCACTCAAGGAGAAAGTTGAGCAAGAACTCAAAAGACTAGAGACTGAGAACATTATTTGTAAGATAGATCGATGTAATTGGGCTACACCATTGTTGTTGTACCTAAGTCCGATGGTAAGGTAAGATTGTGTGGTGATTATAAAGTAACCGTAAACCAGGTTCTAGAGTGTAATGTCCCCAATACATTGCTGAATACAGAAGATTTGTTCACAACACTGACAGGTGGTCAGATCATCTTAAAACTGGATCTTATGAATGCCTACTTACAGCTTGAACTAGATGAGGAGTCCAAGTCATGTTTGACTATAAATACTCATCTAGGCCTATATCAATTTAATAGGCTACCGTTTGGAGTGTCTTCCACCCCTGCCATATTCCAAGGGGTGATGAACCAGATTTTGCAAGGTATTGAAGGGGTAGTATGTTATTTGGTGACATACTAATTTCAGCACCAAATAGGCAAATTCATAATAAAATATTGAATGAAGTCCTCAAATGGCTAGAGAAGCACAGAGTACGAGTGTCTGCTCGTAAGTGTGAGTTATTTAAAAACTCAGTGGAGTACTTAGGGTACAGAGTAGACAATGATGGTTTACATCCAACCATGGAAAAATTGGATGCGATCAGAAATTCACCCACTCCCAGGAATGTCACTGAACTTCGTTCATTCTTGGGTCTTTTGAACTATTATGGGAAGTTGCTACCAAATTTGGTGACAGTATTACATCCACTAAATGAACTTTTGAAAAAACAGGTCCATTGGAAGTGGTCAAAAGAATGCGATACAGCATTCAAGGAGTGTAAAAGCAAATTTGTCGAGAGCACCATGTTAGTTCACTATGACATTTCTAAGGAGATTAAGCTAGCATGTGATGCTTCTCCGTATGGAGTTGGGGCAGTAATCTCTCATGTATTAAGTAGTGGGGAGGAGAGACCAATTGCTTTTGCTTCACACACTCTCCGTTCTAGTGAGAGTAATTATGCGCAATTGAAAGGAAGCTTTGCCATTAATTTTTGGGGTCAAGAAGTTTCACAAATACTTGTATGGTCATAAGTTTACCATCGTTATGGACCATAAGCCCCTAACAGCAATCCTCCATCCAAAGTCCCCAGTTCCAACATTAGCTGCAGCCCGAATGCAGAGATGGGCTTTGATTTTGTCAGCATATACATATGATATTGAATACAGACGATCAGCTGATCACAGTAATGCTGATGCAATGTCTAGATTGCCTTCCCCATCACAAGTTACACCCAATAGGGAAGAAGTGTTTTATTTTTCATACATTGATGAACTGCCAGTCACAGCTGAAGAGATTGGTAGAGCAACCAAACGTGACCCAGTGATGTCAAAGGTGTATGAGTATATTGCAAATAGATGGCCAAACCAGGTAACTGACAAAGATACACATCCATTCTTCATTCGTAGGAATGAATTATCAGTCGATAAAGATTGTATTATATGGGGTGCAAGAGTGGTTATACCAAATAAATTCAGGTCCAAATTATTAGGAGACTTCCATGACCAGCACCTGGGAATGTGCTTGATCAAGAGTTTTGCATGCAGTTATTTATGGTGGCCAGGTCTTGATAAAGATATAGAGTACATCGTGAGTCAGTGTACGACATGTCAGTCGGTAAGCAAGCAACCACCACCAGTACCATTACAGCCATCCCAGGGTGTGGCAAAGGCTACATATTGATTTTGCTGAGTTAGCAGGACAACAATTGTTCATTGTGATTGATAGCCATTCGAAGTGGGTTGAGGTGTTTCCAATGTGGAAAATAACAAGTAGTAAAACATTGGACATTTTACAAAAATTATTTTCTTCATTTGGCCTCCCTGAAGAAATTGTTTTGGATAATGGACCACAATTTCGTTCAGAAGAATTTGCACAATTCACGAACAAAAATGGTGTGAAACATACCAAGGTTCCACCATACCATCCTGCTTCGAATGGTGCAGCAGAGCGCACTGTACAAATTGTAAAACGTGCCCTCATAAAACAAATGTTAGATCCAAATCCAAGGAAACGACAGTTGTCATTGGATCACAAATTGGCTAATTTTTTGATTACATATCGAAATACTCCTCATACAACTACTGGTAGAACACCAGCAGAGTTGTTTCTCAAACGACAGCCACGAACCAGATTCTCGTTAAAGCCAAATTTGGCACAGTCTGTAGAAGAGACACAATTAAGACAGAAAGAGAATCATGATAAAAGTAGAGTAAAAGAGAGAAGTGTGAAATTAAACCAAAAGGTGAGAGTGAAGAACCAATACCATAAATGGGTAAAGTGGCTACCAGGAAGAGTGGTGAAGATATGTGGTCTTTGCATATATTTGGTAATGATGTTTGATAATGGACAGGTTAGGTTTGTTCATATATATCATATTTTACCTACAGACATGGAAGGACTTGAAGGTGGGAATGATTCAATCATTTCTGACTCATCAGATAGTTTTGATATACCAGTAGCAAATCCTAAATCCAATGTACTGGAAACAAATCCAGGAGAGAATCACAATGAAAGTCTGAGTTCGAGTCAGGAAAACAAAGAGCCTGAAGTTAGAGTGAGTTCAAATGAAAATCAAAGAAATTCCATGGAGGAAAACATTCCTCAGGATGAGCCTCGAATGTGTGTGAAATCGACACCATGTTTGGAAGGTTCTGTTCAAGAGCAAAGGTATCCGCTTCAAAACAGAAAATAAGTGGTAAAATTAAATTTGTAAATATGGGAAAAAAAAAAAGATTATATCCTGTGTTATGTATAAACATGAAAGTTATGTATGATGTTTGTTATGATGGCTTCTTCATTAAGGAGGGAGAAGTGTAATGACTGTAAGCTTGTAATGTTTGTAGCTCCACACTGTGGATGTGGACGTATTGTATACTGCAAGTGCAGGGTTAATAATAAACAGAACTAGGCAGATTTCCGGAGACTTCCGAAAGAGCTGCCTGCCATGTTAGGAAGCTGTGTGTGCTGTGCTCTGTGAAGATATCACATGTAGCTAGATATCATCGTGGTGCTTCACCTTATTCACAAACTACCTCATATCTGTAACAAGCTGCCTACCTGCTTAGTGTCAGGCGTCATTAGATTGAGGCTGCTAGTTGAAATATTCAGAGTGATGTTCATTCCGGCAAACTGCAGGTTGCTCTTACCAAGTACACTAGACAACACTTTACTTGGTGGCTGTTGAGGCAAATCACATTAAAACCATTACCCAAACCATGAGATACAGAAAGACACTAACAAAGATAACTGTGACCTATGTACATCATAAAGTATCCCAAATTGCAGCGAGTTCTTTAGATTTAAGCATTAAATTGTAATTCTGCTTTCCAGATATGTTGATCAACTAAATTTTCACTTTTGTTTTGATAATTACTAAATAAAACGAACAAAATGAACAGTATTTTTTTTAGTTCATTCTCGGGATGTGGGCATCGCTGGCAATTTTTGCAAATTTCTAGTTGCACTTGAGAAGGTGGTGGTGAGCTTTCTTCTTGAACCGCTGCAGTTCATGTGATAAAAGCACTCTCACAATGCTGTTCGGTTGGGAGTACCAGGATTTATTATGACGAAGGAACGGCGATATATATCTCTAAGTCTGGATAATGCGTGACTTGGAGAGTGAATTTAGAGGTGATGATGTTCCCATGTGTTTGCTGCTCTTGTCCTTATAGTTGGAGGCCATGGGTTTGGAAGTGCTGCTTAAGAAGCCTTGCTGAGTTGCTGCGATGCATCCCGTAGATAGTACACACTGCAGCAACAGTACGGTGGAGGGGATGTATCAAAATCTGACAAGTGTTGCTTCAGACTGATTGATTCTTTATTTAATGAAGCTCCTTCTTACAGAGCACCAAAATCATTCCAGCAAAAGAGTGAAGGGAATTGTAAATCATTTCTGCTTTGTTATGCAATAGCTGCCGTGATGCATGTGGGAGGAGGAGGGAGGTAGGGAAGACTCATTAGGAACAAGCAGTGCACCATTAACTGAAACAAAGTAAAAACATTCTTAATGCATCATTTCAAAGCGTTTTGTTAAAAGGGTAAAGACAGATTTCCAACTTCAACAATTTGTGCAATAATCAACAATTATTATAGAGCTAATTCCATGATCCCATGCTCCTAGCAGGAATCGTGAGTCAGAAAATGAGGACTACAATCTTTGACCTACGTTATCTATGAGCGCAACTTGCCTGGTGGGAGTGCAGGATCATGGAATTAACCCTGCTGAGACTGATTTTTGGACATTAACACATGTCCAGAAGACGGCAAAATCAGTTTATGTTGTGAGCAGCGCACATATAAAAAGAAAAAATTGTTAGGATACCTTTCTCTTCCGAAAAACCCCGTTCGTGCCTGGTACAGCTTCACACACTCTACTGATAGCTTCTCTGAAAAAGAAAGGTATTATCGTAAGGAAAGCTTCTCTGGACAAAATAAACCCACATGCTAACACTATGCCGCAGATGACATAAATATATTAACCAAGCTACTTTATGAGAATATTACATTTACATTTCATTATACCACAGAACTATGCCAAAAGACTATGCAACAAGGAAGATATTGTGCTTATGAATATAATTAGGACAATGGGATTACACAGGCTTCCTGTTGTTATCTTGCCTTTTGTGGGGTTTTTTCGCAGGATCTCCACATCTCTAGAAAATGGACATCATTACAATACAGCTTCCTTGGCAGCCCAAAGGCCTTTTGTTTAGAAGTTCTGTCTTTGGGAGTGGCAAAAATAAGATTCCAAATCTGATTACATACATAGATTTCACAAGCCTGCTGCCAACTTGTCAAAAATCTGCACATGAAAAAACATTGAATGGATTTCTGACCCTATTACTAATTGCATTCCTGTATAACAATTGATATAACTTGGGTTTATGAGATCAATAAACAGCATGGAACAATTCACAACAATATAGGGAGAATTTCATATTTGGTGAGGTGAATGTAGGTTGCATTTTAAGCCACACACCCTGTACACCAAGTAGTTCAGGACTATAATAAACTCTCTTCGAACAGCACTAAATGGGGTGGTAGTAATATAATTGTCTCTTTTGATGCTTGGATGGAAACTAGTGGCCGCCTTTCTCTTTCTCTCCACTGCTCCCTTTTTTCTATGCCTCTCTTTTATCTCAGGGAGGAAGAGCATCCGGGAGGGCACTGAGCACCTCGAGTCTCATCGCCGAGAGCATGCAGAAACCAAGCCAAACAGCGGAAGGAGCGTGCAGCAAACCAGACTCACGTCTACCCTTTTCTTCAACTGTGACAGACACTGTAATTCCCATATTGGACTGTACAGTCACCTGAGAATGCACTTTTAGAGTGGAAGCAAGTCTTCCTCGATTTCGAGGGACTGCCTATGATGATGATTGAATCAAGCCAAAGTGGGGCAAAGTCCATGCTAGACAATGATGGAACTGACCAAAATGATCAAGAAACACTTTACCAAACAGGCAGGTATTTCCTCGGAGTTGCTCCTGGTTTGCCATTGTAACTTTTCCCAAAGAGCGGCAGAAACCCTAATTATGCATATAAATGGGCTTTCTGTCGCACTCGGGAAGTTACAATGGCGCAGAGGGAGCAGCTCCAAGGAACTTTCTGGCCCTACGAGTAGAAGTTTCAAATATCCATTTGTATACTTGGTCTCCTAAGTATACCTGGTTCTTTGAGGAGACGACTGCAATGAGTACATTCCTCAGATTAATGCCTTGTTCGTGTGATTTGTTTTTGTATTTTCTGTTAGACACAGATTTTGTATTCGTGCATATTTTGTAAAAGTTTTTTTTTATAAAGTAGTTAAGACAAAAACAGAAAATGCTAGAAACACTCCGCATGTTAGGCAGCATCTGTGGAGAGAACAGATGAGTTAACATTTTGGATGTGGCCCCTTTGTTAAACTCTTAAGGGAGGGTAGGAAGTCGAAGGGATCACAGGCTGAAGGCAGGAGAAAGGGAAAGATGTAGGGTGGGGGGTGCCAGGGGAAGCTTCCTGATCAAAAAGGTAGGCACGGAGGTGAAGGTAGCAGAACAAGAGCTGATCATGATGTCAAGCTTGTAATTTGTTGAAGTGGACGTGTCAGGGGATGAAGTTAAGATACTTCCTGAGGACAAATCGTTGCGGGTCAAAGAGGAGAAGATCAGAGGGTTTAGGGAAAATACAGTAAGTGGAGAAATTGGAAAAAGAGATGAAGTCCGAAGAAAGTGAAGAAGAAGAGGGATCCAAGACTGTTGAAGTTTATGGTCCTTGGTACATGAAAGGAAAAAAACATGTTTTGATAAAGCGTCGGATGACTCAACGGATGATGTGGAACTGAGGACCAGGATAGCTCAGGAATAAAGTGAGTCGCTTTGCTGAAGAGAGAAATTGGGAACATGTATGCGGCAGTGAATGATGGAGATAGTGGATTTTATGAAGCAACGGAAACTGAGGTTAGTGGAGCATTGAATATCACAGAGCTATCAGTGATCGGGGTGGATCCAAAACAGAATGGGTGAAATTTGATCCAGAATCATATGGAAGTGCAGATGCAGATAGATGCTGAGAAAAAATATGTGGTCGTAAAAGCAAGTCTTAGCAAATATATAATCACAAAGAAGAAGGGAAAGGCACAGCAATGAAAGATGAGCATTGATTTCTTTATGCTGCAAAATAACATGCATATCTCCAAATATCATATTATTTGGGAAGTACATTACATAAGCCAATACAACATTTTCAGATAGTATTCTGAAACTCAGCTCCTAACTTCTGATGTTACACTTATATGTTATGAAACATAGAAACATAGAAAATAGGTGCAGGAGTAGGCCATTCAGCCCTTCAAGCCTGCACCACCATGCAATAAGATCATGGCTGATCATTCACCCCAGTACCCCTTTCCTGCCTTCTCTCCATACCCCTTGAACCCTTTAGCCGTAAGGGCCATATCCAACTCCCTCTTGAATATATCTAATGAACTGGCATCAACAACTCTGAGTGAAGAAGTTTCTCCTCATCTCAGTCCTAAATGGCTTACCCCTTATCCTTAGACTGTGACCCCAGGTACTGGACTCCCCCAACGTCGGGAACAGTCTTCCTGCACCTAACCTGTCCAGTCCCGTCAGAATTTTATATGTTTCTATGAGATCCCCTCTCATTCTTCTAAACTCCAGTGAATACAGGTCCAGTTGATCCAGTCTCTCCTCATATGTCAATCCTGCCATCCCAGGCATCAGTCTGGTGAACCTTCGCTGCACTCCCTCAATAGCAAGAACGTACTTCCTCAGATTAGGAGACCAAAACTGAACACAATATTCCAGGTGAGGCCTCACCAAGGCCCTGTACAGCTGCAACAAGATCTCCGATACTCAAATCCCCTAGCTATGAAGACCAACATGGCATTTGCCTTCTTCACCGCCTGCTGCACCTGCATGCCAACCTTCAATGACTGATGTACCATGACACCCAGATCTTGTTGCACCTCCCCTTTTCCTAATCTGCTGCCATTCAGATAATATTCTGCCTTCATGTTTTTGCCACTAAAGTGGATAACCTCACATTTATCCACATTATACTGCACCTACCATGCATTTGCCCACTCGCTTAACCTGTCCAAGTCACCCTGCAGCCTCTTAACATCCTCCTCACAGCTCACACCACACCCAGCTTAGTGTCATCTGCAAACTTGGAGATATTACTTTCAATTCCTTCATCTAAATCTTTGATGTATATTGTAAATAGCTGGGGTCCCAGTACTGAGCCCTGTGGCACCCCACTAGTCACTGCCTGCCATTTTGAAAAGGACCCGTTTATCCCGACTCTCTGCTTCCTGTCTGCCAACCAGTTCTCTATCCACATCAATGTATTACCCCCAATACCATGTGCTTTAATTTTGCACACCAATCTCTTGTGTGGGACTTTGTCAAAAGCCTTTTGAAAGTCCAAATACACCACATCCACTGCTTTTCCCTTGTCCACTCTACTGGTTACATCCTCAAAAAAACTCGCAGATTTGTCAAGCATGATTTCCCTTTCATAAATCCATGCTGACTTGGACCGATCCTGTCACTGCTTTCCAAATGCGCTGCTATTTCATCTTTCATACATGATTCCAACATTTTCCCCACTACTGATGTCAGTCTAACCAGTCTATAATTTCCCGTTTTCTCTCTCCCTCCTTTTTAAAAAGTGGTGTTACATTACCTACCCTCCAATCCATAGGAACTGATCCAGAGTTGATAGACTGTTGGAAAATGATCACCAATGCATCCACTATTTCTAGGGTCACTTCCTTAAATACTCTGGGATGCAGGCTATCAGGCCCTGGGGATTTATCGGCCTTCAATTCAATCAATTTCCCGAACACAATTTCCCGCCTAATAAGGATTTCCTTCAGTTCCTCCTTCTCGCTAGACCCTCGGTCCCCTAGTATTTCCGGAACATTACTTATGCCTTCCTTAGTGAAGACAGAACCAAAGTATTTGTTCAATTGTTCTGCCATTTCTTTGTTCCCCATTATAAATTCACCTGATACTGACTGCAAGAGACCCATGTTTGTCTTCACTAATCTTTTCCTCTTCACATATCTATAGAAGCTTTTGCAGTCAGTTTTTATGTTCCCTGCAAGCTTCCTATCATACTTTATTTTCTCCCTCCTAATTAAACCCTTTGTCCTCCTCTGCTGAATTCTAAATTTCTCCCAGTCCTCAGGTTTGCTGCTTTTTCTGGCCAATTTATATGCCTCTTCCTTGGATTTAACACTATCCCTAATTTCCCTTGTTACCAACAGTTGAGCCACCTTCCCCATTTTAGTTTTACTCCAGCCAGGGATATACAATTGTTGAAGTTCATCCATGTGATCTTTAAATGTTTGCCATTGCCTATCCACAGTCAACCCTTTAAGTATCTTTCACCAGTCTATTCTAGCCAATTCACGTCTCATATCATCGAAGTTACCTTTCCTTAAGTTCAGGACCCTAGTCTCTGAATTAACTGTGTCACTCTCTACCTTAATAAAGAATTCTACCATATTATGGTCACTCTTCCACAAGGGGCTCGCACAACAAGATTGCTAATTAGTTCTTTCTCGTTACACATCACCCAGACTTGGATGGCCAGTCCTCTAGTTGGTTCCTCGAAATATTGGTCTAGAACACCATCCATCCACTGTACTGCTACCAGTTTGTTTAGCCCAATCTATATGTAGATTAAAGTCGCCCATGATAACTGCTGTACTTTTATTGCACGCATCCCTAATTTCTTGTTTGATGCTGTCACCCAACCTCACTACTACTATTTGGTGGTCTGTATACAACTCCCACTAGTGATTTCTGCCCTTTGGTATTCCGCAGCTACACCCATACAGATTCCACATCATCCAAGCTAATGTCCTTCCTTACTATTGCGTTAATTTCTTCTTTAACCAGCAACACTACCCCACCTCCCTTTCTGTTCTGTCTATCCTTCCTGAATGTTGAATATCCCTGGATGTTGAGTTCCCAGCCTTGGTCACCCTGGAGCCATGTCTCTGTAATCCCAATTATATCATATTCATTAATAACTGCCTGAGCAGTTAATTCATCCACCTTATTACGACTACTCCTCGCATTGAGGTACAGAGCCTTCAGGCTTGTCTTTTTAACACACTTTGTCCCTTTAGACTTTTGCTGTAATGTGGTCCTTGAAACATTGTATCAATATTGACAAGCTGAATTCTGAACCTAAAGTGACTTGAACCACGTGGATGATTGGTAAGATGTGATGAGTCTACAGGGATAGGTGCTTTTATTTACTATATGCATAAATAATCTGGAATTAAAAATTGAAGGAACAAAATTGAAATTTGTTGATGACACCAAATTGGGGGAAATATGGCACGAGGGTTGTGAAAGACTTCAGAAGGACAGGAATAAGCTAGTAGGATGGATAGATAGGTGGCAAATATAGTTCAAGGTAGAAAATGTAAAGTAGTATGTTTTAAAAATACCTTAAATAGTAAGATCTGAAATGGAGCAGAAAAGGTGGTTATACAAATAAGGCCTAAAAATAGGCAAACTGAATTCGTGTTTTTATATCTAGAGACAAAAAATATAAACGTAAGTTGGTAATGTTTCACTTGTACAAGACTTAAGTTAGGCTGCAGTTGATATGTTGCATACTGCTTTGGGCATCCCATTATAGAAAGGATATAATATCAATAGGAATGGTTCAGCTTGGATATGCTTGAATATTACCAATAATGAATGATTACACTTATGAACAAAGATTTGACAAATTAGGACTTTTTTCATTGGAGCTGAGAATATTGAAGGATGACCTAGTAGACACATTGAAGATTATGAAGGATTATGATAAAGTAAATAGTGATAGATTATTTCAATTACTGTCTGTGAGATGATAATGAGAGAGCACGTTTAATATAATCTTAAAAAGAACTAAAGGGCACATTATAAAAATCTTTCCACAGAGGAAGGTCAGAGGATGTTTAGAATTGGGAATTAACTACCACAAACTGCTACTGAAACAGGATTCATAAGTTCTTTTAAAAGGAAATTAGTTGCTTGAAAAAGATAAATAATAAAAATAATAACTTTTATTTATATAGCATCTTTAACGTAGTAAAACATCCGAAGGCGCTTCACAACAGTGTTACAGACAAACAGATAAATTTGACACCGAGCCACAGAAGAAATGAAGGCAAATGATCAAAAGCTTGTTTAAAGAGGTAGGTTTTAACGAGCATCTTAAAGGAGGAAAGAGAGGTAGAGAGGCGTAGAGGTTAATGGAGGGAGTTCCAGAGCTTAGGGCCAAGGCAGCTGAAGGCACGTCCACCGATGGTTAAGCAGTTATAATGAGAGATGTTCAAGAGGCCAGAATTTGAGGAGCACAGACAGCTTGTGGGATTGTGAAGCTGAAAAAGATTATGTGAAGAGAGCAGGAAAGGGGGATTAAGTTAGATGGCTTATGTGGAGAAAAACACCTGTTCAAACTTGATGAGCCAAATACTATGCTCTCTAATTCTATCAATATGCCATTTTGTATTAATTTACAAAATGCACAGGTATTGGCCTGTTTAGACTATTTTGGGTTTGATAAACCTGTATTTATGTTTGCAAAAACTGATAATAAGCATGCCTAGAGAAATTTAGGGGGTAATTTATTCCCCCAAAATAGGGGGGTTTGGTTTGGATAGGAGGTTAAAAAACTAAAATTCTGAAACAGGAACCCAACCCAATGTTGAGATGCAGAGAGGCGGAGAGGTTTAGGCAGGGAGTTCCAGAGCTTAGGGCCCAGGCAAAAGAAGGCACGGCCACCAATGATTGAGCGATTATAATCAGGGATGCTCAGGCGGGCAGAATTAGAGGAGCGCAGACATCTTGGTGGATTCTGGGGCTGGAGGAGATTACGGAGATAGGGATGGGCGAGGCCATGGAGGGAATTGAAAATAAGGATGATAATTTTGAAAACGAGGCGTTGCTTAACCGGAAGCCAATGTAGTCAGTGAGCACAGGGGTAATGATGATAATGATGATGATGATGATGAATGGTTGAGCGGGACTTGGTGCGAGTTAGGACATAGTGCAATCAAGCAGACGCAACATGGATTCATGAAGGGGAAATCATGTTTAACTAATTTACTGGAATTCTTTGAGGATATAACGAGCATGGTGGATAGAGGTGTACCGATGGATGTGGTGTATTTAGATTTCCAAAAGGCATTCAATAAGGTGCCACACAAAAGGTTACTGCAGAAGATAAAGGTACGCGGAGTCAGAGGAAATGTATTAGCATGGATAGAGAATTGACTAGTTAACAGAAAGCAGAGAGTCGGGATAAATGGGTCCTTTTCGGGTTGGAAATCGGTGGTTAGTGGTGTGCCACAGGGATCAGTGCTGGGACCACAACTGTTTACAATATACATAGATGACCTGGAAGAGGGGACAGAGTGTAGTGCAACAAAATTTGCAGATGACAAAGATTAGTGGGAAAGCGGGTTGTGTAGAGAACACAGAGAGGCTGCAAAGAGATTTAGATAGGTTAAGCAAATGGGCTAAGGTTTGGCAGATGGAATATAATGTTGGAAAATGTGAGGTCATCCACCTTGGGAAAAAAAAAAACAGTAAAAGGGAATATTATTTGAATGGGGAGAAATGACAACATGCTGCGGTGCAGAGGGACCTGGGGGTCCTTGTGCATGAATCCCAAAAAGTTAGTTTGCAGGTGCAGCAGGTAATCAGGAAGGCAAATGGAATGTTGGCCTTCATTGCGAGAGGGATGGAGTACAAAAGCAGGGAGGTCCTGTTGCAACTGTATAGGGTATTGGTGAGGCCGCACCTGGAGTACTGCGTGCAGTTTTGATCACCTTACTTAAGGAAGGATATACTAGCTTTGGAGGGGGTACAGAGATGATTCACTAGGCTGATTCCGGAGATGAGGGGGTTACCTTATGATGATAGATTGAGTAGACTGGGTCTTTACTCGTTGGAGTTCAGAAGGATGAGGGGTGATCTTATAGAAACATTTAAAATAATGAAAGGGATAGACAAGATAGAGGCAGAGAGGTTGTTTCCACTGGTTGGGGAGACGAGAACTAGGGAGCACAGCCTCAAAATACGGGGGAGCCAATTTAAAACCGAGTTGAGAAGGAATTTCTTCTCCCAGAGGGTTGTGAATCTGTAGAATTCTCTGCCCAAGGAAGCAGTTGAGGCTAGCTCATTGAATGTATTCAAATCACAGATAGATAGATTTTTAACCAATAAGGGAATTAAGGGTTACGGGGAGCGGGCGGGTAAGTGGAGCTGAGTCCACGGCCAGATCAGCCATGATCTTGTTGAATGGCGGAGCAGGCTCAAGGGGCTAGATGGCCTAATCCTGTTCCTAATTCTTATGTACTTATGTTCTTATGTTTTGGATCACCTCTAGTTTATGTAGGGTAGAATGTGGGATGTCAGCCAGGAGTGCGTTGGAATAGTCAAGTCTAGAAGTAACAAAGGCATGGATGAGGGCTTCAGCAGCAGATGAGCTGAAGCAAGGGCAGAGACAGGCGATGTTATGGAGGTAGAAATAGACGGTCTTAGTTATACTGCGGATATGTGGTTGAAAGCTCATTTCAGGGTCAAATATGACATCAAGTTTGCGAACAGTCTGGTTTAGCCTCGGACAGAAGTTGGGGAGAGGGATGGAGTCAGTGTCTAGGCAACAAAGTTTGTGGCGGGGACCGAAAACAATGGCTTTGGTCTTCCCAATATTCAATTCGAGAATATTCTGCTCATGCAGAACTGGATGTCGGGCAAGCAGTCTGTCAATTTAGAGGCCGTGGAGGGTCGAGAGAAGTCGTAGTGAGGTAGAGCTGGGTGTCATCAGCATATCTGTCGAAACTTATGCTGTGTTTCCAGATGATGTCGCCAAGGGGCAATATGTAGATGAGAAATAGGAGGGGGCCAAGGATAGATCCTTGGGGGACACCAGAGGTAACGATGAGGGGCTGGGAAGCGAAGCTGTTGCAGGTGATTCTCTGGTTATGATTAGATAGATAAGAATGGAACTTGGCAAGTGCAGTGCCACCCAGCTGGATGACAGTGGAGAGGCATTGGAAAAGGATAGAGTGATAAACGATGTCAAAGGCTGCTGACAAGTCAAGAAGGACGAGGAGGGATAGTTTGCCTTTGTTACAGTCACAAAGGATGTCATTTGTGCCTTTGACGAGAGCCGTTTTGGTACTGTGGCAGGTGCGGAAACCGGATTGGAGGGATTCAAACATGGAGTTCCGGGAAAGATGGGCACGGGTTTGGGAGGCGACAACATGTTAAAGGACTTTGGAGAGGAAAGGGAGGTTGGAGATGGAGCGGTAGTTTGCAAGGGCGGATGGATCGAGGGTTGTTTTTTTGAGGAGAGGGGTGATGACGGCAGATTTGAGGGAGAGGGGGACAGTACCTGAGGAGAGCAAACCGTTAACAATGTCAGCTAACATGGAAGATAGAAAAGGAAGCTGGGTGGTCAGCAGTTTTGTGGGAATAGGGTCAAGGGAGCAGGAAGTGGGACTCATGGACAGGATGAGCTCAGAAAGGTCCCGATTAGAGATTGGAGAGAAACTGGTGAAAGATGTGAGGCCAGGGCTAGGGCAGGGAGCTTCCTAAGAGGAAGTTTGGCCCGGTGGGCTAGGGGACGCAAGAGAAGAGGCAATGACAACCGAACGGATGGTCTCAATCTTAGAGACAAAGAAGTCTATGAGCGCCTCACACTTGTTGTTGGAGGCGAGGTTGGAGACTGGGGAGAGGGATTTGAAAAGACGGTTAGCAGTGGAGAATAGAAGCTGGGATTTATCTTTACATTCTAGATGATTCTGGACTAGTAACCAACTTTGGCAGATGAGAGCAGGACCTGATAGTGGTTCAGCCAGATCTGGTAGAGAATGGCTAAACCAGTTGTCCACCAGATCCATTCAAGTTTACATCCCTTGGACTTAATGGAGCGAAGATCAGGCTGTACCAGGGGGAACGTCCAGGGTAAGAGAGAGTAATTGTTTTAACAGGGACTAGGGCATAAAAGGTGGTGGTGAGGGTATGATTGAGCAGATTGGTAGCTGCAGAGATGTCATGGTGAAAGGAGGACCAAAGGCTGGACAGTTGGGAGTTGAAAAGTGCAATTGTAGGAGAATCGGGAGAAAGTTTTTTCCAGGGGCGGACTCAGAAGGAGGTAGGGTTGGGGGTGGGGGGGGGGTGCGCGGAGGGTGGAAAGGGGATGTGGGTGGAGAGTGATATGAGGAAGTGATCAGAGATGGCCTTATCTGTGATTGTCACGATGGGAGTGGCGAGGCCACGAGAGTTGACAAGGTCGAGGGGCTGGCCGTAAATATGGGTTGGGGCGTTTACATGGAGGGAGAGATTAAGGGAGGATAGGAAGCTAATGAACTCAGAGGAGAGTGAGCATGGTGAATTGAGATAGAGGTTGAAATCACTGAGTGTACATTACACTTGGTCCCTTAGATTATAAATAGTTGAGGCCCCAGCAATGATCCCTGAAGCACCCCACTAGTTACAGTTTGCTAACCTGAAAATGACCCATTTATCCCGACTCTGTGTTTTCTGTTAGTTAGCCAATCCTCTATCCATGCTAATATATTACCACCAACCCCATGAGCTCTTATCTTGTGCAGTAACCTTTTATGTGGCACCTTATCAAATGCCTTCTGGGAATCCAAATGCATGACATCAACTGGTTCCCCTTTATCCTGCTCGTTACATCCTCAAAGAACTCCAGCAAATTTGTCAAACATGATTTCCCTTTCATAAAACCATGCTAATTCTGCTTGATTGCATAATGCTTTTCTAAATATCTTGCTACTACTTCCTTAATAATGGACTCCAGCATTTTCCCAATGACAAATGTTAAGATAACTGGTCTATAGCTTCCTGCTTTCTGTCTCCCTCCTTTCTTAAATCGGGCATTACATTTGCAGTATTCCAATCCACTGGGACCTCTCCAGAATCCAGGGAATTTTCGTAGATTACAATCAATGCATCCACTATCTCTGCAGCCACTTCTTTTAGGATCCTAAGATGCAGGTCATCAGGTCCAAGGGACTTGTCCATCTTTAGTTCCATTAGTTTACCTATTACTTTTTCTCTAATGACAGTGATTGTTTTAAATTGATTATCAATTTTTGGGATGCTTGTAGTGTCTTCTACCTTGAAGACCAATACAAAATATTTATTCAAAATCACTGCCATTTCCTTGTTTCACATTATTAATTCCCCAGTTTCATCCTCTCTTCCTTTTTATATACCTGTAGAAGCTCTGACTGTCTGTTTTTATATTTCTTGCTAGTTTACTCTCATAAACTATCTTCTCTCTCTATCATTTTTTTTAGTTGTCCTTTGCTGGTTTCTAAATATTACCCAATTGTCTGGCCTTCCACTATTCTTCACAACATTGTATGCCTTTGTTTTCAATTTGATAACATCCTTTACTTCCTTAGTTATCCATGGATGGGTCATCCTTCTCTTAGAGTTTTTCTTTCTCACTGGAATATATCTTTGCTGAGAGTTATACAAAAATATCTACTTAAATATTTGCCACTGGTTATCTACCGTCTTACCCTTTAAATAATTTTCCCGGTCCACTTTAGCCAACTTTGCCTTCATACCTTTGTAATTGCCTTTATTTAAGTTCAGGGCATTAGTTTGAGAACTTGCTTTCTCACCCTCAAACGGAATTTGAAATTCTACCATGCTATGATCACTCTTCCTAAGAGAATTCTTTACTATGAGATCATTAATTAATACCATCTCATTACCAGATTTTAAAAAGCCTGCTCCCTGGTTGGTTCCACAATGTATTGTTCTAACAAACCATCCCACATACACTCAATGAATTCTTCCTCAAGGCTACCTTTGCCAATTTGATTTATCCAATCAATATGAAGATTAAAATCACCCATGATTATTGCCGTACCTTTCTTACAAGCCTCTATTATTTCTTGATTTATACTCTGTCCAACAATGTGGCTACTGTTAGGGGGCCTGTAGAGTACTCCCACCAGTGACTTCTTTCCCTTATTATTTCTTATCTCCACCCAAACTGATTCTACATCTTGATTTTCTGAGCCAATATCATTTCTCACTATTCCACTGATCTCATCCTTTATTAACAAAGCTACCCTACTTCCTTTTCCTTTCTGACTATCCTTCCGAAATGGCAAATACCTCTGAATATTCAGTTACCAGTCTCGATTACCTTGCAATCACGTCTCTGTAATGGGTATCAGATCATACCCATTTATTTCTATTTGTGCCGTCAACTCATCTATTTTGTTATGAATGCTGCGTGCATTCAGATAAAGAGCTTTTAATTTTGTCTTTTTACCATTTTTCCCTACTCCACAGTAGTCCAGTGCAGAAATGTAGCGGTGTAATCCAGTATTCCTTCATTTCCTTATTGTTTTAATGTTGTGACAAATATTTATATTATCCAAATACCGTCAAGTATTTCAGACAAATATTCTTTTAAATTTTCAGCGGGCAACCAAAAGAAATGAATCTCGAGTTTCCTGTAATGCAGTTTCGCTTTCCTCTCTTCGACTGACAAGAAGCCACCCTCTCCCATAAATGTAATTTTGTCAGTGACAAGACCACAGTCTAAATAGTAAATTACTGCGAGTGAGCAACCTCTTTTTAAAGCACTTGATCATGTTTCATTTTTAGCAGCGTATTGTAAATGCATCGGAGGTTCTCTGTGGAAGTAATGTGCAAGGTCATTGAGATGTCTAAAAGATTGACCTACAGCTTGACACCTCGAGGAAGCTTTCACTTAGTATTTACACAGTCCATCTAGGTACCGACATGACTTTGCTTAGTTGTACAATAATCACATAAAGTTATTAATATGACCAGAGTCAAGATTTTTAAAATTACACTTGAAATAACGGAGTGTAATAAATTTGAAAATGGCATCTTACCTTGTAATCTGTGTCCTTGTGTTAAAATCAAGGGAACGCATTGATCGTAACACTTCTATACAGCCCAGATACTGTAAAAAAATTATAATAATGTCTGAATATCATGGTTTTCAATAAATATTTGTCTATTTTCCATAACCTCCAGCTTAGTCTGGAATATTAATAACTTATTTCCATAAGTCATTCAAATGTTAACTTGTTTTGTCTTAAATAATTAATTTCTTCCAATAGTTGAAACCACATTAATAATAACTTGTATTTATATAGCACCTTTAATGTAGTAAAATTCCCAAGGCGTTTCACAGGAGTGTTATCAGGCAAAATTTGACACCGAGCCACATAAGATGATATTAGAACAGGTGGCCAAAAGGTTGGTCAAAGTGGTAAGTTTTAAGGATTTATTAAATGTATTGTTCCAAACACTGTAAACCACGACACACACTTTCACATCATCAGCATTCAAAATGTTTAAAGACAAGGTGAACTAATAGTCCTGTATTACAGAATGGATACTGCACCATCTGTGCCATTGCAATACCTAGATATTTTACTACGTTAAAGGCGCTATATAAATGCAACTTGTTATTGTAGATAGCGCCCTGTGTTAGGTGTGACTCAAAAAAATATTCAGTAGTTAACTAACAATCATCTATTCACACCTGCGGCTGGTGGCTTCATTTCCTTCTAACCCCTTATTCTGCAGGTCGGAGCCATAAAAGGAGCGGAGGTGCGGGGGCCCAGGAGCAGGGCGGAGGCATGCCACTGCAAGATACAGCGCGAGCCGATTCAGGAGGGCGACGACTTGGAGGAGGGCAACTGGATTGGACGTCACCATAATCCAGGTCGCTGATTGGAGCATGGGCAGGTACAGCAGGTGAGGCGGTAAGAAGCAGAGAAGCGGCGAGGTCGGGGCGAAGGAATGGCGAGAAATTGTAGAGCGACGTGATCGAGGCTCAGGAGAGGCGTGAGTTCGGGACCCAGGAGAGGCGAGAGCCCTGGGGCAGCACGGGCCAGCCCACACTGCGATATGTGTGCGTACTCAGTCCGTGCAGCAGAGCTGGTTTCCAGTCGTCTTGGTTAATCCTTGCCACTAGACCAGGACCTAGCTCTGTCAAGCCCGTGTGATGGCTGGTGTGCAATGGCCACCACACATTAAAAAAATCCATGCACAGGCATCTTCCACCCTTCAATATATAGTTCGGGACCTGGAATATCAGGTCCCTCATTGTAACACCTGTGAACTTTTTGGTGTGGAAGCAAGTCATCCTCGATACGAGGGACCGCCTAAGATGAAGATCTATTGACAGCTTTAATGAATGTCACATAATAAAAGGCCCAAGAGTAAAATGTATTCTCGTGTGGTGGGAAATGGAGTCTGTGACAGGTAGATTCATGAGAATGAGGTCAAGTAGATTATTCACGTGTTGGTTTTCTCACCACCTGCCGCAAGCACAGTCTGGCAGCTATGTTTTTCAGGACTCGGCCAGCTCGGTCAGTGGTGGTACTCCCAAGCCATTTTTGGTGATAGACATTGAAGTCCCCCAGCTCTGCTAACTGCTTCCTCCAAATGGTGTTCAATATGGACAAGCACTGATTCATCAGCTGAGGGAGAGTGATAGGTGGTAATCAGCAGGAGGTTTCCTTACCCATGCTTCAGCTGAAGCCATGAGGTTTCATGGGATCATGGGATCCAGAGTCAATGTTGAGGACTTCCAGGGCACTCCCTCCCGCCGCCCCCCCCCCCGATTGTATACCAATGTTCCCCTACCTTTGGTGGGTTTCTCCTGCCAATCGGTAGATGGTGGTGGACGAGTCTAGAACATTAGCTGATGGATATGATTCTGTCAGTATAACTATGTCAGACCTTTGCTTAACTAATCACTGGGCTAGCTCTCCTAACTTTGGCATATAGACATTCTAGGTACGTGCTAGAAATAAGTGTTTGATCCTCATGAATATCATTAGTCCTGAACCGGGATCCAGATATGCTACGTCCCAGCTTTACACTAACATTTCCAGGAAGGTCTCAGCAGGTGTACTTTCCCAATCTCAGAGGAAATGGGGCCCACCAGGAGGACCAAGCCTGGGTGAGGACCTGAACCCCCCCAAAATTAACGGGCTAAAAACTATTTTATGGTGGTTTGAAGCCGTCCATCTCTGTAAAGGGGCCATGGGGGTACCCAGATTCCTTTTCTAAGGGGGGACCTGGCTTGGAACAGTCCCCACCTCCCTCCCCCGCAAACTAGCAGGCTACCACTGATGTTTCCAGGGTTTTCAGCTGGGGGCGGGGGGAAGCACTAATGTGCCCCCAAACACTGAAGGCAAACTCATCGAGGCCCCTCTCCTCGATCCCGTGAACTTCAGCCGGGCCATTGGCAGAGTTCCGTGGTGGTCGTGATGCCATCATAACAGTCAAGATCACACCCCTGTGATTTTTCTAGGCTAAGCGTTTTAGTGAGCTTTCGATAATACAATAATCACATGTGCTACATGTCTATAAACTAGATTTTGTCAGCAGTAAAATATTTAAAATGGTGGACAAAATGATTGAAACTTGATTAAAAAGGTAAATATTGATACTGAACTACTAAACATGTTTCAAACATGTGTACTATTTCGCGACAGATAGTGAATAGAGGAAACTTTCACCAATACATTTACAATATTACTGCACATAACAGCCAGAGGAACTGTTATCCATTATTGAGAGAAAAATATCTTGAAAGAGAGAGAACGTGACCACTAGCATCAACATTTATTGGAGACAGAAGTGTCAAAAGTACAAGTCGGTAGTTGAATCACTAATGCTCAGCTTGTATTCAGAGAAATCCAAATCAGACGCTATTTAGGATATTGTTAATGGTTTGTCTTGGTAGCATGTGCCAGCAGATCTGACATGAAAGGTTGAGCTAAATGGGATGCTTTGACAAATTAAAATTGATGGAATGAAAATCATACAAGACCTGCTGACCTCTGCAACCAAATTCCTGATATACAGCTGAGCAGGCAACACGCTGGACTGGGAGTGCAAATTTATTAGATTTATCCTTATACCATTTCAATGTAAGGAAAAACAAGCATTGGCTGGAAGGACAGTCATCTTAGGGGGCGAAATTCCTTTGCTCCCCGTTTGGGGGCGATAATATCCGGGAGACGGGGCCTTTTGCATCGGGCACGGAAGACCCACCCCATTCACAAACTTCGGGTTACCGCCCCCAGAAGGAACTGGAGCTCAAAATAACACGCTCCACTTCCTTTTGGAGGCGCTAGCGGGGTGGATGCGTAGAGAGCGGGGCTCAGCGCAAGGCACTGGGCCGTGTCGCACTGCCAGGTAGGAGGGCTCTTCCCTTCATTAAAGGGAAGGGTCCAAGCTGCAAACTCTGCACTGGAAAAATGATCCTCCTGGGACTACTGGGGAGTGGGGGTGCCTTGCCAACTGCTTGGCACTCAAGCAGAGTGCCGGGCTGACCGATCATGGCACAGACACCGTATTGAAAGCGCCAACGGGGCGCTCGAAAAAATTGACCCAATTTTTAAAAAATTGACTACCACCTCCCCTTTGAGTATCGCCACGCGAGGGGCCTGCAGCCCGGTTCACGTCCCCTGAAGCTGTCACTGGCATTGTTCCGGGCGATAATGGGCGCTGCGCATGGTGATGAAGTTGTCATCGGCGGCGTAGCGGAGCAGGGTGCTATGGGTTACCACCGCCGCTAAACTCACGCAAAATTTAGCGGGAGTTGTTAGCGGCGCCCTGCTGGGTGAAAAGTCGTTTGCGCCCCGTTGCCCCTCTCCCCCTTCCCTGGTACCGCGAACAGGAGGCGCAAATGACCCAAATTTCTAGCCTTTAGTCTTCGCAGGATTCAGCACAGGATTATCATTCATTCATTTTAGATAAATCTAAAATTATAGGTGCATTGCTAGGCTTAATTCAGAGATGTACCAATGTCTTTACAGACCCAGTGTAGGTAATTGCAGTAGTTTAAGTCCATTATCTTCACTTTGCTATCCTTCATAGGGTCCAGTAATTGCTCGTAAATAAGATTGAAACTGTGAAAGGGCATTTCTACATAAAGATCAATGACACAGCTCTGGATTTATACCAAAGACCTGGGGGGGCTAAATTTGATAGAATCCAAAAATGGGCGTGGGTATCGCGATTAGCCTGCACCTGTTGAGTCTGATGCAAGCATGTAAACTTTGTGCTGCCTGCTAATTTAAATAATTTTAGCGTACAGCTCAGTGTTAAACACACTGTTGAGTGGCTACATGCTTGAGCAGGGGGCCAATTTTGTGACAGCTAGCACCAGTTAAAACTAGCCTGCACTACTCAAGGCCAGCCTGCACCTCTTAAAAGGAAGGCGCATTCTGGCTGGAGCAGGTACTGGAAGTGGCTGGGGAAGAGAGTCCATCCTGGAACAACACTGAATTATACTGAAACAGGGGAGAGAGCATACTAAGAGGTTCTCAGATGCTGCATTGAAGGCCTTGATGGAGGAGGAGGAGGACAGGAGGAGAGAGGTCCTCTATCCACAGGGGGCCAGGAGGCCCTCCAGACAAACATTGTGAAGGCATTGGGAGAAGGTTGCCATGGCGATCAATGCCAGAAGTAAAGCCCCGGGGACCTGGATGCAGTGTTGCAAAAAGTCAATGATCGAACATGATTAGTCAAGGTCAGTGAATGTATCTTCAAATGCCATATCCCACCATCTGCACCACTAGCCTCACACACTGCTCAATGCACCACATATACCTACAATCACTCACCTACTAACAATCTCTATCAATCAAACAGGACTCATATCTAACATTCATAGCTTCACCTCACCCTCACACACTTAGAGCTGCTAGAAGCCTCAAATCCACAGCTCACACCTTGCACACATTATTGAACCATGACAGGCAAATCACCCAAGCACCACACTCACTAATACACTTCATTCTCTATTGCCGGACAAGGTGGTGCATAAATGGAGGCAGCAGGGACTACCCAAAGGGGGACAGGCACACCTGCAAGACCTAAACCCCATGGAGAAAACGGTGCTAGACATAATTGGAGCAGCCAACTCTGAGCCCATGGCCAACGATGGTGCTGAAAGAATCGAAAATGATGATGACCTCATACTAATCCTCTTTCTCACAAACCACTTCCTCCTCATCACACAATCTCTCCTGATTTACAAGCTGAAGATGATGTAGGCATGCACCTCTTGCTTTCCCCCATCCCCTCACCACAACTGTACCCTTGTGTCTTTCTCCTTTCAGATACCCCAGAACTACAACCTGGCCAGGCAGTGGTGGAGGAGCAAGAACTGGAAGAGGAAGAAGGCAGTGATGCTGAAGACACAACACCATCACTCGATTCCACACTCAAAGCCATCAGCTCAGCTGCTGACACTCTACTTATGTTAGAGAATAGCTTAGGTTCATGATCTATACATGAGACACCGGGCATGAGTGGCCTGCAGCTGGGGCAGGGAGCAAGGGTAGCACAGGCGCCAGCTCCCCGGAGGACAAGATCACACATGAGTTCTGCTGCAGAGGACTCAGATAAGGACTTTGATGAGGCGGCCTACAGAAGAAGGCTGACGTTTATGCACAATAAAATGCTTGTTGCCAGAAAGCCTGTGTGCAATTTAAAGGAGCATGGAGGAGTCTGGTACCAACTTGGCACAGTGCTTTGCACAGAACTTGGGGCCCATCCTTTCCAGCATGGAAGTGATGGCCAGCTCTATTAGCACACTTGTGGACCGAACCAGTATGTAGAGTCTGATGGTCGATGTCTCAGCTTCCATTGCAGCACAAGCAGAAGCCATCCAACTGCAGCACCCAGGCATTAGGTGGCTTCTGCTTGTGCTGTAGTGAAAGCTCAGACTTTGGTTATGCAAGCTCAGCTTGTTGTCATGTAAGCTCAGACTGTTGCCACACAAGCTCAGACTTTTGCCATTGTGGCTGTGCTTCCCAGTGTTCAAAGTGGCTTGCAGAGTATTACAGCAGTTCAGCAATCTGTCTGCCAACAGATTACTAGGATAGCTGTGGCTCCGCCCCAGTGGAGGGGCAGTGGCTCCATGGAGCATGAACCTGCTGTTCTCTCTCAAGATATAGTGTTTATCCTCCCACCACTGCCACTCCGCTAGTGCCCTTGTTGTTGTCTGTCAGCCAGCCAACATAGACTGCTGCCGCCCATGCCAAGATGGCGCATTCTGAAGCCGGGTCTTCTAGGCTCAGAGCTGCTCAAGGTCATCCTCCAAGGCCATCTGCAGTCTCACCCACTGAAAGTCAGCAGCCTTGCACCAGCCATGCTGCAGCTAGAACTGCGTAGCAGCACTAGGACAGGCAAAGGCACATAGAAGACAGGCACTAAGGGAATGCACAAAGGTGATTAGTTGGTGTTTGTATGTAATATGGCATGGTTTGATTTATAAATTTGATTTGGAATGTCTATTTTGTGTTGGCTTTTAGTTTAGCATTGTGGCAAGTGGACACTGTTGTAATATAGTTCCACCTAGTGGACTACTGCTCTACCTGGTGGACTACTGTGGTAATGCAGCCATTGCTGTTTACAAGAATAAAAGTTCCTGTGTTGAAGCCATCTTGTGAAGTCTGTGTGTGTTTGTGAGGTCGTAAAGGATATACCACATTGGCGATGAGGATAGGATTCCTGGATACCCTTGCTGAAATTTGTGTTGGTGGATGATTCCAGCCAAACAACAGAGAGACTAGAGAAGTCCTTTGTTTGCAGAACAGCTAAAAATTCAAGGTAAGTTACAAGCACACTTGGCTGAACTGTCAGAGTCCAGATGGCCGTGCCCATGGGAATAATAGGGCACTTGGGTGAATACCATCACGACCGTGAAATTTTTGGAGCGTATGTGGAGTGGTTCGAAATGTTTTTCACCATGAATAGTATCATCGAAGTCCCCAATGATGAAGACTATAACAGAGTGGTGTTAGAAAGAAAACGGGCTATTTTGCTCACTGATGCAGGCCCCGAGTTATATGAAACCCTGAAAAATGTGCTTGTTTCTGTCAAGCCAAAGGCACATCACACAGAGATTCCAAGCAAGTTAGAACAGCATTACAGTCCTGAGCCCCTGGAAATTGCTGAAAGTTATCATTTTGGAAAACAAAATCAATGACCTGATGAAAATATCAGTGAGTACATTGTAGCTTTAAAAAAGCTATCAATTCACTGTCATTTCAGATACTTTCAAGACTGAGCATTGCATGACCGCTTTCTTTGTGGGATGAATAATGAAGCGATCGGAAGAAAGTTGTTGGCAACTCCTAACTTGACTTTTGATTTAGCTTGTCAGACAGCTATGTCAATGGATATGGCCGACCAATATTCCCGACAATTTCGTACCATTTCCAGTCATCAGAAAACCAAGGTGGATCGCCTGCAGGCTAAAAGAAAAAGGCAGTTGGGCCCCAAGGCCTCAGCAACTAACCAAGGTAACAGAGCATTGAAGTCATGCTATCGGTGCCTGGGACAACACATTGCTCAAAGTTGTCCATATGTGAAAGCAGACTGAGTCATCCCCCTCAACAGTACTCAAAGCGGTTTATCTGTTTTGCAGGGGGATGACCACAGGGGACCCCTGCACTACCTTCCTTGCACTACTCTTCCTGCTGGTCTTCCATTCCCTCGCTGGCTGTGGACCCTTCTCCTGCAGTAAGACCAACTCGCTACACGTGATACTCACGTCATTCTCAGCATCGTGGATGCTCCAGAGTGAATCCACCTTCAGCTCCAACTCCGCAACGCGGACCGTCAGTAGCCGGAGGTGGACACACTTCCCGCACATGTAGTCGTCAGGGACACTGGTGTTGTCCCTGTGTTCCCACATGGTACAGGAGGAGCATATCACGTGACCGAGCTGTCCTGCCATGACTTAACCCTTAGATACACTTAAATTGACGACAACAATGTTAAAAGTTACTGACTAATAAAGAAAAAGAAAAACTACTCACCAATCAGCAGCCAATCACTTACCACGTTGGCTGTGACGTCACCTTTTGATTTCCTTCTACTTCTTTTTTGCCTTCTCTCCCAGCTGGAGCTGCACCGGTACGCCTCTCTGGACTCCCGCCTCTCTCGACGCTCCCCGGACTGCTGAGCCTTTTATAGGCCGCTGCCTCTCTGGACTCCCACCTCTCTCGACGCTCCCCGGACTGCTGAGCCTTTTATAGGCCGCTGCCTCTCTGGACTCCCGCCTCTCTCGACGCTCCCCGGACTGCTGAGCCTTTTATCGGCCGCTGCCTCTCTGGACTCCCGCCTCTCTCGACGCTCCCCGGACTGCTGAGCCTTTTATAGGCCGCTGCCTCTCTGGACTCCCGCCTCTCTCGACGCTCCCCGGACTGCTGAGCCTTTTATAGGCCGCTGCCTCTCTGGACTCCCGCCTCTCTCGACGCTCCCCGGACTGCTGAGCCTTTTATAGGCCGCTTGAGCTTGAGCAATGGTGCAGCAGGGAGGGATTCAAATTCCTGGGGCATTGGAACCGGTTCTGGGGGAGGTGGGACCAGTACAATCCGGACGGTCTGCACCTGGGCAGAATCGGAACCAATGTCCTCGGGGGAGTGTTTGCTAGTGCTGTTGGGGAGGAGTTAAACTAATATGGCAGGGGGATGGGAACCAATGCAGGGAGATAGAGGGAAACAAAAAGGAGGCAAAAACAAAAGACAGAAAGGAGATGAGGAAAAGTGGAGGGCAGAGAAACCCAAGGCAAAGAACAAAAAGGGCCATTGTACAGCAAAATTCTAAAAGGACAGAGGGTGTTAAAAAAACAAGCCTAAAGGCTTTGTGTCTTAATGCAAGGAGTATCCGCAATAAGGTGGATGAATTAACTGTGCAAATAGATGTTAACAAATATGATGTGATTGGGATTACGGAGACGTGGCTCCAGGATGAGCAGGGCTGGGAACTCAACATCCAGGGGTATTCAACATTCAGGAAGGATAGAATAAAAGGAAAAGGAGGTGGGGTAGCATTGCTGGTTAAGGAGGAGATTAAGGCAATAGTTAGGAAGGACATTAGCTTGGATGATGTGGAATCTATATGGGTAGAGCTGCAGAACACCAAAGGGCAAAAAACGTTAGTGGGAGTTGTGTACAGACCTCCAAACAGTAGTAGTGATGTTGGGGAGGGCATCAAACAGGAAATTAGGGGTGCGTGCAATAAAGGTGCAGCAGTTATAATGGGTGACTTTAATATGCACATAGATTGGGCTAACCAAACTGGAAGCAATACGGTGGAGGAGGATTTTCTGGAGTGCATAAGGGATGGTTTTTTAGACCAATATGTCGAGGAACCAACTAGGGGGGAGGCCATCTTAGACTGGGTGTTATGTAATGAGAAAGGATTAATTAGCAATCTCGTTGTGCGAGGCCCCTTGGGGAAGAGTGACCATAATATGGTGGAATTCTGCATTAGGATGGAGAATGAAACAGTTAATTCAGAGACCATGGTCCAGAACTTAAAGAAGGCTAACTTTGAAGGTATGAGGCTTGAATTGGATTGGCGAATGATACTTAAGGGGTTGACTGTGGATGGGCAATGGCAGACATTTAGAGACCGCATGGATGAACTACAACAATTGTACATTCCTGTCTGGCATAGAAATAAAAAAGGGAAGGTGGCTCAACCGTGGCTATCAAGGGAAATCAGGGATAGTATTAAAGCCAAGGAAGTGGCATACAAATTGGCCAGAAATAGCAGCGAACCTGGGGACTGGGAGAAATTTAGAACTCAGCAGAGGAGGACAAAGGGTTTGATTAGGGCAGGGAAAATGGAGTATGAGAAGAAGCTTGCAGGGAACATTAAGACGGATTGCAAAAGTTTCTATAGATATGTAAAGAGAAAAAGGTTAGTAAAGACAAATGTAGGTCCCCTGCAGTCAGAATCAGGGGAAGTCATAACGGGGAACAAAGAAATGGCGGACCAATTGAACAAGTACTTTGGTTCGGTATTCACGAAGGAGGACACGAACAACCTTCCGGTTATAAAAGGGGTCGGGGGGTCTAGTAAGGAGGAGGAACTGAGGGAAATCCTTATTAGCCGGGAAATTGTGTTGGGGAAATTGATGGGATTGAAGGCCGATAAATCCCCAGGGCCTGATGGACTGCATCCCAGAGTACTTAAGGAGGTGGCCTTGGAAATAGTGGATGCGTTGACAGTCATTTTCCAACATTCCATTGACTCTGGATCAGTTCCTATGGAGTGGAGGGTAGCCAATGTAACCCCACTTTTTAAAAAAGGAGGGAGAGAGAAAACAGGGAATTATAGACCGGTCAGCCTGACATCGGTAGTGGGTAAAATGATGGAATCAATTATTAAGGATGTCATAGCAGTGCATTTGGAAAGAGGTGACATGATAGGTCCAAGTCAGCATGGATTTGTGAAAGGGAAATCATGCTTGACAAATCTTCTGGAATTTTTTGAGGATGTTTCCAGTAGAGTGGATAAGGGAGAACCAGTTGATGTGGTATATTTGGACTTTCAGAAGGCGTTCGACGAGGTCCCACACAAGAGATTGATGTGCAAAGTTAGAGCACATGGGATTGGGGGTAGTGTACTGACATGGATTGAGAACTGGTTGTCAGACAGGAAGCAAAGAGTAGGAGTAAATGGGTACTTTTCAGAATGGCAGGCAGTGACTAGTGGGGTACCGCAAGGTTCTGTGCTGGGGCCCCAGCTGTTTACACTGTACATTAATGATTTAGATGAGGGGATTAAATGTAGTATCTCCAAATTTGCGGATGACACTAAGTTGGGTGGCAGTGTGAGCTGCGAGGAGGATGCTGTGAGGCTGCAGAGCGACTTGGATAGGTTAGGTGAGTGGGCAAATGCATGGCAGATGAAGTATAATGTGGATAAATGTGAGGTTATCCACTTTGGTGGTAAAAACAGAGAGACAGACTATTATCTGAATGGTGACAGATTAGGAAAAGGGGAGGTGCAAAGAGACCTGGGTGTCATGGTACATCAGTCATTGAAGGTTGGCATGCAGGTGCAGCAGGCGGTTAAGAAAGCAAATGGCATGTTGGCCTTCATAGCAAGGGGATTTGAGTACAGGGGCAGGGAAGTGTTGCTACAGTTGTACAGGGCATTGGTGAGGCCACACCTGGAGTATTGTGTACAGTTTTGGTCTCCTAACCTGAGGAAGGACATTCTTGCTATTGAGGGAGTGCAGCGAAGGTTCACCAGACTGATTCCCGGGATGGCGGGACTGACCTATCAAGAAAGACTGGATCAACTGGGCTTGTATTCACTGGAGTTCAGAAGAATGAGAGGGGACCTCATAGAAACATATAAAATTCTGACGGGGTTAGACAGGTTAGATGCAGGAAGAATGTTCCCAATGTTGGGGAAGTCCAGAACCAGGGGTCACAGTCTAAGGATAAGGGGTAAGCCATTTAGGACCGAGATGCGGAGGAACTTCTTCACCCAGAGAGTGGTGAACCTGTGGAATTCTCTACCACAGAAAGTTGTTGAGGCCAATTCACTAAATATATTCAAAAAGGAGTTAGATGAGGTCCTTACTGCTAGGGGGATCAAGGGGTATGGCGAGAAAGCAGGAATGGGGTACTGAAGTTGAATGTTCAGCCATGAACTCATTGAAAGGCGGTGCAGGCTAGAAGGGCCGAATGGCCTACTCCTGCACCTATTTTCTATGTTTCTATGTTTCTATGTTTCTTCTACAGGAGAACTGGACATCTTGCAAAGGCATGCCGACTGAAGAGTAAACCGACCTTCAAGGCTATAAGGAGACATTCCCAGAGACTACATAGCATGGAAGAAAAGCAACAGGACAAAGAGATACACAGGAGCACAAAGGTATCTAACAGCGTGTTAAAAAGGATCATCATCCAAGTAGATGTTGCAGGAACTACGACATTGGTGCATCCGTGAGCATAGTACCAGAATCGCTATACCTTGACAAATTGTGGGATTTCCCATTGGAGAAAGCCAAGATAGAGCTGCGAGGCTACTCGGGAGAGAACATTCCAGTGGTAGATCGTATCACCGTACCAGTGAAATACAAGGATCAATTTCAGAGCTTGCCTCTCTTAGCAGTGGCAGGAGCCAAGCCTGCCTTACTAGGTAGAAATTGGTTGGGATCACTGAAGCTGGATTGGAGTGAGATTTTGTGTGTTGAAACGAGATTTGCATCAAAGGATGATGTCATCAAGAAGTATCTGAAGGTGTTCTGTGAAACAGGCAGTCCGAACCAAGGCTTCAAGGAGAGTGTCAGAGTACAGAAGGACGTTAGACTAGTTTACTGCAAGCCACATCCCGTACCATACGCACTCAAGGAAAAAGTTGAGCAAGAATTCAAATGACTAGAGACTGAAAACATTATCTCGAAGATAGATCTATGTAATTGGGCTACACCCATTGTTGTTGTATCTAAGGTAAGGTTGCGTGGTGAATATAAAGTAAGCACAAACAAGGTTCTAGTGGGTAATGTCCCCAATACATTGCCAAATGTAGAAGATTTGGTCACAACGCTGACAGGTGGTCAGATCTTCTTAAAGTTGGATCTTACAAATGCCTACTTACAACTGGAGCTAGATGAGGAGTCCAAGGCATGCTCGACTATAATTACTCATCGAGGCCTATATCAATTTAATAGGCTACTGTTTGGAGTGTCTTCCGCCCCCGCCATATTCCAAGGGGTGATGAACCAGATTTTGCAAGGTATTGAAAGGATAGTATGTTATTTAGATGACATACTAATTTCAGCACCAAACAGGCACATCCATAATAACTTATTGAATGAAGTGCTCAAATGGCTAGAGAAGCACAGAGTATGACTGCTCACAAGTGTGAGTTATTGCAAAGCTCAGTAGAGTACTTAGGGCACAGAATAGACAAAGATGGTTTACATCCAAATCCAAAGAAATGACAGTTGTCGTTAGACCACAAATTGGCTAATTTTCTGTACACCTCTTACAACTCCTCTTACAACTACTGGTCGAATACCAACAGAGTTGTTTCTTAAACGACAGCCATGAACCAGGTTCTCGTTGTTAAAGCCAAACTTAGCACAGACAGTAGAAAAGAAACAATTAAGACAGAAAGAGAATCATGATAGAGGTAGAGTAAGAGAGAGTAGCGTGAAATTAAATCAGAAGGGGAGAGTGAAGAACCATCACCATAATCATCATCATCATCATAGGCAGTCCCTTCGAATCGAGGAAGACTTGCTTCCACTTTAAAAATGAGTCCTTTGGTCGCTGAACAGTCCAATACGAGAACCACAGTCCCTGTCACAGATGGGACAGATAGTCGTTGAGGGAAAGGGTGGGTGGGACTGGTTTGCTGCATGCTCTTTCCGCTGCCTGCGCTTGATTTCTGCATGTTCTCGGCGATCATTACCATAAATGGTTAAAGTGATTATCAGGAAGAGTAGTGAATATATGTGGTCAAGATGTTTGATCATGGACAGGTTAGGTTTGTTCACATTGATCATACAGATGTGGAAGGAGTTGAAATTTGGAAAGATTCGATTATTTCTGATAAATCAGATAGTCTTATTATGAGTACAGTATCAATAGCATATCCTACATCAGATGTACTCAAAACAGAAAGTCAGAATTTAAATCTGAGTCAGAGTCAGGCAGACAAACAGTCTGAAGTTGAAGAGATTTCACATGTAGATCAAGGGCATCCCTTGGAGACAAATTCTCCTCAGGATCAGTCTAAATTTGACACCATGTTCGGAAAGTTTTGTTCGAAAGCGAAGGTATCCTCTTCGAAACATAAAACCTATGGTTAAGTTTGATTTGTAAATATGACAAAATAAGTCTATATATTTTGTTATGTATAACCGTGCAAGTTATGTATGATTGTTTGTTATAAATACTTCTTCATTAAGGAGGGAGAAGTGTAATATAGTTCCACCTAGCGAACTACTGCTCCACCTAGTGGACTACTATGGTAATGCAGCCAATGCTGTTTACAAGAATAAAAGCATCAGGTGACAGGGCACCTGACAAGTTCCTGTGTTGAAGCGATCTTGTGAAGTCTGTGTGTTTGTGAGGTCGTAAAGAATATATCACAGCTGTGATGGTCAGTACCAGAGGGCAGGTAAGGGACTGTTGGTGAATGTGGAATTGGGGTTGCATTTACTGGTATCGCAGCCAGATGCATCAGTTACAGACAGCCCAGCAAGAAAGGGGCTGTCTGGGTTGTCTCCTCCCTTCCTCTTCCTCCTGAGCTGGTCGTCACATAACTGGTGGAAAGGGCTGTGCCCTCATGATGGCGAGGTTGTACAGCATGTAGGAGACCACCATGAATCTCGACACCCAGTATGCGGAGTACTGCAGGGCAGCGGAAGCATTCTCGGGATGTGGACGATGATGGCAAGGCCCTAATTGTCCTTGAGAAGGTGGTGGCAAGCCACCTTCTTGAACCACTGCAGTCCATGTGCTGAAGGTACTCCCACAGTGCTGTTAGGGACAGATGTACACTTCTTTGCAGCAGTTTGGTACAACTAAGTGGCTAGGCTATTTCAGAGGGCAGTTAAGAGTCAACCACATTGCTGTGGGTCTGGAGTCACTATAGGCCAAACCATGTAAGGACGTTAGATTTACTTCCCTAAAAGACATTAGTGAACCAGATGGGTTTTTAATGACAATCCGGTAGTTTCATGGTCACCATTACTGACACCAGCTTTATATTCCAGATTTATTTAATTAGCTGAATTTAAATTCCCTAGTTGCTGTGGTGGAGCTCCAGATCATTAATCCAGCCCTCTGCATTACTAGTCCAGTAACATAACCACAATGCTACCGTATCGCATGGATTTATGAAGGGGAAGTCATGTTTGACAAATTTTCTGGAGTTCTTTGAGGATTTAACGAACAGGGTGGATAAAGGGGAACCAGTGGATGTGGTGTATTTGGACTTCCAGAAAGCATTTGACAAGGTGCCACATAAAAGGTTACTGCTCAAGATAAAAGTTCACGGAGTTTGGGGTAATATATTAGCATGGATAGAGGATTGGCTAACTAACAGAAAACAGAGAGTCGGGATAAATGGTTCATTCTCTGGTTGGCAACCAGTAGCTAGTGGGGTGCCGCAAGGATCAGTGCTGGGACCCCAACTATTTACAATCTATATTAACAACATGAAAGAAGGGACTGAGTGTAACGTAGCCAAGTTTGCTGACGATACAAAGATGGGAGGAAAAGCAATATGTGAGGAAGACACAAAAAATCTGCAAAAGGACATAGACAGGCTAAGGTGAGTGGGCAAAAATTTGGCAGATGGAGCAATGTTGGAAAGTGTAAGGTCATGCACTTTGGCAGAAAAAAAATCAAAGAGCAAGTTATTACTTAAATGGAGAAAGATTGCAAAGTGCCGCAGTACAGCGGGACCTGGGGGTACTTGTGCATGAAACAAAAAGAATAGTATGCAGGTACAGCAAGTGATCAGGAAGGCCAATGATATCTTGGCCTTTATTGCAAAGGGGGTGGAGTATAAAAGCAGGGAAGTCTTACTACAGCTATATAAAGTATTGGTGAGGTCACACCTGGAATACTGCGTGCAGTTTTGGTTTCCATATTTACGAAAGGATATACTTGCGTTGGAGGCAGTTCAGAGAAGGTTCACTAGGTTGATTTCAGGGATGAGGGGGTTGACTTATGAGGAAAGGTTGAGTAGGTTGGGCCTCTACTCATTGGAATTCAGAAGAATGAGAGGTGATCTTATCGAAACGTATAAGATTATGAGGGGGCTTGACAAGTTGGATGCAGAGAGGATGTTTCCACTGATGGGGGAGACTAGAACTAGCGGGCAAGATCTTAGAATAAGAGGCTGCCATTTAAAAGAGATGGAGAAATTTCTTCTCTGAGGGTTGTAAATCTGTGAAATTCGCTACCTCAGAGAGCTGTGAAAGCTGGGACATTGAATAAATTTGAGACAGAAATAGACAGTTTCTTAAACGATAAGGGGTTAAGGGGTTATGGGGAGCGGGGGGGAAAGTGGAGCTGAGTCCATGATCAGATCAGCCATGATCTTATTGAATGGCGGAGCAGGCTTGAGGGGCCGTATGGCCTACTCCTTTTCCTATTTTTTATGTATACCTAAAGGTGGCACCTCCCACAGTGCAGCATTCCCTCAGTATTACACTGGAGTGTCAGCCTAGGTTTTGTGTTCAAGTTTCTGGAGTAGAATTGAATCCAGAACCTTTTGATTCAGGCGAGAGTGCTACCTACTGAGCTATACCTGACATCTTGATTGGCAGTATGGCTTTCGTTGTATGAATGCTGCTTAATTGTGCTTGGTTTATGCATGGGAGTCATGAGCCATGTTGTTAACGGAAAGCGCTTGTCGTCCAGTAGCGACCTTCTGGTTTGTCGTAGTGGCTCAAATGCATGGCTGGAGAGATGGTGCAGGCGGGAGGGCTTTAGATTCCTGAGGCATTGGGTTTCTGGGGGAGGTGGAACATGTACAACCCAGACGGGATGCACCTCAACAGAGCTGGGACCAGTATCCTTGCGGGAGGTTTTGCTAATGGGTGTTGGGAAGGATTTAAACGAGCTTGGCAGGGGGATGGAAACTGAAGAATAGATTCAGTGGGGAGAGAAGCAAAGCTGAAATTGGGCAGCAGAGAAGTAGAAGTAGAAAGTGAATTTGGAAGACAGGGGAAACAAGGGCTGGAAAATAGACAACAGGGGAGTTTGGCAATACTAAATGGTATATACTTCAATGTAAGGAGTATAGGAAATAAGGCTGATGAGCTGAGAGCACAGATTGAAATTGGGAGTACGATATTATAGCTATTACTGAGACATGGCTGAAAGAAGAGCAGGTATGGCAGCTCAACATTCCTGGTTACAGGGTTTTCAGATAGGATAGAGAGGGGGGGAGTAAAAAAGGAGGGGGAGTTGCAGTATTGATTAAAGAAACTGTTGTATATGCAATAACTGTTAGACTGAGTACTGTTTAACTCCAAGAGGTATGACCTTGGTTCTGCTTTACTGGGCCTAAAGTGACTAATATACAAAATGGCTGGCCTTTTATACTTGGCTGCACACACGTGTGTGCAGCCCAATGGCCTCCAACAGCGACACCATCTAGTGGCTAGTGATCCCAAAAGTACACACATGACAATACCCCCCTCTGAGATATTAACATAGTCTTTTACAAATTGAGACGGTCTGGAGTTTTACGTTCCCGGGTTGACCGTCTCAGTTCAACTGCAGCCTTGGTTGAGTATTCAGGGTCTGTTGTGACTGGTGGCTGGGTGGCTGACCTGGTGGGAATGGCAATGCCATGTCAAGATTGAAAGTCCATTTTCATTGAACATGTCAGTGATTGAAAGTCCCAATTCACTGATGACCACTGACTGGGGGTAGGTTGGTTGGTCATCAATTGTCTCTTCCTCCGACTGTTGCGGTTCATCTGTGTGCCGCAGCTTTGTCTGATCCATATGTTTCCTGTATGTTTGCCCATTTTGGAGCTTGACAATAAATACTCTGTTGCCCTCCTTGGCCATGACAGTACCAGTGATCCACTTGGGACCCTGACCACAATTCAGAACATATACAGGATCATTTACAGAAATATCACGTGACACAGCTGCGCGATCGTGATACCCTTGCTGACTTTGTCTTCGATATTCAACGTGATTATTCAAGTCAGGGTGTACAAGAGATAGCTTGGTCTTAAGATCTGTCTTTATCATTAGTTCAGCAGACGAGACCCCTGGTAAGCGTGTGCGGTCTTGTCCTCTAACTAAGCAGTATGCATGACAGGCGGGTCTGCAGTGACCCTTGGGTTACTCGTTTCATACTCTGCTTTACGATTTGGACAGCATGTTCTGCTTGCCCATTGGATGCAGGTTTGAACGGTGCTGACCTTACATGTTTGATACCATTGAGTTTCATTAAATCTTGAAATTCCTGACTGGTGAAGCGCGATCCGTTGTCACTAACAACGATGTCAGGCAGACCATTTGGCGTGAACATCACACTGAGATTCTTAATGGTAGCTGTGGATGTGCTGGATAACATTATATACTCTATCCACTTCGAATATGCATTCACCACAACTAAAAACATCTTCCGTAGGAAGGGACCCACAAAGTCTATGTGGATCCTAGACCATGGTTTGGGCGGCGACGACCACAGACTCAGCGGCGATTCTGCTTGTGCTTTGCTGAGCTGCATGCAAGTGTTGCACTGATGCACACATGATTCCAGCTCAGAGTCAATTCCCGGCCACCATACATGAGACTTGGCGATGGCTTTCATCATTAAAATGCTGGGATGTGTGCTATGTAGCTCACGTACAAATTTCTCTCTGCCTTTCTTGGGTATAACAACACGATTGCCCCACAGTACATAATCCGACTGAATAGATAGTTCGTCTTTGCGACGAATGTAAGGTTTGGTCTCCTCGCACATTTGCTTGGGTATGGCAGACCAATCACCTTTGAAACATAGAAACATAGAAACATAGAAAATAGGTGTAGGAGTAGGCCATTCGGCCCTTCGAGCCTGCTTCATGGTTGATCTTTCCCTCAGGACCCCTTTCCTGCTTTCTCTCCATACCCCTTGATCCCTTTAGCCGTAAGGGCCATATCTAACTCCCTCTTGAATATATCCAAAGAACTGGCATCAACAACTCTCTGCGGCAGGGAATTCCACAGGTTAACAACTCTGAGTGAAGAAGTTTCTCCTCATCTCAGTCCTAAATGGCCTACCCCTTATCCTAAGACTGTGTCCCCTGGTTCTGGACTTCCCCAACATCTGGAATAATCTACCCGCATCTAACCTGTCCCATCCCATCAGAATCTTGTATGTTTCTCTGAGATCCCCTCTCATCCTTCTGAACTCCAGTGTATAAAGGACCAGTTGATCCAGTCTCTCCTCATACGTCAGTCCGGCCATCCGGGGAATCAGACAGGTGAACCTTCGCTGCATTCCCTCAATGGCAAGAACGTCCTTCCTCAGATTAGGAGACCAAAATTGAATACAATATTCCAGGTGAGGCCTCACCAAGGCCCTGTACAACTGCAGTAAGTCCTCCTTGCTCCTATACTCAATTCCCTAGCTATGAAGGCCAACATACCATTTGCCTTATTTACTGCCTGCTGCACCTGTATGCCAACTTTCAATGACTGATGAACCGTGACACCCAGGTCTCGTTGCATCGCCCCTTTTCCAAATCTGCCACCGTTCAGATAATATTCTGCTTTCGCGTTTTTGCCCACAAAGTGGATAACCTCACATTTATCCACATTATATGGCATCTGCCATGCATTTGCCCAGTCACCTAACCTGTCTAAGTCACCCTGCAGCCTCTTAGCATCCCCCTCACAGCTCACACTGCCACCCAGTTTAGTGTCATCTGCAAACTTGGAGATATTACACTCAATTCCTTCATCCAAATCATTGATGTATATTGTAAAGACCTGGGGTCCCAGCACTGAGCCCTGCGGCACTCCACTAGTCACTGCCTGCCATTCTGAAAAGGACCCATTTATCCCAACTCTCTCCTTCCTGTCTGCCAACCAGTTCTCTATCCACGTCAGTATATTACTCCCAATACCATGTGCTTTGATTTTGCGCACCAATCTCGTGTGGGACCTTGTCAAAAGCCTTTTGAAAGTCCAAATACACCACATCCACTGGTTCTCCCTTGTCTACTCTACTAGTTACATTCTCAAAAAATTCCAGAAGATTTGTCAAGCATGATTTCCCCTTCATAAATCCATGCTGACTTGGACCGATCCGGTCACTGTTTTCCAAATGCGCTGCTTTATCTTTAATAATTGATTCCAACATTTCATCTTTAATAATTGATTCCAACATTTTCCCCACCACTGATATCAGACTCACCGGTCTATAATTACCCACTTTCTCTCTCCCTCCCTTTTTAAAAGTGGTGTTACATTAGCTACCCTCCAATCCATAGGAACTGATCCCAAGTCGATAGACTGTTGGAAAATGATCACCAATGTATCCACTATTTCTAGGGTCACTTCCTTAAGTACTCTGGGATGCAGACTATCAGGCCCCGGGGATTTATCGGCCTTCAATCCCATCAATTTCCCAAACACAATTTCCCGCCTAATAAGGATATCCTTCAGTTCCTCCTTCTCACTAGACCCTCGGTCCCCTAGTACTTTCGGAAGGTTATTTGTGTCTTCCTTCGTGAAGACAGAACCAAAGTATTTGTTCATTTGGTCTGCCATTTCTTTGTTCCCCATTACAAATTCACCTGAATCTGACTGCAAGGGACCTATGTTTGTCTTCACTAATCTTTTTCTCTTCACATATATATATAGAAGCTTTTTCAGTCACTTTTTATGTTCCCGGCAAGCTTCTTCTTGTACTCTATTTTCCCCCTCTTAATTAAACCCATTGTCCTCCTCTGCTGGATTCTAAATTTCTCCCAGTCCTCAGGTTTGCTGCTTTTTCTGGCCAATTTATATGCCTCTTCCTTGGATTTAACACTATCCTTAATTTCCCTTGTTAGCCACGGTTGAGCTGCCTTCCCTGTTTTATTTTTATGCAACTCTTCACCGATAAAATCGGATCCTGGCTGGTCCAGGTCTTAACTTGTTGAGCCGTGACAGGGGTTCCTTCACTCTCAAAAGCCGGTTGTGGCGTTTCCACCTCCGGTGTACACAACGGCAGATGGCTCAAATCATCGGCACAATTCTCGGTGCCAGGCCTATGGTGAATGACAATCATAAGCGGATAATGTCAGCGTCCACCTCTGGATGCGGGATGAAGTATTGGTATTGATTCCTTTGTTTTTGGAGAACAGTGAAATGAGCGGCTTGTGATCTGTCTCCAGTTCAAACCGAAGACCAAACAGGTACTTGTGTATGGAGAAAGAGTCAGACTGAACACTGAGCTCAAAGTAAAGTGTGACTTTAGTCTTTTATTGCAGGTTTCCAGAGTGCCTCTCCAACCTGTGAAGCCTCCTTAAATACCTGTGCTCCCAAGGGATTATGGGATCCCTTGGGACTCCAGGGGTTGAGCCCTCTGGTGGCTGTACAGAGTAAATACAAGTTCACATGTATAACAGTACTGATGCATCTTTTTAACCCCATAAATACAGGCTAGTGCTTCTTTCTCTACCATGCTGTAGGTTCTTTCCGCTTTCGACAAACTTTTTGAAGCATACGCGACTGGTTGACGTTTACCCGACTCATTAGTTGTTGGAGTACGCAACCAATTCCGTATGACGAAACAACAGGCCAATACTAAATGTTTACATGGGTCATAATGTACCAGCAGCTTGTTAGAGCAAAGCAGATTAGTGACTTTCTCAAAAGCTCTGTCTTGAGACGCACCCCACACCCAGTTGTTGTCTTTTCTTTGCAGTATGTGCAGTGGTTCCAATAAGGTGCTCAATTCAGGTAGAAAGTTACCGAAGTAGTTGAGTAGACCCAGGAACAAATGCAACTCCGTCACATACTATGGCTTGAGTGCATTCTTGATAGCCTTGGTGTCGCGTCCGTGGGCCTGATGCCATCAGCAGCAATTTTCCTCCCCAGGAATTCGGCCTCTGGTGCCATGAAGATGCACTTTGAGCATTTCAGTCTGGGTCCCACTTTGTCCAAACGATGTAGAACCTCTTCCAGGTTGTTCACAGTTCATAACTCCGAGGGACATCTGATCAGGATGTCATCTTGGAACATGACGGTTCTGGGAACGGAATTCAGTAGATTCTCCGTGTTCCTCTGAAATATTGCTGCAGCTGAGCGAATTCCAAAAGGACACCTGTGATAAATAAACAGTCCTTTATGCGTGTTAATGCACGTAAGTCTCTTCGACGTCTCGACCAGCTCCTGTGTCATGTAGGCCGATGTCAAGTCCAGTTTGGTGAACGACTTTCCCCCGGCTAGCATCGCAAACAAGTCATCAGCCTTCGATAACGGGTACTGATCTTGTTTCGAAACCCTGTTAATCGTAGCCTTGTAATCGCCACAGATTTTGACTGTGCCATCACTTTTCAGCACAGGAACAAATTCAACCGGTGATATGATCCCTTCACGCTGGAGTCTGTCCAGTTTGATTTCGACCTTCTCCATCAGATACGGAACTGCCCGAGCTTTATGATGAACGGGTCTTGCATGCGAGTCCACGTGGATCTGCACCTTGGCTCCCATGAAGTTGCCGATGCCTGATTCGAACAGCGAGGCGAACTTGCTCAGTACTTGGGCACATGTATCTTTCTCCAACAACAATGCCTTGATGTCATTCCAATCGCATCTGATTTTTTCAAGCCAGTTCCTGCCAAACAGCGTTGGGCCATTCATTGCCTGGGACAATCCATAGTGGTAACTCGTGAACCGCACCGTCATACAACACTTTAATTGTGGCACTGCCAATCACCGTTATGAGTTCTTTGGTGTGCGTGCGCAACTTGGCATTGACTGGACTCAGCCTGGGCCTCACAGCCTTAGTATCCCACAGCTTGTCGAATGCCCTCTGGCTCATTATCGATTGACTCGCCCCAGTGTCCAGTTCCATCGATACCGGCACCCCATTAAATTTCACGTTGATCATTATCGGTTTGCTCTTAGTTAGGAACGAGTACAGTCCATACACTTCCTCCTCTGGTATCTCGGATTGAGTATCTAGATCCGCGCTAGCCTGACCACCATCCTCCACGTGGTGTGTCGCAGCACGCTTGCTCATCTGCAGACACTTGCGCTGGAGATGCCCCACTCAGACAGCCTTTGCAACTATATTGCTTAAATCGGCACTGCTGGTGCCGGTGATTTTCCCCACAATACCAACAGAGAAATCGAAAGCATTCCCGCTGGCGGACTTTGGGCAGCCACAGGTTTCGCATATGCAGTCGGGTAGGCCCTGCCATGTGCTGCTCTGCCAAACGCCGAATCAATCATATTTACAGTACTTGCCAAGTTTTGATTTTTCACTGATATCTGCTTTAGACTTCTATCCGTCGTCATGCATGAGTGAGCGATCGTGATGGCCCTGTTCAAGTCTGGAAAGGGTGCAGAGGAGATTTACAAGAATGTTGCCTAGACTGGAGAATTTTGGCTATGAGGAAAGATTGGATAGGCTGGGTCTGTTTTCTTTGCAACAGAGGAGGCAAAGGGGAGACCTGATTGAGGTGTATAAAATTATGAGGGGCCTGAACAGAGTGGATAGGAAGGACTTGTTTCCCTTGGCAGAGGGTTCATCAACCAGGGGGCATAGATTTAAAGTAATGGGGGGAGGGTTAGAGGAGATATGAGTGGAAATCTCTTCACCCAGAGGGCAATGGGGTCTGGAACTCTCTGCCTGAAAGGATGGTAGAGGCAGAAACCGTCACCACATTTAAAATATACTTGGATGTGCACTTAAAGGGTCCTCTGCACCCTTTCCAGTGCAATCACATCTTTCCTGTAATGTGGTGACCAGAACTACACAGTATTCCAGCTGCGGCCTAATCAGTGTTTTATTCAACTCAAGCTTGTCATGTATTCAACCAGCATTGTAACCCATGTATAAACTGACCTAAGTTATACACCATGAGAACACTGACCACTAGGTGGGAGACACTCCTAACCTGGACCTTCAGGTATAAAAGGGGAAGCTCCACCCACCTTCATCACTTGAGTGCTAAGAAATAAAGGACAGGTCACAGACTGACCTTCTCTCAAGCATGGGCCACGTGTGCATTTATACTGTGTAGTAAGGACGTATCAATGGCGACAAGAAACTGGGATTTAAACCACGTGAGCATGGCCACCAGCAGAACAGACGAGAGGTACTGTGTTAAGGAATGGTTGGGACAGAGATTCAACATTGTTAAAGCAACACAGTTCTCCAGGCAGACAAGGGCAGTCAGGCATGCCCCAACATGTAGTCGAACCCAGAGGGGGAGTTCGACAGAGACAATGGCAAGCTGAACAGCGATTCACGCCATTGCACGGGACAATGCGGCCAGTAATGGGGCCATCAACACCTGTTAATGGTGCACTCAAGGACAATAACAGGGGCAGTCAGGGACGATCGACTGGCAAGGGACCTTTTGTTTCAAACCGCAACTCATGCTGGAGGCGTGGAGGCATACATTCAGCTGGAGTTTGCAGAGATGAGCAAAATACCTGCAGAAATTGCAGAAATGGACACTGGGGGAAATCGCTGGAAGCTGAAGTTCAGCGAGTTCATATGGAGCATGTATACAGTTCATACACCAGGACGCCACCGATAATGATGAAAGTGCTCCTCAAGGGCATCCCAGTATCAATGGAGTTAGACGCGGGTGCCAGCCAGTCCCTGATGGGTATCAAACAGTTCGAAAAGTTGTGGGCATCCAAGGCCAGGAGGCCAAAATTATCGCCAATTGACGCACAGCTACGGACTTACACAAAGCAGATCATTCCGGTGTTAGGCAGCGCCACGGTAGTCGTGACCCACAAAGATTCGGAGAACAGGTTGCCACTCTGGATTGTCCCAGGGGACAGTCCCGCACTACTGGGGAGGAGTTGGCTTGCTGTCATGAACTGGAAATGGGGCGATGTCAATGCAATTTCCTGTGGAGCGAGTATCATGCTCACAGGTCCTGGACAAATTTGACTCATTATTTCAACCCGGCATTGGCACTTTCATGGGGGCCAAGGTAGTGATTCACATAAACCCGGACGCCAGACCAGTACACCACAAGGCCAGAGCGGTGCCGTACGTGATGCGGGAAAAGATAGAAGGCAAATTGGACCGGCTGTTGAGGGAAGGCATCATCTTGCCAGTCGAATTCAGTGACTGGGCGAGCCCGATTGTGCCGGTGCTCAAGGCGGATGGGTCGGTCAGGATATGTGGCGATTACAAGGCCACCATCAATCGGGCGTCACTCCAAGACCAGTACCTGCTACCGAGAGCGGAGGACCTCTTTTCGACGCTATCCGGTGGCAAACTTTTTTCAAAATTGGACCTGACCTCAGCTTACATGACCCAGGAGCTGGCGAGTGAGTCGAAGAAGCTGACCACCATCACGACACACAAGGGGTTGTTTGAGTACAACAGATGTCCGTTCGGGATTCGCTCGGCCGCCGCGATCTTCCAACGAAATATGGAAAGCCTCCTCAAGTCGATTCCAGGGACGGTGCTTTTTCAGGACGACATCCTCATTACGGGTTACGATACTGAAGAACACCTCCACAACCTGGAGGGGGTGCTACGCAAACTGGACCGGGTAGGTCTGCGACTGAAAAAGGTGAAGTGCGTCTTCCTAGCTCCAGACGTAGAATTCCTGGGGATGAGGGTAGCAGCAGACGGGATCAACCCTACTGCATCCAAGATGGAAGCGATCCAGAGAGCACCCAGACCCCGTAACACGACAGAGCTGCGTTCGTTCCTGGGGCTCCTGAACTATTTTGGTAACTTTCTTCCCAAATTGAGCACGCTGCTAGAGCCGCTACACCTGCTCCTACGCAAAGGTCGCGAATGGGTCTGGGGGGACAGCCAGGAAAGGGCTTTTAATAGAGCACACAATTTGTTATGTTCCAACAATCTGTTAACGCTATATGACCCATGTAAGAAACTTGTGTTAACGTGTGATGCGTCGTCCTATGGTGTCGGGTGTGTTGCAGCATGTCAATGCCAAGGGTCAGTTACAGCCGGTAGCTTATGTCTCCAGAAGTCTGTCCCAGGCAGAAAGGGTTTACGGGATGGTAGAAAAGGAGGCGCTTGCATGTGTATATGCGGTAAAGAAAATGCACCACAGTACCCGTTTGGCAGAAAATTTGAGCTGGAGACAGATCACAAACCCCTAACGTCCCTTTTGGCCGACAACAAGGCCATAAATGCAAACGCATCGGTCCGCATACAGAGGTGGGCACTCACGTTAGCCGCCTATGACTACACAATTCGGCACAGACCGGGCACCGAAAGCTGCGCCGATGCACTCAGCAGGCTCCCACTAGCCACCACTGAGGGGGCTACCGAGCATGGTGCTGAGATGGTCATAGCTGTTGAAGCTTTCGGAAGCGAAGGCTCACCCGTGACAGCCCATCAGATTAAAGTCTGGACAAATAGAGACCTGCTATTGTCTCTAGTCAAGAAATGTGTCCTGAATGGGGACTGGGCAGCCACGTACAGGGCATTCCCTGAGAAATTTAAACCATTTCACAGGCGCAAGGATGAACTCTCGTTTCAGGCCGATTGCCTACTGTGGGGAAACCGCGTAGTCATGCCCCAGATGGGCAGAGAGGTGTTCATCAGAGAACTCCACAATGGGCACCCGGGCATTGTCATGATGAAGGCAAATGCCAGGTCACACGTTTGGTGGCCAGGGATAGACGCAGATCTGGAACTTTGTGTTCGCAGGTGCAACACGTGTACCCAGCTGGGCCATGCGCCCAAGGAAGCCCCCCTTAGCCCCTGGCCATGGCCCGCCAAGCCTTGGTCACGCATCCATGTGGACTACGCAGGTCCTTTCATGGGGAAAATGTTTTTGGTTGTAGTGGACGCCTACTCCAAATGGATCGAGTGTGACATTTTAAATTCAAGCACATCCTCTGCCACGGTAGAAAGTCTACGGGCAATGTTCGCCACCCACGGTCTACCGGACATCTTGGTCAGCGACAATGGCCCGTGCTTCACAAGCACTGAATTCCAGGACTTCATGGCAGGCAATGGAATTAACCATGTTAGAACGGCACCGTTCAAGCCGGCCTCAAATGGCCAGGCAGAACGAGCAGTGCAGATAATCAAACAGGGGATGCTCAGATTCCAAGGGGGTTCCCTACAAACCCGCTTATCACGCCTCCTGTTGGCCTATAGATCCCGACCACACGCGCTCACAGGGGTTCCACCCACAGAGCTACTAATGAAAAGGACGCTCAAAACCCGATTATCCCTTATGCACCCCACCATGAAAGAAATTGTCGAGAGCAGGCGCCAGTCACAATATCACTACCATGACAGGAATGCGAGGGCACGATGTATTGATGTAAATGATCCTGTTTTTGTCCTCAACTACGCTGCAGGGCCCAAATGGCTCGCAGGCACTGTGGTTGCCAAAGAGGGAAATAGGATTCTGGTAGTTAAACTTACCAATGGACAAATCTGCCGCAAACATGTGGATCAAAACAGAAAGGAGATTCAGCAACCCCATAGAAGAAGCAGAGGAAGAACACGATATAGAGTTCACTCTACCACAGGTGACCGAACACCGGAACCAAAGGGAGGAGAGCCCAGTCACTGTAGGCAGTGCGGACAGGCCTGAGGCACTGCAAACAGCAGACACTCAGGCCAGCGCCCAACAACCGGAGCCCCAACTCAGGCGCTCTACAAGGGAGCGTAAACCACCAGAGAGACTCAACCTGTGATCCCAATAAGACTTTGGGGGGGGAGGTGATGTCATGTATTCAACCAGCATTGTAACCCATGTATAAACTGACCTAAGTTGTACACCGTGACAACACTGACCACTAGGTGGGAGACACTCCTAACCTGGACCTTCAGGTATAAAAGGGGAAGCTCCACCCACCTTCATCACTTGAGTGCTAAGGAATAAAGGACAGGTCACAGACTGACTTTCTCTCAAGCATGGGCCTCGTGTGCATTTATACTGTGTAGTAAGGACGTATCAAAGCTTAACCTCCTTGCTTTTGTATTCCACGCCTCGACTAATAAAAGCACGTATTCCATATACCTCTTAACCACCTTATCTACCTGGACCAAGAGCTGGAAAGTGGGATTAGGTTGGATAGCTCTTGGTCAGCCGACGCGGTCACAATAGGCTGAAATGGCTTCCTTCCGTGTTGTAAATTTCTATGATTTTATGTTTCTATGATTCTAAATGCAGATGGCACAGAGAACTGCTGCAGAATGAAGGCATCATGACTGCTGCCAGGCTATCAGGCATTCACTTGCATAATTCACTGAGTATGGTCACACATCAGCTAGACATTGAGGGGCTGAAATTTCATCTTCCGATAAAACCTCTGACCGCTGGAATGGCCGCCGAATTTCCGCGAAGGGCCGCCATTTTAGAAATTGCCCTTCGAGTTTTGGAGCGGTGCCCGGGACTGCTCCGCATGTGTTCTCGCCATGGCGTGCAAGCGCCGACCCCTTACCGATTGGGGGGGGACCCCCTCACGAAATTGCCTCATGTAAAATTGCCCCTTTTGAAAATTGCCTTCTGGGAGTGCCCCTGCCACAGGTCAGTGCCCCTGACAGTTTTTGCTGTTGGTACACTCTACCATGGCGGCTCGGCCACCCTTAAAGGGGAGCGTGCCACTGCCCCGGCCGCCATGTTAATTAATTTTGTCGGCCGACTGCCAGGTTGGGCCGACAATTATGACCGCAGGATCAGCTGGGTTGCCAAAAGGCAGCCTGGCACCCCCTCTTGGGTACCAAGCTGCTGATCTAGCCAAAACCCTCCCTGGTGGCCCAGTGTTTGCCACTAAAGTGGCTGCAGAGTTCACAAAGGCTCTCCCATTTAACTGAAGGAGAGAGACGTTGTGACATGCCAGCGCGATAACGCCATCAGCGCGGCGCTGATGACTGACAGCCTCGGCTACTCTGCCCCACCCCCCCTTCCACTCCCATGATGAGGCTACTTCGAATAAAATCGCCAAATTTCAACGGTTGAGCCACCCCATGCATTGGGGCAGCCAGAGGACATCGAAAATGGTAGGTGCGCTTTGTTTCTGGCGGTGGGAAATTTCGGCCCCTAAATATGGAATCCCTTTCGGTTGCAGTAGATCTCAGAGTTTACCAACAGCACCCTGCACCATGGGGAAGCCCACAATCCTCGTGAAGGCACATGCTCACTCCGTCTGCTGCTCTCTGGCCAGAGAGAAGGAAATGTAGTCAGCTCTCCTAAAATACGGAGCCTCAGTTACCTCCCTTATGCAACTGGGAGATGTTGCAAATATCTCCTGCTGCAGCCTGGAAGGAGCCCAACACATAAAAGTTCATGGCCACCGTGACCTTCACAGCCATTGGCAATACGGTCCTCGGCCTGCTCTTAGGCTGCAGGCAGGTGGCAGATTTCAATGAGAATGTCCTTGGTGAAGTGCAAACATCTGACACACTGTTTCTCGCTGAGGTTCAGGTAGAATTGCTCCTTAATCACTCTGAGCGGTCTCCCATTCCTCCCTCTCCCTGCAAATTGTCCTGCTCTGTGTCGCCTCTGCTCATTCTCCCTGTCATGCTGTAGGCCAAGTGCAATGCTGACTACTGCACCCATGTTTTGGAGCAAGTGGTCCTTACAGAATCCTTGAAGTCAGGAAAACGGCGTTCAGCACCTGCCACACCACTCACTTGCTGCAGACTTTAGCAATGTGAAATGATTGAACAACCACCGAACGCAGCAGCCAGCAGAAATTAATAAGCAACTAACCTATAAGGAGTTAATGATCCCTTTAAGTAGCGCTGCTGGGGGGTCCTTCCTGCTGCTGATCACATGTTCAGCTGTGCGTGTTTAAGTGAGGGCTTTAGCTGGAGTGTTACATGCTGAGTGATGTCACAATCTGCCAATGCTGCGTACTTCTGGCGCATGCTCCCTGCGCCCATTCTAACGCTCTACCCAAGATGGTGTCTGGCACTGCCTGCATCAGAGTTGTACATGTGCCACGAACGCCATTGTAGAACCGAATTGGCACCTGTAATGCCCACAGAACGGCCATTACTGGACCTAATTTTGCAGCCCTGGAGTATTGTAGTCACCTTACCCAAAGGAGGTACTTTGAGGATCGCACTGGATACAGCAAAGGCTGTCGTGCTGAAAACTTGTGCTCCAGAACTAACCAACCATCTAACCAAGCTGTTCCAGCACAGTTACAACACTGGCATCTATCCAACAAGGTGGGAACTGCCCAGGTATGTCCTGTCCACAAAAAGCAGGATAAATCCAATCCGGCAAATTTACCACCCGATCAGTCATCAGAAAAGTGATGGAAGGCGTCATCGACAGTGCTATCAAGTGGCACTTATCACCAATAACCTGCTTACCGATGCCCAGTCTGGGTTTCACCAGGACCACTCTGCTCCAGACCTCATTAGGGCCTTGGTCCAAACATGGACAATAGAGCTAAATTCCAAAGGTGCAGTGAGAGTGACTGCCCTTGACATCAAGGCAGCATTTGACCGAGTGTGGCATCAAGGAGCCCTAGTAAGTGAAGTCAATGGGAATCAGGGGAAAAACTCTCCACTGACTGGAGTCATACCTAACACAAAAGAAGATGGTTGTGATGGTTGGAAGTCAATCATCCCAACTCCAGGAGTTCGTGCAGTATTTCCTCAGGGCAGTGTCCTAGGCCCAACCATCTTCAGCTGCTTCATCAATGACCTTCCTTCCATCATAAGGTCAGAAGTGGGGATGTTCGCTGATGACTGCACAGTGTTCAGTGCCATTCGCAACTCCTCAGATAATGAAGCAGTCCATGCCCACATGCAGCATGACCTAGATGACATTCAGGCTTGGGCTGATAAGTGGCAAGTAACATTCAAGTCACACAAGTGCCACGCAATGACTATCTCCAACAAACGAGAGTCTAACCGCTGCCTCTTGACATTCAACAGCATTACCATCGTCGAATCCCCTACCATCAACATCCTCAGTCACTATTGACCAGAAACTTAACTGGACCAACCATATAAATACTGTGGTAACAAGCGCAGATCAGAGGCTGGGTATTCTGTGGTGAGTGTCTCACCTCCTGACTCCCCCAAGCCTTTCTACCATCTACAAGGCACAAGTTAGGAGTGTGATGGAATTCTCTCCACTCAGATCTGGATACCATGCAGTGCCAATAACAATTTTACATGAAAAATTGGTTCGATTTTCAAAACAAAACAGGAAGATAACCTTTTCATTCAGGAGGTCATGATACATGCTTTTTACTTTAGTGAATGGCAGGGGTGCAATTGGTTTATTATACACACTTACAAGATATAATACAAACATTAAAAAATTTATCAGTTGGTATTTATGCTGAGATTAGCACTGCAAAGGGCCTATGGTACTCACACAGTTAATGTACATTCATTTTAATTTCCCCCCCACAGACTGAAAGTGTCTCTGGCTTTGCCCACGTGGTATGCAGTCACGCTGGTTTGCAGTTAATAACTGAGGTCTATTCAGGATGATGATCTGGAGGGGGCTGACGCAGGCTTGAAATTCTTGTATGAATGATGACTATCTCCACTGCTGATAGATAACTAGAGTGACTTCAATTAATCAGATTTTAAAAAGACAAGGAAGAATGCCCTCTTTTTACTGGACTGGATATCAAACTCAGCTTCTTGGCTACTTTTTATACACTTCAAAAGGACAGAAGGACATAAGAAATAGGAGTTGTAGTAGGCTATATTGCCCCTCGAGTCTGCTCCGCCATTTAATAAAATCATGGTTGAACTTTATCATCAACTCCACTTTCCCGCACTATCCCCATATCCCTTGATTCCCTTAATGCCCAAAAATCTATCAATCTCAGTCGTGAATTTACTCAATTACTGAGGATCCACAACCCTCTGGGGTAGAGAATTCCCAAGATTCACAACCCTTTAAGTGAAGAAATTTCTCTTCATCTCAGTCCTAAATGGCTGACTACTTTTCCTGAAACTTTGGGGAAGAAAATCGGTTGCATCCCATTTGGGGCATTAACTTTCTAAATTTTTGAATTTTAGCGGCAGGCGCTAATGATTCGGACCTTCTATTAAATTGGGTGTTAGCACCCCAGGAAGGACTAGCGCTCATGTCCAGTTCACCGGGGATCTCACTGTGTTGCAGCAGGCCACCAATCTATGCTCCAGAAAATTGGTAGGGATGCTGAGGTGCTGCCCTGGGTGAGTGCTAGATCAGTACAGTGCTACAGGGGAGCTACCAGCAGAGTGATAATCAATTTCAGTTGCAATGCATTCAGCAATGATCCTTCACACTGGCTTCTTCCAGCTCTGAGAGGTTATATCATTGTGCAGATCCTCATTTTCAGCATTGCTGGCTCTGAAGGCAACCTGCAAGCAACTGATGGCAATGGCTGATCTAGCTCCCAGGGAGAGAGCTCGTCCTTTCACAGACGTGGCATTGGAGGCAATGGTGGCTGGAGTGGTGCGAAGGAGGGCAGTGTTTTCTTCAGCCACTGGAAGGTCATTGCCCCAGGTCTTCAGGGAAATGCGGAGGGAAGTGGCCCAGGCGACTCGGCCAGTAATATAGTGGAACGCAGCCTGACACAGTGCCAGAAGAAATTCAACGACTTTAGTCAGGTGGTCAAGGTGAGTACATGCTTCAACAGGTGCCACATACCAGCATTTGAACTTCAGTCTGTGCACACTGCACAAAGCACCACTCCCCAACCAAACATCTGCACCTACTCAAACTAACATCCACATCTCATGCCTTGCCTACAATCACAGCTATTGAACGATAGCAGGCATATCTCCCAGATACATAGCTGGACTTTGACTCACACACATTCGTTTCTTTTGCAGGCCAAGGCGGCCCACAATAGGATGGAACAGCAGAGAATAGGCAGGGGGCTGCGTGTCTCCAGCAGCTTTCAGACCGTGAGGAACGAGTGCTGTGACTCATTGAGCAGCAGGTGGTGGGCACCATGGCCTTCAGCAACGTCGACCCCATTGGGACAACAACAGTATCTTCAATCTCACTTCCCCCTCACACCACAAGCCTTTACCCGTGCCCTCATCTTCACGCGAGTCTTGCGCCTTTATGCTTTCAGATAATCAGCAACCATATGATCAGCCTGTTTGAGAGTGAGGAAGGAGAAGAGGAGGAGGAGCAAAGCATTGCTCAGACCTCTGTGCACACCATGGCGCCCATCATTTCCACTCTGCGAAGGATGGTGGACTCCCAGAGAGATCGTGTGAATCCAGACCTCATGACATGTGTGGCGATGTGACAGCTTCCATTGCAGCACAGGTGGAAGTAATGCAATGTCTTAGTGCTGTAATGCAGACAATGGTTGCTGGAATCGAATTTCAGACTGATCTCATGCAGTCTCAGCTGATGCCACGCAAGCTCTGGCTGCTGCCATCGTCGCTGGGACCACCTCAGACCACCGGGGATCTCACTGTCGCAGCAGGCCACCAATCCGTGCTCCAACAAATTGGTAGGGATTCAGAGATACTGTCCTGGGAGAGTGGCAGTGGGTCAGTGGAGCAGGAACATGCTGTCCTCTCAGCATTCCTGATCCCACCACTGCCATTCTGTCATTTAAAAAAGGGGGCAAGTCCGACTGCGGCAACTACAGAGGAATCTCTCTGCTATCAGCCACTGGGAAAGTTGTCGCTAGAATCCTCCTCAACTCTCTTCTCCCTGCGGCCGAGGAGCTCCTCCCGGAGTCAGTGCGGATTTTGTCCCCTACAGGGCACAACGGACATGAGCTTTGCAGTGCGACAGCTGCAGGAAAAATGCAGGGAGCAGCGCCAACCCTTATACATGACATGACCTTCTTCGACCTTACAAAGGTCTTTGCCACTGTCAACCGCGAGGGTCTATGGAGCGTCCTCCTCCGTTTCAGATGTCCCAAAAACTTCGTCAACATCCTTCGCCTGCTCCACGATGACATGCAGGCTGTGATCCTTACCAATGGATCCATTACAGACTCAATCCACGTCCGGACCGGGGTCAAACAGGGCTGCATCATCGCTCCAACCTTCTTCTCAATCTTCCTCGCTGCCATGCTCCACCTCACAGTCAACAAGCTCCTCGCTGGAGTGGAACTAAACTACAGTGGGAAGCTGTTTAACCTTCACCACCTCCAGGCCAGGTCCAAGACCACCCCAACCTCTGTCATTGAGCTGCAGTAAGTGGACGATGCCAGCGTCTGCGCACATTCTGAGGCTGAACTCCAGAATATAGTCGACGTATTTACTGAGGCATACGAAAGCATGGGCCTTATGCTAAACATCCGTAAGACAAAGGTCCTCCACCAGCCTGTCCTCACCGCACAGCACCCCAGTCATCAAGATCCATGGCGTGGCCCTGGACAATGTGGACCATTTCCCATACCTCAGAAACTTCTTAACAAAAGCAGACATTGATGGAGATTCAACACCACCTCCAGTGCGCCAGCGCAGTCTTTCACCGCCTGAGGAAAAGAGTGTTCAAAGACCAGGCCCTCAAATCTACCACCAAGTTCATGGTATACAGGGCTGTAGTAATATCCGCCTTCCTGTATGGCTCAGAGGCATGGACCAGTAGACACCTCAAGTCGCTGGAGAAATACCATCAACGATGCCTTCGCAAGATCCTACAAATCCCCTGGGAGGACAGACGCACCAACATTAGCATCCTCAACCAGGCCAATATCCCCAGCATTGAGGCACTGACCACACTTGATCAGCTCCGCTGGGCAGGCCACATTGTCCGCATGCCAGACGCGAGACTCCCAAAGCAAGCGCTCTACTCGGAACTCTTTCATGGCAAACGAGCCAAGAGTGGACAGAGGAAACGTTACGACACCCGCAAAGCTTCCCTGATAAAGTGCGGCATCCTCACCGACACTTGGGTGTCCCTGGCCAAAGACCGCCCCGAGTGGAGGAAGTGCATCCAGGAGGGCGCAGAACGCCTCGAGTCTCATCGCCGAGTGCATGCAGAAAACAAGCGCAGGCAGCGGAAGGAATGTGCGGCAAACCTGTCCCACCCTCCCTTACCTTCAACGACTGTCTGTCCCACCTGTGGCAGGGACTGTGGCTCTCGTATTGGACTGTTCAGCCACCTAAGGACTCATTCTAAGAGTGGACGCAAGTCTTCCGCGATTCCGTGGGACTGCCTGTGATGATGCACTTGTTGCTGCGTGTCATCCAGCTGGCCCAGTTTGCCGCCAGCCAGCCTGAACTGGTGCAGTCTACAGCCGGGCCTTCCAACCCCTGAGCTGGTCGAGGGCGTCCTGCAAGGCCATCTGTAGTCTCTGGTACCAACTCTCAGAAGCCTTTCATCAGCCCTGCTGCAGCCACTGGGGAGACACTAAGTAAGAGCAGATGATCAGTAAAAGGCACTGTAAAGAGGGGTGGTAAGGGTTTGCACAAGGGTAATTAGTCAATATTGTTGTTGTATATATATGGTTAAAGTTTTTTGAGAAATTTATTACTGGAATGTTGCAGATTTGGGGTGTGGTATGCAATGCCAAATTGATGCAATGATGGGGACTTGCTGAGCAACTGGGAAGTAGCCTGGAATTAATTGAAACTGAGATTTTCTGGCTATGATTAGATAAAGAAGAATGGAACTGATGAGGTGGTCACGGACAGCCCTTCCACAAGTCCGATTGAGTGGCTGCCTTCTCCGTTGCTGTTGTTCATGCTCCTGTTCCTCCTCCTCCTCCTCCTGCAGTGGTGGTGGTATGGCTGGTGGCAATGGCTGTGCCTGCATGATGGCCAAGTTGTGCAGCATGCAGCAGACGACGATACTGTGACAGGAGCAGAAACCAGATTGAAGGGATTCAAACATGGTGTTCCGGGAAAGATGGGCACAGATTTGGGAGTCAACAACACGTTCAAGGACTTTGGACAGGAAAGAGAGGTTGGAGATGGGACGTTAGCTAGCAAGCAAAGTGGGACAAGGATTGTTTTTTTGAGGAGAGGGATGATGACAGCAGATTTGAAGGAAAGGGGGACAGTAGCTGAGGAGGGAGAACCGTCAACAATGTCGGCTAATATGGTAGCCAAAAAAGGAAGTTGGGTGATCAGCAGTTTAATGGGAATAGGGTCAAGGGAGCAGGAGGATTTGCCATGTTTGGTCGCACACCAACTGCACAGAGAGAGGTAGCCTTTGCAATTACATAATACCTCAGGATTGTAGTGCAGTGCCTGCAAAGCAACGTGGGTGCAGTCAATGGCGCCCTGCACCATGGGGATGCCCGCTATCCTAGCAAAGCCACATGCACACTACTGCTGCTTCTCTCTGGTCATGGGGAATGAAATGTAGTCCCTTCTTCTGTACAGAGCATCTGTGACCTGGCAGATAGAGCAATGGACGACAAACTAGGAGATGTTGGAGATGTCTCCTGTTGCACACTGGAAGGATCCGCTGGTGCAGAAATTGAGCATAATGCTGAGCTTGACTGCCACTGAGAGCCGTGGTCACCCTGGTGAGGCTTGAGGTGTGGCTGCATGAGGTGGCAGAGCTCTGTGCCTAGGTCCTTGCTGAAGCGGAGCCTTCAAACACACTGTTCCTCTGTGAAATTGGTGTAGGAGAACTGCTGCCGGAATACCCTGGGTGGGTAAGGTTTCCTGTTGAGAGCCCCATTAGAACTCCTACCTCTGGCCACATTTTGCACTCTTTTTCTGTGCCTCAGTTGCCTCCACCATTGATGCTGGAGGCAAGGTCCATTGTCAGTATAGCCCCCATGGTAGGATCCAAATATTGCAGTTTCAAATCTCCCCTCAATGAAACTGAAAAATCTTTGAGCCAGAACACTCGTTAAACCTCAAAAACATTCAAATCGTTCAAAAGGCCGGTTTGCCTATGTGAAAGTAACAAGACAGCATTATTGGCCAACTAAAACAAAACCCAATGTTGGCGCCTTTAAATAGCACTCCTCCAGCGGATATCTGACTGAAAGCTGCCTCCTCTACCTGTCGTTGTTAATAGCAGGTGCACAAGAAGGGGGCTAGAGGCAATTTAGCATCCAAGCTGCTACCTGGGTGCTATGCATGGCAATTACATCATGATCTCCGGACGCAGGAGATCGGGGAGCAACGTCTTAACACCGCTGCAAAACTCCCGCCGAACTTAGCGGGAGTTGCTGATCTCGTTCTGTCCGGTCGCATACCCATACCCGTTATCACCCCCCCGGAGGCGCTAATACGAGGCGCAAAGGAGCCCAACTTCTCCCCCTCTGACCCAGCGTTCTAGACTCTACAGCCAGGGAAAACAACCTTTCGGCATCTACCTTGTCAAGCCCTTTAAGAATTGTATATGTTTCATTGAGATCATCTCTCATTTTTCTAAACTCCAGAGAATATAGGCCCAATCTACTCAATCTCTCCTCATAGGAGAGCCCTCTCATCCCATGAGTCAATCTAGTGAACTTTTGTTGCACCCCCTCTAAGGTAAGTATATCCTTCCCTAGGTAAGGAGACCAAAACTGTACACAGTACTTCAGGTGTGGTCTCACCAAAGCTCTATATAAATGCAGAAAGAATTCCTTACTTTATAGTGCAACCCCTTGCAATAAAGGCTACAATACCATTTGCCTTCCTAATTGCTTGCTGTACCTGAATGTTAAATTTCTGTGATTCATGCACAGGGACACCCAAATTCCTCTGAATAGCAACATTTACTAGTCTCTCACCTTTAAAAAAATATTCTACTTTTCCATTCATCCTACCGAAGTAGATAATTTCACACTTACCCACAGTATACTCCAAGATATTGGTGAATAGCACAAGATAACATTTTAACTGAATGGCAATCTTGACACCTAACTCTATTCACTAACAACCTGGAATAGTAGTCTACTTTCAACAAATGAGATTAATCAAAATTCATCCATCAATGCAAAGATTTTTTTTAAATACAAGCCCAGAAATTCTGCTGGTGTGCTCTGCCAGTGGAAGAGTAGCAGAGAGAACTATCCTTTGCTCATATGTTTGGCCATAGACCCCATCCCAAATTCCAGTGAAGGGCACATTTGCACGCTTGGGGTAGGCTGCCATTGCCTACAAGGGTGCTTCAATGGTACTTGCTCCAATCAGCCCTTGTAAAATACAGAGGCCCACAGCCGCTCCACCTGAGACACACTGAGATCCTTTCAGGCCGATGATAAAAATATGCTGTAGCATTCTTCAGCCAAAAGGAGCCATTTTGTCTCAAGACTTGGATCAATTACCTTAGTTTGGAGATGATTTGAGATTTTCAAAAGGCCTCAATGAGACCCATGGCAGCTATCAACTGGCAAGAGTTCTGCTTAGGATATAGAAAGACAGAATGGCAGAAGGTAGTGTGGGGACTGACAGACACAACCCCTTGACATAGGAGAGTGGGGAGCAGAAACTTCCCACTGACTCTGCAAACTCCAGATGAATCAGCACTGGTGGGCATCCACTGTCACGATCCTAGTACAGGCACCGAGATCACGATCTATGAAAGTTTAGGGCCACATTGATTATGACTCAATCAACAGGGAATCTACAGAACACCTTCTCTGTAAAAATGTTCTTCACAGTAGGTAAACAAAAGGCATTCCCGGAATTAGCCAGTGATTTACCCAACACTACTGCAATTATGGAAATAAAATAAAGAAACTGTAAATACTGGAAATCTGACATAAACACCTAAAATGTTGGAAATGCACAGCAGGTCAATCTGCATTGGAAACAGATGAAAGTTTGCACCTGAAATGTTAATTTCTCTTTCTCTTTCAGATGCTGACTGACCTGCTGGGCACTCCCAATTTTTTCTGTTTTTATTTAATATTCCATTTGCAACTTCACAGTCTGCAGTTCTGGATATATTCCAAGAGCAGAGGAGGGTTATATAACTCATGTGTAGGTATCGTCTGGAACTACAGAAGTTATATAAAGAGCTGTCTACTGTGAAATCTACAATATGTTTTTTTGAAATGCAGAAACAAGAGATTACTAAATTGTAGAATTATTGAGTGACTCATGAATGATTCACCAGAGAATAGTGGGAATTTAACTTTAGACTTGTTTATTATGCTTTCTGCATTGCTAAAGTGTATTAACAACAACAACTTGCATTTATATGGCACCTTTAATGTAGAAAACCATCCCAAGATGCTACACACAGGTGTAATCAGACAAAAATGGATGCTGTGCCAAAGAAGGAAATTTGGGAGGGGTGACTAAAAGAGGTGGGTTTTAAGGAGTGTCTTAAAAGGAGGAGAGCGAGAGATAGAGAGGTTAGAGGAGGGAATTGCAGAACTGAAAGCCTAGATGGCTGAAGGTACTGCTGCCAATGGTCAGAGCAAGGCATTGGGAAATGCACGAGAGGCCAGAATCAGTGGAACAGAAGGTTTCAGAAGGGATGTAGGGCTGGAGGATGTTAGAGACAGAGAGAGGCAATGCTATGAAGGAATGTAGGTCAGCAAAGATAGAGGCTGGAATTTTCTGATGTAAGAGCAGGTTGGTTGGAGGCGTGGATATAAGCGAACATTGAAAAAACGTGAACACCGACCCCAACCAGCCCACTTTCACCTTTTACTCAGGCGGGACTGGAGGGTGGGCCGGCAACCCGCTGACAAAGAGACGGGTTGGCAATTTAAATATTATAATGAGGCCTGAAGTGTTTTACTGGAGGCGGCCAGGGATCTCGGGGCTCAGGATTGCCGGTAGCTGCAATAAGGTGGCCTCAGCCTGGGGGAGCAATGTTTGTGGTCCGAGAGGAGCAGAAGTGTTTCCTCCTGGCCCCCCAAGCTGCCCCATCAGTCTGGCCTTCCCCATGGTTGGAGATCCTCCCCACCCCTCCTCCCAGACATCGGACTCCCTCACGGCCAGGCTTGGAACTTCCCCCCCACCCTCGCAACTCAGCCCCGGGGTCGGGGATTGGACCCCTTGGGATCACAACTCCGATTGGACCCCTTCCCTCTAGGGAATTGGACCCCCCGGGGAACAGGACCCCCCCCCCCTTCAGGGGATCAAACCCCTCCCCCACCCCCTTATCCTGGGCCCAACATTTGCCTGTTGCTGCAGCCTCCTTCTCAGAGTTCCCCGCACGAATGTAAACCAGCCTTTTCAATCAAGCTGACTTCCGGGTGGGGTATCCACTTCTGATGTCGCACGCACACTGTGGAGTTAGAACTACAGTGTGCAGGGAAACCCAGCCTTCTGGGTTCCCCTGCACCATATGGGTGGGACCTGGGAGGTGATAGCTGAGTGGGACTTAGTGTGGGATAAGATACGCGCCGCAGAGTTTTGGGCGAGCTGAAGTTTATGGAGCCAGGAAGCTATCAAAGGGACTATTGGAATAGTTGAATCTGGAGGTGGCAAAGTCATGGATGAGGGTTTAAGCAGCCGATGGGTGAAGACAGGGACAGAGATCGGCAACGTTATGGATATGCAAGTAGACGGTCTTTGTGATGAAGATCATGGGGTCAGAAGCTCAGCTCAGGGTCCGATATGATCAAGGTTGCGCGAAGTCTGCTTCATTCTGGGACAGTTTCCATGGACAGGCAATTGGTGACAAGGATACAGAGTTTATGGCAGAGGCCAAAGACATAGGTTGGATTTTACTGGGTCTCACCCGCACGGTGCAGGGGGACGTGGGAGACGACGGGAATCCTGGAAGGTTGCTTTCCCCGGCATGCTAACTCTACTGTGAGACGTCAGGGACGGGTTCCCCGCCCTGAACTCAGCGTGATTGACAGTCTGACTTCCAGTCCTGCAGGGAAGTTGGAGAAGGATGCCATCGGACCAGGTAAGTGCTGGGCACAAGATATTGCGGGGAGGGGTGGGTGTCCAAGCTGGGGTGGGGTCCGATCCCCCGGAGGGGTTCCAATCGGAGTCGCGATACCGGGGGGTCCGATCCTGACCCCGGGATCGAGTCGCGATCCCAGGGTGTGGTGTTCCAGTCCCGGGGAGGGGGGGGGGGGGGGGGGGAGGGACGGGGGCCCAATCCCCGACCCCGGGGAGGGCCAGGCTGATGGTGGGGGACCTTGCGGGCCCGGCCCATAAGCTTTGCTCCCCGAGGCTGAGGCGGGATTCCCGGCCACCTGCAGTAAAAGTTGCAAAGCAGATTAAAGCAGAGGCTTCAGGCCTCAGTATAATATTTAAATTGCCAACCCGCCTCTTGGCAGCAGGTTGGCTGCCGCCCCCACCCCCCGCCTGAGTAAAAGGTGAAAGTGGGCAGGTTGGAGTTTTCTCAACTTTCACATCCCCTCACACCTCCAACCCACCCGCTCTTACCTCAGAAAATTCTAGCCATTGTTTTTGGTCATCCGAAAGCTGAACTCGAGGAATCTATGGCTCATCCAAGACTGGATGTTGAGCAAGCAGTATGACAATACAGAGGCAATGGATAGGTTGAGAGGAGTGGTGGAGAGGTAGATCTGGGTGTTATCAGTGTATTTATGGAAGCTAATCTCATGCCATCATCCCATGGATAGATCCTTGCGGGACCTCAGAGGTAATGGTGCAAAGATATTCCATTGCTGGAGATCCTCTAACTATGATTGGAACCAAGTGAGGATAGTTTCACTGAGTTGTACAGCTGAAGAGTGGTATTAGAGGAGGATGGTGTAGTCGACCATGTAAAAGGCTGTAGAGAAGGACAAGGCGGGATAATGCACCATGGTGTCAGTCACAGATGATGTTGTTTGTTGATTAGGGCCTTTTCAGTGCTGTGGCTGGAGCAGAAACCTGATTAGCGAGAGACATTGAATCATAGAATCACAGAAGTTTACAGCACGGAAGGAGACCATTTCAGCCCATCGTGTCCGCACCGGCCAACAAGAGACTAATCAGCCTAATCCCACTTTCCAGCTCTAGGTCCGTAACTCTGCAGGTTATGGCACTTCAAGTGCACATCCAAGTACTTTTTAAATGTGGTGAGGGTTTCTGCTTCTACCACCTTTTCAGGCAATGAGTTCCAGACTCCCACAACCCACTGCGTGAAGAAATTTCCCCTCAAATCTCCTCAACCTTCTACCAATCACTTTAAATTTATGCCCCCTGGTTGTTGACTCCTCTTAAGGGAAATAGGCCCTTTCTATCCACTATATCTGGGCCCCTCATAATTTTATACACCTCAATGAGGTCTCCCCTCAGCCTCCTCCATTCCAAAGAAAACAAACCCAGCCTATCCAATCTGTTCTCATAGCCAAGATTCTCCACTCCCGGCAACATCCTCATAAATCTCCTCTGTACCCTCTCCAGTGCAATCACATCCTTTCTGTAATGCGGTGACCAGAACTGCATGCAGTACTCCAGCAGTGGCCTAACCAGTGTTTTATACAGTTCAAGCATAACCCATAAATGTCAAATATAAAGCTGTGTATACAAATATAAAACATACATTTTGAATTTCTGAAAGGGAAGGATTCCTTTACAAAAGCTACTGCTGAAATGTTACAAAACTTTAATGTACATTTTGAATCTTTTGTTAAAAATGATGTGGCTTAACTTGTTTATATATCATCTGTTCAACTGGATGATGTTGTAAGTTGAACATAGGAACAGCAGTAGGCCATTCAGCTCCTCTAGCTTGTTCTGCCATTCAATCAGATTGTGGCTGATCTGTATCCTAATTCTATCCATTCATCTTGGCTTCATATCCTTTAATATCCTTGGCTAGCAAAAATCTATCGATCTCAGATTAAAATAATTAATTGAACTAGCATTTACTGCTTTTTGAGAGAGAGTTCAAAACTTCTACCACCCTTTGCGTGAAGAAATATTTCCTAACTTCTCTCTTGAATGGTCTGATTCTGATTTTAAGGTTATAACCCTTTGTTCTAGACGCCCCATCAGGGAAAAGTGTTTCTCTCTATCTACCCTATCAATTCATTTCAAAATCCTAAAAGCCTAAATCAAATCGCCCTTAACCTCCTATATTCTAGGGAATACAAGCCTAGTTTATATAATCTCTCCTCGTAATCTAACCCTTGGTGCTTTGGTAATGTTCTTGGTGAATCTGCGCTACACTCCTTCCAAGGTCAATATGTCCTTTCTAAGATGGGGTGTCCAAAACTGTACACAGTACTCCCATGTGATCTAACCAGGCCTTCGTATAGCTGTAGCAAAGTTCCTCTCTTTTATATTCTAGCCCCCTTATTATAAAAGCTAACATTCCATTTGCATTTTTTGTACCTGACTACTGCATTTTAGTGATCTGTGGACATGGACCCCTAAATCTCTTTGGACCTCCTAGCTTTTCACTATTAAAAATACTCGGATCTATCCTTGTTGGTCCAAAATGGATGACCTCACACTTACCTGCATTGAAATCCATCTGCCAGTTTTACCCACTTACTTAATCTAGCAATGTCTCTAATTTTATGCTGCCATCTACACTACTTACTATGCCATCAATCTTTGTGTCATCAGCAAACTTGGAACTATAGCTCTCTATTGTGTTATCTAACTCAGTAATAAATAAAGAGAATAGTTGAGGCCCAAGCACAGACTCTTGTGGAATACCACTTGTAATTTCCTTCCAATTCGAGTACATACCCATTCTGCCCACTATCTGTCTTCTTACACCTAACCAATATCCAGATCAATAATTTGCCTTAAATTCCATGAGCTTTAATTTTAGCTAACAGTCGCTTATGTGGAAGCTTATTGAATGCCCTCTAGAAGTCCATATAAACTATATCCATAGACATTCCTATCTATTACTTTAGTTACTTCCTCAAAAATGTCAATTAGGTTTGTTAGACATGACCTACCTTTTATCATCATCATCATCATCATAGGTAGCCCCTCAGAGTCGAGGATGGCTTGCTTCCACACTAAAAATGAGTTCTCAGGTGTTCAGTCCAATGCAGAACCTACAGTCTGTCACAGGTGGGGCAAATGGTGGTTGAAGGAAAGAGTGGGTGGGGGGGTCTGGGTTGCCGTGCGCTCCTTTTGCTGTCGACGCTTGCCTTCAGCTTGCGCTCAGCGAAGAGACTCCAGGTGTTTAGCGCCTTCCCGGATGCTTTCCCTCCACTTTGGGCGGTCTTGGGGCAGGGATTCCCAGGTGTCAGTAGGGATGTTACAGTTCTTCAAGGAGGCTTTGAGGGTGTCCTTGAAGCATTTCCTCTGCCCACCTGGGGTTCGCTTGCCGTGTCAGAGCTCAGAGTAGAACTCTTGTTTTGAGAGTCTTGTGTCAGGCATGCAGGCGACATGGCCCATCCAGCAGAGCTGATTGAGCGTGGTCAGTGCTTCGATGCTGGGGATATTGCCCTGAGCGAGGACACTGACTTTGTTGCACCTATCCTGCCAATGGATTTGCAGGATCTTGCAGAGGTAGTGTTGGTGTTACTTCTCTAGTGCTTTGAGGTGCCTGCTGTACATGGTCCATGTCTCTGAGCCATATAGGAGGGCAGGTATCACCACTGTCTGTAGACCATGAGCATGGTGCCGGGTTTGAGGTCCTGGTCTTCAAAGACTCTCTTCTTCAGGCGACCAAAGGCTCTACTGTCACACTGAAGGCGGTGTTGAAGCTCGTCGTCAATGTCTGCCCTTGTTGACAGTAGGCTCCCGAGGTATGGAAAATGGTCCACGTTGTCCAAGGCCTTGTCATGGATTTTGATAACCGATGGGCAGTGCTATGTGGCAGGTCAGGTTGGTAGAGGACCTTTGTCTTACGGATGTTTAGTGTAAAGCCTATGCTCTCGTATGCCTCGGTGAAGGTGTTGACGATGGCTTGGAGTTCGGCCTCCAAGTGTGCGCAGACGCAGGTGTCATCTGCATAATGTAGGTCAATGATGGAGGATGGGACGACCTTGGATCTGGCCTGGAGGTTGCAGAGGTTGAACAGATTCCAGTTTGTCCTGTAATTTAGCTCCAGTCCAGCGGGGAGCTTGAGCATTGCAGCAAGGAAGATTGAGAAGAGCATTGGTGCGATGACACAGCCTTGCTTGACCCCAGTCCAAATGTGGAATTGGTCTGTGGTGGGTCCGTTGGTCAGAATCACAGCTTGCATGTCATCGTGGAACAGGCAGAGAATTGTGACAAATTTTTGAGGGCAGCCGAATCTGAGGAGGACGCTCCATAATCCATCATAGTTGACAGTGTCAAAGGCTTTTGTGAGGTCAAAGAAGGCTATGTACATAGGTTGGTGCTGTTCGCTGCATTTCTCTTGTATCTGCTGCACGGTGAAGATCATGTCCATTGTGCCCCTTAATGGGAGGAATCCGCATTGCGACTCTGGGAGGAATTCTTCAGCCACAGGAAGAAGGCGATTCAGGAGGATTTTTGCAATGACTTTCTCAGTGGTCGACAGTAGGGAAGTTCCTCTGTAGTTACTGCGGTCAGAATTGTCAACTTTCTTGAAAATGGTCATGATTACATAATTCTATGTTGTAATTAGCTCAAATTTCTTAAGTGCCAGTCATCCTGTCCTTAATTGTAGATTCCAATAACTTTTCCACAGCACATGCTAGACTGACAGGTCTATAATTTCCTGGTTTCTCTCTCTCTCACCTTTCTTAAATAATGGAGTTACATTTGCAATTTTCCAATATAAAGGGACAATTCCTGCATTGAGACAGCTTTGGAAGATTATGGCTACAGCATCTGAAATTTCTTCACCTACTTCCTTTAAAACCCTGGAAGAAACCATCATGTCCTGGGGATTTGTCAGCCTTTAATGCCACTGGCCGCGATTTTACTAACCTTGGCGGGTTCATGGCAGGACCCTGCTGCTGTCTCCATTCCAGCCTCTGAAATGAATTTCCCAAGATTGAGCTTATTAAGCCTGACCGGCGCGTTTGCTGGCCAATTGGAGTAAGCGCATCTGGTGACATCATTTGATGACATGTCATCAGCCAGTTTCCTTAAAGGGACCATGGTCAACTTTCTTTTGACATTTGTGCTGTCAGTGTTCTACAACTTGACATGCTACAAATACCGACAAGCACTGCACAGAGATGCAGGGCTGCACCCAGGCTCTCCCATGACTCCCTCTATATGCTTATGGAGGAAGTCACAACACTCAGGGAGGTCCTCTTCCCTCTGCAGGAGATCAACACAGCTTGGGATTTTGAGGACCAAGATGAGATTTTTTCAAGGGCACCGTGCTAATGGAATAGATGGGAGCAGAAGTTGAGATGACAGAACCGATCAGTCAATGGTGAGATAGGTTGTTCCAAGGAGATGACAGTGGATAGAGAGTATACTCCAAACACTTCCAAACTGCATAAAGCTCAAAGGTGTATTCCAAATCCTGAAGACTCCAGCTTCTAACATTGGAAAGTGAACAGCTGTGAAATGGTAGCTTTTATACCACTTTTACAGCTGTCACCAATTCAAAGCAATGGAGAGTCACTGAAAACCCAACATACTTACCTCGAGCGACGGGAACCTCATGAAAAAGTTGGAAAAATGGTTATTAGGTGGTACAATGTTCAACTACCTTTAAAGACCCCCTTAAATTTCTCAATTGGCTCACCCGCCGCTTAATGCTGGGTCTGCAAAGCGCAGGCAGACCCGGCACTTGGGAAACTTACACGGAGGCGGGTAAAGAGTGGGAAACCATCCGCTGTCAATCTTTTAGATTTTGACTGCGGATCCGTCTCCAAACCCGCCCTCTGAGCACTGACAAAATCCAGCCCAAAGTAATTATTCAACAATTCTGCCATTTTCTTATTTTCATTTGGGATATTACCCTTGACCAGCCTTTTTCTTTTATTATAATTGTAAAAACTTTGTGTTAATCTTGATATCCCTCACAAGTTTATTTTCGTATTTCCATATTGCAGCTCTTACTATCATTTTTATTTTCCTTTGCTGTTCTTTATATCTCTCTTTGTCCCCTGAATCTTGTATGCTCTTTCCTTTAGTTTTACATTATCTCTCACCATTTTTATCAATCATGGCTGTTTTACAAAAGAACATAAGAAATAGGAGTAGGCCTTTTGGCCCCTCGAACCTGCTCCGCCATTTAATAAGATCATGGCTGATATGATCATGGACTCAGCTCCACTTCCCTGCTCGCTCCCCATAACCCTTCACTCCCTTATTGCTCAAAAATCTGTCTAACTCCACCTTAAATATATTCAATGACCTAGCCTCCACAGATCTCTGGGGCAGAGAATTCCACAGATTTACGACCCTCTGAGAAAATAAATTCTTCCTCATCTCAGTTCTAAATGGGTGATCCCTTATTCTGAAACTATGCCTCCTTGTTCTAGATTTCCCCACGAGGGGAAATATCCTCTCTGCATCTACTTTGTCGAGCCCGCTCATTATCTTATATGTTTCAATAAAATCACCTCTCATTCTTCTAAATTCCAATGAGTATAAGCCCGACCTACTCAACCTTTCTTCATAAGTCAACCCCTTCATCGCAGGAATCAACCTCGTGGACCTTCTCTGAACAGCCTCCAATGCAAGTATATTCCTCCTTAAATAATGAGATCAAAACTGTACGCAGTATTCTAAGTGTTGCCTCACCACTACCCAGGACTTCACTGCTTTTATACTCCAAGCCCCGTGCAATAAAGGTCACAATTCCATTTGCCTTCCTGATTACTTGCTGTACCTGCATACTAACTTTTTGTGTTTCATGCACAAGGACCCCCAGGTCCCTCTGTACTGCAGCATTTTGTATTTTCTCTCCATTTAAATGATAATTAGCTTTTTTATTTTTCCTGCCAAAGTGAATAACCTCACATTTTCCCACATTATACCTCATCTGCCAAATGTTTGCCCACTCATTAGTTTGTCCATATCCCTTTGCAGATGTTTTGTGTCCTCCTCACAACTTGTTTTCCCACCCATCTTTGTATCATTAGCAAACTTGGCTACATTACACTCGGTCCCTTCATCTAAGTCATTAATATAGATTGTAAATAGTTGAGGACCCAGCACCAATCACTGTGGCACCTCACTAGTTACCGTTTGCCCAACCGGAAAATGACCCATTTATCCCGACTCTCTGTTTTCTGTTAGTTAGCCAATCTGTTATCCATGCTAATATATTACCCCCAACTCCGTGAACTTTTATCTTGTGTAGTAACCTTTTATGTGACACATTATCGAATGCTTTCTGGAAATCCAAATGCAACACATCTACTGGTTCTCCCTTATTTGGCAAGTAATGCTCTTGCCCCTTAGAGGTATATACTGGTGCTGTATTAAGCTAAATTATATTTTGAACACCTCCCACTGTTCATCTGTAGATTTACCCGTTAACAGCTTTGACCGGTTTGTTGTTGTCAGTCTTTGTCTCATCCTGTTATTAAAGTTAGCCGTACCAAAATAGAATCTGCGTTGAGTTCCTCCTTTTCAAACCTAACATTGAATTTGAACATATTATGATCACTGTTAGATAAATGTTCTCTTACTATTGGATTGTTTACTAAGTCTGGCTCATTACTTATTACTAAATCTAGTATGGCCTATCCCCTTATTGGTTCTAGAACATATTGCTCCAGGAAACTATCTTGAGTTTTAAATAAGTACTGTGAGAAGCATGATTTGGATTTAACTCTTAGTCTGCTGAACATTCCAGGGAACTTTCTACTTAATGGGTAGGCGAGTTTTTGAAAAGACTTCACTCACACACTGTGATGCTCAAAATAATTCTCAAATTATACTCAGATATACTCAGATATCAGAAATAACTATTGTTGAATTATTAATGTTCCATGACTAAATAATCCATTTTAAAAAACATACATAACATTTGTAAAACTGTTCTTCATCTCATCTCTTTTCTCCTTAGTTGCCTTTATCCTTCCATAGTCTCACTTTTCTATTTTAACTATTATTTTAGTTGTTACTTTCCTGATTTTTGAAATGTAACTTTTCTTTATTCCATGGACTAATTGTGATTCCTAAACTGGGATTACATGAATAAATTTGTCTTCTGGTTGCCTGGAAATGATCTCCAAAGGCAGGTGTTTAGAACCAAGCAAGGTTCAGGACTTTAAACATTGACATATTCCTATTATTGAAATGACAGTCTAATCTATCGATGTTGTTTTTAGGTCAACAACCCACTTGCCAAAAGTAGAACTAGTGCCAAAATTAGTTATCATGCCAGCCTTGCCCTGGGGGTTCATCAAACAGAGCAGGCCAACAACATATAATTGACAATAACAACGTAAGAAAGAAGAACAAAATAACTTAAATTTGTATAAATCCTCACCATGTTCTTAGGATGTCCGAAAGTTCTTTTGGAAGTGCAATCACTGTTTTGATGTGGTCAAACATAATAAGAATTTAAAATATTTTTTATAATATTGGTCAATCGGAGAATACCTGTCTTTGATGAATTTGTGTTGCTATTTCTTACTGTCTCTTCTGCTTCTCCCCCCTTAACTCTTTTTATTTCTTTCTTTAGGTGTCAGCTGTGGCTCAGTTGGCAGCACACTCACATCTGAGTTAGAAGGTTTGTGGCTTCAAGTCCCACTCCAGTCACTTGAGCACAAAAATCTAGGCAGTACTGAGGGAGTGCTGCATTATCGGAGAGTGTCGTCTTTCAAATGAGACATTATACTCAGGTGGATATAAAAGATTCCATTACACTATTTCGAAGAGGAACTGGGGAGTTATCCCTGGAGTCCTGGCCAATATTTATCCCTCAACCAAAATCACAAAGTCAGATTTTCTGGTCGTTATCACATTGTTGTTTGTGGGAGCTTGCTGTGCGTAAATTGACTGCCACGTTTCCTACATTACAACAGTGAGTACACTTCAAAAAGTACTTAATTGGCTGTAAACTGCTTTGGGGCATTCAGTGGTTGTGAAAGGCACTATATAAATGCAAGTCTTTCTTTCTGCCCTCTTCTGCTTCTCTCTCTGTTATTTTCCAGTCTCCATTTTGGAGCAACGATTGTGAGGAAAATGCAGTCTTCAATAATTCCTTCCCCATTATTTCTCCCAATCACTTATTAGTGCCCCCTCCTCTTTGCTCCCATTGTGTCCGCTAACCTTCCCACTACCTGTTCCACTTCTTACCATCAAACACTCCCATCATTACCACTATTTATTTTCCTTTGATTTACACCCTCAACTCCTGTATCCTACCCTCCCCTTTCCTCTATTGTTATTTATTACACCCTTAACCTAATACCCACTCCCACTGACTCTCCCCCAAGAGCAACAAGAGATCCTCTTACCCTCAACTAGGTTCCCTACTCCCCTTCCCTTCCTACTCCTCATTCCTATCTGTTTCTCTGAAAGAGGCTTTGTTTACTTTTGAAATTCAACTTGTATTTTAAAATGAAAAAATCAAATTAGAATGAAGAAATAAACTGCCTGTCTGCCTTTCTCTCTATTGTGCTTTACTTTTTTCTTTCTCTTTCTCTGTCTCATAGATGTTAGAATTAGAACTCTGACTCACTGGAGTCAGCAATTAACATTGACCTTTTCTAACTATCAACACAACATGTGAGATCAAAATTGAAAGCTTGTTTTTTGGGGTGAAATTGTAGTAAGAATAGATGAAAAAAGATTCTCTCTCCATATATATAACTATTTTTCTCTCCCCACCTTTGTCTTTTACACCAGTCTCTCTCATACCCCTTAAATAAGTATGTTTGCAAATGGCCAGCACCCAGCAAAGATCACATTTCCTGGCAACTTGGGGCAGGCATGCAAACGAGAAGAGCCTGTAATGCTGGCTTGCCCAGTCATTAAGTGAAAATCCAGGCTTTTGCGAGAGGCTGAGGCCTTCATGTTATTTGATTTATTTTTTAATTTTGCCTAAGTGCTTATTTTGCACATTAGAAATTTTAGTTACTCAGTAAAAATTGTTAGATCAAAAATATATTTGGACTACATTTTGAGCAGGTGTAAGTGATTAGCAGTGATGTTTTTCTAACAGCCAACAAAATACAGGTGAAATAATTAGTTGGCTTCAAAATTCAACTGGTGTTTTTATTTGAAAATTGAACTAACATTAAAGGACAAAAGAGTTTCCATCTTTCTCTCTCTTCCTCTCCACTTAATGCACTTCCTGAAGTCACAAAACAAAAGCTACAACAACTACGTAATTATTATGAAATAATTCTTCTCATTATTCAGCTGTAAGTTAGACTCTTGTTTTTTAAAGTTATTGAAAAATAAAGCTACCAAGCAGAAAGCTTGAAACTAAAGAAAATTATTCTATCACTATTACTGTCTAAACTGTGTGAATACATCCTGGCAAATTAGGTATACTGCACATGCCCAGACTGCACAATCTTAATTCAGCTCACAGAGGTATAACTCGAGGCAAAAATATTATTCCAAGCCCAGTCTTTTGGGAGAGGCTGATGTATTAATTAAAAGACACTAAAGACAAATAATTGGATAAATTTAATTATATGGTGAATTATGTAATTTTTGATAATTAAATTTTCTTTAAACTCTTATTTTGGACATTATACATTTCAGTTACTGAAAACGTGGCAGATTTGTTTTTAAATCAGAAAGCATTTTGAGCAATTTTTGGGAACGCTGGTGGGTAGATTACACAATCAGAGCGATGATATTGCATAGGCATTATAAATGTGGATATAAGAATTTAGAATGGGAAAAAGTTGACACAAAAAGTGTAACAAAAACATGGCAACATCAAATCAAGTTGTGCAGACAGAAAGTGCTAGCAGATATAAGATTGTTAATAAGTTATGAATATATACAATTCAGCCAATGAGAAAGGAAGAAAAATGCCTTTAGGAACAGTGGGAAGGTCATCCTATAACAACAGTGGGGAACCTCGTGGTACAGTGGGTTACAACTGGTATTTTATCTCTGGGATCTGGGTACAAATCTAGAAAGGAATAACAAGCATAGAAAATAAGAGGAGAAGAAATATTGGATGAAAACCTCAAAGTTATCATTTGTGCTTCTATCCTGTGATGAAAGCTTGTCAAGAACAGCATATTAACCTCCAAATCCAAATAGATCTGGATGTTATTTCACAGCTGCTACAGTGAAATGGATTAAAAACACAGGACATGACAGTCCAAGCCATGTTATCTTCATTGATGAATGCAGCCTTTCCCAGAAGCTAACTCTGAATCGATTGCCATTGCTGCAGTCAGTAGTCTATGTCTAGGGTCAGTTATTGGAGGGAAAGGTCTTTAGCTTTAGCAGTGTTTGTATGGTGAGTGGCTACTTAACATAAAATGTAAACATTGAACTCTACTGTATCATTCTTGTTTCTAAAGGAGCAAATATGGCTACTGTATTACTACAGATTTCCTGAAATAATTAGCAATGTTGCACAAACTATTCCCTGGTATATTATTGGGGAATCTGCTGAAGGATTTTGAACTTTTTAATAAGTTATTTTGATGCCTCCTCTTAAAAAGGACCAAATAAGGCCTATGGAATAGGAACTGTCAAGGTGCGGCCTGGATTAGCATGGTGAATACTTGGTAAACGTGCATGAATGGTGAAAATGAAGGATAACTCAGATGCAGCCAATTCTTTCAAAACAAAAGTACAGGCAGATTAATTTGGGATTAATACCCTACTGAGAAATAGATGCACTGTATCGAAACACCAATGGAGCAAAGGACTACGGGATCATGTTATTGCTCTAAACTGCCTTGAGAAAGACCAGGTACTTTTGAAGGACACTGCCTGCTAACAATAAGAGATAAACGAGGTCAAAGATAAGACAGCTGTGTGCTGAAAGGTGAGAAAGTGAGAGGAGGGCAGGAAAAAGAGTGGGAGAGCGATAGTGATAAGGGATTCAATTGTAAGGGGAATAGATAGGCGTTTCTGCGGCCGCAACCGAGACTCCAGGAAGATATGTTGCCTCCCTGGTGCAAGGGTCAAGGATGTTTGGAGCAGGTGCAGGACATTCAGAAAAGGGAGGGCGAACAGCCAGTTGTCGTGGTGCACATTGGTACCAACGACATAGGTTAAAAAAGGGGATGAGGTCCTACGAGACGAATTTAAGGAGCTAGGAGCTAAATTAAAAAGTAGGACCTTAAAAGTAGTAATCTCGGGATTGTTACCAGTGCCATGTGCTAGTCAGAGTAGGAAGCGCAGGATAGCGCAGATGAATACGTGGCTTGAGCAGTGGTGCAGCACGGAGGGATTCAAATTTCTGGGGCATTGGAACCGGTTCTGGGGGAGGTGGGACCAGTACAAACCAGACGGTCTGCACCTGGGCAGGACCGGAACCGATGTCCTAGGGGGAGTGTTTGCTCGTGCTGTTGGGGAGGAGTTAAACTAATATGGCAGGGGGATGGGAACCAATGCAGAGAGACAGAGGGAAACAAAATGGAGACAGAAGCAAAAGACAGAAAGGAGATGAGTAAAAGTGGAGGGCAGAGAAACCCAAGGCAAAAAACAAAAAGGACCAATGTACAACAAAATTCTAAAGGGTCAAAGTGTAATAAAAAGGCAAGCCTGAAAGCTCGGTGCCTCAATGCAAGGAATATTCGAAACCCAGGAGAGGGCTCTGAGCTAGTTAGAGTGGGTGAAAGCGCAGATGAATAGGACCCCAAGAAAGAATGCAAAAGGCAGGATGCAACAGAGCAGAGTAGCACTGGGGTAAGTGTAAATCACAAGGTGATAGGAAGGGACAATATGTATGAATATAAAGGGGCTGCAGGAGGGGTCAAAATTAAAAATCATGGTTTAAAAACTAGTATTAAAACACTCTACCTAAACGCAAGCAGCATTCGAAATAAAGTAAATGAGTTGACGGCACAAATCATTACAAATGGGTATGATTTGGTGGCCATTACAGAAACGTGGTTGCAGGGAGGTCAAGACTGGGAATTAAACATACAGTGGCATCTGACAATTCAGAAAGATAGACAAGAAGGGAAATGAGGTGGGGTAGCTCTGTTAATAAAGGATGATTTCAGGGCAGTTGTGAGAGACGATATTGGCTCTAATGAACAAAATGTTGAATCATTGTGGGTGGAGATTAGAGATAGTAAAGGGAAAATGTCACTGGTGGGCGTAGTTTATAGGCCCCCAAATAATAACTTCACGGTGGGGCGGGCAATAATCAAGGGAATAATGGAGGCATGTGAAAAAGGAACGACAGTAATCATGGAGGATTTTAACCTACATATCGATTGGTCAAATCAAATCGCACGGGGTAGCCTTGAGGAGGAATTCATAGAATGCATACAGGATTGTTTCTTAGAACAGTATGTTACAGAACCTACAAGGGAGCAAGCTATCTTAGATCTGGTCCTGTGTAATGAGACAGGAATAATAAACGATCTCGGAATGAGTGATCACAGTATGGTTGAATTTGTAATACAGATTGAGGGTGAGGAAGTAGTGTCTCAAACGAGCGTACTATGCTTAAACAAAGAGGACTACAGTGGGATGAGGGCAGAGTTAGCTAAAGTAGACTGGGAACACAGACTAAACGGTGGCACAATTGAGGAACAATGGAGGACTTTTAAGGAGCTCTTTCATAGTGCTCAACAAAAATATATTCCAGTGAAAAAGAAGGGCGGTAAGAGAAGGGAGAACCAGCCGTGGATAATCAAGGAAATAAAGGAGAGTATCAAATTAAAAACCAATGTGTATAAGGTGGCCAAGGTTAGTGGGAAACTAGAAAATTGGGAAAATTTTAAATGACAGCAAAGAATGACTAAGAAAGCAATAAAGAAAGGAAAGATAGATTACGAAAGTAAACTTGTGCAAAACATAACAACAGATAGTAAAAGCTTTTACCGATATATAAAATGGAAGAGAGTGGCTAAAGTAAATGTTGGTCCCTTAGAAGATGAGAAGGGGGAAATGTGAAAATGGCTGAGCCTGAAACAATTATTTTGCTTCGGTCTTCACAGTGGAAGACACAAAAACCATGACAAAAATTGCTGGTCACGGGAATGTGGGAAGGGAGGACCTTGAAACAATCACTATCACTACGGGGGTAGTGCTGGACAGACTAATGGGACTCAAGGTAGACAAGTCCCCATGTCCAGATGAAATGCATCCCAGGGTATTAAAAGAGATGGCGGAAGTTATAGCAGATGCATTCGTTATAATCTACCAAAATTCTCTGGACTCTGGGGAGGTACCAGCAGATTGGAAAGCAGCTAATGTAACGCCTCTGTTTAAAAAAGGGGGCAGACAAAAGGCAGGTAACTACAGGCCGGCTAGTTTAACATCTGTAGTGGGGAAAATGCTTGAAGCTATCATTAAGGAAGAAATAGCGGGACATCTAGATAGGAATAGTGCAATCAAGCAGACGCAGCATGGATTCATGAAGGGGAAATCATGTTTAACTAATTTACTGGAATTCTTTGAGGATATAACGAGCATGGTGGATAGAGGTGTACCGATGGATGTGGTGTATTTAGATTTCCAAAAGGCATTCGATAAGGTGCCACACAAAAGGTTACTGCAGAAGGTAAAGGTACGCGGAGTCAGAGGAAATGTCTTAGCATGGATCGAGAATTGGCTGGCTAACAGAAAGCAGAGAGTCGGGATAAATGGGTCCTTTTCGGGTTGGAAATCGGTGGTTAGTGGTGTGCCACAGGGATCGGTGCTGGGACCACAACTGTTTACAATATACATAGATAACCTGGAAGAGGGGACAGAGTGTAGTGTAACAAAATTTGCAGATGACACAAAGATTAGTGGGAAAGTGGGTTGTGTAGGGAACACAGAGAGGCTGCAAAGAGATTTAGATAGGTTAAGCGAATTGGCTAAGGTTTGGCAGATGGAATACAATGTTGGAAAATGTGAGTTCATCCACCTTGGAAAAAAAAACAGTAAAAGGGAATATTATTTGAATGGGGAGAAATTACAACATGCTGTGGTGCAGAGGGACCTGGGGGTCCTTGTGCATGAATCCCAAAAAGTTAGTTTGCAGGTGCAGCAGGTAATCAGGAAGGCGAATGCAATGTTGGCCTTCATTGCGAGAGGGATGGAGTACAAAAGCATGGAATGTCCTGCTGCAACTGTATAGGGTATTGGTGAGGCCGCACTGGAGTACTGCATGCAGTTTTGGTCACCTTACTTAAGGAAGGATATACTAGCCTTGGAGGGGGTACAGAGATGATTCACTTGGCTGATTCTGGAGATGAGGGGGTTACCTTGAGTAGACTGGGTCTTTACTCATTGGAGTTCAGAAGGATGAGGGGTGATCTTATAGAAACATTTAAAATAATGAAAGGGATAGACAAGATAGAGGCAGAGAGGTTGTTTCCACTGGTCGGGGAGACTAGAACTAGGGGGCACAGCCTCAAAATATGGGGGAGCCAATTTAAAACCGAGTTAAGAAGGAATTTCTTCTCCCAGAGGGTTGTGAATCTGTGGAATTCTCTGCCCAAGGAAGCAGTTGAGGCTAGCTCATTGAATGTATTCAAATCACAGATAGATAGATTTTTAACCAATAAGGGAATTAAGGGTTACAGGGAGCGGGCGGGTAAGTGGAGCTGAGTCCACGGCCAGATCAGCCATGATCTTTTTGAATGGCGGAGCAGGCTCGAGGGACTAGATGGCCTACTCCTGTTCTTAATTCTTATGTTCTTATGAAACATGCAGCAGCAAACTTTCCAAAGAAAACATATAAAACCGAAGTTCATAATGATTTTTCAAAATCACATTTGGTGTTTGAACAAGACAGCAGAGGAGAGGAGCCTTCTTTTCTCCCAGGAAAATTGATTTGATCATTTCTTTGTTCCCGAGTTGTACTCACTAGAATAAAGTTGTATGAGAAGCTACTACTTACTTTCTGGTAAAAGGATTGGGCTGAATTTTCCGGGATGGAAGTAGACGCGATTGACAGTGGGTCGAATGGTGGACGAATTAACTGCGCAGATAGCAGTCAATAGATATGATGTAATTGGCATCACAGAGACATGGCTCCAGGGTGACCAAGGCTGGGAACTCAATATCCAGGGGTATTCAACATTTAGGAAGGATAGATAGAAAGGAAAAGGAGGTGGGGTGGCATTGCTGGCTAAAGAGGAAATTAATGCAATAGTAAGGAAGGACTAGCTTGGATGATGTGAAATCAGTATGGGTGGGAGCTACGGAATACCAAAGGGCAGAAAACGCTAGTGGGAGTTGTGTACAGACCACCAAACAGTAGTAGTGAGGTTGGGGACAGCATCAAACAAGAAATTAGGGATGTGTGCAATAAAGTTACAGCAGTTATCATGGGCGACTTTAATCTATATATTGATTGGGCTAACCAAACTGGTAGCAATGCAGTGGAGGAGGATTTCCTGGAGTGTATTAGGGATGGTTTTCTGGACCAATATGTCGAGGAACCAACTGGAGGGCTGGCCATCCTAGACTGGGTGATGTGTAATGAGAAATGGCTAATTAGCAATCTTGTTGTGCGACGCCCCTTGGGGAAGAGTGACCATAATAGGCAGAATTTTTTATTAAGATGGAGAGTGACACAGTTAATTCAGAGACTAGGGTCCTGAACTTAAGGAAAGGTAACTTCGATGGTATGAGACGTGAATTGGCTAGAATAGACTGGTGAAATATACTTAAAGGGTTGACGGTGGATAGTCAATGGCAAACATTTAAAGATCACATGGATGAACTTCAACAATTATACATTCCCTGTCTGGAGTAAAAATAAAATGGGGAAGGTGGCTCAACCATGGCTAACAAGGGAAATTAAGCAGAGTGTTAAATCCAAGGAAGAGGCATATAAATTGGCCAGAAAAAGCAGCAAACCTGAGGACTGGGAGAATTTTACAATACAGCAGAGGAGGACAAAGGGTTTAATTAGGAGGGGGAAAATAGAGTACGAGAAGAAGCTTGTCGGGAACATAAAAACTGACTGCAAAAGCTTCTATAGATATCTGAAGAGAAAAGGATTAATGAAAACAAACGTAGGTCCCTTGCAGTCAGATTCAGGTGAATTTATAATGGGGAACAAAGAAATGGCAGACCAGTTAAACAAGTACTTTGGTTGTGTCTTCACGAAGGAAGACACAAATAACCTTCTGGAAATACTAGCGGACTGAGGGTCTAGCGAGAAGGAGGATACTTATTTGAATACTTATGAAGGAAATACTTATTAGCCAGGAAATTGTGTTAGGGAGATTTATGGGATTGAAGGCCGATAAATCCCCAGGGCTTGATGGTCTGCATCCCAGAGTACTTAAGGAAGTAGCCCTAGAAATAGTGGATGCATTGGTGGTCATTTTCCAACAGTCTATCGACTCTGGATCAGTTCCTATGGACTGGAGGGTAGCTAATGTAACACCACTTTTCAAGAAAGGAGGGAGAAAGAAAACGGGTAATTATAGACTGGTTAGCCTGACATCGGTAATGGGAAAAATGTTCAAATCAATTATTAAAGATGAAATAGCAGCACATCTGGAAAGCACTGTCAGGATCGGTCCAAGTCAGCATGGATTTATGAAAGGGAAATCCTTCTTGACAAATCTTCTAGAATTTTTTGAGGATGTAACTGGTAGAGTGGACAAGGGAGAACCAGTGGATGTGGAGTATTTGGACTTTCAAAAGGCTTTTGACAAGGTCCCACACAAGAGATTGGTGTGCAAAATTAAAGCACATGGTATTGGGGGTAATGTACTGACTCGGATAGAGAACTGGTTGGCAGACAGGAAGCAGAAAGTCGGGATACACGGGTCCTTTTCAAAATGACAGGCAGTGACTAGTGGGGAGCTGCAGGGCTCAGTGCTGGGACCCCAGCTCTTTACAACATACATTAATGATTTGGATGAGGGAATTGAGTGTAATATCTCCAAGTTTGCAGATGACACTAAACTGGGTGGCGGTGTGAGCTGTGAGAAGGACGCTAAAAGACTGCAGGGTGACTTGGACAGGTTAGGCGAGTGGACAAACGCATGGCAGATGCAGTATAATGTGGATAAATGTGAGGTTATGCACTTTGGTGGCAAAAACACGAAGGCAGAATATTATCTGAATGGCAGCAGATTAGAAAAAGGGGAGGTGCAACGAGACCTGGGTACCATGGTACATCAGTCATTGAAAGTTGCCATGTAGGTACAGCAGGCAGTGAAGAAGGCAAATGGTATGTTGGCCTTCATAGCTAGGGGATTTGAGTATAGGGGCAGGGAGGTCTTACTGCAGTTATACAGGGCCTTGGTGAGGCCTCACCTGGAATATTGTGTTCAGTTTTGGTCTCCTAATCTGAGGAAGGACGTTCTTGCTATTGAGGGAGTGCAGTGAAGGTTCACTAGACTGATTCCCGGGACGGCAGAACTGACATATGAGGAGAGATTGGATCGACTGGGCCTGTATTCACTGGAGTCTAGAAGGATGAGAGGGGATCTCATAGAAACATATAAAATTCTGACGGGACTGGACAGGTTAGATGCAGGAAGTATGTTTCCGATGTTGGGGAAGTCCAGAAACGGGGACCATAATCTCAGGATAAGGGGTAAGCCATTTAGGACTGAGATGAGGAGAAACTTCTTCACTCAGAGCTGTTAACCTGTGGAATTCCCTACTGCAGAGAGTTGTTGATGCCAGTTCATTGGATATATTCAAGAGGGAGTTAGATATGGCCCTTATGGCTAAAGGGATCAAGCGGTATGGAGAGAAAGCGGGAAAGGGGTACTGAGGTGAATGATCAGCCATGATCTTATTGAATGGTGGTGCAGGCTTGAAGGGCCGAATGGCCTACTCCTGCATCTATTTTCTATGTTTCGATGTTTCTATGTCAGGTGGGAAAGTTATTATTTTTGACAGTGGGTCAAGAACCTGTATATGATGTCATATTACTTGATGATAATATTCTTTAAATATTTCTTTGTCACTCATATTTAAATGTTATTATATTATTGCAGAGTAAAGATTCAACACCCACTATTATAGATTAAACTTAAAATCTTTTGTGGCCAGGGTTTCTTTAAGGACCCCAGCTGAAAACGTGTCATGAATAACATCATCAGACCTCCTCCATCTAATTGGGCTGAGTAACATGCTGGGCGGGCTTAATATGCCCCATTAAGGTAAGTTCATCTTCAACAGCGAGATGGAGCCAGCAGCGGAATCGCAACCTGCCACGTGCATCACCCACATCGGACCCATCAAGGTAGGCAATATTCCGGCCATTGTGTCTGAATGTCAAATAAAATTCTAGAATCATTCATACTGTAGAACGCAAGGACTGAAACTGACACAGACTACCAAAGTATCAGTCAGATTACTAAAGTTGAGATGTTATTTAAGTTCATAAAAGTATCTTTGTTTAAGTTGAATTTGTCTTTGGACATGATCTGTCAGTCAAATATGCTTTCTTTTAATATGTGCCCCTCTTTTAAATCCACTACTACGACAACAAAAACTTGTATTTATACAGCAACTTTAACATAGTGAAACGTCCCAAGGCACTTAACAGGAGTATTATGATCGCTTCTCGGCCTTTTGGCTAAGATCATGCGTAACTGACCTGACAGGGGAGTAACCATGACCCCAAAGTGGTTCTCCCTGGATCAGGAAGGTGGTTCTCTTATGCTTTTTGGAAATAGGAGGTGGGTGGGGTGGATTGACCCATCCACCTCCACGGAGGTGTGTGGGGGGCCTGACCCATCCACTTCCATGGCACGAACCTGGTATTGCAGTACTTCCAGGAACGGTGCAGTGGCTCTCGGCCTTTTGGCTAAGAGCATTGGCGCAGAGTGATCCTTGATGTGTGCAAGGTGACCTCTGGCGTTTGTGATTTGACAAAGAATTGGAAAGATTGGCTACGAATAAAAAAAAAAAGAAGAAAAAAAAATATGAAATGAAACATTTGACTGAGCCACATAAGCAGAAAGTAGGGCAGGGGACCAAAAGCTGGTCAAAGAGGTAGGTTTTAATGAGCTTCTTGAAGGAGGAAAGAGAGGTAGAGAGGTGGAGGAGTTTAGGGGGGGAATTTCAGGGCTTAGGGCCCAGGTAACAGAAGGCATGGCCATTACAATAGCAATTATAATCAGGGATGCTCAAGAGGGCTCGAGGGACAAACAGGGCTTCATTTTGCATAAGGGTGGTTTTGAAGGCGTTCCATTTTTCATCAGTGTTGCTATTATCCTTACCTAGTAGGACCTCCCAATCAATCTTGCTCAAGTCATCTGTCATCTTTGCAAATTTAGCCCTCTTAAAATCAGGTACTATTTGTTATGTTCAGAATAAATCCACAGGACTGTATTGCAAGCTCAAACCGTTGTGACCTTGGTCTCTTTATTCAGACTCCAGAGTGGAGAAGCAGCATGGTGGATCACCTTTTATACCTGCTTGCCCCAGGGTGCACAGGTGACTCTTACATCTCCCACAGGTCTGCCCCCTAGTGGCAAGTCTTACATTTTGGTAAGGTTTACATATATACATAACATCACTTCCCACCAAAGTCTTATGTGCAAGTTATTTGTAAATTGAGGCGATCTGGCACCCTGTGTCCCCGGATCGATTGCCTGGGTTGTAGTCCTGGCGTGGTGGATTCATCCTCGTGATTGATGGCAAAATCAATCGCTGGGGGCCAGGTCCTTTCACAGTGGTTCCTGATTATTTGTAGTTCGCAGTTTGGTCTTGTCCAAATGCTTTACGTGTTAGCCCAGTACACGGCTTTACAATCAATCGCTCCATTTTCATCACATACACTCCATTCCCTCCCTTGGCTAATGCGGTGCTAGCGGCCCAACTGGGGCCCTGAACACGGTCTACATCACTTATTCTGATGTCACGTTGGGGGGGGGGGAGGCCGTGCGATCATGGTGCGTTCTCTGCTGATGGCCTACGGAAGGCTCGGTTCTGAGTGATTCTGTCTGGTGACTGCGTAGCACCCAGGATAGCCGAGTCTGTAGGGAGTCTACCGTGGCACACATGGTGCTTGGTTTAGTAATTTGGGCTGCCTGTTCCGAGCTATTGTCGCTGACCTTGAGGTCTAGCAAGCCCAGGATGGCCGCAATGGCCTTGAGACTTTCGGTTGTGGCGGGAGGCCTGGTGGTCCCCGTGGATCCTGGGCCGTAGTATGGGGGCCCCGGACCACCGACTGTATGTAGCCACCCTGCCTTACTTTGCAACGTTGGGATGGGCCTATCGTCTTTGCGACGTATAGGTTGCAATATCCCGTCTAGCAGTTTACCTTTGGCAGGCGGTGACATGGGATCCTGGCTGGTCCAGGTCCTAAACTGGGGGGCCGTTACGGTTGACCCCTCGCTTTCTAGCACTTCCACGACTGCGAGTGGGTCTGCAGGCTGTGCCGATTCCACCCCGGTGGTGGGCAACAGTAGCCAACTGAGGGCATTAGTTCTCAGTGCCTGGCCCATGACGGATCATGTTACAGTGCATAGACAGTGTTAGACATTCTCGAAACAATGCATCGATAGTGGTGCCTCTGCTCTCCCAAACTTGTGGGATGGGCAGCTTGTCTGACTGAGCACTCTTTGGTATGTCTCTTTAGTCCCATGAATACAGGCTGCTGCCTTGGTTAACTTATTGGATACATGTTCAATCGTTTGGGGCTCGCCCGCTACTTTTGCTTGCTGCACAACACTCCCGACCCTGTGCGGTAACACATCACTTGCTACGAATACTTTGTTAGATACATTTACAACTGGTTAGGGTTCACCCGCTACTTCGGCTTGCTGTACAACACACCCGACCCCGTGTGATAACACATCACTTGTTACAAGAACTTTGTCAGATACATATACGACCGGTTGATGTTCGCCCACTACATTGGCTTGTTGCAAGGTTCTCCCGACCCCATATCATGGTACATCATTGGCCGCGAAAGACTGCTCACATGGGTTACATAGTGCAAACAGCTTATTGGAACGTGGTGGGTTCCTGGCCTTCTCAGTGGCCGCCCCTTAATCTTTGCCCCAAACCAAGTCACCTTCCTTGCTGGGCAACACATTCCTCCATTCCGTTGCGGCGATCTCCCGTGTTCTGGACCTTCATCCCGTGATCTGGGCGCACCTTCGTCCCGTGGTCTGGATGCACTCTCGTCCCGTGGTCTGGATGCACTCTCGTCCCGTGGTCTGGACGCACTCTTGCCCCGTGGTCTGGACACCCTCTCGTCTGTGTCCGTGATGCTGACTGCCGCGATCTTCCTCCTCAGGGATTTTGCTTTGGGCATCGGGAAGACGCATTCAAATCGTTTCGGCCAGAGTCCCACTCCGCATGGTCGACCTGGAGCCTCTTCCATCGTCGTGAATAGGTCGTCGGCTTCGGGTGGTGGGTAACGTGCCTCTCCGCTGCTCGGTTGACCTTCACCTCCTCGTGGTCGTGATGAGCGGCCTGTGCCTCAGGGTTCTGTAAATAGATCTGCACTTCGATGTCTGGTTCAGCTGAAGGTGAGCTTTGCTCAGCCTTTGAGAAGGGGAGACGTCATTCGCTGGAGAAGGTATGCAGAGGTTTTCCCAGTTCCATCGAATCTTCCCCATCCACCTCCTACCAAGCAGCATTGGCCCATCACCTGAAACAATCCACAGTGGTAAATCATGCACTGCTCCCTCATGGGATACTCTTATGTCCGCAATGCCAATAACTGGTATCAGTTCCTTGGTGTAGGTGCGCAGCTTTGCCTGAATCAGGATCAGCTTGGGTCGCTATACTTCATCGCCCCACAGCCTCTCGAATGTCTTCCGGCTCATAACTGATTGGCTCGCCCCCGTGTCTAGTTCCATGGAGACTGGAGTGCCGGTAAGTTCAACTTTTATCATTATCAGAGGGCTTTTGGTGGTGAAGGTGTGTATCCCATATACTTCCTCTTCATCCTCAGGTTCAGTTGCCTCTCCTGCTCGTTCATCATGATTCTCACTGGATCGGTCGCCCTCTCCTGACTCTGCCACGTAGTGAGTCAGAGATCGTTTGCACATTCGCTGGAGGTGCCCCATTGTTCCACAGCCCTTGCACACATTGGGCTTGATTCGACATTGATGAGCTCTATGGCTGCCCCGCAGCGCCAACATGGTGCTAATGGATACACATTCACGCCCACGGCAGACTCTGAGTCACTCTAGGCCTAGGTCTGGCCTCTGCAGTCATGTGGGCCCTGCCCTGTGCCATTCTGCCTGCTGAAAACATTATTTTATGCACAGTACTTGCCGGTGAGCTTCGATTCTGTGAAGATATCTGTTTCGTGTTATCGCTCGTGAGCTATCATGTGATGGCCTTGCTCAGATCTCGGGATTCGGCAGACAGCAGTTTGCGAAGAATGGCCTCGTGGCCAATTCCAAGCACTTAAAAGTTCCACAACATTTCCCCCAAGGATCCTGCAAATTCACACTGTCCCGCAAGGTGTCTTAGGTCGGCGACAAAGCTTGCCACGTTCTGGCCCTTGGAGCGATGGTGCGTGTAAGAGCGATACCTGGCCATCAGGATGCTCTTCTTTGGCTTGAGGTGTTCCCTAACCAGCATACACAGCTCTGTGTAAGACTTGTCCGTTAGTTTGATCGGTGCCAGCAAATTTTTGAGGAGGCCATATATCGAAGACCCACATACGGTGAGGAGAATCGCCCTGCGTTTGGTCGCCGTCTCAGCCTTGTCCAATTCGTTGGCCACAAAGTACTGGTCGAGGCGCTCAATGAAGGCTTCCCAATCATCACCCTCAACAAATCTCTCAAGAATACCAATGGCAGCCATATCCACGTGAAAATTTGTGATCCGTTACTCATCGCCAATTTGTTATGTTCAGAATAAATCCACAAGACTGTATTGCAAGCTCAAACTGTTGTGACCTTGGTCTCTTTATTCAGACTCCCAAGTGGGGAAGCAGCATGGTGAATAATTTTTTATACCTCCTTGCCCCAGGGTGCACAGGTGACCCTTAGATCTCCCATAGGTGTGCCCCCTAGTGGCAAGTCTTACATTTTGGTAAGGTTTACATATATACATAACACTAATAACAAATTTTCAGCAACTTTGGATTGGGTGATCAAGTTAAATCTAATAATCCCAAGAGAGATCTAATACCACATCAGAGGCATTATTAAAAACTAGGTCCAGTATCCAATTATCCCTAGTTTCCTCGCTAACATGTTCTGCAAGGAAACAATCTTTAATATTATCTACAAATCTTTCAGCTGTCCTGCCCGCAATACCAGATGGATTACCATTGGACCGGAGAGAGACTACTTGGGAAATTGAAAACCCCAATTACACAGACCGTTCCCAATTCAGCCTCCTGGTGGGTCTGCTCTTAGGGCTAGCTAAAATTGCCATCTATAGGTCCAGATGTGTGGGACCTACCAGGAGGATCATTTCAACTGCTTTCTCCTCTTTCGAGGCCTTGGAAAGAAACCACACTATGGGCTAGATTTTCCACTTTTTTTGCATGCTTAACGCCTACTTAATGTCCATGTTACCGCTGAATTGACATATAATGCCCATATATCGCCCATTTAGCCATAAAATGGAAACTGACGGGCATTTTTCAGAAACCTATTGCAGAGCGTTACTTTCCAAATGTGAGTAATGCAGAGAAAAAATAATACCGCCTGCCCACTTTTTTAGAGCGGAATCATCGGAATGGACGAAATCAATGCCCATAAAATCGCCCAGCGTTACTTTCCACACGGAATTAACGCCGAGATTCAATAATACCGACCGCCCACCTTTTTTTTGTTGTAAAGATCATATTTGCCAAAACTAGCGGCCATGAGATCGCCCAGCATCACTTTCATCACCTCGCACACATATCGCCCACAATATTGCTCGCCCAAAAAAACGCCCAGAAAAAGTGGAACTAACCAGAACTAATCACAGCGTTATGGACGGCATGTTCTACATCACATGTCGCATTTTTTAAAAGGCTGCTGTGCTTCAACCTTGGGGGAGATCGGATGTACTCTGGACATCATTGGAGTTGATGTGAATATCTGTACAAACATCTTGACCATACTGTGACTGATTGGAATTTAATAGCTGTCTTCATTGGGACATTCATTGTTTGTGACCAATCGGTGAAAAACAGAGAGCTATTGCAATGGGGCCTTTCCTTTCTCACCCTCTTTTGATGACCAATTACAACCTGCAGTTCAAGATGGGTGAATGTACACTCCACAGAATTATGTGCACAATGTAAGACTGATGAGGAGGACCAGACGTTACACTCCCCGCAAGTACAGGGACAAGCGGTCTTACCTCGACTTGCCCGACACCACTTGCCTTCGGAGGCTGCACTTCCACAAAGAGGTTATCACTGAGGTATGCCAGCTCATAAGGGGAGATCTGCAGCCTACCAGCACCATCAGTACTGCATTGTCTGTCAAGATCAAAGTCATCGCGGCACTGTCATTCTACGCATTGGGTTCTTTTCAGGCCTCAGCTGGCGACTTTTGCGGTCTGTCTCAGCATGCCACACATTGCTGCATTAGACAGGTCAGTGAAGTCCTGTACACATACAGAAGACACTTGATCAGCTTCCCTATGACCAGGGGGGCACAGAGTGAGAGGGCTCTAGGATTCTCCAGAATTGCAAACTTCCCCAAGGTGTAGGGAGCAATAGACTGTATGCACATCGCGATGCGGGCACCTTTTCAGGATGCAGAGGTTTTCAGGAACTGCAAGGGATTCCACTCCCTGAATGTCCAACTCGTTGTCGACCACCAGCAAATTATAATGGCAGTTCAATTTCCGGCAGCATCCATGATGCTCACATCTTGCGTGAGAGCACTGTGTCTGACTTGTTTAACAATCAGCCACAAGGTCAATGCTGGATGCTTGGTGACAAAGGATATGGCCTCGCCACCTGGCTGATGACACCCCACTGCATGACACCCACACCGAAGCCGAGAGACGATACAATGAGAGCCACAGAGCTACTCGCAATATCAGGGAGAAAAGCATTGGAGTGCTTAAGCAGCGCTTTAGATGCCTGGACCACTCAGGAGGCAAGCTCCAATACCACCCTGAGCAGGTAGTTCAATTCGTGGTGGTGTGCTCCATGCTGTACAACTTGGCTATCAGGAGGGGACAAGAATTGCCTGATGAGTCCGACAGTCCACCTCACCAGAGAGAGGAAGAGGACGAGGAGGCGGACACTGACATCGGCCCACACAATCAGGCTGACGCTGAAGCCATTCCCCCACCCCCCTCTAGACCGCATGAAAGGGCCCGTGGTGGCATGATAGCTGCAGGAGCCTTACGTCAAGAGCTCATCAATGAGCGCTTTGCCTGAAAGAACATTGGTGTTATTTACAAGGCTGATACACTGCTGGGTGTGCAGGTCATACATCAATGGTGGGCATCACCTTGGTGACAGTTAAAGTTTATGTTGATTGAAGTTAAGTGTAATTTGATGTTAAGGAATCATCAGTGTGTAACGGTGCAGCTATTTGAGCCAATGCACAACAAGGTTTTGTTAAATAAAAAACATTTAAACCAAAGTTGTCTGAAACCATCAGTATTTCTGTAAAAAACAATCCTTCGTCCCCACCCCCCCACCACCCTGCCCCCACTTCTACTCACCCCTCTACCCCGTCCCCTTCTGACTCCAAGCCACTTGGCCGAGGAGCTCCTCAGGCGATGCTTCATTGGGGGGGGCGGGGGGGGTTGCGGGGGGTGACGGCCGAACCATTACTTGGACGGATACAGGAGAAGACAGTCCCGAGGTGGGAACATGCTACAAGCCAGAAGCAAATGTTGCTCCTGGCTCTCATATGTGGCTGGCAATGGGGGTGCAGCACCTTGGGGTGCAGTGCCGCTCTCCGGGCGCCCACTGGGAGCCCACTGCCACCAGTGTTCCTGGCTACCAGCTCCAGGGCCTCCACCATCCCTTCCATGTTATATCTTATTTGTTGGACAAAAACTCCATGCCAACTATGTTCTTGGTGATTAGTAGGCTTTTTGCTGCTGGTGAATCTCAGTCATGCCTCCCACAACAGCCAAAAAAGCAACACCACACCCGCACATGCTTTCAGTCCCTCTCAGCTCCCTCTCTCTCTGTCTCCTCTTCTGCGCATGTCATGATGACCCTTGACCTCCTGAATCGCGGGAATCGAGCATTGCCATGCCATTGCTAAGGACGGCGACACTTTACGGCAGAAGGTCAGCGAGATTTAACGCTACCGCCCATTTCATATCGCTCGTGGTAACTCCCAATTTCAAAATGGAGACTAGGTGCTTTGAGAATGGGCGAGAAGGCGGCGATCTGAAAACTCATTTTTACCGCCCACACCGGATATAATGCCCATTTTTGGGCGATATGCACAAAAGTGTAAAATCTAGCCCTATATGCTTGAAGCCTTCCACAACTGGTAGCTACAGCTGGATACACCTTGCTAGCTTCCCTGTTTGCATCCATCACAAGCTCCAGCTAATCCAGAAATGTTAAGCCTTTCCTACACAAAGTTCCACACATTTATCACCCCCAACTCCACTTGCTCCATGTGACCTATAGAAATAATTTCAAGATTTTCATCCTCATTTTCAAATTCCTCTATGTTTCCCTCCAGCTCATTTTAGAAAATAGCCACTCGCCATAGTCCCAGCCCACACTCTCTGTTCCTCTGATTCTGGATTAATGCTTATCCCCCATTCCCTTCCTTTTACCATTTGCTGGTCAAAAAATCATGGGTGGTGTGTACCTGAATTTCATAATTGGATGTGAAACTGAGAAATGTGCTGTTGCCTGCCAGGGAATCCTGAAGAGCCAGTCATCAATTAACAGAAAGACATGGCGGTGTCTCATCCTATGATGCGAAAACCCACTGGAGGCAAGTAGAGACCAAAGTATTTTATACTGGTAGCTTAGTCCTTTGAAATTAAATCAGAAGAACTTGCAGTGACAGGCTAAATAGCAATATGGAATGATGCATCCTTAGGTCTACAGCACCCATCAGTCCCCTGGACATACCGCATTAATAATTTTAGGTACCACCTTGAATCTTATTAGTTTAAGGATTGATTCAGTGCCCTAACATTCAATATTGGATGAAGTACCCTGTTTTTTTCAGCACTACAAAGTACAAGGGCTTAGGGGTAGCATTCGGACTGTGAAATCCATGCAATTGCATGGGACTCCAAGCCAATCAGGGGCCTCAGGTGGATCCAGTGATAATGTTGACAGGCTCGAATTTCTCCATGTAGGGGCCCCAAACCGAACATTTGCAAGGAACTTCCACAAGATAAATACACTCCCAATAGGAGTAGAGAATTCCACCCACCTGTCACCCCTGCTTGGGATGAACTCTTTCAATTAATTCTGATGCTAATAGTTTGTTGATTCTATAGAAAAAGCTATTATCATGATCGGATTTGGCCAGATTAAGGCTATACTGCTGACCAGTTGTGGGCCCGAGGTCTACCGCCTTGTCAGGGACAGGCTGGCACCCACGAAGGCCAAGGATAAGACATACGGTGAGCTGACTGATTTAATTCGCAACCAACTTAAACCAAAAGAGAGCATCCTCACAGCCAGGCACAGATTGGCTGACCGCAGACCTGAGGGCCAGGAGATTGCAAAATATGCTGCCGACCTCAGGAGACTTGCGGCACTATGTGATTTTGGCATGCACCTCAACGAAGCATTGCGGGACATCTTCATTATAGGGATTGGCCACAAGGGCCTCCTTCACAAGCTATTATCTGCCAACACCACAGTGAACCTGCAGAAGGCCATCAGCATCAATCAGACGTTCATAACCTCAACCTGCAGCACCAAGCAAATTATTCATGCTGTGGACTCAAACCCGGCAAGTACTGTACACAGAATGATGCCTTTCACAGGCAAGACTGTAGAACGTGGCTCTGCCCAGGGCAGAGAGCACAGACCTCAGGGTTCCAGAACTCAGAGTCCATCGAGGGATGCTGATTGAGTAGCAACATGCTGGCGTTGCGGAGGAAACCATAGGGCTCACCAATGTCGGTTTGCTGAGTACGTATGCAAAGCCTGTAACATGAAAGGCCACCTCCAGCGTATGTGTAAAAGAAATACGACTCACAGTCCAGCAGAGGAGTTGGTAGATGATTTTGAATCCAGCAGGGAGTATGACGATTTGGCCAGAGAGGCAGCTCAGCCCCAAGAAGAAGCGTATGGAGTGTATACCTGCACCATCAATTGTCTTCCAGTGAAGATGGAAGTTGAGATTGTTATATATGTAAACTTGGATTTACTCTGTACAGCCAACAGAGGGCTCATCCACTGGAGTCCCAAGGGATCCCATAATCCCTTGGGAGCACAGGTATTTAAGGAGACTTCACAGGTTGGAGAGGCACTCTGGAGACCTTCAATAAAAGACTAAGGTCACACTTTACTTTGAGCTCACAGTGTTCAGTCTGACTTTTTCTCCATACACCGCAACAGGCGACGAGATACAGATAGTGAACCCAAAGATGCAGAGAACAGTGGGCATCCTGGAGAAATTCTCAGAGGGAGATGATTGGGAAAGCTTTGAGGAGCAACTTGACCAATATTTCGTGGCCAACGAGTTAGATGGGAAAGAGAGCGCAACCAAAAGAAGGGCGATCCTCATCACCGTCTGTGGGGCACCAACGTATGGCCTCATGAAGAATCTGTTCACTCCAGTGAAACCCACGGAGAAATCATACGATGATTTGTGCACACTGGTCCGAAAGCATTTAACCACGAAGGAAAGCGTTCTGATGGCGAGGTACCAGTTCTACACTTACAAAAGGTCTGAAGGCCAGGAAGTGGCGAATTATGTCGCCGAGCTAAGACGCCTTGCAGGACATTGCGAATTTGAAGGGCATTTGGAGCACATGCTCAGACTTTTTCGTACTTGGCATTGGCCATGAAACCATACTTTGCAAACTTTTGACTGTAGGGACCCCAACCTTGAGTAAGGCCATAGCGATAGCCAGGCGTTCATTGCCACCAGTAACAATACGAAGCAAATCTCTCAGCACACAAGTGCTGCTACAAGCACTGTGAACAAAGTGATGTTGTTTTCGAATCATAACATACAGGGCAGGTCACACATGCCTGCAGCTACACGTCCTCAGATGTCTCAGAGTCCACCATCAAGGGTAATGAATGTAAGGCCATTAACACCTTGTTGGCGCTGCGGGGGTGATCATTGTTTCCATTCATGCCGATTCAAAGAGTATGTTTGCAAGGGCTGTGGAACAATGGGACACCTCCAATGAGTGTGCAGGCGAGCTGCAAAGCCTGTTAAACATACAAACCACCATGTTGCAGAGGAGGACAGATCCACAGAGGATCACGATGAACCAGAGCCTCAGATCGAGGAGGCAGAGGTAAATGGGGTGCACACATTTACCACGAATTGTCTGCCGATAGTGCTGAATGTTGAACTAAATGGCCTCCCGATGTCAATGGAGTTGGGCACGGGCGTGAGCTAGTCCATCATGGGCAAAAAGACTTTCGAAAGATTATGGTGCAACAAGGCCTCAAGGCCAGTCTTAACTCCAGTTCGCACGAAACTAAGAACTTACACGAAAGAACTAATTCCTGTAATCGGCAGTGCTACCGTAAAGGTCTCCTACGATGGAGTGGTGCACAAGCTACCACTCTGGGTGGTACTAGGCGATGTTCCCACGCTGCTCGGCAGGAGCTGGCTGGGAAAGATACGCTGGAATTGGGACGACATCCGAGTGCTATCGCCCGCTGATAACACTTCGTGTGTCCAGGTCTTAAACAAATTTCCTTTACTGTTCGAACCAGGCATCGAGAAATTCCAAGGAGCAAAAGTGCAGATCCACCTAATTCTGGGAACGCAACCTATCCATCACAAGGTGAGAGCAGTACCGTACATGATGAGAGAAAGGGTAGAGATCGAGCTAGACCAGCTGCAAAGAGAGGGCATAATTTCCCCGATCGAGTTCAACAAGTGGGACAATCCTCAAGGGAAACGGCACCATCAGAATCTGTGGTGATTACAAAATAACGATCAATCGTTTCTCCTTGCAGGACCAATACCCACTACCAAAGGCCGACGACCTCTTTGCAACGCTGGCAGGAGGAAAGACATTCACGAAGCTGGATCTGTCTTCAGCCTACATGATGCAGGAAGTGGAGGAATTATCGAAGGCCCTCACCTGCACCATCATGTACAAAGGACTTTTTGTTTATAACAGATGCCCGTTTGGAATCCGATCGGCAGGAGCGATATTCCAGAGAAACATGGAAAGTTTATTGAAGTTGGTCCCGCACACCGTGGTCTTCTAGGGCGACATCTTGGTCACATGTCGGAACACAGTCGAGCATCTGCAGAACCTGGAGGAGGTTCTTAGTCGACTCAACCGCATGGGGCTCAGGTTAAAATGCTTGAAGTGCGTTTTCTTGGTGCCTGAAGTGGAGTTCCTGGGAAGGAGGGTTGCGGCAGTTGGCATCAGGCCCATCAATGTGAAGACGGAGGCAATCGAGAACGCACCAAGGCCACAGAACGTGACGGAGCTGCGGTCGTTTCTGGGACTCCTGAACTACTTTGGTAACTTCTTATCGGATCTCAGCATACTGCTAGAACCACTACATGTCTTACTACAAAAAGGGGACGAATGGTTTTGGGGCAAAAGCCAAGAAAATGCCTTTGTAATAGCGAGAAAATTGTTATGCTCAAACAAATTGCTTGTGTTCTATGATCCATGAAAACGTTTGGTACTAGCATATGATGCGTCGTCATATGGCAGCGGGTGTGTATTGCAATGATTTTGGGAAACTGCAACCGTTTGCTTATGCATCTAGGAGTCTGTCTAAGGCTGAGAGAACCTACATCATGATTGAGAAAGAAGCGTTAGCGTGTGTCTATGGGGTAAAGAAAATGCATCAATACCTATTTGGGCTAAAATTTCGAATTGGAAACTGACCATAAGCCACTTATATCCCTGTTCTCTGAGAGTAAAGGGATAAATACCAATGCATCGGCCCGCATCCAGAGATGGGCGCTCACGTTGTCCGCATACAACTACGCCATCCGCCACAGGCCAGGCACAGCAAACTGCGCCGATGCTCTCAGTAGGCTGTCATTGCCCACCATGGGGGTGGAAATGGCGCAGCCCGTAGATCTAGCCATGGTTATGGAAGCATTTGAAAGTGAGTACAATCACCCGTCACTGCCTAGCAGATCAAAACCTGGACAAGCCAGGACCCCTTTTTATCTCTAGTCAAAAGCTGTATGCTTCACGGGAGCTGGTCCAGTATCCCAGTGGAAATGCAGGAAGAGATAAAGCCGTTACAGTGGCGCAAAGATGAAATGTCTATACAGACAGACTGCCTTCTGTGGGGCAATCGAGTAGTGGTCCCCAAGAAGGGCAGAGACACCTTCATCAATGACCTCCACAGTACCCACCTAGGCATCGTAATGATGAAAGCGATAGCCAGATCCCATGTGTGGTGGCCCGGTATCGATGCGGACTTAGAGTCCTGCGTTCACAGATGTAATACATGTTCGCAGTTTAGCAATGCACCCAGGGAGGCGCCGCTAAGTTTATGGTCTTGGCCCTCCAAACTGTGGTCTAGGGTACACGTCGACTATGCAGGCCCATTCTTGGGTAAAATGTTCCTTGTGGTTGTAGACGCGTACTCCAAAGTGGATTGAATGTGAGATAATGTCGGCTAGCACGTCCACTGCCACTACTGAAAGCCTGCGGGCCATGTTTGCCACACACGGCCTACCCAATGTCCTGGTGAGCGACAACGGGCCATATTTTACCAGTGCGGAGTTCAAAGAATTCATGACCCGTAACGGGATCAAACATGTCACATCTGCCCCGTTTAAACCAGTGTCCAATGGTCAGGCAGAGAGAGCAGTGCAAACTATCAAGCAAGGCTTGAAGAGGGTAACTGAAGGCTCACTGCAGACTCGCCTATCCTGAGTCCTGCTTGGCTACCGCACGAGACCCCACTCACTCACTGGGATCCCACCTGCTGAACTGCTCATGAAAAGAGCACTGAAGACAAGGCTCGCGTTAGTTCATCCTGATCTACATGAACAGGTAGAGAGCAGGCGGCTTCAACAAAGTGCATACCATGATAACGCAAATGTGTCACGCGAGATTGAAATCAATGATCCTATATTTGTATTAAATTGTGGAAAAGGTCCCAAATGGTTTCCCGGTACTGTTGTGGCCAAAGAGGGGAGCAGGGTGTTTCGGGTCACACTTTCATTTACCGGAAACACTTGGACCAAATCAAATTCAGATTCACGGACCATCCTAAGGAACCCACCTTGGACCCTACCTTTTTTGATCCCCAAAATACGCACCAGTGGCAACCGGCACCACGGTTGACCACGAAGCAGAACCCATCATCCACAGCAGCCCAGCAGGACCCAACACACCAGGCAGCCCAGCAAGGCCAGCTGCACAGCTGCCCAGCGAGGGCCCAACAAATGATTCAACAACACCAGCTTTCACACCAAGACGATCAACCAGGGCAAGAAGGGCCCCAGATCGACTCACATTGTAAATAGTTACACTATTGACTTTGGGGGGGAAGTGTTGTTATATATGTAAACTTGTATTTATTCTGTACAGCCACCAGAGGGCTCATCCCCTGGAATCCCAAGGGATCCCATAATCTCTTGGGAGCATTTAAGGAGGCTTTACAAGTTGGAGAGGTACTCTGGAGACCAGCAATAAAAGGCTAAGGTCACACTTTATTTTGAGCTCACAATGTTCAGTCTGACTGTTTCTCCATACGACACAGAGATAAATGGCGTTCCAGTCTTCATGGAAGTGGATACGGGAGCGAGCCTGTTAGTGATGAACCAGGATGCCTTTGAGAGGCTATGGAATGAAAAACGACCCGAGTTGGTTCCAGTACAGGAAAAGTTGTGCACCTACACCAAGGAGCTGATCCCAGTCATTGGTAGTGCGGATGTAAGTGTAATCCATAACGATGTGGTGCACGTTACCTCTGTGGATTGTTGCAGGTGATGTTCCAACGCTATTCAGAAGAAGGTGGATAGGAAAGATCCAGTGGAAATAGGAAGACCTCTTCACTCCAGCAATCGATGACCCCCCGTGCTCAGAGGCAGAGCAAAACCTCACCTTCACTTGGGCCAGGCACCAAAGAACAGACCAGCGCAGCACCTGAAGCACAGATCGTCCATCATGACTGCGTAGCAATGATCTGACCGGAACAACCTAAAAGTACCGTCCTGGCTCCAGTAGCAGGACTCCTGGGGAGAAAGATCGAATTCACAGGCACTCTTCCAGCTTTTGAGGCAGAATCGCGGGAGAAAAGGATCAAGGCAGTCGACCTCGAGGACAGAGGCAAGATGGCATCCCTGCTACAGCGAGAGGCAGCGTGGCGTGGCAGGGTTCTCTTAAAAGAGACCTGCAACCAACTGAACTTAAAGAGACATCGTATATATGGCAATCAATGTAAAGAACCGCTTAAGAATGTAAAGAGCAAAATGTTGCGAGATGTCGGGAATAGGGTGTCCCCAAAAGTAGCAAGCCAATGACCTCGGGAGGATGAAGGCACTGATCCTGATACCCTGCCCCAGGTCTATCCCACGCTGCAGGCACCCAATGGCACTATTCGCCACGGACCTGGAAACGAAAACGGCACCAATACGCGCAGTCGGCCGCTGTTGCTCACTACCCGGGTGGAGACGGTGCAGCCCCCAGACCCAGTCGCTACCTCGGCCATGTCCGGGAGCAAAAGGTCAGAACCAACAAGTTCCCCAAATGGGACCTGGAACAGCCAGGTTCCCAACACCATTAGAGAGCAGGCAGAAGATTCTGCAGCCCTCAGAGAAGGACAGGGAGGCTGCACACATCTGTGGCTCTGCCCTCCACTAGGCAACGGCAAAGGCCTTGAATTCTGGCAAGGTGAGTGAACCAAGCCCACACCACTAGCAGGGGGTGCAGCGCTGCCATTAGACGACAAGGACCCCATCCGGTTGCTCTGGAACTAGCGTCCTCGCATACCTGTACTGCTACCTCAGTACTGACCATGATAGAACTAATTATGCAATCTACCCAATCCTGGCGCACAACCGTAAAACGTAATGAATGTAAGTCACTGAACCAAAGTGTCACGATACAAACTGTAAAAAAAAATTTTTTTTTCTTCCTTTCTTTGTACTTGCACTGTGTCGGATTCTGTATGTTAATGTAACGGGCCGGCTGCATAATCTCGCTATGGGGGGCAGGGGGGTGGGGGGTGAGAAATTGATATATGGAGCCATGGACACACACATGGATCACATCCAGAACCCACAAAACTTCCACTGCATCATCGAACCATCCAAACTGGTAACCACTATCCGATGTTGTGGCAAAAGGACTTGTGAGTTAACAGGGAGAGAGCCAAGCCAAAGCACAGCCAAGGTGCAAGGGCTATTGGCACAAGTCTGGGGAGAGCTAAGCCAGAGCACATGGTGCAAAGGTAATTGGCACAAAGGACTTGGGGGAGAGTGATGTTATATATGCAGACTATAGATATATTCTTTGTGTAGTCACTGTATAGTAGCATAAGATGGAGACTTGTTTACCTTGATGTACTATCAATAAGGCTTACACTGTGTATATACATGCTGGCACCACTAGAGGGTGCATCTGGTGGAGACCGGGCTTTCCTGCCCTGGTGGCAGGGACTGTATAAAAGGGGAGCCACCATGTGGCTGCCTCACTCTGGAGTTTGGAATAAAGAATCAAGATCACTACAGTTTGAGTACAACACATTGCCTCGTGTAGTTATTCATAAGTACATTACAGACATAATATGTCCAATGGAATTAATTGAAACTATGGAAACTCATTTCATTTCATCATCATCATAGGCAGTCCCTCAGAATCGAGGAAGACTTACTTCCACTCTTAGAATGAGTCCTTAGGTGGCTGAACAGTCCAATACGAGAGCCACAGACCCTGCCACAGGTGGGACAGACAGTCATTGAGGGTAAGGGAAGGTGGAACTGGTTTGCTGCATGTTCCTTCCGCTGCCTGCGTTTGTTTTCTGCATGTACTCGGCGATGAGACTCGAGGCGCTCAGCACCCTCCCGGATGCACTTCCTCCACTCAGGGCGGTCTTTGGCCAGGGACTCCCAAGTGTTGGTGGGGATGCCACACTTTATCAGGGAGGATTTGAGGATGTCTTTGTAACCTTTCCTTTGTCCACTCTTGGCTCGTTTGCCATGAAGGAGTTCTGAGTAGAGCGCTTGCTTTTGGAGTCTCGTGTCTCTGAGATGCAGAATGCCCACAGCTCTTGGTCTTCCCTCCAGGCCTCCATAACCAGTGCCTGTGAAGAGACACTTGGTCACTCAACCAGAAAACACCAGGACTGGTTTGATGAGAATGATCAGGAGATCCAAGAACTAATAGATCGCAAGCGCAGAGCATTTCTGAGCCTTAAGCAACAACCCAACTTGGGAGCAGCAAAGCAACATTACAAGCGGCTCAAGGCTGAGGTCCAATAAAAAAATCTGGGACCTAAAGAACAGGTGGTGGATGGAGAAAGCACAGGAGATACAACAGCCATGATGTGTGAGGATTCTTCATCGGAGTCAAGGCCACCTACTGTCCAAACTCCCAAGGCCCCACCCCACTGCTGGCCAAGAACGGGGAAACACTCATCAAGGACACTGAGGCAGTCAGGGCCCGCTGGAAGGAGCACTTCGAAGTTCTCCTCAATCGAGACTGCCTTTGACTCGAGTGTTCTCTACTCCATCCCACAGCATGCGACCCGCCACTACCTCAGTGAAACCCCAACACTGCACGAGGTAGGAAACGCCAGAAGACAGCTCAAGAACAACAAAGCTACGGGAGCAGATGGAATCCTTGCTGAGGCACTAAAGTATGGCGGAGAAGCACTGTTGGCGCGGATACATGACCTCATTTCATTTCGGACTCATACAGCCGACAGATTAAGAAGACTTTATTCCATCAGTCTGGGCTGGATTGAAACCTAGGCTCCTAAAGGAAAATAACAGTCTTTTGTTCCCCCATTCATTGAGCTACAGTTGTATGGGGAGAGACTGCTACAGATACTATGGGGTAGAATATCCCTGGCGGTTCCCCAATTTCCCGCTATAACTTTGGCAGAAGGTTGTCAGAATGCTTGAAGAAATTACATAAATGGTTGTTTACACTGTTTTTCCTGATTTTCTGCTGATGTTATGCTGGACGATCAGGAGAAACCCCACTAAGTTTACTAATGTAGAACTCAGGAAGCAGTAGTGTTAAAAGTTAAAATTATTCAATCTTAACATGTGTTCTGAAGGCCCTTTTGGTCCGGTGCTACTGAGTTCCACTGAAAAACATAAAATATCTGAACCTTGTATTTGGAAGTCAGTGAAATAATAATATGGCAAATATCAGCTTTGTAATACAGGTTATAGAGTGCACATAGGTGTAGCAAACAGTTTTAACTACTCTCCGATATCTAAGTTTTTTGTCCACTTACAATATTGTTCAACAAGAATGGCAATCTTTGTCAGGAAATTTATTTTATACAATTTGATGCACCTACAGTTGATGCTGTTGTAGTTAATTGCAGTGCTAGCTATCCTAAAGCACCCAGTTGGGTTTAGTCAGTGGGTTTATGAATTTACAGTATCACTTATTTTAGAAATGAACAAAAATTATTCCCATAATGTCTTGTATGGCTCGAAAAGGCTCTTCCATAAGCCATTTTAAAGAAGCATCAGCATTGATGTAATGTCTGGCAACACCATACACCCACGCAGAAGTAGTCATGCTGTGAAGTAACAGGCGTGAAATTACTGCAACTTTCTGCACCAGACTAAATTTAATCGACTGGAAGCTGCAGAACACAGGCTTGCAGATAGAATCTCAAACTTAGTAATCGTTGCTAGAAATTTCTATCTGTTGCATTTGAAGAAGAGCAAATTAATGAGATGTTATTCCTTTGATTCCTGGCTTGCCAAGCCGTGCTTTAAAAAGGTATTTTACCAATGTCGAATCATTTCACCCACTAGCAACGTTCATCCCAGAGCTTTGGTTAATTATCTTCAGGGCTCAGGAGAAATTTCACAGAGCATTATTTTCCTGGAGGTTTACCTGTTACTTGTTACCTAGCATACAAAATTGATTGGTTTGGGTAGTATCATTAATGGGGCAAATTTAAATTTTCAGTGGAAGGAGTGTCCTTCATAGGATGAACTGCCTTTTATTATTACAGACTTTTTCATACTTCTTAACATGTAAAAGTACACTTTACAATACACAATAAGGCTGATTCCACAATCGGGAAGTCCCAGTGAGAAATGGTGTTCGGCACAGGCACGATGGGCCAAATGGCCTCCTTCTATGCTGAATCATTCTATGAATCTATGGTCAGAAAATTGCTGGTCCACAGCCCATAATTTTTCTATCTCACACTAAATATCACGGATTGCTGTTCCTTGCTGAGAATACCCAATCATAACAACATCCTTAATACATGATATTAACTCTGCAACTTCGTCATTTTAGAATCATACCGATATGATAATAAGCTGTTGCTCCCCACTGCTTAACTCCATTTCCCCAGCAACATGTGATAAACATACAGGTGCAATAGATACACTGTCATGTCTGTCACTGTGTATCATGCTGAATAACTGTACAATAGCAAGATGTGCCTTGAGCTTATTGCCTAAATGTCAGCTTGACTCAGTGGTAGCATGCCTGCCTCAGAAGGTTGTAGGTTCAAACCCCACCCTATGTATTTCATAGAATCATGGAACAGCACAGAAAGAGTCCGTTCGGCCGATTGAATATGTAACAACTCTTTTGAAGAGTAATCCAATTAGTCCCACTGTATTTGAGCACAAAATCCATGCCGTCACTCAGTACTGTACTGTAGGAATGTGTATTGTATGAGGTGCTGTCTTTTGAATATGATGTTAAATCAAGACCCTATCTGCCTGTTTAAGTGAATCTAAAACACCCTATGATACTATGTGAAGAATACATAATCTTGTATATCCTGGTGTCCTGGTCAACATTTGTCTCCCAATCAAAACCTCCAGTAGGATAGATTTATCTTATAGTTGTCTCTGGAACCTTGCTATGCACAAATTAGTTGCTGCATTTGCCTACATGACAACTGTAACTTCAAAAGTAATTCACTGGCACTTGGGACGTCACAAGAATGTGAAAGATGCTATATAGTTATTTCTATCTTAAATTTAAAACTGAAAAAGAAGTCTAGGGAGAATACATTCTGTTTAAATAACTTCCCAAATGTCTATTCATAGAATCATAGGGCTAGATTTTCAGTTTTAAAACAGTAGTTTTACGCCAAAATGACCATTTTTGCTGTGCTACCATTTTTAGGCCTAATTTTCGGCCTTTACGCATCGGTAAAGTCGGCGTTACACAAGGATTCGCGGTGCAAACCGTGCATTTTGGCAACTTTAGTCCAGGGCCGGAAGTGCTGCAAGAGAGGCCTTGGGAGGGGGGAAAGAAATATTCATAAAACAAAAAAAAAGCCCTTACCTACTAAATCGCTGAGAAATAATTAAAAAATAAAAACTTTAACTTACCTTTTTGCAGGTTTTCATACTTATCGCTGCTGGGCAGGGCTGCACCAACAAGTTTGACCCTGTGGGAATTTTGGACGTGGCGTACAGGTCCCAAGAGAGCTGAAAGTACGATGGTAACGCAATCCGCGGCACGGTGTTTCACGCGCCGCCGCAAAGAGGTCACCGACAATCCCACCGACCGGGTTTTCGCCGAGGAGGATCAAATCGCGGCAAAAACCCGGTCGCAAAGTCGGCAAAAATCTAGGCCATAGAATCATAGAAAAATTAGGACACAGAAAGAAGCTATTCGGCCCATCATGTTCATGCCAGTCGAAAAAGAGCTACCCAGACTAATCCTACATTCCAGCACTAGGTCCGTAGCCCAGTAGATTATGGCTTTTTAAGTGCACATCCAAGTACTTTTTAAATGTGATGAGGGCTTCTGCCTCTACCACCCTTTCAGGCAGTGAGTTTATCTGCACGCAGCATTCGTAACAAAATAGATGAGTTGACGGCAAAAATAGATACAAATGGGTATGATCTGATAGCCATCACAGAGACGTGGTTGCAAGGTGATCAAGGCTGGGAACTAAATATTATGGGGTATTTGACAATTCAGAAGGACAGACAGAAAGGAAAAGTAGGTGGGGTAGTTCTGTTAGTTCGTGAGAAACGATATTGGCTCAGAAGATCAAGATGTTGAATCAGTTTGGATGGAGGTAAGGAATAATAAGGGGAAAAAGTCACTGATGGGCATAGTATATAGGTCCCCTAACAGTAGCTACACTGTTGGGCAGAGTATAAATCAAGAAATAATGGAGACTTGCAAAAAAGAAACAGCAATAATCATGGGTGATTGTAACCTTCATATTGATTGAACAAAGCAAATTGGCCAGGGTAGCCTTGAGGAAGAGTTCATAGAGTGTATCCGGGATAGTTTCCTTGAACAGTACATTGCGGAACCAACCAGGGAGCAGGCTATCTTAGATCTGGTACTGTATAATGAGACAAGATTACTAAACAATCTCCTAGTAAAGGATCCTCTAGGAATGAGTGAACATAACATGGTTGAATCTCAAATTCAGTTGGAGGGTGAGAAAGTTGGATCTCTAACCAATGTCATAAGCTTAAATAAAGGAGACTACAAAGGTATGAAGGCAGAGTTGGCTAAAGTGGACTGGTATAATAGATTAAAGAGTGGGACGGTTGTTGAGCATTGGCAGATATTTCAGGAGATATTTCATAACTCTCAACAAATATATATTCCAATGAGCAGGAAAGGCTGTAAGAGAAGGTATAACCATCCGTGGCTAACTGAGGAAATAAGGGATGGTCTCAAATTGAAAATAAGAGCATACAATGTGGCCAAGACTAGTGGAATGCCAGAGGATTGGGAAACTTTTAAAAGCCAGCAAAGAATGACAAAAAAAATTAATAAAGAGATGGAAGATAGATTATGAAAGTAAACTAGCAAGAAATATAAAAACAGATAGTAAAAGTTTCTTTAGGTACATAAACAGAAAAAGAGTGGATCAAATAAATGTTGGTCCCCTAGAGGATGAGACTGGGGAATTAATAATGGGGAACAGGGAAATGGCAGAGACTTTGAACAAATATTTTGTATCGGTCTTCGCGGACCGAAAAACATCCCAATGGTGGATAATCAAGGGGCTATAGGGAGGGAAGTCTAAGTCAGCATGGATTTGTGAAAGGGAAATCATGCTTGACAAATCTTCTAGAATTTTTTGAGGATGTTTCCAGTAGAGTGGACAAGGGAGAACCAGTTGATGTGGTGTATTTGGACTTTCAGAAGGCTTTCGACAAGGTCCACACAAGAGATTAATGTGCAAAGTTAAAGCACATGGGATTGGGGGTAGTGTGCTGACGTGGATTGAGAACTGGTTGGCAGACAGGAAGCAAAGAGTAGAAGTAAATGGGTACTTTTCAGAATGGCAGGCAGTGACTAGTGGGGTACCGCAAGATTCTGTGCTGGGGCCCCAGCTGTTTACATTGTACATTAATGATTTAGACGAGGGGATTAAATGTAGTATCTCCAAATTTGTGGATGACACTAAGTTGGGTGGCAATGTGAGCTGCAAGGAGGATGCTATGAGGCTGCAGAGTGACTTGGATAGGTTAGATGAATGGGCAAATACATGGCAGATGAAGTATAATGTGGATAAATGTGAGGTTATCCACTTTGGTGGTAAAAACAGAGAGACAGACTATTATCTGAATGGTGACAGATTAGGAAAAGGGGAGGTGCAACGAGACCTGGGTGTCATGGTACATCAGTCATTGAAGGTTGGCATGCAGGTACAGCAGGCAGTTAAGAAAGCAAATGGCATGTTGGCCTTCATAGCGAGGGGATTTGAGTACAGGGGCAGGGAGGTGTTACTACAGTTGTACAGGGCCTAGGTGAGGCCACACCTGGAGTATTGTGTACAGTTTTGGTCTCCTAATTTGAGGAAGGACATTCTTCTTATTGAGGGAGTGCAGCGAAGATTCACCAGACTGATTCCCGGGATGGTGGGACTGACATATCAAGAAAGATTGGATCAACTGGGCTTGTATTCACTGGAGTTCAGAAGAATGAGAGGGGATCTCATAGAAATCCAGAACCAGGGGTCAGAGTCTAAGGATAAGGAGTAAGCCATTTAGGACCGAGATGAGGAGAAACTTCTTCACCCAGAGAGTGGTGAACCTGTAGAATTCTCTACCACAGAAAGTTGTTGAGGCCAATTCACTAAATATATTCAAAAAGGAGTTAGATGTCGTCCTTACTACTAGGGTAATCAAGGGGTATGGCGAGAAAGCAGGAATGAGGTACTGAAGTTGCATGTTCAGCCTTGAACTCATTGAATGGCGGTGCAGGCTCGAAGGGCCGAATGGCCTACTCCTGCAAGTATTTTCTATGTTTCTATGTTTCTAATACAATCGCTATCACTAAACAAGTAGTACTCAGTAAAATAATGGGACTAAAGGCGGACAAGCCCCTTGGACCTGATGGCTTGTATCCGAGGGTCCTAAAAGAAGTTGCTACAGAGATAGTGGATGCATTGGTTGTAATCTATCAAAATTCCCTGGATTCTGGGGAGGTCCCAGCGGATTGGAAAACCGCAAATGTAACGCCCCTATTTAAAAAAGGAGGCAGACAAAAAGCAGGAAACTTATAGACCAGTTAGCCTAACATCTGTCACTGGGAAAATGCTGGTGTCCATTATTAAGGAAGCAGTAGCAGGACATTTGGAAAAGCATAATTCAATCAAGCAGAGTCAGCATGGTTTCATGAAAGGGAAATCATGTTTCACAAATTTGCTGGAGTTCTTTGAGGATGTATGAGCAGGATGGATAAGGGGGAACCAGTGGATGTGGTGTATTTTGATTTCCAGAAGGCATTCAATAAGGTGCCACATAAAAGGTTACTGCACAAGATAAATGTTCATGAGGTTGGGAGTAATATATTAGCATGTATAGAGGATTGGCGAACTAACAGAAAACAGAGAATCAGGATAAATGGGTCATTTTCTGGTTGGCAAACAGTAACACAGGGATCAGTGCTGGGGCCTCAACTATTTACAATCTATATTAATGACTTAGATGAAGGGACCGAGTGTAATATAACCAATTTTGCTGATGACAAAAAGATGGGAGGGAAAGCAAATTGTGAGGAAGACACAAAAAAAATCTACAAAGGGATATAGACAGGCTAAGTGAATGGGCAAAAATTTGGCAGATGGAGTATAATGTAGGAAAATGTGAAGTTATCCAATTTGGCAGAAAAATTAAAAAAGCAAATTATAATTTAAATGGAGAAAAATTGCAAAGTGCTGCAGCACAGAGGGACCCAGAGACCTTTTGCACGAAGCTAGTATGCAGGTACAGCAAGTAATCAGGAAGGCAAATGAAATGTTGGCCTTTATTGCAAGGGGGATGGAGTATAAAAGCAGAGAAGTCTTGCTACAACTGTACAGGGTATTGATGAGGCCACACCTGGAGTACTGCATACAGTTTTGTTCTCCGTGTTTAAGGAAGGATATACTTGCATTGAAGGCTGTTCGGAGAAAGTTCACTAGGTTGATTCCGGAGATGAGGGGGTTGACTTAGATTGAGTAGATTGGGACTATACTCATTGGTGTTCAGAAGAATAAGAGGTGATCTTATCGAAACATATAAGGTAATGAGAGGGCTCGACAAGTTGGATGCAGAGAGCATATTTTCACGCATAGGGGAAACTAAAACTGGGGGCATAGTTTGAGAATAAGGGGCCACCCATTTAAAACTGAGATGAGGAGGAATTTCTTCTCTCAGAGGTTTGTAAATCTATGGAATTCTCTGCCCCAGAGGGCTGTGGAGGCTGGGTCATTGAATATATTTAAGCCGGAGATAGACAGATTTTTGAGCGATAAGGGAGTAAAGGGTTATGGGGGAGCGGGCAGGGAAGTGGAGCTGAGTCCATGATCAGATCAGCCAGGATCTTATTGAATGGTGAGCAGGCTCGAGGGGTCAAGTGGCCTACCCCTGCTCCTATTTCTTGCGCTCTTGTGTTCTTGTGAGTTCCAGACCCCCATCACCGCCTGGGTGAAGACGTTTTTCCTCATCTCCCCTCTAATCCTTCTACCAACTACTTTAAATCTATGCCCCCTGGTTACTGACCCCTCTGCTAAGGGAAATAGATTCCATAATTTTATACACCTCAATTAAATCTCCCCTCAGCCTCCTCTCTTCCAAGGAAAATAACCCCAGCCTATCGAATCTTTCCTCATAGCTAAAGTTCTAGAGCAATCACATCCTTACTGTAATGTGGTGACCAGAACTGCACACAGTACTCAAGCTGTGGCTTAACCAATGTTGTATGCAGTTCTAGTATAACTTCGCTGATCTTGTATTCCATGCCTTGGCTAATAAAGGAAAGCATTCCGTATGCCTTTTTAATTACCTTATCGACCTGTCCTGTATCTTTAAGGATCTGTGCACATACATTCCAAGGCCCCTCTGTTCCTCCACACCCCTCAGTATCCTCTCATTTATTGTGTATTCCCTTGCTCTGTTGCCCGTCCCCAAATGCATTACCTCACACTTTTCCAGATTGAATTCCATTTGCCACTTTTCTGCCCAACTGACCAGTTCTTTGTTATCTTCCTGCAGTTCCTCCCCACTGTCAAACACATGGCCAATTTTCGTATCATCTACAAATTTCTTTATCATGCCCCCTACATTTATGTCTAAATCATTAATAAGTAAGGGAACAAGTACTGAGCCCTGTGGAACTCCACTGAAAACAGCCTTCCAGTTGCAAAAACTCCCCTCAACCATTACCCTTTGCTTCCTGCCACTGAGCCAATTTTGGATCCAATTTGCCACTCTGATGGGCTTTTACTCTTTTGATCAGATAGCATGTGGGACCTTGACAAAAGCCTTTCTAAAATCCATGTAAACTAATTGAAAGGCATCGCCCTCAATGACCCTCCTTGTTACCCCCTCAAAGAACTCAATCAAGTTAGTCAGACACGACCTTCCCTTATCAAATCCATGCTGACTGTCCTTGATAAATCTGTCTTTCTAAATGAAGATTTATACTGTCCCTCAGAATTGATTCCAGTAATTTGCCCACCACCAAGGTTAAACTAACTGGCATGTAATTGCTCAGTTTATCCCTTCCTCCCTTTTTAAACAATGGTACAACGTTAGCAGTTCTCCAATCCTCTGACACAACTCCTGTAGCCAGGGAGGATTGGAAAATGATGGTCAGAGCCACCGCAATTTCCTCCCTTGCTTCTTTTAATAGCCTTTTGCTATTGTGACAAAATAGCAAGATTTCAATATTTTATTTCATATCATTCTGAAATAGCTGGAGTTAAAATGGAAGCTATCTTTTTTTACCCAATTTTGAAATAGATACCTGGAGATGAATTATCTACAGGACCAAGCTAGCTTGAAATCAGTCAGGATATGGAAGCTATCTTTTGGGTGCTAATTAAATTGTACATGATTTAGGTATTAACAAATCCTCTGAAAGCAAATTTTGCAAGAGCACCTGCTCAATAGCATTCTATGTAATAATTCGTACCATTGTGTCATTGATCATGGATGATTGATAGGTCTGTCTTCGAACTGTTTTTGGACTGATTAAATAGGGAAAGTCTCCATAGGTTTTAGTTCTAGCAAGAAGTCCAAACACTGAATGAACTGAGTTTCCACCAACCGTGTATATCATTACATCTGGAAGACCGACCAAGGAACAAACCTGACTCAGTTCAACCAAAATTCATATCTGTAGCGAATATGTTCTATAAAGGGTATATAACCCCCTTGTGGAATCAATGGAAGAGGCCATTCGCTATTGTGCCTGTGTCAGTTTCAGCACTCCAACTGCATGGGCTAGACTTTCGGCACATATTCGCCCACTTAGCACCCATTTAGCACCCATATAAGTGCTGAGATGCTGGTTATCACCCATATTTGATGATAAATGGAAACTAGCGCCCGATTATCGCCCATTTATCGCCGGCACAACTCTCGGCATACAGGAATGAGCTGAATCGCCCTGCCTATTTTAAAAAATAAAATCTGATGTCATCACTCATGCAAGGCCCAGAATACTGTTTATAATGGAAACTAGCGCTGAAATAGCGCCCAAATTATCGCCGAGCACTACTTTCGGCGTTTCGCCCATATTGCGCCCAAATGACTGCATGCCCAAAAAGACGCTGAAGAAAAGCTGCATTCACCTGACCTTAATCCGGCAGTATGGACGTCATTTTGTAAATCGGAGAAAGTTTAATAAAAGGCTGCTTGAAGTGGATGGGAGCATTGAAGTAATTCTTGAGTGATTTTAAGGGCATATTAGAATCTTGTCAATCATCTAATCACATTGTGGTCAATTTCGAGTTTATATTGTATTTGTTGAGGACAATTTAAGAACATTTGAAGACAGATTAAGGCATTTATAGCGATGAGGCCTGTAATTTCTCAACCAGTAGTGATGAGTGCTCACATGCTGCAGAACAGAGATGGGAGAAGGTTCATTGAAGAGCATTCCCAATCAAAAAGGTGGCATACTGCTGAGGAGAAGGAGATCTTACACCCAACACATTTACAGGGATAAGCGATCATAATCGGACTTTTCTGAGAACACGTGCGTTAGAAGGCTGCGTTTCCAAAAGGAGGTCGTCAGTGAGATATGCCAGCTCATTAAGGGAGATCTGCAATCCACCAGCACCATCAGAACTGCACTGCCCGTTAAGGTTACTGCGACACTTTCCTTCTATGCATCGGGCTTCTTTCAGGCTTTAGCTGGCGATATTTGCTGCATCTCTCAGCACGCCACACATTGCTGCATTTGATAAGTAACTGAAGCCCTTTACACACACAGGATGGATTTCATAAAATTCCCTATGACCAGGGAGGCACAGAGTGAGAGGGCTTTGGAGTTCTCAAGAATACTAAACTTCCCCAAGGTGCAAAGAGCAATAGACTATATGCACATTGCTCTGCGAGTACCTTTACAGGAAGCAGAGGTGTTTCGGAACTGAAAGAGATTCCTCTCCCTGAATGTGCAGCTCGTTGTCGACCACAAGCAAATAATCATGGCAGTAAATTCAAATTTTCCAGGGAGCATCCATGATGCGCACATCTTGTGTGAGAGCAATGTCTCTGACCTGTTTAAGAGTCAGCCACAAGGCCACGGTTGGATGCTTGGGGATAAAATATATGGCCTTGCCAACTGGCTCATGTTCCCCCTGCATAAGCCCCAGACAGAAGCTGAGAAGCGCTTCAAAGAAAGCCATATAGCCACATGCAATATCGTTGAAAAGACAATTGGAGTTCTGAAGCAGCGCTTCAGATGCCTGGACCACTCAGGAGGCAACCTACAATACCACCCTGAGCAGGTCACTGAGTTCATTGTGGTGCATGTTGCATAACCTAGCTATCAGGAGAGGACAACAATTGCCAGATGGGACTGCCAGTCCACCTCAGGAGAGAGGGGAGGCGGAAGCGGAAGAGGAGGAGGAGGAGGATGAGGACCTCAGGGACGACAATCAATGTGGCGATGAATCCATGCCCCCACCGCACCCCCCCTCCACCCCACATCACTGGAAAAGCCCCGTGGTAGTTACGCAGCTGCAAGACTGTTGCGTCAGCAGCTCATAAATGAATGCTTTGGTGACAGTTGAAGTTGCGTTACGTTTCTTCCTTGTCTGGCCTGGCCTGGCCTGGTTTGCAACCCTTATATTGATGTTTAATCATACGTTATTAGAAGATACTGCACAAGAATTGTAAAGTTCAATTAAAAATGTTAATAATTTAACAATTGATGTAAAAAAATTTATAAACAAACTATAACACCCACCTCCACCCCCCCGTCCCCCCCCACCCACTCCCAACAGTCAACAAAATTTTTCACCCGACAATAAATTTTAAATAACGATACCACTACAAAAACACCCTCCCACCACCCCCAACATTCAACAAATTTTTAATAACAAGAACAGGCAACAATTTTAATTAAAATAGATTAGGCCCCCCCCCTCCCTACCTGCGGCCATGCTTCCCTCCTCTACCTTTACCCCTCCCTCATCATAGCCCCCCTCTCCCACTTACGCCCCCTAGTAACGGGGCCAAGTCGTCTTGCAGTAGAGCACCTCAAAGGTTGCTGCTGTAGGGGGGTGAAGGGGGGGTGCGGGGGTGGGGGTGATTTTAGCAGATTTAATTCAGGGGTCCGAGGAGAAGACATTTCTCCTGACTCGCCTCTGTCGACGTTGTTGGTGGTATGGCACCTTTGCTGTAGTAATACCCGCCCTCCTGTATGGCTCAGAGACATGAACCATGTACGGTAGACACCTCAAGTCGCTGGAGAAATATCACCAACGATATCTCCGCAAGATCCTACTGGGAGGACAGGCACACCAACATCAGTGTCCTCGTCCAGGCTAACATCCCCAGCATTGAAGCACTGACCACACTCGATCAGCTTCGCTGGGCAGGCCACATAGTTCGCATGCCAGACACGAGACTCCCAAAACAAGTGCACTACGTGGAGCTCCTTCATGGCAAATGAGCCAAAGGTTGGGAAACGGAAACGTTACAAGGATATCCTCAAAGCCTCCCTGATAAAGTGTGACATCCCCACTGACACCTGGGAGTCCCTGGCCAAAGACCGCCCTAAGTGGAGAAAGTGCATCTGGGAGGGCGCTGAGCACCTCGAGTCTCAACGGCGAGAGCATGCAGAAGTCAAGCGCAGGCAGCGGAAAGAGCGTGCGACAAACCAGTCCCACCCACCCCTTCCCTCAACGACTATCTGTCCTACCTGTGACAGAGTCTGTGGCTCTCGTATTGGACTGTTCAGCCACCAAAGAACTCACTTCAGGAGTGGAAGCAAGTCTTCCTCGATTCCGAGCGACTGCCTATGATGATGATGATGATGATGATGAGACCTTGGGGTGCAGTGTTGTATCCCGAAACCATCGCCTGCCGCAAGGCATCGACAGAGTCGGTCGTTCGCCGCATTGCCGCAACCATCTGCCCCATGTCCTCCGAGATTCTAGTAGATAGTGTGGCAATGTTGCCGGTCAACCCACCAAGTGCTTGGAGGAGCTCTTGACCAATGTCAACAATCACCCTCGACAGTGACACCATGTCCTTGTTCACATCTGCCCGTCGCTGCACGTGCTTACCTCGCCAACCCAACCTCCGCGCGGTCGACGTGGGCACTGGACGACTCGGAGTGCCCTGCTGCAAGACGCTTGACCCTGCTACTTCATCCGTTGAGGATGACATGGCTGCAGGTACTGCAAACGACCCTTGAGACTCATCATCCTCCTCGGTTGTATCTTCTTCTTCCCCCATGGTCAGCACAACCTGCAGCAATTGGGGTGATGCTCCAGGGGCCTCCCATTGTGCCTGGGGAGCCTGGGGAGCTGGAAAACATAACTGAGGTTAGTAGAAGAGAAGGGGAGACATGAGAATGCTTGTGCTGCGCAGGCATATGTACGAGGAGCAACACTCCTGCAATAAATGTGAACGAGAGATGTTACATATAATTAACAGAAGAGTACAGAAGCTGCATGCATAACATGACATAATTTATATATTATAATCAAATGGCATTAAATTACAATAAATTACCACTGGTTTACACATTACTCACGTTGTGCAACAACAGGATCTGCACCACCATGGATGGCAGAACGATTATGCGACCTACAAGGGCTGAGGCACACTCCTCCAGGTCGGTTAAGTGAAAAAGATCTGCAGGCCCTCCTCCGGTCCGCCTTTGCTCCGCCCAATTATTAGATATCTTCTTCTGCAAACGTGACAAGAGCATGGCATAAGCTAATTGCCTAGGTACTATTAGGGAAACATTGATATTTTAATCCACAATTAGTCATCGCACATGCTATTCATCGTTAACTTGATCAGCTCTGCTGGGCAGGCCACATCATTCGCATGCCAGACACGAGACTATCAAAGCAAGCGCTCTACTCGGAACTCCTTCATGGCAAACGAGCCAAAGGTGGGCAGAGGAAATGTTAAATGTTACAGGAAAATCCTCAAAGCCTTCCTGATAAAGTGAAACATCCCCACTGACACCTTAGGCCAAAGATCGCCCTAAGTGGAGGAAGTGCATCCAGGAGGACGCTGAGCACCTCGAGTCTCATCGTTGAGAGCATGCAGAAATCAAGCGCAGGCAGCGGAAAGAGCATGCGGTAAACCTGTCCCACCCACCCTTTCCCTCAATGACTATCTGTCCCACCTGTGACAGGGACTATGGCTCTCATATTGGACTGTTCAGCCACCAAAGGACTCATTTTAAGAGTGGAAGCAAGTCTTCCTCGATTCCAAGGGACTGCCTATGATGATGATATATGCTAATATGGTTCGTATGCAATTATAACATCTACGTTCAGAGAAGAAATTTAATAAGATCGTGGTTAGGAACTAATGTGTGACACCAACCCTCTCGCGTACAATCCCCAGGAAAGGCCCCATCCACGGGCCGTGCCATTCGCTGCCTGAGGGGAGGGAGCCGGGTTATTGGAATAGATGGAGGTCCCCTAGGGGGGAATCAGGACCACTGGTGAGCTCGGCAATGTCAGGACCGTAATGGGAGGGGGCACCGTGTCCCTGGGCTGTGCTCGGAGACTTCCGTGTCACCGCAGCTAATGTCCCAAAGTGTCCCAGGTCAGACAGTGAGCCAGGACAGCTCTCCCCCAGTCCAGGCTAGGTCACTGTGTGACTAACAACAGCCGGAGAGATGCACACAGTCTGGACAAAGCTGAGCAGCCCCCTCAGCACTCAGTCATGCCCCATCCACCAACCTAACCAAAAAGGAGATGGTGCCCAAGTTAAAGAGTTGCTCACAGCACACAAGCAGTGATATAATTTAATAATTCTCCTTCGAAGCTAAAGTGGTCGACATGCCGAGTGTTTGTGGTCTGTCTGTTTCAAGCCATTCCTTTGGCCCCAATTTTCGATCAAAGCATTTAAATAATAATACTGTCGATTCAGTTTAAGGCATCTCAGCAAGATTACGAATGCACATTTGCATGGAATGGTTCCTGGGACACCTGCTCTCCCAGGGTTAGAGTCCTGGGCCCTGCCCTCCCAGGGTTAGAGTCCTGGGGGCACAGGTTCCGATCCCAATCCAAATCTTAACAGGGATGCTACTCAAGATTACCCAGCTTAATTACAATCTGGCAGATTTACATTCCAATTAATGAGTCAGTGCATTATTACAACTATAAATTTAATAATTTAATACTTACTCTTGCAGATGTCACCAGACTGTTCCAGTGCTTGCGGCACTAGTTTGGCTCCCTCACATCATGGGATGCCGAAGTTACAACTTCGGTGATGTCCACCCATATTCGCTGGTATATCCGGTGGGGAGGTTACCCATGCCCAAGCTGGGTTAATTGGCTCCACCGAGTCTCTACCTCGTGCACCAGAGCTTCGTTGGTTTCATCAGAAAAGGTTTTCACCCTCCTTCTCCCTGCAACCTCCGCAACACTCTCTACCGACTCCTCATGTTCCATCTCCATTGCCTCGACACAACCTTCCTTCTGTCTCTCCCTCCCTGATGACCCCTGTCCTCCCGAATCGCAAAAAAAGTTAATTGACTGATAAAAAAAAACATGCATGCGCAGAACAGCCGTTGCTATGGATACCGGCCTTGCACTGAATATATCACTATCGCCCATTTCACATCGCTAAGGCTATTGCCCAAATTAAAGAGGCAAAACTAGCGGTTTTTAAAATGGGCGATATTCCGCCGATCCTGAAAAATAAAACAACCACCAATATCGGAAATATCGCCCATTTTAGGGCGACAGCGATAATAATGGAAAGTCTAGCCCAAAAAATCTATTCTAATCCTATTTCCTCACCCTTTCGTCATAGTGTGAATCTATGGAATTCTCTGCCCCAGAGAGCTGTGGAGGCTGGGTCATTGAATATATTTAAGGCGGAGATAGAACAGATTTTTGAGCGATAAGGGAGTGAAGGTTTAAGGGGAGCAGGTAGGGATGTGGAGCTGAGCCCATGATCAGATCAGCCATGATCTTATTGAATGGTGGAGCAGGCTCGAGGGGCCAAATGGCCTAATCCTGCTCCTATTTCTTATGTTCTTAAGTAGCGCCGACGATAATAGTTAGTGCCTCGGCACCTTTCGCCATGCAGATGGTGATGTCAGCGAGTGTGCAACGCTCACTGGGTGCCTGATCTGCAAACTTCAGTTGTGCCACCTGCCTTACCACCTCGTGCTGATAGGGAGCAGAGGCATGAATAAGCTGGCTGGCGGGGCACTAGTTAAAGGGATGCTCCCCACTATTTCCGTTCAAAAGGTCATTTATGTGTGTCAGAGAGCGCATGATGTGTCTTCAGTCAGATAAATGCTGCTTAGTCCCTGGAGTTTTGCAGGCTGTCAAAGGCCTTTGCATTTAATAAGAACATAAGAACATAAGAAATAGAAGCGGGAGTAGGCCATTTGGCCCATCAAACCTGCTCCGCCATTCAATAAGATCATGGCTATCAGACTTGGCCTCAACTCCACTTCCCCGCTATTGTGTTCCTAACACAGATGAGGCTGCCCACAGGGAGGTTAAGGTAACAGTGACCTCAGTCTTTAATAAGACACTCTAGAGTGAGGAACAGGCCTTAGGGGCCGGCTTATATGCAGTGCTCCCAAGGGATGCTGGGATCCCTTGGGATTTCAGGGCATGAGCTCCCTGGTGGCGGAAGATGGGAGTGCATGCTTTACAGATACACAACATCACTCCCCCCCGAAAAGTCAAAGTGAAAACTATTTACAAGGTGAGGCGGTCGGGAGCCTTTCTTTCCCTGGTGGACCGCCTCGGTACAAATGTCTATTCTGGTGTGTTGGCTGTGCCCTCGCTGGGCTGGCGTGTTGTTGGCCCTGCAGGGCTGCTAGGTGAGCCTGGCCTTGCTGGGCTGTTGGGCGTGATGGGTTCGATTTCCTGGTCTGGCGTGGTGTCGTTGATCCTTTGGGTGTGTGTTGTGGACTCGAAAAAGGTGGTGTCTGTTGTGGGTTGTTCAGGGCAGTCTGTGAACCGCAGCCTCGTTTGGTCCAGGTGCTTTCTGCAAATTTGTTCATTGTCTAGTTTGACTACATACACCCTACTCTCTTCTTTAGCTATCACCATGCCCGCGATCCACTTGGGACCATGCCCATAGTTTAGCACATACACAGGGTCATTCAGATCAATTTCCCATGACCATCGTTTACATTTTGTTGCTGCCACCTGCTCTCTACCTGATCATGCAGGTTGGGGTGAAACAGTGAGAGTCTAGTTTTAAGTGTCCTTTTCATGAGTAGCTCAGCCGCGGGCACCCTGTGAGCGAGTGGGGTCTCGTGCGGTAGTTGAGCAGTACTCGGGACAGGCGGGTTTGCAGTGAGCCTTCTGTGACTCGTTTAAGGCTCTGTTTGATGGTTTGTACTGCCCACTCTGCCTGCCCATTGGAGACTGGTTTTAACGGGGTCGAGGTGACATGTTTGATCCCATTGTGGGTCATGAATTCTTTAAATTCGGCACTGGTGAAAAATGGCCCGTTGTCACTGACCAGTATGTCAGGCAGGCCGTGGGTGGCAGACATGGCCCTCAGGCTTTCAATGGTGGCAGTGGTGGGGCTTCCCGACATTATTTCACATTCAATCCATTTTGAAAAAGCATCCACCACCACCAGGAAAATTTTACCGAGAAACGGGCCCGCATAATCGACATGGATCCTCGACCATGTCTGGAGGGCCAGGACCACAAACTTAGTGGTGCCTCTCTGCTCAACTATGCTCATACGCTGCTTTGCCGTACACAGGATTCTAAGTCAGAGTCGATACCGGGCCACCACACGTGGGATCTGGCTATCGCTTTTATCATTACTATACCCGAGTGTGTGCTGTGGAGATCCAAGATGATCGTCTCCCTGCCCTTTTTGGGTAGCACTACGCAGTTACCCCACAACAGGCAGTCTGCCTGAATGGACAACTCGTCCTTTCGCTGCTGGAATGGCTTGATTGGCTCTTGCATTTCAACGGGGATGCTGGCCCAGCTCCCATGCAGTAAACAGTTTTTTACTAGGGACAGCAGAGGATCTTGGCTGGTCCAAGTCATAATCTGGCAGGCCGTGACAGGTGATTTATCATTTTCAAACGCTTCCATGATCATCAACAAGTTTGCGGGCTGCACCATTTCCACCCCCGTGGTGGGCAATGGTAGCCGACTGAGAGTATCCGCACAGTTCTTGGCGCCTGGTCTGTGGCAGATGGCATAGTTATACGCTGATAGCGCGAGTGCCCACCTTTGTATGCGGGCTGAGGCATTAGTATTTATCCCTTTGTTTTCAGCGAACAGGGATGTGAGGGGCTTGTGATCGGTTTCCAGCTCAAATTTGAGGCCAAACAGGTACTGATGCATTTTCTTTACCCCGAGATAAGCCATGATCTTATTGAATGACTCTAAGGGCTGAATGGCCTACTCCTGCACCTATTTTCTATGTTTCTGTGTAACACTCACGCTAATGCCTCTTTCTCAATCATGCTGTAGGCTCTCTCGGCCTTAGACAAGCTCCTGGAAGCATCGGCGACAGGTTGCAACTTCCCCGTAACATTAGCTTGTTGTAATACACACCCGACTCCGTACGATGACGCTTCATATGCTAGCACAAGTTTTTTACATGGGTTATACAAGACAAGCAGCTTGTTGGAGCATAAAATGTTTCTGGCTTTCTCAAAAGCAATTACATGGTTTCTTTCCCCATATCCAGTTCTTACCTTTGCGCAATAACACATGTAGGGGCTCTAAAAGGGTGCTTAACCCCGGTAGGAAGATACCAAAATAGTTGAGGAGTCTCAGGAACGACCGCAGCTCCGTGACATTCTGTGGTCTGGGCGCGTTCCTGATAGCCTCTGTCTTGGTGTCTGTGGGCCGAATGCTGTCCGTCGCGATCTTTCTCCCCAAAAACTCCACTTCTGTTGCCATGAAGACACATTTCAACCTCTACAGCCGCAGCCCTATGCGATCCAGTCGCTGGAGGACCTCCTCCAGGTTTTGTAGGTGCTCGACGGTGGTCCGACCCATGACCAATCACCGTGTGTGGTACCGACTTGAGTCGTCTCTCCGTGTTTCTCTGGAAGATCGCTGCAGCCGACCAAATTCCAAACGGGCATCTGTTGTAGGTGAACAGTCCCTTGTGCATGTTGATGCAGGTGAGGCCCTTCAAAGACTCCTCCAGCTCTTGCGACATGTAGGCCGAAGTCAGGTCGAGCTTGGTAAATGTCTTGCCTCCTGCCAGCATCGCAAATAGGTTGTCTGCCTTAGGTAGTGGATATTGGTCCTGTAGCGAGAAACGATTAATAGTTACTTTATAATCGCCGCAAATCCTGACCGTGCCATCACTTTTGAGTACTGGAACAATCGGGCTGGCCCACTCGCTGAATTCCACTGGGGAGATGATGCCCTCGCATTACAGCCTGTCCAGCTCAATTTCCACTCTCTCCCTCATCATGTGAGGTACCGCTCACGCCTTGTAGTGAATGGGTCGTGCCTCTGGGACTATGTGGATCCACACCTTCGCCCCAGAAAAGTTCCAATGCCTGGCTCAAAATGGGAAGGATATTTGTTAAGAACCTGGGTACATGAGGCCTCATCGACATGTGATAGCGCTCGGATGTCATTCCAGTTCCAGCGGATTTTGCCCAGCCAGCTCATTCCAAGCAGTGTGAGGCCATCGCCCGGGACAATCCAGAGTGGCAGTTCGTGCACCATGCCCTCGTAGGTGACCTTGACTGTGGCGCTGCCCAGGACAGTGATGAGCTCTTTGGTGTACGTTCTCAGTTTCGTGTGGATGGGGCTCAGGGCTGGTCTGAATGCGTTGTTGCACCACAGTCTCTCAAACATCTTTTTACTCATGATGGATTGGCTAGCGCCAGTGTCCAGTTCCATGGCTACGGGTAAGCCATTCAATTTTACGTTTAGCATTATAGGTGGATATTTCATCGAAAATGTGTGCACCCCGTGTACTTCAGCATCTGCCTCCTCTCTCTGAGGCTTGAAATTGCTTTGATCCACCATGGACCGATCTTTCTCTGCCACGTGGTGGTTAGCAAGTTTTGCAGAGCTTGCAGCTCATTTGTAAGCTCGTTGGAGGTGCCCCATTGTTCCACAGCTCTTGCAAACATACCCTTTGAAGCAGCATGAATAGGCTGAATGGAAGCCTCCACAATGCAACAAGGTATGAATTGCCTTGCAATTATCCTTTGTTGGGGACTCTGAGTCATCTGGGTCACCTGAGGCCTGCTGGCAGTTGCTGACTCGTGGGTTTTGCCCTGTACATTTCTGCTCGCAAACACAATTCCAGTTAATTTATGAACATTGCTCGCACTTGTGTGCTGAGAGATTTGTTTGGTGTTATCACTGGTGGACATAAACGCCTGTGCTATCGCAATGGCCTTACTGAGGGTCGGTGTCTCTACAATCAAAAGTTTTCGTAGGATGGTCTCATGGCCAATGCCCAGTACAAAAAAGTCTCTGAGCATTTGCTCCAGGTAGCCATCAAACTCACATTGTCCTGCAAGTCACCTTAGCTCGGCGACGTAGCTCGCCACTTCCTGACCTTCAGATCGCTGGCACGTGTAGAAACGATACCTCGCCATCAGCACGCTCTCCCTCGGGTTAAGATGCTCCCGAACCAGTGTACACAGCTCCTCATATGACTTATCTGTGGGTTTCACCGGAACCAGAAGATTCTTCATGAGGCTGTAGGTCAGTGCCCCGCAGACCGTGAGGAGAACCGCTCTCCTTTTTGCAGTGCTTCCTTCTCCGTCCAGCTCGTTGGCTACAAAGTACTGGTCGAGCCGTTCGACATAGGCTTCCCAGTCCTCATCCTCTGAGAACTTCTCCAGGATGCCCACAGTTTGCTGCATCTTTGTGTTGGATTCGTATTCTCGTCGCCAGTTATTGTGTTCCTAACACAGATGAGGCTGCACACAGGGAGGTTAAAGTAACAGTGACCTCAGTCTTTAATAAGACACTCCAGAGTGAGGAACAGGTCTTAGGGGCTGGCTTATATACAGTGCTCCCAAGGGATGTTGGGATCCCTTGGGACTTCAGGGGATGAGCTCCCTGGTGGCGAAACATGGGAGTGCATGCTTTTCAGATACACAACACCCGCCAGCTTCCCATTTCCCTTGACTCCTTTATCATTCAAAAATCTATCTACCTCTACCTTAAATATATTCAATGACCCAGCCTTCACAGCTCTCTGGAGCAGAGAATTCCAAATATTCACAACCCTCTGAGAGAAGAAATTCCTCCTCATTTCTATTTTAAATAGGCGACCCCTTATTCTGAAACTATGCCCTCTAGTTCTAGATTCCCCCTCTAGGGGAAACATCCTCTCTGCATCTACCCTGTCAAGCCACCTCAGAATTTTATACGTTTCAATAAGATCACCTCTCAGTCTTCTAAATTCCAATGAGTATAGGCCCAAACTGCTCAACCTTTTTTCATATGACAACCCCTTCATTTCAGGAATCAACCTCGTGAACCTTCTCTGAACTGCCTCCAACGCAAGTATATCCCTCCTTAAATAAGGAGATCAAAACTGTACGCAGTACTCCAGGTGTGGTCTTACCATACAGTTGTAGCAGGATTTCCCTACTTTTATACTCCATCCCCCTTGCAATCAAGGCCAATATTTGATTTGCCTTCCTGATTACTTGCTGTACCTGCATGCTAACTTTTTGTGTTTCATGCACAAGGATCCCCAGATCCCTCTGTAACACAATATTTTGTAATCTCTCCCCATTTAAATAATAATTTGCTTTTTTATTTTCCTACCAAAGTGGATAACCTCACATTTTCCCACATTTACTCCATCTGCCAAATGTTTGCCCACTCACTTAGCTTGTCTATATCCCTTTGCAGATTCTTTGTGTCCTCCTCACAATTTGCTTTCCCACTCATATTTGTATCATCAGCAAACTTGGCTACATTACACTCAGTCCCTTCATCCAAGTCATTAATATAAATTGTAAATAGTTGAGGCCCCAGCACTGATCCCTGTGGCACCCCACTAGTTACTGTTTGCCAACCTGAAAATGAACCATTTATCCCGAGTCTCTGTTTTCTGTTAGTTCGTCAATCCTCTATCCACGCTAATATATTACCCCCAACCCCATGGGCTCCTTATCTTGTGCAGTAACCTTTTATGTTGTACCTTCTCAAATGTTTTCTGGAAATCCAAAAACACAACATCTTCTGGTTCCCTTTTATCCACCCTGCTCATTACATCCTCAAGCATGATTTCCCTTTCATATGGACCCAATTTTGGCCATGACTTGCATCAATATTTTTTGGAGTAAGTTGTTTTTTCTGGTGTAAGTTAAAAAATGCCATTTCCCCCCCTCCCCCCAAATTTGCTCCAGAGTAAGTCAATTAGGTATGATTTTTCTTAGGCTAATTTTTTTTTCAAAAGGGGGCGTTCCCAGTCACTTACGCCAGTTTTGGCCATTTATGCCACTTTGGCCAGCAAAAACTTACTCCAAATCGACTTAGGTCAGTGGATGTGGCCAGCTCTGAAAAACCTTGCGAGCAGTGAAGAAAAAGCAGCGCACATTCGGCAGACATTAGGGCAGGGATAGGGGAGGGAAGGGAACTGGAGAGGATCTCAACAACTAAGCACCAAACGTTGCAAGGAAAAGCTCAAACAATTAAAATACTAATAAAAATGAAGTAAATCCTACCGGAGAAATACGAGCTGCTGGCTGCAATGTCACAGGGCGGGGGGGAGTGGTAGTCAGAGAGAGAGAGAGAAAGATGTTGGCATACAAAACACTCTTTCTCTCCCCCCCTCCTAAACCACTCTTACTCCTCCCCCAGAAACTCTCCTCCTCTCCCCCCAAAACTATCCTCCTTCCCCCCCCCATACACTCTTTCTCTCCCCCCATACACTCTTTCTCTCCCCCCCCAATACACTCGTTCTCTCTCCCCCCCCATACACTCTTTCTCTCCCCCCAATACACTCGTTCTCTCTCCCCCCCAATACACTCGTTCTCTCTCCCCCCCAATACACTCTTTCTCTCCCCCCCCAAAACTCTCCTCCTCCCCCCCCCAGAACTCTCCTCTTCCTCCCCGCAATACACTCTCTCTCCCCCCCCCCCACCCCATACACTCTTTCTTTCCTCCCCCCAAAACTCTCCTTCTCCCCCTCCCCCAATCAAAAGTCTCAAGCACAGCCACTAAATAAAAAATAGAACCGAAGTCCTACCTCTCCCAGGAACTCAGCGAACCGGCCGGCCGGTGTGGGAGGCCACTCGGCCGGGGATAGGATGCGGCGAGATCGGACGTCCCTTCAGCAAGGGATAGGGGCTGCGAGCATCGGGTCCTGCTCACAGACCACAGGGTGCACTGGGAGGACAGGAGCATGCGCACAGGTGCCAGCAGTGCTTTCTGCGCTGGCCTGTTGCTCCGGCCTCCCCCCCCTTCAGTCTGCACACCACACCACGACTCCGGGGACTCCGAAGAGCGACCAGGATGGGACCCCTTTTTTCTGGCACCCTTTCCAGCGCGCAAAGTCGCCGCGCTTCAGGTCAGTATGCCAAAAAAACATCTTGGGCAATGTTGGGCCAATAAAACCATGCTAACTCTGCTTGACTGCATTCTGATTTTCGAAATGTCCTACCACCACGTCCTTAATAATGGACTCCAGCATTTTCCCAATGACAGATGTTGGGCTAACTAATCTATAGTTTTCTGCTTTCTGTCTCCCTCCTTTCTTAAATAGGGGTGTTATATTTGTGGTTTTCCAGTCCGCTGGGACCTCTCCAGGATCCAGGGAATTTTGGTAGATTACATTCAATGCATCCACTATCTCTGCAGTCACTTCTTTTAAGACCCTAGGATGCAGGCCATTAGGTCCAGGGGACTTGTCCACCTTTAGTCACATTAATTTGCCTAGTACTTTTTCTCGAGTGACAGCGATTGTTTTACGTTCTCCCCCGCCCACCAATAGCCCCTTGATTATCAATTATTGGGATGCTTTTAGCGTCTTCTACTATGAATACAAAATATTTGTTCAAAGTCTCCGCCATTTTCCTGTTTCCCATTATTAATTCCCGAGTCTCATCCTCTAAGGGACCAACGTTTACTTTAGCTACTCGCTTCCTTTTTATATACCTGTAGAAACTCTTCCTGTCTGTTTTTATATTTCTTGTTAGTTTACTCTCATAAGCTATCTTTTCTCTCTTTATCATTTTTTTAGTCATCCTTTGCTGGTTTCTAAACATTTCCCAATCCTCTGGCCATCCACTGTTCTTCACAACATTGTATGCCTTTGTTTTCAATTTGATCCCATCCTTTACTTCCTCAGTTAATCCCACAACATATCACTGTTGTACACTCCCCGAATCATTGGGGGCTGTTGTGCAGAATCCAGTGACCCTCCTCTTTAATGTCTGGAAGGTGCAATCACCAATGTTCATTCCTGATTACAGACCTCATTTTTGTGATCGTTAGGAGCCAAAGCCACTCATCTATGCCATTAGCGCCTGATTTAGCACTCCCCTGCATCCTTTCAGCGCAGAGATTCAATTTCGCAGGCGCGGAGATTGATTAGCGCCAAGCACTAAACGTACAACTTTTCAAAAGTTAACGCTCCAACTGAGGCGATACAGATTTCTAGCCCTAAACTATAAGCTAAGTTAATTAAATTCATAAATTTCAATTAATTAAATAAATATAATAAAGTTATATAGGGAAGTTATATACGCTTGTGGTGTGCCACAACTGCAGCAGGTGGGAATTTGTGGAGAGCATCACGATCCTGAATGAACACGTCTGAAGTAAGTGTCTGCCTCTCAAGGAAGTTCAGCTCAGAGTTGTTGAGCTGGAGTCCGAGGTGCAGACATTGCAACGCATCAGGGAGGGGGAGAGTTACCTGGACACTTTAATCTCGGAAGCAGTCACATTCCTTAGATTAGTTAGTGGTACAGGTCTGGTTAGTTGTCAGGGACAGGATGGTGCAGCTACAGGTAAGGTGATCCCAGATGCAGTGCTGGAGGAGCCTTGGCCTTTGTCCTTATCCGACAAGTATGAGGTTCTTGCTGCCTGTGTGGATAAGGACAAAGTCTGCAGGATGGATAAGTAAACTGACCATGGCACCGTGGTACACAAGGCCATTTAAGTTGAGTGAATGGAAAGAAATATTGTAGTGTTAGGGGATAGTATAGTCAGGGAGATAGATACTGTTCTCTGCAACCACAACCGGGAGTTCCGAAGGCTGTGTTGCCTGCCTGTTGCCAGGGTTAAAGATATCTCTTCGCGGCTGGAGAAGGATTTGGAGTGAGAGGGGTCCAATAGGAACAAACGACATAGGTAGAACTAGGAATGATGTTCAGCTGAGAGAGTTTGAGAAGCTAGGGTCCAAATTAAAATGCAGAACCACAAATGTAATATTCCCCCTGATAATATTGTTACCTGAGCCACGTGCAAATTGGCATAGGGACAAGCAGATCAGAGAGTTAAATACGTGGCTCAAAGAGTGGTGTGGGAGGAAGGGGTTTCAACTCATGGGGCACTGGCACCAGTACTGGGGAAAGAGGGAGCCATTCCATTGGGATGGGCTTCACTTAAACTAGGGTGGGACCAATGATTTTCTTTATTCGTTCATGGGATGTGGGGATCGCTGGCGAGGCCAGCATTTATTGCCCATCCCTAAATGCCCTGGAGAAAATAATGGTGAGCCATCTTCTTCAACTGCTGCAGTCCATGTGGTAAAGGTACTCCCACAGTGCTGTTAGGGAAGGAGTTTCAGGATTTTGACCTAACGACATTGAAGGAACGGCAATATACTTCCAAGTCAGGATGGTGTCTGATTTGGAGGGGAACGTGGAGGTGGTATTCCCATGCGTCTGCTGCCCTTATCCTTCTAGGTGGTAGAGGTCGCGCATTTGGGAAGTGCTGCCGAGAAGTCTTGGTGAGTTACTGCAATGCATCTTGTAGAAGGTACACACTTCAGCCACGGTATGTCGATGAAGGGGGGAGTGAATGGGGTGGTGGATGGGGTGCCAATTGACTGGGCTGCTTTGTCCTGCATAGTGTTGAGCTTCTTGAGTGTTGTTAGAGCTGCACTCATCCAGGCAACTGGAGAGTATTCCATCACACTCCTGACTTGTGCCTTGTAGATGGTGGAAAGGCTTTGGGGAGTCAGGAGGTGAAACACTCGCTGCAGAATACCCAGCCTCTGACCTGCCCTTGTAGCCACAGTATTTATGTAGCTGGTCCAGTTAAGTTTCTGGTCAATTGCGACTCCCAGGATGTTGATAGTGGGGGATTCGGAATGCTGTTGAATGACACTGGACAGTGGTTAGTGTTATATATGTAAATTTGTATTTACTCTGTACAGCCACCATATCCCATAATCCCTTGGGAGCACAGGTATTTAAGGAGGCCTCACAGGTTGGAGAGGCACTCTGGAGACCTGCAATAAAAGACTAAGGTCACACTTTACTTTGAGCTCACAGTGTTCAGTCTGACTCTTTCTCCATATATAACAACTGGCGACGAGATACAGATAGCAAAGCCAAAGATGAAGAGAACAGTGGACATCCTGGAGAAATTCTTGGAGGGAAATGATAGGGAAACTTTCGTGGACCGACTCGACCAATACTTCATGGCCAACGAGCTAGGTGGGGAAGAGAACGCTGCCAAATGAAGGGTGAGCCTCCTCACCGTCTGTGGGGCACCAACGTATGGCCTCATGAAGAATCTGCTCACAAAAGTGAAACCCACAGAGAAATCGTACGATGATTTGTGTTCACTGGTCCGAGAACATTTGAACCCGAAGGAAAGCGTTCTGATGGCGAGGTACCGGTTCTACACCTACAAAAGGTCTGAAGGCCAGGAAGTGGCGAGTTATGTCGCCCAGCTAAGACGTCTTGCAGGACATTGCGAATTTGAAGGACATTTGGAGCACATGCTCAGAGACTTTTTCGTACTTGGTATTGGCCACGAAACCATACTTCGCAAACTTTTCACTGTAGAGACCCCAACCTTGAGTAAGGCCATAGCAATAGCCGAGGCATTCATTGCCACCAGTGACAATACGAAGCAAATCTCTCTGCACACAAGTGCTGCTACAAGTACTGTGAACAAAGTGATGTTGTTTTCGAATCGCAACGTACAGGGCAGGTCACACATACCTGCAGCTGCACGTCCGCAGATGTCTCAGAGTCCACCATCAAGGGTGATGAATGCAAGGCCATTAACACCTTGTTGGCGCTGCGGGAGTGATCATCGTTTCCATTCATGCCGCTTCAAAGAGTACGTTTGCAAGGGCTGTGGAACAATGGGACACTTACAACGCATGTGCAGGCGATCTACTAATCCTGTTGAACCCGCAAACGACCATGTTGTAGAGGAGGACAGATCCATGGAGAATCACGATGAACCAGAGCCTCAGACCGAGGAGGCAGAGATACATGGGGTGCACACATTCACCGCAAATTGTCCCCCGATAATGATGAATGTTGAAGTAAATGGACTCCTGTGTCAGTGGAGCTGGACACGGGCGCGAGCCAGTCCATCATGGACAAAAAGACTTTCGAAAGATTGTGGTGCAACAAGGCCTCAAGGCCAGTCTTGACTCCAATTCGTACTAAACTAAGAACTTACACGAAAGAACTGATTCCTGTAATCAACAATGCTACTGTAAAGGTCTCCTATGATGGAGCGGTGCACAAGCTACCACTCTGGGTGGTACCAGGCGATGGTCCCACGCTGCTCGGCAGGAGCTGGCTGGGAAAGATACGCTGGAACTGGGACAATGTCCGAGTGCTATCGTCGGCTGACAACACTTTGTGTGCCCAGGTCTTAAACAAATTTCCTTCGCTGTTCGAACCAGGCATCGGGAAATTTCAAGGAGCAAAAGTGCAGATCCACCTAATTCTGGGGGCGTGACCCATCCATCACAAGGCAAGAGCAGTACTGTACATGATGAGAGAAAGGGTAGAGATCAAGCTAGACCGGCTGGAATGAGGGGGCATCATTTCACCGATCGAGTTCAGCGAGTGGGCCAGTCCTACTGTCCCAGTCCTCAAGGGAGACAGCACCGTCAGAATCTGTGGCGATTACAACGTAACTATCAATTGTTTCTCCCTGCAGGACCAATACCCACTACCAAAAGCCAACAACCTCTTTGCAACGCTGGCGGGAGGAAAGACGTTCACGACGCTGGATCTGACTTCCGCCTATATGACGCAGGAACTGGAGGAATCATCAAAGGCTCTCAACTGCATCAACACACACAAAGGTCTTTTTGTTTATAACAGGTACCCATTTGGAATCCGATGAGTGGCGGTGATATTCCAGAGAAACATGGAAAGTTTACTGAAGTCGATCCCGCACACTGTGGTCTTCCAGGACAACATCTTGCTCACAGGTTGGAACACAGTCGAGCACCTGCAGAACCTGGAGGAGGTTCTTAGTCGACTCAACCGCGTGGGGCTCAGGTTAAAAAGCTCGAAGTGCATTTTCCTGGTGCCTGAAGTGGAGTTCTTGGGAAGGAGGATTGCGGCGGACGGCATCAGGCCCACCAACGTGAAGACGGAGGCAATCGAGAAAGCACTGAGGCCACAGAACGTAACGGAGCTGCGGTCGTTTCTGGGACTCTTGAACTACTTTGGTAACTTCTCACCGGGTCTCAGCACACTGCTAGAACCACTACATGTCTTACTATGAAAAGGGGGCGAATGGGTTTCGGCAAAAGCCAAGAAAATGCCTTTGTAAAAGCGAAAAAATTGTTATGCTCAAACAAATTGCTTGTGTTGTATGATCCATGTAAGCGTTTGTTACTAGCATGTGATGCGTCGTCATATGGCGTCGGGTGTGTATTGCAATAAGCTAATGATTTCGGGAAACTGCAACCAGTTGCTTATGCATCTAGGAGTCTGTCTAAGGCTGAGAGAGCCTACAGCATGATTGAATTAGCGTGTGTCTATGGGGTAAAGAAAATGCATCAATACCTGTTTGGGCTAAAATTTGAATTGAAAACTGACCATAAGCCACTTATATCCCTGTTTTCCGAAAGTAAAGGGTAAATACCAATGCATCGGCCCGCATCCAGAGATGGGCTCTCACGTTGTCCGCATACAACTATGCCATCCGCCACAGGCCAGGCACAGAAAACTGCGCCGATGCTCTCATTAGGCTGCCATTGCCCACCACGGGGGTGGAAATGGCGCAGCCCGCAGATCTAGCCATGGTTATGGAAGCATTTGAGAGTGAGAAATCACCCGTCACTACCCGACAGATCAAAACCTGGACAAGCCACGACTCCTTATTATCTCTAGTCAAAAGCTGTGTGCTTCACGGGAGCTGGTCCAGTGTCCCAGTGGAAATGCAGGAAGAGATAAAGCCGTTCCAGCGGCGCCAAAATGAAATGTCTATACAGGTAGACTGCCTTCTATGGGGCAATCGAGTAGTGGTCCCCAAGAAGGGCAGAGACACCTTCATCAATGACCTCCACAGTACCCACCTAGGCATCGTAATGATGAAAGCGATAGCCAGATCCCATGTGTGGTGGCCCGGTATCGATGCGGACTTAGAGTCCTGCATTCACAGATGTAATACATGCTCACAGTTAAGCAATGTACCCAGGGAGGTGCCGCTACGTTTATGGTGTTTGCCCTCCAAACCGTGGTCTAGCATACACGGCGACTATGCAGGCCCGTTCCTGGTTAAAATGTTCCTTGTGGTTGTAGACGCGTACTCCAAGTGGATTGAATGTGAGATAATGTTGGCTAGCACGTTCGCTGCCACGTCTGAAAGCCTGCGGACAATGTTTGCCACTCACGGCTTACCCAATGACCTGGTGAGCGACAATGGGCCATGTTTTACCAGTGCTGAGTTCAAAGAATTCATGACCCGTAACGGGATCAAACATGTCACATCTGCCCCGTTTAAACCAGCATCCAACGATCAGGCAGAGAGAGCAGTGCAAACCATCAAGCAAGGCTTGAAGAGGGTAACTGAAGGCTCACTGCAGACTCGCCTATCCCGAGTCCTGCTTAGCTACCGCATGAGACTCCACTCACTCACTGGGATCCCACCTGCTGAACTGGTCATGAAAAAAGCACTCAAGTCAAGGCTCTCGTTAGTTCACCCTGATCTACATGAACAGGCAGAGAGCAGGCGGCTTCAACAAAGTGCATACCATGATAGCGCAAATGTGTCACACGAGATTGAAATCAATGATCCTGTATTTGTTTTGAATTATGGACAAGGTCCCAAGTGGCTTCCTGGCACTATCGTGGCCAAAGAGGGGAGCAGGGTGTTTCGGGTCAAACTTTGAAATGGACTCATTCACCAGAAACACTTGGACCAAATCAAACTCAGATTCACGGACTATCCTGAGCAACCCACCCTTGGACCCTACCATTTTTGATCCAACAATATACACACCAGTAGCAACCGCCACCACGGTTGACCACAAGCAGAACCCATCATCCACAGCAGCCCAGCAGGGCCCAACAAATGATTCAACAACACCAGCTTTCACACCGAGACGATCAACCAGGGCAAGAAGGGCCCCAGATCGACTCACGTTGTAAATAGTTACACTATTGACTTTGGGGCGGGTGGGGTGTTGTTATATATGTATACTTGCATTTACTCTGTACAGCCACCAGAGAGCTCATCCCCTAGAGTCCCAAGGGATCCCATAATCCCTCTGGAGCACAGGTATTTAAGGAGGCTTCACAGGTTGGAGAGGCACTCTGGAGACCTGAAATAAAAGACTAAGGTCACACGTTACTTTGAGCTCACAGTGTTCAGTCTGACTCTTTCTCCATACACAACAATAACCAAACATTTCTTGTTCGAAACGATGTGAATCCAAATGCCTAGTAAAAACTAAAATTTTTAATGTTATTGCTACTGCCTATACCCCTTGCCACTGGACCAAGACCTCACTCAGCTAAGCCCGTTTGATAGCCGGTGTGCAACGATCACCCTACATTAAAACAAATCACGCACAGGCATCTTCCACTCCTCTAACATGAAGTTCGGGACCTGGAACGTCAGGACCCTCATGTACAACCCCAACAGCAAAAGACCGGAACGCCGCACCACCATAGTTGCCCGGGAACTTAGACGCTTTGATATCGATATCGCAGCCCTAAGCGAGACCAGGCGGGCAGGGGAACAAGGTGGAGGTTACACCTTCTTCTGGAAAGGGAAACCAGAGGCAGAATGCCACCTCCACGGAGTCAGCTTCACCATCAAAAACAAGCTGGTGAACCACCTCAAAGACTCCCCCTGCGGGATTAACGATCGCCTCATGTTGCTTCGACTCACCCTATCCCGGAACCAGTGCGCCACAGTCATCAGTGCTTACGCCTCAACACTTGATGCAACAGATGAGGCCAAAGAGGGTTTTTACTCCAACCTCGAAAAATCCCTGACCTGCGTTCCCGCGGGCGACAAACTGATCCTCCTCGGCGACTTCAACGCCAGGGTCGGCAGGGACACAGACCTCTGGGGAGGCGTGATTGACAGAGAGGGGATAGGGAAAGCCAACTCCAGCGATACTCTACTCCTGACAAAATGTCTAGAGCATGAACTTGTCATCACCAACACCTTGTTCCGCCAGAGGGACAAATACAAGGCATCGTGGCAACACCCTCGCTCCAAACACTGGCACCTGCTCGACTATGTCATCATCTGAGCCAGGGATCGCAAGGATGTGCGTATCACCCGTGCCATGACAGGAGCTGACGACTGCTGGACGGACCACCGCTTAATCCGATCCATCATTGACATCAACATAGCCCCAACGCGAAGGGAGCAGCAGAAGCAGTGTCGCAAAAAAGTCAATGCCTGGGCACTTAAGGACCCATCTGAGAGAGCTCTTTACAGTCGACACCTCACAGCTAACCTGGCGTGCCTTGATGACCCAGAGATGCAGAATGCCCACAGCGCTTGGTCTGCTCTCCAGACCTCCATAACCAGTGTCTGCAAAGAGACGCTCGGTCACTCAACCAGGAAACACCAGGACTGGTTTAATGAGAATGATCAGGAGATTCAAGAACGAATAGATTGCAATCGCAGGGCATTTCTGAGCCTTAAACAGCAACCCAACTCGGGAGCAGCAAAGCAGCATTACAGACGGCTAAAGGCTAAGGTCTAACAAAAAACCTGGGACCTAAACAACAGGTGGTGGATGGAGAAAGCACAGGAGATACAGCAGCTGGCCGACAGCCATGATGTGCGAGGATTCTTCACCGCAGTCAAGGCCACATACGGAGCAAACTCCCAAGGCCCCACCCCACTCCTGGCCAAGAACGGGGAAACACTCATCAAGGACACCGAGGCAGTCAGGGCCCGCTGGAAGGAACACTTCGAAGATCTCCTCAATCGAGACTCTGCCTTTGACTCAAGTGTTCTTGACTCCATTCCGCAGCATGCTACCCGCCACCACCTCAGTGAGACCCCAACGCTGCACGAGGTAGAAAAGGCCATAAGACAGCTAAAAAACAACAAGGCTACGGGAGCGGATGGAATCCCTGCTGAGGCACTGAAGTATGGCGGAGAGGCACTATTGGCGCGAATACAAGACCTCATCTCTCTCATCTGGAGGGAAGAGAGCATGCCAGGAGATCATAGAGATGCAGTGATCATGACCACCTTGTAAAAAAAGGGGACAAGTCCGACTGTGGCAACTACAGAGGAATCTCCCTGCTATCAACCACTGTGAAAGTCATCGCTAGAGTCCTCCTCAACCGTCTTCTCTCTGTGGCCGAGGAGCTCCTCCCGGAGTCGCAGTGCGGATTTCGTCCCCTCCGAGGCATAACGGACATGATTTTTGCAGCGCGACAGCTGCAGGAAAAATTCAGGGAACAGCGCCAGCCCTTATACATGGCCTTCTTCGACCTTACAAAGGCCTTTGACACTGTCCACCGTGAGGGTGTATGAAGGGTCCTCCTCCATTTCGGATGCCCCCAAAAGTACGTCATCATCCTCCGCCTGCTCCACAACGACATACAGACCGTGATCCTTACCAACGGATCCATCACAGACTCAATTCACGTCCGGACCCTTTTCTCAATCTTCCTCGCTGCCATGCTCCACCTCACAGTTGATAAGCTCCCTGCTGGAGTGGAGCTAAACTACAGAACCAGTAGGAAGCTGTTCAACCTTCGCCATCTCCAGGCCAGGTCCAAGACCACTCTAACCTCTGTCATCGAGCTACAGTACACGGACGACGCCTGCGTCTGTGCACACACAGAGGCTGAACTCCAGGACATAGTCGACGTATTTACCGAGGTGTATGAAAGCATGGGCCTTACGTTAAATATTAGTAAGACAAAGGTCCTCCACCAGCCTGTTCTCGCCACATAGCACTGCTCCCCAGACATCAAGATCTACGGCGTGGCCCTGGACAACGTGCAACACTTTCCCTATCTCGGGAGCCTTCTATCAACAAGAGCAGGCATTGGCGACGAGATCCAAATCCGCCTCCAGTGCGCCAGTGCAGCCTTTGGCCGCCTGAGGAAAAGAGTGTTTGAAGATCAGTCCCTCAAAATTGTCACCAAGCTCATGGTCGACAGGGCCGTAGTAATACCCGCCCCCTGTGTGGCTCAGAGACGTGGGCCATGTACAGCAGACACCTCAAGTCGCTGGAGAAATACCACCAGTGATGTCTCCGCAAGATCCTGCAAATCCCCTGGGAGGACAGATTTACAAACGTTTGTGTCCTCGTCCAGGCCAACATCCCCAGCATTGAAGCATTGACCACACTTGATCAGTTCCGCTGGGCAGGCCACATAGTTCGCATGCCAGAAACGAGACTTCCAAAGCAAGCGCTCAACTCGGAACTTGTCCACGGCAAATGAGCCAAAGGCGGGCAGAGGAAACATTACGAGGACTCCCTCAAAGCCTCTCTGATAAAGTGCGACATCCCCACTGACACCTGGAGGTTCCTGGCCATAGACCGCCCTAAGTGGAGGAAGAGCATTCGGGAGGGCGCTGAGCTCCTCGAGTATCGTCGCCAAAAGCATGCAGAAATCAAGCGCAGGCAGCGGAAAGAGCATGCGGCAAACCAGGCTCCCTGCCCATCCTTTCCCTCAACGACTATCTGTCCCACCTGTGACAGAGACTGTGGTTCTCGTATTGGAATGTAAGCCACCTAAGAACTCATGCTAAGAGTGGAAGCAAGTCTTCCTCGATTCCGAGGGACTGCCGATGAAGATGACCTTGGATATATTACTTATGTAAAGTTAAAAACATGTACTACAACCCAGAAGTTCAATATTTAAACAGGACAAATTTCTGCCAATTAAAATGCAAAATTCTTTCACATTTCCCAGCTGGGAAGCCAATCAAGAGACCCTCTCCCCCTTGCCAGTTCTGCAAAACTCTCTATCAGATAAGTAGGCCACAAGAGAACACGACTGGTACCTTTCCTCGAGCTGGGTAGCCCTGGGTTGGCTCACAAACTCCCCACGAAATTATTGAGTTGCCCTGAGATGAAGGTGGCCTTTCCTGCCACTGTTTTATTGAGTAGACTGGGTCTTTACTCGTTGGAGTTCAGAAGGATGATGGGTGATCTTATAGAAACATTTAAAATAATGAAAGGGATAGACAAGATAGAGGCAGAGAGGTTGTTTCCACTGGTAGGGGAGACTAGAACTAGGGGGCACAGCCTCAAAATACGGGGGAGCAAATTTAAAACCGAGTTGAGAAGGAATTTCTTCTCCCAGAGGGTTGTGAATCTGTAGAATTCTCTGCCCAAGGAAGCAGTTGAGGCTAGCTCATTGAATGTATTCAAGTCACAGATAGATAGATTTTTAACCAATAAGGGAATTAAGGGTTATGGGGAGCGGGCGGGTAAGTGGAGCTGAGTCCACGGCCAGATCAGCCATGGTCTTGTTGAATGGCGGAGCAGACTCGAGGGGCTAGATGGCCTACTCCTGTTCCTAATTCTTATGTTCTTATGTTCTTGTGATCTTTTAAAATTTATTCACAGGATGTGGTTGTCACAGGCAAGGCCAGTCTGCCCTCGAGAAGGTGGTGGGGAGCTGGCTTCTTGAATGCAACTAAGTGGCTTGCTAGGCCGTTTCAGAGGGCAGCTAAGAGCCAATGACATTGCTGTGGGCCGGGAGTCACATATAGGATAGACTGGGTAAGGACAACAGATGTCCTTCCCTAAAGGACATTAGTGTACCAGATGTGTTTTTACGACAATTTGGCAGTTTCATGGTCACCATTACTGATACTAGCTTTTTATTTCAGAGTTTTATTTAATTGAATTTAAATTCACCAGCTGCCATGGTGGGATTTGAACTCACGTCCCCTCTTCTCCTCCATTGCTGAAGATCCCTAGTCCTTATTGTCATGTTTGTAACCTCACATAACTGTAACCTTTATGTAACAACACTGTACACTGTATACACCTGAGAAATGCACACCTTGACCACAGGGGATGAACCTAAGACGTACACGCTGATAAAAGACCTGCTCGCACCCGAGAAGCCGGTGGACAAGACCTTCGAGGAGCTCAGCAAACTGATCGGTGAGCACCTCAAACCAGCGAGTAGTATACACATGGCCCGACACAGGTTCTATATGCACCGACGCCGGGTAGGGCAGAGCATACCGGAATTCGTTGCGGAACTTCAGCGCTTGGCTAGCCTTTGTAAGTTCACAGACACCTGCAGGGGGGAGATGTTACGGGATTTTTTCATTGAGGACATTGGTCATGCGGACTTTTAGGAAGCTAATTGAGACCAAGGACTTGACCTTGGAAGCAGCAGCATTGATGGCTCAAACCTTCATGACGGGGGAGGAGGAAACCAGGATCATATACGCGCGCAACTCTGCTCCCAACGTGGCGATGGAGTAGCGAGTTAACATGGTAAACGTGACTCAGAACCCCGCAGGCAGGCAAGGGCAATTCGACACTAACCAGGCAGTAACAGACTCTAGGGTGTGTCCGCAACAGAGAAAATGGCAGGTTGAACGGACATTTACACCATCACAAGGGACAATACGCCCCGGGTTGGGACCATTGACACCCACAACCAGAGTGCTCAAGAGTAATCAAAGAGACAATCAGAGAGGAATGCCTGGTAACATCTCTTTTGTTCACAACAATCTCAGCTCATGCTGGAGGTGTGGGGGAAACATGCTGCGAAGACCTGCCGGTTTCAACAATTCATCTGCAGAAATTATAACTTGAGTGGACATTTAGCCAGGATGTGCAGGAAGCCCGCAGCGAGGCTGGTTTACAAAGTGGATGAACCACAAGCGGGGTCTGCAAGGCAGGGGTATGCCTGGGACACAGCAATGGACGCTGAAGTTCAGCTGGTCCAGGTGGCAAACATCCACAGCTCATACACAAAAACGCCACCTATGATGATGAGAGTACTGTTAAACGGCATCCCAGTATGCATGGAGCTAGAAACAGGAGCCAGTCAGTCACTTATGAGTGTCCAACAATTCGAGAAACTGTGGCCACTCAGAGCTAGCAGACCCAAACTAGAACGCATTGACACGCAATTACGGATGTACACCAAAGAGATCATCCCAGTGCTAGGCAGTGCAATGTTGGTGGTCACACATAATGGATCTCAGAACCGGCTGCCACTCTGGATTGTCCCGGGAAATGGTCCCGCGCTTTTGGGGAGGAGCTGGCTAGCCGAGATGAACTGGAAATGGGGGAATGTGCACGCCATTTTATCTGTGGAGCGAAGTTAATGCTCACAAGTCCTACTAAAGTTTGAGTCATTGCTTCAACCTGGTGTCGGGACTTTCAAAGGCACCAAATTACAGAAACGTGGCTCCAGGATGATCAGGGCTGGGAACTCAACATCCAAGGGTACTCAACATTCAGGAAGGATAGAATAAAAGGAAAAGGAGGTGGGGTAGCATTGCTGGTTAAAGAGGAGATTAATGCAATAGTTAGGAAGGACATTAGCTTAGATGATGTGGAATAGATATGGATAGAGCTGCAGAACATCAAAGAGCAAAAAACGTTAGTGGGAGTTGTGTACAGACCTCCAAACAGTAGTAGTGATGTTGGGAGGGCATCAAACAGGAAATTAGGGGTGCATGCAATAAAGGTGCAGCAGTTATCATGGGTGACTTTAATATGCATGTAGATTGGGCTAACCAAACTGGAAGCAATACGGTGGAGGAGGATTTCCTGGAGTGCATAAGGGATGGTTTTCTAGACCAATATGTCGAGGAACCAACTAGGGGGGAGTCCATCTTAGACTGGGTGTTGTGTAATGAAAGAGGATTAATTCGCAATCTCATTGTGCGAGGCCCCTTGGGGAAGAGTGACCATAATATGGTGGAATTCTACATTTGGATGGAGAATGAAACAGTTAATTCAGAGACCATGGTCCAGAACTTAAAGATGGGCAATGGCAGACATTTAGCGACTGCATGGATGAACTACAACAATTGTACATCCCTGTCTGGCGTAACCACGGCTATCAAGGGAAATCAGGGATAGTATTAAAGCCAAGGAAGTGGCATACAAATTGGCCAGAAATAGCAGTGAACCCAGGGACTGGGAGAAATTTAGAACTCAGCAGAGGAGGACAAAGGGTTTAATTAGGGCAGGGAAAATAGAGTACGAGAGGAAGCTTGCAGGGAACATTAAGACGGACTGCAAAAGATTCTATAGATATGTAAAGAGAAAAAGGTTAGTAAAGACAAACATAGGTCCCCTGCAGTCAGAATCAGGGGATGTCATAACGGGGTACAAAGAAATGGCAGAGCAATTGAACAAGTACTTTGGTTCGGTATTCACGAAGGAGGACACAAACAACCTTTCGCATTATAAAAGGGGTCAGAGGGTCGAGTAAGAAGGAGGAACTGAGGGAAATCCTTATTAGTTGGGAAATTGTGTTGGGGAAATTGATGGAATTGAAGGCCGATAAACCCCCAGGGCCTGATCGTCTGCATCCCAGAGTACTTAAGGAGGTGGCCTTGGAAATAGCGGATGCATTGACAGTCATTTTCCAACATTCCATAGACTCTGGATCAGTTCCGATCGAGTGGAGGGTAGCCAATGTAACCCCACGTTTTAAAAAAGGAGGGAGAGAGAAAACGGAATTATAGACCGGTCAGACTGACATCGGTAGTGGGTAAAATGATGGAATCAATTATTAAGGATGTCATAGCAGCGCATTTGGAAAGAGGTGACATGATAGGTCCAAGTCAGCATGGATTTGTGAAAGGGAAATCATGCTTGACAAATCTTCTGGAATTTTTTTAGGATGTTTCCAGTCGAGTGGACAAGGGAGAACCAGTTGATGTGGTGTATTTGGACTTTCAGAAGGCTTTCGACAAGGTCCCACACAAGAGATTAATGTGCAAAGTTAAAGCACATGGGATTGGGGGTAGTGTGCTGACGTGGATTGAGAACTGGTTGGCAGACAGGAAGCAAAGAGTAGGAGTAAATGGGTACTTTTCAGAATGGCAGGCAGTGACTAGTGGGGTACCGCAAGGTTCTGTGCTGGGGCCCCAGCTGTTTACATTGTACATTAATGATTTAGATGAGAGGATTAAATGTAGTATCTCCAAATTTGCAGATGACACTAAGTTGGGTGGCAGTGTGAGCTGCGAGGAGGATGCAGAGTGACTTGGATAGGTTCAGTGAGTGGGCAAATGCATGGCAGATGAAGTATAATGTGGATAAATGTGAGGTTATCCACTTTGTGCTTAAAAACAGAGAGACAGACTATTATCTGAATGGTGACAGATTAGGAAAAGGGGAGGTGCAACGAGACCTGGGTGTCATGGTACTTCAGTCATTGAAGGTTGGCATGCAGGTACAGCAGGCGGTTAAGAAAGCAAATGGCATGTTGGCCTTCATAGCGAGGGGATTTGAGTACAGGGGCAGGGAGGTGTTGCTACAGTTGTACAGGGCCTTGGTGAGGCCACACCTGGAGTATTGTGTACAGTTTTGGTCTCCTAACTTGAGGAAGGACATTCTTGTTATTGAGGGAGTGCAGCGAAGGTTCACCAGACTGATTCCCGGGATGGCGGGACTGACATATCAAGAAAGATTGGATCAACTGGGCTTGTATTCACTGGAGTGCAGAAGAATGAGAGGGGATCGCATAGAAACGTTTAAAATTCTGACGGGTTTAGACAGGTTAGATGCAGGAAGAATGTTCCCAATGTTGGGGAAGTCCAGAACCAGGGGTCGCAGTCTAAGGATAAGGGGTAAGCCATTTAGGACCGAGATGAGGAGAAACTTCTTCACCCAGAGAGTGGTGAACCTGTGGAATTCTCTACCACAGAATTTTGTTGAGGCCAATTCACTAAATATATTCAAAAAGGAGTTAGATATAATCCTTACTACTAGGGGGATCAAGGGGTATGGCGAGAAAGCAGGAATGGGGTACTGAAGTTGCATGTTCAGCCATGAACTCATTGAATGGTGGTGCAGGCTCGAAGGGTCAAATAACCTACTCCTGCACCTATTTTCTATGTTTCTATGTTTCTAAAGTAAGGATACGCATCACCCCGGACGCCACACCAGTGCACCACAAAGCCAGAGCTGTGCCGTATGTGATGCGGGAGAAAATTGAGAGTGAGTTGGACAGGTTGCTGAGAGAGGGCATAATTTCACCCATTGAATTCAGCGACTGGGCAAACCCCATTGTCTCTGTTCTAAAAGCGGATGGCTTGGTCAGGATCTGTGGCGACGACAAGCTATCATCAACCGAGTGTCCCTTCAGGACCAATACCCGCTTCCGAGAGCGGAGGATCTTTTTGCCACGTTGGCAGGTGGCAAGCTGTTCACCAAGTTGGACCTCAATTCGGTCTACCTGACCCAGGAACTGGCCGAAGAATCCAAGCTACTAACCACCATCACCACGCACAAGGGGCTGTTTGTCTACAACAGGTGTCCGTTTGGCATTCGTTCAGCAGCCGCTATCTTTCAGAGGAACATAGAAAGCCTGCTCAAATCCATCCCCGGAACAATCGTATTTCAGGACGACATCCTTATCACGGGTCGAGACACCGAGGAACACCTCCACAACATGGAGGAGGTGCTACACTGACTGGACCGGGTAGGCCTGCAACTAAAGAAGTCCAAGTGTGTGTTTTTAGCCCCAGAGGTTGAGTTTTTGGGCAGGAGGGTTGCCGCAGACGGGATCCGGCCCACCGAATCCAAAATGGAGGCGATCCGTCACGCGCCCAGGCCCGGCAACACTTCAGAGTTGCGTTCATTTCTGGGACTATTGAACTATTTCGGGAACTTTCTACCGAACTTAAGTACATTGCTGGAGCCGCTACACGTGTTCCTGCGTAAGGGTTGCGATTGGTTTTGGGGGGACTGTCAGGAATGGACTTGCAATCGGGCGCAGAACCTGCTTTGTTCTAATAAGTTATTGACCCTGTACGATCCCTGTAAGAAATTGGTTTTGACATGCGATGCATCATCCTATGGGGTTGGGTGTGTGTTGCAGCAGAGTAATGATGAGGGCCAACTCCAACCTGTGGCTTATGCCTCCAGGTCACTCTCCCAAGCAGAAAGTGGGTATGGGATGGTTGAAAAGATAGTACTCGCATGTGTCTATGGGGTGAAAAAGATGCACCAGTACCTTTTTGGCAGAAGGTTCGAGTTAGAAACGGACCACAAGCCGTTAACATCCCTATTGTCAGACAGCAAAGCTGTCAATGCCAATGCGTCAACTCGCATACAGCGATGGACTCCCACACTGGCTGCGAATGACTACACCATACGGCACCGGCCAGGCACTGAAAATTGCACTGATGCGCTCTGCAGGCTTCCACTGGCCACCACTGAGGGGACAGCGGAGCAAAGCGCCGAGATGGTCATGGCTGTCGATGCCTTTGACAGCGCAGGCTCCCCCATCACAGCACACCAGATCAAAACCTGGACAAACAGAGATCCCCTCCTATCTCTGATTAAGAAATGTGTCTGAATGGTGACAGATTAGGAAAAGGGGAGATGCAAAGAGACCTGGGTGTCATGGTACATCAGTCATTGAAGGTTGGCATGCAGGTACAGCAGGCGGTTAAGAAAGCAAATGGCATGTTGGCCTTCATAGCGAGGGGATTTGAGTACAGGGGCAGGGAGGTGTTGCTACAATTGTACAGGGCCTTGGTGAGGCCACACCTGGAGTATTGTGTACAGTTTTGGTCTCCTAACCTGAGGAAGGACATTCTTGCTATTGAGGGAGTGCAGCGAAGGTTCACCAGACTGATTCCCGGGATGGCGGGACTGACCTATCAAGAAAGACTGGATCAACTGGGCTTGTATTCACTGGAGTTCAGAAGAATGAGAGGGGACCTCATAGAAACGTTTAAAATTCTGACGGGGTTAAACAGGTTAGATGCAGGAAGAATGTTCCCAATGTTGGGGAAGTCCAGAACCAGGGGACACAGTCTAAGGATAAGGGGGAAGCCATTTAGGACTGAGATGAGGAGAAACTTCTTCACCCAGAGAGTGGTGAACCTGTGGAATTCTCTACCACAGAAAGTTGTTGAGGCCAATTCACTAAATATATTCAAAAAGGAGTTAGATGAAGTCCTTACTACTAGGGGAATCACACCCACATCTCACAGTTTAACCACACTATCAGTTAATCAACCATGACAGCTACCTCACCTATACACATTTCACCACACTCACTGACACACTTCCCTTTCTCTTGCAGGAAATGGTGGTGTATAACTGGCACCAGCAGACCTTAAATGGCAGAGGACTCATCTCTTTGGAGGAAACAATGCTGGCCATTCATGGCAGGAGCATATCTGAGCCCTTGGCCAGTGGAAGGACTGAAAGAATACAAAATGTCAGTCTCCTCATACGTTATCCTCCTTCTCACATCCCATTTCCCCATCATCACACAATATCTTCTGATTTACAATATGCACATTGGTGTAAGCATGCACCTCTTGCTTACCCCCTCCTCCCCTCACCACAACCCTACCCTTGTACCTTTCTCATTTCAGACACCCAGGAAATGCATCCTGACCAGCCAGTGGGTCAACAAGGAGAGGGAGAGGAGAGCAAATAAGTAGAAACATTGTCTGTCAATTTCACAGTCCCAGCCATCAGCTCCTTGAGGTCGTCCTGCAAGGCCATCTGCAGTACCCCCACTGAAAGTCAGCAGCCTTCCACCAGCTATGCTGCAGCCACTGGGTTAGCACTGTGTAGCAACACTAAGATAGGCAAAGGAACATGCAATACCGTCACTAAGGGAATGCACAAGGGTGATATTTTGATGTAATATTAGATAAAGTTGGATTGGAAAAATTGCTTTGTGGTGGCTTTTATTTCAGCATTATGGCCAAGTGATGGTCATTAACAGAGGGAAGTTAAGGTGTGGGACAAAGGTTGAAAGGGGAATTGAGGTTGTGTTCACTGTCTGGCGTAAAAATAAAATGGGGAAGGTGGCTCAACCGAGGCTATCAAGGGAAATTAGGGATAGTGTTAAATCCAAGGAAGAGGCATATAAATTGGCCAGAAAAAGCAGCAAACCTGAGGACTGGGAGAAAGTTAGGATTCAGCAGAGGAGGACTAAGGGTTTAATTAGGAGGGGGAAAATAGAATATGAGAGTAAGCTTGCAGGGAACATAAAAACTGACTGCAAAAGCGTCTATAGATATGTGAAGAGGAAAAGATTAGTGACGGTCCCTTGCAGTCAGAGTCAGGTGAATTCATAATGGGGAACAAGGAAATGGCAGACCAATTGAACAAATACTTTGGTTCTGTCTTCACTAAGAAAGACAGAAATAACCTCCCAAAAATACGAGGGGACCGAGGTCTAGCGAGAAGGAGGAACTGAGGGAACTGAGGGAAATCCTTATTAGTCAGGAAATGGTGTTAGGGAAATTGATGGGATTGAAGGCCGATAAATCCCCAGAGCCTGATAGTCTGCATCCCAGAGTACTTAAGGAAGTGACCCTAGAAATAGTAGATGCATTGGTGGTCATTTTCCAACATTCCATGGACTCTGGATCAGTTCCTATGGATTGGAGGGTAGCTAATGTAACCTCTCTTTTTAAAAAAGGAGGGAGAGAGAAAACAGGGAATTGTAGACCAGTTAGCCTGACATCGGTAGTGGGGAAAATGCTGGAATCAATAAAGATGTAATAGCAGCGCATTTGGAAAGCGGTGACAGGATCGGTCCAAGTCAGCATGGATTTATGAAAGGGAAATCATGCTTGACAAATCTTCTGGAATTTGTTGAGGGTGTAACTAGAAGAGTGGATAAGGGAGAACCAGTGGATGTGGTGTATTTGGACTTTCAAAAGGCTTTTGACAAGGTCCCACACAAGAGATTAGTGTGCAAAATTAAGGCACATGGGATTGGGGGTAATGTATTGATGTGGATAGAGAACTGGTTGGCAGACAGGAAGCAAAGTGTGGGAATAAATGGGTCCTTTTCTGAATGGCAGGCTGTGACTAGTGGGGTACCGCAAAGTTCAGTGCTGGGACCCCAGCTATTTACAATATATATTAATGATTTAGATGAATGAATTGAATGTTATATCAAGTTTGCAGATGACACTAAGCTGAGTGGCAGTGTGAGTTCTGAGGAAGATGCTAAGAGGCTGCAGGTTGACTTGGTCAGGTTAGGTGAGTGGACAAATGCATGGCAGATGCAGTACAATGTGGATAAATGTGAGGTTATCCACTTTGTTGGCAAAAACAGGAAGGCAGAATATTATCTGAATGGTGACAGATTAGTAAAAGGGGAGGTGCAACGAGACCTGGGTGTCATGGTACATCAGTCATTGAAAGTTGGCATGCAGGTACATCATCATCATAGGCAGTTCCTCGGAATTGAGAAAGACTTGCTTCCACTCCTAAAGTGAATTCTTTGTTGGCTGAACAGTCCAATACGAGAGCCACAGACCCTGTTGCAGGTGGGACAGACATTCGTCGAGGGAATTTGTGGGTGGGACTGGTTTGCCATGTGCTCCTTCCATTGCCTGCGCTTGACCTCTTCATGCTCTGTGCGTTGAGACTCGAAGAGCTCAACGCCCTCCTGGATGCACTTTCACCACCTAGGGCAGTCTTCAGCCAGGGTCTCCCAGGTGTCAGTGGTGATGTCGCACTTTACCAGGGAGGCTTTGAAGGTGTCTTGTAACGTTTCCGCTGCCCACCTTTGACTCGTTTGCCATGAAAGAGCTCCGCATAGAGCATTTGCTTAGGGAGTCTCGTGTCTGGAATGCGAACTATGTGGCCTGCTCAGCGAAGCTGATCGAGTATGATCAGTGCTTCAATGCTGGGGATGTTAGCCTGGACGAGGACACTGATGTTGGTGCGCCTGCCCTCCCAGGGGATTTGCAGGATCTTGCGGAGACATCGTTGGTGATACATCTCCAGCGACTTGAGGTGCCTTCTATACATCGTCCACACCACAGCAGGCAGTTAAGAAAGCAACTGGCATGTTGGCCTTCATAGCGAGAGGATTTGAGTACAGGAGCAGGGAAGACTTGCTGCAGTTGTACAGGGCCTTGGTGAGACCACACCTTGAGAATTGTGTGCAGTTTTGGTCTCCTAATCTGAGGAAGGACATTCTTGCTATTGAGGGAGAGCAGCAAAGGTTCACCAGACTGATTCCCGGGATGGCAGGACTTACATATGAAGAAAGACTGGATCGACTCGGCTTATATTCACTGGAATTGAGGGGATCTCATAGAAGTATATAAAATTCTGACTGGACGGGACAGGTTGGATGCAGGAAGAATGTTCCCGATGTTGGGGGAAGTCCAGAACCAGAGATCACAGACTCAGGATAAGGGGTAAGCCATATAGAACCAAGATGAGGAGAAATTGTTTCACCCAGAGAATTGTGAACCTATAGAATTATCTACAACAGAAAGTTGTTGAGTCTAGTTCGTAGGATATATTCAAAAGGAAGTTAGATGTGGCCCTTACGGCAAAAAAGATCAGGGGGTATGGAGAGAAGGCAGGGGTGGGGTACTGAGGTTGCATGATCAGCCATGATCATATTGATTGGTGGTGCAGGCTCAAAGGGCCGAATGGCCTACTCCTGCACCTATTTTCTATGTTTCTATGTTTCTATACCGCAGGCGGATCATTTGATCCCGGATATCCCGGCCAGAAAGGGCCTGTCAGCGTTGCCTCCTCTCTTCATTTCCTCCTCCTCCTCTTCCCCTTCCTCCTCTTATACTTCTTCCTCTTCTGCTTCTTCTGCTTCTGTTTCTTCCTTCGCATCCTCCTCCTCCTCCCTCAGCAGCTGGTCCCCTTTGCTGCCTCTGCTTCATCTCAAAGTCATGCTGCAACCCAAGGGGGACTGCAACTAGAGCCCCCAGGATGGGGAGCAAGTGGTGCTCTCAGAGACATTCCTTTAAGTGCCACATTCTTGCAAACATCTAGCAGCACTCCCTGCACACTTTAACATTTTTTTAAATGTCTTATATGAAGTCACTACTTAAGTAAACTGTACAGGGACCTGGCGTAGCTCTGTTAATAAAGAATGAGATCAGAACAGTAGTGAGAAATGATCTTGGCTCAGAAGGTCAAGATGTCGAATCAGTTTGGGCGGAGATAAGAAAGAGCAAGGGAAATAAGTCACTGGTGGAGTAGTCTATAAGCCCCCTAACAGTAGCTACACTGAGATGAGGGCTCGTAAGAGAGGTACTACAATAATCGTGTGTGACTTTAATCTTCATATAGATTGGACAAATCAAATTGGCAAAGATAGCCTTGAGGATATTCATAGAGTGTATCTGGGACAGTTTCTCAGAACAATACATTGTGGAACCAACCAGGGAATAGGCTATATTAGATCTGGTAATGTGTAATGAGACAGGATTAATTAATGATCTCATAGTAAAGCATCCTCCAGGGAAGAGTGATCATAACACGATAGAACTTCACATTCAGTTTGAGGGTGAGAAACTTGGATCTGAAACGAGTGTCTTAAACCTAAATAAAGGCAATTACAAAGGCATGAAGTGGACTGGGAAAATGGATTAAAAGGTCAGATGGTAGATAAGCAGTGGCAGACATTTAAGGAGATATTTCATAATTCTCAGCAAAGATATATTCCAGTGAAAAAGAAAGACTCTACAAGAAGGATGAACCATCCATGGCTAACTGAGGAAATTAAGGATGGTATCAAATTGAAAGAAAAGGCATACAATGTTGTGACGATTAGTGGTAGGCTACAAGATTGGGAAAATTTTAGAACCAACAAAGGATGACTAAAAAAATAATACAGGGGGAAAAAATAGATTATGAGAGTAAACTAGCAAGAAATATAAAAACAGACAGTAAGAGTTTCTAAAAAGGAAGAGAGTAGCTAAAATAAATGTAGGTTCCCTAGAGGATGAAACTGGGAAATTAATAATGGGAAACAAAGAAATGGCAGAGATTTTGATCAAATATTTTGTATCTGCCTTCACGGTAGAAGACATTAAAAGCATCCCAATAATAGTAGAAAATCAGGGGGCAAAAGGGAGGGAGGAAATTAAAACAATCATTATTACTAGAGAAAAAGTACCAGGCAAACTAATGGGCTAAAGGCTGACAAGTCCCCTGAACCTGATGGCCTGCATCTTAGGACCTTAAAAGAAGTGGCTGCAGAGATAGTAGATGCATCAATCTTCCAAAATTCCCTAGATTCTGGAAAGGTCCCAGCAGATTGGAAAACCACAAATGTAATGCCCGTATTCAAGAAAGGAGCGGGATAGAAAGCAGGAAACTATAGGCCAGTTAGCCTAACATCTGTCATTGGGAAAATGCTGGAATCGATTATTAAGGAAGTAATAGCAGGGCATTTATAAAATCATAATATAACCAAGCAGAGCCAAAATGGTTTTATGAAAGGAAATCGTGTTTGACAAATTTATTCGAGTTATTTGAAGATGTATTGAGCAGGGTGGATAAAGGGGAACCAGTAGATGTAGTGTAATTAGATTTCCAAAAGGCATTCAATAAGGTGCCACATAAAAGGTGACTGCACAAGATAAGAACTCATCTATGGTGTTGGGGGTATTATATTAGCATGGATAGAGGATTGGCTAATTAACGGAAAACAGAGAGTCAGGATAAATGGGTCATTTTCAGGTTGGCAAACTGAAACTAGTAGAGTGCCACAAGGATCAGTGCTGGGGCCTCAACTATTTGCCATCCATATTAACGACTTGGATGAAGGGACCGAGTGTAGTGTAGTTAAATTTTCTGACAATACAAAAATAGGTGGGAAAGCAAGGGGCTGAAGTTGCCCCTCTCCTTAAGGCCTGTTATCACCGCAAATCGGCGGCCATGCTGCGGAGTGGAGTGGCTGTCGACTTTTCGTGGAATGGCCGCTGATAGCCCAATTGCCCTTCCGAGGTTTCCCGGCGGTGCCCTGATCACATGGAGAACAGGGAAATGGCAAAGATGTTGAACAAATATTTTGTATTGGTCTTCACGGTAGAAGACACTAAAAACATCCCAATAGTGGATAATCCAGGGGTTATAGGGAGGGAGGAAATTAATACTATCACTATCACTAATGAAGTAGTACTCGGTAAAATAATGGGACTGAAGGCAGACAAGTCCCTTGGACCTGATGGCTTACATCATAGGATCTTAAGAGAAGTGGCTGCAGAGATAGTGGATGCATTGCTTGTAATCTACCAAAATTCCCTGGATTCTGGGCTGGTCCCAGCTGATTGGAAAACCGTAAATGTAACGCCCCTATTTAAAAAAGAAGGCAGACAAAAAGCGGGAAACTATAGACCAGTTATTTTAACATCTGTCGTTGGGAAAATACTGGAGTCCATTATTAAGGAAGCAGTAGCGGGACATTTGGAAAAGCATGATTCAATCAAGCAGAGTCAGCATGGTTTTATGAAAGGGAAATCATATTTGACAAATTTGCTGGAGTTCTTTGAGGATGTAATGAGCAGGGTTGATAAGGGGGAACCAGTGGATGTAATGTATCTGGATTTTCAGAAGGCATTCGATAAGGTGCCACGTAAGAGGTTACTGTACAAGATAAAAGCTGATGGAGTTGGAGGTAATATATTAGCATAGATAGAGGATTGGCTAACTAACAGAAAACAGAGAATCAGGATAAATGGGTCATTTTCTGGTTGGCAAACAGTGACTAGTGAGGTGCGGCAGAGATCGGTGCTGGGTCCTCAACTATTTACAATCTATATTAATGACTTGGATGAAGGGATCGAATGTAATGTAGCCAAGCTTGTTGATGATACAAAGATGGGAAAACAAATTGTGAGGAGGACACAAAAAATCTGCAAAGGGATATAGACAGGCTAAGTGAGTAGGCAAAAATTTGGCAGATGGAGTATAATGTGGGAAAATATGAGGTTATCCACTTTGGCAGAAATAATAGAAAAGCAAATTATAATTTGAATGGAGAAAACTTGCAAAGTGCTGCAGTACAGAGAGACCTGGGAGTCCTAGTGCATGAAACACAAAAAATTAGCATGCAGGTACAGCAAGTAATCAGGAAGGCAAATGGAATGTTGGCCTTTATTGCAAGGGGAATAGAGTATAAAAGCAGAGAATTCCCGCTACAATTGTACAGGATATTGGTGAGGCCACACCTGGAGTGCTGAGTACAGTTTTGGTCTCCGTATTTAAAGAAGGATATACTTGCATTGGAGGCTATTCAGAGAAGGTTCACGAGCTTGATTCTGGAGATGAGGGGATTGACTTATGAGGATAGGTTGAGTAGGTTGGGCCTATACACATTGGAGTTCAGAAAAATAAGAGGTGATCTTATTGAAACATATAAGAAGATAATGAGGGGGCTCGACAAGGTGGATGCAGAGAGGATATTTCCAACCATAGGGGGAACTAAACTAGGGGTCATTGTCTTAGAATAAAGGGCCGCCCATTTAAAACTGAGATGAGGAGAAATTTCTTCTCTCAGAGGGTTGTAAATCTGGAATTCTCTGCCCTGGAGAGCTGTGGAAGCTGGGTTATTAAATATATTTAAGGCGGAGATAGACAGAATTTTGAGCGATAAGGGAGTAAAGGGTTATGGGGAGCAGGCAGGGAAATGGAGCTGAGACCATGATCAGATCATCCATGATCTTATTGAATAGTGGAGCAGGCTCGAGGGGCCAAATGGCCTACTTCTGCTCCTATTTCTTAGGTTCATATAAGACTCTGAGGGGGCTTAACAAGGTAGACGCTGAGAGGCTGTTTCCCTGCATGGGGAAATCTAGAACTAAGGGCATAGTTTCAGAATAAGTGGATGCCGATATAAGACAGAGATGAGGTGGAATTTCTTCTCTCAGGGGGTCGTAAATCTTCAGAATTCTTTGCCCCAGAGAGCTGTGGAAGCTGAGTCATTGAATATATTTAAGGTTGAGATAGACAGATTCTTGAACTATAGGGGAGTCAAGGGTTATGGGGAACAGGCAGGAAAGTGGAGTTGAGGCCAAGATCAGATCAGCCATGATCTTATTGAATGGTAGAGCAGGCTCAAGGGGCGTTATGGCCTACCCCTGCTCCTATTTGTTATGTTCTTATCTTCTTATGTACAGAAGTAAAAAGCAACTTACCTCAAAGTTGCAAGTGTCCCTTTAAGTAGCACTGGTGGGAGGGTCTATCGTGCATACTGAAGGGTTCCCCCAGATCAATCAAGGCATCTGAAGCATATCTTCAGCATGCCTATTGCTTGCTCAATGACACATCTGGAGGCCATGTGGCTATCATTATAATGTTCCTCAGCCTCAGTACTTGGCCTACTCAAGGGTATCATGAGCCAAGTTTTCAGTAGATAGGTCTTGTCTCCAAGCAGCTAGCCGGTAAGTGTGTTTCGAGGTGCGAAGAGCTGAGGACGGTGGACTGGCGCAGCATGAAAAAGTCATGACAGCTGCCAGGGAATTGGGTGCACGCATGCATGATGATCATTTTATGGATTGAGGGAGTGCAAACCTTTGTGGCTCACAAACACTTGTGGGTAATGTGGGGGTGCCTTGATGGCCACATGTGTGCAGTCGATGATGCCCTGCATCTGTGGGAAGCCAGCTAGAGCTGCAAAGCCAAGCGCCCAATCAGTAACACTGGCTTCTTCAGTGGCAAAGTTGACATAATTGGCTGACTTGTGAAACATGGCATCGGTCACCTGTGTGCAGCTGACTGCAAGATCCTGCAAATGTCTTTGCAGATCCCACTGGTAAGGCATATCCATCAGGTCCTCTGGACAGTAGGTCTTGTTCCAGCAAGCTAGAAATATCTGCGATGACCTGGCATGATAGCATGAGCCTCTTGAAGCACTGTTGCTCAGTCATGTCCAGGAAGCTCATCCTCTGCTTGTATACCCTGTGTTGGGGATATCATGTCGTTGAGGAGAAGGCTCCAGTTGTGGCTGCTGCTCCTGCTGTTGGTGTTATGGCTGCTGCTGCTGGTGTGGCTGGTGTTGTTGGTACTGGGGCTCATCTTGGTCTGATTCTGAGGTCCAAGGTGAGACAGTATAAGCGGCACCCATGCTGATGCAATATGTTGTGTCTTGAATAAAGAGTCAGACTAGATACTGCAAGCTCAAAGTAAGGTGTGACCGTAGTCCTTTATTACAGATCTCAGAGTGCCTCTCCAGCCTGTGAGGCCTCCTTATATACAGGTGCTCCCAAGGGATCTCACAACACTCCCCCCACCCCCTCCCCCCCAAAGTCAATAGTGTAACTATTTACAATGTGAGTCGATCTGGGGCCATCCTTTCCCTGGTTGATCGTCTCGGTGCAAATGCTGGTTTTGGTGAGTTGTTTGTTGGGCCCTCGCTGGGCTGCTGCGCAGCTGGCCTTGCTGGGTTGCTGGCCGTGGTGAGCCCTGCTGGGCTGCTGTGGGTGAAGGGTTCTGCTTCGGTTGCCATGTGTGTGTGTTGGAGGGTCGAAAAAGGTAGAGTCTGTTGTGGGTTGTTCTGGATAGTCCATAAATCTGAGTTTGGTTTGGTCCAAGTGTTTCCAGCAGGTGAATCCATTTGAGAGTTTGACCACAAACACCCTACTCCCCTCTTTGGCCAAAACAGTGCCAGGAAGCCACTTGGGACCTTGTCCATAGTTCAACACAAATACAGGGGCAGTCAGTGGTGGAGTGAGCAGCTGGAGGAGGAGCGAGGAGAGGCCTATAAAGGCCCAGCGGGAGTCCGGGTTCGGCGGCAGTCGGTGGTGGAGTGAGCAGCTAGCTGCAACAGGGACAGAAGTAAGAAAGAAGTAAAAAGCAATCGAAGGGTGACGTCACAGCCAAGAGGGTAAGTGATTAGCTGGTTGAGTGATGAGTAGTTTTGTTTTTCATTATCTTTTTTCTTTTTCTTAGCAGTAAGAAACATTGCCATTGTTGCCAAATTAAATAATTTAAGGGTTAAGTCATGGTAGGAGAGCCCAGACACCTGTCATGCTCCTCCTGTGCTAGGTGGGAAGCCAGGGACACTCACAGTGTCCCTGATGACTACATGTGTGGGAAGTTCATCCAGTTGCAGCTTCTAACAGACGGCATTGCGGCAATGGAGCTGTGCATGGATTCACTCTGGAGCATCCGCGATGCTGAGGATGTCGTGAATAGCACATTTAGTGAGTTGGTCACACCGCAGGTAAAGGTTACTCAGGCAGATAGGTGACCATCAGGAAGAGCAGTGGAAGGAAGGTAGTGCAGGGGCCCGCTGCGGGCATCTCCCTCCAAAACAGATCCACCACCTTGGGTATTGTTGGAGGAGATGACTCATCAGGGGAAGGCAGCAGCAGCCAAGTCCATGGCATCTGGGGTGGCTCTGCTGCACAGGAGGGCAGGAAAAAGAGCGGGAGAGTTATAGTGATAGGGGATTCTATTGTAAGGGGAATAGATAGGCATTTTTGCGGCTGCAAACAAGACTCCAAGATGGTATGTTGCCTCCCTGGTACAAGGGTCAAAGATGTCTCTGAGAGGCTGCAGCGCATTCTGGAAGGGGAGGGTGAACAGCCAGCTGCCATGGTACATATAGGTACCAACGATATCGGTAAAGAACGGGATGAGGTCCTACAAGCTGAGTTTAGGGAGCGAGGAGTTAAATTAAAAAGTAGGACCTCAAAGGTAGTAATCTCAGGATTGCTACCAGTGCCATATGCTAGTCAGAGTAGGAATGGCAGGATAGCTAAGATGAATATGTGGCTTGAGGAGTGGTGCAGGAGGGAGGGATTCAAACACCTGGGACATTGGAACTGGTTCTGGGGGAGGTGGGACCAGTACAAACCGGATGGTCTCCACCTGGGCAGGACCAGAACCAATGTCCTAGGGGGAGTATTTGCTAGTGCTGTTGGGGAGGGGTCAAACTAATATGGCAGGGGGATGGGAACCTATGCCGGGAGACAGAGGGATGTAAAATGGGGCAGAAGCAAAAGATAGAAAGGAGAAAAGTAAAAGTGGATGGCAGAGAAACCCAAAGCAAAAATCAAAAAGGGCCACATTACAGCAAAATTCTAAATGGACAAAGTGTGCTAAAAAGACAAGCTTGAAGGCTCTGTGCCTCAATACGAGGAGTATTCGTAATAATGTGGACAAATTAAGTGCGCAGGCAGCTATTAATGAATATGATGTAATTGGGATTACAGAGACATGGCTCCAGGGTGACCAAGGCTGGGAACTCAACATTCAGGGGATTCAACATTCAGGAAGGATGGACAGAAAGGAAAAGGAAGTGGGGTAGCATTGCTGGTTAAAGAGGAAATTAATGCAATAGTAAGGAAGGGCATTAGCTTGGCTGATGTGGATTCTGTATGGATAGAGCTGCGGAATACCAAAGGGCAGAAAATGCTAGTGGGAGTTGTGTACAGACCACTAAACAATAGTAGTGAGGTTGGGGACAGCATCAAACAAGAAATTAGGGATGCGTGCAATAAAGGTACAGCAGTTATCATGGCTTTAATCTACATATAGATTGCGCTAACCAAACTGGTAGCAATACAGTGGAGGAGGATTTCCTGGAGTGTATTAGGGATGGTTTTCTCGACTAATATGTCGCGGAACCAACTAGAGGGCTGGCCATCCTAGACTAGGTGATGTATAATGAGAAAGGACTAATTAGCAATCTCATTGTGTGAGGCCCCTTGGGGAACAGTGACCATAATATGGTAGAATTCTTTATTAAGGTGGAGAGTGACACAGTTAATTCAGAGTCTAGGGTCCTGAACTTAAGGAAAGATAACTTCGATGGTATGAGACGTGAATTGGCTAGAATAGACTGGCGAATGATACTTAAAGGGTTGACGGTGGATAGGCAATGGCAAACATTTAAAGATCACATGCATGAACTTCAACAATTGTACATCCCTGTCTGGAGTAAAAACAAAACGGGGAAGGTGGCTCAAGGGAAATTAGGGATAGTGTTAAATCCAAGGAAGAGGCCTATAAATTGCACAGAAAAAGCAGAAAACCTGAGGACTGGGAGAAATTTAGAATTCAGCAGAGGAGGACTAAGGGTTTAATTAGGAGGGGGAAAATAGAGTATGAGAGGAAACTTGCTAGGAACATAAAAATTGACTGCAAAAGCTTCTATAGATATGTGAATAGATAAAGATTAATGAAGACAACCGTAGGTCCCTTGCAGTCAGAATCAGGTGAAGTTATAATGGGGAACAAAGAAATGGCAGACCAATTGAACAAATACTTTAGTTCTGTCTTCACGAAGGAAGACACATATAACTTTCCGGAAATACTAGGGGACCGAGGGTCTAGCGAGAAGGAGCAACTGAGGGAAATCCTTATTAGTCAGGAAATTGTGTTAAGGAAACTGATGGGATTGAAGGCCAATAAATCCCCAGGGGCTGAGAGTCTGCATCCCAGAGTACTTAAAGAAGTGGCCCTAGAAATAGTGGATGCATTGGTGATCATTTTCCAACAGTCTATCGACTCTGGATCAGTTCCTATGGACTGGACGGTAGCTAATGTAACACCACTTTTTAAAAAAGGAGGGAGAGAGAAAACGGGGAATTATAGACCGGTTAGCCTGACATCAGTAGTGGGGAAAATGTTGGAATCAATTATTAAAGATGAAATAGCAGCGCGTCTGGACAGGATCGGTCCAAGTCAGCATGGATTTATGAAAGGGAAATCATGCTTGACAAATCTTCTAGAATTTTTTGAGGATATAACAAGTAGTGTGGGCAAGGGAGAACCAGTGGATGTGGTGTATTTGGACTTTCAAAAGGTTTTTGACAAGGTCCCACACAAGAGATTGGTGTGCAAAATTAAAGCACGTGATATTGGGGGTAATGTATCGGCGTGGATAGAGAACTGGTTGGCAGACAGGAAGCAGAGAGTAGGGATGAATGGGTCCTTCTCAGAATGGCAGGCAGTGACTAGTGTGGTGTCACAGGGCTCAGTGCTGGGACTCCAGCTATTTACAACACACATCAATGATTTAGATGAAGGAATTGAGTGTAATATCTCCAAGTTTGCAGATGACACTAAGCTGGGTGGCAGTGCGAGCTGTGAGGAGGATGCTCAGAGGCTGCAGGTTGACTTGGACAGGTTAGGTGAGTGGGCAAATGCATGGCAGATGCAGTATAATGTAGATAAATGTGAGGTTATCCACTTTGGTGCCAAAAACATGAAGGCAGAATATTATCTGAATGGTGACAGATTAGGAAAAGGGGAGATGCAACGAGACCTGGGTGTCATGGTACATCAGTCATTGAAAGTTGGCATGCAGGTACAGCAGGCGGTGAAGAAGGCAAATGGCATGTTGGCCTTCATAGCTAGGGGATTTGAGTATAGGAGCAGGGAGATCTTAATGCAGTTGTACAGGGTCTTGGTGAGGCCTCACCTGGAATATTGTGTTCAGTTTTGGTCACCTAATCTGAGGAAGGACGTTCTTGCTACTGAGGGAGTGCAGCGAAGGTTCACCAGACTGATTCCCAGGATGGCGGGACTGACGTCTGAGGAGAGATTGGATCGACTGGGCCTGTATTCACTGGAGTTTAGAAGAATGAGAGGGGATCTCAGAGAAACATATAAAATTCTGAAGGGACTGGACAGGTTAGATGCAGGAAGAATGTTCCCGATGTTGGGGAAGTCCAGAACCAGGGATCGCAGTCTAAGGATAAGGGATAAGCTGTTTAGGACCGAGATGAGGAGAAACTTCTTCACTCAGAGAGTTGTTAACATCTGAAATTCTCTACCACAGAAAGTTGTTGAGGTCAGTTCATTAGATATATTCAAAAGGGAGTTAGATGTGCCCCTGATGGCTAAAGGGGTCAAGGGGTATGGGGAGAAAGCAGGAATGGGGTACTGAAGTTTCATGATCAGCCATGATCATATTGAATGGTGGTGCAGGCTCAAAGGGCAGAATGGCCTACTCCTGCACCTATTTTCTATGTTTCTATGTTTATGTTTCTGACTTGATTTCGCGTGACACATTTGCGTGATCATGATATGTATTCTGTTGAAGCCGCCTGCTCTTTACCTGTTCGTGTAGATCAGGGTGGACTAACGAGAGCCTTGACTTAAGTGCCCTTTTCATGAGCAATTCAGCGGGAGGGACCCCAGTGAGCGAGTGGGGTCTTATGCAATAACTAAGCAGGACTCGGGATAGGCGAGTTTGCAATGAGCCTTCAGTTACCCTTTTCAAGCTCTGCTTGATTGTTTGAACTGCTCGTTCTGACCATTGGACGCTGATTTAAACGGGGCAGATGTGGCATGTTTGATCCCATTGCAGGTCATGAACTCCTTGAACTCGGCACTGGTAAAGCACGGCCCATTGTCACTCACAAGGACATCAGGCAGACCGTGCGTGGCAAACATGGCCCATAGGCTTTCAATGGTGACAGTGGACGTGCTTGCCGACAGTATCACACATTCGATCCGTTTGAAGTACGCATCTACAACCACTAAGAACATTTTTCCCAAGAATGGGCCTGCATAGTCGACATGGACCCTGGACCACGGTTTGGAGGGCCAGGATCATAAACTTAGTGGCGCGTCCTTGGGTGCATTGCTTAACTGTGAACATGTGTTACATTTGTGCACGCAGGACTCTAAGTCTGCATCGATACCGGGCCACCACTCGTGGGATCTGGCTATCGCTTTCATCATTACGATGCCTGGGTGGGTGCTGTGGAGGTCACTAATGAAAGTGTCCATGCCCTTTTTTGGCACTACTACCCGATTACCCCAGAGGAGGCAGTCTGCCTGTATAGACATTTCAGCTCTGCGCCACTGGTATGGCTTTATTTCTTCCTGCATCTCTAACGGGACACTGGACCAACTCCGGTGAAGCACACAGTTTTTTACTAAGGACAGTAAGGAGTCCTGGCTCATCCAGGTTCTAATCTGTCAGGCAGTAACAGGTGATTGCTCACTCTCGAATGCTTCCATTACCATAACTAAATCTGCGGGCTATGCCATCTCCACCCCTGTGGTGGGCAATGGTAGCCTACTGAGAGCATCGGCACAGTTTTCTGTGCCTGGCCTGTGGCAGATGGCATAGTTGTATGCAGACAACGTGAGCACCTATCTCTGGATGCGAGCCGATGCATTCGTATTTATCCCCTTGCTTTCAGAAAAGAGGGATATAAGTGGCTTATGGTTGGTTTTCAATTCAAATTTGAGCCCGAACAGATATTGATGCATTTCTTTACCCCGTAAACACACGCTAACGCTTCTTTTTCGATCATACTGTAGGCCCTCTCAGCCTTAGACAGACTTCTGGATGTATGAGCAACCAGTTGCAAATTCCCAAATTCATTAGCTTGTTGCAATACACACCCGACCCCATACGATGACGCATTACATGCTAGTACCAAACATTTACATAGATCGTACAACACAAGCAATTTGTTTGAACATAACAGCTTTCTAGCTTTCTCAAAGGCATTTTCTTGGCTTTTACCCCACACCCATTCATCTCCCTTATGTAGTAAAGAGTGCAGGGGTTCTAACAATGTGCTCAGTAAGAAGTTACCAAAATAGTTCAGGAGTCCTAGAAACAACCGCAGCTCCGTCACGTTCTGTGATCTCGGTGCATTCTTGATTGCCTCCGTCTTCGAGTTGGTGGGCCTGATGCCGTCCGCCGCGATTCTTCTCCCAGGAACTCCACTTCAGGCGCCAGGAAAAGGCACTTCGCATGTTTTAGCCTGAGCCCCACACGATTGAGCCAACTAAGAACCTCTTCCAGGTTCTGCAGGTGCTCGACGGTGTCCCAACCTGTAACCAAGATGTCATCCTGGAAGACCACGGTGCGTGGGACCGACTTCAGCAAGCTTTCCATGTTCCTCTGGAATATCGCCGTGGCCGATCGAATCCCAAACGGGCATCTGTTGTAAATGAAGAGACCTTTGTGTGTGTTAATGCAGGTGAGGCCTTTCGATGATTCCTCCAGCTCCTATATCATGTAAGCCGAGGTCAAGTCCAGCCTCATGAACGTTTTCCCTCCTGCCAGCATCGCAAATAGGTCGTCTGCCTTTGGTAGCAAGTATTGATCCTGCAGTGAGAAACGATTGATAGTTACTTTGTAATTACCACAGATACTTACAGTGCTGTCTCCCTTGAGGACTGGGACAATCGGATTGGCCCACTCATTGAATTCGATTGGAGAAATGATACCCTCTCGTTGCAGCCTGTCCAGCTCGATCTCTACCCTTTCTCTCATCATTTAAGGTACTGCTCTCGCCTTGTGATGGATGGGTCGCGCCCCCGGAATCAAAAGGATCTGCACTTTTGCTCCTTGGAACTTCCCGATGCCTGGTTCGAACAGCGAGGGGAACTTGTTTAGGACCTGGACACATGAGGTGTTGTCGACAGACGAAAGCGCTCGGACGTTGTCCCAGTTCCAGCGTATATTTCCCAGCCAGCTCCTGCCGAACAGCGTGGGGCCACCGCCCGGTACCACCCAGAGTGGTAACTCATGCACCGCTCCATCGTAGGAGACCTTTATGATAGCACTGCCGATTATGGGAATCAGTTCCTTTGTGTACGTTCTCAGTTTAGTACGAATGGGAGTCAGGACTGGCTTTGAGGCGTTGCTGCACCACAATTTATCGAAAGTCTTTTTGCTCATTATGGTTTGGCTTGCGCCTGTGTCCAGCTTCATGGATACCGGGAGTCCATTTACTTCAACCTTCAGCATTATTGGGGGACACTTTGTGGTAAATGTGTGCACCCCATATACCTCTGCCTCCTCGGTCTGCGGCTTTGGTTCGTCATGGTCCACCGTGGATCTGTCCTCCTCTGCAACATGGTGGTTTTCAGGATTAGCAGGGTTTGCAGCTCGCCTGCACATACGTTAGAGGTGTCCCATTGTTCCACAGCCCTTGCAAACATATCCTTTGAAGCGGCATGAATGGAAACGATGATCACCTCCGCAGCGCCAACAGGTGTTAATGGCCTTGTATTCACCACCCTTGATGGTGGACTCTGAGTCATCTGCGGACGTGCAGCTGCAGGCGTGTAAATCCTGCCCTGTACATTTCGATTCGAAAACAACATTACTTTGTTCACAATACTTGCAGCAGCACTAGTGTGCTGAGAAATTTGTTTGGTATTGTCACTGGTGGAGATAAATGTCTGGGCTATCGCTATGGCTTTACATAGAAACATAGAAACATAGAAAATAGGTGCAGGAGTAGGCCATTCGGCCCTTCGAGCCTGCACAACCATTCAATAAGATCATGGCTGATCATTCACCTCAGTACCCCTTTCCTGCTTTCTCTCCATACCCCTTGATCGCTTTAGCCATAAGGGCCATATCTAACTCCCTCTTGAATATATCCAATGAACTGGCATCAACAACTTTCTGAGGTAGGGAATTCCACAGGTTAACAACTCTCTGAGTGAAGAAGTTCCTCCTCATCTCAGTCCTAAATGGCTTACTCCTTATCCTTAGATTATGTCCCCTGTTCTGGACTTCCCCAACATCGGGAACATTCTTCCTGCATCTAACCTGTCCAGTCCCATCAGAATGTTATGTTTCTATGAGATCCCCTCACATCCTTCTAAACTCCAGTGAATACAGGCCCAGTCGATCCAATCTCTTCTCATATATTAGTCCTGGCATCCCGGGAATCAGTCTGGTGAACCTTCGTTGCACTCCCTCAATAGCAAGAACGTACCTCCTCAGATTAGGAGACCAAAACTGAACACAATATTCCAGGTGAGGCCTCACCAAGGACTTGTACAACTGCAGTAAGACCTCGCTGCTCCTATACTGAAATCCCCTAGCTATGAAGGCCCACATACCATTTATTTGCCTTCTTCACCACCTGCTGTACCTGCATGCCAACTTTCAATGACTGATGTACCATGACACCCAGGTTTCGTTGCACCTCTCCTTTTCCTATTCTGCCGCCATTCAGATAATATTCTGCCTTCATGTTTTTGCCACCAAAGTGGATAACCTCACATTTATCCACATTATACTGCGTTTGCCCACTCACCTAACCTGTCCAAGTCACCCTGCAGTATTTTAGCGTCCTCCTCACAGCTCACACCGCCACCCAGCTTAGTGTCATCTGCAAACTTGGAGAAATTACACTCAATTCCCTCATCCAAATCATTAATGTATATTACAAATAGCTGGGGTCCCAGCACTGAGCCCTGCGGCACCCCACTGGTCACTGCCTGCCATTCTGAAAAGGACCCGTTTATCCCGACTCTCTGCTTCCTGTCTGCCAACCAGTTCTCTATCCACATCTGTACACTACCCCCAGTACCATGTGCTTTAATTTTGCACACCAATCTCTTGTGTGGGACCTTGTCAAAAGCCTTTTGAAAGTCAAAATACACCACATCCACTGGTTCTCCCTTGTCCACTCTACCAGTTACATCCTCAAAAAATTCTAGATTTGTCAAGCAGGATTTCCCTTGCATAAATCCATGCTGACTTGGACTGATCCCGTCATTGCTTTCCAAATGTGCTGCGATTTCATCTTTAATAATTGATTCCAACATTTTCCCCACTACTCAAGGTTGGGGTCTCTACAGTCAAAAGTTTGCGAATTATTACTTCATGGCCAATGCGAAGTACAAAGAAGTCCCTGAGCATGTGCTCTAAGTGTCCTTCAAATTCGCAATGTCCTGCAAGGCACCTTAGCTTGGACTTACTTCCTGGTCTTCAGATCTCGTGTACGTGTAGAACCGATACCTCGCCATCAGAATGCTTTCCTTCGGGTTTAGATGCTCCTGGACCAGTGTGCACAACTCATCATATGACTTTTCTGTGGGTTTCGCTGGAGCGAGCTGGTTTTTCATGAGGCCATACGTTGGTGCCCCGCAAACGGTGAGGAGGATCGCCCTTCATTTAATAGCATTCGCTCCTCCTTCCAGCTCGTTGGCTACGAAGTATTGGTCGAGTCGCTCCACGAAGATTTCGCAATCATCTCCCTCCAAACATTTCTCCAGGATGTCCACGGTTCTCTGCATTGTTGCGGTGGGGTTCGTCATCTGTATCTCGTCGCCAGTTGTTATGTCTTGAATAAAGAGTCAGACTAGATACTGCGAGCTCAAAGTAAGGTGTGACCGTAGTCCTTTATTACAGATCTCAGAGTGCCTCTCCAGCCTGTGAGGCCTCCTTATATACAGGTGCTCCCAAGGGATTGTGGGATAAACTCTCTGGTGCTTAGACATGGTATTTACAGGTTTACATACATAACACAATAGATGGCAGGTAAAGTGGAGATCAGAGGTCACTTCAATGTAGTGACAGTGACTAGAAACATGGTGTGAGTGGCTTCAGAGGTGGCAGAAATTAGCTGCAAACTCCTGATAGCTAAATCTCTGCACAAAATGGAGTCAGTAAGAGGCTTTCCATTAGCCAAGTAAACAGGGAGTATTTATGTGTTTTTCCCAGCTATCAATTAATGGATTTGCACAATGGCCACTGAGCTTCCAGCTCCCCTTCTCAGGCGAAGTTCCCGAGGTGTGTGAATCCTGTGCCCAAGAAGTTCAACCCAAAACCTGCTGTTAAAAAGCCTCTTAAAGGTCTCTCAGCAAACATTAAGTACTTCAATAAGGTCGTACGCCTCTGCCGAGCGGGTCTGTAGCGCTCTGGGAAAAGCACCCGAGTTAAATGCGGAAGTCGGCAGAAGGACGGCGGGTTCCTGAAGCGCCGGCAATTTTGGCGATTTTTACTGCTGACCCGCTCCCAAACCCGTGCTCGGGACTGGGAAAATTCTGGCATTGTGGCAAAATGCCAAGAATGCCAGTCCCACCTCTTTAGTATGGCTCTAAATGGTCTGTGCCTGTTGCAGACACAAGCAAAGATCTGCCATCCACCTCTCTACACACCCCAGGAAAATACGAGGGAAAGAGGGATAGAGACCTGGCGATACGGCTCTCACTCACTTTTGCTGACCTTTGTGCACTTGGAAAAAGTTCTCAAAATCCATGCCATAAAAGCTAAACCCAAGCAATAAATAAGATCTAAAGGCGCACACTTCGAGTCTGGGCCAATATGTAGCTAGGGCGGAAAACCAGTAAGGAGACTGGAAAATGGGGTGGAACCATGTGTGCCAGGATTCCACCACATTTTGTAGCTCCAGCCATTTTATGATGGGGTGGGCGTTCATGGGCATAATTTGCATAAATTGCCAATATCCTCCATTATTTAAGAAGGGTGGGAGAGAAAAATCAGGGCCTAGAAATTCGATTAAGCCTAAAAACGGGCGGTGCAGCATAGGCCACCCGCAAAACGAGCACAGGCAGCACCGGTATTTTGGTTCTGCCTGCTGATATAAATAAGTGCAGCACAGAAGCTCCCATGCAACGCGTTCCTTCTGGCGGTAACATCGGAAGGAAACTGTTATGTCTTTAATACTCTTATGAATGACTCCACGAGGTCTAGTATTGCACTTGAGCTGTTGTGACCTAAGTCCCATTTATTGTAACTCCAGAGTGAGGCACAAGCATGGTGGGCAGCCTTTTATACTGGCCATGCACATCTATGCATGTGACCCTCAGGTCTCCCACCGCAGTGCCCTCTGGTGGCACACCTTTTATGACTATACAGTTAGTATACATGGTCTACATACATGATAGAAACCGAAGGTCACGTCCAAAGGATCTGTGTAGCGTTCTTGGCAGTCATCTTATTAACAATACACTTCTAAGTGAAAGCCCGGCATAGATGTTCTTATGACGTTGCATGAGAAATCCTGAGATTGTGCCTAAAATATAAGCCGAATGCAGAAACTTTAATGGACTGGGTGCAATATGAAGGAAGTCGTGCCATTATATGGAAGACGGATGTTGCTAAAGTGGCAAGTGTGCAAGATATGCCAGTGAGGGGCCGTCTGGGTTGCATACTTCCTTCTGCTTCCTCCTCTTAGGCTTTTTCCTCTTCTGCGTCTTCCTCTTCCCTCTGCAAGCGGATTCTGTAAAGCTGAAATGACAGTATAAAATGCTGGAAATACTCAGCTGGTCAGGCAGCTTCTCGACCTTAGACGTTAACTCTGATTCTCTCTCCACAGACATTGCCTGACCTGCTGAGTAGTTGCAGCATTTTCTGTCTTCTCAGAGGCCTTCCTTTACCATCCAAGGTTTTCAAGCATACAGAAGCATTCTCTACACACTTAATTTTTTTTTACGTCGATTGCAGCAAGCCATTACTTCAATAAAATCAAAAAGAACCTAGTCCAAAAGCTTAAATCCAAACTTACCTGAAAGATGTGTGTGTCCCTTTAAAAAGTGCTGACATCACCACTGTCAGCTTGCTTACACACCAGGTTTGTGGCGTGCAACCAGGGTGTGCCAGGATACAATTCAGCGCTTGGGTCGAAGTTCGGAGCGGTGACGTTAAGTCGACGTTGCATGCCGATTGACTTCACCACACCTCCATTTATTTCCTGGGAGCTGCCAGTTACCGGCAGCAAAAAGAGAAGGAGGAAAATGGCAACCACCATGGGACCCGCCACCAGCTGGTGAAAGAGCAGCAGCCGCTAATTTTTTCGCCATTTCATGGTACTATGGAGTGGTGGTAAGTACATGAATTTATAGCCCATAAAGTTTGACCGCAGTCAAATTTGATTTTTATTTATTGTTCAGCAACAATCAGCTAATCAAGACTATTAGTGAACAGATATCTTCACTTGTTTTATTGCTGTTGCTATTCAGGTGCTTTAAAAGTCAGGAAACCCTGCTACCATATTTATCCCAATGCCCCTTCCCATAACACATATAAACACACCCAACAATAAGGCTCACAACCCAATTTCAGAATTCATTAAGACCTTTGTGAAATGCTTTCCATGGAACCATGAACATTTACAGTACAGAAGGAGGTCACTTGGCCCATCATTTTGTGTTGAACATGAAACACAGTCGTGTGTGAACATAGAACATAGAACATAATTTGTTCGCCAAAGGTATTAAGCGATATGGAGCAAAGGCAGGTATATGGAATTAGGTCACAGATCAGCCTTGATCTCATTGAATGGTGGAACAGGCTCGAGGGGCTCAATGGTCTACTTCTGTTCCTAAGAGGGTGAAATTGCCCCTTTTTGAGAGGCCTGTTAGTGCCTCTGGGAGGCAAGACACTTTTTGCCCGGAGTGGGGGCGCTTCCGGCTCCCAGGAAATTGCCTGGGAGTTTGCGAAGGTGCTGTCATGACAGTGCCGCGGCCCACACAGAGTGCCCCAGGCCACCGCGTAACTGGCGATGATGTCACTACGGTGTGTGGCGACGTCTCAGCGCAGCGCACCGACCCCTTTCCGGGGAAATTGCCCTACGGCCCGCGAGATTGGCGCAAGCGGGTGTCAGCGCCAGCTTCATGGCTTCGAAGCTGGCCGACATCCGCTCATGGGGCGGAAGTTAAAGGGGAGGTCGCCAGCACCTGCACCGCCATCTTTGATGTTTCGCCGAATCTCCAGTCGGCTCCCATACCATTTTTTTTGTGTGGTCCAGCATGCCATCGTGCAGCCCAGCACTCCATTTTGGGTGCTGGGCTGCAGCCCTGGTAGCACGCTGCCCTGGTGGTCCAGTAGAGGCTATCAGAGGTCTTGTAGAGTATGCAGCAGCCTCCCTTTAGGGGAAGGGGAAGGGCATTGAAGCGCATGGAGCATCCATATAGCGCTCCCAATTGCGCCCTATTAGCGCCGCTGGAACTACCCCTCCAGGAAGTGGAGCACATGAGATTGCGCTCCACTTCCTTTGAGGGGCAGTAAGCCCAATTCAGCAGCCGGGGTACAGGAAGTTCCGCCCTGAGCAGGTTACCACCCCCAATCGGGACGCAGGGCAATTTCACCCCTTATGTTTCTAAGTGTGAAGTTATTCACTTTGGTAGGAAAAATAGAAAAGCAGAATATTTTTTAAATGGTGAGAGACTGGGAAATATTGTTATTCAGCGGGACCTGGGTGTCCTTGTACACAAATCACAGAAAGTTAACATACAGGTGCAGCAAGCAATTAGAAAAGCAAATGCTATGTTAGCATTTATTACAAAGGGATTGGAGTATAAGAGTAGAGAAGCCTTACTTATCATCATCATCATAGGCAGTCCCTCGGGATCGAGGAAGACTTGCTTCCACTCTTAGCATGAGTTCTTAGGTGGCTGTACAGTCCAATACGAGAACCACAGTTTCTGTCACAGGTGGGACAGATAGTCGTTGAGGGAAAGAGTGGGCAGGGAGCCTGGTTTGCCACATGCTCCTTCCGCTGCCTGCACTTGATTTCTGCATGCTCTCAGCGACGATACTCAAGGAGCTCAGCGTCCTCTTGAATGCACTTCCTCTACTTAGGGCAGTCTATGGTCAAGGACTCCCAGGTGTCAGTAGGGATGTCGCACTTTATCAGGGAGACTTTGTGGGTGTCCTTGTAACGTTTCCTCTACCCGCCTTTGGCTCGTTTGCCATGGACGAGTTCCGAGTAGAGCGCTTGCTTTAGGAGTCTCGTGTCTGGCATACGAACTATGTGGTCTGCCCAGCGGAGCTGATCAAGTGTGGTCAGTGCTTCAATGCTGGGGATGTTGGTTTGGACGAGGATGCTAATGTTTGTGCGTCTGTCCTCCCAGGGGATTTGCAGGATCTTGCGGAGACATTGCTGGTGGTATTTCTCCAGTGACTTGAGGTGTCTACTGTACATGGTCCACATCTCTGAGCCATACAGGAGGGCGGGTATTACTACGGCCCTGTAGACCATGAGCTTGGTGACAGTTTTGAGGGACTGATCTTCAAACACTCTTTTCCTCAGGCGGCCGAAGGCTGCACTGGCGAACTGGAGGTGGTGTTGGATCTCATCATCAATGTTTAGTAAGAGTAGAGAAGCCTTACTAGGGCCTTGGTGAGATCACAGCTAGAGTACTGTTAGTAGCATTGGCCTCCTTACCTAAGGAAGGATATAGTTGCCTTAGAGGAAGTTTAACAAAGGTTACGTAAAGTGATTCCTGGGATGAGGGGATTGTCCTATGAGGAGAGACTTAGACGAGGGCCTAGAAATTCAGGTCGTTTGCGCCTGGGACTTTTCACACAGGTGCGGTGCCGCTAACATCTCCAGCTAAATTCCGTGGGAGTTTAGCGGTAGCGGTGACCCATAGCACTCCGCTCCGCTGCACCGGTGATGATGACATCATCACTGTGCGCAGCGCCCCAGACCCTAAATTGGGTATCGGCCCCTGAAGCAGCACCGGGCGATGACAGCGACAGCTCCAGGGGATATAAACCGGGCGGGCGGCCGCTTGCAGGGTGCAAGTTAAAGGGGAGGTTTGGGCCTTTAAAAAATAAATTATGCCGATTTTGTCCTGCGTACCCCTGTTGGAGCTTTGAACAAGGGGTCCATGCTGTTGGCACAGAAGCCTCGCTCCCCGGTAGTCCTGGTAGGACCCTTTCATTACTGCAAAGTTTGCAGCTTGGGCCCTTCCCTTTAATTAAGGGAAGAGCCTCTCCTACGCTGCATGGCTCAGTGCATAAGAACATAAGAACACAAGAAATAGGAACAAGAGTAGGCTATACGGCCCCTCGAGCCTGCTCCGCCATTCAATAAGATCATGACTGCTCTGATCATGGACTCAGCTCCACTTCCCTGCCCGCTCCCCATAACCCCTTATCTGCTTATCCTTTAAGAAACTGTCTATTTCTGTCTTCAATTTATTCAATGACCCAGCTTCCACAGCTCTCTGAGGCAGCAAATTCCACAGATTTACAACCCTCTGAGAGAAGAAATTTCTCCTCATCTCTCTTTTAAATGGGCAGTCCCTTATTCTAAGATTATGCCTCCTAGTTCTAGTCTCCCCTATCAGTGGAAATATCCTCTCTGCATCCACCTTGTCAAGCCCCTCATAATCTTATATGTTTTGATAAGATCACTTCTCATTCTTCTGAATTCCAATGAGTAGAGGCCCAACCTACTAAATCTTTCCTCATAAGTCAACCTCCTCATCTCCGGAATCAGCCTAGTGAACTTTCTCTGAACTGCCTCCAAAAGAAGTATATCCTTTCTTAAATATGGAAACCAAAATTGCATGCAGTATTCCAGGTGTGGGCTCACCAATACCCTGTATAACCGTAGCAACACTTCCCTGCTTTTATACTCCATCCCCTTTGCAATAAAGGCCAAGATTCCATTGGCCTTCCTGATCACTTGCTGTACCTGCATACTAACCTTTTCTGTTTCATGCACCAGGACCCCCAGGTCCTGATGTCCTGCAGCACTTTTCAATTTTTCTCCATTTAAATAACTTGCTCTTTGATTTTTTTTCTGCCGAAGTGCATGACCTCGCAGTTTCCAACATTATACTCCATCTGCCAAATTTTTGCCCACTCACTTAGCCTGTCTATGTCCTTTTGCAGATTTTTTAATGTCCTCCTCACACTTGCTTTTCCTCCCATCTTTGTATCATCAGCAAACGTGGCTACGCTACACTCGGTCCGTTCATCCGAGTTGTTAATATAGATTGTAAATAGTTGGGGTCCCAGCACTAATCCCTGCGGCACCCCACTAGTTACTGATTGCCAACCCGAGAATGAACCATTTATCCCGACTCTGTTTTCTGTTAGTTGGCCAATCCTCTATCCATGCTAATATATCACCCCCAATCCTGTGAACTTTTATCTTGTGCAGTAACCTTTTATGTGACACCTTGTCAAATGCCTTCTGGAAATCCAAATACACAACATCCACTGGTTCCACTTTAGGCTGCAGAGCATACTGGAGAGGGAGGGTGAACAGCCAGTTGTCATGGTACATGTAGGTACCAACGATATAGGTAAGAAGCGGGAAGAGGTTCTACAAGCTGAATTTAGGGAGCTAGAAGTTAAATTAAAAAGTAGGACCTCAAAGGTAGTAATCTCTGGATTGCTACCAATGCCACGTGCTAATCAGAGTAGAGGGAGCAGGATAGTTAGAATAAATATGTGGCTTGAGCAGTGGTGCAAGAGGGAGGGATTCAAATTCCTGGGACATTGGAACCAGTTCTGGGGGAAGTGGGACCTGTACAAAAGGAACGGTCTTCACTTGGGCAGGACTGGAACTGATGTCCTAGGGGTAACATTTGTTAATGCAGTTCTGGAGTGTTTAAACTAATATGGCAGGGGGAGGAGAACCTATGCAGCGAGACAGGGTGAAGTAATATGGAGTCAGAAACAGATGGTAGAAAGGTAGAAAGCAATATTGGAAGGCCGAGTAAACAAAGGCAAGAAACAAAAAGGACCACACTACTTCATAATTCTAAAAAGACAAAGAGTATTAAAAAAACAAGCCTGAAGGCTTTGTGTCTTAATGCAAGGAGTATCCATAATAAGGTGGATGAATTAACTGTCCAAATAGATGTTAACAGATATGATGTGATTGGGATTACAGAGACGTGGCTCCAGGATGATCAGGGCTGGGAATTCAACATCCAAGGGTATTCAACATTCAGGAAGGATAGAATAAAAGGAAAAGGAGGTGGGGTAGCATTGCTGGTTAAAGAGGAGATTTATGCAATAGTTATTAAGGACATTAGCTTGGATGATATGGAATCTATATGGGTAGAGCTGCAGAATACCAAAGGGCAAAAAACGTTAGTGGGAGTTGTGTACAGACCTCCAAACAGTAGTAGTGATGTTGGGGAGGGCATCAAACAGAAAATTAGGGGTGCATGCAATAAAGGTGCAACAGTTATCATTGGTGACTATAATATGCATATAGATTGGGCTAACCAAACTGGAAGCAATACGGTGGAGGAGGATTTCCTGGAGTGCATAAAGGATGGTTTTCTAGACCTATATGTCGAGGAACCAACTAGGGGGGAGTCCATCTTAGACTGGGTGTTGTATAATGAGAGAGGATTAATTAGCAATCTCGTTGTGCGAGGTCCCTTGGGGAAGAGTGACCATAATATGGTGGAATTCTACATTAGGATGGAGAATGAAACAGTTAATTCAGAGACCATGGTCCAGAACATAAAGAAGGGTAACTTTGAAGGTATGAGGCGTGAATTGGCTAGGATAGATTGGCGAATGATACTTAAGGGGTTGACACTGGATGGGCAATGGCAGACATTTAGAGACTGCATGGATGAACTACAACAATTGTACATCACTGTCTGGTGTAAAAATAAAAAAGGGAAGGTGGCTCAACCGTGGCTATCAAGGGAAATCAGGGATAGTATTAAAGCCAATGAAGTGGCATACAAATTGGCCAGAAATAGCAGCGAACCCGGGGACTGGGAGAAATTTAGAACTCAGCAGAGGAGGACAAAGGGTTTGATTAGGGCAGGGAAAATAGAGTACGAGAGGAAGCTTGCAGGGAACATTAAGATGGACTGCAAAAGCTTCTATAGATATGTAAAGAGAAAAAGGTTAGTAAAGACAAACTTGGCTCCCCTGCAGTCAGAATCAGGGGAAGTCATAACGGGGAACAAAGAAATGGCAGACCAATTGAACAACTACCTTGGTTCGGTATTCAATAAGGAGGACACAAACAACCTTCCGGACATAAAAGGGGTCAGAAGGACTAGTAAGAAAGAGGAACTGAGGGAAATCTTTATTAGTCGGGAAATTGTCTTAGGGAAATTGATGGGATTGAAGGCTGATAAATCCCCAGGGCCTGATGGTCTGCATCACAGAGTACTTAAGGAGGTGGCCTTGGAAATAGCGGATGCATTGACAGTCATTTTCCAACATTCCATTGACTCTGGATCAGTTCCTATCGAGTGGAGGGTAGCCAATGCAATCCCACTTTTTAAAAAAGGAGGAGAGAGAAAACGGAATTATAGACCGGTCAGCCTAACATCAGTATGGGTAAAATTATGGAATCAATTATTAAGGATGTCATAGCAGCGCATTTGGAAAGAGGTGATATGATAGGTCCAAGTCAGCATGGACTTGTGAAAGGGAAATCATGCTTGACAAATCTTCTGGAATTTTTTGAGGATGTTTCCAGTAGAGTGGACAAGGGAGAACCAGTTGATGTGGTGTATTTGGACTTTCAGAAGACTTTCAACAAGGTCCCACACAAGAGATTAATGTGCAAAGTTAAAGCACATGGGATTGGGGGTAGTGTGCTGACGTGGATTGAGAACTGGTTGTCAGACAGGAAGCAAAGAGTAGGAGTAAATGGGTACTTTTCAGAATGGCAGGCAGTGACTAGTGGGGTACCGCAAGGTTCTGTGCTGGGGCCCCAGCTGTTTACATTGTACATTAATGATTTAGACGAGGGGATTAAATGTAGTGTCTCCAAATTTGCGGATGACACTAAGTTGGGTGGCAATGTGAGCTGCGAGGAGGATGCTATGAAGCTGCAGAGTGACTTGGATAGGTTAGGTGTGTGGGCAAATGCATGGCAGATGAAGTATAATGTGGATAAATGTGAAGTTATCCACTTTGGTGGTAAAAACAGAGAGACAGACTATTATCTGAATGATGACAGATTAGGAAAAGGGGAGGTGCAACGAGACCTGAGTGTCATGGTACATCAGTCATTGAATGTTGGCATGCAGGTACAGCAGGCGGTTAATAAAGCAAATGGCATTTGGCCTTCATAGCGAGGGGATTTGAGTTCAGAGGCAGGGAGATGTTACTACAGTTGTACAGGGCCTTGGTGAGGCCACACCTGAAGTATTGTGTACAGTTTTGGTCTCCTAACTTGATTTGCTTTCTTAACCGCCTGCTGTACCTGCATGCCAACCTTCAATGACTGATGTACCATGACACCCAGGTCTCGTTGCACCTCCCCTTTTCCTAATCTGTCACCATTCAGATAATAGTCTGTCTCTCTGTTTTTACCACCAAAGTGGATAACCTCACATTTATCCACATTATACCTCATCTGCCATGCATTTGCCCACTCACCTAACCTATCCAAGTCACTCTGCAGCCTCATAGCATCCTCCTCGCAGCTCACACTGCCACCCAACTTAGTGTCATCCGCAAATTTGGAGATATTACATTTAATCCCCTCATCTAAATCATTAATGTACAATGTAAACAACTGGGGCCCCAGCACAGAACCTTGCAGTCCCCCACTAGTCACTGCCTGCCATTCTGAAAAGTACCCATTTACTCCTACTCTTTGCTTCCTGTCTGTCAACCAGTTCTCAATCCACGTCAGCACACTACCCCCAATCCCATGTGCTTTAACTTTGCACATTAATCTCTTGTGTGGGACCTTGTCGAAAGCCTTCTGAAAGTCCAAATACACCACATCAACTGGTTCTCCCTTGTCCACTCTACTGGAAACATGGCAATGGTCATGAGTATGAAAGGAATGGCTTGAGCATTGTAGGGATGCTTTATGGTGTTGGGGTGGGGTGATGCCAATCTGGCGCATCATGTGGCAGCCAGGGTGGAAAGCATCAAGTGAAGTAAATCTGGCCATGGTGAGACCATTCCTGTGCTTGGGTGCTGATCCCCTCTGTCCTATACAGCATCAGGGTATTGTGGAGAAGTCGGTGGTGTTCTTGTTGGTGCTGCTGGTGTGCCTAGTGCTGCTGGAGTTGGGGCTGATCGTGATGGGATTCTGAGGACCAAGGTGAGAGAGTATAAAGGGCAGCCATGCTGATAGAGTAGATGACAAGTGAAGTAGAGATGACAGAAGCGATCTGTCAATGGTGAGAGAGATAATGAGGTCAGACTGAATGGAGACTTGTGTAAAGACTTGCAGCATGGTGAATCTGTTGCGGAAATACAATGAGGAAGAGTTTGTGGCTGAGGGAAGATATCTCTGTAAGGTGGGAGCTTTAACTGTGCATTTCAATTCAACAGCTGATTCAATGGCCACTGAACTCACGCTTCAGCTTGACAGACCAGCATGGATCCCATGGGTGAGCTGTCAAATGCAGAAGTGAGCTCAAATTCATTCTTAAGTGGCTCTGAACAACCCATTAATTACCTGAATTGGGTCCCCCGCTGTGAACCCGCTGCTGAGTGTCGGGTCTGCTTAGTGCTGACAGACTCAATATCGAGGAAAGTTGCGTGGTGGCAGGTTGACAGTGGGGTCCCGACCTGCTGGAGAAAAAAAACACTTTACCACCTGACCCGCCACCGATCACGCCCGCTGACACCCCACAAAATCCAGCCCATAGAATCTTACAACACGGAAAGGGGACATTTGGCCCATCGTGCTTGTGCCGGCTCTTTGAAAGAGCTGTCCAATTTAGTCCCACACATCACCTTTTTCCTCATAACTCTGCAAATTAGTCCACTTCAAGTACTTGTCCAATTTCCTTTTGAAAGTTCCGATGAAATCTGCTTTCACTACCCTTTCAGATAGTGTGTTCCAGATTTTAACAACCCACTGTGTGAAAACATTTCACCTCATTTTCCCTCCAGTTCTTTTGTCAATTATTTTAAATCTGTGATCTCTGGTTACTGACCCACTTGCAAGCGGAAACAGTTTCTCCCTACTTGCCCTATTAAGTCCCTTCATAATTTTGAATACCTCTATTAGTTCTCCCCTTAACCTTCCCTACTCTAAGGAGAACAATACCAGCTTCTCCAATCTCTCCACATAACTGAAGTCCCCCATCCCTGGTATCATCCTGGTAAAGCTCCTCTGTACCCTTTCCAAGGCCTTGGTATCCTTCCTAAAGTGTGGTGTCCAGCATTGTACACATTACTCCAGCTGAGACTTAACCAGTGATTTGTTAAGGTTTAGTATGGCTTTATTGTTTTTGTATTCAATGTCCCTAGTTACAAAGCCAAGTATCCCATGCGCTTACTTAACTGCTTTATCAACCTTCAAAGATTCTTGAATTCGCACCCCAAGGTCCCTCTGCTCTTGCACCTTCTCAAATTAGCCTCTCCATGTTGTTCCTCCCAAAGTGCATCACTTCACATTTATCACATTCGCATTAACTTGCATTAGCCATGTGTCTGCCCATTTCACCAGTCTGTCTATGTCCTCCTGAAGCCTGCTACTATCCTGCTCACTATTTACTACATTGTCAAGTTTTGTGTCACCCACACACTTCAAAATTGTATTCCCTAAACCCAGGTCTAGTTTATTTGGAGGAGAAATTGCCGTCAGTGAGGTACTGAGGAGGGCACTTCAAATTAGCCAGAAATTTAGTGCTAAATTGCCGGCAATTTGGCACTTAGAGTTAAAAAAAACAGTGGGGCAGTTACCCGGGCGGTCGTGTGGTGTTCACGCCGCGATGCTCAGATCAGCGCCGCGCTGATGACATCTGCGCATCACTGATGATGTCAGCACATCACTGACGTCAACAGCGCTACATCGCAGCATCCCTCACTTTCTCTTAAAGGGGAAGGCCGCTGGGACGGCGGCAGCCACTTCAGAGTTGCGCACTGGGTCACCAGGGAGGGTTTCAGCCGGGAGAGGGGGTGTGGGGCTGCATGTTAGCAGCCCGCTTAATCAGCAGCCGTCATTGTCAGGCTGACTGAAAAGTCTGCCAACACAAAAAAAATGGCAGCCACCCTGGCACCACCTCTCCTTTAAGGGCGGCCGAGGCACCCCAGCCACGACAGTTTCTCGCCTCGACAAGCTCTCAGTGGCATCGCCCTGCGCCGACCTCACATCCCATGGGGCAATTTCCCCTGAAGGGCGCAAAGGGGTCGGCACGGGGCGATAAGGGGTCAGAACCCATAGCGATGATATCATCACCGTGCTTGTGCCGCACCAGGGCGATAATCGCGGGGCATGGCGCAAACCACTTTTCGCCGACAGATCCCCGGAATTCCAGGTGCGGGGGAGGGGCTCTCTGGCCACCGTGCCCGGGCGATAACCCTTTGGCGCCCCATTAGCTGGCCTTTCTGAGAGGGGCGATTTTGGCCCCTTTTATATAACAAGAAAAGCAATGGTCCTAATACTGTCCCTGGGGATCCCACTACATACCTCACTCCATAGAATAGAATCATAGAATGATACAGCACAGAAGGAGGCCATTTGGCCCATCATGCCTGTTATGTATGAATAAAGAGTCTGACTGGATTCTGTGAGCTCAAAGTAAAGTGTGACCTTAGACTTTTATTGCAGGTCTCCAGAGTGCCTCTACAGCCTGTGAGGCCTCCTTAAGTACCTGTGCTCCCAAGAGATTGTGCGATCCCTCGGGACTCCAGTGGATGAGCATTCTCGTGGCTAACGAAGTATATACAGGTTTACTTATATAACAACACTCCCCCCCGCAAAGTCAACACTGTAACTATTTACAATGTGAGTCGTTCTGGGGCCTTTCTTTCCCTGGTTGATCGTCTCGGTGCAAATGCTGGTTTTGGTGAATCATTTGTTGGGCCCTCGCTGGGCTGCTGTGCAGCTGGCCTTGCTGGGCTGCCTGGTGTGGTGAGTCCTGCGGGGCTGCTGTGGGTGATGGGTTCTCGTATGTGGCCAACCATGGTGTCGGTTGACACTAGTGTGTATGTTGGGGGAATCAAAGAAGTTAGGGTCCAAGGTGGGTTGCTCAGGATAGTCCGTGAATCTGAGCTTGATTTGGTCCAAGTGTTTCCAGTGAATGAGTCCATTTGAAAGTTTGACCCCGAAACACCCTGCTCCCCTCTTTGGCCACAATCGTGCCGGGAAGCCACTTGGGACCTTGTCCATAGTTCAATATAAATACAGGATCACAGATTTCAATTTTGCGTGACACGTTTGCGCTATTATGATATGTACTTTGTTGAAGCCGCCTGCTCTCTACCTGTTCATGTCGATCAGGGTGAACAAACGAGAACCTTGTCTTAAGTGCCCTTTTCATGAGCAGTTCAGCAGGTGGGATCCCAGTGAGCGAGTGGGGTCTCGTGCGGTAGCTAAGCAGCACTCAGGATAGGCAAGTCTGCAGTGAGCCTTCAGTTACCCTCTTCAAGCCCTGCTTGATAGTTTGCACTGATCTCTCTGCCTGATCATTGGATGCTGGTTTGAACAGGGCAGATGTAACATGCGCAATCCCATTGCAGTTCATGAACTCTTTGAACTCGGCACTGGTGAAACATGGCCCGTTGTCACTCACAAGGACATCAGGCAGTCCGTGCTTGTCAAACATTGCCCGCAGGCTTTCAGTGGTGGCAGCAGACATGCTTGCCGACATTATTTCAGATTCAATTCATTTGGAGTACGCATCTACAACCACAAGGAACAGATGGTAGAAAGGTAAAAAGCAATGGTGGAAGGCCGAGTAAACAAAGGCAAGAAACAAAAAGGGCCACACTACATCATAATTCTAAAAGGACAAAGAGTATTAAAAAAACAAGCCTGAAGGCTTTGTGTCTTAATGCAAGGAGTATCCGTAATAAGGTGGATGAATTAACTGTGCAAATAGATGTTAACAGATATGATGTGTTTGGGATTACAGAGACGTGGCTCCGGGATGGTCAGGGCTGGGAACTCAACATCCAAGGGTATTCAACATTCAGGAATGATATAATAAAAGGAAAAGGAGGTGGGGTAGCATTGCTGGTTAAAGAGGAGATTAATGCAATAGTTAGGAAGGACATTAGCTTGGATGATGTGGAATCTATATGGGTAGAGCTGCAGAACACCAATGGGCAAAAAACGTTAGTGGGAGTTGTGTACAGACCTCCTAACAGTAGTAATGATGTTGGGGAGGGCAGCAAACAGGAAATTAGGGGTGCATGCAATAAAGGTGCAGCAGTTATCATGGGTGACTTTAATATGCATATCGATTGGGCTAACCAAACTGGAAGCAATACTGTGGAGGAGGATTTCCTGGAGTGCATAAGGGATGGTTTTCTAGACCAATATGTCGAGGAACCAATTAGGGGGGAGTCCATCTTAGACTGGGTGTTGTGTAATGAGAAAGGATTAATTAGCAATCTCGTTGTGCAAAGCCCCTTGGGGAAGAGTGACCATAATATGGTGGAATTCTACATTAGGATGGAGAATGAAACAGTTAATTCAGAGACCATGGTCCAGAACTTAAAGGCTAACTTTGAAGGTATGAGGCGTGAATTGGCTAGGATAGATTGGCGAATGATACTTAAGGGGTTGACAGTGGATGGGCAATGGCAGATATTTAGAGACTGCATGGATGAACTACAACAACTGTACATCCCTGTCTGGCATAAAAATAAAAAAGGGAAGGTGGCTCAACCACGGCTATCAAGGGAAATCAGGGATAGTATTAAAGCCAAGGAAGTGGCATACAAATTGGCCAGATATAGCAGCGAACCCGGGGACTGGGAGAAATTTAGAACTCAGCAGAGGAGGACAAAAGGTTTGATTAGGGCAGGGAAAATAGAGTACGAGAGGAAGCTTGCAGGGAACATTAAGATGGACTGCAAAAGCTTCTATAGATATGTAAAGAGAAAAAGGTTAGTAAAGACAAACGTAGGTCCCCTGCAGTCAGAATCAGGGGAAGTCATAACGGGGAACAAAGAAATGACAGACCAATTGAACAAGTACTTTGGTTCGGTATTCACGAAGGAGGACACAAACAACCTTCCGGATATAAAAGGGGTCAGAGGGTCTAGTAAGGAGGAGGAACTGAGGGAAATCCTTATTAGTCGGGAAATTGTGTTGGGGAAATTGATGGGATTGAAGGCCGATAAATCCCCAGGGCCTGATGGACTGCATCCCAGAGTACTTAAGGAGGTGGCCTTGGAAATAGCGGATGCATTGACAGTTATTTTCCAACATTCCATAGACTCTGGATCAGTTCCTATGGAGTGGAAGGTAGCCAATGTGACCCCACTTTTTAAAAAAGGAGGGAGAGAAAACAGGGAATTATAGACCGGTCAGCCTGACATCGGTAGTGGGTAAAATTATAGAATCAATTATTAAGGATGTCATAGCAGCGCATTTGGAAAGAGGTGACATGATAGGTCCAAGTCAGCATGGATTTGTGAAAGGGAAATCATGCTTGACAAATCTTCTGGAATTTTTTGAGCATGTTTCCAGTAGAGTGGACAAGGGAGAACCAGTTGATGTGGTGTATTTGGACTTTCAGAATGCTTTCGACAAGGTCCCACACAAGAGATTAATGTGCAAAGTTAAAGCGCATGGGATTGGGGGTAGTGTGCTGATGTGGATTGAGAACTGGTTGACAGACAGGAAGCAAAGAGTAGGAGTAAATGGGAGGCAGTGAGGGTACCGCAACGTTCTGTGCTGGGGCCCCAGTTGTTTACATTGTACATTAATGATTTAGACGAGGGGATTAAATGTAGTATCTCCAAATTTGCGGATGACACTAATTGGGTGGCAGTGTGAGCTGCGAGGAGGATGCTATGAGGCTGCAGAGTGACTTGGATAGGTTAGGTGAGTGGGCAAATGCATGGCAGATGAAGTATAATGTGGTTAAATGTGAGGTTATCCACTTTGGTGGTAAAAACAGAGAGACAGACTATTATCTGAATGGTGACAGATTAGGAAAAGGGGAGGTGCAAAGAGACCTGGGTGTCATGGTACATCAGTCATTGAAGGTTGGCATGCAGGTACAGCAGGCAGTTAAGAAAGCAAATTGCATGTTGGCCTTCATAGCAAGGGGATTTGAGTACAGGGGCAGGGAGGTGTTACTACGGTTGTACAGGGCCTTGGTGAGGCCACACCTGGAGTATTGTGTACAGTTTTGGTCTCCTAACTTAAGGAAGGACATTCTTGCTATTGAGGGAGTGCAGCGAAGGTTCACCAGACTGATTCCCGGGATGGCGGGACTGACATATCAAGAAAGACTGGATCAACTGGGCTTGTATTCACTGGAGTTCAGAAGAATGAGAGGGGATCTCATAGAAACGTTTAAAATTCTGACAGGTTTAGACAAGTTAGATGCAGGAAGAATGTTCCCAATGTTGGGGAAGTCCAGAACCAGGGGTCACAGTCTAAGAATAAGGAGTAAGCCATTTAGGACCGAGATGAGGAGAAACTTCTTCACCCAGAGAGTGGTGAACCTGTGGAATTCTCTACCACAGTAAGTTGTTGAGGCCAATTCACTAAATATATTCAAAAAGGAGTTCGATGCAGTCCTTACTACTAGGGGGATCAAGGGGTATGGCGAGAAAGCAGGAATGGGGTACTGAAGTTACATGTTCAGCCATGAATTCATTGAATGGCGGTACAGGCTCGAAGGCCCGAATGGCCTACTCCTACACCTATTTTCTATGTTTCTATGTTTCTATGTTTACCCAAAAATGGGCCTGCATAGTCGACATGGACCCCTGGACCACTGTTTGGAGGGCCAAGACCATAAACTTAGTGGCGCCTCCCTGGGTGCATTGCTTAACTGCGAGCATGTGTTACATTTGTGCACGCAGGACTCTAAGTCCGCATCGAAACTGGGCCACCACACGTGGGATCTGGCTATCGCTTTTATCATTACGATGCCTGGCTGAGTACTGTGGAGGTCACTGATGAAAGTGTCCCTGCCCTTCTTGGGGGCCACTACCCGATTACCCCATAGAAGGCAGTCTGCCTGTACAGACATTTCATCTTTGCGCCGCTGGTACAGTTTTATCTCTTCCTGCATTTCAACTGGGTCACTGGACCAGTTCCCGTGAAGCACACAATCTTTTACTTGGGACAGTAAGGGGTCCTGCCTCGTCCAGGTTCTAATCTGTCGGGCTGTGACGGGTGATTGCTCACTCTCGAATGCTTCCATAATCATGACTAAATCTGCGGGCTGTGCCACTTCCACCCCCGTGGTTAGCAGTGGCAGCCTACTGAGAGCATCGGCACAGTTTTCTGTGCCTGGTCTGTGGCGGATGGCGTAGTTGTATGCAGACAACGTGAGCGCCCATCTCTGGATGTGGACCAATGCTTTCGTATTTATACCCTTAACTTTCGGAAAAAAGGGATATCAGTGGCTTATGGTTAGTTTCCAATTCAAATTTGAGCCCAAACAGATATTGATGCATTTTCTTTACCCCATACACACACGCTAACACTTCTTTTTCAATCACGCTGTAGGCTCTCTCAGCCTTAGACAGACTTCTGGATGCATAAGCAACTGGTTGCAATTTCCCAGATTCATTAGCTTGTTGCAATACACACCTGACGCTATATGACGACACATCACATGCTAGTACCAAACGCTTACATGGATCATACAACACAAGCATAACAATTTTCTAGCTTTTAAAAAGGCATTTTCTTGGCTTTTGCCCCAAACCCATTCATCTCCTTTACACAGTAAGTGGTTCTACAGTGCAGTGGTTCTAACAGTGTGCTGAGACCCGGTAGGAAGTTACCAAAGTAGTTCAGGAGTCCGAGAAATGATCGCAGCTCCGTCACATTCTGTGGCCTTGGTGCGTTCTCGATTGCCTCCATCTTCGAATTGGTGGGCCTGATGCCATCCGCCGCGATTCTTCTCCCCAGGAACTCCACTTCAGGCGCCAGGAAAACGCACTTCAAGCGTTTTAACCTGAGCCCCACACGGTTGAGTCGACTAAGAACCTTCTCCAGGTTCTGCAGATGTTCGACTGTGTCTCGACCTGTAACCAAGATGTCGTCCTGGAAGACCACCGTGTGCGGGACCGACTTCAGTAAGCCTTCCATGTTTCTCTGGAATAACGCCGCGGCTGATCGAATTCCAAATGGGCATCTGTTGAAAATGAAGAGACCTTTGTGCGTGTTGATGCAGGTGAGGCCCTTCGATAATTCCTCCAGCTCCTGCGTCATGTAGGCCGAGGTCAAGTCCAGCTTCGTGAACGTCTTTCCTCCTGCCAGGGTAGCAAAAAGGTCATCAGCATTTGTGAGTGGGTATTGATCCTGCAGGTAGAAATGATTGATAGTTACTTTGTAATCACCACAGATTCTGACGGTAACGTTTCCCTTGAGGACTGCAACAATCAGACTGGCCCACTCGTTGAATTCGATCGTCAAAATTATGCTCTCTCGTTGCAGCCGGTCTAACTCGATCTCTACCCTTTCTCTCATCATGTATGGTACTGCTCTCGCCTTGTGATGGATGGGTCGTGCCCCAGAATTAGGTGGATCTGCACTTTTGCTCCTTGGAACTTCCCGGTGCCTGATTTGAACAGCGAAGGGAACTTGTTTAAGACCTGGGTACACGAAGTGTCATCATCAGACGAGAGCGCTCGGACATCGTCCCAGTTCCAGCGTATCTTCCCCAGACAGCTCCTGCCGAGCAGTGTGGGGCCCGGTACCACCCAGAGTGGTAGCTTGTGCACCGCTCCATCATAGGGGACCTTTACAGTAGCACTGCCGATTATGGGAATCAGTTCATTTGTGTAAGTTCTCAATTTCGTGCGAATGGGAGTCAAGACTGGCCTTTAGGCCTTGTTGCACCACAATTTATTGAAAGTCTTTTTGCTCATAATGGACTGGCTCACACCCGTGTCCAGCTCCATTGAAACCAGGAGTCCATTTAATTCAACCTTCAGCATTATCGGGGGACACTTTGTGGTAAATGTGTGCACCGCATATACCTCTGCCTCCTCGGTCTGAGGCTCTGGTTCGTCATGATCCGCCATGGATCTGTCTTCCTCTGCAACATGGTGGTTTGCAGGATTAACAGGCTTAGCAGCTCGCCTGCACATACGTTGGAGGTGTCCCATTGTACCACAGCCCTTGCAAGCGTTCCCTTTGAAGCGGCATGAGTGGAAATGATTATCACCCCCGCAGTGCCAACAAGGTGTTAATGACCTTGCATTCATCACCCTTAATGGTGGACTCTGAGACATCTGCGGACGTGCAGCTGCAGGCATGTGGGGCCTGCCCTGTACGTTACGATTTGAAAACAACATCACTTTGTTCACAGTACTTGTAGCAGCACTCGTGTGCTGAGAGATTTGCTTAGTATTGTCACTGGTTGCAATGAACGCCTGGGCTATCGCTATGGCTTTACTCAAGGTTGGGGTCTCTACAGTCAAAAGTTTGCGAAGTATCACTTATTGGCCAATGCCAAGTACGAAAAAGTCTCTGAGCATATGCATAAGAACATAAGAACATAAGAATTAGGAACAGGAGTAGGCCATCTAGCCCCTCGAGCCTGCTCCGCCAATCAATAAGATCATGGCTGATCTGGCCGTGGACTCAGCTCCACTTACCCGCCCGCTCCCCGTAACCCCTAATTCCCTTATTGGTTAAAAATCTATCTCTCTGTGACTTGAATACATTCAATGAGCTAGCTTCAACTGCTTCCTTGGGCAGAGAATTCCACAGATTCACAACCCTCTGGGAGAAGAAATTCCTTCTCAACTCGGTTTTAAATTGGCTCCCCCGTATTTTGAGGCTGTGCCCCCTAGTTCTAGTCTCCCTGACCAGTGGAAACAACCTCTCTGCCTCTATCTTGTCTATCCCTTTCATTATTTTAAATGTTTCTATAAGATCACCCCTCATCCTTCTGAACGCCAACGAGTAAAGACCCAGTCTACTCAATCTATCATCATAAGGTAACCCCCTCATCTCCGGAATCAGCCTAGTGAATCGTCTCTGTACCCCCTCCAAAGCCAGTATATCCTTCCTTAAGTAAGGTGACCAAAACTGCATGCAGTACTCCAGGTGCGGCCTTACCAATACCCTATACAGTTGCATCAGGACCTCCCTGCTTTTGTACTCCATCCCTCTCGCAATGAAGGCCAACATTGCATTCGCCTTCCTGATTACCTGCTGCACCTGCAAACTAACTTTTTGGGATTCATGCGCAAGGACCCCCAGGTCCCTCTGCACCGCAGCATGTTGTAATTTCTCCCCATTCAAATAATATTCCCTTTTACTGTTTTTTTTCCCAAGGTGGATGACCTCACACTTTCCGACATTGTATTCCATCTGCCAAACCTTAGCCCCTTCGCTTAACCTATCCAAATCTCTTTGCAGCCTTTCTGTGTCCTCGACACAACCTGCTTTCCCACTAATCTTTGTGTCATCTGCAAATTCTGTTACACTACACTCTGTCCCCTCTTCCAGGTCATCTATGTATATTGTAAACAGTTGTGGCCCCAGCACCGATCCCTGTGGCACACCACTAACCACCGATTTCCAACCCGAAAAGGACCCATTTATCCCGACTCTCTGCTTTCTGTTTGCCAGCCAATTCTCTATCCATGCTAATACATTTCCTCTGACTCCGCGTACCTCTATCTTCTGCAGTAACCTTTTGTATGGCACCTTATCGAATGCCCTTTGGAAATCTAAATACACCACATCCATCCGTACACCTCTATCCACCATGCTCATTATATCCTCAAAGAATTCCAGTAAATTAGTTAAACATGATTTCCCCTTCATGAATCCATGCTGCGTCTGCTTGATTGCACTCTTCCTATCTAGATGTCCCGCTATTTCTTCCTTAATGATCGCTTCAAGCATTTTCCCCACTACAGATGTTAAACTAACCGGCCTATAGTTACCTGCCTTTTGTCTGTCCCCTTTTTTAAACAGAGGCGTTACATTAGCTGCTTTCCAATCCGCTGGTACCTTCCCAGAGTCCAGAGAATGTTGGTAGATTATAACGAATGCATCTGCTGTAACTTCTGCCATCTCTTTTAATACTCTGGGATGCATTCATCAGGACCAGAGGATTGTCTACCTTGAGTCCCATTAGCCTGTCCAGCACTACCCCTCTTGTGATAGTGATTGTCTCAAGGTCCTCCCTTCCCACATTCCTGTGACCAGCAATTTTTGGCATGTATTTTGTGTCTTCCACTGTGAAGACCGAAGCACAATAATTGTTTAAGGTCTCAGCCATTTCCACATTTCCCATTATTAAATCCCCCTTCTCATCTTCTAAGGGACCAACATTTACTTTAGTCATTCTTTTCCGTTTTATATATCTGTAAAAGCTTTTATTATCTGTTTTTATGTTTTGCGCAAGTTTACCTTCGTAACTGATCTTTCCTTTCTTTATTGCTTTTTTAGTCATTCTTTGCTGTTGTTTAAAATTTTCCCAATCTGCGAGTTTCCCACTAACCTTGGCCACCTTATAGGCATTGGTCTTTGATTTGATACTCTCCTTTATTTCCTTGGTTATCCACGGCTGGTTATCCCTTCTCTTACCATCCTTCTTTTTCACTGGAATATATTTTTGTTGCGCACTATGAAAGAGCTCCTTAAAAGTCCTCCACTGTTCCTCAATTGTGCCACTGTTTAGTCTGTGTTTCCAGTCTACTTTAGCCAACTCTGCCCTCATCCCACTGTAGTCCCCTTTGTTTAAGCATAGTACGCTCGTTTCTGACACAACTTCCTCACCCTCAATCTGTATTACAAATTCAACCATACTGTGATCACTCATTCCGAGAGGATCTTTTACTCGGAGATCGTTTATTTTTCCTGTCTCATTACATAGGACCAGATCTAAGATAGCTTGCTCCCTTGTAGGTTCTGTTACATACTGTTCTAAGAAACAATCCCGTATGTATTTTATGAATTCCTCCTCCAGGCTACCCCGTGCGATTTGAGTTGACCAATCGATATGTAGGTTAAAATCCCCCATGACTACTGCCGTTCCTTTTTCACATGCCTCCATTATTCCCTTGATTATTGCCCGCCCCACCGTGAAGTTATTATTTGGGGGCCTATAAACCACACCCACCAGTGACTTTTTCCCCTTACTATCTCTAATCTCCACCCACAATGATTCAACATTTTGTTCATTAGAGCCAATATCGTCTCTCACAACTGCCCTGATATCATCCTTTATTAACAGAGCTACCCCACCTCCTTTCCCTTCTTGTCTATCTTTCCAAATCGTCAGATACCCCTGTATGTTTAATTCCCAGTCTTAGCCACCCTGCAACCATGTTTCTATAATGGCCACCAAATCATACCCATTTGTAATGATTTGTGCCGTCAACTCATTTACTTTATTTCGAATGCTGCGTGCGTTGAGGTAGAGTGTTTTAATCCTAGTTTTTAAACCATGATTTCTAGTTTTGACCCCTCCTGCAGCCCCTTTATATTCAGTGGCCCTTTTTGTTTTTTGCCTTGGGTTTCTCTGCCCTCCACTTTTACTCAATTCCTTTCTATCTTTTGCTTTTGTCTCCTTTTTGTTTCCCTCTGTCTCCCTGCATTGGTTCCCATCCCCCTGCCATATTAGTTTAACTCCTCCCCAACAGCACTAGCAAACATTCCCCTAGGACATTGGTTCTGGTCCTGCCCAGGTGCAGACCGTCCGGTTTGTACTGGTCCCACCTCCCCCAGAACCTGTTCCAATGTCCCAGAAATTTGAATCCCTCCCTGCTGCACCACTGCTCAAGCCACGTATTCATCTGCGCTATCCTGCGATTCCTACTATGACTAGCACGTGGCACTGGTAGAAATCTCAAGATTATTACTTTTGAGGTCCTACTTTTTAATTTAGCTCCTAGCTCCTTAAATTCGTCTCGTATGACCTCATCCTTTTTTTTACCTATATCGTTGGTACCAATGTGCACCACGACAATTGGCTGTTCTCCCTCCCTTTTTAGAATGTCCTGCACCTGCTCCGAGTCATCCTTGACCCTTGCACCAGGGAGGCAACATACCATCCTGGAGTCTCGGTTGTGCCCGCAGAAACACCTATCTATTCCCCTTACAATTGAATCCCCTATCACTATCGCTCTCCCACTCTTTTTCCTGCCCTCCTGTGCAGCAGAGCCAGCCACGGTGCCATGAACTTGGCTGCTGCTGCCCTCCCCTGATGAGTCATCCACCTCAACAGTACTCAAAACGGTGTATCTGTTTTGCAGGGGGATGACCGCAGGGGACCCCTGCACTACCTTCCTTGCTCTTCCTGCTGGTCTTCCATTCCCTAGCTGGCTGTGGACCCTTCACTTGTGGTAAGACCAGCTCGCTACACGTGCTACTCATGTCATTCTCAGCATCGTGGATGCTCCAGAGTGAATCTACCCTCAGCTCCAATTCCGCAACGCGGACTGTCAGGAGCTGGAGGTGGACATACTTTCCGCACACGTAGTTGTCAGGGACACCGGAAGTGTCCCTGAGTTCCTACATGGTACAGGAGGAGCATATCACGTGACCGAGCGCTCCTGCCATGACTTAACCTTTAGATAACTTAAATTGGCAACAACAATGCTAAAGTTTACTCATTGTTATCGAAGAGAAAAAAGAAAAACTACTCACCAATCACTAGCCAATCACTTACCCCCTTGGCTGTGACGTCACCTTTCTGTTTCTTTCTACTTCTTTTTTGCCTTCTCCCTGTAGCTGCACAAGTACGCCTTTTATAGGCCTCACCAACGGACCTCCTCGACGCTGCTCCCGACTGCCGCTGACGCTGGGCCCCGGCCTCCCTGCTGTGCCTTTTATAGGCCTCACCATCGAACCTCCTCGACGCTGCTCCCGACTGCCGCCGACGCTGTGCCCCAATATGCGCCAAATGTCCTTCAAATTCGCAATGTCCTGCAAGGCGTCTTAGCTCGGCGACATAACTCGCCACTTCCTGGCCTTCAGACCTTTTGTAGGTATAGAACCGCTACCTCGACATCAGAACGCTTTCTTTCAGGTTCAGATGCTCCCGGACCAGTATGCACAAATCATTGTATGATTTCTCTGTGGGTTTCGCTGGAGCAAACAGATTTTTCATGAGTCCATACATTGGTGCCCACAGACGGTGAGGAGAATCGCCCTTCGTTTGGCAGCGTTCGCTTCTCCTTCCAGCTTGTTGGCCACGAAGTATTGGGCAAGTCGCTCCATGAAGGTTTCCCAATCATCTCCCTCCAAGAATTTCTCCAGGTTGCCCACTGTTCTCTGCATCATTGGGTTTGTCATCTGTATCTCGTTGTTATGTATGAATAAAGAATCTGACTGGATACTGTGAGCTCAAAATAAAGTGTGACCTTAGTCTTTTATTGCACGTCTCTAGAGTGCCTCTCGAGCCTGTGAGGCCTCCTAAAGTACCTGTGCTCCCAAGGGATTGTGGGATTCCTGGGACTCCAGAGGATGAGCCCTCTGATGGCTACACAAAGTATATACAGGTTTACATACATAACAATACCAGCTTTTTGGTAGAGCTTCATGTTAATCCCGGTCCCCTGCTCTTGCCCTATAGCCAATGGTTTTTATCCACTTCTCTTTTGAATGTTACTATTGAATCTGCTTCCACCACCCTTTGAGGCAGTACATTCCAGATCATAACAACTTGCTGCGTATAAAAATATTTCCTCATGTCATCTCTGGTTCTTTTGCCACTCACTTTAAACCTGTGTCCTCTGGTTACTGACCCTTCTGCCACTGGAAAGTTTCTCATTATTTACTTTATCAAAACCGTTCATGATTTTTAACGCCTCTATCAAATCTCTTCTTAGCCTTCTCTACTCTAAGGAGAACAACCCCAGTTTTTCCAGTCACTCCACATAACTAAAGTCCCTCATCCTTGGTACTATTCTAGTAAATCGCTTTTGCACCCTTTCCAAGGCCTTGACATTCTTCCTAAAGAGCAGTGCACAGAATGGAACGCAATACTCCAGCTGAGGCCTAACCAGTGTTTTCTTAAGGCCTAGCATAACTTCCTTGCTTTTGTAGTCTATACCATGAAATTCAGCACATAAGTACTGGCTGATTAGGCCGATTTCGGAGATAAAATGGCAGCCGCCTTGCTTCCGCCAACTTCTGGCAGGCTCTGCCGTGGCCGCCATTTTGGGCAGACGGCACGTGGCCATTGCCTACGCTTGTTCGGGAAATGGTAATTAGGCCGATCATGATGTCAATCAGTGTGCAATGCTGATTTGATGTATGACCAATAATCCCTCTTTTTTTTGAATGCGCAACCCCTTTAAGGGGCTATGAGGCCCACTCACAGTTTCACGCATGTGCAAAACTTTACATTAAGAAAGCCAGTCCCGGGCTGTGTGGAACTGACAGAGAGGTACGCGGGGAACATTGCGCACGACCTGCTATTTTCAATGTCACCGCTCCATTCAACACCCTCTCCAAATCACGAACAGCTGAACATGCATTCAGCATCAGGAAGGACACCACATCAGCGATATTTAAAGGGATCATCAACAACTTGCAGCTGACTTCCTTTTTGATTTCTACTGGCTCTGTGTAATTTTGTGCAACTGTTTGGAGCTTTCTATACTTAATTAAAGTTGCTGAGGTGACAGGGAGTTCTGCTACAAGTGGAGAACACTTTGCTTCTCATTTAAAAGCTTCTGCTCAGACCACTTACTCCCAGTCATGGGGGGCTCTACTTGCAGTCACTCACATGCTCAAGTATGACAGGGAGATGGAGCAGAGGCAGTGAAGAAGAGATCAAGCTGCTCGCAGAGAGAGGAAGAGGAGAGATAGAAGGACTCTCAGCAGGAGGCCTTACCTTAGAGTCTTCCGAGAGCACTTCACCACTTACACTTAAACCAGGAGCAGTGTATTAGGAGACTCTGCTTCACCAAGCAGATCATAGAATCATAGAATGGGTACAGCACAGAAAGCCATTCAGCCCATTGAGCCCGTGCCAGCTCTCTGTAAGAGCACTTCAGCTAGTCCCACTCCCCCACCCTTTCCTCACAGCCCTGCAAATTTTTTTCTTTCAGGTACTTATCCAATTCCCTTTTGAAAACCACGATTGAGCCGTCTCCACCACCATCTCAGGCAGTGCATTCCACATCCTAACCATTTGCTGCATAAAAAAGTTTTCCCTCATGTCGCCTTTGGTTCTTTTGCCAATCATCTAAAATCTGTGTCCTCTGGTTCTCGACCCTTCCACCAATGGTAACAGTTTCTCTCCATCTGCTCTAACACGGCCCCTCATGATTTTGAACACCTCTATCAAATGTCCTTTCAACCTCTGCTCTAAGGAGACCAACCCCAGCTTCTCTAGTCTATCCACATAACTGATGTCCCTCATCCCTGGAATTATTCTCGTAAATCTTTTCTGCACCTTCTCTAAGGTCTTCACATCCTTCGTAAAGTATGGTGCCCAGAATTGGAAACAATACTCCAGTTGAAGCCGAACCAATGTTTTATACAGGTTCATCATAATTTCCATGCCTTTGTACTCCTTACCTCTATTCATGAAACCCAGGACCCCATGAGCTTTTTTATCACAATGCATCTTTCTGCGTTAAATTTCATCTGTCACGTGTCTGCCCATTTAACCAGCCTGTCTGTCTTCTTGAAGTCTATCACTATCCTCCTCACTGTTCACTATACTTCCAAGCTTTGTGTCATGATGGTCACAGAACTCTGCCATCTCCTGCAACCAGAACTGCAGCCTCAGACCAGGGCAATGTCAGCTCCCCCTGTGGCCCTCAAGGTCATTATGGACCTCAATATTTTTGCCACCAGATCCTTCCAGTCTGGAGCAGGAGTCACAGCAAACATCTCGCAGATCGGCATCCATCGCTACAACTGGGAGGTCACAGAGGCTCTGTACTCTAGGAGAAGGGACTTCATTGTCTTTCCTCTGAGCAGAGAGAAGCAGGAGCAGCACGCCTGTTACTTTGCCAGGATATCGGTCTCCCCCCCCATGGTGCAGGCTGTTATCAACTGCACACACATGGCTTTGCGGGCACCGCATATCAATCCTGACATGTACCGCAAAGGCTACCACTCACATAATGTGCAGTTCGTGTGCGAGCCGCCCAGCACATCATGATGGTGAATGCCCGATAGCCTGGCAGCAGTCTTGATGCCTTCATCCTTTGGCAGTCCTGTGTGCCAGCAATCATCCAGCCACTTCATCAACCGCAAGGGTGGCTGCCTGGAGACAAGGGCCATCTACATTACACCTGGCTGGTGACCCCCTCTCTGCAACCTCACCACTCGTGGTTGGCACTCATATAATGAGAGCCATGCTGCCATGAGGAACATCATCAATCAGACCATCAGGGTTTTGAAACAGTTCCACTGCCTTGGCCGCTCGGGAGGAGCCCTTCAGTACACGCTGGTCTGCTGCATCCTCCACAATTTGGCCATCACGAGGGCGCAGCCTTTGCCACCATGGGTTCTGTGATCACCTCAGGAGGAGGAGGAGGAAGAGGATGTAGAGGAGAAAGGGATGAGGCAGGCAGCAGATCCCAGTTCCAAAGGGCTTCATGAGCACCTCATTAGAATCCAATTCCTCTGAATGAAATCCCAAATCCCCATTGCTTACCACTTCTTCACCTTACCATCCCTTTATCATGGAAGATCACAGCGTCCCCTTGGACACAAAGCTGAATGAGAACCACCACAAACCCAACATACCAAATATAATTTAGAGATTAATCAAAGCAAAAATACAATTAATCATCTTTGTGCATTCTCTTAGTGCCTGTCTTTCGTGTTTCTTTGCCTATTCTAGTGCTCCTACGTAGTGCTATCACAGTGTTTTCAGCATGGCTGGCGAAGGGCTACTGACTTTCAGTGGGAGAGACTGCTTATTGTCTTGCATGACGACCTCGAACAGCTCTGGGCCTAGAAGGCTCGGCTGTAGACTGCATCACCTGAGCATGGGTGGCAGCAGACTGAGAATGGATTGTGTGTTCTGCTCAAAGGCCCATGCAATGTTGGTGCTGGACTCCCCCATGCTCCTTGCCACTGACAAGAGACTCTCTGGCAGGCTTGCCATTGCACCAAGCATTTCTGTGTGTTTGCCCATCATCCGTCTTCTGAAGGCCATCCCATCAAAGTCATCAACTGAGTCCTGTGCAGCAGAACTTGTACGCAAGCTCACCCTCCAGGAAACTCGCACCCGAGCTACCATTTCCCGCTGGCATGGTTTCAGCCCATTCATGCCCGGTGACTAACCACTTGCAGATCCTACCTCTATACTATCCTCTCAAGTATGTAAGGTGTTATTTTCTGAGCTGGTGCCTGTGTGTGTCAGATCGAGTGATGGTGCCTCTTCTTCTCCTTCACTCTCGTCCTCCACAAAGTCACAGACAGACTGGGCTGGTGGCAGTTCTTGAATATCTGAAAGGAAAAAGGCATAAGGATTGAGTTGTGGTGAGGAGAGGGGGCTAAAACAAGATGTGCATGCCTACACCATCAGCATCTTGTAGGTGAGAAGCAATTGTGGGATGAAGGGGAAATGGGATGTGAGAAGAAGGATTAGGTATGAGCATACCGTCATCAGCAATACTTTCAATCTCACCCCTCGCCACAACCTCAGTGATGGTCCCTCCAATGACCTCCCACCCTGTCTTCTCCAGCTCAGTAAAGTTTTGAAGTCGGGATTCCCCTCAGCCCGTCTGCTGTTGCTCACGATGGTTGTGTGCCGCCTTTGCCTGCAAGAGAAAGGGAAGTGAGCGTGGAGCAATGTGTTTGGGTGATGTGCCTGCCATGGTTAAATAGCAGGCCATGTGTGCAAGATGTGAGATTTGAGTGTGAGTCTTGCAGCAATGGTGAAGCAAAGCTATGATTGTGAGGTATGAGTCGTATTTGCTTGGAATTGTTGGTAGGTGAGTGATGGGGGCATGGTGCATTAAGAAGTGTTTGATGCTAATGGTGCAGTTGGTTGGATATAGCATTTGAAGATGCATTCACTCACCTTGAAGACTCATGTTAGGACATGAAACTTCTTGTGGCACTGGATCCAGGTCCTCAGGGCAACACATGTGGCACTGACGGATTGTGCTATTTCCTCCCACTGCCTTCTGTCATGCTGCCTGGAGGGCCTCCTGCCCGCCTGCAGATAGAGAACCTGACAGCTTCTATGCACCCCCAGGACCAAGGCCTCCAGTGCTGCATCTGAGAACCTTTTTGCCCTCTCTCTTCCCTGTTGAGCCATGGCTTCAGAGTGACAATGAGGTGCTTCTGCAACAAAGCACTTCCCCTTTAAGAAGTACAGAGAGCCTTGGCAAATTTTTATTAGACAATAGACTGAACTCGATAATTGCTAAGTCAAGCAGCAGTGAATTTAGCATTGAACACAGCACTCCAATCATTATAATGAGCAGGCACCACTTTAAGCATGCTAGCCATGCCCATTTTTGAGTTTTATCCAATCTCACCTCCTATGCTTCTATTAATAAATCTAAGGATCCCATATGCTTTTTAACAGTCTCCTCTTCTTATCCTGCCACCTTCAATGATTTGTGTACATACACCCCCCAAGTCTCTGCACCCCCTTTAAAATTGTACTATTTAGTTCATATTGCTTCTCCTCATTCTTCCAAGCAAAATGTATTTTTTCAGACTTCTCTTTGTTAAATTTTATCTGCCACGTGTCTACCAATTTTACCAGTCTGTCTATGTCCTCCTGAACTCTGTTACTATCCTCCTTATTGTTTATAATATTTCAAAGTTTCATATCATCTACAAACTTTTAAATTATGCCCTGTATACCCAAGTCTAGGTCATTAATATATATCAAAAAGAGCAGTGGTCCTAATACCAACCCCTGGGGAACACCAATCAGAAAAACATCCATTCATCACTACTCTCTGCATCCTATCCTTTAGCCAATTTCATACCCAAGTTACCATTGTCTCTTTAATACCATGTGCTTCTATTTTCTGAATAAGTCTGTTACGTGGTACTTTTTGAAAGTGCATATATACATCTATTGTATTACCTTCATCAACTCTCTGTTACACATTCAAGGAACTTAATCAGGTTAGACGAATATGATTTATCTTTAACAAATTTGTGCTGGCTGTCCCTTATTAACCCTTATTCATCAAAGTGAGAGAGAAGTCTATGTGCGTCTCTCTTAGCTAAATGCCATTATGTGGCTTCAAAGCATATTTAGTTCTCAAAAGATTAATCAATCTTAATCACCTACACCACAACCACACTTAAGATGGAAGTTGGGATTATTAATTTTTTTTGTAGGAAAACTTAAGATTCAAACTCCAACCCCCAATGCCAGTGAAATTTTGAATTGAAACATGAGGTAAGTAGATGTAATCTGCACATTCGAGCAAACTACTACGGTTAATAGATTCATTCAAATGCAAATAAGTTAGATTTCTTTCAAAAAAGAATACTTTGGGATATAGTAGATGAGTAGTTTGAACCCTGACATGTGGTAAGTGCAGCATATCTGGGAGGAACAGGTAGGTTTGAACCTAGGGGTCAGTAAGCTTTCCACCACCGGGGTTTTCCTCACCTCGGGGGGAATTTTTGTAAGAGTATTTTATATTTTATATCAGTCTTTACGGTAGAGGCTTGCATCCTAGTGTCTTAAGAGAATTAGTGGCAGGGATAGTAGGTGCATTGGTTGCAATTTACCAAAATTCCCTAGATTCTGGGGAGGTCCCCGCAGATTGGAAAACTGCAAATGCAACGCCCCTATTTTAAAAAGGAGGCAGGCAAAAAGCAGGAAACTATCGACCAGTTAGCCTAACAACTGTGGTTGGGAAAATGTTGGAGTCCATTATTAAAGAAGCAGTAGCAGGACATTTGGAAAAGCATAATTCAGTCAGGCAGAGTCAGCATGGATTTATGAAGGGGAAGTCATGTTTGACAAATTTGCTGGAATTCTTTGAGGATGTAACGAACAGAGTGGATAAAGGGGAACCAGTGGATGTGGTGTATTTGGACTTCCAGAAGGCATTTGACAAGGTGCCACATAAAAGGTTACTGCACAAGATAAAAGTTCACAAGATTGGAGGTAATATATTAGCATGGATAGAGGACTGGCTAACTAACAGAAAACAGAGAGTTGGGATAAATGGTTCATTCTTGGGTTGGCAATCAGTAACTTGTGGGGTGCCACAGGGACCCCAACTATTTACAATCTATATTAACTACTTGGATGAAGGGACCGAATGTAGCGTAGCCAAGTTTGCTGATGATACAAAGATGGGAGGGAAAGCAATATGTGAGGAGGACACAAAAAACCTACAAAAGGACATAGACAGGCTAAGTGAGTGGACAGAAATTTGGCAGATGGAGTATGATGTTGGAAAGTGTGAGGTTAAGCATCTTTGGCAGAAAAAATTGAAGAGCAAGTTATTATTTGAATGGAGAAAAATTGCAAAGTGCTGCAGTACAGCAGGGCCTGGGGATCCTGGTGCATGAAACACAAAAGATTAGTATGCAGGTACAGCAAGTGATCAGGAAGGCCAATGAAATATTGGCCTTTATTGCAAAGGGAAGTCTTGCTACAGTTATACAGCATATTGGTGAGGCTACACCTGGAATACTGTGTACAGTTTTGGTTTCCATATTTAAGAAAGGATATACATGCTTTGGAGGCAGTTCAGCGAAAGTTCACTAGGTTGATTCTGGAGATAAGGGAGTTGACTTATGAGGAAAGGTTGAGTAGGTTGGGCCTCTACTCATTGGAATTCAGAAGAAGGAGAGGTGATCTTATCGAAACATATAAGATTATGAGGGGGCTTGACATGGTGGATGCAGAGAGGATGTTTTCACTGATAGGGGAGGCTAGAACTAGTGGGTATAATCTTAGAATAAGAGGCTGCCCATTTAAAACTGAGATGAGGAGGAATTTCTTCTCTCAGAGGGTTGTGAATCTGTGGAATTCGCTGCCTCAGAGAACTGTGGGAAATGAGTCATTGAATACATTGAAGACAGAGATAGACAGTTTCTTAAAGGATAAGGGAATAAGGGGTTATGGGGAGCAGGCAGGGAAGTGGACCTGAGTTCATGATCGGATCAGCCATGATCATATTAAATGGCGGAGCAGGCTCGAGGGGCCAAATAGCCTACTCCTGTTCCTATTTCTTATGTTCTTATGTTCTTATGAAATTTAACACCAAAAAACTGGTGGGTTGGGGTCGAGTGGGGAGTTAGAGTTAAAAAACTGAATCCGCCCACTTCCGGCTATATCCAAAGCAGGACAGAGGTCGGGCAGCCAAGACGCTGCTAGGTGGCGGGTTGTCCATTTAAATATTATTATGAGGCTCTGTGACTCATGGTGATCCACCATTTAAAATTTAACTGTGGGCGGGCAGGTTTCCCAGGCCTTGGAAGTTGCGGACTGCTGGATCCAGGAGGTATGTGCCTTTCCACTTACCTGCTGGATCCAGCGTTCCTGGCTTGGGAAGCCCCCACGATCAGACACCCCAAACTTCCGATCTCCTCCTGACCTCCACTTGAAACCCCCTCCCCATGAGGCCTCTGATCTCTGATCCCCCCCCCCTCTGGCCTTCACTCTTCGGCCCCGGCACCCGATTCTCCACCCCAGCCCTCGATCCCCTTCCAGTCTTCCCCCTTGCCCTTTGGCCTCGATCACCCCCGGCCTCCGTTCTCCGACCCCGAACCCTTCTGGCCTCTTCCCTCTGGCCCCGATTCCCCTCTGGCCACTGGATTCCCAACCCCCCCCCCCCCCCACTCATCACCACCATTCTTCCCTATCTCCTCTCTGCGATCTCTCCATCTGACTGGCTGCAAGCAGGCAGGGAACAGTGATTCCAAATGCTAATCAGGCTCTGCCGTTAAATTCGACAGGGTCTGTGGAAACCTGTTCACCTGGGTTTCCCATCCGCATCCAGCCCCACCTGCTTCCTACCCTCCTTCAAATTAAAATTCTGGCCCTCAACTATTTTAAGTTGAAACAATAATCCAGTGCCTCCTTATTAAAGGGGCACTAAAACCGACAAATTAAAAAAAAAATTTTAGATATTAAAGGATCAAATTAAAATTTGGTTGCCGGGGGTGATGATGCACTCCAGTCTCTCTGGTGCCCACCTCTCGTGGAAGGCCACGAGCGTACTGGTGCACACCACGTGCTTCATCTCCAAGGACACCCTGGCTCAAATGTAACCATGGAAGAGAGGCAGGCAGTCGGGTTGAACGACCTCCTCAACCGCCCGCTGCCTGGACCGGTTAATGGCCACCATGTCCGACGAGGAGGCCTTCCGATTTTGCCCTTCATGTCTGGATGTGTTGTAGACTAATTGATAGAGATTGATTGCTACTATTAGTCAACAACTCCATTATCATTGTATCATGCAACTAACAGAATGATATAAAAGGCAAACAAGATGGACCTTGATCTTTTTTAGTCTAGTAATTCCTACATTCGTAAAAGTTCCAAAAGTACCCAGGTATCAGCAAAGAAAATCAAGCACACACATGATAGACTACCAGAGAGATTGATTGCACCTAACCTACTCGGCCAACATAGATGTGACATCTGCAAAACACTGAACACACACATGCCCTTCAGATCAACAGGGAAATCAAAACTGCACATCCCATTAGAACAGCAAGGAGAGTGAGACGTATCCAGTAGACCACCAGGGAAATTAGAAGACAGTGCACATTAGGCCACCACAGAGCTGGAACATATTCATCCTACCAGAGCAAGGCTGGTAATGAACACACATAAACTAGGTTACCAGGAAATCAAGATGCATATAACTCATGAGAAGGAGATGTGCACCCCAATGCAATGAACTGTCAGGGCGCTCAGGTGCACAGAACAACAGAATCTTTTTGTTTAAAACTGCCTATTACTTCCAACAGCCATTATTATAAGAATCATACATCATTAATTAGCTATTAACACATGATCAGATTGGAACAATATGTTGACATACTTGAGCAGATCAGACAAAGCAAAGCAACTACAAAGTAGTACAGTACATCCACACTAGGACATGATTAGTAAAGTAACAGTAAACCCAAATCTGACTCCGGGCAAATACATACTTCATTTAGTTGGGAAAACATCCAAAGTACTAAACTGGTGCTGTGAGAAGAGGGGAACATTTTATTGAAATTTTTTTCAAGCTTTAATCAGTTTGACTGGTTTATTTTGCATAATTATAAATGGTAAGTTATTTTTTTAGCATATTGGTTATAAATCAGATGAATTTTCATTTACTTATATATTTAGAATTTGGTTAATTAAATAAACTAGCTGACTTACCTGGAGCTCTTCAGAGTAAGTTGATAAGACAGTTGGAACTATAGAATCTGACCTTTGTAGCAGTAAAACTACTTATTAATATGTGGTAGATAATACTAGTGAGGAGCATGGTACTATTGGTTTAAGGAATGTATAACAGAGAAGTTTAAAGTGCCATAATTATAAAATATGATCATCAGAGTTCTGTGACTGAAAAAGTAATTAAAGACTCACATTTTATTGACTTAGAGTTAAAATATAATTGCTGCATGATTTTTTTTTTACCATTTGCACAAACTATTGTTTAGGACAACACAATTTGTAAAATGAGCGAGAGAATCATTGTAAACTATTGCAAACATAAAACCATTAGATCAGATATAAGATTAAAGCTGCTAGTATTTGTCACCAATGAAGATGCAGTGTTGACACATCGAAGAGATTGTACAATACAGATCAGCCCAGTTGGCTTTGTCCATCTCTCTTGACTAAAACTCTATCCCATAACCATTAATAAATTGAGTATTGCTATAAACAATGTTATTATTGATTTATTTGAAGCTTTAAACTTACAGTTCACACTTCAACAGTAGCTGCCATGAACTCCCCCTGTTCATTCTAATAAAGCTACCTCTAATTGTTTTATTCATTGTCCATCTTTCAGGAGACAAACCGAAACTCTGGGATGTCAATAATTTATCTTTAAAACATGAGAATTTATTAAATAAATATCATAGCTAATTTTGTAATCATTTATAAATCTCACTTGTTTCTGCAGCAACTCTATAAGGTTTATAAATTTTAAACTAAACATGCTGGCCTTGCAACAACAGAATTGCACTTTCATTCCTCTTTCTTTGTGAAATTTCTCCAAACTGGTATTTCCTTTGAGGTGATTTTTAATAATATGTAAGTGTCTGTCTGCTTTTTATGTTAATTATGGAAAAATATGATGAATGGCAAATGAGTGTGTCCTTTTTACTGTGAGGATTTTAGAAGCATAACCTGAGCTGTGTATACTGCAACGTGCCAACCTTTGGGGAGGGGTCGACAGGAATGTGGAGAGGAATCTTAATGACCCAGGTCTGCCTGCTGACCCACATTTCTTCATTAAAAATATCTTGTGCAAGTTTGTCCATGCCACTGGCTTAAGTAAAATGGCATGAGAAATCTTGTGGGATTGGTACGCAGTTAAAACAAATATGAAATCAGGCTTCTGCACCTGAAATATTCCTCAGTAACAACCTGGTGTGTGATTCATATAAAACCAGAGGGCAGAATTCTGAAAACAGAATGGTATGGAAAAGCATATTTTTTAAACACTTTTCCAAAAAAGGCACATGGGTCTCTATTTTTCAAATTTATTACCTATCTACATAGCAAATCCATTGTAATCTAAGAATACAAAGCTTGATATGATAAGATCAAACATTACAAGAAAATGGTGGAAAGGCTTTTACTCATATGTGTCAATAAAGATTGAATATTTCATTGGTGTGTGAAGTGAAGAGTGAACATGAGGCACTAATTAAAAAATGCTGCAAGCAAGAAACAGATTTGTTCGATACACAGCCATTAAGAATAGCAGTAATGTTTCATCTCTGTGCGTGCATTGTATGTACATTCATTGTATCTTTCACATGAACAGCAGCCTGAGAGCCGATAATTTTTAATGATGACACTTGTGTCACTAACTCCTTCACTTTTTCATGGTTCAAATTTAAATGGAAAAATTTAGGGGGAATTATTCCTAGCAAGAGCATTTCAATAGTTAAAAGGTTTTACAACAAAGACAACTGCATAAATATTTAATTCACAATAATATAATTGTCAGAGTATTTTACGTTCTTAAATCCTTTACTGTGATCTCACTAAAATGTAGTTAAAGCCACAGTATGATCCTCAGTATAACATTCTTTCAGAGGTACTGGAGTTTCAGATATTTCACACATTGAACCTATTTTCTAAATTTTAAAGTGCAAAGATAGTCCTGGAATTGGCCATGCTTTAACCAGAATTATAGTTTTTTTAAAAAGACTTTCACATTCTGCTCAGCAACACAAACAACACATTTAATTGCGTACAAATGCATCTTTCAGCGTTATCTAATTTTGTAACCACCATTTTGAATACAGCACGAGAAAAGAATGATCCAGATCTCCATCAGTTAATGGAAGGGCCTTTCTCCAAGTTTATAGATGAGAATAATGGGGTATTTTCAAATGTTATTGTTCATAAAAGAGGAAAATTGTAAGCACATTGATAGTTTGTAATGCTCTTGTCCATTTGGAGATGAGTATCTTTTATCCAGATAATCTTTTCTTAAACAAGTTGGTTGCATAATGATACGTCAGCACCATCACGTTAAGTTCTGTTAAAAATAATTTTCCTTCTAATTTAGTTTATATTTTAATTGAATACTCCCGAGGATCTAGAACATAAGTTTGTAGGGTTAGTCCTAAAAATATACACTGTTTTTAACTGTCACGAGCATTTTCTGGACCAGGTGCAAACAAACTGCTTAGCAATAGTACACATAATTCCTTTTAAATAGGTATTGATTTATATCACTCTAATTCATTTTGAAAGCCCTTTATATATACCAATTTTCATGTTCCTTCAAAGTGTTGCCATACATGAAAATCTACCACCTTATATGAGCAGGTTCCTACGAGTTTCTAATATAAACTAATTTACCCCATGTCCCGGTATGTTTCTGACACACAGTCAGCACTGGTACAGCAATTCCTGTTATATCCAATTCTAGTTATAAGCAATATTTTGTTTGTCACATATTATAGGATTCCACTGTATATAAAACATTTTGCAAATGCAATAATCCCTTTTACACCCAATTACACTGTCAGTAACCCTTTCGTCGTAGTAGTAGTAGAGCATTGAATCAGATTCATAGTTTAACCTTTCTTAGATTAGTTTGCTGTTAATATTTCAATTCTTCCTATAATGTGGACAGCTAATTCATGTAATGATGTGCAGAAAGCAAAATTGTTCAATTACACAAAATATTACATTAATACAAACTGAATTAAATGCAGTTTACAGTTTTTTTGCTAGTACTAAGCTAAGCACAAGTCTGTAGGAAATAATGGCTTCTGAGCTAATACTCAGAACGGACAAAAAAAATTCTTAAGTGCTGTAGCATTTTGTAAGAATTTGAAAAAAACTCCAAAGATATTTTACATCAGTCATCATTACAAGTTATATCGAAAGAACATTACATGGAAAAATTAAATATTATATATAACCACCTTTTTCAAGGAAATGAATTATAACCTGCATGAATCTATGTCATATGTACGGCAAACTAGGAAGTGTGTAAAGAGAATTTTTAACACAATTAGGCATGTATGTTTATTGAGGTTGGTTCAATTGAATATGATGTATAATTTAAGATGTATTTCTTATGAGGAGTAGATTAGAGCAGACATGTTGAAGGGCTGAGTTAATGGACTGCTTTGTAATATTTATGGATGATGTATGTGTTTTTAGATAAGACTTTTTAAGAATAAAAGCAACCAACCTTTACAACGTACGTCACACCAGGTCCCAGCATTTTCTCATTAGAGTGTAGCCACCCTCGTGAGGGTTTATTGACAAAGCTGCCACTGTGATTCCAGTCCTCTCCACCCAGGTGAATGTCTTCTACCTTGGCCCTCTTGTCTGTGTTCATCTTGTTCACGTCTTGCTGGGAACACAGATTGGTAGAGACAGGGTTACATGTGTCTACTGCTGCTGTAACTGAGCTAGGAGTGCTCGAACTGCCTTGCAGTTTAGAAGCTGCAAGGTCTTTCACTGCAGAGGACAGATTTTTGATGCCCAACAGGCTGCCTGTGCTAGCAAATTTCAAATGGGACATCTTTTGGATGAAGGTGCAGAGTGTCGTGGGCCCATCTTCCTGGTCCTTGCGTTGCACCTCCGATGAGGCTGGATACGAAGGTGCAGCCGATGTTGTCGTCGTTGTAACAGTCGAGCCCTTGCCGTTCATTGATAAGTTGTGTATAAGCTCATCGAATGATGTCACTGAATCATTCCTGAAACGGTTATACTTCGTACGGTGAAGCATGCCCTTCTATCTGCTTGTCTACATATGTACATCCAGATCTGACGCAAACTTAGAATGCGTTTGTTCTACCATAGCAGATCTCTCATAGTACCAAAAGCAACCTGATAAACCCAGGCAAATGAATACCCACATAAATAAATGCGTCTTCTAAGAGCAGAGGTAAGGGCCTGGCGTAGTAGTACTTTGCTAAGACAGAGATCACCGTCCTGCTTAGAGCTGCCAAGCTGCTCGCAGCAAAAGTATGACTCACACAAATGAGAAGACCCTTTTCAACAAAAGGCTCACTGAACACTGCAAATCACTTCCTGTTGCAAAACCACCCACCCACTTACAGCACACTAGAACCAATCAATTTTCAAATTTCCCCTTCCCATTTTGATAGAAGGGCATTTTCACTCATAGCCGTGGAATTTTTCTTTTCCAGAAAGTAAACAGCTCTAATCACCAGGAATTTCATCTTCAGCAAAATTATTTCTACTTATATCTGTTTACTGTATTAGACCATCTTATCATTCGAACTCAGCAAGCCGTACAGTCTTTCAGTGCTGTAATATACTCTTTTGAAAATCCCTGCATATGCCTATGTGGATTAAACAACACATTAAACCAAAGAAAAGCATCTAATCTTAGCCGCAATGGACAAACTAATAATCCTGGATTCGAATAATACTGTAACTGAGAGAAACAGCTTAACTTTCTGTAATGATGTAAATGTGTGTTATAAAAAGCATAAATTCAAAAGCATCTGTTTCAAATTAGAAAGATCCCACTTCATCTATTTCAAATTTCAAACTGAGCATAGTAAGCTAACATAAAATACATCTTTTGTGCATTTTCACTCTTTCTTCATTTAATTTTGCTTTTAGAAATTAAAATTCTTGAAATACTGCACTACCGAGACACAGTGGCAGCAGCTTCAGTATTTTCAGGTAATATGGTTTACTTTATTAAAATGACACCTCTGGTGTCATATTCATAAAGCTGCACTGAATAAAGCTTTTCTTTCTTTACCCACCATTTTAGGGACAAGTTCCTCCTCTCCTGCAGAAAAACACCAATAATAAGAGACACAATGTAAATCTCATTCATAATCTGCACTGCATTAATTTCTCAGCATTTTAACTCAGCTCCCAAACATTCCATTCAGAAAAGAATTAGGTTTTAATATAAAATAGACTCACGCCAGTACATATAAAAAAATAAGCAATTTTTATCCTATAGGAAAATGGTGTTTCAAATCATTTATATTTATTTGAATGAAATGGTAAGGGCGCATACCAATAATTCTGTGAATGAAATAGGGCCTTGCTGCATCTGCCAAACGATCCCTTGGGTGCTAATGGCTTTATCCAATAAGAAAGAACCTGGATGACTCATTCAGGATAGAATTTCTGAATAGTGGATTCTTCCATTTTCCTTACAGGTATGTTTCTTTCATATGTATCAGATAAGCTAATTACTACAGTTCAATAGCAAAGGCTTAGATTTCTAGCAAAAACATATATTATAAGAAATTAATAGTTGTAGTTGAATTCTGATGCTAATTCAATTTGAGTAGTTTCCTTCACATATATGTTTATCTGACACCCCTTGAAGATGCATCCAACTGGTCCATTCACATCAGCAAAGTGGATACGTACCATTCTGTTCGATTTTTCTGTGATTTGAATGTTAATTATTTTATTCAAAATATCAGATTGTATGACAGATTATTATGGGGAAAGGGGAAGTGTTTGTATTTCTCAGTATATGTGTGTGAGATGCAATGTCAAACCCACAAAAGGGTTTCAACTCTGTAACATTTATATCATTTATAAATTGTGTGGTTAGATGTAAAAAGAACAGCATATTCATTTATTTAGAATACGTTATTTATACAAAAGAAAGCCCTATGTAGGACTTTTTTAGCCACTATTTAAAAATGACAAATAAAATATTTACATTTGTATTAAAAAAACGTCTAAAAATACCAGTGTATGAGATACCTAGAATATAAAGTGACAAATATGGAAAATTACTTTTTAAAATTTTACAACATGCAGAACCATTTAAACATTGACTATTTTAAAAGCTTTAAATTAATTAAATAAATTGTTAATAAAGGCAATTGCTAATGGAAGAAAATGTAAAAATTTGATACCCAAAAGTATGTATGTTATTGAAACAATCAACCACATATTTCTACAGTCTGACTGAAAGCATGTTTCCGAATGCAGCATCTGCTGGTTAAATGAGCTACGGTACATTACCTCTTTGTTTTGTTATCAAATTAATCCTTTATTGTTTATGGTAAAACTAATGCATTGCGCTCAGAAGCATATCGAAATTCTGAGTTCCAATTTATTCAGCTAATATTATCAAGGAGAAAATATTTGTATGTGCTCCATTTTTGGATGCTCTTCAATAATACTCACCTTTAGAAATTCCATGTACAGTTAGTCATACTAATTCATAAAAAATTGGCCTACATGCTGCAAAGTACCAAGATAATTTAGTGCTCCAAGGGTTAATCAGGACTATCACAAATTCCTGTTGCTGCATAAATGATCTCCAAAGATAAATAATTAAAGCTGCGGGGAAAGTAAGTGCACAGGAAGCAGCACAGATTGGTTGCATGTAGGTGTTAAGGGCATTCATTTTCATCCAACCAGCAAACAAAGAGAATCCTGCAATCTCACTCATTCACTGCTGCGTGACTTACACCACAATGTGGACTGCAGCATACAGGCATGAATGCAGCACAGAAAATTGCCCTCATCACCATTAAAGCAATAATTTTCGTAAAGTAAAATACAAGACTTCATTCATAAAACTTAGATAAAACACTTTTCTTTTAATCCAGTCCAAGCTTTATCACTTTGATCCAAATTCTGTAGACAATTGCTGTAACATTAACTTTTAATATAGCTTGCGTGGCCAAATGGTTTATCGATTTTTCTTTTAATCTATGACTAGCTACAGAATCAGAGGACGAGTTTTCCTTTCTGCTCTCTTCTAAAAAGCTCGTCGTCCATCACATTGAAAATTATGAGCAAGAAATCTAAATGAAACAACTTGACATGTTAAAGCTCCAAATATTATTTAGTTTTATAATTTATATCTGTGACTAAACTGTATTTCAAATATTTACAAATGCAAGCAGATCATAGAAACTTAGAAACATAGAAAATAGGTGCAGGAGTAGGCCATTCGGCCCTTCTAGCCTGCACCGCCATTCAATGAGTTCATGGCTGAACATGCAACTTCAGTACTCCATTCCTGCTTTCTCACCATACCCCTTGATTCCCCTAGTAGTAAGGACTTCATCGAACTCCTTTTTTAATATATTTAGTGAATTGGCCTCAACAACTTTCTGTGGTAGAGAATTCCACAGGTTCACCACTCTCTGGGTGAAGAAATTCCTCCTCATCTCGGTCCTAAATGGCTTCCCCCTTATCCTTAGACTGTGTCCCCTGGTTCTGGACTTCCCCAACATTGGGAACATTCTTCCTGCATCTAACCTGTCTAACCCCGTCAGAATTTTAAACGTTTCTATGAGGTTCCCTCTCATTCTTCTGAACTCCAGTGAATACAAGCCCAGTTGATCCAGTCTTTCTTGATAGGTCAGTCCCGCCATCCCGGGAATCAGTCTGGTGAACCTTCGCTGCACTCCCTCAATAGCAAGAATGTCCTTCCTCAGGTTAGGAGACCAAAACTGTACACAATATTCCAGGTGTGGCCTCACCAAGGCCCTGTACAATTGTAGCAACACCTCCCTGCCCCTGTACTCAAATCCCCTCGCTATGAAGGCCAACATGCCATTTTCTTTCTTAACCGCCTGCTGTACCTGCATGCCAACATTCAATGACTGATGTACCATGACACCCAGGTCTCTTTGCACCTCCCCTTTTCCTAATCTGTCACCATTCAGATAATAGTCTGTCTCTCTGTTTTTACCACCAAAGTGGATAACCTCACATTTATTCACATTATACTTCATCTGCCATGCATTTGCCCACTCACCGAACCTATCCAAGTCGCTCTGCAGCCTCATAGCATCCTCCTCACAGCTCACACTGCCACCCAACTTAGTGTCATCCGCAAATTTGGAGATACTACATTTAATCCCCTCGTCTAAATCATTAATGTACAGTGTAAACAGCTGGGGCCCCAGCACAGAACCTTGCGGTACCCCACTAGTCACTGCCTGCCATTCTGAAAAGTCCCCATTTACTCCTACTCTTTGCTTCCTGTCTGACAACCAGTTCTCAATCCATGTCAGCACACTACCCCCAATCCCATCTGCTTTAACTTTGCACATTAATCTCTTGTGTGGGATCTTGTCGAAAGCCTTCTGAAAGTCCAAATATACCACATCAACTGGTTCTCCCTTGTCCACTCTACTGGAAACATCCTCAAAAAATTCCAGAAGATTTGTCAAGCATGATTTTCCTTTCACAAATCCATGCTGACTTGGACCTATCATATTACCTCTTTCCAAATGCACTGCTATGACATCCTTAATAATTGATTCCATCATTTTACCCACTACCGATGTCAGGCTGACCAGTCTATAATTCCCTGTTTTCTCTCTCCCTCCTTTTTTAAAAAGTGGGGTTACATTGGTTACCCTCCACTCCATAGGAACTGATCCAGAGTCAATGGAATGTTGTAAAATGACTGTCAATGCATCCACTATTTCCAAGGCCACCTCCTTAAGTACTCTGGGATGCAGTCCATCAGGCCCTGGGGATTTATCGGCCTTCAATCCCATCAATTTCCCCAACACAATTTCCCGACTAATAAGGATTTCCCTCAGTTCCTCCTCCTTACTAGACCCTCCGACCCCTTTTATATCCGGAAGGTTGTTTGTGTCCTCCTCAGTGAATACCGAACCAAAGTACTTGTTCAATTGGTCCGCCATTTCTTTGTTCCCCGTTATGACTTCCCCTGATTCTGACTGCAGGGGACCTACGTTTGTCTTTACTAACCCTGCAAGCTTCTTCTCGTACTCCATTTTCCCTGCCCTAATCAAACCCTTTGTCCTCCTCTGCTGAGTTCTAAATTTCTCCCAGTCTCCGGGTTCGCTGCTATTTCTGGCCAATTTGTATGCCACTTCCTTGGCTTTAATGCTATCCCTGATTTCCCTTGATAGCCACGGTTGAGCCACCTTCCCTTTTTTATTTTTACGCCAGACAGGAATGTACAATTGTTGTAGTTCATCCATGCGGTCTCTAAATGTCTGCCATTGCCCATCCACAGTCAACCCCTTCAGTATCATTTGCCAATCTATCCTAGCTAATTCACGCCTCATACCTTCAAAGTTACCCTTCTTTAAGTTCTGGACCATGGTCTCTGAATTAACTGTTTCATTCTCCATCCTAATGCAGAATTCCACCATATTATGGTCACTCTTCCCCAAGGGGCCTCGCACAACGAGATTGCTAATTAATCCTCTCTCATTACACAACACCCAGTCTAAGATGGCCTCCCCTCTAGTTGGTTCCTCGACATATTGGTCTAAAAAACCATCCCTTATGCACTCCAGGAAATCCTCCTCCACCGTATTGCTTCCAGTTTGGTTAACCCAATCTATGTGCATATTAAAGTCACCCATTATAACTGCTGCACCTTTATTGCACGCACCCCTAATTTCATGTTTGATGCCCTCCCCAACATCACTACTACTGTTTGGAGGTCTGTACACAACTCCCACTAACGTTTTTTGCCCTTTGGTATTCTGCAGCTCTACCCATATAGATTCCACATCATCCAAGCTAATGTCCTTCCGAACTATTGCCTTAATTTGCTCCTTAACCAGCAATGCTACCCCACCTCCTTTTCCTTTTATTCTATCTTTCCTGAATGTTGAATACCCCTGGATGTTGAGTTCCCAGCCCTGATCATCCTGGAGCCACGTCTCCGTAATCCCAATCACATCATATTTGTTAACATCTATTTGCACAGTTAATTCATCCACCTTATTACGGATACTCCTTGCATTAAGACACAAAGCCTTCAGGCTTGTTTTTTTAACACCCTTTGTCCTTTTAGAATTTTGCTGTACAGTGGCCCTTTTTGTTCTTTGCCTTGGGTTTCTCTGCCCTCCACTTTTCCTCATCTCCTTTCTGTCTTTTGCTTTTGCCTCCTTTTTGTTTCCCTCTGTCATCTATGGCATTGATCATGGTGAGTCAAAGGATATGCTCTTTTATACCATGTAAATGTTTCTGGTCTGAGGAAAAGAGTGCTTGAAGACCAGGCCCTCAAAACTGCCACCAAGCTCATGGTCTACAGAGCTGTAGTAATACCTGCCCTCCTGTATGACTCAGAGACATGGACCATGTACAGCAGACACCTCAAGTTGCTGGAGAAATATCGCCAACGTTGTCTCCGCAAGATCTTGCAAATCCCCTGGGAGGACAGGCGCACCAATATCAGTGTCCTCGTCCAGGCTAACATCCCCAGCATTGAAACACTGGCCACACTCAATCAGCTCCGCTGGGCAGGTCACATAGTTTGCATGTCAGACACGAGACTCCCAAGCAAGTGCTCTACTTGGAGCTCCTTCAAGGCAAACAAGCCAAAGGTGGGCAGCGGAAATGCTACAAGGACACCCTCAAAGCCTCCCTGATAAAGTGTGACATCCCCACTGACACCTGGGAGTCCCTGGTCCAAGACCGCCTAAATAGAGGAAGTGCATCTGAGAGGACGCTGAGCACCTCGAGTCTCAACACTGAGAGCATACGGAAATCAAGTGCAGGCAGCGGAAAGAGTATGCGGCAAACCAGTCCCACCCACCCCTTCCCTCAACGACTATCTGTCCCACCTGTGACAGAGTCTGTGGCTCACATATTGGACTGTTCAGCCACCAAAGAACTCACTTCAGGAGTGGAAGCAAGTCTTCCTCGATTCCGAGGGACTGCCTATGATGATGATGTATATTCTCTGTAATTCTATGTAATATTATTGGGGCCATTGATTTACAGTGATTGAATAAGTCAAATTGTATTTTTATTTCATGTTATTATTTTGAACTTGTTGGAACCATTTTTCGATTTAAGTTGCAAAGTTATGTCTATATTTTTGTGGAAATGATATATCAGTGATTTTGATTTTTGGCACGGATTTTGCGGTAAAAATAATGGTGAGGCTATCAGCGCTTACCATTATTAAAGAATAAATCGGACAGCAACCTCCGATGGCCACAAATGCGCAGTTAAATGCAAAAATCAGGAAGTTGCTGTTCGAATTGGCCTGCTCCTCCAGAAGCTTTGCTGGAACAGTATCTCACCAAGAGACTCAGTATTGAAATGCGTGCAACGGCGTAAAGTTGCAGTACTTGTGTGATTGATACCCACTAAACATGCCAGATAATGTTAAGGCTTGTCCATTCTAGTATAAGTCAATTCTTCATGCCATGATAAGTCTTAATTACTGCCAAACAACCCCTCTGGCACTAAAAATGAACTTTTAGAAATGTGGAGTTTCATTCCTTCAGATTTGAATTATTGTTGGAGATTTAATAAAATTAAAAAATGACATTTTTTTAACTGTTTATTTGTCATTTTTACCTGTCTATCTTAAGCCTACCTTTCTTTCCCTCTCTTTATTTTGCTTTCTGTACATAATTTGGTATTGAGTTAACTATTCTAACTTACACTTGCTGGTTCAGACTGCGTGCCTCCGTAAGGATTCTTCAATCTAATTGGTTAAGGAGATTTACAGTTGCTTGTTCTGTTCACAAGTCCCAGATCCCCTGTCGAGGTGTTGTGCCAAAATGGATTTCTAATCACCGCAAGTTCCAGTGCAAAAGCCTATAGAAAGACTGAGGGCAAGTGTAAGTGCAATGTGCGGCTGGCACCGTTCGTTAGCCGCTGACCGCAAAATCCGGGCCTTCATATATTTTGTCTTGCTATGTTCTCAGTTTTACCTCTTACCTGTTGTTAAAGTCCAGGATACACAGGAAGATGGTAAGGAAGATATTCCAGGTTGCAGGTAGGTAGGAAGCATATAGCAGTACTAAAGAGTCGGAGCATTGGGAGAGTTGTGTTTGAGTCTGAGAGCACTGGGAGGTGAGTTGTGGAAGAACCAGAGGAATGCTCTTGTTATGTATGTAAACTTTACTAATGTGTAAGACTTGCCACCAGGGGGCATACATATGGGAGACCCAAGGGTCACCTGCATACCCCGGGCAAGCAGGTATAAAAGGCAGTCTACCATGCTGCTTCCTCACTCTGGAGCTACATTAAAGAGACCAAGGTCACAATAACTTGAGCTTACAGCACACAGTCTTGTGGAGTTATTCTGAACAAAACAATTGGCGACGAGTAACAGATCACGAACTTTCACGCGGTTATGGCTGCCATTGGTATTCTTGAGAGATTTGTTGAGGGTGATGATTGGGAAACTTTTGTTGAGCGTCTTGACCAGTACTTCATGACCAACGAGCTGGATACGGAAGAGACCGCGGTCAAGCGCAGGGCGATTCCCTCACCATTTGCAGGTCCACAATATATGGCCTCATCAAAAATCTGCTAGCACCGATGAAACCAATGGAGAAGACATATGCAGAGCTGTGCACGCTGGTTCGGGAACACCTCCAAGCCAAAGGAGAGCATCTTAATGGCTAGGTATGGCTTTTATACGCACCATCGCTCGGAGGGCCAGGACGTGGCGAGCTATGTCGCCAACCTAAGACGCTTTGTGAGACCGTGCATATTTGCTGGATTTTTGGGGGAAATGTTGCGGAACTTTTTCATGCTTGGAATCAACCACGAGGTCATTCTTCGCAAACTGCTGTCTGCCGAATCCCTAGATCTGAGCAAGGCCATCACGATAGCCCAGGCTTTCATGTCCACAAACGATAACACTAAACAGGTATCTTTGCAGCATCGAAGCTCACCAGCAAGTACTGTGCATAAAATAACGCCTTCAGCAGGCAGAACTGTACATGGCAGGGCCTACATGCCTGCCGAGGCCTGACCTAGGATGACTCCGAGTCCGCTGTGGGGCGTGAATGCGAATCTATTAACACCATGTTGGCGCTGCGGGGGTAATCATCGAGCCCATCAATGTCGATTCAAGCACTATGTGTGCAAGGGCTGTGGAACAATGGGGCACCTCCAGCGAATGTGCAGGCGTGTTGCGACTCATCAAGTGGCAGAGTCGGCAGAAGATGACCAATCCGGTGTGGATCACGGTGAACGAGTAAGAGAGGCAACTCAATCCGAGGCTGAAGAGGAAGTTTATGGGGTACATACCTTCACCACCAAAAGCCCTCCGATAATGTTAAAAATTAAATTAAACGGCATTCCATTATGAGCCAGAAGGCTTTTGAGAAACTGTGGGGCATCAAGGCACAAAAGTCAAAACTAAGCCCAATTCACACCAAGCTGCGCATTTACACCAAAGCGCTCATAACAGTCATTGGCAGTTAAGGTATCGTACGATGGAACTGTGCATGATTTACCACTATGGATTGTACCAGGTGATGGCCCAACACTATTCGGCAGAAGCTGGCTAGGAAAGATCCAATGGAACTGGGACAACATCAAAGCACTGTCTTCGGTGGATGACGCCCAAGTGCTAAACAAATTCCTGTCATTATTCGAGCCAGGCATCGGCAACTTCTCAGGCACCAGAGTGCAGATCCATCTAGTCCCTGATGCACGACCCGTTCATCACAAGGCCCGAGTGATTCCATACATGATGCGAGAGAAAGTCGAGATCGAGCTGGACAGACTTCAACGAAAGGGGATCATATCGTGACTCGAGTTCAACGAGTGGGCCAGTCCAATTGTTCCAGTGTTGAAAAGCGATGGGACGGTCAGAAGCTGCAGGGACTACAAAGTAACGATCAATCGAGTCTCGTTACAGGACCAGTACCCACTACCCAAAGCGGATGACCTGTTCGCAATGCTAGCAGGGGGGAAGGCATTCAGCAAGCTGGATCTAACATCTGCTAACATGACACAGGAGCTGGGTGAACCTTCGAAAAAATTGACGTGCATCAACACGCACAAAGGACTGTTCATAATACCACAGATGCCCTTTTGGAATTCGCTCGGTTGCGGCCATCTTCCAGAGGAACATAGAGAATCTGTTGAAATTGGTTCTGCACACCGTGGTGTTTCAAGATGACATCCTGATCACGGGTTGCAACACCACCGAACACTTGCACAACCTGGAAGAGGTTCTAAATCGACTAGACAGAGTGGAACTCAGGCTGAAACGCTCCAAGTGTGTTTTCCTGGTGCCAGAGGTTGAATTTCTGGGGAGAAAGATTGCGGCGTACAGCATCAGACCCACGGACTCCAAGACCGAGGCCATCAAGAATGCACCCAGACCACAGAATGTGATGGAGCTGCGTTTGTTCCTGGGACTTCTCAACTATTTTGGTAACTTTCTACCGGGCTTGAGCACTTTGCTGGAACCATTGCATTTATTGCTACACAAGGGTGACGACTGGGTTTGGGGTAAATCTCAAGAAACAGCCTTTAATAAAGCCAGAAACCTGCTTTGTTCCAACAAGTTACTTGTATTGTATGACCCATGTAAACGTTTAGTACTAGCTTGTGATGCATCTTCGTACAGGGTCGGTTGTGTGTTACAGCAAGCCAGGCAAACTGCAACCGGTTGCATATGCGTCCAGAAGCTTATCTAAGGCTGAAAGAGCTTACAATATGGTTGAGAAAGAAGAATTAGCATGCGTATACGGGGTTAGGAAAATGCACCAATACCTATTTGGACTCCGGTTCGAGCTCGAAACCGTCCACAAACTGTTCATTTCGCTGTTCTCAGAAAGACCAATGCTTCGTCCCGCATCCAAAGATGGGCACTAACGGTATCTGCGTATGACTATGTAATCTGCCACAGACCAGGCACTGAGAATTGTGCTGATGCCCTCAGTCGGCTACCATTGCCCACCACCAGGGTGGAAATGGCACAACCCACAGACTGGCTTCTTGTAATGGATGTTTTTGAGAGGGAGGGGTCACCTGTCACGGACTAGCCTGGACTGTGTGCTATCACTAGTAAAAAGCTGTGTCCTTAATGGGAGCTGGTCGGCTGTTCCCGGGAAATGCAAGATGAAATTAAGCCGTTCCACTGATGCAAGATTGAAATGTCCATCCATTCAGATTGTCTCCTATGGGGGAATCGCTTAGTTTTGCCAAAAAAAGGCAAGGAATCGTTTATACGCGATCTCCACAGTACCCACCCAGGCATAATCATGATGACGGCTATCGCCAGGTCGCACGTTTGGTGGCCCGGCATTGACTCGGAATTGGAGTCATGCATACACCAATATAACACTTGCTCAGAGTTGAGCAATGCACCAAGGGAGCCCCCACTGAGTTTGTGGTCATGGCCCTCCAAACTGTGGTCAAGGGTCCACGTAGATTTCGCTGGCCCTTTTCTAGGAAAGATGTTCCTAGTAGCAGTGGACGCTTACTCTAAATGGATTGAATGTATAATAATGTCATCATGTACGTCCACTGCCACCATTGAAAGCCTCTGGGCCATGTTTGCCACCCATGGTTTGCCCGACTTCCTTGTTCGTGACAATGGATCATGTTTCACCAGCTCAGAATTCAACGAGTTCATGACCCGCAATGGCATCAAGCATGTCAGGTCTGCTCCATTTAAGCCCACATCCAATGGTGAAGCGGGACGGGCAGTCCAAACTATCAAGCAGAGCTTGAAACATGTGACGGATGGTTCCCTGCAGACCCGGTTATCCCGGGTTCTGCTCAGCTACCGAACGCGACTCCGCTCGCTTACTGGTGTTCCCCCTGCAGAATTGCTAATGAAGAGAGCACTCAAAACCAGGCTCTCCTTAGTCCACCCAGATCTCAATGATCATATAGAAACCAGGCGTCACTGGCATAATGTGTACCACAATCGCGTGGCTGTATCACGTGACATTGAGGTGAACGACCCTGTGTTTGTTGTTAATTACAGTCTGGGTTGCTGGCACTGTTTTAGCCAAGGAGGGGAATAGAGTGTTTGTTGTCAAACTTTTGAATGGACAAACATGCAAAAAGCACTTGGATCGGACCAAATTGCGATTCACTGACAACCAAGAACAGTTTGAACAGGACATTACCATCATTGATCCACCAACACACACCCAACCAGCAACCGACCTCGCAGTTAACCGCGAGGATGAACCCACCATGCCCGACACTCTGATCAGACCAGCCGCGCTGCAGTGCAGCAATGATCCGGCCAACTCACCCATGCCAGGACTTCAACTCAGGCGATCAACCCGGGAACTTAGAGCCCCGAATCGCCTCAACTTGTAAATAATTTGTATCTAAGACTTTGGGGGGAAATTATGTTATGTATTAAACTTTACTAATGTGTAAGACTTGCCACTAGGGGGCGCACCTGTGGGAGACCCAAGGGTCATCTACACACCCCGGGCAAGCAGGTATAAAAGGCAGTCTACCATGCTGCTTCCTTACTCTGGAGTTACATTAAAGAGACCAAGGTCACAACAGTTTGAGTTTACAGCATACAGTCTTGTAGAGTTATTCTGAACATAACAGTTCTGATGGATGCACAGTGCACCAATCAAACAACATCCTGGGTAGAAACATAGAAACATAGAAAATAGGTGCAGGAGTAGGCCATTCGGCCCTTCGAGCCTGCACCACCATTCAATATGATCATGGCTGATCATGCAACTTCAGTACCCCACTCCCGCCTTCTCTCCATACCCCTTGATCCCCTTAGCCGTACGGGCCACATCTAACTCCCTCTTGAATATACCCAATGAACTGGACTCAACAACTTTCTGTGGTAAAGAATTCCACAGGTTCACAACTCTCCGGCTGAAAAAGTTTCTTCTCATCTCGGTCCTATATGTTTTACCCCTTATCCTTAGACTGTGACCCCTGGTTCTGGACTTCCCCAACATCAGGAACATTCTACCTGCATCTAACCTGTCCAGTTCCATCAGAATTTTATATGTTTCTATGAGATCCCCTCTCATTCTTCTAAATTCCAGTGAGTATAAGCCTAGACGATCCAATCTTTTTTCATATGTCAGTCCTGCCATCCCGGGTATTAGTCTGGTGAACCTTCGCTGCACTCCCTCAATAGCAAGCATGTCCATCCTCAGATTAAGAGACCAAAACTGCACACAATACTCAAGGTATGGTCTCACCAAGGCCCTGTACAACTGCAGAAAACCTCCCTGCTCCTATACTCAAATCCTCTCGCTATGAAGGCCAGCATGCCATTTGTTTTCTTTACTGCCTGTTGTACCTGCATGCCTACCTCCAGTGACTGATGCACCATGACACCCAGGTCTCGTTGCACCTCCCCTTTTATTAATCTGTCGCCATTCAGATAATATTCCGCCTTCGCGTTTTTGCCACCAAAGTGGATAACCTTACATTTGTCCACATTATACTGCATCTGCCATGCATTTGCCCATTCATCTAATCTGTCCAAGTCACCCTGCAGCCTCTTGGCATCCTCCTCCCAACTCACACTGCCACCCAGCTTAGTGTCATCTGCAAACTTGGAGATATTACATTCAGTAGAAATTAGTCTGGGCCTGTTTTTAAGCCAAGGTGTGGCAGAGAATGAGCAGCGCGCCCCCAAAAATGAAGGGCCAAGGATTAGTACAAATTAATCCTCGAGCCTCATCTACACACTCGGGGTGAGTTGTTGGCACTGGTCATGCCTTTACAGGTAACTCATCCAATGAGCGAAGTCAATTTAGAACCGCCTGCTTCACTGGAAGTGGCCTTCAGAAAGTTCCAAAAAGATTGGAAGCGAGTTCCGGGGTGGGGGTTGGCGGGGGGAGATCGTGATGCCTGTGGAGTCAGGATCACACACCTGCTCCTCCTGACTCCACAGGAAGTTTAAAAAAAAAATGATTACTTACTTTTCTTTGGCGTCTGCAGGGGCCGGGCCATTGAATAATTCTTAGTGGGGCAGGCCCAAAATGCAGATCAGGCATGTCACACTGTGCTGTCCTCAAGTCCAAGGGCTACAGACTTGAGACTAACTGAATAAAACTGGTTTAGCCATCCATCACTAGATCTGGATGAATTACATCAAGTGCTATCAGGCCTCACTGTTCTCTGTTAAAACTGCCTACTACTTCAGAATCATCCTGGAGAGCAAAGATAATTGCTAGCTACTTTTCTCCATTATCAACAGGCCAGGCACCGAGAACTGTGCGGATGCTCTCAGTCGGCAACCATTGCCCACCACGAGGGTGGAAATGGCGCAGCCTGCAAACTTGTTGATGGTGGCACAGCCCACAGACTTGTTGATGGTCATGGAAGCATTTGAAAATTATAAATCACCTGTCGCGGCCCGTCAGATTCGGACTTGGACCAGCCAAGATCCTCTGCTATCCCTAGTAAAAAACTGTGTACTGCATGGGAGCTGGGCCAGCATCCCCGTTGAAATGCAAGAGCCAATCAAGCCGTTCCAGCGGCAAAAGGACAAGCTGTCCGTTCAGGCAGACTGCCCGTTGTGGGGTAACCGCGTAGTGCTACCAAAAAAGGGCAGGGAGACGTTCATCTCGGATCTCCACAGCGCACACCTGGGTATAGTAATGATGAAAGTGATAGCCAGATCTCACGTGTGGTGGCCCGATATCGACTCTGATTTCGAGTCCTGCGTACGGCAATGCAGTGTATGTGCTCAGTTGAGCAACGCGCCCAGAGAGGCACCACTCAGTTTGTGGTCCTGGCCCTCCAGACCATGGTTGAGGATCCATGTCGACTATGCGGGCCCGTTTCTCGGTAAAATGTTCCTGGTGGTGGTGGATGCTTTTTCAAAATGGATTGAATGTGAAATAATGTCGGGAAGCACCGCCACCGCCACCATTGAAAGCCTGAGGGACATGTTTGTCAGCCATGGCCTGCCTGACATACTGGTCAGTGACAACGGGCCATGTTTCACCAGTGCCGAACTTAAAGAATTCATGACCCGCAATGGGATCAAACATGTCACCTCGGCCCTGTTTAAACCAGCCTCCTATGGGCAGTCAGAGCGGGCAGTACAAACAATCAAACAGAGCCTTAAACGAGTCACAGAAGGCTCACTCCAAACTCATACTGCTCAGCTACCACACGAGACCCCACTCGCTCACAGGGCTGCTCCGGCTGAGCTACTCATGAAAAGGACACTTAAAACCAGACCCTCGCTGGTTCACCCCAACCTGCATGATCAGGTAGAGAGCAGGCGGCAGCAACAAAATGTAAACGCTGGTCGCGCCACTGTGTCACGGGAAATTGATCTGAATGACCCTGTGTATGTGCTAAACTATGGACATGGTCTCAAGTGGATCACAGGAACGGTGATAGCTAAAGAAGGGAATAGGGTGTTTGTAGTCAAACTAAACAATGGACAAATTTGCAGAAAGCACCTGGACCAAACAAGGCTGCGGTTCACAGACTGCCCTGAACAACCCACAGCAGACACCACCTTTTTCGAGCCCACAACACACACCCAAAGGATCAACGACACCATGCCAGGTCAGGAAATCGAACCCATCACGCCCAACAGCCCAGCAAGGCCAGGCTCACCTAGCAACCCTGCGGGGCCAACAACATACCAGCCCAGCGAGGGCACAGCCAACACACCAGAATGGATATTTGTACCGAGGCGGTCCACCAGGGAAAGAAAGGCTCCAGACCGCCTCACCTTGTAAATAGTTTTCACTTTGACTTTGCGGGGGGAGTGATGTTGTGTATCTGTAAAGCATGCACTCCCATGTTCCGCCACCAGGGAGCTCATCCCCTGAAGTCCCAAGGGATCCCAGCATCCCTTGGGAGCACTGTATATAAGCCGGCCCCTAAGGCCTGTTCCTCACTCTGGAGTGTCTTATTAAAGACTGAGGTCACTGTTACTTTAGCCTCCCTGTGTGCAGCCTCATCTGTTAGGAACACAATACACTTAAAGTGCCGTAACCTGCAAGGTTGCGAACCTAGAGCTGGTAATTGGGATTCAACATAGAAACATAGAAACATAGAAAATAGGTACAGGAGTAGGCCATTCGGCCCTTCGAGCCTGCACCACCATTCAATAAGATCATGGCTGATCATTCCCTCAGTATCCTTTTCCTGCTTTCTGTCCATACCCCTTGATCCCTTTAGCCGTAAGGGTTGGATGACCTTTTGTTGGCTGGTGCAGATATAATAGTAAGTACTGCAGAGAATTGAATACAACCAGGGTGATCACCTGGACTAGTTTCGATTGCCTGGCTGGGTCAGAGAGGAATTTTCCCAGATTTTTTCTCCCTAAATTGGTCTGGGTTTTTATCTGGTTTTTGCCTCTCCCAGGACATCACATGGCTCCGGAGTGTGGAATATTTCAGTATAAGGGGTGTCACAGTTGTGTGAGGCGGACTTGTTGGGCTGGGTGCTCTTTGCCTTTCCGTCATTGTTCATAGGTTTATATGTAACCTTCAGGGCTGCTGACCAAGGGCCTTTGGTCCCTTGGGCTCTTTGTTGGCTGGCGTGGACATGATGGGCCGAGATGGCTTCCTTCTGCGCTGAAAATTTCTATGTTTCTATGTTTCTATGCCTTTATCACCTCCAGACTCGATTATTCCAATTCTCTCCTGGCCACCCTCCCATCCTCCATCTTCTGTAAGCTCCAACTCATCCAAAATTCGTAACCTGCCTACAGCAAGTCCCTTCACCAATAATTCCTGTCTTTGCTGACTTACATTGGCTCCCAGTCCCACAACACCTCCAATTCTCATCCGTGTGTTCAAATTCCTTCTTGTTCTTTCCCCATTCTACCTCTGTAACTTCCTCAGCACTACAACATCCTCAGAATTTTCCATTCCTATGGTATCCTGTTCTATGCACCTCCCTTTGCACCATCATCGGAGGCTTTGGGGCTGAAATTGCCCTTTTGTAAAACTCCGTTTGCATCTTCGGAGGGCAAGGCAGTTTTCGCCCGGGGAAGAGGGGAGCCACCACCTTCCGGGAAATTGCCCAGGAGATTTCGGAGGCCGTGCCCCGTGGGTAGCATCACGGGCTACCGCGCAACCGCCCCATGGGGAAAATTGCCCAGCGGGTCCCGAGGCTAGCGCAAGCAGATGTCAATGTCAGCTTCGTGGGTCATGAAGCTGAAGGAGATCCGCTTTCAGGGCGCCCCTTAAAGGGGAGGGCACCAGCGCCCAGGGCCACTATCTTTCTTTGTCGGCTAACCCGGCATGCCATCTTGGGTGTCGGGCTCCTGGGACGGTCTCTCACTGCCCTGGTGGTCCAGTGGCAGCCACCAAATGGTCTGCAAAGTGCACAGTGGCCCTCCTCTTAATTGAAGGGGAGGGGCATTGTAGTGTGTCAGCACTATGTGGAGCATTCGCGTAGCACTTGACTAAGCGCCGCATTACTGCCCCGGGATCTGCCCCTACAGAAAGGGAAGCATCGGAGATTGCGTTCCGCTTCCTTTGAGGGGCAGTAGACCCAATTCAGCGTCAAGTGTGGGACTTCCATGCCGAGCACTAAAAGTCCCGGCCCCAGAAGGTTATCGACCCAATCGGGGCATGGGGCAATTTCGCCCCCTGTGTCTTCAACCATCTATGCCTCAAGCACTGGAATTATCTGCCTAAACTCCTGTGCCTCTCCAGCTCTCTCTTAGGTACATAGGAACAGGAATAAGCCATTTAGCCCCTTGAGCCTGTTCCGCCATTCAGTGAGATCATGGCTGATCTGGGACCTAACTCCATGGGCTAGAACCTCCACTTTTTTTGCATGCTTAATGCCCACTTAATGCTCATTTTACCACTGAAATGATGTATGATGGCCAGATCGCGCCCATTTAACCACAAAATGGAAACTGATGGGCATTTTTCGGAAACCTATCGCCGAGCATTACTTTCCCCATGTGCTTAACGCCGGGTAAAAATAATACCACCCGCCCACTTTTTTGGGGCGGAATTATCAGAATGGCCGAAATTATCAGAATGGGCCCATAATATCGGCCAGCATTAATTTCCGCACTGATTTAATGCCGAGATGCAATAATACTGCCCGCCCACTTTTCTTTGTTGTAAAGAGCATATTTACCAAAACTAGCCGTTATACTCATAATAAATGGTGAGACTGAGTAGTGTGTGTAATGAGCAAGTGTGACCTTCGCTCCTTTATTAAGGTTCCAGAGTGCAGTTATCTCGTGGGTGGCCTGCTTAATGCTGGGATCCCTTGGGACTCCAACAGGTGGGCCCTCTGGTGGTCAGGTGTAAAGCAAGTTACAAAGGGTTAAATACATAACATCACTCCCCCATGAAGTCAACAGTACACTTATTTACAAGGTGAGACGAACTGGGGCTTTGCGCTCCCTTGTCGATCGTCTCGGTACAAATGCTGATGTGGATGGGTTGGTCAGTTCTTCACTGGGCTGTTGGGTAGCCAGCCTTGCTGGGCTGCTGGGGATGATGAGTTCAGTTTTGTGGTCAACTATGACCGCAATTTGATTTGGTCCAAATTTTTTCTGTGCATTTGTCCATTGGTCAGTTTGACCTGAAACACCCTACTCCCCTCTTTGGCTGTGACCGTATCAGCGAGCCATTTGGGACCATGTCCATAATTGAGCACAAACACAGGATCATTGATTTCAATGTCACGTGACAAATTTGCGCGGTCATGGTACACACTTTGTTGATGCCGCTTGCCCTCCACGTGATCATGGAGATCAGGGTGGACAAGAGAGAGCCTTGTTTTAAGTGCCCTTTTCATGAGCAGCTCAGCTGGGGGAAACCCGATGAGTGAGTGGGGTCTGGTGCAGTAGCTGAGCAGCACTCAGGACAACCAGGTATGCAGGGAGCCTTTCGACACACGTTTCAAGCTTTGCTTGATGGTCTGAACTGCCCGTTCTTCCTGGCCGTTGGATGCGGGCTTGAACGGGGCAGATGTAGCATGTTTGATCCCGTTGCGGGTCATGAATTCCTTGAATTCAGCACTGGTGAAGCACAGCCCATTGTCACTGACTAGGACATCAGGCAAGCCGTGCATGGCAAACATGGCTCGTAGGCTTTCAATGGTGGCCGTGGATGTGCTTACAGATATTATTGCACATTCAATCCATTTTGAGTAAGCGTCCAGGACAACCAAAAACATTTTGTCTAGGAATGGGCCTGCATAGTCTACATGGATACTCGACCACGGTTTGGATGGCCACGACCACAAACTTAGCGGTACCTCTCTGGGTGCATTGCTCAACTGAGAGCAAGTGTTGCACTGGCGCATGCATGACTCTAAATCTGAGTCGATGCCAGGCCACCACACGTGGGATCTGGCTATGGCTTTCATCATTACGATGCCTAGGTGGGTGTTGTGCAGTTCGCAAATAAATGTGTCTCTACCTTTCTTGGGCAAGACCACGTGATTGCCCCACAAAAGTCAATCCACCTGCAGGGACAACTCGTCTTTGCATCTGTGGAACGGCTTAATCGCTTCCTGCATCTCCACTGGGACACTGGACCAGCTCCCATGGAGGACACAGTTTTTTTTAACCAAGGACTGTAAAGAATCCTGGCTGGTCCAGGTCCTGATCTGGCGGGCCGTAACGGGGAACCATGAGCAAGACTGCAGGTTGTGCCATTTACACCCCAGTGGTGGGCAATGGTAGCCAACTGAGAGCATCTGCGCAGTTCTCTGTGCCCGGTCTGAGGCGGATTACATAGTTGTATGCCGACAGCATGAGCGCCCATCTTTGGATGCGGGCAGAGACAATGGTATTAATCCCTTTGCTCTCCAAGAATAGTGATATGAGCGGCTTGTGGTCAGTTTCAAGCTCGAACTTGAGGCCAAATAAGTACTGGTACATTTTTTTACCTCGTAAATGCATGACAGAGCCTCTTTTTCAACCATGCTGTAGGCCCTTTCAGCCTTGGACAAACTCCTGGATGCATACGCAACCGGTTGCAAAATTCCCGAATCATTAGCCTGTTGTAACACATACCCGACCCCGTATGACAACGCATCGCAAACTAACACTAATGGTTTACCTGGATTATACAGTACAAGCAGTTTGTTAGAACACAATAAATTTCTGGCTCTCTTAAAGGCAGCCTCTTGTGAATTCCCCCATACCTAGTCGTCTCCCTTACGCATGTAAGGGTTCTAGCAGGGTGCTTAACCCAGGTAGGAAATTACTGAAATAGTTAAGGAGTCCCAGGAACGACCGCAGCTCCGTTCTGTGGTCGCGACACATTCTTGATGGCCTCCGTCTTGGCTTCGGTGGGTCTGATGCCGTCTGCTGCGATTCTCCTTCCTCAGAATTCGACGTCCTGTGCCAGGAAAACAAACTTCGAGCGTTTCAACCTGAGCCCCACGCGATCCAACCGACTAAGAACCTCCTCCAGATTCTTCAAGTGCTCTGTGGTGTCCCGACCAGTAACCAATATGTTGTCCTGGAAGACCACTGTGCACGGAACCGACTTTAGCAAGCTCTCCATGTTCCACTCGCAGATCGCCGCGGTCGACCAAATCCCGAATGGGAACCAGTTGTCTCACTATTTAACTCAATTTTGATTGTATGCCAGAAGATTTGGCTCAGGTGTAAATAAATATTGCTGTGAATTTAGCCTGCAGCAGTTGGGTCTCGAGGGTGACACTTCTATATTTAAATTATCAGGAGATGTAGATAAACAGACCTTTGTGCATGTTGATGCAGGTGAGGCCTTTCAAAGACTCCTCCAGCTCCTGCGTCATGTAGGCCGAGGTCAGGTCCAGCTTAGTGAATACCTTCCCTCAAGCCAGGGTCACAAATAGGTCATCTGCCTTGGGTAACGGGTACTGGTCCTGCAACGAAAAACGGTTAATCGTCACTTTGTAATCCCCGCAAATTCTAACCGTACCATCCTCCTTGAGTACCGGGACAATCAGACTAGCCCAGTCATTGAATTCCACCGGCGTGATGATGCCTTCACGTTGCAGCGTGTCCAGCTCAATTTCCACTTTTTCACGCTGTAAAGTCCTTACTTTACAGCATGAAACCACACGAGGCACATTCTGGGGACAAGGTCACTCTGTGACCTCAACTCTTTATTCACAGGACTCCAAAGACGCTGACCCTGTGTGGGACCTCCCTTTTTATACCTGTGTGACCATGTAAGGAGTGTCTCCCACAAGTTCACCCCTTGTGGTCAAGGTGTGCATCTAGGTTGAGTGTATACAGTAATACAGTGAGGTTACATTGTGGTTACATACATGACACCACTTCCCCCCGCACCCCCCCCCCAAAGTCTTATTGGGATCATAGATTTAGTCTTTCAGGTGGTCTACGCTCCCTCGTGGAGCGCCGCAGTTGGGGCTCTGGTTGTTGGACACTGACGTGAGTGTCTGTCACCTGTGGTGATTCCGGTCTGTCCGGGCTGACCGCAGGGATTGTGTATTCTTCTGATTGCTCTTATTGCTCATTCACTGGCGGTGTTGTGAAATCCATCTCATGGTCTTCTTCAGGTTCCTCCGTGTCAATGCTGAACCTTTTTTTTACCTGGTCCAGATGCTTACGGCATATCTGACAATTGTTGAGTTTTACCACGATGACCCTATTCCCCTCTTTGTCAATTACAGTGCCCTCAAGCCATTTGGGCCCCATGGCGTGATTGAGGACGAATACAGGATCATTTATTTCTATACATCTCTCCCTCGAATTACGGTCATGGTACTCGTTTTGTCACTTGCGCTTGCCCTCAACTTTGTCGGTCAGGACTGAGTGAATGAGGGACAACCGAGTTTTGAGTGTCCGTTTCATTAGTAGCTCTGCGGGCGGGACCCCCGTGAGCAAGTGCGGTCGGGATCTATAGGCCAACAAGAGACGCGATAGGCGGCATTGTAGGGAGGGTCCTTGAATCCTGAGCATACCTTGCTTAATGATTTGGACCGCACATTCCGCCTGGCCATTGGAAGCCGGCTTGAACGGTGCAGTCCTGACATGGTTGATGCCATTGCCCGACATAAACTCTCGGAATTCGTAGTTTGTGAAACATGGGCCATTATCACTAACCAGGATGTCCGGCAAGCCATGGGTTGCAAAGATCGCACGTAGGCTTTCCATGGTGGTGGATGACGTGCATGAATTCAGAATGATGCACTCGATCCATTTTGAGTACGCGTCTACCACAATAAGGAACATCTTACCCATGAGCGGGCTTGCGTAGTCAACATGAATGCGTGACCATGGCCTGGTGGGCCAGGGCCACGGGCTGAGCGGGGCCTCCCTGGGGGCATTACCCAGCTGGGCACACGTCGTGCACCTGCAAACACAGTGTTCCAGGTCTGGATCAATTCCAGGCCACCAAACGTGTGACTGGGAAATGGCCTTCATCAGCACAATGCCTGGGTGCTCACTGTGGAGTTCCCTGATGAATGCCTCCCTTCCCTTCTGGGGCATAACTACCCGGCTGCCCCATAGTAGGCAGTCGGCTTGGATGGAGAGCATCCATCTGTCTGTGGAACAGTCTGACCTCCTCAGGGCATGCTCCATGTGCGGGCGCCCAATCCCCAGTCAGGACACATTTCTTAATCAGGGATAGAAGGGAATCTCTGTCCAAATTTTGATCTGGCGGGCTGTGATGGGGGAGCCTGCGCTGTCAAAGGCATCGACCACCATGACCATCTCGGTGCTTTGCTCCGCTGCCCCCTCAGTGGTGGTCAGTGGAAGCCTGCTGAGCGCGTCAGCGCAATTTTCAGTGCTGGGCCGGTGCCGGATGGAGTAGTCATAAGCAGCCAGCGTGAGAGCCCATTGCTGTATGCGAGCTGATGCGTTGGCATTGATAGCTTTGCTGTCTGACAACAGGGATGCTAATGGCTTGTGGTCCGTCTCTAATTCAAACTTCCTACCAAAGAGGTACTGATGCATTTTTTTTACACCATAGACACATGCAAGCGCTTCCTTCTCGACCATCCCATATCCCCGTTCTGCTTGAGAGAGCGACCTGGAGGCATAAGCCACAGGTTGTAGTTGACCCTCAGCATTGCCCTGCTGCAACATGCACCCAACCCCATAGGACGATGCATCACATGCCAGAATCAATTATTTACAGGTATCGTACAGGGTCAACAACTTGTTTGAACAAAGTAGGTTTCGCGCCCGATCAAAAGTCCGTTCCTGACAGTTCCCCCAAAACCAATCGCAACCCTTACACAGGATCACGTGTAGCGGCTCCAACAACGTGCTCAAGTTCGGCAGAAAGTTCCCAAAATAGTTCAACAGTCCCAGGAATGAACGCAACTCCGATGTGTTGCAGGGCCTGGGTGCTCGTCGAATCACCTGTTTTGGATTCGGTGGGCCGAATCCCATCTGCAGCAACCCTCCTGCCCAGAAACTCAACCTCAGGAGCAAAGAATACACATTTAGACTTCTTGAGTCGCAGGCCTACCCGGTCCAGTCGGCGTAGCACCTCCTCCAGGTTGTGGAGGTGTTCCTCGGTGTCTCGACCCGTGATGAGGATGTCGTCCTGGAATACGATCGTTCTAGGAATGGATTTAAGCAGGCTTTCCATGTTTCTTTGAAAAACCGCGGCCATTGATCGAATGCCAAACGGGTACCTGTTATAAACGAACAGTCCCTTGTGCGTGGTGATGGTAGTCAGTAGGTTAGATTCGTCGGCCAGTTCCTGGGTCATATCGGCTGAAGTAAGGTCCAACTTGGTGACCAGCTTGCCGCCTGCCAGCATGGCGAAGAGGTCCTCCGCTCTCGGGAGCGGGTATTGATCTTGTAGGGACACCCGATTGATGGTGATTGATGGTGGCCTTGTAGTCGCCACAGATCCTGACAGAGCCATCCTCTTTTAGGACGGGAACGATGGGGCTCGCCCAGTCGCTGAATTCAACAGGCGAGATGATGCCCTCTCTCAACAGCCGGTCCAATTCGCTCTCAATCTTTTCCCGCATCACATACGGCACCGCTCTAGCTTTGTGGTGCACTGGCCTGGCGTCCGGGATGATGTGTATCACTACGTTAGTGCCTTTGAAAGCCCCGACACCAGGTTGGAATAGTGAATCGAATTGTTGTAGGACTTGTGAGCACGAACTTCGCTCCACAGATGACATTGCGTGAACATCCCCCCATTTCCAGTTCATCTCGGCTCCTCCCAACAGTGCGGGACCATTGCCCGGGACAATTCAGAGCGGCAGCCGATTCACTACCCCATTGTGTGTGACAGCGAACATTGCAGTGCTGAGCACCGGAATGATTTCTTTAGTGTAAGTCCGTAATTGTGTCTCAATACATGCTAATTTGGGTCTACTGGCTTTAAGTGGCCATAGCTTCTCAAATTGTTGAATGCCCATGAGTGACTGGCTGGCCCCAGCGTCCAGCTCCATGCGTACTGGGATACCGTTTAATAAAACTCTCATCATCATTGGTGGCGTTTTGGTGTATGAACTGTGAATATTCGCCACATGGACCTGCTGAACCTCGGCGTCCATTGATTTGCCCCAAAAGTTATCCTGCCTCAAAGAACCCTCTTCTGGTCCATCCACCTCATATATTAGTCCGGTTGCAGACTTCCTGCACATTCGAGCTAAGTGGCCACTGAGATTGCAGTTCCTGCAGACAAACTGTTGAAATCTGCAAGATCTGGCTGAGTGTTTTCCCCCACACCTCCAGCATAAGTTAAAGTTTCCATTGTTGGGAACAAAGGGACTATGGCCAGGCATTCCGCGCTGACTGTCCCTTTTACTGCTCTTAAGTACCCTATTGGTGGGTGTCAATGGCCCCATCCCGGGCCACACTGTCCACTGTGATGGCGTGAATGTCCATTCAGCCTGCCATTGTCTCTGTTGAAGTCCTACTCTGGGGTCTATTGCTGCCTGGGGAGTGTCGGACTGCCCCTGCCTGCCTGCGGGGTTCTGAGTCGCATTGATGATGTTGACTCCCTGATCCATCGCCATGTTAGAGGCAGAATTGCGCGCGTATATTATTTTCATTTCTTCCTCCCCCGCCATGAAAGTTTGAGCCATCAACGCCGCCGCTTCCAAGGTCAAATCCTTGGTCTCAATTAATTTGCGGAAAATTCCCGCATGACCGATGCCCTCGATAAAGAAGTCCCTTAGCATCTCCCCCCTGCAGGCGTCCGTGAACTTACAGAGGCTGGCCAATGCCGGAGGTCCGCTACGAAGTCCGGTATGCTCTGTCCTTCACGACGTCGGTGGGTGTAGAATCTGTATCGGGCCATGTGTATGCTACTCGCCGGTTTGAGGTGCTCCCCGATCAATTTGCTAAGTTCTTCAAAGGTTTTGTCCGCCGGCTTTTCGGGTGCTAGTAAGTCCTTCATGAGCGCGTAAGTCTTTGGTCCGCAGCTGGTCAAAAGATGAGCCCTTCACTTGTCGGCCGCTGCATCCCCCAGCCATTCTTTTGTAACGAAGCTTTGCTGAAGCCTCTCGACAAAATCGTCCCAGTCTTCCCCAACACAGTACCGTTCCTCTGTGCTACTGGTGGCCATTCTCGTCGGTCGTGAATTCCTGTTTCTCATCGCCAATGTAAAGTCCTTACTCTATGAAACCACACGAGGCATATTCTGGGGACAAGGTCAACTCTTTATTCACAGGATTCCAAAGACGCTGATCCTGCGTGGGACCTCCCTTGTTATACCTGTGTGATCAGGTAAGGAGTGTCTCCCACAAGTTCACCCCTTGTGGTCAAGGTGTGCATCTAGGTTGAGTGTATACAGTAATACAGTGGTGTTACATTATGTTTACATACATTACACATGCATCATGTACGGTACCGCCCGAGCCTTGTGGTGGATGGTTCACGTACCGGGAACCAAATGGATCTGCACTTTCGCCCCCGAGGAGCTTCCAATGCCTGGCTTGAATAACGATGGGACCTTGCTTAGAACCTGGGTACATAAGGCGTCATCGACGGATGAAAGCACTCGGATGTCATCCCAGTTCCAGTGGATTTTCCCCAGCCAGCTTCTGCCAAACAACGTGGGGCCATCCCTTGGCACAATCCACAGCGGGAGTTCATGTACTGCTCCATCATTGGAGACTTTGATTTCTGCACTGCCAATTACAGGGATTAGTTCCTTGGTGTAAGTCCTTAGTTTAGTGTGAATGAGGCTGAGCTTGGGCCTGTGTGCTTTCTTTCCCCACAGCCTGTTGAAGGCCTTTTTACTCATTATGGACTGATTTGCCCCTGTGTCCAGCTCCATAGATACGGGAATGCCGTTTAGTTCAACTTTCAACATTATTGATGGGCATTTCGTCATGAACGTGTGTACCCCGTACACTTATGCCTCCTCCGTATGAGTGTCCAACTCAGTCTGATCCACTGTGGATTGATCTTCCTCTGCAACATGGTGGTTTGCAGGGTTTGCAGGGTTTGCAGCTCGCCTGCACATTCGTTGGAGGTGTCCCATTGTTCTGCAACCATTGCATGCATAGTGCTTAAAGTGGCATTGATGGGGCCGATGATCACCTCCGCAGCGCCAACAGGGTGTTAACTGCCTCGCATTAACAGATGATGGCGGACTCTGGCTCAATTGAGGTCGGACCACAGCAGTCGGCGTGTACGTTCTGCCATGTATATTTCTGCTCAAAACTGACGTTACTTTATGCACAATACTGGCCGAAACTTCATTGTTCTGCAAAATCTGCCTGGTGTTGTCGCTGGTGGACGTAAATGCTTGGGCTATCATTATGGCTTTACTCAGGTTCGGATTTTCTACAGTCAACAGTTTGCAAAGGATCGTCTCATGTCCGATGTCCAGTACAAAAAAGTCTCTGAGCATTTGTTCTAGGAATCCCTCAAACTCAAACCTCATGGCCGACTTTTGCATATTTTCGGATTTAAGAGACAATCCAACATCCCAAATCCGGAAACCCTTGGGCTGACTTTCACGTATTTTAGGATTTCAGAGCATTAGATCTGATGGTCCAAACCCGGCAACCTCGAGGCCGAGCCAGACTGCGCTGTTTTGCGTATTTTTTGGGATCCATGTCTGAAAAAGGTATGTGCAGCTTAAAAGTCCGGTTTTCGGGAAATATTTCTGGATTCTGGACGACTCTTGCAATGTACACAATGTCCGGTTTTCGGACAATTCCAGTTTTTAGAACTCAGGATTTTGGATGTTCTATCTGTATTCATTTCCTTGGGATTTCTGGCATGCTATCCGCTTCTTAAGGACATAAAAACATAAGAAATAGGAACAGGAGTAGGCCATACGGCTCCTCGAGTCTGCTCCGCCATTCAATAAGATCATGGCTGATCTGATCATGGACTCAGGTCCACTTCTTCGACTGTAAATAATGACACAAAGTAATTATTCAACACACTTGCCATTTCCTTATTATTATTGACAATATCACCAATATCGGTTTTCAAGGAGCCAAAATTTCTCCTGATCTCTTTTTCCAAATATAATTATTTAAAATATTTGTGTTGATTTTGATATCCCTTGTTAGTTTCTTTTCATACTCCCTTTCTGTAGCTCTTACTATTTGGTTTGACACCGTTTGCTGTTCTTTATATCTTTCCCATTCGTCAGGCTCTGTGCTCTTTTTGCATTTTTGTATGCTTTTTCTTTTAGCTTTGTGTTGTCTCTTACCATTTTAGTCGTCCATAGCTGTTTTTTTATGGCAAGTAGAGCTCTTGCCCTTCGTGGGCACAAACTGGTTCTGTATCACAATTAATTATTTTTAGAACACCTCCCACTGATCTTCTGTTGTTTTACCCATTAACAGATTTGTCCAGTTTACTGTGGATAGTCTCTGTCTCATCACGATGAAGTCGACCTTACCTAAATCTAGAATCTTAGTAGCTGTTTCGCATTTCTCCCTTTCAAACACTATGTTGAACTCGATCTTCTCCTTTAGGACTGTCCTTCAACTCACCACTTTGACCAAGCTTTTAGCCACCTATCCTAATGTCTCCGTTCCTCTCTGCTACTGATGGCCATTCTCGTGGGTCGTGAATTGCCGTTTCTCGTCGCCAATGTAAAGTCCTTACTCTACAGTATGAAACCACACGAGGCACATTCTGGGAACAAGGTCACTCTGTGACCTTAACTCTTTATTCACAGAACTCCAAAGACGATGACCCTGCGTGGGACCTCCCTTTTTATACCTGTGTGATCAGGTAAGGAGTGTCTCCCACAAGTTCACCCCTTGTGGTCAAGGCGTGCATCTAGGTTGAGTATATACAGTAATACAGTGGTGTTACATTGTGGTTACATACATGACAGATTGAATGTGAAATAATGTCGGGAAGCACTGCCACCGCCACCATTGAAAGCCTGAGGGCCATGTTTGCCACCCATGGCCTGCCTGACATACTGGTCAGTGACAAATGGCCATGTTTCACCTGTGCCGAATTTAAAGAATTCATGACCCGCAATGGAATCAAACGTGTCACCTCAGCCCCGTTTAAACCTGCCTCCAATGGGCAGGCAGAGCGGGCAGTACAAACCATCAAACTGAGCCTTAAACGAGTCACAGAAGGCTCACTCCAAACCTGCCTGTCGCGAGTACTGCTCAGCTACCGCACGAGACCCCACTCACTCACAGGGGTGCCCCCGGCTGAGCTACTCATGAAAAGGACACTTAAAAACCAGACTCTCGCTGGTTCACCCCAACCTGCATGATCAGGTAGAGAGCAGGCAGCAGCAACAAAATGTAAACGATGGTCGTGCCACTGTGTCACGGGAAGTTGATCTGAATGACCCTGTGCTAAACTATGGATATGGTCCCAAGTGGATCGCGGGCATGGTGATAGCTAAAGAAGGGAGTAGGATGTTTGTAGTCAAACTAGACAATGGAGAATATATGTATTGTCTGTCTGCACTATGTAATGCAGTAATGCAGCAGTGGTGGACATTTAAGTAAGACTGCACTAAGTCACTGTACTATGTACTCATGTAACCCTGACCCTTCTCCTGTTGCCAAGCAATTTTAAATGTTGTTTTGTACTTCCAGACTTGGACGATTCAGACCACACCTCCACAGAGAGACCCACTGCCTCCACTTCTGGCGTCACCCAGCCCTCTTCCGACTTCACCACTGGCAGAGATGATGAAGATGAAGAGAAAGAGGGAGAGGGAGAGCCACTGATCCTGGAGCCAGTGGAGGTGGAGGTGGGGGTGGAGACGGAGGAGGATACACCAGTTCCATGTGGGCCAGCTGGAATATCCTCCACCACCGAGTCTGTATTCAGGAGATTCCCCCATGGCTCCTCTGATTCTGCGGGACCAAGTGGTGCGCAGCAACGCACCCCCAGTGTTGCAACGCCTTTGCCGCAGCGACGGAGGTTGGTGCAGAAAAGGTCAGTTGCTCCACGGCAGATAGGTGTGTACCAGGACATGGTGCATCTGTCACAGACCAGCGTCGACATAGGTCGAGAGCTGCTCAAGGCCTGGCTACGATAGCTGCAAACATCGCGGCTCTATCAGAACGGCAGTCGGAGGGTATGTCACGTATGATTACCACGATGGAGCAGACCACCGACTCCATCGATGTCATGCGGCAATCGACAGGATCGGGACATGGCGCGGAATCCCCCCGTGCCATTGTAGTCAGGTCGACAGCACCTGAGGGTGAGGAGCTGCCAGCAGATTCCAGCCCTGAAGCTTTGCCTTCTATCTTCCTTCTCTTTATTTTTTTTTAGATGAAATCTAATTTATTGTCTATATGATCTATAATATAAATAAATATATATTTTGGAGAAAGGAAACTATTAGATTTGTCCCATGAGTAATTATAACTTCATAGCCAACTTGTCATTACTAATGGTTTTAATTCCTCTTGAGACGTATCCCCAATTTTCACTCAGCATCATCTGTAAAATGAACTACAAATCAGAAAGACCAATCACACAATCCTATTTCTTTTTTTACTCTTTCTCCAGGATGTGGACATTGCTGACAGTCCCTCGGAATCAAGGAAGACATTCGCCGAGGGAAGGGTTGGGTGGGACAGGTTTGCCACACGCTTCTTCCGCTGCCTGCTCTTGACCTTTTCACGCTCTCAGCGTTGAGATTCGAAGAGCTCAACGCCCTCCCGGATGCACTTTCTTCACCTAGGGCGGTCTTTGGCCAGGGACTCCTAGGTGTCAGTGGCGATGTCGCACTTTACTAGGGAGGCTTTGAGGTTGTCCTTGTAACGTTTCCGCTGCCCACCTTTGGTTCATTTGCCGTGAAGGAGCTCCGCATAAAGCACTTGCTTGGGGAGTCTCGTGTCTGGCATGTGGCCTGCCCAGCGAAGCTGATCGAGTGTGGTCAGTGCTTCAATGCTGGGGATGTTAGCCTTGACGAGGACACTAATGCTGGTGCACCTGTCCTCCCAGGGGATTTGCAGGATCTTGCGGAGACATTGTTGGTGATATAGCTCCAGCGACTTGAGGTGTCTTCTGTTCATTGTCCATGCCTCTGATCCATACAGGAGGGCGGGTATTACTACAGCCCTGTAGACCATGAGCTTGGTGGTAGATTTGAGGGCCTGGTCTTTAAACACTCTTTTCCTCAGGCGGCTGAAGGCTGCACTGGCGCACTGGAGGCGGTGTTGAATCTCCGCATCAATGTCTGCCTTTGTTGACAAGAGGCTCCCGAGGTAGGGGAAATGGTCCACGTTGTCGAGGGCCATGCCGTGAATCTTGATGACTGCGGGCAGTGCTGTTCGGCGAGGACAGGCTGGTGGAGGACCTTTGTCTTACGGATGTTAAGCGTAAGGCCCATGCTTTCATATGCCTCAGTAAATACATCGACTATATCCTGGAGTTCAGCCTCAGAATGTGTGCAGACGCAGGCGTCGTTCCCGTACGGTAGCTCAACGACAGAGGTTGGGGTGATCTTGGACCTGGCCTGGAGGCGGCATAGGTTAAACAGCTTCCCACTCGTTCTGTAGTTTAGTTCCACTCCAGCAGTGATTTTGTTGACTGTGAGGTGGAGCATGGCAGCGAGGAAGATTGAGAAGAGGGTTGGAGTGATGACCCAGCCCTGTTTAACCCTGGTCTGGACATGGATTGGGTCTGTAATGGATCCATTGGTAAGGATTACGGCCTGCATGTCGTCATGGAGCAGGCGAAGGATGTTGACAAACTTTTGAGGGCATCCAAAAGGGAGGAGGACACTCCATAAACCCTCACGGTTGACAGTGTCAAAGGCCTTTGTAACATCGAAAAAGGCCATGTATAAAGGCTGGCGCTGCTCCCTGCATTTTTCCTGCAGCTGTCATGCTGCAAAGATCATGTCCATTGTGCCCCGTAGGGGATAAAATCCGCATTGTGATTCTGGGAGGAGCTCCTCGGCCACGGGGAGAAGACGGTTGAGGAGAGCCTTTTTGTGGCACCTTAGCGAATGCCTTTCGGAAATCTGACATCCAATGAAATTACAGAGCTAGGAATAGGCAAGACCATGAAGGGATTTAAACAAGAGGATGAGAGTTTTAAATACAAGGCATTGTGAGACTGGGAATCAATGTAGGTCAGCATGCATGGGGTGATGAGTTAAGATATGGACAGCAGAGTTTTGGATGAACTGCTTACTGAAAGATGTGGGGGCCGAAATTCACCCCCGCCCAAAATGGGTCGCACCTTCTGCTCCTGAAGTGTTTTTACCGCCGCGTCGGATGAGGTTACCTCTTTCAGTAAATTCAGCTCTTTGTCATTTTTATTTTAAGTGGACCGGAAGTCGGTCATAATGGGGCAGAGGTGGAGTGGTAAGTACTCTAGAGGGACGGAAGTGGAGGTAGGATGGAGTCTCCGCCACTGTCTCCCTTCAGTTAAAGGGGAGAGAAACAGCGATTCTTTAGGTTTGGTTCACTGGGCCATCAGGGAGAGTTTCGGCTGGGCCAGCGGTCTGGGTCCCAAGAGGCGGCCCGGCTGAACCCGGGGGCATAAATAAAATGGCCGCAGGAGTGGGCCCTCGCCTTCAATGGCCGCCGCGCAGCCAAATCCGACACACAGAAAACAAGATGCACCGACAGAAAAAGCTGTCAGGGGCACCGCTCGGTGGATTGTAGATTTTTGCAGGTGAATTTGGCTGGAGGGGCGATGGAGGTGTGGGAGATCAGCAGTGCACCCTTTAATGACGCACTTAGGACCAGTCAGCAGTAGTGGGGCAAAGTGGGGACCGCCAGAAAAATTCCTGAGTTAAATTTAGCTGGTGGTGGCCATTGGACCGGAAGTCGGCGACCGGTCGACTCTACGGCCTGGCCACTGCTTTCCGGCGGTAAGAGGCCTCATATGATTCTATGTAAAAACAAATTATTTCTTGTTTCCATTTTTAACTGTTTTTTATGGCTAGTTACTGTCTCATAACTTACGTCTGAATTGTTTTGACAGGGTTATAATTATAGTGCACAAATATATCACTCTGAATTCCTGGAGGATTAAGGGGGACAAATTCCCCAGCACCCCGATTGGGGACGGTAACCAGCTCGGGGCGGGAATTACTGCGCTTGGCGGATGTCCCGCCCCGGCCGCGAAATTACGATTACCGCCCTTCACAGCAAGAGGAGTACAATCTCGCGCGCTCCACTTCCTGACGTGGCTGATTCCAGGGCGATGCAGGGGCACGATTGGCAGCACTATGTGGATGCTATGCGGATCAACACCCCTCCCCTTTGCTTAATGGTAGGCCTCTGATAGCCTCCACTGGGCCACCAGGGCGGCATGGATGGAATGCCGGGCTCAACGATGGCGGTTCGGTCCACGCAACAGAAGAAGTCGTCGGGCCGACCAGTGAGTCAGCCAAAAAGGTAAGATGGCGGGGCGTTCCCAATCTCACCTATAACCTCCACCCCACAAGCCGATGTCGGCCTGGTTCGTGACCCACGAGGATCCCGCTGACACCGCTCGCAGTAGCCTTGCGGAGCGCAGGGCAATATTCAACAAGGGGTGGTGGTAACGGGCGACGTAAAAAGGGCCATTTTGAACCCCTAAGGATGCACCCCAATGGCTTATTGAATTTATCCAGTGAAAACCTGATCCGTACTGGAACCACGTTTAAATCAGCACTGATCTCAGCTGGACCATTGGTACAGGACTTGCAATTTCCATCAGCTTTCCTTGGTTAGAAAATAAAAAATAAAATAGGGTTCCTGCTCCCAATCATGATTGGCAGTGCTCAGCATGGAAACAGCACATCCTGTGCTCTGTGTGGGGATAGCATATCCTTTACTCTGTGTGGAGACTGTGTGGGAGCGAAAGCCCGTGTTTCCGAAATGCCTCGCTTTCGGCACTGTCTGAGATGACATACGCTGGGTTAAAAGTTGAAGCAGCTTTCTGAAGAACATGGAGTGTATTGAAGCAGTGGATGTCTCACAAAAACAAGATGATAGATGATGTGGAGCCATTCAACCATTCAAATGTGTCAATCTGATCACCTGTGTGTTTACAGTAATCCATGGCAAAAGTAGACTGCGGCAATAAGACTTGATTTCAGAACAATGGCTGGCTGGTCGTTTGTCTACATTGTCTGTTTGTTAATTATTTGCATGTAGTTTTGATATACCATTGATAGTGTGCATGAAATATAGAGGTCAAAGACCTGATTTTGTACAAGAGATGTGAGAAAAGACTGTTTGAACAGAAACACTAGATTTGGAGTGTGTTTCTCAGAGAGCATACACTGGTTTTGTGAAGTGTATGTTTCAGTAACTTTCATACTGGTTTTTGTGCAGTATCAAGTTTTAAATAAAGACCTGATCCTGCCATTACGACAACTGAGCGTGGGTGTAATCTGACGTTTAAAGCAACAAAATGAAAACGAGCAAGAAAGCAGTCCAGCAGACAACACATCCTTTACTCTGTGTGATAACAGTACTATCTTCTCTACAACTTCACAAATACACAGACTATACAAGATGGCTTCAATTCATCATGTGACTTTTATTGTATTTACAGCAGCAGTTGCATTACCACAGTAGTCCACTAGGTAGAGTAGTAGGTAGAGTAGAGTAGAAGGCAGAATATTATCTGAATGACGGCAGATTAGGAAAAGGGGAGGTGCAACGAGACCTGGGTGTCATTGAAAGTTGGCATGCAGGTACAGCAGGCGGTGAAGGCAAATGATATGCTGGCCTTCATAGCTAGGGGTTTTGAGTATAGGAGCAGGGAGGTTTTACTGCAGTTATACAGGGCCTTGGTGAGGCCTCACCTGGAATATTGTGTTCAGTTTTGGTCTCCTAATCGGAGGAAGGACGTTCTTGCTATTGAGGGAGTGCAGCGAAGGTTCACCAGACTGATTCCCGGGATGGCTGGACTGACATATGAGGAGAGATTGGATCGACTGGGCTTTTATTCACTGGAGTTTAGAAGGATGAGAGGGGATCTCATAGAAACATATAAAATTCTCTCGGGACTGGACAGGTTAGATGCAGGACGAATGTTCCCGATGTTGGGGAAGTCCAGAACCAGGAGACAAAGTCTAAGGATAAGGGGTAAGCCATTTAGGACTGAGATGAGGAGAAACTTCTTCACTCAGAGAGTTGTTAACCTGTGGAATTCCCTACCGCAGAGAGTTGTTGATGCCAGTTCGTTGGATATATTCAAGAGGGAGTTAGATGTGGCCCTTACAGCTAAAGGGATCAAGGGGTATGGAGAGAAAGCAGGAAAGGGGCACTGAGGTGAATGATCAGCCATGATCTTATTGAATGGTGGTGCGGCTCAAAGGGCTGAATGGCCTACTCCTGCACCTATTTTCTATGTTTCTATGTTTAGTCCATTAGGTAGATCTATATTACTTTTCTCCATCCTGAATGAAGAAGTAATTATAACAAAATAATCATCATACATAATGTGCATGATTATATACAACAAAAGATATGGGGCTAGATTTTGCACTTTTGTGCATATCGCCCGAAAATGGGCATTATTTCCGGCGTGAGTGGTAAAAATGGGGCTCGCCGGCTTGTTGCCCATTTTCAAAGCACCTAGTCTCCATTTTAAAAATTGGCGTTACCGCGAGCAATCTGAAATGGGCGTTAGTGTTAAATCTCTCTGACCTTCTGCTGTAAAGTGTCACCGTCCTTAGCAACAGCATGGCAACGCTCATTTCCCGCGTTTCAGGAGGTCAGGGGTCATCATTACATGCGCAGAAGAGGAGACAGAGAGAGAGGGAGTCCATCATCAACATAGGCAGACCCTCGGACTTGCTTCCACTCTTAACATGAGTTCTTAGGTGGCTGTACAGTCCAATACGAGAAGCACAGTCTCTGTCACAGATGAGGCAGGTAGTCGTTGAGGGAAGGGGTGGGTGGGACTGGTTTGCCACACGCTCTTTCCGCTGCCTGCGCTTGAATTCTGCATGCTCTCGGCGACAAGACTCGAGGTGCTCAGCGCCCTCCCGGATGCGCTTCCTCCACTTAGGGCGGTCTTTGGCCAGGGTCTCCCAGGTATCAGTGGGGATGTTGCACTTTATCAGGGAGGCTTTAGGGTGTCCTTGTAACGTTTCCGCTGCCCACCTTTGGCTCGTTTGCTGTGAAGGAGTTCCGAGTGGAGCGCTTTCTTTGGGAATCTCGTGTCCGGCATGCAAACTAAGTGACCTGTCCAGCGGAGCTGATCAAGTGTGGTCAGTGCTTCAATGCTGGGGATGTTGGCCTGGTTGAGGATGTTAATGTTGGTGTGTCTATCCTCCCAGGGGATTTGTCGGATCTTGTGGCGACATCGTTGGTGGTATTTCTCCAGCGACTTGACATGTCTACTGTTCATGGTCCATGTTTTTGAGCCGTACAGGAAGGCGGGTATTATCACACCCCTGTAGACCATGAGCTTGGTGGAAGTTTTCAGGGCCTGATCTTCAAACACTCTTTTCCACAGGCGGCCGACTGGAGGCAGAGTTGGATCTCGTCGTCAATGCCTGCTCTTGTTGATAGGAGGCTCCCGAGATAAGGGAAGTGGTCCACGTTGTCCAGGGCCGCGCCGTGGATCTTGATGACTGGAGGACAGTGCTGTGTGGTGAGGGCAGGCTGGTGTAGGACCTTTGTCTTATGGATGTTTAGCGTAAGGCCCTTGCTTTCGTATGCCTCAGTAAATATGTCGACTATGTCCTGGAGTTCAGCCACTGTATGTGCGCAGACGCAGGCGTCATCCACTTACTGTAGCTCGATGACAGAGGTTGAGGTGGTCTTCGACCTGGCCTGGAGACAACGAAGGTTGAACAGCTTCCCACTGGTTCTGTAGTTTAGTTCCACTCCAGCGGGGAGCTTGTCGACTGTGAGGTGGAGCATGGCAGCAAGAAAGATTGAGAAGAGGGTTAGGGCGATGACACAGCTCTGTTTGACCCTGGTTCGAACGTGGATTGGGTCTGTAATGGAGGGATCAGAGAGGGACTGAAAGCTTGTGTGGTGTCTGCTTGTTTGACCGGACAAATGGTCAGATAAAATGTTTTCTATTTAACATAACCCTGTTGCGCAATGGCTCAGATAGCTGCACCGTTACACACTGGTGAATCCTTAACATGAAAGGGTATAATTACACTTAACTTGAATCAACTTAAACTTTAACTACCACAAAGGTGATGCACACCATTGATGTATGACCTGCACACCCAGCAGTATTGCAGATTTGTAAATACAACCAACATTCTTTCAGGCGAAGCGCTCATGTATGAGCTCCTGACGTAAGAGTTTTGCAGCTATGTAACCACCGCGGGCCCTTTCCTGCAGTCTAGAGGGGGTCGGGGGCATGGCTTCAGGCTGATTGTCTGGCCTGATGTCAGCGTCCACCTCCTCGTCCTCCTCTTCCTCTCTCTCCTGAGGTGGACTGTCAGACCCTTCTGCAATTCTTGTCCCCTCCTGATCGCCAAGTTGTGCAGCATGCAGCACACCACCACGAATTGAGTTATCTGCTCAGGGTGGTATTAGAGTTCGCCTCCTGAATGGTCCAGGCATCTAAAGCGCTGCTTAAGCACTACGATGGTTTTCTCGATGATATTGCGAGTGGATCTGTGGCTCTCGTTGTATCGTTTCTCGACCTCAGTGTGGGTGTCACGCAGGAGGGTCATCAGCCAGGTGGCGAGGCAATGGACTAGATTTACAATTTTGTACAGATCGCCCAAAAATGGGCGATATTTCCAGCGTGGGCGGTAAAAATGGGTTTTCAGATCGCCGGCTTGTCGCCCATTTTCAAAGCCCCTAGTCTCCATTTTTAAAATTGGATATTACCACGAGTGATCTGAAATGGGCGTTAGCGTTAAATCTTTCTGACCTTCTGCCATAAAGTGTCGCGTCCTGAGCAACGGCATGGCAACGCTCGTTTCCCACGATTCAGGAGGTCAGGGTGGTCATCATTACATGCGCAGAAGAGAAGACAGAGAGAGTTGGAGCAGAGAGGGACTGAAAGCGTGTGCGGTTGTGATGTGTGCTTGTTTGGCTTTTGTGGGAGGCACGAGGGAGATTCACCAGTAGCAAAAAGCCTATTAAGCAACAAGAACATAGTTGGCACCAACATTTTGTCCAACAAATAATATATAACATGGAAGGGATGGAGGAGGCCCTGCAGCTGTTAGCCAGGAACACTGGTGGTCCCGGAGCACAGCACTGCACCCCAAGGTGCTGCCAATGACACATGAGAGCCAGGAGGAAGATCTTGCTTCTGGCTCAGGGCACGTTCCCACCTCGGGACTGTCCTCTACCGTATCCGTCCAAGCAGCGGTTCAGTCGTCATCCACCCCACCCTCCGCGCAATGAAACATCGCCTGAGGAACTCCTCGGCCAGGCGGCTTGGAGTCAGAAGGGGAAGGGTTAGAGGTGGGGATGAGAAGCGGGGTGGGGGGGGGGGGGGCGCGGGGGAGAGGGTTAGGGTTGGTTTTTACAGATATGATCTCAGACAAATGGTCGGTTTAAATATTTTTTATTTAACACAACCTTGTAGCACATTGGCTCAGATAGCTGCACCATTACACGCTGGTGATTCCTTAACATCAAAGGGTGTAATTACACTTAACTTCAATCAACTTAAACTTTAACTGTCACCAAGGTGATGCACACTATTGATGTATGACCTGCACACCCAGCAGTGTGTGAACTTTGTAAATACCACCAAGGTTCTTTCAGGCAAAGCACTTATTTATGAGCTCCTGACCTAAGAATCTTGCAGCTATGATGCCACTACGGGCCCTTTCCTGTGGTCTACAGGGGGGCGGGGGCATGGCTTCAGTGTCAGCCTCATTGTGTGGCCCGAGATCAGCGTCCACCTCCTCATCCTCCTCCTCCTCTCTCTCCTGAGGTGGACTGTTAGTCCCTTCTGGCAATTCTTGTCCCCTCCTGATAGCCAAGTTGAGCAGCATGGAGCACACACCACGAATTGAGCTACCTGCTCAGGGTGGTATTGGAGCTCGCCTCCTGAGTGATCCAGGCATCTAAAGTGCTGCTTAAGCACTCCAATGGTTTTCTCCATGATATTGCGAGTGGCTCCGTGGCTCTCGTATCGCTTCTCGACGTCGTGTGGATGTCACACAGGGGGGTCATCAGCCAGGTGGCGAGGCCATATCTTTTGTCACCTTGCATCCAGCATTGACCTTGTGGCTGATTGTTAAACAAGTCAGATACAGTGCTCTCACGCAGGATGTGAACATCATGGATGCTGCCCGGAAATTTAGCATTCCTTGCCATAATAATTTGCTGGTGGTCGACAATGAGTTGCACATTCAGGGAGTGGAATCCCTTGCGGTTCCTAAAAACCTCTGCATCCTGAAAAGATGCCTGCATCACAATGTGCATACAGTCTATTGCTCCCAGCACCTTGGGGAAGTTAGCAGTTCGATAGAATCCTATAGCCCTCTCAGTCTGAGCCTCCCTGATCATAGCGAAGCTGATAATGTCCATCCTGCATGCGTAAAGGGCTTCAGTGACCTGTCTAATACAGCAATGTGTGGCATGCTGAGATACAGCGCAAATGTTGCAAGCTGAGGCCTGAAAGGAACCCGATGTGTAGAAGGAAAGTACCACGGTGACCTTGAACCCGACGGACAGTGCGGTCCTGATCATGCTGGTAGGCTGCAGATCTCCCCTGATGAGCTGGCATATCTCACTGATAACCTCTTTGTGGAAGCGCAGTCTCCGAACCCAGGTGGTGTTGGACAAGTTGAGTTAAGTGCGGGGGGTGTAACGTCTGGTCCTCCTCATCTGTCTGGCAAGTCTTACATTGGACACATGATGCTGTCGAATGTACTTTCTGCCATCTTGAGTCTGCAGTATGTGCGTGGTCATCAAGAGAGGCTGAGAAATGACAGGCCCCATTCCAATAGCTATCAGTATTACACCGACTGATCACAAACAATGAATGTCCCCACTAAGACACCTAAAGTAAATTCCAATCGTCCAAAGTATGATAAGACGTTTGTTCAGATGTTCACATCACCTCAAAACACCTCCAGAGTACATCCAAACTCCCCCGAACTTGAAGCAGAGCAGCCTTTTAAATGATGCGACTGGAGAAAATGGCATCCATACCGTTGTGAGTAGTTCTGGTCAGTTCAACTTTTTCACAACGGTTTTTTCGGCAAGCAATATTGTCGGCGAGATGTGTGCGAGGTGCCGAAAGTAAGGATGGGCGATTTTCTGGGCGTTGTTTCAGCAAATGTGATCTTTAAGACAAAAAACAGGGGCTGGGCTGTATTATTAAATCTCGGCATTAATTACGTGCCGAAAGTGTCACTGGGTGATATTATGGGGGTTGGTGTCGCCCATTCTGATCTTTCTGCCCAAAAAAAGTGGGCAGGCGGTATTATTTTTTATCGGCGTTACATACACGCCAAAAGTAATGCTTGCGATAAATGACCGAGAAATGGCCATTACTTTCCATTTTGTGGCTAAATGGGCGATATATGGGCATTACGCCTCATTTCAGCATTAAAATGGACATTAAGTGGGTGGTATGCATGCAAAAATAATAGAAAATCTATCCCATAGAGGTAGGGGACTCAATAGTCAGGGGAACAGACAAGCGTTGACTCCGGGATGGTATGTTGCCTCCCTGGTGCCAGAGTCAAGGATGTCACCGAGCGGCTGCATGGTATTCTGGGGGGAGAGGGTGAACAGCCAGAGGTCGTGGTCCATATAGGGACCAATCACATAGGTAGAAAGAGGGATGAGGTTTGCAGGCAGAGTTTAGGGAGCTAGGAGAGAGATTAGAAAGCAGGACGTCAAAGGTAGCAATCTCCAGATTATTTCCAGTGCCACGAGCTAGTGAGTACAGAAATAGGAGGATAGAGCAGATGAATGCGTGGCTGGAGAGATGGTGCAGGAGGGAGGGCTTTAGTTTCCTGAGGCATTGGAACTGCTTCTGGGGGAGATAGGCCCTGTACAAGCCGGACGGGTTGCGCCTCAACAGAGCCGGGACCAATATCCTCGCGGGGGTGCAGTTGCTAGTGCTATTGGGGAGGGTTTAAACTTGCTTAGCAGGAGGATGGGAACCTGAGAATAGATTCAATAGGGAAGGGAGTAAAGCTGGAATTAGAAAGCAAAAGTGTAGAAAGTGAGTTTGAAGGACAGAGGAAACAAGGAGGAAAAAAGGGTAAAAAAAACAAATTTAAAAGCTCTTTGTCTAAATGCACGTAGCATTCGTAACAAAATAGATGAGTTGACGACACAAATAGATAAATAGGTATGATCTGATAGCCATCACAGAGACATGGTTGCAAGGTTACCAGGATTGGGAACTAAATATTATGGGGTATTTGACAATTCGGAAGGGCGGACAGAAAGGAAAAGGAGGTGGGGTAGCACTGTTAATAAAGGATGGGATAAGTGCGTAAGTGAGAAACGATATTGGCTCAGAGGATCAAGAGGTTGAATTAGTTTGGGTGGAGATAATGAATAATAAAGGGAAAAAGTCGCTGGTGGGCATAGTCTATAGACCCCCTAACAGTAGCTACATGGGTGGACACAGTATAAATCAAGAAATAATGGAGGCTTGTAAAAAAGGAAAAGCAATAATCATGGCTGATTTTAACCTTCATGATGATTGGATAAAGCAAATTGGCCAGTGTAGCCTTGAGGAGGAATTCATAGAGTGTATCCAGGATAGTTTCCTTGAACAGTACATTGCAGAATCAACCAAGGAGCAGGTTATCTTGGATGTAGTACTGTGTAATGAGGCAGGATTAATAAATGATCTCGCAGTAAAAGATCCTCTTGGAATGAGTGACCATAATATGGTTGAATTTCAAATTTAGTTGGAGGGTGAGAAAGTTGGTTCTGAAACCAGTGTCCTAAGCTTAAATAAAGGAGAGTACAAAGGTATGAGGGCAGAGTTGGCTAAAGTAAACTAGGAAAATAGATTAAAGATTGGGACGGTTGATGAACAGTGGCAGACATTTAAGGAGATATTTCATAACTCGCAACATAAATATATCCCAATGAGAAGGAAAGACTGTAAGAGAAGAGATAACCAACCATGGCTAACAAAGGAAATTGAAAGCAAAGGCATACAATGTGACCAAGACTAGTGGGAGGTCAGAGGATTGGGAAATTTTTAAAAGCCAGCAGAGAACGACTAAAAATATGATTAAAAGAGGGAAGATAGATTATGAAAGTAAACTAGCACAAAATATAAAAACATAGTAAGAGTTTCTACAGACACATAAAAAGGAAAAAAATGGCAATGGTAAATGTTGGTGCCCTGGAGGATGAGACTGGGGAATTAATAATAATCATCATCATCATAGGCAGTCTCTCGGAATCAAGGAAGACTTGCTCCCACTCTTAACATGAGTTCTTAGGTGGCTGTACAGTCCAATACGAAGGTGGGGCAGATAGTCGTTGATGGAAGGGTTGGATGAGGAGTCTGGTTTGCTGCACACCCTTTCCACTGCCTGCGCTTGACTTCTGCACGCTCTCAGCAACAAGACTCGAGGTGCTCAGCACCCTCCCGGATGCGCTTCCTCCACTTAGGCAGTCTTTGGCCAGGGTCTCCCAGGTGTCAGTGGGGACGTTGCACTTTATCAGAGAGGCTTTTAGGGTGTCCTTGCAATGTTTCCGCTGCCCACCTTTGACTCGTTTGCCGTGAAGGAGTTCCGAATAGAGCGCTTGCTTTGGGAGTTTCGTCTCTGGTATGCGAATTATGTGGCCTGCCCAGCGGAGCTGATCAAGTGTGATCAGTTCTCACATGGAGAACAGGGAAATGGCAGAGATGTTGAACAAATATTTTGTATCAGTTTTCATGGTAGAAGACACTAAAAACATCCCAATAGTGGATAATCCAGGGGCTATAGGGAGGGAGGAACTTAATACTATCACTATCACTTATGAAGTAGTACGAGGTAAAATAATGGCACTAAACGCGGACAAGTCCCTTCGACCTGATGGTTTACATCCAAGGGTCTTAAGAGAAGTGGCAGCAGAGATAATGGATGCATTAGTTGTAATCGACTAAAATTCCCTTGATTCTGGGGCGGTCCCAGCGGATTGGAAAACTGCAAATGTAACGCCCCTATTTAAAAAAGGAGGCAGACAAAAAGCAGACAACAATAGACCAGTTAGCCTAACATCTGTCGTTGGGAAAATGCTAGAGTCCATTATTAAGGAAGGAGTAGCAGGACATTTGGAAAAGCATGATTCAATCAAGCAGAGTCAACATGGTTTTATAAAAGGGAAATCATGTTTGACAAATTTGCTGGAGTTCTTTGAGGATGTAACGAGCAGGGTGGATAAGGGGGAACCAGTGGAAGAGGTGTATTTGGATTTCCAGAAGGTATTCAATAATGTGCCACATAAGAGGTTACTGCACAAGATAAAAGTTCACTGGGTTGGGGGTAATATATTAGCATGGATAGAGGATTAGCTAACTAACAGAAAACAGAGAGTCAGGATAAATGGGTAATTTTCTGGTTGGCAAAACAGCAACTAGTGGGGTGCCACAGGGATCGGTGCTGGATCCTCAACTATTTACAACCTATATTAATAATTTAAATTAAGGGACCAAGTGTAATGTAGTCAAGTTTGTTGATGACACAAAGATGGGTGGGAAAGCAAATTGTGAGGAGGACACAAAAAATCTGCAAAGGGATATAGACAGGCTAAATAAGTGGCCAAAAAAATTGGCAGATCGAGTATAATGTGGGAAAATGTGAGGTTATCCATTTTGGCAGAAATAATAGAAAAGAAAATTATAATTTAAATGGAGAAAAATTGCAAAGTGCTGCAGTACCGAGAGATCTGGCAGTCCTTGTGCATGAAACACAAAAAGTTAGTATGCAGGTACAGCAATTAATCAGGAAGGCAAATGGAATGTTGGCCTTTATTGCAAGGGGGATAAAGTATAAAAGCAGAGAAATCTGGCTAGAACTGTACAGGGTATTGGGAACGCCACACCTGGAGTACTGCGTACAGTTTGAGTCTCCGTATTTAAGGAAGAATATACTTGCATTGGAGGCTGTTCAGAGAAGGTTCACTAGGTTGATTCCGGAGATAAGGGGGTTGACTTATGAAGATAGGTTGAGTCGGTTGGGCCTATACACATTGGAGTTCAGAAGAATGAGAGGTGATCTGATTAAAATATATAAGATAATGAGGGGGCTCGACAAGGTGGATGCAGAGAGGATATTTCCACTCATAGGGGAAACTAAAACTAGGGGACATAGCCTTAGAATAAGGGGCCGCCCATTTAAACCTGAGATGAAGAGAAATTTCTTCTCTCAGAGGGTTGTAAATCTATTGAATTCTCTGCCCCAGAGAGCAGTGGAGGCTGGATCATTGAATATATTTAAGGCGGAGATAGACAGGTTTTTGAGCGATAAGGGAGTAAAGGGTTATGGGGAGCAGGCAGGAAAGTGGAGCTGAGTCTATGATTAGATCAGCCATGATCTTATTGAATGGTGGATCAGGCTCAAGGGGCCAAATGGTCTATTCCTGCTCCTATTTCTTATGGATTCAAGTCCCGCTCTAGAGACTTGAGCACAAATATCTAGGCTGACACTCCAGTGCAGTTCTGAGGGAGTGCTGCACTGTCGGAGACGCCATCTTTCAGATCAGACATTAAACTGAGGCCCTGATTGCCCCCTCAGCTGAACATAAAAGATCTCATGGCAATATTTAAGAAGAGCAGGGAAGTTCTCCCCAGTGTTCTGGCTGATATTTAAGCCTTAACCAACATCACCAAAAAAAATGCATCATCTGGTCATTTATCTCAATGCTGTTTGTTGGAGCTTGCTGTTTGCAATTGTCTGCTGTGATTTCCTACATTACAACAGAGATTACACTTCAAAAAGTGATTACACTTCAAAAAGTAATTCATTGGCTTCATTAAAGCCTTTTGGGACGTGAAAGGCACTTTATAATGCCAGTCTTTCTTTCAAGTTCTGCAAGGTTTTGTTTTTTGCCATTAAAAACAATTGATCCAAAGCATCCAGTATGTGTATGTTCTCACTGGCAACTTATACATATTAACATTTCATAAGTCTAAAGTAGCAGACAGATGAGGGACAGCTACAGACAAAAACATAAACAAAGTTGAACACACCAGATAGACGGTTTGTATTCACTCACCCCCAGGGCATAATGTAAAGACAAAGGACAGAAACAGGAGCCATGGCTTCTATTGTGTTCCTAACACAGATGAGACTGTATGCAGGGAGGTTAAAGTAACAGTGACCTCAGTCTTTATTAAGACACTCCAGAGTGAGGAACAGGCCTTAGGGGCCGGCTTATATACAGTGCTCCCAAGGGATGCTGGGATCCCTTGGGACTTCAGGGGATGTGCTCCCTGGTGGCAGAATATGCTTTACAGATTCACAACATCACTCCCCCGCAAAGTCAAAGTGAAAACTATTTACAAGGTGAGGCGGTCGGGAGCCTTTCTTTCCCTGGTGGACCGCCTTGGTACAAATGTCTGTTCTGGTGTGTTGGCTGTGCCCTCGCTGGCTGGCGTGTTGTTGGCCCTGCAGGGCTGCTGGGTGAGCCTGGCCTTGCTGGGCTGTTGGGCGTGATGGGTTCAATTTCCTGGTCCGGGGTGCTGTCGTTGATCCTTTGGATGCGTGTTGTGGGCTCGAAAAAGGTGGTGCCTGCTGTGGGTTGTTCAGGGCAGTCTGTGAACCGCAGCCTCATTTGGTCCAGGTGCTTTCTTGTCCATTGTCTGATTTGACTACAAACACCCTACTCCCTTCTTTAGCTATCACTGTGTCCGCGATCCACTTGGGACCACGTCCATAATTTAGCACATACACAGGGTCATTCAGATCAATTTCCCGTGACACAGTGGCGCGACCATCGTTTACATTTTATTGCTGCCGCCGGCTCTCTACCTGATCATGCAGGTTGGGGTGGACAAGCGAGAGTCTAGTTTTGTGTCCTTTTCATGAGTAGCTCAGCCGGGGGCACCCCTGTGAGTGAATGGAGTCTCGTGTGGTAGCTGAGCAGTACTTGGAACAGGCGGGTTTGGAGTGAGCCTTCTGTGACTCGTTTAAGGCTCTGTTTGATTGTTTGTACTGCCCGCTTTGCCTGCCCATTGGAGGCTGGTTTAAACGGGGCTGAGGTGACATGTTTGATCCCATTGCGGGTCATGAATTCTTTAAATTCGGCACTGGTGAAAAATGGCCCGTTGTCACTGACCAGTATGTCAGGCAGGCCATGGGTCGCAAACATGGCCCTCAGGCTTTCAATGGTGGCGGTGGCGGTGCTTCCCAACATTATTTCACATTCAATCCATTTTGAAAAAGCATCCACCACCACCAGGAACATTTTACCGAGAAACAGGCCGGCATAGTCGACATGGATCCTTGACCATGGTCTGGAGAGCCAGGACCACAAACTTAGTGGTGCCTTTCTGGGCACGTTGCTCAACTAAGCACACACGGCATTGCCATACACAGGACTCTAAGTCAGAGTCGATACCGGGCCACCACATGTGGGATCTGGCTTTCGCTTTCATCATTACTATACCCGGCTGTGTGTTGTGGAGATCCGAGATGAATGTCTCCCTGCCCTTTTTGGGTAGCACTACGTGGTTACCCCACAACAGGCAGTCTGCCTGAATGGACAGCTTGTCCTTTCACCACTGGAACGGTTTGATTCGATCTTGCATTTCAACGGGGATGCTGGCCCAGCTCCCATGCAGTACACAGTTTTTTACTAGGGACAGCAGAGGATCTTGGCTGGTCTAAGTCCTAATCTGGCGGGCCGTGACAGGTGATTTATCATTTTCAAACACTTCCATGACCATCAACAAGTCTGCGGGCTGCGCCACCATCAACAAGTTTGCAGGCTGCGCCATTTCCACCCCCATGGTGGGCAATGGTAGCTGACTGAGAGCATCTGCACAGTTCTCGGTGCCTGGTCTGTGGCGGATGGTATAGTTGTATGCTGATAGCGCGAGTGTCCACCTTTGTATGCGGGCTGAGGCATTAGTATTTATCTGCTTGTTTTCAGCGAACAGGGATATGAGGGGCTTGTGATCGGTTTCCAGCTCAAATTTGAGGCCAAACAGGTACTGATGCATTTTCTTTATCCCAAACACACACGCTAATGCATCTTTCTCAATCATGCTGTAAGCCCTCTCGGTCTTAGACAAGCTCCTGGAAGCACAGGCAACAGGTTGCAACTTCCTCGCAACATTAGCTTGTTGTAATACACACCCGAATCCATACGACGATATGTCACATGCTAGCACAAGTCTTTTACACAGGTTATACAATACAAACAGCTTGTTGGAGCATAAAATGTTTCTGGCTTTCTCAAAAGCAATTACTTGGTTTTTTCCCCATACCCAATTCTCACCTTTACGCAATAACACATGTAGGGACTCTAAGAGGGTGCTTAAGCCCGGTAGGAAGTTACCAAAATAGTTGAGGAGTCCCAGGAGCGACCGCAGCTCTGTGACGTTCTGTGGCCTGGGCGCATTCCTGATAGCCTCTGTCTTGGCCTCTGTGGGCCGCATGCCGTCCGCCGTGATCTTTCTCCCCCCAAAACTCCACTTCTGTTACCATGAAGATGCATTTCGACCCCTTCAGCCGCAGCCCGACACGATCCAGTGCTGGAGGACCTCCTCCAGGTTTTGTAGGTGCTCGACGGTGTCCCAACCCGTGACCAATATGTCGTCCTGAAAAACCAAGTGGTACCGACTTGAGTAGGCTCTCCATGTTTCTCTGGAAGATCGCTGCAGCCGACCGAATTCCAAACGGGCATCTGTTGTAGATGAACAGTCCCTTGTGCGTGTTGATGCAGGTGAGGCCTTTCGAAGACTCCTCCAGCTCTTGCTTCATGTAGGCCGAAGTCAGGTCGAGCTTGGCGAATGTCTTGCCTCCTGCCAGAGTCGCAAATAGGTCGTCTGCCTTAAGTAGCGGGTAATGGTCCTGTAGCGAGAAACGATTACTTTATAATCGCCGCAAATCCTGACCGTGCCATCACTTTTGAGTAATGGAACAATTGGGCTGGCCCACTCGCTGGGGAGAAGAAGCCCACGCGTTGCAGCCTGTCCAGCTCAATTTCCACTCCCTCCCTCATCATGTGAGGTACCGCTCGCGCCTTGTGGTGAATGGATTATGCCTCTGGGACCAAGTGGATCCGCACCTTTGCCCCGGAAAAGTTTCCAATGCCTGGCTCAAAAAGGGAAGGATATTTGTTAAGAACCTTGGTACATGAGGCCTCATCGACATGTGATAGCGCTCGGATGTCATCCCAGTTCCAGCGGATTTTGCCCAGCCAGCTCCTTCCAAGCAGTGTGGGGCCATCGCCCAGGCCAATCTGGAGTGGCAGTTCGTGCACCGTGCCCTCATAGGTGACCTTGACCATGGCGCTCCCAGGACAGTGATGAGCTCTTTCGTGTACGTTCTCACTTTCGTGTGGATGGGGCTCAGGGCTGGTCTGAGTGCCTTGTTGCCCCACAGTCTCTCAAACATCTTTTTACTCATGATGGATTGGCTAGCGCCAGTGTCCAGTTCCATGGCTACGGGTAAGTCATTCAATTTTACATTTAGCATTATAGGTAGACATTTCATTGAAAATGTGTGCACCCCGTGTAGTTCAGCATCTGCCTCCTCTCTCTGAGACTCGAAATTGCTTTGATCCACCATGGACCGATCTTCCTCTGCCACATGGTGGTTAGCAGGTTTTACAGAGCTTGCAGCTCGTCTGCAAGCTCATTGGAGGTGTCCCATTGTTCCACAACTCTTGCAAACATACCCTTTGAAGCGGCATGAATAGGCTGAATGGAAGCCTCCACAACGCCAACAAAGTGTGAATTGCCTTGCATTCATCCTTTGTTGCGGACTCTGAGTCATCTGGGTCACCTAAGGTCTGCTGGCAGTTGCAGACTCATGGTTTCTGCCCTATACATTTCTGCCCGCAAGCACTGTTCCAGTTATTTTATGAACATTGCTAGCACTTGTATGCTGAGAGATTTGTTTGGTGTTATCATTGGTGGACATAAACGCTTGTGCTATCGCAATGGCCTTACTGAGGGTCGGTGTCTCTACAGTCAAAAGCTTTCGTAGGATAGTCTCGTGGCCAATGTCCAGTACAAAAAAGTCTCTGAGCATCTGCTCCAGGTAGCCATCAAACTCATATTGTCCTGCAAGTCGCCTTAGCTCGGCAACGTAGCTCACCACTTCCTGACCTTCAGATTGCTGGCACATGTAGAACCGATATCTCGCCATCAACACACTCTCCCTCGGGTTAAGATGCTCCCGAACCAGTGTACACAGCTCCTCATACGACTTATCTGTGGATTTCACCGGAGCCAGAAGATTCTTCATGAGGCTGTAGGTCGGTGCCCCGCAGACCGTGAGGAGGACTGTTCTCCTTTTTGCAGCGCTTCTTTCTCCGTCCAGCTTGTTGGCTACTAAGTACTGGTCTAGCCGTTTGACATAGGCTTCCCAGTCCGCACCCTCCGAGAACCTCTCCAGGATGCCCATAGTTTGCTGCATCTTTGCGTTGGATTCGTATACTCGTCGCCAGTTATTGTGTTCCTAACACAAATGAGACTGCACACAGGGAGGTTAAAGTAACAGTGACCTCAATCTTTATTAAGACACTCCAGAGTGAGGAACAGGCCTTAGGGGCCGGCTTATATACAGTGCTCCCAAGGGATCCTGGGATCCCTTGGGACTTCAGGGGATGAGCTCCCTGGTGGTGGAATATAGGAGTGCATGCTTTACAGATACACAACAGCTTCAATTTTAAACATCTCAGACCTAGCTACTATTCAAATGGCATATTCAGATATAATATAACATTTTAGTTTTCATTTAAAACATGGTAGAACTCAATTTGTGCTATGTCCAGCTGCAATGGATCAAATCAGCATTGTGTAGCACTACAGGGATATGTGTGAACCACTGCAATGCCAAACCCACCATCATCTAAATCATGAGACAAATTCTTAATAATCATGGGATTCGTTAAGAAATCATGAGTTGGTATTTTTTTGTTCATAAACCTCATTAGTGGCTTTATTTAATCTCCGACAAGTCACAGCTCTTTTCAAAATCTATATTACTGCATTGGAAAATGCTTCACAAAACACCTTATTAAAATCCTACCCATTATTACCACCCTTCGCTAGTTGGGGTAAATTTTTATGAAATGTCGCATGTCTCGCGATTAATTTGCAAGAGTTGGTATTAGTGAGTTTGGGTGCTTGCCTTAAATTTTATACAATAACTTACTATAACTGTAGCAGCTTCCGAACAGTACACAACGTCTAGGTGTCACCGCTGGCTCAACATCTCACTCTTGCCGCTGAGTCAGAAGGTTGTGTGCTCAAATCCCACTGAAGACACGAGCACAAAATCTAGGCTGACATTCCCATGCAGTACTGAGGGAGTGCTTCCCTGTCAGAGGTACAATATTTCAGGTGATACGTTAAACCAAGGCCACATTTGCTTTCTCAGGTGGACGTCAAAGATCCCCGGCACTATTTTGAAGCAGAGCGATATCCTGGTTAATATTTAACAGCCAACCAACATCATTAAAACAGATTCTCACCTTGCTGTTTGTGGGAGCATGTTGTGCGCACATTGGCTGTCATAATTCCCTAGTAACAGTGACCACACTTCAAAAAGTACTTAATTCGTTGTAAATGCTTTAGGATGTCCTGCGGCTGTGAAAAGCACGATATAAATGTAAGTCTTTCTTTCAATGATCCCCAAATGCTCGGCTGTCTGGTCTTTATGCCAATATAATTTTAAGGGACAATGGGCAGTTGCTCACTCCTCTGAAAGGTTTGCCTTATATTGGGGATGATGCAGGAAGGTTGCTAAAAAGCGTTGCCTAACGAATTCGTTATCAGAAGATTTAGGGACGGGGGGGTCGGGTCACATGGCCGCACCACCTTACAACTGGGCAGCATAGGGTACATAAGAACATAAGAAATAGGAGCAGGATTGGGCCATTTGGCCCCTCGAGCCTGCTCCACCATTCAATAAGATCATGGCTGATCTGATCTTGGCCTTAACTCCAATTCCCTGCCCGCTCCCCAGAACTCTTGACTCCCATATCATTCAAAAATCTGTCTATCTCCAGCTTAAATTTATTCAATGACCCAGCCTCCACAGCTCCACTTATTCACGACCGTCTGAGAGAGGAAATAGCTCCTCATCTCCGTTTTATATGGGCAACCCCTTATTCTGAAACTATGCCGCCTAGTTCTAGATTCCCCCACGAAGGGAAATATCCTCACTGCATCTACCCTGTCAAGCCCCCTCATAACCTTATATGTTTCAATAAGATCACCTCTCATTCTTCTAAACTCCAATGAGTATAAGCCCAACTTGCTCAACCTTTCTTCATAAGACAACCCCTTCGTCTCAGGAACCAACTTCGTGAACCTTCTCTGAACTGCCTCCAATGCAAATATATCATGCCTTAAATAAGGAGACCAAAACTGTACGCAGTACTCCAGGTGTGGTCTTCCCTACTTTTATACTCCATCCTCCTTGCAATAAAGGCCAACATTCCATTTGCCTTCCTAATTACTTGCTATACCTGCATGCTAGCATTCATGTACAAGGACCCCCAGATCCCTCTGTGCCGCAGCATTTTGTAATCTCTCTCCATTTAAATAATAATTGGCTTTTTTATTTTTCCTACCAAAGTTGATAATCTCACACTTTCCCACATTATACTCCATCTGATAAATTTTTGTCCACTCACTTAGCCTATCTATATCCCTTTGCAGATTCTTTGTGTCCTCTTCACAACTTGCTTTCCCTCCTATCTTTGTATCATCAGCAAATTTGGCCCTTCATCCAAGTCATTAATATAGATTATAAATAGTTGAGGCCCCAGCACTGATCCCTGTGGCTCCCCACTAGTTAATTTGCCAACCTGAAAATGACCCATTTATCCCGACTGTCTATTTTCTTTTCTTTTAGTTAGCCAATCCTGTATCCATGCTAATATATTACCCACAACCCTGTGAGCTCTTATCCTGTGCAGTAGCCTTTTATGTGGCACCTTATCGAATGCCTTCTGGAAATCCAAATACTCTACAGGGCCGAAATTGTTCTCTGCTCCAAATGTTCTGTCCGCCCTAATGCATGGGGTGGAGAATCCAGTACAATTCAGGACTTTGTTTTTTTCCGGAAGCGGGATGCGGGCGGAAGTGCTGCTCTGTCGGCTCGGCTCGGCTGCCGCTCTGAGTCATCAGCGCCGCGCTAGTGACGTCCGCATCCCTCCCCTTCAGTTAAAGGGAAGGGTCACTGCGAGGTCTGCAGCCACTTTAGTGGCACCCACTGGGCAACCAGGGAGGGTGCCCGGCTGACTCTGTGGCTGCCATTGTTGGTTCGACTTTGGAGTCGGCCGGCAATTAAAATAAAATGGCGACCATGGCAGTGTGCCCTCCCCTTTAAGGTCAGATGTTCTGCCCAGCCACAAGGAGCTTCCTGCCGGGGAAAGCTGTCAGGGGCACCGAGCAGCAGCCGATCCGCTCCCGCGGGGCTATTTCCCACATGGGGCGGAAAGAGGTCGACGCCAGTCGGTAAGGGAGATATTTCTACGGGTGAGTGGTTAAAATGGAATTTAGATGACTAATGTATTTCTCTTAGGTGTTCAACACTCTTACTAATCTTCCTTGCATTTTCTTTCGCTAGGCGCGAGGATGCCGGTTTCCTAGCGCCAGAACTTCAGCAGCGCTCCCACAATAGCACCTGAAGAATCAGGGCTAGTGCCCTAAGAGGAGCGTGGAGTGCTTCCCTTAGCACTCCACTCCCCTCCCCTCTTGGGGTGCTAAATATCAATAACCAGGTTGGAGGCGGTAAACATCGCCTGGCACTAAAGTTAGTGACCAGGCGGTATCACCGCCTCAAACTGTCCTACACAGCTCCATTGCCGTGACTTTTCTCTTCAGATTTCTCAATTTCAACTCACCCTCCTCCCCTTTTAGATTAAACTCTTGTTATTCGATTTGCCAGGACATTGGCCCCAGCCCGGTTTAAGTGGGGACTATTCCAACAGAACAACTCCCTCCAGTACTGGTTCTAGTGGCTCATGAATTGAAATCCCTTGCTCCTACATTACTCTTTGTGCCACACATTTATCTCTCTGATCTGCTTGTCCCTATGCCATTTTGCGCATGGCTCAGGTAATAATCTGGAGATTATTACAGCAGATGTCCTTCACCAAAGGACATGAGTGAACCAGTTGGGTTTTTACAGTTGGTAGTTTCTTGGGCTAGATTTTACACTTTTGTTCAGATTTACCCAAAATGGATGGTATTTCTGGCGTGGGTGGTAAAAATGGGTTTTCAGATCGCTGGCTTGTCGCCCATTCTCAAAGCCCTAGTCTCCATTTTTGAAATTGGGCGTAACCGCGAGCAATATGAAATGGGCGGTAGCGTTAAATCTCTCTGACCTTAACATAAGAACATAAGAAATAGGAGCAGGAGTAGGCCATATGGCCCCTCGAGCCTGCTCCGCCATTTAATATGATCATGGCTGATCCGATCAGGTCCATTTCCCTGCCCACTCCCCATAGCCCCTTATTCCCTTATCGGTTAAGAAACTGTCTATCTCTGTCTTAAATTTATTCAATGACCCAGCCTCCACAGCTCTCTGAGGCAGAGAATTCTACAGATTTACAACCCTTTGAGAGGAGAAATTTCTCCTCATTTCAGTTTTAAATGGGCGGCCCCTTATTCTAAGATTATGCCCCCTAGTTCTAGTCTCCCCTATCAGTGGAAACATCCTCTCTGCATCCATCTTGTCAAGCCCCCTCATAATCTTATACATTTTGATAAGATCACCTCTCATTCTTTGAATTCCAATGAGTAGAGGCCCAACCTACTCAACCTTTCCTCATAAGTCAACCCCCTCATAAGAACATAAGAAATAGGAACAGGAGTAGGCTATACGGCCCCTCAAGCCTTCTCCGCCATTCAATAAGATCATCTCCGGAATCAACCTCCAAAGCAAGTATATCCTTTCTTAAATATGGAAACCAAAACTGTATGCAGTATTCCAGGTGTGGCCTCACCAATACCCTGTATAACTGCAGCAAGACCTCCTTGCTTTTATACTCTATCCCCTTTGCAATAAAGGCCAAGCTTCCATTGGCCTTCCTGATCACTTGCTGTACCTGCATAAAGTGTCGTCGTCCTTAGCAACGGCATGGCAATGCTCGATTCCCGTGATTCAGGAGGTCAAGGGTCATCATTGCATGCGCAGAAGAGGAGACAGATAGAGAGGGAGCTGAGAGGGATTGAAGGCGTGTGTGGGTGCGGTGTGACTGCTTTGGGAGGAAGGAGGGAGAGTTTAGAGCTTTAGAGCAAATAGAGAAAAAAAATTACCAGCCAGATATTTGCCCAAATTTGGCCTATAATGGAGAGAGAGGAGGAGGCATCACAGCATGCTGTGAAGACTGACGCTGGTGAGAGCAGTGAGGTGGGAGAGGAGCACACTGGAGGGCGCAAAAGAGCGAGGAGGTTCTCAGAGGAGGAAAATGCCTCCCTCCTGCAGCAGGTCGAGTTATTCTGGGGTGATTTGACCCTGGGAGGGCATGGGAAGCCCACCCCAAAGGCCTAACAGAAGATATGGGCTGAGATAACAGAGGTGGTCTCGTCGGCGACCAACGAGGTGTGTGAGGGCAACCAATGCTGCAAACGATGGAACAACCTTGTGGGATCCGCAAGAGTAAGTATTACATTTATTTACATGTACTTATGTATTTATATAATTTGATTTGTAAGAGTCATGAGTGACTATCAGCAGATATGAGGTCTTGCACTTTTACCGGGACTGTTGTAGTCAAAGCCTGTGGTCACGGTACACGTCTTTAGGTAAAGCATGATAATTATCATAATAATCATGATTACATCTGTCGGTTATGTGTTGTATCAGTCTCTGTGACAGCACCTAGCAATGATATTACGCAATGATCTCATGCCATGTCTTCCTGTCACCTTTTACAGAAGAAACTATCGACGATGAGGTCCATTCAGAGGCGAATGGGTGGGGTGCCACCAGTCCCCAGCGACATCACTGACATGGAGGAGCGGGTGCTCACACTCGTGGGGAAGCACCCCCGGACGGCCATGCAAGCATCTGCAGACCTGAAGTGATGCGACGTGAGTAAAGTTTACATCATTGCGTGACGTAAAGTCAATAGATGCCAGATCTATTCATATCCGAAAATCATATATGATAGATAATTTCTAAAATTGTCCTATAAATAATGCTGGTCTAATGAAAATCATTGCAATGCACAATGTGTTGATGGTCATGAAATATGATGTCTGTAATGATCTTGATGGCGGTGATGCTTTTGTCGTGCATATGCTGTGGGTAGCGCTGGAATCACCTTGTGACCTTAGCATCCCCTTCTCCTCGAATAACCACATTTGTGTTTTCAGCTCAGCCAGCAGCACGGCCACAGGCAAGACCATAGAGGCCAGAAGATGGGGGCACAGGGCCGGTCTCACCGGACGATCCTACATCTGGGGCTGAGGAGCTCCGCTTCTCGCCCGTCAATCCGCTGGGTCTGTTCTCTACGGATGAGAGCGCAGACTTCAAGGAACCTTCATCGCCACGCTCTAGAAGCCATTCCACTCCAAGGCCATCTGGTGCTCCTCCAGTCATTCCCGCCTCTACTCTGGAGGTACCGGCCCCAAGCATCTCACCGCAGGACACCCCATTTGTCCCCAGGACAGCGCCGTGCCCCGTGGAGGTTTCGTGGATGCGGCAGGTCTGGTCGACGAGCGCGACATGAGAGCGGAGAGATGGTACAGTTGTCCAGGAGGACTGTCAACATTGGTGACCAGATCCTTGATGCATTGAGGGGCAGATCCCAACAGCTGGCCACCATGACTGAGTACGTTCCATGGATAGCGGAGGCCCTGGAGGCGATTGCCAGGAACGCTGCTGGCACAGGCCTCTCAGTGGTCCCATAGCGCGGCACTCCACCCCTAGGTTCCACACCACCAGTGACAGATGAGAGGCAGGACCAAGATCCTGCTTCTGGATCAGAGAATATTCCCACCTCGGCACCCCTCTGCCCCCCCCGCTCCCGTACCCGTCCAACCACCGCCTCTGCCTTCATCCCCCCCAATGAGGCACCGCCTGAGGAACTCTTCGGCCAGGCGGCGTGGAGCGAGGATGGGAAGGGGTAGAGGTGGGGAGAAGAAGGGGAGGGGGGAAGAAAAGTGAGGTGCATGTCCGCAGGTGATGGCTGTGTCATATCTCCATCTGGGTGTATACAATTTGTTGTAACGTATGGGGAGAGGGGGACATCCTCCTGCTTTACCTTTGTATTCTGTGTTGCTGGATATGTTGGCCATTTGATTGATGCCAATGGTCTAAAAAGTGGGGTGTGCGCGAGGGTGGGGTGTTTTTGCCCGTGATAATTATGATTTCAGACCAATGTTGGTATAAAACATTTTTTATTGAACATAACCTTGTTGCGCATTGTCTCAGATAGCTGCACCATTACAGACTGGTAATTCCTTAACATGAAAGGGTTAAATAAAACGTAAACTTTAACTGGCACCAAGGTGATGGCCACCATTGATGTCTGAGCTACACACATACAGCAGTGTGTCAGTGTTGTCACTCACAGCAACATTCTTTCAGGCAAATCGTTCAGATATCAGCTCCTCACGTAAGAGTCTTGCAGCTATGTAGCCACCATGGGCCCTTTCCTGCGGTCTGGAGGGGGGCGTGGACATGGTTGCACAGCCAGCTTGATTGTCTGGCTCTAGGTCAGCGTCCAGTCCCTTATCCTCCTCTTCCTCTCTCTCCTGAGATGGAGCATCAGTCCCTTCTGGCAATTCTTGGCCCCTCCTGATAGTCAGATTGTGCAGCATGGAGCACACGACCACAAATTTAGTTACTTGCTCAGGGTTGTATTGTAGCTCCTCTCCTGATTGGTCCAGACATCTGAAGTGCTGCTTAAGCACAGTTATTGTTTTGTGGACCACATTGCATGTATCTCTGTGGCTCTGGTTGTATCGCTTCTCGGCTTCGGTGTGGGTGTCATGCAGGGGAATCATCAGCCAGGTGGCTAGGCCATATCGGTTGTCACCAAGCATCCAGCATTGTCTTTGTGGCTGACTCTTAAACATGTCAGAGACAGCGCTCTCGCGCAGGATTTGAGCCTCATCGAAGTTGGCTGGACATTTGGCATTCACTGCCATTATGATCTGGTTGTGGTCTAGTTGGACCTTCAGGGAGTGAAATCTTTTTCTGTTATGAAAAAGCTCTGGGTCCTGAGAAGGTGCCCGCATGGCGATGTGAGTGCACTGTATTGCTCCCTGCAACCTGGGGAACTTAGCAATGTGGTAGAATGCTCCAGTCCTGTCAGTCTGAGCCTCCGTGGTCATGGGGTAGCTGATAAAATCCATCCTTCGCGCGTAGAGGGCCTCCGTGACCTGTCTAATGCAGCTGTGGCGGCCCGAAAGGAACCGGATGCATAGAAAGACAATGCCGCGGTGACCTTGGCCTCGAGCGACACTGATGCCCTGATGGCAGGCTGCATATGTGGCCTGATGAGCTCGCATATTTGATTGATCACCACCTTGTGGAAGCACAGTCTCCAAAGGCAGGTGTGCTCGGACTCATCGAGGTAAGACCTCTTCTCCCTGTAAGTGCAATGTGTATATAGTCTGGACCTCCTCCTCGTTCTGGCATGTCTTAAATTGGGCATCAAAGATTGAGCCATTTGCACTCTGCAGCATCTGCTTATTATTCGATGCAGGCTGAGAAATGGCTGGCCCCATTGCAATGAAAGTATAATAGCGATTGATCAGAAGCAATAATTTCCTCACTAAAATACACCTACAGTAAACCCCAACAGTCCAGCGTCTGAAAATATGTCTGTTGAGATGGTCACTTCACCTGAGAAGAACTCCAGAGTCAATCAAATTCCCCCGAAGTTGAAGCAGCCTTTTGAATGAAGCAACCTGCGATTTTAAAAATGGCACCCACACCGATGTGATTCGTTCAAAACAGTTCTACTTTTTCAGAGCGGTGTTTTGGGCGAGCGATATTGTGGGCAAGATGTGTGCGAGGTGGTGAAAGTGACGCTGGGCAATATGCTGGGCATTAGTTTCGGCAAATGTGATCTTTACGACAAGAAAAAGTGGGCAGTCGGTATTATTGAATCTCGGCGTTAATTACGTGCAGAAATTAATGCTGAGCAATATAATGGGTGTTGATTTCATCCCATTACATAAAACATAGAAAATAGATGCAGAAGTAAGCAATTTAGCCCTTCGAGCCTGCACCACCATTCAATATGATCATTGCTGATCATTTTTGCAACTTCAGTACCCCATTCCTGCTTTCTCTCCATACCCCTTGATTCTTTTAGCCGTAAGGGCCAGATCCAACTCCCTTTTGAATATATCTAACAAACTGGCCTCAACAATTTTCTGTGGTAGAGAATTCCACAGGTTCACAATTCTCTGAGTGAAAACGTTTCTCCTCATCTCGGTCCTAAATGGCTTACCCCTTATCCTTAGACTGTGACCCTTGGTTCTGGACATCCCCAACATCGGGAACATTCTTCCTGCATCTAACCTGTCCAATCCCATCAGAATTTTATATGCTTCTATGCGATCCCCTCTCATTCTTCTAAATTCCAGTGAATATAAGCCTAGCGATTCAGTCTTTTTTCACATGTCAGTCCTGCCATCCCGGGAATCAGTCTGGTGAACCTTCGCTGCACTCGCTCAATAGCAAGGATGTCCTTCCTCAGATTAGAAGACCAAAACTGCACAGAATAATCAAGGTGTGGCCTCACCAATGCCCTGCACAACTGCAGTAAGACCTTCCTGCTCCTATACTCAAATCCTCTTGCTATGAAGGCCAACATGCCATTTGCCTTCTTCACCGCCTGCTGTACCTGTATGCCAACTTTCAATGACTGATGTACCATGACACCCAGGTCTCGTTGCACCTCCCCTTTTCCTAATCTGTCACCATTCAGGTAATATTCTGCCTTCCTGCTTTTGCCACCAAAGTGGATAAACTCACATTTACCTACATTATGCTGCATCTGCCATACATTTACCCACTCACCTAACTTGTCCAAGTCACCCTGCAGCCTCTTATCATCCTCCTCACAGCTCACACTGCCACCCAGCTTAGTGTCATCTGCAAACTTGGAGCTATTACATTCAATTCCTTCGTCTAAATCATTAATGTGTATTGTAAATAGCTGGGTTCCCAGCATTGAACCTTGCGGTACTTGTCACTGCCTGCCATTCTGAAAAGGACCCGTTTATTCCAACTCTTTACTTCAAGTCTGCCGATCAGTTCTCTATCCACGTCAATACATTACCCCCAATACCATGTGCTTTAATTTTGCACACCAATCTCTTGTGTGGGACCTTGTCAAAAGCCTTTTGAAAGTCCAAATACACCAGATCCACTGCTTCTCCCTTGTCTACTACTAGTTACATCCTCAAAAAATTCTAGAAGATTTGTTAAGCATGATTTCCCTTTCATAAATCTATGCTGACTTGGACTGATCCTGTCACTGCTTTCCAAATGCGCTGCTATTACATCTTTAAAAATTGATTCCAACATTTTCCCCATCACCGATGTCAGGCTATCCGGTCTATAATTCCCTGTTTTCTCTCTCCCTCCTTTTTCAAAAAGTGGGGTTACATTAACTACCCTCCAATCCATAGGAACTGAACCAGAGTCCATAGAATGTTGGAAAATGACCACCAATGCATCCACTATTTCTAGGGCCACTTCCTTAAGTACTCTGGGATGCAGACTATCAGGCTCTGGGGATTTATCGGCCTTCAGTCCCATCAATTTCTCTAACACAATTTCCTGACTAATAAGGATTTGTTTCAGTTCCTCCTTCTCGCTAGACCCTTGGGTCCCCTAGTATTTCTGGAAGGTTATTTGTGTCTTCCTTAGTGAAGACAGAACCAAAGTATTTGTTCAATTGGTCTGCCAGTTCTTTGTTCCCCATTATAAATTCACCTAATTCTGACTGCAAGGGTCCTACATTTGTCTTCACTAATCTTTTTCTCTTCACATATCTCTAGAAGCTTTTGCAGTCAGTTTTTATGTTCCCTGCAAGCTTACTCTCATACTCTATTTTCCCCCTCTTAATTAAACCTTTCGTCCTCCTCTGCTGAATTCTAAATTTCTCCCAGTCCTCAGGTTTGCTGCTTTTTCTGGCCAATTTATATGCCTCTTCCTTGGATTTAACACTATCCCTCATTTCCCTTGTTAGCCACGGTTGAGCCGCATTCCCCATTTTATTTTTACACCAAACAGGGATGTACAATTGTTGAAGTTCATCCATGTGATATTTAAATGTCTGCCATTGCCTATCCACGATCAACCCTTTAAGTATCATTCGCCAGTCTATCCTAGCCAATTCACGTATCATACCAACTAAATTACCTTTCTTTAAGTTCAGGACACTAGTCTCTGAATTAACTGTGCCACTCTCCATCTTAATAAAGAATTCTACCACATTATGGTCACTCTTCCCCAAGGGGCCTCGCACAACAAGATTGCTAATTAATCCTCTCTCGTTACACAACACCCAGTCTAGGATGGCCAGCTCTCTAGTTGGTTCCTCGACATATTGGTCTAAAAAACCATCCCTTATACACTCCAGGAAATCCTCCTCCACCGTATTGCTACAAGTTTGGTTAGCCCAATCTATTTGTAGATTAAAGTCACCCATGATAACTGCGGTACTTTTATTGCACGCATCCCTAATTTCCTGTTTGATGCCGTCCCCAACCTCAATACTACTGTTTGGTGGTGTACACATAACTCCCACTAGTGTTTTCTGACCGTTGGTGTTCCGCAGCTCTACCCATAGATTCCACATCATCCAAGCTAATGTCCTTCCTTACTATTGCATTAATCTCCTCTTTAACCAGCAACGCTACCCCACTTCCTTTTCCTTTCTGTCTATCCTTCCTGAATATTGAATACCCCTGGAAGTTGAGTTCGCAGCCTTGGTCACCCTGGAGCCATGTCTCCGTAATCCCAATTATATCATATCCGTTAAGAGCTATCTGCGCAGTTAATTCATCCACCTTATTATGAATGCGCCTCGCATTGAGACACAGAGCCTTCAAGCTTGTTTTTTTAACACTCTTTGTCCTTTTAGAATTATGTTGTAATGTGGCCCTTTTTGATTTTTGCTTTTGATTTCTCTGCCCTCTACTTTTCCTTATCTCCTTTCTACATTTTGCTTCTGCCCCCATTTTACTTCCCTCAGTCTCCCTGCATAGATTCCCATCCCTCTGCCATATTAGTTTAAACCCTCTCCAACAGCACTAGCAAACACTCCCCCTAGAACATGGTTCAGGACCTGCCTAGGTGCAGACGGTTCAGTTTGTACTGGTCCCACCTCCCCCAGAACCGGTTCCAATGTCCCAGGAATTTGAATCACTCCCTCTTGCACCATTCCTTAAGCCACGTATTCATCTTAGCTATCATGCTAGTTCTACTCTGACTCGCATGTGGCATTGGTAGCACTCCTGAGATTACTACCTTTGAGGTCTTACTTTTTAATTTAACTCCTAGCTCCCTAAATTTAGCTTATAGGACTTCATCCCGTGTTTTACATATCGTTGGTACCTATGTGCACCACAACAACTGGCTATTCACCCTTCCCCTCCAGAATGCCCTGCAGCCGTTCCGAGACATCATTGACACTTGCACTAGGGAGGCAACATACCATCCTGGAGTCTCGATTGCGGCCGTAGTAACACCTATCTATTCCCCTTACAATAGAATCCCCTACCACTATAGCTCTCCCACTCTTTTTCCTGCCCTCCTGTGCAGCAGAACCACTCATGGTGCCATGAACTTGGCTGCTGCTGCCTTCCCCTGATGAGTCAACTCCTCCAACAATACCCAAAACGGTATATCTGTTTTGGAGGGAGATGACTGCAGGGGACCCCTGCACTACCTTCCTTCCACTGCTCTGCCTGGTGGCCACCCATTCCCTATCTGCCTGGGTAACCTTTACCTGCGGTGTGACCAACTCACTAAACGTGCTATTCACGACATCCTCAGCATCGCGGATGCTCCAGGGTGAATCCATGCGCAGCTCCAGTGCCGCAATGCGGTCTGTCAGGAGCTGCAGCTGGGCTCTCCTGCCATGAATTAACCCTTAAATTAACTTAATTTGGCAATAATGCCAAAGCTTACCTACTGATAAGGAAATAAAAAGAAAAAGATTAAATACTCACCAATCCACCAACCAATCACTTACCCGTTTGGCTGTGACGTCACACTTTGATTTATTTTTACTTCTTTGTTTACCTTCTGCCCCTGCACCAGCTAGTTTTTCCCGCCAGCTGGGCCCCTTTTATGGGCCTCGCTGCTCCCGACCTGCTCCGCTCCGAACTCCGCCGCTTCTCTCACCTGCTGGGCCCCTTTTATGGGTCTTGCTGCTCCCGACCTGCTCCGCTCCGAGGATTAGCATGCAGGTAATGCAAGCAATTAGGAAGGCAAATAGCATATTGGCCTTTATTGCTAGAGGGTTGGAGTACAAGAGTAAGAAAGTCTTGCTACAATTGTACAAGGCTCTGATGAGACCGCACATGGAATAGTGTGCACAGGTTTGCTCTTCTTTTTTAAGAAAAGATATACATGTATTTGCTTGAAGGTGGTGCAATGAAGGTTCACTAGATTGATCCCTGGGATGAGAGGGTTATCCTATGAGGAAAGATTGAGTAGATTGAGACTATACTCTCTGGAGTTTAGAAGAATCAGAGCTGATATAGAGGGAAGGTGCAATAAAGATTCACAAGGATTATAGCTTCAACCTCACAATTCTGCTATTCGGAAAGGATGAACAGGTCGGGTCCTTTTTTTCTTTTGGAAAGAGACCGCTGAGGGATGACCTAATAGAGGCCTTTTAAAATAATGAAAGGTTTGATAGAGTAGACAGAGAGAGAGTGTTTCCACTTGTGGGAAAGAGCAAAACTAGAGGCCATCAATATAAGATAGTCACCATGAATTCAAGTAGGGAATTCAGAAGGAACTTCTTTACCCAGAGAGTGGTGATAATATGGAATTTGCTACCACAGGGAGTAGTTGACGCGAAAGCATTTAAGGGGAAGCTAGATAAGCATATAAGAGAGAAGGGAATAGAGGATTATGCTGATAGAGTTAGATGAGGAAGGATGCAAGGAGGCTTGAATGGATCATAAATGCCAGCATGGACTGGTTGGGCTGAATGATGAATAATTAACATCCCTCATTATAACTGCTCAACCATCGGTGGACGTGCCTTCAGCTGCCTGGACCCTAAGCTCTGGAACTCCCTCCCTGAACCTCTATGCCTCTCTACCTCTCTTTCTTCCTTTAAGATGCTCGTTAAAACCTACCTCTTTAAACAAGCTTTTGATCATCTGCCTTAATTTCTTCTGTGGCTCGGTGTCAAATTTAACTGTTTGTCTGTAACACTGTTGTGTTGGGATGTCTTACTACATTAAAGGCGTTATATAAATAAAAGTTATTATTATTATAATAATACTTTAATAATATTAATAATAATACTTTAAACTTTAATAATAATAATGGCCTAGAATCCTAGAATCGTACAGTAAAGAAGGAGGCCATTTGGCCCATCGAGTCTGCACCGGCTCTTTTGAAAGCAAGCCAGGTTTTTTAAAAATGTTGTTTATAGACATTTTATGGCACAGAATGAGGCTTTTCGGCCCATTGCGTCTATGCTGGCCAAAAAAGAGCTATCCAGATAATCACACTTTTCAGCTCATGGTCCATAGCCTTGTAGGTTACAGCATTTCAAGTGCATATCCAAGTATATTTTAAATGTGATGAGGGTTTCTGCCTCTACCACCCTTCCAAGCAGTGAGTTCCACACCCCACCACCCTCTGAGTGAAAAACATTCACCTCAACTTCCCTGTAATCCTTCTACCAATTACTTTAAATCTATGCCCACTAGTTATTGACTTCTCTGCTAAGGAAAATGGGTCCTTCCGATCCAGTCTACCTAGGCCCCTCAATCAAGTCTCCTCTCAGTCTCCAGTTCCAAAGAAAACAACCTCAGCGTATCCAGTCTTTCCTCATAGCTAAAATTACCCAGTCCTGGCAAGGTCCTCATAAATCTCCTCTGTACCCTCTCTAGTGCAATCACATCTTCCCTGTAATGTGGTGACCACAGTACTCTAGTTGTGGCCTAACTAGTGTTTTATACAGTTGAAGCATAACCTGCCTGCTCTTGTATTCTAAGCCTCAGCTAATAAAAGAAAGTACCCCCTATGCCTTCTTAACTACCTTATCTATGATCTTATCTACCTGTCCTGCAATTTCAGGGATCTGTGGACTTGCACTCCAAGGTCCCTCAGTTCCTCTACATTACTCAGTATCCTACCATTTATTATGTATTCCTTTGCTGTGTTAACCCTCATCAAAAGCGTTATCTCACACTTCTCTGGATTAAATTCTATTTGCCACTTTTCTACCCACCTGACCAGTCCATTGATATCTTCCTGAAGTCTACAGCTTTTTTCCTCACTGTCAACCATATGGCCAATTTCTACATCATCTGCACACTTCTTAATCATGCTACATTGAAGTCTAAATCATTGATAATTACCACAAAAAGCGAGGGACATAGTATTGAGCCCACTGGAAATAGCCTTCCAGTCACACAAACACCTGTCGACAGAGCCAATTTTCAGATCCAGCTTTCCGATTTCCCTTGGAACTCATGGGCTTTTACTTTTCTGACCAGACTGTCATGTGGGACTTTGTCAAAAGCCTTGCTAAAAGCAATGTAGACTACATCAAACACACTACCCTCATCTACCCTTCTTGTTACCTCCTCAAAAAATTCAATCAAGTTAGTCAGACATGACTGTCCCTTAACAAATTCATGCTGACTGTCCTTGATTAATCTGTGCCTTTCTAAATGACAATTAATACTGTCTGTCAGAATTGTTTCCAATGATTTGCCCATCACCGAGGTTAGGCTGACTGGCCTGTAATTACTCAGTCTATCCCTTTTAAATAATGACACAACATTAGCAGTCCTCCAGTCCTCCAGCACTACACCTGTTACCAGAGAGGATTGGAAAATGATGGTCAGAGCCTCCTCTATTTTCTCCCTTGCTTCTCTGAACAGCCTGGGATACATTTCGTTTGGGCTTAGCGATTTATCTACTTTCAAAGATGCTAAACCCCTTAATATTTACTCTCTCATCTAATATTTCACACATCTCCTTCTTAACTACAATGTCTGCATCATTCCCCTCTTTTGTACAGACAGATGCAAAGTATTCAATAAGAGCCATTCCCGCATCTTCCGCTGCATACAGGTTATCTTATTGGTCTCTGATAGGCCCTTCTCTTTCCTTAGTTATCCTCTTGCTCTTTTATAAAATATCTTTGGGTTTTCCTTGAGTTAGTTGCACTGCTCTTTCCCCATATCCTTTTCTCCTCCATGTATTTATCCAATTCCCTTTTGAAGACTATTATTGAATAAGTATCCATCACATATTGGGCAGTACATTCCAAATCCTACCCACTCACTGTTTCCTCATGTCGCCTCTGGTTCATTTGCAAATCATCTTAAAACTGTGCCCTCTCATTATCGATCCTTCAGACATTGTAAAATGTTTCTCTTCATTTACTCTATCCAAACACTTCATGATTTTAAACACCTCTATCAAATCTCCTCTTGACCTTCTCTGCTCCAAGGAGAACAAGCCCAGCTTCTCCAGTCTATCCACATAACTGAAGTCCCTCATCCCTGGAATTATTCTCGTAAATCTTTTTTGCACTTTCTCTAAGGCCTTCACATCCTTCCTAAAGTGAGGTGCCTGGAATTGGACACAATATTCAGTTGAAGCCAAACCAGTGTTTTATACAGGTTCATCATAATTTTCACGCTTTTGTACTATATACCACTATTCATGAAGCCCAGGAATCTGCAAGCTTTTTTATCGCTTCGCACTTATCTGCGTTAAATTTCATGTGCCACGTATCTGCCCATTCCACCAGCATGTCTATGTCCTCTTGAAGTCGATCACTATTTTCCTCAAAGTTCACTATTGTTTTATGTCATCTCCAAATTTTAAAATTGTGCCCTGTACACCTGTTATGTATGTAAACATTGTAATTGTATAAGACTTGCCACCAGAGGGCGCAACTGTTGGAGGCCCAAGGCTCACCTGCACACCTCGTGCAAGGGAGTATAAAAGCTTGTCTGCCATGCTGCTTAGGCACTCTGGAGTTGTATTAAAGAGACTAAGGTCACATCAATTTTAGCTCATAGTACTCAGACTTGTGGAATTCTTCCATACTTAACAATTGGCGACGAGTAACAGGTTACGAACTTTCACGCGGTCATGGCTGCCGTTGGTATTTTAGAGAGATTTGTAGAGAGTGATAATTGGAAAACCTTCGTTGAGCATCTCGACTAGTACATCGTGGCCAATGAGCTGGATGGGGACGATAAAGCGATCAAGAGCAGGGCGATTCTCCTCACCATGTGTGGGTCCACAATATGCGGCCTCATCAAGAATCTGCGAGCACCAGAGAAACCAGCAGAGAAGACATATACAGAATTGTGTACGCTGGTTCGGAACCACCTCAAGCCGAAGGAGAGCGTCGTAATGGCCAGGCATCGCTTCTACACGCACCACCGTTCCGAGGGCCAGGAAGTGGCGAGTTATGTCGCTGACCTGAGATGCCTTGCGGGAACTTGCGAATTTGCTGGATTTTTGGGGGAAATGCTGCGGGACTTTTTCGTGCTTGGCATCGGCCACGAGGTCATTCTTCGCAAGCTGCTGTCCACCGAATCCCTAGACCTGAGCAAGGCCATCACGATAGCCCAGGCATTCATATCCATGAGTGATAATACCAGTCAGATATCTTTCCAGCATCAAAGTTCACCGGCAAGTACTGTGCATAAAATAATGTCGCTAGCAGGCAGAACTGCCTATGGCAGGGCCTACATGTCTGCAGCTGCAAGACCTAGGATGACGCAGAGTCCGCCATCGGGAGTGAATGCAAATCCATTAACACCATGTTGATGCTGTGGAGGTAATCACCGAGCCCATCAATGTCGATTCAAGCACTACGTGTGCAAAGGCTGCGAAATAATGGGGCACCTCCAGCGAATGTGCACGAGTGCTGCAATTTACCACATGGCAGAGTCGACAGAGGATGATCGATCCGGTGTAGATCACGCAGAACAAACGAGAGAGGCAACTCAACCCGAGGAAGAAATGAATGGAGTACACACCTTCACCACCAAGAGCGCTCCTATCATGCTGAAAGTCAAATTGAACGGTATTCTGGTATCAATAGAGTTGGACACGGGGGCGAGTCAGTCAATTATGAGCCAGAAGGCTTTTGAGAAACTGTGGGGCAACAAGGCACAAAGGCCCAAACTGAGCCCGATTCAGACAAAGCTGCGCACCGACACCAAAGAGCTCATACCAGTCATTGGCAGTGCAGCAGTTAAGATATCGTACGATGCATGATTTATGACTGTGGATTGTACCAGGAGATGGCCCAATGCTATTCGGCAGAAGCTGGCTGGGAAAGATTTGATGAAACTGCGACGACATCAAAGCACTATCTTCAGTGGATGATGCCTTGTGCGCCTAAGTGCTTGTTGTGTCCTTACACACTACAGCAAATCAACACGAGGCACATACTGGAGACAAGGTCACTCTGTGACCTGTGCTTTGATTCACAGGACCAAGAATTGATGACCCTGCGTGGGACCTCCCTTTATATACCTGGATGACCAGGTGAGGAGTGTCTCCCACAAGTTCACCCCCTGTGGTCAAGGTGTGCATTTCTCAGGTGTATACAGTGTACAGCATTGTTACATAAAGGTTACAGTTATGTGAAGGTTACAAACATGACATCACCTCCCCCCAACGTCTTTGGGTCAAAGATTGAGTCTTTCAGGCGGTTGACGCTCTCTCGTGGAACGCCGCAGTTAGGGCTCTGATTGTTGAGCCTTGGCATGCATCTTTTTCACCAGTGGTGATTCCGGCTCGTCTGGGCTGAGCACAGGGACTGTACATGCTGCTGACGGTTCTTGTTGCTCGTTCACTGGCAGTGGTGTGGACAGCATCTCATGATTTTCCTCAGGTTCCTCAGTGTCCATGCTGAATCTTTTTTTACTTGGTCCAAATGCTTGCGGCATATCTGCCCATTGTTGAGTCTGACCACCATGACCCTATTCCCCTCTTACCAATTACAGTACCCTCGAGCCACTTGGGCCCCACAGCGTGATTAAGAACAAATACAGGGTCATCAATTTCTATCCATCTCCCCTTTGAGTTACGGTCGTGACACTCATTTTGGGACTGGCGCTTGCCCTCAACAAAGTCTGACAAGATTGGATGAATGAGGGACAGCCGAGTTTTTAGTGTACATTTCATGAGTAGTTCCGCTGGCGGGACCCCCGTGAGCAAGTGCGGTCAGGATCTGTAGGCCAGCAGGAGGCGCAATAGACGGTATTGAAGGGAGGGTCCTTGAATCCGGACCGTGCCTTGCTTTATGATTTGGACCGCACGTTCCGCCTGGCCATTGGAAGCCGGCTTGAACGGCGCTGTCCTGACATGTTTGATGCCATTACCCGACATGAACTCCCGGAATTTCTAGCTAGTGAAACACGGGCCGTTGTCGCTAGCTAGGATGTCCGGCAAGCCGTGGGTCACAAAGACGACAAGCAGACTCTCCACAGTGGTGGATGTCGTGCACGAATTCAATATGATGCACTCGATCCATTTCGAGTATGCATCAACAACAATGAGGAACATTTTTCCCATGAACGGGCCCGCATAGTCTACGTGAATACGTGACCATGGCTTGGTGAGTCTGGGCCAGGGCCACGGGCTGAGTGGGGCCTCCCTGGAGAATTGCCCAGCTGGGCACACGTCGTGCACCTGCGAACAAAGTGTTCCAGGTCTGCATCAATTCCCGGCCACCATACATGTGACCGGGCTATGGCCCTCATGAGCACGATGCCTGGGTGCTCGCTGTGGAATTCCCTGATGAATGCTTCCCTACCCCTCTGGGGCATGACTACCCGGCTGCCCCATAGTAGGCAGTCGGCTTGGATGGAGAGTTCATCCATCCGTCTGTGAAACGGTCTGACCTCTTCAGGGCATGCTCCGTGTGCGAGCACCCAATCCCCAGTCAGGACACATTTCTTAATCAGAGATAGGAGGGGATCTCTGTTTGTCCAGGTTTTGATCTGGTGTGCTGTGATGGGGGAGCCTGCGCTGTCAAAGGCATCGACAGCCATGACCATCTCCACGCTTTGCTCCGCTGCCCCCTCAGTGGTGACCAGTGGAAGCCTGCTGAGCACGTCAGCACAATTTTCAGTGCCTGGCCAGTGCCGTATAGTGTAGCCATATGCAGCCAGCGTGAGAGCCCATCGCTGTATGCGAGCTGACGCATTGGCATTGACATCTTTGCTGTCGGACAACAGGGATGTTAACGGCTTGTGGTCCGTTTCTAACTTGAACCTTCTGCTAAAAAGGTACTGGTGCATCTTTTTCACCCCGTAGACGCATGCGAGTGCTTCCTTTTCAACCATCCCATACCCGCTTTCTGCTTGGGAGAGCGACCTGGACGCATAAGCCACAGGTTGGAGTTGGCCCCCATCATTACTCTGCTGCAACACGCACCCAACCCCATAGGATGATGCATCGCATGTCAAAACCAATTTCTTACAGGGGTCGTACAGGGTCAATAGCTTATTAGAACAAAGCAGGTTCCGCGCCCGATTGAAAGCCTGTCCCTGACAGTCCCCCCAAAACCAAACGCAACCCTTAAGCAGGAGCACGTGTAGCGGATCCAATAATGTGCTTAAGTTCAACAGAAAGTTCCCGAAACAGTTCAATAGTCCCAGAAATGAACGCAACTCCGACGTGTTGCCTGGGCGCTCGTCAAATCGTCTCCATTTTGGATTCGGTGGGCCGGATTCCATCTGCGGCCACCCTCCTGCCCAAAAATTCGACCTCTGGGGCCAAAAACACACACTTGGACTTCTTTAGTCGCAGGCCTACCCGGTCCAGTCGGCGTAGTACCTCCTCCAGGTTGTGGAGGTGATCCTCGGTGTCTCGACCCGTGATAAGGATGTCACCCTGAAATACAATTGTTCCGGGGATGGATTTGAACAGGCTTTCCATGTTCCTCTGAAAGATAGCGGCTGCTGAACGAATGCCAAACAGACACCTGTTGTAGACAAACAGCGCCTTGTGCGTGGTGATGGTGGTCAGTAGCTTGGATTCTTTGGCCAGTTCCTGGGTCATGTAGGCCGAAGTGAGGTCCAACTTGGTGAACAGCTTGTCGCCTGCCAGCGTGGCAAAAAGATCCTCCGCTCTCAGAAGCGGGTATTGGTCCTGAAGGGACACTCGATTGATGGTGGCCTTGTAGTTGTCACAGATCCTGACCGAGCCATCCGTTTTTAGAACAGGGACGATGGGGCTTGTCCAGTCGCTGAATTAAACGGGCGAAATTATGCCCCCTCTTAGCAACCTGTCCAACTCACTCTCAATTTTCTCTCGCATCACATACGGCACAGCTCTGGCTTTGTGGTGCACTGGTCTGGTGTCCGGGGTGATGCGTATCACTACTTTGGTACTTTTGAAAGTCCCAACGCCAGGTTGAAATAATGACTCGAACTTTTGTAGGACCTGTGAGCATGAACTTCGCTCCACAGATGAAATGACGTGCACATTCCCCCATTTCCAGTTCATCTTGGCTAGCCAGCTCCTCCCCAAAAGCGCGGGACCATTTCCCGGGACAATCCAGAGTGGCAGCCGTTTCTGAGATCCATCATGTGTGACCACCAACATTGCACTGCCTAGCACTGGGATGATCTCTTTGGTGTATGTCCGTAATTGCATGTCAATGCGTTCTAGTTTGAGTCTGCTAGCTCTGAGTGGCCACAGTTTCTCGAATTGTTGGACACTCATAAGTGACTGACTGGCTCCTGTCCAGCTCCATGCATACCGGGATGCCGTTTAACAGTACTCTCATCATCATAGGTGGCGTTTTTGTGTATGAGTTGTGGATGTTTGCTATCTGGACCTGCTGAACTTCAGCGTCCATTGCTGTGTCCCAGGCATACCCTGCCTTGCAGACCCCTCTTGTGGTTCATCCACTTCGTAAACCAGCCTCGCTGCGGGCTTCCTGCACATCCTGGCTAAATGTCCACTCAAGTTACAATTTCTGCAGAAGAATTGTTGAAACCGGCAGGTCTTCGCAGCATGTTTGCCCCACACCTCCAGCATGAGCTGAGATTGTTGTGAACAATAGAGTTGTTACCAGGCATTCCTCTCTGATTGTCTCTTTGGTTACTCTTGAGCACACTGTTTGTGGGTGTCAATAGTCCCATCCCAGGACGTATTGTCCCTTGTGATGGTGTAAATGTCCATTCAACCTGCTATTGTCTCTGTTGAGGGCCCACCCTATAGTCTCTTACTGCCTGGTTGGTATCGAATTGCCCTTGCCTGCATGCGGGGTTCTGAGTCGCGTTTACCATGTTAACTCCCTGCTCCATCGCCACGTTGGGAGCAGAGTTGCGCGCGTATATGATCTTGGTTTCCTCCTCCCCCGCCATGAAGGTTTGAGCCATCAATGCCGCTGCTTCCAAGGTCAAGTCCTTGGTTTCAATTTGCTTCCTAAAAATCCCGGCATGACCAATGCCCTCAATGAAGAAATCCCGTAACATCTCCCACCTGCAGGCGTCTGTGAACTTACAGAGGCTGGCCAAGTGCCGAAGGTCCGCAACGAAGTCCGGTATGCTCTGCTCTTCCCGACGTCGGTGCATATAGAATCGGTGTCGGACAATGTGTATACTACTCGCCAGTTTGAGGTGCTCACCGATCAGTTTGCTGAGCTCCTCGAGGGTCTTGTCCGCCGGCTTCTCGAGTGCAAGCAGGTCTTTCATCAGCGCGTACGTCTTAGGTCCACAGCTGGTCAGTAGATGCGCCCTTCGCTTGTCAGCCGCTGCCGCTCCCAGCCAGTCCTTCGTAACAAAGCCCTGCTGGAGCCTCTCAACGAAATCGTCCCAGTCCTCACCAACACAGTACGTTCATCTGTGCTACCGGTGGCCATTCTCTTGAGTCGTTGATTCCCGTTTCTCATCGCCACACTACAGCAAATCAACATGAGGCACATACTGGAGACAAGGTCACTCTGTGACCTGTGCTTTGATTCACAGGACCAAGAAGTGATGACCCTGCGTGGGGACCTTGCTTTATATACCTGGGTGACCAGGTGAGGAGTGTCTCCCACAAGTTCACCCCCTGTGGTCAAGGTGTGCATTTCTCAGGTGTATACAGTGTACAGTGTTGTTACATAAAGGTTACAGTTATGTGAAGGTTACAAACATGAAAGTGCTGAGCAAGTTTCCATCGCTATTTGAACCAAGCATCGGCAATTTCACAGGCGCCAAGGTGCAGATCCATCTTGTCCCTGATGGAAGGCCCATTCATCACAAGGCTCAAGCAGTTCCATATATGATGAGGGAGAAAGTTGAGATCGAACTGGAAAGACTTCAACGAGAGGGAATCATATCGCCAGTCAAGTTAACGAGTGGCGCAGTCCAATTGTTCCGGTGTTGAAAAGTGATGGCACGGTCAAAATCTCCGGAGACTACAAGGTAACGATCAACCGAGTCTCGTTACAAGACCAGTACCCGCTACCCAAGGCTGATGACCTGTTCGCAACGTTAGCGGGGGGGGAAGTCGTTCACCAAGTTGGACCTAACCTCCGCCTACATGACACAGGAGCTGGCTGAATCTTCAAAACAATTGACGTGCATCAACACACACAAAGGACTGTTTATATACCACAGGTGCCCTTTTGGGATTCGCTCGGCTGCAGTCATCTTCCAGAGGAACATGGAGAGTCTGCTGAAATCGGTTCCGCGCACCGTTGTGTTTCAAGAACATCATCCTGATCACCGGTCGTGATTCACAGGACCAAGAAGTGATGACCCTGCGTGGGACCTTTCTTTATATACCTGGATGACCAGGTGAGGAGTGTCTCCCACAAGTTCACCCCTTGTGGTCAAGGTGTGCATTTCTCAGGTGTATACAGTGTACAGTGTTGTTACATAAAGGTTACAGTTATGTGACCAAACACTTGCACAACCTGGAAGAGGTTCTAAGTCGACTAGACAGAGTGTGCCAAGTGTGTTTTCCTGGCACCAGAAGTCGAACTTTTGGGGAGAAAGATTGCGGCAGACGGCATCAGACCCACGGACTCAAAGACAGAGGCCATCAAGAATGCACCCAGACCACAGAATGTGACGGAGCTGCGTTCATTCCTGGGACTCCTTAATTATTTTGGAACTTTTTACCCGGATTACGCACTTTGCTGGAACCACTGCACATGTTGCTACGTAAGGGTGATGACTGGGTTTGGGGTAAATCTCAAGATAGCCTTTGAGAAGGCCAGAAACCTACTTTGTTCGAATAACTTGCTTGTACTTATGATCAGTGTAAACGATTAATGCTAGCTAGCATCTTCGTACGGGGTCGGCTGTGTGTTACAGCAAACCAATGTATCGGGCAAACTTCAACCGGTTGCATACACGTCTAGAAGTCTGTCTAAGGCTGAAAGAGCCTACAGTATGGTTGAGAAAGAGGCATTAGCATTTGTATATGGGGTTAAAAAAATGCACCAATACCTATTTGGACTTCGGTTTGAGCTTGAAACCGATCACAAACCGCTCATTTCGCTGTTTTCAGAAAGCAAAGGTATAAACACCAATGCTTCGTCCCGCATCCAAAGATGGGGACTAACATTGTCCGCCTATGATTATGTTATCTGCCACAGACCAGGCAGGGAGAACAGTGCTGATGCCCTCAATCGGCTATCATTGTCCACTACCGGGGTGGAAATGGTGCAGCCCGCAGACTTGCTTCTGGTCATGGATGCTTTTGAGAGCGAGGGGTCAATCACTGTTCGCCAGATCAGGACCAGGACCAGCCAGGATCCTGTGCTATCACTTGTAAAAAGTTGCATCCTCAATGGGAGCTGGTTGGCCGTTCCCGGGGAAATGCAAGATGAAATGAAGCCGTTGCACTGACGCAAAAATGAAATGTCCATCCAGTCGGATTGTCTCTTATGGGGTAGAGTGGACAATGGACAACCAGTGGATGTGGTGTATTTGGACTTTCAAAAGGCTTTTGACAAGGTCCCACACAAGAGATTTGTGTGAAAAATTAAAGCACATGATATTGTGGGTAATGTACTGTCGTGGATAGAGAACTGGTTGGCAGACAGGAAGCAGAGAGTCGGGATAAACGGGTCCTTTTCAGAATGGCAGGCAGTGACTAGTGGGGTGCCACAGGGCTCAGTGCTGGGACCCCAGCTATTTACAATATACATTAATGATTTAGATGAAGGAATTGAGTGTAATATCTCCAAGTTTGCAGATGACACTAAGTTGGGTGGCGGTGTGAGCTGTGAGGAGGACGCTAAGAGGCTGCAGGGTGACTTGGACGGGTTAGATGAGTGGGCAAATGCATGGCAGATGCAGTATAATGTGGATAAATGTGAGGTTATCCACTTTTGGGGCAAAAACACAAAGGCAGAATATTATCTGAATGGCGGCAGATTAGGAAAAGGGGAGGTGCAACGAGACATGGGTGTCATGGTACATCAGTCATTGAGGGTAGGCATGCAGGTACAGCAGGCAGTGAAGAAGGCAAATGGTATGTTGGCCTTCATAGCAAGGGGATTTGAGTATAGGAGCAGGGAGGTTTTGCTGCAGTTGTATAGGGCCTTGGTGAGGCCTCTCCTGGAATATTGTGTTCAGTTTTGGTCTCCTAATCTGAGGAAGGACCTTCTTGCTATTGAGGGAGTGCAGCAAAGGTTCACCAGACTGATTCCCAGAATGGCAGGACTGACATATGAGGAGAGACTGGATTTACTGGGCCTTTATTCACTGGAGTTTAGGAGGATGAGAGGGGATCTCACAGAAACATATAAAATTCTGATGGGACTGGACAGGTTAGATGCAGGAAGAATGTTCCCAATGTTGGGGAAGTCCAGAACCAGAGGACACAGTCTAAGGATAAGGGGTAAGCCATTTAGGACTGAGATGAGGAGAAACTTCTTCACTCAGAGAGTTGTTAACCTGTGGAATTCCCTACCGCAGAGAGTCGTTGATGCCAGTTCATTGGATATATTCAAGAGGGAGTTAGATATGGCCCTTCCAGCTAAAGGGATCAAGGGGTATGGAGAGAAAGCAGGAAAGGGGTACTGAAATGAATGAATGATCAGCCATTATCTTATTGAATGGTGGTGCAGGCTTGAAGGGCCAAATGGCCTATTCCTGCACCTATTTTCTATGTTTCTATATAATCGCGTGATTTTGCCAAAAAAAGGCAAGGAAAAGTTTATACACGACCTATACAATACCCATCCAAGCATAGTCATAAAGAAGGCTTTCGCCAGGTCGCATGTTTGGTGGCCCGGCATTGACTCGGACTTAGAGTCATGCGTACACCAGTGCAATACGTGCTCACAATTGAGCAATGCACCAAGGGAAGCTCCATTGAGTCTGTGGCCATGGCCCTCCAAACTGTGGTCCAGGATTCACGTAGATTTTGCTGGTCCCTTTCGCGGAAAGATGTTTTTCGTTGTAGTGGATGCCTACTCTAAACGGATTGAATGCGTAATCATGTCATCCAGCACACCCACTGCCACCATTGAAAGCCTCTGTGTTATGTTCGCCACCCATGGCTTGCCTGACGTCCTTGTCAGTGACAATGGACCGTGTTTCACCAGCTCGGAATTCAACGAGTTTATGACACGCAATGGCATCAAGCATGTCAGGTCTGCCCCGTTTAAGCCCACATCCAATGGTCAAACGGAACGGGCAGTCCAAACTATGAAGCAGAACTTGAAACGCGTGACGGAAGGCTCCTTGCAGACCCGCTTATCTTGGGTTCTGCTCAACTACCGGATGCGACCCCACTTGCTCACTGGGGTTCCCCCTGCAGAATTGTTAATGAAGAGAGCACTCAAAACCAGGCTCTCCCTAGTCCACCCGGATCTAAATGATCATGTGGAAATCTGGCGTCACCGGCAAAACATGTACCACGATCACGCGGCTGTATCGCGTGACATTGATGTTAACGACCCTGTGTTTGTCCTTAATTATGGTCATGGTCCTAAATGGGTCGCTGGCACTGTCTTGCCCAAGGAGGGGAATAGAGTGTTTATAGTTAAACTATTGAATGGACAAACATGCAGAAAGCATTTGGATCAGACCAAACTGCGGTTCGTCGACAACCAGGAACAACCTGAAGAGGGCATCACCATCATCGATCCACCAACACAGATCCAACCAGCAATCGACCTCACTGTCAATCAAGAGGATGAACCCACCATCCTCAACAGTCCTGTCAGACCAGCCGTGCCGCAGTGCAGCAATGGTCCGACCAACTCACCCATGCCAGACTTTGAACTCAGACGATCAACCGGGGAGCGTAGGGCCCCGGATCGTCTCAACTTGTAAATAATTTGTATCAAAGACTTTGGGGGGGAGTGATGATATGTATATAAACATTGTAACTGTGTAAGACTTGCCACCAGAGGGCGCAACTGTTGGAGGCCCAAGGGTTACCTGCACACCTCGTGCAAGGGAGTATAAAAGGTTGTCTGCCATGCTGCTTATGCACTCTGGACTTGTATTAAAGAGACTAAGGTCACATCAGTTTTAGCTCACAGTACTCAGTCTTGTGGAATTCTTCCATACATAATAACACCCACATCCACGTCATTAATATATATCAAGAAAATACACCCCCACAGCACTAGTTAACCTGCCTTCCTGGATATTAGTTCCAGCTCTGTTCAGGTGCAACCCATCCATCTTGACCAGGTCCTTCCTGCCACAGAACTTGTCTGTATATTCCAGGAATTTGAAGCCCTCACTCCTGCGCCATGTCTCGAGCATTAACCTAACGTATCATAGTGATCATAGAATGGCCGAGAAATCCCGGTCGAGGTCTTCCCGTGGGCGAACAACTGAAAAAGAGAAAAAAAATGCGCACTTGCCTGTTCCTGCTGTGCCCACGAGAGATCCTGGTCCTGAGGCCTTCACTCACTGCATGTTGGAGCGCGTGCAAGCTGGGACGGACGTAAGTTGGAGCTGCAGTCACATGGCTCTGGGCAGCCAATCAAGGTATTCCATAGGTAGTAGTTCCCATTATTATGATTGAGAAACATCCCCCAAGTACCAAAACACTAATAAAAAAGAGAAAAAATACACTACATATTTAAATTAAAGTTATTAATGTCTTATAAAAAATATTTTTTTTTCCGATTTAAAAAAATGTTTTGTTAGTTATGGTTTAAAATAAACTTACCTTAGTGGGCAGCGTTTTTAACAATAAAATGTGTTTTTTAAATTTTATTTTGCTATGTTTTTGTATGTTTTAAAACTCTTATGCCTGTAAGAGTAGGTTATATGCCTGCTTTTATTAGGCGCAAAAGTTTTCAGGGCATCCACTGGGCAAGATATGGGCAAATACCACAATCTTGCCCATGCCAATGTCCTTGCTGCCGAGATATGGAGGAGCTGTCAAGCTGGAGCTTGACAGATCGGAAAAGCCGTTTTTAGCGCATGCGCATTGTGCGCTAAAAACCGGCTTTTGCGCTGCCTTCCCGGGTCCATACATACTCCATACGGACCCGGGAGGCCGCGATTTCTAGGCTATTGCTTAGATAAAATATGGAAAAGTACAGGAAGCATTCTAGAGTAAAAATACTTAATTGGTGAAAGTCAAATTTCAGTCAGGTGAGAATGGATCTGGCCGGGGAAAATTGTAATTAAAGATTTGCAGGCAAAACTGTAGTAGAACAATGGGTTGCCTTTAAAGAGGAAATAGTTCGGGTACAGATGAGGTACATTCCCACTAGAGGGAAAGGTAGGGCAACTAAAGTCAGAGCACCCTGGATGACAAAAGAGTTAGAGAGTACAATGAAGCAGAAAAAGAGCATGTATGACAGATGTCAGGTTGTGAATACAGATGAGAACCAGACTGAATATAGAAAGTTCAGAGGGGTAGTAATAAGAGGGGCATAGAGAGGGTATGAGAATAGAATGGCAGCTCACATAAAAGGGAATCCAAAAGTCTTCTATAGGCATATAAATAGTAAACGGGTAGTAAGAGGAGGGCTGGGGCTGATTAGGGACCAAAAAGGAGAGCTACACATGGAGGCTGAGGTACTAAATGAGTACTTTGCATCTGTCTTCGCCAAGGAAGAAGATGCTGCCATAGACATAGTAAAGGAGGAGGTAGAGGAGATACTGGATGGGATAAGAATTGCGAAGGATGAGGTACTAGAAAGGCTGGCTGTACTTAAAGTAGATAAGAACAGAACAGAATGGGTTGCATCCTAGGCTACTGAGGGAAGTGAAGGAAGAAATCACGGCGGTACTGGCCATAATCTTCCAATCCTCCTTAAAAACAGGGTTGGTGCCAGAGGACTGGAGAATTGCAAATGTTACACCACTGTTCAAAAAAGGGTGTAAAAATTAACCCAGCAACTATAGGCCGGTCAGTTTAACCTCGGTAGTGGGGAAGCTTTTAGAAACAATAATCAGACACAAAATTAACAGTCACTTGGACACGTGTGGATTAATTAAAGAAAACCAGCAAAGATTTGTTGAAGGTAAATCATGTTTAACCAAATTCATCAAGTTTTTTGATGAGGTATCAGAGATGGTTGATGAGGGCGATGCAATTGACGTGGTGTATATGGACTTCCAAAAGGCGTTCGACAAAGTGCCACATAATAGGCTTGCCAGCAAAGTTGAATTCCATGGCATAAAAGGGACAGTAGCAGCCTGGATATGAAAGTGGCTAAGTGACAGGAAATAGAGTAGTGGTGAACGGTTGCTTTTCAGACTGGAGGAAGGTATTCAGTGGTGTTCCCCAGGGATCGGTTCTAGGACCACTGTGTTTCTTGATATATATTAACCACTTGGATGTGGGTGTACAGGACACAATTTCAAAATTTGCAGATGACACAAAACTTGGAAGTATAGTGAATAGTGAGGAGGATAGTGATAGACTTCAGGAGGACATAGACAGGCTGGTGGAATGGACGGACACATGGCAAATTAAATTTAACCCAGAAAAGTGTGAAGTGATACATTTTGGCAGAAAGAATGAGGAGAAGAAATATAAAGTAAAGGGTACAATCCTAAAGGGGGTGCATGAACAGAGAGACCTGAGGGTACAGAGCATATACCTGAGAGTATATGTGCACAAATCGTTAAAGGTGGCAGGGGAGGTTGAGAAAGTGGTTAAAAACACTTACAGGATCCTGGGCTTCATGAATCGAGATATACAGTACAAAAGTGTGGAAATTATGATGAACCTGTATAAAACACTGGTTTGGCCTCAACTGGTGAGGCCACACCTTGAATATTGTGTACAGTTTTGGTCTCCTAATCTAAGGAAGGACGTTCTTGCTATTGAGGGAGTGCAGCGAAGGTTCATCAGACGGATTCCCGGGATGGCAGGACTGACATATGAAGAAAGACTGGATCGACTGGGCCTGTATTCACTGGAGTTTAGAAGAATGAGATCTCATAGAAACATATAAAATTCTGACAGGACTGGACAGGTTAGATGCAGGAAGAATGTTCCCGATGTTGGGGAAGTCCAGAACCAGAGGACACAGTCTAAGGATAAGGGGTAAGCCATTTAGGACTGAGATGAGGAGAAACTTCTTCACTCAGAGAGTTGTTAACCTGTGGAATTCTCTACCGCAGAGAATTGTTGATGCCAGTTCATTGGATATATTCAAGAGGGAGTTAGATATGGCCCTTTACAGCTAAAGGGGTCAAGAGGAATGGAGAGAAAGCAGGAAAGGGGTACTGAGGTGAATGATCAGCCATGATTTTATTGAATGGTGGTACAGGTTCGAAGGGCCAAATGGCCTACTCCTGCACCTATTTTCTATGTTTCTATGTAACTGATGACCATGTCATTTCAGGGGTGGCACTCCTCCATGTTTGGTCTCAGAAAAAGAGAATTGAAGTGTGCTGTGTATCTGTAAAGCATGCACTCCCATGTTCCGCCACCAGGGAGCGCATCCCCTGAAGTCCCAAGGGATCCCAGCATCCCTTGGGAGCACTGTATATAAGCCGGCCCCTAAGGCCTGTTCCTCACTCTGGAGTATCTTGATAAAGACTGAAGTCACTATTACTTTAACCTTCCTGTGTGCAGTCTCATCTGTATTCGGAACACAATAACTGGCGACGAGGATAGGATTGAAAGTGAAATAATGTCGGAAAGCACCGCCACCGTCATCATTGAAAGCCTGAGGGCCATGTTTGCCACCCACGGCCTGCCTGACATACTGGTCAGTGACAACGGGCCATGTTTCACCAGTGCCGAATTTAAAGAATTCATGACCCACAATAGGATCAAACATGTCACCTCGGCCCCGTTTAAACCAGCCTCCAAATGGCAGGCAGAGCGGGCAGTACAAACAATCAAACAGAGCCTTAAACGAGTCACAGAAGGCTCACTCCAAACTCACCTGTCTCGCGTACTGCTCAGCTAACGCACGGGAACCCACTTGCTCACAGGGGTGCCCCCGGCTGAGCTACTCATGAAAAGGACACTTAAAACTAGACTCTCGCTGGTTCACCCCAACCTGCATGATCAGGTAGAGAGCAGGCGGCAGCAACAAAATGTAAACGATGGTCGCGCCACTATGTCACGGGAAATTGATCTGAATGACTCTGTGTCTGTGCTAAACTATGGACATGGTCCCAAGTGGATCGCGGGCACGGTGATAGCTAAAGAAGGGAGTAGGGTGTTTGTAGTCAAATTAGACAATGGACAAATTTGCAGAAAGCACCTGGACCAAACGAGGCTGTGGTTCACAGACTGCCCTGAACAACCCACAGCAGACACCACCTTTTTCGAGCCCACAACACACACCCAAAGGATCAACGATACCACCCCGGGCCAGGAAATCGAACCCATCACGCCCAACAACCCAGCAAGGCCAGGCTCACCCAGCAATTCTGCAGGGTCAACAACACACCAGCCCAGCGAGGGCACAGCCAACACACCAGAACAGACATTTGTACCGAGGCGGTCCACCAGGGAAAGAAAGGCTCCTGACCGCCTCACCTTGTAAATAGTTTTCACTTTGACTTTGGGGGGGGAGTGATGTTCTGTATCTGTAAAGCATGCACTTCAATGTACCACCACCAGGGAGCGCATCCCCTGAAGTCCCAAGGGATCCCAGCATCCCTTGGGAGCACTGTATATCAGCCGGCCCCTAAGGCCTGTTCCTCACTCTGGAGTGTCTTGATAAAGACTGAAGTCACTGTTACTTTAACCTCTCTGTGTGCAGTGTCATCTATGTTAGGAACACAATAAAGTGCAAGCCTTAAGGACTGTCCTGCAAGTAGGTAATGTGAGAGTAATTGAATAGCAGCCTTCCTGCATTGGTGATCCTTGTTGTCTCGCGATGGCCTGATGACAGGATCCATTATACAGTGCAGTCAGATGTGGATGGGAAGATATTCTTGATAAAGTAAATGACCTGAGGGACAGATGTCTGTTTCTCACAACCCACCACACATGACGTAAAAATGGCATACTCACCAAGAGAAGGTCAGCAATGTGAGTGCATTTACAAGTGCACAATAACAAAGGTTACATAAGATTATTAAACGTGAAAACATTTACTGGAGCAACACCCACCCCTCTACCCGGCGCCACCACGGATACGGGAGAGGACAGTCCCGAGGTGGGAATGTGCTCCGAGCCAGAAGCAAGATGTTGCTGCTGGCTCTCATGTGTGTTTGGCAATGGGGGTGCGGCACCTTGGGGTGCAGTGCCGCGCTCCTGGACCACTGGGAGCCCTCTACCACCAGTGTTCCTGGCTACCAGCTCCAGGCCCTCCACCATCCCTGCCATGTTATATCTTATTTGTTGGACTAAAACTGCCAACCATGTTCTTGGTGCTTAGTAGGAATTTTGCTACTGGTGAATCTCCCTTGTACCTCCCACAACAGCCAGACAAGCATACACAATACCCCAAACACACTTTCAGTGCCTCTGAGCTCCCTCTCTCTCTGTCTCCTCTTCTGCGCATGTCATGATGACCCCTGACCTCCTGAATCGCGGGAATCGAGCGTTGCTATGCCTTGCTAAGGACGGCCACACTTTATGGCAGAAGGTCAAAAAAATTTTACACTACCGTCCATTTCATATCGCTTGCGGTAACGCCCATTTTCAAAAATGGAGACTAGGTGATTTGAGAATGGGCGAGAAGCCGGCGATCTGAAAACCCTTTTTTACCGCCCACACCGGAAATAACGCCCATTTTATGCGATAAGCACAAAAGTGGAGGTTCTAGCCCATTGAATTACAAACAATATACAGCACATAAACAGGCTTGGAGACTGGGCTGTGTAAATCGCAGTTGGAGTGGATTGCAGAGTGGAAGCTGGGAAATTGGTGATAGTAGGAATTCACTGGCAGGTACAAGGTAAGTATTCATCTGATTAGAATTTAGCTTGGTCTTGGAACATAAAAGAAACTGCAAGGTCAGTGGCAGTTAGCAGTTTAACACGTCCAACTGAAAAGAAGGAGTGGAGCCACAGAATTTGAGGATTCTAAGTCAAGTGTCTAATATTTAGATTCTTTGGGGGAGAAATTGCATCGATTGCGCCTCCTAGTAAAACCCCGCTCCTGCACCGCTGCGCTGGCGATGATGACGTCCTTGTGGTGCACAATGAGCCTTTTTCACTCCGTAGCAGAAATTGGGCAGCACCCTGTGAGGCCGCAGCGGAAGATGTCACCACCAACTTCGTGGGCTGTGAACCTGGCCGCACTCCGCTCGCAGGATGGAAAGTAAAGAGAAGATGCGCAACGGCAATTTTTTCCCGGCCGACTTACTGGCCCGGCCTATCGTCTATTTTGCAGGTTCCGTGCCGCGGTGGTGCAGCCCGGCACTCCGCTTCTGTACCAGACTGTGTCCACGTTATCCTGCATCCCCGGTGGTGTAGTGTAGGCCCTTCGCCCCACTGCAGAGCTTGCAGCGTGCCCTTGCCTTTAACAGAAGGGGCGGGCCCTGTGCTCGTGCCAGAGCTATGCGGAGAGGCTGCGTAGCGCTGGAAAATGTGCACCCTTACTACCCTGGTCCTGTCCCCAAGAGGAAGTGGAGCATCCAACATCGTGTTCCACTTCCTCTTGGGGGTGGTACCCCCGATTTCGCAGCCAAGGTGGGACTACCTCGCCGAGTGCAGGAAGTCCCACCTCACCTTGGTTACTGCCCCCAAGAGGGAAGCTATCGAATTTTAACCTTTTTTTAAATTTAGTATCTTAGTGGTTCTTGTTAAGCTTGAGTAAGTAATTTACTCTTTGGGTGGTTTGCTTTGAGGAGCGAATAGAAAAATTGCAGTGTAGTTTAGACCCAGTTAACAGCAGTTATATAAATCACCTTGAGGCCGAACTTGGTGGAATTTGCGCCCGCAGCCGCCGAGGTTCCGCCGGATATGTAGTTTTTTTGGCCGATTCCTCCGGAACCGCCCATCTGCTGTCCACGTTCCGCCCGGCGGGAGATTGGTGGGGAAGGGTTCCGCTGACATGAGGTCGTGCCACCCGTCCATGCCGGATGCTCCAAATGGCCCATATTGGTCAGTTATGCTGGCCTCCGGTCGACCTGCCGTCCCCCAGAAGGACCGCTAGGGAAAAGCCGGTCCTGGACGGCAGTCAGGCGGCAGGGAGAATGGGCGGGAAGGAGTGCTAGAGGTCATCAGATCACGGCAGTTAGGCAGCAGGGAGAATGGGTGGGAGGGAGTGCTGGAGGCCATCAGGTCACGGCAGTCAGGCAGCAGGGAGAATGGGTGGGAGAGAGTGCTAGAGGCCATCAGGTCACGGCAGTCAGGCAGCAGGGAGAATGGGTGGGAGAGAGTGCTAGAGGCCATCAGGTCACGGCAGTCGGGCAGCAGGGAGAATGGGTGGGAGAGAGTGCTAAAGGCCATCAGGTCACGGCAGTAGGGCAGATGTTGGACCATTATGATTGGGACTGCTGGAAAAAAGTTAGATGCATGTTGCATTACCTTACTGCTGATGGTGATATTTAAATTGGGATGTCATAAAAGCGAGTGAAATGTGTCGAAGCTGATGAAAGCTTTTTTGTTGGACCTTGCTGAAAGTCCTTCATTGAGAAGCCCATTGGCAAAGGGAAAATTATGAATAAGTGAAAAGTCTTCAGCATGTCACATTTTGTATATCCAAGCTGATTCATTAATTGTGTGACACAATGTACTATAGTATCTGTACAGTGGGAGAAGGTTTAAATTCAGTTAGCAGGGCTGGGCACCAGGATAAAGCATTAGAGAGGAGAAACAAGGTGCACAAAGGACTGGGAGAGCTAAACAGCATTAGAATCAAGAGTAGTTCTGGGAAATGCAAGGCAGACTAGGATGAGTTTGGAGTGCATGTGCATAAATGCCCGGAGCATAGTAAATAAGGTTGGTGAGCTGCAGGCACAAATTGCCATGTGGGTTTATGATATAGAGGCAGTAATGGAGACGTGGCTCAAATAAAGGGCATTTTGGGAATTTAATATTCTGGGCTACAAAGTATTCAGGGAGTGTGGGGCGGGAGGGGTGGGGGTGGGGGAGGAGGGTTGGACTGGCAGTATTCATCAAAGATACTGTTACAGCACTGGAGAGAGATGATGTATTGGAGGATATATTTGGTTAGAAATAAGGAACAAGAGAGGAAATAAGACACTGCTGGATGTATACTATAGACTACCAAATAATGGGCAGGAGATGGAGCAGCAAAGTTGCAGCAAATTACAGATAGAAGAACTATAGGGTTGTGATAATAGGGCCCTTCAATTATCCTAACATAGGCTGGGAAAATAACAGTGTGACGGGCAAAGAGGGAGACGAATTCTTGAAATGTGAACAAGAGAGCTTTCTTAATCAGTATATTTCCAGCCCAATGAGGAATGAAGCAGTTCTGGATCTGATTCTGGGGAATGAAGTGGGGTGGATCGAGCATGTTTCAGTAGGAGAGCATTTGAGAAACAGTGATGACAATATCAGTAGAGTAGTTATGGAAAAATGGACCAATCAAATGTGAAATTCAACTGAAGGAGAGCTAATTTCAGTGAGTTGAAAGGGGTTCTGGCCCAGGTGGATTGGAATCAAAAATTGGCAGGTAAAACAGTAAATGAGCAATAGGAAGCCTTCAATGTAGAGTTAGGTTGTGTACAGAGCAGGCACATTCCCATGAGGGGAAAAGGAAGGGCGTTCAAAGCTAGAATCCTTTGGATAACTAAAGATATGGCGTAAAAATTCGACATTGCCCGGAAAGCAGTTGATGTCCTCGCCAATTGCCGTTAACGGCCACCCAAAATGGCTGCCGCGCTAAACAGGGTAAACTGGTGTGGGGGGCATTGTGGTAGGTGGTGCAACATGAACCTTAGCTGCAGCACCATCCTGGTGGCGTTGCATGAGGGATCCAGGACCAATTTGTTGTGCTGGTGCGGCGTTGCTGCTTCCCCTAGCGTCTGTGTGCGAGGCTGTGAAGCTCGCAATGCATTGTTGGCAGTGAGAAGCTCTGAAATTTAAAGGGCCATGCACATTGAAACAAGGGAAAATAAAATGCACTGATTCAATACATTTTTCAGCCTTTTCTGTCCTTTAACAAATAATCAATATTTAAAAGAAGTTCCAAATGTCAATGTTCAGCACTTAAAGCTGAATTACTTTCCTAAACACAACATAGAAACATAGAAACATAGAAAATAGGTGCAGGAGTAGGCCATTCGGCCATTCGAGCCTGCACCACCATTCAATGAGTTCATGGCTGAACATGCAATTTCAGTACCCCATTCCTGCTTTCTCGCCATATCCCTTGATCCCCCTAGTAGTAAGGACTACATCTAACTCCTTTTTGAATATATTTAGTGAATTGGCCTCAACAACTTTCTGTGGTAGAGAATTTCACAGGTTCACCACTCTCTGGGTGAAGAAGTTTCTCCTCATCTCGGTCCTAAATGGCTTACCCCTTATCCTTAGACTGTGACCCCTGGTTCTGGACTTCCCTAACATTGGGAACATTCTTCCTGCATCTAACCTGTCTAAACCCGTCAGAATTTTAAACGTTTCTCTGAGATCCCCTCTCATCCTCTGAACTCCAGTGAATACAAGCCCAGTTGATCCAGTCTTGCTTGATATGTTAGTCCCGCCATCCTGGGAATCAGTCTGGTGAACCTTTGCTGCACTCCCTCAATAGCAAGAATGTCCTTCCTCAAGTTAGGAGACCAAAACTGTACACAATACTCCAGGTGTGGCCTCACCAAGGCCCTGTACAACTGTAGCAACACCTCCCTGCCCCTGTACTCAAATCCCCTCGCTATGAAGACCAACATGCCATTTGCCTTCTTAACCGCCTGCTGTACCTGCATGCCAACCTTCTGTGACTGATGTACCATGGCACCCAGGTCTCGTTGCACCTCCCCTTTTCCTAATCTGTCACCATTCAGATAATAGTCTGTCTCTCTGTTTTTACCAACAAAGTGGATAACCTCACATTTATCCACATTATACTTCATCTGCCATGCATTTGCCCACTCACCTAACCTATCCAAGTCACTCTGCAGCCTCATAGCATCCTCCTCGCAGCTCACACTGCCACCCAACTTAGTGTCATCCGCAAATTTGGAGATACTACATTTAATCCCCTCGTCTAAATCATTAATGTACAATGTAAACAGCTGGGGCCCAGCACAGAACCTTGCGGTACCCCACTAGTCACTGCCTGCCATTCTGAAAAGTATCCATTTGCTCCTACTCTTTGCTTCCTATCTGCCAACCAGTTCTCAATCCACGTCAGCACACTACCCCCAATCCCATGTGCTTTAACTTTGCACATTAATCTCTTGTGTGGGACCTTGTCGAAAGCCTTCTGAAAGTCCAAATAAACCACGTCAACTGGTTCTCCCTTGTCCAATCTACTGGAAACATCCTCAAAAAATTCCAGAAGATTTGTCAAGCATGATTTCTCTTTCACAAATCCATGCTGACTTGGACCTATCATGTCACCGCTTTCCAAATGCGCTGCTATGACATCCTTAATAATTGATTCCATCATTTCACCCAACAAATGGGAAAATTGCCTCAGCACTACCACAAATGGCTCAGCAGGCCAGGGAAGGGGGACCCAGGGTCTCACATGCAGCACTCCAGCGTTGTGCAGGGGACAACACTGCAAGAGAGATCCTCTCCCCACCAGGCCCTCCAGAAAGAACAATGTGGAAGTACATTACCAAGGCCAACACTGCCAGCAGTGTCACCCACACCACCTGTCTCCAATGCCGAAAGAAGCTTCATGACCTCAGACTAGTGGTCAAGATCAGTGAATACCTCTTAAAAAGCTGTCACCTACCAACTGAACCACAAGCCTCATGCACTGTTCAATGTAGGACCCCCTATCACTCACCTACCAACAATCTGCACCAATGACGAGGCACATTTCCCATTCCTAGCATCACCTCACCCCCTTGGAGGAGAAAGTGCAGGCCATTCTCAGCAGGGACATGGTTGAGCCCTTGGCCAGCGGCAGGGCTGAAAGGATACAAGATGTGGGTATCCTCCTTCTGGCATGCACCTCTAGGCTTCCCGCCCTCCTGTCAGCACAACTCCACTTTTGTGCCTTCCTCATTTCACACACCCAAGAAATGCATCCTGTCCAGCCAGTGGGATCGCAGGCAGGTGATTCCATCCCGGATATGCTGGCCACAAAGGGCTATCTGGGATGCATCATTCCTTCTGATTGCTCCACTTCGGCTTCCTCCTCTTCTGCATCTTCCTCTTCTCTCTGCAAGCGGACACTTTAAATGTGAAATAACTGCATAAAATGCTGCAAATACTCAGCTGGTCAGGCAGCATGTTGACCTGAGATGTGAATAATATGTCCTTACTGTACAGTATAAATGCACACGAGGCCCATACTTGAGAAAAGATCATTCTGTGACCAGTTACCTTTATTACCAAGACCTCAAGAGGCACACGGTGGGTGGAGCTTCCCCTTTTATACCGAAAAGTCCAGATTAGGAATGTCTCCCACAAGTTCGCCCCTTGTGGTCATTGTTCTCAAGGTATAGAACTTAGGTCAGCTTATTCATGGGTTACAATAACAGTTCAATACATGACATCACCTGCCCCCCCAAAATCTTATTGGGATCACAGGTTCAGTCTCTCTGGTGGTTTATGCTCCCTTGTGGAGCGCCTGAGTTGGGGCTCCGGTTGTTGGGCGCTGGCCTGAGTGTCTGCTGTTTGCGGTGCCTCAGGCCTGTCCGGACTGCCCTCAGTGACTGGGCTCTCTTCCACTTGGTTCCGATGTTCGGTCACCTGTAGTGGAGTAAACTCTACGTCGTGTTCTTCCTCTGCTTCTTCTATGGGGTTGCTGAACCTCCTTTTAGTTTGATGCACGTGTTTGCGGCAGATTTGTCCATTGGTAAGTTTAACTACCAAAACCCTATTCCCCTCTTTGGCAATCACAGTGCCTGCAAGCCATTTGGGCCCTGCAGTGTAATTAAGGACAAAAACAGGGTCATTGACATCAATACATCATGCCGTCGCATTCCTGTCATGGTAGTCACATTGTGACTGACCCCTGCTCTCAACAATTTCTTTCATAGTAGGGTGTATAAGGGATAACCTGGTTTTGAGCGTCCTTTTCATTAACAGCTCTGCGGGTGGAACCCCTGTGAGTGAGTGTGGTCGGGATCTATTGGCCAACTGGAAGCATGATAAGCGGCTTTGTAGGGAACCCTCTTGGATTCTGAGCATCCCCTGTTTGATTATCTGCACTGCTCGTTCCGCCTGGCCATTTGAGGCCGGCTTGAATGGTGCCGTTCTGACATGGTTGATTCCATTGCCTGCCATGAAGTCCTGAAATTCAGTGCTTGTGAAGCACGGGCCATTGTCGCTGACCAAGACATCCGGTAGACCATGGGTGGTGAACATTGCCCGTAGACTTTCTACCGTGGCAGAGGATGTGTTTGAATTTAACATGGCACACTCAATCCATTTGGAGTATGTAAAGTCCTGTCCGCTTAGTTCAGATTCACACGAGGCATGTAGTGAAGTCAAGGTCACTCTGGACCTGCACCTTTATTTCACAGCTCTGGAATGCTGCACTTGCCTGCGACCTGTCCTTATATACATGTCTCTTGCAAGTGCACCCCTGGTGGTAAGGTATGCTGGTGGTTACAGGTCATATCTTATTACAGTCATGTATAGCATGTTAGGATACAGTTATATATAATAATGTAAGATACATGACAGAATAGGCATCTTCAACAAGCAAAAACATTTTTCCCATGAAAGGACCTGCGTAGTCCACATGAATGCATGACCATGGCTTGGCGGGCCAGGACCAGGGGCTAAGAGGGGCTTCCCTGGGTGCGTTGCCCAGCTGAGCACACGTGTTGCACCTGTGAACACAAAGTTCCAGGTCTGTATCTATCCCTGGCCACCAAACGTGTGACCTGGCAATTGCCTTCATCATGACAATGCCCGGGTGCTCATTGTGAAGTTCTCTGATAAACACCTCTCTGCCCTTCTGGGGCATGACTACTCGGTTTCCCCACAGTAGGCAATCGGCCTGAATCGAGAGTTCATCCTTGCGCCTATGAAACGGTTTAAATTCCTCAGGGCATGCCCCGTACGTGGCTGCCCAGTCCCCATTTAGGACACATTTCTTAACTAAAGACAGTAGCGGGTCTTTATTTATCCAGACTTTAATCTGACGGGCTGTCACAGGTGAGCCTTCGCTTTCGAAAGCTTCAACAGCCATGACCATCTCAACATCATGCTCAGTTGCCCCCTCAGTGGTGGCTAGTGGTAGCCTGCTGAGTGCATCGGCACAGTTTTCAGTGCCCGGTCTGAGCCGAATTGTGTAGTCATAGGAAGCTAACGTAAGTGCCCACCTCTGTATGCGGGCCGATGCTTTTGCATTTCTGGCCTTGTTGTAGGCCAAAAGGGACGTTAGGGTTTTGTGATCTGTCTCCAGCTCAAATTTCCTGCCAAACAGGTACTGATGCATTTTGTTTACTGCATATACACATGCTAACGCTCCCTTTTCTACCATCCCGTAGCCTCTTTCTGCCCGGGACAGACTTCTGGAGGCATAAGCTACCGGCTGTAACTGACCATTGGCATTCACATGCTGCAACACACACCCGACCCCATCGGATGACACATCACATGTTAAAACTAATTTCTTACACGGGTCATATAACGTTAACAGTTTGTTGGAGCATAACAAATTGCGTGCTCTATCAAAAGCCCTTTCCTGGCTGTCCCCCCAGATCCAATCGCGACCTTTGCGTAGGAACACGTGTAGCGGCTCTAACAGCGTGCTCAATTTGGGAAGAAAGTTGCCAAAATAGTTCAGGAGCCCCAGGAACAAACGCAGCTCCATCGTGTTACGGGGTCTGGGTGCTCTCTGAATCGCTTCCATTTTGGACGCAGTAGGGCTGATCCCGTCTGCTGCTACCCTCATCCCCAGGAACTCTACCTCGGGAGCTAAGAAGACGCACTTCGCCTTTTTCAGTCGGAGCCCTACCCGGTCCAGTCTGCGTAGCACCTCCTCCAGGTTGTGGAGGTGTTCTTCAGTATCGCGACCCATGATGAGGATGTCGTCTTGAAAAACCACCGTCCTTGGAATCGACTTGAGGAGCCTTTCCATATTTCGCTGAAAGCTCGCGGCGGCCGAACGAATCCCGAACTGACATCTGTTATACTCAAACAATCCCTTGTGTGTCGTTATGGTGGTCAGCTTCTTCGACTCACTCGCCAGCTCCTGGGTCATGTAAGCTGAGGTCAGGTCCAATTTTGAAAAAGGTTTGTCACCGGATAGCGTCGCAAAGAGGTCCTCTGCTCTCGGTAGCGGGTACTGGTCTTGGAGTGACACCCGATTGATGGTGGCCTTGTAATCGCCACATATCCTGACCGACCCATCCGCCTTGAGCACTGGCACGATTGGGCTCGCCCACTCACTGAATTCGACTGGCGAGATGATGCCTTCCCTCAGCAGGCTGTCCAATTCGCATTCTATCTTTTCCCGCATCAAGTACGGCACCGCTCTGGCCTTGTGGTGTACTGGCATGGCGTCCGGGTTTATGTGAATCATAACCTTGGTCCCCATGAAAGTGCCGATGCCAGGTTGAAATAATGAGTCAAATTTGTCCAGGACCTGTGAGCATGATACTCGCTCCACAGAAGAAATTGCATTGACATCGCCCCATTTCCAGTTCATGACAGCAAGCCAACTCCTCCCCAGTAGTGCGGGACCATCCCCCCCAATCCAGAGTGGCAACCTGTTCTCCGAATCTTTGTGGGTCACGACTACCGTGGCGCTGCCTAGCACCGGAATGATCTCCTTTGTATAAGTCCTTAGCAGTGCGTCAATCGTCAATAATTTTGGCCTCCTGGCCTTGGACACCCACAAGCTTTTGAACTGTTTGATAATCATCAGGGACTGGCTGGCCCCCGTGTCTAGCTCCATTAATACTGGGATGCCATTGAGGAGCATTTTCATCATTATCGGTGGCGTCTTGGTATATGAACTGTATATGTGCTCCACATGAACTCGCTGAACTTCAGCTTCCAACGATTTCCCCCAGTATTCATTTGGCCTCGTAGGGCTTACATCGGGCCCGTCCTTCTCGTACATCAACCTGGCTGCAGGCTTCCTGCACATACGCGCCAAATGACCGCTGATGTTGCAGTTTCTGCAGGTATATTGCTGATACCTGCAAGCTCTAGCTGAGTGTTTGCCTCCACACCTCCAGCATGAGCTGGAGGCCCCATTGTTGGAAACAAACAGTCCATTACCAGTCGATCATCTCTGACTGTCTCTGTAACTGTCCTTAAGTGCACCATTAACAGGTGTTGATGGCCCCATTACTGGCCGCATTGTCTATTGCGATGGCATGAATCGCCGTTCAGCTAGCCATTATCTCTGTTGAATTCCCCCTTTGGGTTCAACTGTATGTTGGGGCATGTCCGATTGCCCTTGTCTGCCTAGAGAACTGTGTGCCGCGTTAACAATGTTGACTCCCTGGTCGTTTGCCGCGTTTGAGCCAAGATTTTTGCCACAAATCATTCTGGTCTCTTCCTCCCCTGAGATAATTGTCTGGGCTATCATAGCCGCCGCTTCCAGGGTCAAGTCTTTGGTCTCAATCAGTTTTCTGAAAACCCCAGCGTGCCCGATGCCCTCAATAAAAAAAGTCTCGTAGCATCTCTGCTCTGCATGCATCTGGGAGCTTACATAGGCTCGCCAGTCGCCTGAGATCTGTCACGAAGTCTGGAACGCTTTGCCCTTCTCGCCACCGGTGCGTGTAAAACCGGTGTCTCGCCATGTGCATGCTGCTCGCCGGTTTAAGGTGTTCCCCAATCAACTTACTGAGCTCTTCGAACGTCTTGTCCGTTGGCTTCTCTAGCGCTAGAAGGTCCTTCATCAGGGAGTACGTTCTGGATCCACAAACCGGCAGGAGATGAGCCCTGTGTTTGTCGGCTGAATCCTGTCCCAACCATTCCTTAGTGACAAAACTTTGCTGAAGTCTCTCAATAAAGTCGTCCCAATCATCACCGACACAGTACCTCTCTTCTGTGCTGCTAGTGGCCATGCTCGCGTGGTTTAAATCCCAGTTTCTCGTCGCCAATAATATGTCCTTACTATACAGTATAAATGCACACGAGGCCCATACTTGAGAAAAGATCACTCTGTGACCAGTTACCTTTATTACCATGACCTCAAGAGGCAGACGGTGGGTGGCGCTTCTCCTTTTATACCGGAAAGTCCAGGTTCGGAGTGTCTCCCACAAGTTCGCCCCCTGTGGTCAGTGTTCTCAAGGTTTACAACTTTGGTCAGCTTATACATGGGTTACAATGACAGTTGAATACATGACAGTGAACTTCACTGACGTTGCATGACCGGCTGAGTTTGCAGCATGTTATGTCTTCTCAAAGGTGTTCACTTACCATCAAGCCCTTGCAAGCATCCAGCAGCACTCCCAAAACACTTTAAAACTTTTCACATGTATTGTGGCAAGCCACCACTTCAATACAATCCAAAAAACCAAGGCCAAACCCTTCCATTCAAACTTACCTGATTGATATGTCCCTTTAAGAGTTGCAGATATCGCCCCTGTCAGCATTGTCAGCCTGCTTCCATGCCAGATTAACCTGACATGCTTAGGATCCAGCACTGAATTGAGCGCGAGGGTTGAAGTTCGCATGACATCACTGCGCCATTTTTTTTTAGTGGCAACGCCACGGGGCCCACGAATATGGTGGCCGCTGTGGGGACTGCCTCCAACTGGCACAAGAACGGCAGCCGTCATTTTTTCAAGAATCGCTGCCGCTATCAGCGACAAATTATATGAATATGTAAGTACCCTGGCGGATGAGACGGGGAAACATAGAAACATAGAAAATAGGTGCAGGAGTAGGCCATTCGGCCCTTCGAGCCTGCACCACAATTCAATAAGATCATGGCTGATCATTCACCTCAGTACCCCTTTCCTGCTTTCTCTCCATACCCCTTGATCCCTTTAGCCATAAGGGCCTTATCTAACTCCCTGTTGAATATATCCAACACAAACTGGCATCAACAACTCTCTGCGGTAGAGAATTCCACAGGTTAACAACTCTCTGAGTGAAGAAGTTTCTCCTCATCTCAGTCTTAAATGGCTTACCCCTTATCCTTAGACTATGTCCCCTGGTTCTGGACTTCCCCAACATCGGGAACATTATTCCTGCATCTAACCTGTCCAGTCCCGTCAGAATTTTATATGTTTCTATGAGATCCCCTCTCATCCTTCTAAACTCCAGTGAATACAGGCCCAGTTGATCCAGTCTCTTCTCATATGTCAGTCCTACCATCCCGGGAATCAGTCTGGTGAACCTTCGCTGCACTCCCTCAATAGCAAGAACGTCCTTCCTCAGATTAGGAGACCAAAACTGAACACAATATTTCAGATGAGACCTCACTAAGACCCTGTAGAACTGCAGTAAGACTTCCTTGCTCCTATACTCAAAATCCCCTAGCTATGAAGGTCAACATACCATTTTTCTTCTTCCCCGCCTGCTGTACCTGCATGCCAACTTTCAATGACTGATGTACCATGACACCCAGGTCTCGTTGCACCTCCCCTTTTCCTAATCTGCCGCCATTCAGATAATATTCTGCCTTCGTCTTTTTGTCACCAAAGTGGATAACCTCACATTTATCCACATTATACTGCATCTGCCATGCGTTTGTCCACTCGCCTAACCTGCCCAAGTCACACTGCAGCCTCTTAGCATCCTCCTCACAGCTCACACCGCCACCCAGCTTAGTGTCGTCTGCAAACTTGGCGATATTACACTCAATTCCTTCATCCAAATCATGAATGTATATTGTAAAGAGCTGGGGTCCCAGCACTGAGCCCTTCGGCACCCCACTAGTCACTGCCTGCCATTCTGAAAAGGACCCGTTTATCCCGACTCTCTGTTTCCTGTCTGCCAACCAGTTCTCTATCCACGTCAGTACATTGCCCCCAATACCATGTGCCTTAATTTTGCACACCAATTTCTTGTGTGGGACTTGTCAAAAGCCTTTTGAAAGTCCAAATACACCACATCCATTGGTTCTCCCTTGTCCACTCTACTAGTTACATCCTCAAAGAATTCTAGAAGATTTGTCAAGCATGATTTCCCTTTCATAAATCCATGCTGACTTGGACCGAATTAATAATGGAGAACAGGGAAATGGCAGAGACATTGAACAAATATTTTTTATCGGTATTCACGGTAGAAGACATTAAAAACATCCCTATGGTGGATAATCAATGAGCTATAGAGAGGGAGGAGCTTAATACTATCACTATCACTAATGAAGTAGTACTAGGCAAAATAATGGGACTAAAGGCGGACAAGCCCCCTGGATCTGATGGCTTACATCCCAGGGTCTTAAGAGAAGTAGCTGCAGAGATAGTGGATGCATTGGTTGTAATCTACCAAAATTCCATGGATTCTGGGGCAGTCCCAGCAGATTGGAAAACTACAAATGTAATGCCCCTATTTAAAAAAGGACACAAAAAATCTGCAAAGGGATACAGACAGGCTAAGTGAGTGGGCAAACATTTGGCAGATGAAGTATAATGTGGGAAAATGTGAGGTTATCCACTTTGGCAGAAATAATAGAAAATAAAATTATATTTTAAATCGAGAAACATTGCAAAGTGCTGCAAAACAGAGATACATGGGGGTCAATGTGCATAAAGCACAAAAAGTTAGTATGCAGGTACAGCAAGTAATCAGGAAGGCAAATGGAATGTTGGCCTTTATTGCAAGGGGGATAGAGTATAAAAGCAGAGAAGTCCTGCTGCAACTGTACAGGGTATTGCAGAGGCCACACCTGGAGTACTGGATACAGTTTTGGTCTCATATTTAAGGAAGTATATACTTGCATTGGAGACTGTTCAGAGAAGGTTCACTTGATTGATTCTGGAGATGAGGGGGTTGACTTATGAGGATAGGTTGAGTAGGTTGGGCCTATAGACATTGGAGTTCAGAAGAATGAGAGGTGATCTTATCAAAACATATAAGATAATGAGGGGACTCGACAAGATGGATGCAGAGAGGATATTTCCACTCATAAGGGAAACTAAAACTGAGATGAGAAGAAATTTCTTCTCTCAGAGGATTGTAAATCTATGAAATTCTCTGCCCCAGAGAGCTGTGGAAGCTGGATCATTGAATATATTTAAGGCGGAGATAGACAGATTTTTGAGCGATAAGGGAATAAAGAGTTATGGGGAATGGGCAGGGAAGTGGAGCTGAGTCCATGATCAGATCAGTCTCATCATCATCATAGGCAGTCCCGCGGAATCGAGGAAGGCTTGCTTCCACTGTTAACATTCATCCTTAGGTGGCTGAACAGTCCAATATGAGAGCCACAGTCCCTGTCACAGGTGGAACAGATAGTCGTTGAGGGAAAGGGTGGGTGGGCCAGGTTTGCCGCATGCTCTTTCCGCTGCCTGCGCTTGATTTCTGCATGCTCTCGGCAATGAGACTCGAGGTGCACAGTGCCCTCCCGGATGCACTTCTTCCAGTTAGGGCAGTCTTTAGCCAGGGTCTCCCAGGTGTCAGTGGGGATGTTGCACTTCTTCAGGGAGGCCTTGTAACATTTCCTCTGTCAATCTTTGGCTCGTTTGCCGTGAAGGAGTTCCAAGCGCTTGCTTTGGGAGTCTCGTGTCTGGCATGCGAACGATGTGGTATGCCCAGCGGAGCTGATCAAGTGTGGTCAGTGCTTCAATGATGGGAATGTTGGCCTGGTTGAGTACGCTAATGTTGGTGCATCTGTCCTCCCAGGGGATTTGTAGGATCTTGCGGAGGCATCGTTGGCAGTATTTCTCCAGCGACTTGAGGTGTCTACTGTACATGGTCCATGTCTCTGAGCCATAAAGGAGGACGGGAATTACTACACCCCTGTAGACCATGAGCTTGGTGGCAGGCTTGAGGGCCTGATCTTCAAACATTCTTTTCCTCAGACGGCCGAAGGCTGCAGTGGCGCATTGGAGGCAGTGTTGAAACTCGTCGTCAATGTCTGCTCTTCTTGATAAGAGGCTCCCGAGGTATGGGAAATGGTCCACGTTGTCCAGGGCCGCGCCATGGATCTTGATGACTGTGGGGGGGCAGTGCTGTGAGGTGAGGACAGACTGGTGGAGGACCTTTGTCTTACGGATGTTTAGCGTAAGGCCCATGCTTTCGTACGCCTCAGTGAATACATCGACTATGTTCTGGAGTTCAGCCTCTGTATGTGCACAGACGCAGGCGTTGTCCGCGTACTGTAGCTTAACGACAGAGGTTGGGGTGGTCTTGGACCTGGCCTGGAGATGGCGAAGGTTGAACAGGTTCCCACTGGTTCTGTAGTTTAGTTCCACTCCAGCGGGGAGCTTGTTGACTGTGAGGTGGAGCATGATCTTATTGAATGGCGGAGCAGGCTTGAGGGGCCAGATGGCCTACTCCTGCTTTTATTTCTTATGTTCTTATATGAATTTCTGACCCCAAGACTATTCTCGTGTACCAATATCCCATGCACGCTCTTCCTATTGAAACCAGGCACTCAGCAGCCTAACCAGTGGTCCTGTAAGGGACCTTAGGGGGTGGGGACGGGGGGGGGCGCTCAGATTTTTTTGTGATTTTTGTGGGGCCAGAAGGAGCATGAATACTTGTCCAGGGCCTACACAAATCTTTAGACCCACTGCTGGATTCTTCCCACCTCCCAGATTGCTTCATTCCACCTTCCCCCTGCCAACCCCCCTCCCCACCCTGCCTCCCACCCCATCGGGGCCTAACTTCCAGCTTGGCTCCTTTGAGATGCTGCTAGATTTCCACCCCACCCCCACCCACCCCACAGCAGAAAGCTGCCTATGTGCAATCGATGGGCACTAGCAGCTTGCCCAAAATATTTAGTTGAGACGCGACCATGAAAATGGCTCAGAGCCATCAGGCAGGCATAGCGGACCTTCTCCCTGCCAACCTTACCCACCACCTGCCCGACATGAACTCCAGTTAGAAATCACCCCCATTGTGCACTGTGATTTTATGAACAAACTTGTTTTTCATACACACCTTATGTTTTGTTCACATCTATGATGGCTTTGTAATAATAATTAGTTTTGCCCTTAAAGAAGCACTCTTGTTATAAACCAGCAGGTAATCACCTAACCCCCGCTCCTAAGGTTTAAAATGGAAACATATCCATGGAAAATGAGAATGAATGAATGAATGTATCTAATATAGACTTCTGTCTAGAAGGAGGTAACTAGGCACACACCAGGGATCAAACCTGAGACACATCTGTTATTTATGGCTCAGTATCACCTCTCATTGTATTTACTCATTCATTATTGGAAGATCAGTCAATGAAAATGAACAAAATGTGCAAGAATTTATATTGAGACAAGCATAACATCTGATTATACTCACAATTCTGTGGGTGCTGAGAACAGTTAGAGAATAACGGCTGACTGCATTGTGAAATGACAAATATTTCTACTGATAATAGAAGATGATCGGCCCTATCTTACTAATTACAGTTCTTGCAACATTTTCTAGCCACATCTCACAAAGAGATCAGTTATACTCAGGAAATGAAAATGTTGTTAGATTTATTGCACCTTTATCAGGCAAATGCCAGGCCTAATTATTTGTTAAAATGACAGTTAATTCCAATAATTTCCCTTTACAATCATAGCAACATAAATTAAATACTGTAAATGAAAACACAAGGCAATTACTTACAAAACTTCTAAACTATATTTAAAAAGGTTAAGAAAATAGCAATCACTGCACATGATCAAATACATTTCAATGTTAAAAAAACTGCAAAAAAACTGAATTCGCAAAGTTGTATTTTGGATTTGCATATATTACTGATTCTGTGCAAGCTTCCGCCTGCACAGAAAATAGACCAAACATATTAAAAAAATATTTAAATTCAAGGGCCTGGAAATTGGATTGCACGGCACCCGTTTTTCACCTGAAAGGATCCAAAAGGGCATGTGACATATTACATAGTATTAACAGCACAGAAACAAACAATTCAGCCCAGCAGGTCTATGCCGGTGTTTGTGCTCCACACGGGCCACCTCCCACCTTACTTTATCTCAGCCTATCTGCATATCCTTCTATTCCTTTCTCCTTCATCTACTTATCTAGCTTCCCCATAAATGTATCTCTGCTATTCCCCTCAACTACTCCATTTAGCAGCAAGTTCCACATTCTAACCACTTTCTGAGTAAAGAAGTTTCTCCCGAATTCGTTATTGGATCTATTAGTGACTATCTTGCATTTATGGCCCCTATTTTTGGATTCTCCCACGTGGAAACATCTCCATACCTGCCCTAACAAATCCCTTCATAATTTTAAAGACCTCTATCAGGTCACCTCTAAGCCTTTTTCTTTCGATAGAAAAGGGTGCCACATGTTCAGTCATTCCTGATTATTATAACTTCTCAGTTCTGGCTTCACCCTTTTAAATCCTTTTCGTAATATAGAAACTAGGGGGCCAAAATTGCCCCTCGCTCGAAACAGGGCGCACTACCCCGTTTCTATGGTTTTTACTGCTGTAAAGTCCTTTCCTCTCAGTACAGATTCACACGAGGCATGTAGTGAAGTCAAGGTCACTCTGGACCTGCACCTTTATTTCACAGCTCTGGAATGCTGCATTTGCCTGAGACCTGTCCTAATATACCTGTCTCTTGCAAGTGCACCCCTGATGGTAAGGTATGCTGGTAGATACAGGTCATATCTTATTACAGTCATGTATAGCACGTTAGGATACAGTTATATATAATAATGTAAGATACATGACTACACTCTCACGTGGTGCATCTGAGTTGTGGTTCAGTTGTTTGCCTTGGTGTCTGTTTTTCTTTGGGTGTGGTTGCTGGTATCTCGCCTGATCTTTCTGTTTCGATTGGTGTGATTGTTGTTGACTTGCCTGAGCTGTCTGTTGGGATTGCCCTTTCCTCAGGTTGTTCCTTCTGTCAATCCACCAGGTGTGGTGCGAGTTCCACATTGTAGTCTGCCTCTGGTTCCGCAGTGTTGTTGGTAAATTTGCTTTTGACTTGGTCTACATGCCTCTGGCAGGTTTTGCCATTGTCCATTTGTACTATCAGTAGCCTGTTTCCTTCCTTGCCCATTACTGTCCCTGCAAGCCATTTGGGACCCCTGCCATAGTTTAGTACAAACACTTTGTCCCCTATCTCATTCCATCTCCCCCTCAAATTTCTGTCATGGTACTCAGTCAGCTTACGGCACTTTGCCTCAACGATTTCGTGCATGTCTGGGAGGATTAATGAGAGCCTTGTTTTTAAAGTCCTTTTCATCAACAGTTGCACGGGGGGGATCCCAGTCAATGAGTGCGGACGAGATCTGTATGCCAGCAGCAGTCGCGACAGGCGACCCTGCAGCATGGGACCTTGGATTTTAAGCATGCCTTGTTTAATGATTTATACTGCTCTCTCCGCCTGGCCGTTGGAGGCCGGCTTGAACGGTGCCGTCTTGACGTGATTTATGCCGTGGTCAATTATAAAATCTTGGAATTCTGCACTGGTGAAGCACGGACCATTGTCACTGACCAATATGTCAGGGATTCCGTGCGTTGCAAACATGATTGCGAGGCTCTCCACAGTGGTGGGGGTTGTACTCGAGTTTAAAATGGTGCATTCGATCCACTTTGAAAATGCATCTACAACTACGAGGAACATTTTGCCCATGAATGGGCCCGCATAGTCTACGTGCACCTGTGACCACAGTTTGGTAGGCCAGGGCCAGGGGCTCAGGGGAGCCTCCCTGGGGGCATTGCTGAGTTGGGCACAAATGGTGCACCTTCGGACGCAGAGTTCCAAGTCCGCGTCAATACCAGGCCACCAGACGTGGGATCTGGCTATGGCCTTCATGAGAACGATCACCGGATGCTCGCGGTGGAACGCCCGGACAAATGCCTCTCTGCCTCGCAGAGGCATGACTACTCAGCTGCCCCACATTAGGCAGTCTGCTTGTAGTGATAGCTGATGCATGCGCCTGTGAAAGGGTTTTAATTCCTCGGGACAGGCATCGCGAGCCTCTGCCCAGTCACCGGTTAGGACACATCTTTTTACTAAGGATAACGTGTGGTCGCTGGCCGTCCAGGCTCTGATTTGGCGAGCTGTCATGGACGAACCTGTGGACTCAAAGGCATTGATTGCCATGACTATTTTACAGTTCTGTTCGTCAGACCCTTCCATAGTTGCCAGGGGTAGCCTGCTGAGCACGTCGGCACAGTTGTCTGTGCCTGGTCTGTGCCTTATGGTATAGTCGTAGGACGCCAGCATGAGTGCCCACCATTGAATTCGTGCCGAGGCATTGCCGTTTATTGCCTTGCTCTCGGATAGGAGGGACGTGAGGGGCTTGTGGTCGGTTTCTAACGCGAACTTGGCCCCGAAAAGGTATTGGTGCATCTTTTTGACACCATACACGCACGCGAGCGCCTCCTTCTCTACCATTCCATACCCGCGCTCCGCCCGCGAAAGTGACCTGGAGGCATAAGCTATGGGTTGTAATTTGCCCGCACTATTGACATGTTGTAAAACGCACCCGACCCCATACGCTGACGCATCGCATGTGAGAACTAGCTTTTTACTTGGATCAAAGAAAGTCAAAACACTGTTGGAACACAGAAGGTTGCGTGCATTATTGAAGGCGCGTTCCTGGGCGTCCCCCCAAAACCAATCGCATCCCTTCCTGAGTAGCACGTGGAGAGACTCCAGCAGCGTGCTTAAGTTCTGCATAAAGTTCCCAAAGTAATTGAGTAGCCCGAGAAAGACGCGCAGTTCTGAGACATTCTGGGGCCTGGGTGCCAGGCGAATTGCTTCTGTTTTGGACTCTGTTGGGCGGATTCCATCAGCAGCAATCCAAAAATTCAACCTCGGGTGCGAGAAACAGGCACTTGGATTTCTTGACTCGTAGGCCTACCCGATCCAACCGCTTTAGTACTTCCTCCAAATTACGGAGATGGGAGTCGGTGTCTCTGCCCGTGATAAGTATGTCGTCTTGAAATACAACCGTCCTTTGTACTGCAATATGGCAGCTGCCGGCCTGATGCCGAATGGGCATCAATTGTACATGAAAAGGCCTCGATGTGTGTTGATGGTGGTGAGTAGCTTGGATTCCTCGGTCAAATCTTGCATCATATACTCAGATGTGAGGTCTAGTTTTAAGAAAAGTTTACCTCCAGCCACTGTGGCAAATAAGTCCTCCGCTCTGGGCAGCAGGTACTGGTCCTGTAGGGAGACTCTGTTTATGGTAGATTTGTTGTCCCCACAGATTCGTACGGATCCATCAGGCTTCATGACTGGGACGATGGGACTTGCCCAGTCGCTAAATTCCACAGGTGATATAATGCCTTCCCGCAGAAGCCTGTCTAGTTTGTGTTCAATCTTTTCCCTCATCACATAGAGTGCAGTTCTGGCCTTGTGATGGACCGGTCTAGCATCCTGTGTGATGTAGATTTTGACTTTGGCCCCTTTGAAAGTGCCCACACCTGGCTGAAAGAGATGTTCAAATCGCTTTATAACTGTTGAGCAGAAGGTCCATTCCTTTAATGACATGGCATGGACATCATCCCATTTCCAGTTTAGTTTTGCCAGCCAGCTTCTCCCCAGCAGTGCTGAGGGGTCTCCGGGGACAATCCACAGGGGAAGTCGGTTCACTGTCCCTTTGTGTGAGACACAGAGAGCATGGCGCTGCCGAGGACTGGTACGATTTCTTTGGTATAGGTCCTTAGTTTGGTGTCGGCCCTTGTGAGTTTTGGTCTGTCTCTTTTATGCGGCCACAGTTGTTCAAATTGTTGAGCGCCCATGAGAGATTGACTCGCTCCCGTATCCAGCTCCATGTTGACAGGTATCCCATTGAGTAGGACCCTCATCATTATAGGAGGCATCCTGTTGTAGGAGCAGCAGTCATTGATCGTGTTGACCTGCTGTACATCGGTGTCCCGGGTACTGTCCCCATCGTCTTCTGGTGCGCTTTCCGACCCATCCGATTCGTATACCAGCCGAGCTACCGTTTTTTTGCACATGCAGGCCAAATGCCCTGTATATTCACAGTTCCTGCAAACAGCCTGCTGAAATCGACATCCCCTTGACGAGTTGCCACCCCCACACCTCCAGCACAGACTGCTTTCATTGTTCCCAAAGAATGAGCTGTGTCTGGCTGATCTCTCTTGAGCTTCTCTCAGTTTGTAGTTGATTGCTCGCATTGTGGATTGATGAGGTGTGAACGGCCGTTCCTGTGGCCCTTGATGGCTTCTGGCGCCACTGCCTGCTGTCGAGAGCCTGTTCTCCCGCTTTTATCTGTGTGTCGGGGTAGCAGCTTGTCTAATGCTGTGAACTCCTTGTTCCATTATTTCATTAGTTGTCATACCTGCATTGTAAATCAACCTCGTTTCTTCTTCCCCTACCAAGAATGTCTGTGCAACCAGAGTGCTGCTGCCTCTAAGGTCAGGTTCTTGGTCTCTATGAGCTTTCAGAATATGCCTGCGTGGCCTATTCCTTCAATGAAAAATTCTCTCAGCATTTCTCTCCTCAGTTCATCGGAGAACTCACATAAACTAGCCAACCTCTGAAGTTCCGCCACGAAGTCGGGTATGCTCTGGCCCACACAGCGTCTGTAGTTGTAGAACCTGTGTCTGGCCATGTGTAGGCTGCTCGCTGGCTTCAGGTGGTCTCTTACCAGTGTGCTCAATTCTTCAAATGACTTGCTTGCTGGTTTCTCGGGTGCCAACAGATCCTTCATTCAAGCATATGTTTTCGAGCCACAGCTGGTCAAGAGATGGGCTCTTCTCTTGTCTGCTTTGTCGTCTCCTAACCAGTCTTCGATTACAAAGCTTTGTTGGAGCCTTTCTATAAAGTCCTCCCAATTGTCTCCATTGTACTTTTCATCTAATCCGTTGTTCACCATTATGTGGATTCTGTAATCCCGTAACTCGTCGCCACTGTAAAGTCCTGTCCCCTCAGTACAGATTCACACGAGGCATGTAGTGAAGTCAAGGTCACTCTGGACCTGCACCTTTATTTCATAGCTCTGGAATGCTGCACTTGACTGAGACCTGTCCTTATATACCTGTCTCTTGCAAGTGCATCCCTGGTGGTAAGGTATGCTGGTGGTTACAGGTCATATCTTATTACAGTCATGTATAGCATGTTAGGATACAGTTATATATAATAATGTAAGATACATGACAACTGCCGTGGTGGTTGAGGTCGCCACTTAAGCGAAATTCCTCTCTTTTTTTTACACTTGGATCCGGAAGTCGCTCTTAATGGGGGCGGATATGCGGCAGTGACAACGCTAGAGAGGCGGAAGTTTGCTGAGTGGCCACTGCAATTACGTCATCATAGTTCCGTGCCACAAGGCTCTTCCATTTACTTAAAGGGAAGAGCCTGCGTGATGTTTAAACTTCAGTCCACTGGGCCATTAAGGAGGGTTTCGGCCAGGCCCGCGGCCTGGCACCTGAGAGAGGCCGAATCCGGGAGGCATAATTGTCGGCCCGACATGGCAGTTGGCTGACAAAAAAAAAACATGGCAGCGGCGGCAGTATATCCTCCCCTTTAAGGGAAGCCGTGCCGTCATTACAGAAGGCCTCACCCTCATTGGATTGCCGCAAAAAAGCTTGTTTTGGCACCACCGGGCGGCCCAAAGATTTTCATGCTAGAATTTCGCCATCGTGGGGGGCAGGGGGGGGCTGGTAGATTAGTGGTGGGCACTGTGATGACGCACTTAGCATGGATCGTCAGCAGCGGAACAGAGCGAGTCACCACCGGGATAACACAGAAGCGGAAATTTGATAACGACGGCCATTACACCCAAAGCCGGCACCCATTGCACCCTGCAGCTTGGCTGCCACTTTCCAGTGTTACGAGGCCTTAAAGAAATGGGTGGTTTCAGCCCCCAGAACTGTGCATAGTACTCTAAGTGAGGTCGAACCAAGGTTCTATATAATCATTAACATAACTTCTCTGCTTTTGAATTCTGATCTTCTAGAAATGAACCCCAGCGTTTTTTATGTTTTACTGTTTTGTTAACCTGTGTTGCTACTGTACCCCTAGATCCCTTTGCTCCTCTACCCCATTTAGACTCTTAGGGCTTGGAAATTCGGTTGTGTAATGCCTCTGTTAATGCCTTGGAAGGACGATAATGTGTGTCAAATTGCTTACTGCCCAGCGGCACAGCTTGTGGCACCCCTCCGGAAAATTTGGTGGCGGTTTTGTGGCATCAGTCGTCGTGTAATGTCCTGCTAATGCCCCGCTCACAAAATTAGGTGCATCCACCTCATTTATCTCAATAATCATACAGAATATTTACTATTTTGTATTCATCCTCAGTTTTGAGTCCTTTTGTATCTTTTATGGTCTTGTCCTCTTCTCTGAAGGTGACTTGTCTAAGATTTAGTTTTCTTCCTGCCTCCCTCCTACCTCATTCCCTGCTTATCAACTTTCAATGATTCTCGATTACTGCCTGAATGTTCGTCTCACGTTTCTTTGTTCCTACTTGGTTTAGATGCAGGGGGCTTGACAAGGTGGATGCAGAGAGGATGTTTCCACTGATGGGGGAGACTAGAACTAGAGGGCAGGATCTTAGAATAAAGGGCCGCCCATTTAAAACTGAGATGAGGAGAAATTTCTTCTCTCAGAGGGTTGTAAATCTGTGGAATTCGCTGCCTCAGAGAGCTGTGGAAGCTGGGACATTGAATAAATTTAAGACAGAAATAGACAGTTTCTTAAACGATAAAGGGATAAAGGGTTATGGGGAGCGGGCAGGGTAGTGGAGCTGAGTCCATGATCAGATCAGCCATGATCTTATTGAATGGTGGAGCAGGCTCGAGGGGCCGTATGGCCTACTCCTGTTCCTATTTCTTTATGTTCTTATGTTCTTATCTCTCCATTATTTATAATGAAGGAAGATTGTTGGCCACTCGCTCACAATCCTGCTTCTGCGCTTTTACATGCTTTGGATTACAATAATCCTTTAAGCAGACGATAGCAGGAGCTGCAACAGCATGCAATTTCTCAACCCCTAATAGATGAGTGCCAATCTCAAGCATGTCTCGTCCTGCAGCTTGCTCACATAGGTTGAAGCAATTAACTCAGTAATCGTGAACTCAGGTGAGTACTATTCCTATTATATTCACCTTCTACACCAGATAACCCGTATGTCTCAACATTAAGTTTGTATGTGTAGGCTAATCCTCAATAGAATAGAAGATTGATGGAAGTCAATATTTGGATGGTTAGAATCAGGCTCATCGAGAGAAATCTGGCGGTCCAGAATATTGCCTTCATTGGGGCGAAACCCCAAATGTCGAGCTTTGTTGCCAATGAATTCCTCAAATGCATTTACAAGTAAAACATTGACCACAAAGTATTAATGCTATTTCATTTACTGAAGAAGCTGCATGACATCTCTCTTCAGAGCCTCTTCCCAAACCTGACTGTTACATTTCGAATATTTTGCTGCATACCAGCATCTGTGGTCAGCACAGAGTGATCATTTAGTGTGTTTAAACACGTGAGGAACTAGCACTGTGCAACTATGGGGCAGTCAAGACTTATGGCTTAACAACTCTTGCCATTGAAAGTGATCTAACAAGATCTGTACATTTCAATAATACTGATTTATTTGGTGAGAAAAGGGTAAGAAAAGAATCATTGTAAATTGAACGTTTTAAAATAAAGGTTACAGAAATTTGGAAACTTATTTTTAGTCTTCTATTTTCTTAACTGTGTGTTTTATTAGCAAATTAATTTCATTAAAATTTGGCCACCCCTTGAGCTCGTGGCCCAAATAAAAACATAGAACCTTAGAAAATAGGTGCAGGAATAGGCCATTCGGCTCTTCAAGCCTGCACCACCATTCAATAAGATCATGGCTGATCATTCACATCAGTACCCCTTTCATGCTTTCTCTCCATACTCCTTGATCCCTTTAGCAGTCAGGGTCATATCTAACTCCCTCTTGAATATATCTAACGAACTGGCATCAACAACTCTCTGCGGTATAGAATTCCACAGGTTAACAACTCTCTGAGTGAAGAAGTTTCTCCTCATCTCGGTCCTAAATGGCTTACCCCTTATCCTTTGACTGTGACCCCTGGTTCTGGACTTGCGCAACATCAGGAACATTCTTCCCGCATCTAACCTGTCCAGTCCGGTCAGAATCTTATACGTTTCTAGAAGATCCCCCTCATTCTTCTAAAGTCCAGTGAATACAGGCCCAGTCGATCCAGTCTCTCTACATATGTCAGTCCTGCCATCCCGGGAATCAGTCTGGTGAACCTTCGCTGCACTTCCTCAATAGCAAGAACGTCCTTCCTCAGATTAGAAGACCAAAACTGAACACAATATTCAAGGTGAGGCCTCACCAAGGCCCTTTACAACTGCATTAAGACCTCCCTGCTTCGATACTCAAATCTCCTAGCTATGAAGGCCACCATGCCATTTGCCTTCTTCACCGCCTACTGTACCTGCATGACAACTTTCAATGACTGATGTACTACGACACCCAGATCTCGTTGCACCTCCCCTCTTCCTAATCTGCCGCCATTCAGATAATATTCTGCCTTCATGTTTTTGCCCCCAAAGTGGATAAACTCACATTTATCCACATTATACTGCATCTGCCGTGCATTTGCCCACTCACCTAACCTGTCCAAGTCACCCTGCAGCCTCTTAGCATCCTCCTCACAGCTCACACCGCCACCCAGCTTAGTGTCATCTGCAAATTGGAGATATTACACTCAAGTCCTTCATCTAATTCAGTGATGTATATTGTAAATAGCTGGGGTCCCAGCACTGAACTCTGCGGCTCCCCACTAGTCACTGCCTGCCATTCTGAGAAGGACCTGTTATCCCGACTCTCTGCTTCCAGTCTCCCAACCTGTTCTCTATCCACGTCAATACATTACCCCCAATACCATGTGCTTTAATTTTTCACACCAATCTCTTGTGTGGGACCTTGTCAAAAGCCTTTTAAAAGTCCAAATACACCACATCCACTGGTTCTCTCTTGTCCACTCTACCAATTACATCCTCAAAAAATTCCAGAAGATTTCTCAAGCATGATTTCCCTTTCATAAATCCATGCTGACTTCGACCGATCCTGTCACTGCTTTCCAAATGCGCTGTTATTTCATCTTTAATAATTGATTCCAACATTTTCCCCACTACTGATGTCAGGCTAGCCGGTCTATAATTACTCATTTTCTCTCTCCCTCCTTTTTTAAAAAGTGGTGTTAAATTAGCTCCCCTCCAATCCATAGGAACTGACCTAGAGTTGATAGACTGTTGGAAAATGATCACCAATGCATCCACTATTTCTCGGGCCACTTCCTTAAGTACTCTGGGGTGCAGACTATCAGGATTCATTCCTGACTAATAAGGATTTCCTTCAGTTCCTCCTTCTCGCTGGACCCTTGGTCTCCTAGTAATTCCTGAAGGTTATTTCTTTCTTCTTTCGTGAAGACAGAACCAAAGTATTTGTTCAATTGGTCTGCCTTTTCTTTGTTCCCCGTTATATTTTCACCTGGTTCTGGCTACATTTGTCTTCACTAATCTTTTTCTCTTCACATATCTATAGAAGCTTTTGCAGTCAGTTTTTATGTTCCCTGCAAGCTTACTCTCATACTTTATTTTTCCCCTCTTAATTAAACCCTTAGTCCTCCTCAGCTGAATTTTAAATTTCTCCCAGTCCTCAGGTTTACTGCTTTTTCTGGCCAATTTAAATGCCTCTTCCTTGGATTTAACACTATCCTAAATTTCCCTTGTTAGCCACGGTTGAGCCACCTTCCCCATTTTATTTTTACTCCAGACAGGGGTGTACAATTGTTGAAGTTCATCCATGTGATCTTTAAATGTCTGCCATTGCCTATCCACCGTCAACCCTTTAAGTATCATTCACTGGTCTATTCTAGCCAATTCACGTCTCATACCATTGAAGTTATCTTTCCTTAAGTTCAAGACCCTAGTCTCTGAATTAACTGTGTCACTCTCCATCTTAATAAAGAATTTTACCATATTATGGTCACTCTTCCCCAAGAGACCTCGCATAACAAGATTGCTAATTAGTCCTTTCTCATTACACATCACCCAGTCTAGGATGGCCAGCCTCTAGTTGGTTCCTCGACATATTGGTCTAGAAAACCATCCCTAATACACTCCAGGAAATCCTCCTCCACCGTATTGCGACCAGTTTGATTAGCCCAATCTATATGTAGATTAAAGTTGCCCATGATAACTGCTGTACCTTTATTGCATGCACCCCTAATTTCTTGTTTGATGCTGTCCCCAACCTCACTACTACTGTTTGGTGGTCTGTACACAACTCCCACTAGCGCTTTCTGCCCTTTGGTATACCGCAGCTCTACCCATACAGATTGCACATCATCCAAGCTAATGTCCTTCTTTACTATTGCATTAATTTCCTCTTTAACCAGCAACGCTACCCCACCTCCTTTTCCTTTCTGCCTATCCTTCCTGAATGTTGAATGCCCCTGGATGTTGAGTTTCCAGCCTTGGTCACCCTGGAGCCATGTCTCCGTAATCCCAATTATATCATATTCATTAATGACTGCCTGTGCAGTTAATTCGTCCACCTTATTACGAATATTCCTCGCATAGAGGCACAGAGATTTCAGGCTTGTCTTTTTAACACACTTTGTCCCTTTAGAATTTTGCTGTAATGTGGCCCTTTTTGATTTTTGCCTTGGGTTTCTCTGCCTGCCACTTTTACCTTTCTTCTTTCTATCGTTTGCTTCTGCCCCCATTTTACTTCCCTCTGTCTCTCTGCATAGGTTCCCATCCCCCTGCCATATTAGTTTAACCCCTCCCCAATTGCACTAGCAGTTGTACCCACATTCCACTCCCATCCCTATCACCCCTCGCGTCCCCTCCCTCCTCCACCGCTCCCCCCCCCCACCCCCCCACATACCACCCTCTGTCAGTACTGGTTACAAAGTGCCATTCTGATATGCTACATTTAACATTAAAAATGTACATTTGAAATTTAGTAAGCAAATTTTAAACTTTCTTTTTTTCTGATATCATTAGTGTCCATGCTTGAATCAACAACAAAAAGGTCAAGAACTCAAAGGCCAATATTTTTTCACAGATTCATGAATCTTTCATATACCTTTGAAGAAATATTTTGGCCTGGAACTGAAAAATGCAATAAAAAACACTGAGCAGAATCACTGACAATTAAAAATGAATCTCTGATAAAGTAGTAATTCTGATTTGTATCAAACTCAGAAATGAAGATATCCCATTTTTCTGCATCTAGTTTAATAATCTGAAACAGTGAAATGATAAAGTAGAGCGAGTGGTTTCTATTTCTGGGATAGTGAAAAAAAAGGCACCATTGAACATTGTTTAAAAAATAATCAAAAAGTAAATAACCTTCGCTGAGAAGCAAGTCTCATCATGAAAGCGGGAGAGGCCGAGAGCGGGAGATTCCGAGAGAGACCGAGAGCGGGAGAGGCTGAGAGCGGGAGATTCCAAGGTGGGCCGAGAGTGGTAGAGGCCGAGGCCAAGAGTGGGAGAGACCGAGAGTGGGAGGAGCCGAGAGTGGGAGAGGCCGAGAGTGGGAGAGACCGAGAGTGGGAGGGGCCGAGAGTGGGAGAGGCCGAGAGAGGGAGAGGCCGAGAGCGGGAGAGGCCGAGAGTGGGAGATTCCGAGAGCGGGAGAGGCCGAGAGCGGGAGTGGCCGAGAGTGGGAGAGGCCGAGAATGGGAGAGGGCTAGAGAGGCCGAGAGAGGGAGAGGCCGAGAGCGGGAGAGGCCGAGAGCGGGAGAGGCCGAGAGTGGGAGAGGCCGAGAGCGGGAGAGGGCTAGAGAGGCTGAGAGAGGGAGAGGCCGAGAGCGGGAGAGGCCGAGAGAGGGAGCGGCCGAGAGAGGGAGAGGCCAAGAGCGGGAGAGGCCGAGAGTGAGAGAGGCCGAGAGCGGGAGAGGCCAATAGTGGGAGAGGCCGACAGGGAGATTTCAAGAGAGGCCGAGAGTGGGAGAGGCCGAGAACGGGAGAGGCTGAGAGCGGGAGATTCAGAAAGCGGGAGAGGCCGAGAGTGGGAGAGGCTGACAGGGAGAGATTCTGAAAGAGGCCGAGAGAGGGAGAGGCCGAGAGCGGGAGATTCCAAGAGCGGGAGAGGCTGAAAGCGGGAGAAGCCGAGAGAGCGAGATTCCGAGAGAGGGAGAGGCCAAGAGCGGGAGCGACTCAACAGAGGCAAAAATCAAAAATGTAATGTCAGAGTGACGTTGGTTCAAGGGAGACAGCTGATTGGTGAGTAGCTGATGAGTATTTTTGTCTTCTAGTTTTACGTTTGTTTCATAGTAATATAGTTCATAGTTTAGTTCATAGTCAAATTAATAGAGGCATGTCAAGGCAGCTCTGTCCCGTGCAGTGCACATCCTGTGCCATGTGGGAAGTCTTGGAAGCCTCGCGTAAAATGGATGACCACATGTGCAGGAAATGTCACCAACTATAGCAACTCGAGCTCTGGGTTTCGAAGCTTGAGAGGCAGCTGGAGTCACTGGGGTGCATCTGCGAGACTGAGAACTTCGTGGATAGCACGTTTCTAGTGGTGGCCACCCCGCAGCTTAAGAGTGTGCAGGCAGAGAGAAATGGGTGACCACTAGACAGAAGAGAAGGATCAGGCAGGAAACCCCATGAGTGCATCTCGCTCACCAACCAGTATTCTGTTCTGAGTACTAGTGGGGGCGATGGTTCCTCTGGGGAGTCAAGACCAGGGCACCGTGGGTGGCTCAGCTGCACAGGGAGGGAGGAAGAACAGTGCAAGAGCAATAGTGGTAGGGGATTTGATAGTTAGCGGTGCAGACAGGTGTTTCTGCGATTGCAGACATGACTCCAGGATGGTATGTTACCTCCCTGGTGACAGGATCAAGGATGTCACGGAATGGCTGCAGAGCATTCTTGGAGGAGAGGATGAACAGCCAGAGGTCGTGGTCCATATTGGTACCAATGACATAGGTAGAAAGAGGGATGAGGTTCTGCAAGCAGATTTTAGGGAGCTAGGAGAAAGATTAAAAAGCAGGACCTCAAAGGTAGTAATCTCCAGATTACTCCCGGTGCCACGTGCTAGTGAGTACAGAAATAGGAGGGTAGGACAGATCAATGCATGGCTGGAGGGATGGTGCAAGAGGGAGGGATTTAGATTTCTGAGGCATTAGGACCATTTCTGGGGGAGGTGGGAGGTGTACAAGCCAGACGGGTTGCATCTCAACAGAGCCAAGACCAATATCCTCGCGGGGGGTTATGCTAATGCTGTTGGGGAGGGTTTAAACTAGCTTGGCAGGGGGATGGGAACCTGAAAATAGATTCCATAGGGAGGGAAGCAAAATGGAATTGGAAAGCAGAAAAGTAGAAAATGAATTTGGAAGACAGAGAAAACAAGGGCATGAAAATAGACAACAAGGAAGTTTGGCAGTACTAAATGGTATATACTTCAATGCAAGTATAGGGAATAAGGCAGATGAGGTGAGAGCACAGATAGGCACTTGGGAGTATGATATTGTAGCTATTACAGAGACATGGCTGAAAAAGGGGCAGGAATGGCAGCTCAACATTCCTGGTTAAAGCGTTTTCAGACGGGATAGAGAGGGGGATAAAAAAAGGAGGGGGGGTTGCAGTATTGATTATAGAAACAATTACAGCTGTGAGGAGGAATGATATGTTGTAAGGATCATCTAAAGAGGCCATATGGGTTGAATTTAAAAACAATAAAGGGGCGATCACACTGCTGGTGTTATATGTGAATAAAGAGTCTGACTGGATATTGTGAGCTCAAAGTAAAGTGCGACCTTAGTCTTTTATTGCAGGTCTCCAGAGTGCCTCTCCAGCCCGTGAGGCCTCCTTAAGTACCTATGCTCCCAAACGATTGTGGGATCCCTTGAGACTTCAGGGGATGAGCCCTCTGGTGGCTGTACAAGATATATACAAGTTTACATACATAACAACAGTCCCCCCCCAAAATCAACAGTGTAAATATTTACAATGTGAGTTGATCTGGGGCCTTTCTTTCCCTGGTTGATCGTCTCGGTGTAAATGCTGGTTTTGGTGAATCATTTGTTGGGCCCTCGCTGGCCTGGCTGGACTGCCTGGTGTGGTGAGTCCTGCTGGGCTGCTGCGAGTGACGGGTTCTGCTTCGTGGCCAACCATGGTGTCGGTTGCCACTGGTGTGCATGTTGGGGGGTCAAAGAAGGTAGGGACCAAAGTTGGTTGCTCAGGATAGTCCATGAATCTGTGTTTGATTTGGTCCAAGTGTTTCCGGTGAATGAGTCCATTTGAAAGTTTGACCCGAAACACCCTGTTCCCCTCTTTGGCCACAATAGTGCCGAGAAGCCACTTGGGACCTTGTCCATAATTCAATACAAATACAGGACCACTGATTTCAATTTCGCTTGACACATTAGCACTATCATGATATGTACTTTGTTGAAGTAGAGATAGTAAGGGGAAAAAGTCACTGGTGAGCGTAATTTATAGGCCCCCAAATAATAACTTCATGGTGGGGTGGGCAATAATCAAGGGAATAATGGAGGCATGTGAAAAAGGAATGGCAGTAATCATGGGGGATTTTAACCTACATATTGATTGGTCAAATCAAATCGCATGGGGTAGCCTGGAGGAGGATTCATAGAATGCATACAAGATTGTTTCTTAGAACAGTATGTTACAGAACCTACAAGGGAGCAAGCTATCTTATATCTGGTCCTGTGTAATGAGACAGGAATAATAAACGATCTCCTCGTAAAAGATCCTCTCGGAATGAGTGATCACAGTATGGTTGAATTTGTAATACAGATTGAGGGTGAGGAAGTAGTGTCTCAAACGAGCGTACTATGCTCAAACAAAGGGGACTACAGTGGGATGAGGGCAGAGTTGGCTAAAGTAGACTGTAAACACAGATTAAACGGTGGCACAATTGAGGAACAGTGGAGGACTTTTAAGGAGCTCTTTCATAGTGCTCAACAAAAATATATTCCAGTGAAAAAGAAGGGCGGTAAGAGAAGGGATAACCAGCCGTGGATAACCAAGGAAATAAAGGAGTATCAAATTAAAAACCAATGCGTATAAGGTGGCCAAGGTTAGTGGGAAACTAGCAGATTGGGGAAATTTTAAACGACAGCAAAGAATGACTAAGAAAGCAATAAAGAAAGGAAAGATAGATTACAAAAGTAAACTTGCGCAAAACATAAAAACAGATAGTAAAAGCTTTTACCGATATATAAAACGGAAAAGAGTGACTAAAGTAAATGTTGGTCCCTTAGAAGATGAGAAGGGGGATTTAATAATGGGAAATGTGGAAATGGCTGAGACCTTAAACAATTATTTTGCTTCAGTCTTCACGGTGGAAGACACAAAAACCATGCCAAACATTGTGGTCACGGGAATGTGGGAAGGGAGGACCTTGAGATAATCACTATCACTAGAGGGGGTAGTGCTGGACAGGCTAATGGGACTCAAGGTAGACAAGTCCCCTGGTCCAGATGAAATGCATCTTCGAGTATTAAAAGAGATGGCGGAAGTTAGAGCAGATGTATTCATTATAATCTACCAAAATTCTCTGGACTCTGGGGAGGTACCAGCGGATTGGAAAGCAGCTAATGTAATGCCTCTGTTTAAAAAAGGGGGGCAGACAAAAGGCAGGTAACTATAGGCCGGTTAGTTTAACATCTGTAGTGGGAAAAATGTTTGAAGCTATCATTAAGGAAGAAATAGTGGGACATCTAGATAGGAATTGAGTACAGGGGCAGGGAGGTGTTGCTACAGTTGTACAGGGCCTTGGTGAGGCCACACCTGGAGTATTGTGTACAGTTTTGGTCTCCTAACTAGAGGAAGGACATTTTTGCTATTGAGGGAGTGCAGCGAAGGTTCACCAGACTGATTCCTGGGATGGCGGGACTGACCGATCAAGAAAGACTGGATCAACTGGGCTTGTATTCACTGGAGTTCAGAAGAATGAGAGGGGACCTCATAGAAACATTTAAAATTCTGATGGGTTTAGACAGGTTAGATGCAGGAAGAATGTTCCCAATGTTGGGGAAGTCCAGAACCAGGGGTCACAGTCTAAGGATAAGGGGTAAGCCATTTAGGACCGAGATGAGGAGAAACTTCTTCACCCAGAGAGTGGTGAACCTGTGGAATTCTCTACCACAGAAAGTTGTTGAGGCCAATTCACCAAATATATTCAAAAAGGAGTTAGATGAAGTCCTTACTACTAGGGGGATCAAGGGGTATGGCGAGAAAGCAGGAATGGGGTACTGAAGTTGCATGTTCAGCCATGAACTCATTGAATGGCGGTGCAGGCTAGAAGGGCCTACTCCTGCACCTATTTACTATGTTTCTATGTTTCCATGAATAGTGCAATCAAGCAGATGCAACATGGATTCATGAAGGGGAAATCATGTTTAACTAATTTACTGGAATTCTTTGAGGATATAACGAACATGGTGGACAGAGGTGTACCGATGGGTGTGGTGTATTTAGATTTCCAAAAGGCATTCGATAAGGTGCCACACAAAAGGTTACTGCAGAAGATAAAGGTACGCGGAGTCAGAGGAAATGTATTAGCATGGATAGAGAATTGGCTAGCTAACAGAAAGCAGAGAGTCGGGATAAATGGGTCCTTTTTGGGTTGGAAATCGATGGTTAGTAGTGTGCCACAGGGATTGGTGCTGGGACCACAACTGTTTACAATATACATAGATGACCTGGAAGAGGGGACAGAGTGTAGTCTAACAAAATTTGCAGATGACACAAAGATTAGTGGGAAAGCGTGTTGTGTAGAGGACACAGAGAGGCTGCAAATAGATTTAGATAAGTTAAGCAAATGGGCTAAGGTTTGGCAGATGGAATACAATGTCGGAAAATGTGAGGTCATCCACCTTGGGAAAAAAAACAGTAAAAGGGAATATTATTTGAATGGGGAGAAATTACAACATGCTGCGGTACAGAGGGACTTGGGGGTCCTTATGCATGAATCCCAAAAAGTTAGTTTGCAGGTGCAGCAGGTAATCAGGAAGGCGAATGCAATGTTGGCCTTCATTGCGAGAGGGATGGAGTACAAAAGCAGGGAGGTCCTGCTGCAACTGTACAAGGTATTGGTGAGGCCGCACCTGGAGTACTGCGTGCAGTTTTGGTCACCTTACTTAAGGAAGGATATACTAGCTTTGGAGGGGGTACAGAGACGATTCACTAGGCTGATTCCGGAGATGAAGGAGTTACCTTATAACAACATAAGAACATAAGAATTAGGAACAGGAGTAGGCCATCTAGCCCCTCGAGCCTGCTCCGCCATTCAATAAGATCATGGCTGATCTGGTCGTGGACTCAGCTCCACTTACCCGCCCTCTCCCCGTAACCCTTAATTCCCTTATTGCTTAAAAATCTATCTATCTTTGACTTGAAAACAGTCAATGAGCCAGCCTCAACTGCTTCCTTGGGCAGAGAATTCCACAGATTCACAACCCTCTGGGAGAAGAAATTCTTTCTCAACTCGGTTTTAAATTGGCTCCTCCGTATTTTGAGGCTGTGCCCCCTAGTTCTAGTCTCCCCGACCAGTGGAAACAACCTCTCTGCCTCTATCTTGTCTATCCCTTTCATGATTTTAAATGTTTCTATAAGATCACCCCTCATCCTTCTGAACTCCAAGGAGTAAAGACCCAGTCTACTCAATCTATCATCATAAGATAACCCCCTCATTTCTCGAATCAGCCTAGTGAATCGTCTCTGTACCCCTTCCAAAGCTAGTATATCCTTCCTTAAGTAAGGTGACCAAAACTGCACGCAGTACTCCAGGTGCGGCCTTACCAATACGTTATACAATTGCAGCAACACCTCCCTGCTTTTGTACTCCATCCCTTTCGCAATGAAGGCCAACATTCCATTTGCCTTCCTGATTACCTGCTGCACCTGCAAACTAACCTTTTGGGATTCATGCACACAGAAACCAAATTTTAATTTGATTTTACGTTTTAAAGTTTAATTTGTTTTAATTGCCAGTGCTTTTAGTGTCCCCCTTCCCTTTTATAGGGGGCACTGGGGAAAAATGTGATTTTAGTGCCCAAAAAAACCCCCAAAAAAAAGAAAAATACAAAAAAAAAAACCACAAAAAAGGAGAAAAAAAAAGGGCCTTGTAAATGTCTGCTGTGTCATCCAGGGCGGGTGGCACGGTTTAATGTTTTTTGTTTTACAGGTAGACTCAAAAAGAGTTTCATGCACACAGACCCCCAGGTCCCTCTGCACCACAGCATGTTGTAATTTCTCCCCATTCAAATAATATTCCCTTTTACTGTTTTTTTTTCCCAAGGTGGATGACCTCACATTTTCCGACATTGTATTCCATCTGCCAAACCTTAGCCCATTCGCTTAACCTATCCAAATCTCCTTGCTGCCTCTCTGTGTCCTCTGCACAACCCGCTTTCCCACTAATCTTAGTGTCATCTGCAAATTTTGTTGCACTACACTCTGTCCCCTCTTCCAGGTCATCTATGTATATTGTAAACAGTTGTGGTCCCAGTACCGATCCCTGTGGCACACCACTAACCACTGATTTCCAACTGGAAAAGGACCCATTTATCCCGACTCTCTGCTTTCTGTTCGGCAGCCAATTCTCTATCCATGCTAATATATTTCCTCTGACTCCGCGTACCTTTATCTTCTGCAGTAACCTTTTGTGTGGCACCTCCTGAATGCCTTTTGGAAATCTAAATACACCACATCCATCGGTACACCTCTATCCACCATGCTCATTATATCCTCAAAGAATTCCAGTTAGTTAAACATGATTTCCCTTTCATGAATCCATGCTGCGTCTGCTTGATTGCACTATTCCTATCCAGATGTCCCGCTATTTCTTCCTTAATGATAATTTCAAGCATTTTCCCCACTACAGATGTTAAACTAACCGGCCTATAGTTAACTGCCTTTTGTCTGCCCCCTTTTTTAAACAGAGGCGTTACATTAGCTGCTCTCCAATCTGCTGGTACCTCCCCAGAGTCCAGAGAATTTTGGTAGATTATAACAAATGCATCTGCTATAATTTCCGCCATCTCTTTTAATACCCTGGGATGCATTTCATCAGGACCAGGGGACTTGTCTACCTTCAGTCCCATTAGTCTGTCCAGTACTACCTCCCTAGTGATAGTGATCATCTCAAGGTCCTCCCTTCCCACGTTCCTATGACCAGCAATTTTTGGCATGGTTTTTGTGTCTTCCACTGTGAAGACGGAAGCAAAATAATTGTTCAAGGTCTCAGCCATTTCCACATTTCCCATTATTAAATCCCCCTTTTCATCTTCTAAGGGACCAACATTTACTTTCGTCACTCTTTTCCGTTTTATATATCTGTAAAAGCTTTTACTATCTGTTTTTATGTTTTGCGCAAGTTTACCTTCGTAATCTATCTTCCCTTTCTTTATTGCTTTTTTAGTCATTCTTTGCTGTTGCTTAAAATTTTCCCAATCCTCTAGTTTCCCACTAACCTTGGCCACCTTATACGCATTGGTCTTTGATTTGATACTTCCCTTTATTTCCTTGGTTATCCACGGCTGGTTATCTCTTCTCTTGCCGCCCTTCTTTTTCACTGGAATATATTTTTGTTGCGCATTATGAAAGAGCTCCTTAAAAGTCCTCCACTGTTCCTCAATTGTGCCACCGTTTAGTCCTTGTTTCCAGTCTACTTCAGCCAACTCTGCCCTCATCCCACTGTAGTCCCCTTTGTTTAAGCATAGTACGCTCGTTTCTGACACAACTTCCTCATCCTCAATCTGTATTACAAATTCAATCATATTGTGATCACTCATTCCGAGAGGATCTTTTACGAGGAGATAGTTTATTTTTCCTGTCTCGTTACACAGGACCAGATCCAAAATGGCTTGCTCCCTTGTAGGCTCTGTTACATACTGTTCTAAGAAATAATCCCATATGCATTCTATGAATTCCTCCTCCAGGCTACCCCCTGCGATTTGATTTGACCAATCGATATGTAGGTTAAAATCCCCCATAAGTACTGCCGTTCCTTTTTCACATGCCTCCATTATTCCCTTGATTATTGCCCGCCCCACCATGAAGTTATTATTTGGGGGCCTATAAACTACGCCGACCAGTGACTTTTTCCCCTTACTATCTCTAATCTCCACCCACAATGATTCAACATTTTGTTCATTGGTGCCAATATCATCCCTCACAACTGCCCTGATATCATCCTTTATTAACAGAGCTACCCCATCTCCTTTCCCTTCTTGCCTATCTTTCTGAATCGTCAGATACCCCTGTATGTTTAATTCCCAGTCTTGGCCATCTTGCAACCATGTTTCTGTAATGGCCACCAAATCAGACCCATTTGTAATGATTTGTGCCGTCAACTCATTTACTTTATTTCTAATGCTGCGTGCTTTTAGGTAGAGTGATGATAGATTGAGTAGACTGGGTCTTTACTCGTTGGAGTTCAGAAGGATGAGGGGTGATCTTATAGAAACATTTAAAATAATGAAAGGGATAGACAAGATAGAGGCAGAGAGGTTGTTTCCACTGGTCGGGGAGACTAGAACTAGGGGGCACAGCCTCAAAATACGGGGGAGCCAATTTAAAACCGAGTTGAGAAGGAATTTCTTCTCCCAGAGGGTTGTGAATCTGTGGAATTCTCTGCCAAAGGAAGCAGTTGAGGCTAGCTCATTGAATGTATTCAAGTCACAGATAGATAGATTTTTAACCAATAAGGGAATTAAGGGTTATGGGGAGCGGGCGGGTAAGTGGAGCTGAGTCCACGGCCAGATCAGCCATGATCTTGTTGAATGACGGGGCAGGCTCGAGGGGCTAGATGGCCTACTCCTGTTCTATTTCTTATGTTCTTATGAAGCCGCCTGTTCTCTCCCTGTTCATGTAGATCAGGATGAACTAACCAGAGCCTTGTCTTAAGTGCCATTTTGCATGAGCAGTTCAGCAGGTTGTCTCCCAGTAAACGAGTGGGGTCTCGTGCGGAACTCGGGATAGGCGAGTCTGCAGTGAGCCTTCAGTTACCCTCTTCAAGCCCTGCTTGACAGTTTGCACTGCTCTCTCTGCTTGGCCATTGGATGCTGGTTTGAACGGGGCAGATGTAACACGTTTGATCCCGTTACGGGTCATGAACTCTTTGAACTCGGCACTGGTAAAACATGGCTCATTGTTGCTCACAAGGACATCATGTCGTCCATGCATGGCAAACATGGCCCGCAGGCTTTCAGTGGTGGCAGCGGACGTGCTTGCCGACATTCAATCCATTTGGAGTACGTATCTGGAACCACAAGGAACATTTTACCCAAAAACGGGCCTGCATAGTCAACAGAGACCCTGCACCACGGTTTGGAGGGCTAAGACCATAAACATAGTGGCGCCTCCCTGGGTGCATTGCTTAATTTCGGGCATGTGTTACATCTATGCTCGCAAGACTCTAAGTCCGCATCGATACCGGGCCACCACACGTGGGATCTGGCTATCGCTTTCATCATTACGATGCCTGGGTGGGTACTGTGGAGATCACTGATGAAAGTGTCGCTGCTCTTCTTGTGGTCCAATACCCGATTGCCCCACAGAAGGCAGTCTGCCTGTATGGACATTTCATCTTTGCGGCTTTATCTCTTCCTGCATTTCTACTGGGACACTGGACCAGCTCCCGTGAAGCACACAATTTTTTATTAGGGACAGTAAGGGGTCCTGGCTCGTCCAGGTTCTAATCTGTCGGGCTGTGACGGATGATTGCTCACTCTCGAATGCCTCCATAACCATGACTAAATCTGCTCGCTGCGCCATTTCCATCCCCGTGGTGGGCAATGGCAGTCTACTGAGAGCATCGGCAGAGTTTTCTGTGCTTGGCCTGTGGTGGATGGTGTCGTTGTATGCGGACAACGTGAGCGCCCATCTCTGGATGCGGGCCAATGCATTAGTATTTATCCCCTTACTCTCGGAAAACAGCGATATTAGTGGCTTATGGTCAGTTTCCAATTCGAATTTTAGCCCAAACAGATGTTGATGCATTTTCTTTACCCCCACGCCACACGCCAGCGCTTCTTTTTCAATCATGCTGTAGGCTCTCTCAGCCTTAGTCAGACTCCTGGATGCATCGGCAACCGGTTGCAATTTCCCAGATTCATTAGCTTGTTGCAATACACACCCGACGCCATACGACGATGTATCACATGCTAGTACCAAACGCTTACATGGATCATACAACACACGCAATTTGTTTGAGTATAACAATTTTCTAGCTTTTACAAAGGCATTTTCTTGGCTTTTGCCCCATACCCATTCGTCTCCTTTTCGCAGTAAGATGTGCAGTGGTTCTAACAGTGTGCTGAGACCCGGTAAGAAGTTACCAAAGTAGTTCAGGAGTCCGAGAAATGACCGCAGGTCCGTCACGTTCTGGGGCCTCGGTGCGTACTCGACTGCCCTCGCCTTCGAATTGGTGGGCCTGATGCAGTCTGCCGCAATGCCTCTCCCCAGGAACTCCACTTCAGGTGCCAGGAAAATGCACTTCGAGCGTTTCAACCTGTGCCCCACACGGTTGAGTCGACTAAGAACCTCCTCCAGGTTCTGCAGATGCTCGACTGTGTCCCGACCTGTAACCAAGATGTTGTCCTGAAAGACCACCGTGCGCAGGACCGACTTCAGTAAGCTTTCCATGTTTCTCTGGAATATCGCCGTGGCTGATCGAATTCCAAACAGGCATCTGTTACAAATGAAGAGACCTTTGTGCGTGTTGATGCAGGTGAGGCTGTTCGATGATTCCACCAGCTCCTGCATCATGTAGGCCGAGGTCAAGTCCAGCTTCGTGAACGTCTTTCCTCCCGCCAGCATAGCAAAAAGGTCAGCAGCCTTTGGTAGTGGGTATTGATCCTGCAGGGAGAAACGATTGATAGTTACTTTGTAATCACCACAGATTCTGATGGTGCCGTCTTCCTTGAGGACAGGAACAATCGGATTGGCCCATTCGTTGAATTCGATCGGCAAAATGATGCCCTCTCATTGCAGCCGGTCCAGCTCGATCTCTACCCTTTCTCTCATCATGTACGGTACTGCTCTTGCCTTGTGATGGATGGTTCGCGCCCCCAGAATTAGGTGGATCTGCACTTTTGCTCCTTGAAACTTCCCGATGCCTGGTTCGAACAGCGAAGGGAACTTGTTTAAGAACTGGGCACACGAAGTGTCGTCAGCGGACGAGAGCGTTCGGACGTCGTCTCAGTTCCAGCGTATCTTTCCCAGCCAGCTCATGACGAGCAGCTTGGGACCATCGTCTGGTACCACCCAGAGTGGTAGCTTGTGCACCGCTCCATCGTAGGAGACCTTTACAGTAGCACTGCCGATTACGGGAATCAGTTCCTTTGTGTAAGTTCTCAGTTTTGTGCGAATGGGAGTCAAGACTGGCCTTGAGGCCTTACTGCACCACAATTTTTCAAAAGTCTTCTCGCTCATAATGATCTGGCTCGCGCCCGTGTCCAGGTCCATTGAAACCGGGAGTCCATTTAATTCAACCTTCAGCATTATCGGGGGACACTTTGTAGTAAATGTGTGCACCGCATATACCTCTGCCTCCTCGGTCTGAGGCTCTGGTTCATCGTGATCCGCCATGGATCTGTCCTCCTCTGCAACATAGTGGTTTACAGGATTAACAGGGTTTGCAGCTCACCTGCACAATCGTTGGAGGTGTCCCATTCTTCAACCGCCCTTGCAAACGTACCCTTTGAAGCGGCATGAATGGAAACGATGATCACCCCCGCAGCGCCAACAAGGTGTTAATGGCCTTGCATTCATCACCTTTGATTGTGGACTCTGAGACATCTGCGGACGTGCAGCTGCAGGCAAATGGGGCCTGCCCTGTATGTTGCGATTTGAAAACAACATCACTTTGTTCACAGTACTTGTGGCAGCACTCGTGTGCTGAGAGATTTGTTCAGTATTGTCACTGGTGGCAATGAACGCCTGGGCTATCGCTATGGCCTTACTCAAGGTTGGGGTCTCTACAGTCAAAAGTTTGCGAAGTATCACTTCATGGCCAATGCCAAGTACAAAAAAGTCTCCGAGCATGTGCTCCAAATGTCCTTCAAATTCGCAGTGTCCTGCAAGGCGTCTTACCTCGGTAATATAACATTAATGATTTAGATGAAGGAATTGAGTGTAATATCTCCAATTTGCAGATGTCACTAAGCTGGGTGGTAGTGTGAGCTGTGAGGAGGATGCTAAAAGACTGCAGGGTGACTTGGACTGGTTAGGCGAGTGGGCAAACGCATGGCAGATGCAGTATAATGTGGATAAATGTGAGGTTATCCACTTTGGTGGCAAAAACACAAAGGCAGAATATTATCTGAATGGCAGCAGATTAGGAAAAGGGGAGGTGCAACGAGATCTGGGTGTCATGGTACATCAGTCATTGAAAGTTGGCATGCAGGTTCAGCAGGCGGTGAAGAAGGCAAATGGTATGTTGGCCTTCATAGTTAGGGGATTTGAGTATAGGAGCAGGGAGGTCTTACTGCAGTTGTACAGGGCCTGAGTGAGGCCTCACCTGAAATATTGTGTTCAGTTTTGATCTCCTAATCTGAGGAAGGACGTTCTTGTTATTGAGGGAGTGCAGCGAAGGTTCACCAGACTGATTCCCGGGATGGCAGGACTGACATATGAGGAGAGACTGGATCGACTGGGCCTGTATTCACTGGAGTTTAGAAGGATGAGAGGGCTTCTCATAGAAACATATAAAATTCTGACAGGACTGGACAGGTAAGATGCAGGAATAATGTTCCCAATGTTCAGGAAGTCCAGAACCAGGGGACACAGTCTAAGAATAAGGGGTAAGCCATTTAGGAATGAGATGAGAAGAAACTTCTTCACTCAGAGAGTTGCTGACCTGTGGAATTCCCTATGGCAGAGAGTTGTTGATGCCAGTTCATTGGATATATTCCAATGATATGGCGCTTACGGCTAAAGGGATCAAGGGGTATGGAGAGAAAGCAGGAAAGGGGTAATAAGGTGAATGATCAGCCATGATCTTATTGATCAGTGCAGGCTCGAAGGGTCGAATGGCCTACTCCTACACCTATTTTCTATGTTCCTAATTTTCGATGGCACTTCCTGGCCTTCAGACCTTTTGTAGGTGTAGAACCGGTACCTCGCCATCAGAACGCTTTCCTTCAGGTTCAGATGCTCCCGGACCAGTGTGCACAAATCATTGTTTGATTTCTCTGTGGGTTTCGCTGGAGCAAGCAGATTTTTCATGAGGCCATACGTTGGTGCCCCGCAGATGGTGAGGAGAATCGCACTTTGTTTGGCAGCGTTCGCTTCTCCTTCCAGCTCATTGGCCACGAAGTGTTGGTCGAGTCGCTCCACGAAGGTTTCCCAATCATCTCGCTCCGAGAATTTCTCCAGGATGCCCACTGTTCTCTGCATTATTGGGTCCAACATCTGTATCTCGTCGCCAGTTGTTATAAATGAATAAAGAGTCTGACTGGGTACTGTGAGCTCAAAGTAAAGTGTGACCTTAGTCTTTTATTGCAGGTCTCCAGAGTGCCTCTCCAGCCTGTGAGGCCTCCTTAAGTACCTGTGCTCGCAAGGGATTGTGTGATCCCTTGGGACTCCAGGGGATGAGCCCTCTGGTGGCTGTATACAAGTTTACATACGTAACAGCTGGGTGCATACTATGGACCCCCAAACAGTCAGAGGGAGATAGAGAAGCAAATATGGATGCAATTTACTGAGAAGTGCAAAAACTATAGGGCAGTAATAGTACTGGATTGCAACTACCCTAAAATTAACTGGGATAAAATTAGTGTGAAGGGTATAGAGAGTGCGGAATTCCTAAAATGCATTCATGAGAACTTTTTTAGCCAGGATGTAGCAAGCCCAACAAGGGAGGAGGTGGTTTGGACTATGTTTTAGGAAATGAAGCTGGGCAGGTGGAAGGGGTATCAGTGGGAGAGTATTTTGGTGCTAGTGATCATAGTTCAGTTAGATTTAGGGTAGTTATGGAAAAGGACAAAGATAAACCAGGAATAAAAGTTCTCAATTGGGAAAAAGCCAAGTTTTCTAAGCTGAGAGGTGATTTTGCCATAGTGGGCTGGAAACAGCTACTTGAAGATAAATCAGTGTCAGAGCAGTGGGAGGCTTTCAAGGAAGAGTTCGCGAGGGTTCAGAGCAAATATGTTCCCTTAAAGAAAAAGGGTGGGACTAACAAATCTAGAGCCCACTGGATGTCAAGGGATATACAGGATAGGATAAGAAAAAAGGGAGGTTTATGACAGATACCAAGGGCTCAATACTGCAGAAACTAGAGGAGGATAGAAAGTGCAGGGGTGCAATTAAAATGGAAATTAGGAAAGCAAAGAGAACGCATGAAAAAATGTTGGCAAGTAAAATCAAGGAAAACCCCAAGATGTTTTATAAATACATTAAGAGCAGGAGGATAACTAAAGAAAGAGTAGGGCCTATTAGTGACCATGAAGGTAATCTGTGTGTGGAGGCGGAAAACATGGGTATGGTTCTTAATGAATACTTTGCGTCATTTTCACAAAAGCGATGCAGACATTGCTATCAGGGAGGAGTGTGAAATATTAAATGAAATAAACATAGTGAGAGGAATTATTAAGGGGGTTAACAGCTTTGAAAGTGGATAAATCCAGGCCCGATGAAACGTAACCCAGGCTGTTCAGAGAAGCAAAAGAGACTCTGACCATTATTTTCCAGTCCTCTCTGGCTACAGGTGTGGTGCCAGAGGACTGGAGGACTGCTAACGAGGTACCTTTGTTTAAAAAGAGAGAAAGGGATAGATCAAGTAACTACAGACCAGTCAGCCTTATCTCGGTGGTGGAAAATTATTGGAAAATATTCTGAGGGACAGGATAAATCTTCATTTAGAAAGACACAGATTAATCAAGGACAGTCAGCATAGATTTGTTAAGGGAAGGTCGTGTCTGACTAACTTGATTGAATTTTTGAGGAGGTAACAAGGAGGGTCGACGAAGGTAGTGTGTTTGATGTAGTGTATATGGATTTTAACATGGCTTTTGATAAGGTCCCACATGGCAGACTGGTCACGAACCTAAAAGCCCATGGGATCCAGGGCAAAGTGGCAAGTTGGATCAGAAATTGGCTCAGAGGCAGGAAGCAAAGTGTAATGGTTGATGGGTGTTTTTGTGACTGGAAGGATCTTTCCAGTGGGGTTCCACAGGGCTCAGTACTAGATCCCTTGCTTTTTGTGGTATGATCTAGACTTGAATATAGTGGGTATAATTAAGAAGTTTGCATATGATACTAAAATCAGCTGTGGTTGATAATGAAGAAGAAAGCTGTAGACTGCAGGAAGATAGCAATGAACTGTTCAGGTGGGCAGAACAGTGGTAAATGGAATTCAATCCGGAGAAGTGTGAGGTAATGCATTTGGGGAGGGCTAATAACCCAAGGGAATTACATTAAATGGTAGGACATTGAGATGTATAGAGGAACAAAGGGATATTGGAGTGCAAGTCCATAGATCCCTGAAGGTAGCAGGTCAGGTAGAATAAAGTGGTTAAGAAGGCATACGGAATATTTGTCTTTATTAGCTGAGGCATAGAATAAAAGAGCAGGGAGGTTATGCTTGAACTGTATAAAAAATTAGTTCGGCCACAGCTAGAGTACTGCGTGCAGTTCTGGTCACCACATTACAGGAAAGATGTGATTGCACTAGAGAGCGTACAGAGGAGATTTACGAGGATGTTGCCTGGACTGGAGAATTTTAGCCATGGGGAAAGATTGGATAGGCTGGGTTTATTTTATTTTGAACAGAGGAGGCTGAGAGGAGACCTTATTGAGGTGTATACAATTATGAGGGGCCTAGATAGAGTGGATAGGAAGGACCTATTTCCATTAGCAGAGGGGTCAACAACCAGGCGGTATAGATTTAAAGTAATTGGTAGGAGGCTTAGAGGAGATTTGAGGAAAACATACTTCACCTAGAGGGTGGTGGAGGTTTGGTACTCACTGCCTGAAAGGATGGTAGTGGCAAAAACCCTCACCACATGTAAAAAGTACTTGGATGTGCACTTAAAGTGCCATAACCTACAGTGCTACAGACCAAGCGCTGGAAAGTGGAAGTAGGCTGGTTAACTCTTTGTTGGCTGGTGCGGACACGATGGGCCGAAATGGGCTGTAACTCTCTATGATTCTATGAAAGAAAACTTAATATATTCAGGGTTGATTTTTTTTCAGACGACAATGCTAACAGTAGTTGCCAGAATGTGTACAAGTGTGAATGTAGCCATGATCCAACACATTACAAGACTCACTAATAGCAAAATCAGGGCTTCCAGTGTTTTTTTTTCCCGACTGCCTAAGATTCATTAGAAACAGCTGTATAGGCATTATTTCACACTTGCTGTTTACTTGCACATCCCATTTACTTTGCACAACCTCATGCATTGAGCTAACTATATTTGCAATTAGAATACACACTAGCTTTAAAGTACTGCACCACCATAGTAGCTTTGTGCTGCAGTTCTGATGTTTTGCAAAGTTTTACAATATACTTTTTTAAAATTTAAAGCTCAGATTTTTTCAAACCAGCTGCAATAACACCATTAATTTACTGATGAAATCTCCTGTTTATATTTTGGCAAACAACATAAATAACACAACAAAGTGAGATTCTTTTTAATTAATCCTGATAATTGAATTAAGTAACTTCGAATTAAGAGGCATAGACTGCATTTCATGGTATCTTTGGGTTTCACTATGGTACCCATTTCCACCTTCTTAAAGCTGCACTTCATCTATCATTGGTGAATGTTAGATGAGAGAACTGCCTAAATAAGACCTATAGATATTGCCATGGACAGCTGTCTCTCTCTGCTGGTTCTAGATAGAGAAAGAGAAGGATCGGAGGAGGAATGCTGTGCAACTCAGCCAAGGTGTTCAAAATTATTGTTGGCTGCTGCGTCTTCATCATCATATCATCATAGGCAGTCCCTTGAAATTGAGGAAGACTTGCTTCCACTATAAAAGTGAGTTTTCAGGTGGCTGTACAGTCCAAAGCAGGAATTACAGTCTCTGTCACAGGTGGGCAGACAATGGTTGAAGGAAAGAGTGGGTGGGGAGCCTGGTTTGCTGCACGCTCTCTGCTTGATTTCTGCATGCTCTTGGCACCGAGACTCAAAGGTGCTCAGCGCCCTCCTGGATGCTCTTCCTCCATTTTGGGTGGTCTTGCGCCAGGGATTCCCAGGTGCCAGTGAGGATGTTGCACTTTATCAAGCAACATTGCCCTGTAGAGATTTCTTACCATGGAGCATGCAGGAGTCAAAATGCAGCAGCAAGCCGTGGCAGAACACAATTCAGGAGACTGGAAACGCATCTGCATAAGTTACTGGTCACTCAACAAAAGTCATAAGACAAGTTATAATAGATGACACAGTTAGTTATGTCCCTGAAACATCAGTCATCTGCATGTGTGGCTAATACCTGACCAAATAGAGACTCCTCCATTGACCTCAGGCATAAATCAAAAACTCTGAAAGGTACAGCATTCTTCCACAACTACCACTTCACGCCATAAGAACTGTCACAACATAGTGCTGCATCAGCCATCCCAACTTTTATTAACCCTTACAATGTATGGTGCCAGTAATTTCTCACAAGTTCATGGTGTGCAGCACCAGTCACCAAACATGTGTGCACTTTGTCACCTTACTTCTTCAGATGGTCAATTCTATCCTGGAGGCTTTGTGTACCTCATTGTATTGTTCCTCAGCTCTTATTCATGGCTGTCTCAAGGGTGCTTTGAGCCAAAACTTTAGAGGATACCCACCGTCCAGTCTTCCTGTTCCTTCAAATAATAATGACAATATTGATTGTTATAAAATGAAGAAGCCATCACTGCTACCAGGATAATGGACAGGCATAATGTCTATGACTCAGTGCTGAATTAAAACTGAACTGCAATAAGTGACGGGCTGTTTCCATGAGTGCAGGAAGTTTGAATGGGATATTGGCAGCTCATTAACTACAAATGAAGAGAAGGGGTCAGTTGGTTCATTCGCTGACTGCTTAAACACAGATAGTTGGTATGTACAATGTACAGACCAATTCACAGCAGCTGAATAGGTGTTCATCACGAAATGGCAACCAGCCAATAAAATGTTATATCATTACATCAATGTCATGTAAAGAGATGGCTTTTGCTCATATTCTTCTATAAATATATTTGCATTTTTCCTGACCTCTTTCTCCTTATGCACAAATAACACAGCAGGTCATCTCTCCTCCATAAGCAGCTTATATCTTGCTCAGACATGTGTGCTTAGTTTAAAGCAGATGCTGCGTGAGTAAGGATTATTGCAATAGAGAGAAAAAGTCATAAGGTTCTGTTTGCTGGGGCTTAGTCAAAGAACGCCATTGGTCCAGGTATCCAAAAAAGCTCTCCCCCTCTCCACTGATCAAATCCAATCTCTGTACCACTGAATGTGGGAATCTAACAGTGCAGCAGAGCATGCACAGAATGAGCTGTAGTGACTTAAATGGCAATCTTTGAGGAGCACAGTAAACTAAATTCTCCATTGACAATTAACCTCATAAATGAACAACTGGACACTAAAGTCCCAATTTTATGAGTGGAGTCAGTGACAGAGTCTGGCAAAACATGTTGCAACATCAAGTCAGAAAGTTATGCTCAGCATACACCCACATTTTCAATATGTGCTTTCAGCTAGTAATGCTCTCTACCAGTAGTGCAAAGTAAGAAAATTGCTTTGTAAATTCCTCTTGCCCTCAGGAATCCAGAGGATGAGGAGCACTGCAAGTATGAATAGAGGCAGGTGCACATGTATCACAGGAGGGCTCAGCAACCCACTCCTGCCCAAGGTGGGCGAGAGAAACATACAATGTCTCAGTTATTTGGACATTGCCAAGGAGTTCTGGTTGCACCGCTTATGCTTCACTAGGGATCAGAGGCAGGCTGGCGATATGGAAATCAGAAGGCTAGATTGAGTAGGGATGGCAGGCTCCATTTCCAGAAGAACATCAGTGAACCACTTGGGTTTTTAAAACAATCCTGCAGCTTTCGGTTATTTTTCTGGCGCAAGACCACAAACTACCAAATGTATTAAATTGAATTTCACAACTTCCCATGGTGGAGTCTGAACTTATGACCACTGGGCTGCTAGTCTTGGACCGTAACTATTACCCTACCACACCAGGGAAATGGAAAACCCACTGAGGCAGTAGCTTTTAAAGGATTGCAGCTCGCCATAAAAAGTTAAATGACGGTAGTGGCAAAAAAAATGGACTAGTTCACCATGGCACAATAGGCAACATTATTTTCAATGGTGCTGAGGAGCTGCATGAAAGTAAAGTGGCCTTACTTGTGGCTAGACGACACTATTTAGTAAAAGCACAAGTATTAGCTGTATGCATGGTCATCACGAATCAAGTCAGTTAAGTCGCCCAGATCTCCTATTCCTGACTGCAATTGAGGAAGAAATGTGCTGTTGTCAGAAAGGTAAGTGAGCTCTTCACTTTTGTCCACATATTTTGTGGTGCCCATCAGATGTAGATGTAGTCCTTACTACTAGGGGGATCAAGGGGTATGGCGAGAAAGCAGGAATGGGGTACTGAAGTTGCATGTTCAGCCATGAACTCATTGAATGGCGGTGCAGGCTCGAAGGGCCGAATGGCCTACTCCTGCACCTATTTTCTATGTTTCTATGTTTCTGGGAGACATTATGTAAAGTACTATACACAACCATTGCCCTTTTGCACACTCTCTCTTTGGCCGGAATTTTCATGCTGCCATGCTTGCGGGATTGGAGGCAGTTTGGGAGTAAAATTCGAAAAATGGGAGCGTGTCAAGACCCCGCTGTCATCCCGCCTCCTCATGCCTTTAACTCGGGCGCATTTGCTAGCACGGCACAGACCCGCATGGCAGAGGCGGGCAACCGAACTAATAACTTGTTGTCAGATACTTAACAGTATTTTTAACCAGATCTTTTGACTTTAGCTGAACAGGGGAATCATGCAGCTTGGGAACTGCATCTGTCAAGCTGTCCATTTATACTGTCTTACTTTGGTCCTCAGAATTGGACCAGGATGAGCCCCAGCACCAGCAGGCATACCAGGAGCAGCAGCAACAACACCAACAACCTTCACCTCAATGACCTGATGCTTCACAGGACAGAGGGCATCAGCACAGGGTTGCACCCTGCCGGAGGCGATACCCCCAACTCAGGGTATACAGGCAGGGGATGGGCTTCCTCAACATGACTGAGCAGCAGTGCCAAAGAAGGCTCAGGCTATCACGCCAGGTCATCGCAGATATTTCCTGCAGCCCAGGGGACCTGGTGGACACACCTTACCAGTGGTTGTCAAAGTCACCAGCGCCCTCAACTTCTTTATCTTAGGCTCCTTCCAGGGATCTGCAACAGACATTTGCAGCATCCTGCAGTCGGCCACCCACAGATACATCATACAGGTCACCGATGCCATGTTTGACATTTCAGCCAATTATGTCAACTTTGCCACTGATGAAATCAGTGTGACTGAGCGGGTGCTCAGCTTTGCGGCTCTGACTGATTTCCCACAGGTGCAGGGCATCATTGACTGCACACATGTGGCCATCAGGGCAACCCATCATCACACAGTAGTTTTTGACAACGGTAAGGGCTTCCACTTCCTTAATGTGCAGCTGGTCTGCAATCATAGGAAGATCATCATGCATGTGTGCACCAAATTCCCTGGCAGCTGTCATGACTCTTTCGTCCTGAGCCAGTCCACTCAGCTCTTCACACCGCCAAACACACTTACTGGCTGGCTGCTTGGAAACAAGGGCTAATCACTGAAGACGTGGCTCATGACACCCTTGAAGAGGCCAAGTACTGACGCCGAGGAGAGATATAATGAAAGCCACATATCCACCAAATGTGTCATAGAACAAACAATAGGCATGTTGAAAATGTGCTTCAGATGCCTTAACAGATCTGGAGGAGTCCTTCAATACCAACCAGCCAGGGTCTCCAGAATCATCATCGTCTGCTGCGTGCTGCACAACATAGCACAGCAATGAGGATTAGCGTTGCATGAGGAGCAAGGTGCAGAGCACACACCCACTTTAGAGAAGGAGGAAAAGGAGGAGGAGGCGTATTAGCTGGAAGACGAGGAGGAGCAGGAGGAACCAGAGGTCCAGATGCCTGCAGCACCCGAGTACATTGCTGCCCGGGAGGCCAGGGATGGCCTCATCATGGCCAGATTTACATAACTTCCTGCATTATGCCTGTGCCAGGTTCCCACCTACCAACATTACCATAAAGCACCCCTGGAATGACTAAGCCATTCCTTTCACACTGACCCCCATTGCTGGAGGTAATGTCATGTCTCACCATTCACTCCAACTCACTGAGCCATTTCCAAAGTAGCAGGGAAAAATGGGCACGACAGGAAAGTGGTGAAAATAAATAGTTTTATATATGACATAACAGTAATGGAACCTTAACAAAAATATTTCTTTGAACACCTATGTGCTTACCTTTGTGCATCTACTTCTGTGTTTTTTTTTTTGCTTATGCATGCTTCTACGAGGTGCAAACCCTGTGGCTTCGGCAGAAGTAGAGGCAGCCTGCTCACTTCCCTGCTGCAACTGTGTAGATACTTTTTGCAGACATCCTCTGGGTTTTTGGAGCCTCTGATGGCCTCACCAAAGTCTGCTCCTCCTGCGACTGTGCAGGGACAGACTCGGCCATCGTTGTCTAAGGAGGCATCTGGGGCTCTATTTGAGGGGGGGGAGGGGTGAGCAATGGGGGAGAAGTGTGAGTGCTTTGAGTGGAGCCCTCATTTTCATGTTCCCCCTCACCATCATCCCTCTCATGGGCCATCCACACTTCTCTGCTAGCAAGGAACTGGAGAGCACCTTGCTGCACAGCAGTGCGGCCATGAGGACCCAAGTCTACATTGACATCCCTCCTAGAAAGGAGGTCTATGAGCCTCTATTCTGCATAGATAACATGTGCTCATCTGAGTGGCGCATTAGCTGCTCCATATAGATGGCCATCCTACCTATGGAAGAGCCTACAGAAGCCATCGCATGTGACATGGTGGTGCTCATGTTGAAGATGGACTCCATTCTCTGCACATTTGCAGACATCGCAGTCGCAAAACCTGACAGAGCCTCCTGCACTTCTTCCTACACCTCCAGGATTGCCCTTTTTCTCGATGGCCCCTGAGGCTCAGCGTCTGCATACAGCTGAGCAGAGCTGGGAGCGTCCTGCGCCTCCGACGAGGAGTCTCCACTGCTGTCCCTGTCTCCATCATTCCCTCTTGCTCACTTATGACTTGTGAGGCACCAGGTAACACTACTACTTTGTCTTGCGTAGGACCCACCGAGATGTGCATATCTGCGCTGCTGTTGGGTGTGCTAAGGCCTGAAGGCTCCTCTGAGGAGTCATCTTCCTATTCCACCTGGATCGTGTGGATGCTCTTGATGGACCTGTGGGAGAATAAAGAGATGACTTAGAAATGTTATATTAAGAATGGGTAATGATGCCATTATGCACATGATGAATATTCACTGGCTGCTGACATCAGTCCCCATATGAGTGACTGCTCTATGCCATGTGGCTTTATGAGATATAATTCTGTCACCAGGTTGTTGAGAGTTCCCCCTCTCTCCATCTCTCACCACAAGTTGTTCTGTAACTCCTGACACCTCTAGGGAGACCTCCTCTGCTGCTATCAAAATGACAAAGAATGGAGGGTTACCTCTGGTTCTCTCCCTCTCCATGTTATTGTGGGCTCTTTTCTCCTGAGGGAAAGAGAAGTTTGAGTGAGCGTGATGGCATGAGTGTAAGGAATATGTGGATTACATCTTTAGAGGGTGACTCTGATGGAGTGTGGTGCCAATGCCAAAGTCAAATGCCCTCATTGTATGTTGTTAGTTAATATGATTGTATTCGGATGAGGGTGAGAGTGAGTGTGAGCGGTGGTTGGTCAGATGGAGATGTGAGTATGAGATCATCAAAGTGCTTCCGACACACCACATCCCTGCTGTTCACCTCCTCTGCTATTTGGAGCCAGGTTCTTTTAGCCTACTGGGGAGGAAGAGGGTCTCCCTGCGTGCTCTGTCACTTCACAAGAATATGTAGGAAGTCATCTGAAAATTTGGGTACAGCCCTCTGTCTCTGTGAAGCCATCTCTGCAAGGCTGAGCAATAACCAGGTGGTGATATGAACTGCCTGCACACTCCTAGATGAACCTTCAAATGCAATGTGACCAAAGCTGCTTTAAATATCCCCGCTAGAAATGAGTCATCGATGACATCATCAGACCTGCATCATTTAATAGGGCCAAGAAATGCTTAATAGGCGCCATTAAGGGAAAGTCGCTTTAAGGAGCAGGATGAAAAGAACAATGGGGGGTTCTGAGCCGCCACGCCAACCACCCGCACCCGACCCACCCAGGTAATGAAAATTCCAGCCTTTGTGTCAGAACTGGACAGCCCATTTTTCTTGCAGGTTGTAATGGTAACAGAGAAACAGCAAACAGATTAAAATTAATGGATGGAAAATTGTGGGTAACTGCCACAATTCCTGATATGAGCTCTTGATGGGTGCAGCTCTACTCCAGGAGCATAACCTCATAATGCTACTTTTGTACAGGAACAAAATCACCGGAGTAAAAACATGGCATGCCTGTCGAATAACTGTAACCTGGAGATTACTTCTTGTGATATCAGTACACAGACCCTTATGCTTTAACAGAGACCTTAACCCATTAAAATAAATGAGCTAATGTGCCCATTAAAACAGTGGACAAAGGAATATCATTCAAATTCAAGCTAATATCACCAACAATAATCCCTAGATTTGTGTTTCACAATAATGAGTATATTCTGCCAATGCCTACAGAGTGCAGAGTTGTACACAGCATTTTAATTTGTTCCTTCGTTGTTTTCATTTAGTATTCACACATCACAATGACTCCATAATAGGACGATTTTTCAGTTTTTGCAGTAATTAACATTGATGAGGCATTTCACCACCCCGAGGTAACCTGTGGAAGTGGTAGACTGGTAGAAGCAATTTTTGAAAGCCTCCTAGGAATCAGTATTCATGTTTGGTTTAGTCTCAACATGTAGATCCTGAAATTCCTGGGTAGGCATTGCGATACTGATTTGGACAGAACCGAATGTCTGTCTGCCTAATGACAATGGGCTGGAAATTGCAGTCGGAGGCGAATGGCTCCAAAGCGCAAGTAAACTCCGCACCTAACTGGTGCATGCATAGCTTCAAAGACTCGCACTCCTGGGCCTGCAGGTATATGCCTGCGTAAACGTCCACTTAAATAAAAATAAATCATCACGTGTTCAAAATGAGTTAAAATACAATTTAATTAAATATTTAAAACAAAAATTAAATTTTTTGAAAAATAAATGTAAACATTTTTAAAGGGGCCAAAAATAATGTAAACTAATTTAAAAGGTTTTTGAATATTTAAATCATTAAAAAAAATGAGTTTAATATTTATTTAAACCCTTATGCGGGTAAAAGAAGGCCATACGACTGATTTTACCAGGCGTAAGAGTTTTGAGGGCATTTGCTGGGCAGTAGTTGGGCAAATAGCCCAAACCAGTGCCCGCAAATGTCCATTTCCTGCGCATGTGGATGATCTGTCAAGCTGAAACTTGACAGATCGCAGGTTCCGGGTTTTCACACATATGGCATGCGGAAACCCAGAACTAATGGGCACTTACGACTGTGCGTATGCAAACATAGGCCCCAGAAAATCCAGACCATTGTGTTGACCCCTCCAAAATCTGGAGGTCAGAGTCATTTAAATATTTAAAATATATTGGAGCCTGCCTGAGTGGGGAGGGATGAAGAATATCACTGTAGTAACTTTCCTCAGTGTTAGCACAGGTCCACCACACTCTGGAAGGGAAATCAAAACATTTTAAAATGCTCCATTTGCTTCTTCCATTGGTTTTGGCAATGCAATTGATCACTTGAAGATTGATTTTGCAGCTGACACTGGCCTTTTAATTTTGAAATTCCCGCCTAGCAATCCGAGATACCCGGGACCCACAGCTGTCCCTACCATACAACGCTGCTGAAGTCGTAAGTAAGGAAAATATATCATATGATGTATTTTCCGCAGTTACAATGCATTATAATTAGCCCACCCCTGATGGCGCTGTGATTTTGACAGAACCAAAAAAAATGTAACAACCTAGCAGCCTCGAGCCTATCCTAAATTTTGGCCTGCACTGTTGCCAGTACATTACTAGGAAGCTGCCTTCTGCAGCTGATAATTGAGGAATAAATATTGGCCAGGAAACCTGAGATAACTCCCCTGTTCTTCTTCGAAATAGTGCCATGGGATCTAGTACATCCACCTTAGAAAGCACACGGTGCCTCAGTTTAACGTCTCAACCAAAAGATGGCACCTCCAACAGTGCAGCACTACTCTCGAGGGGCCATATGGCCTACTCCTGCTCCTATTTCTGTACTGGAGTGTCAACTTAGATATTTGTGCTCAAGTCTCTGGAATGGGACTTGAACCTGTCATGTATCTTACATTATTATATATAACTGTATCCTAACATGCTATACATGACTGTAATAAGATATGACCTGTAACCACCAGCATACCTTACCACCAGGGGTGCACTTGCAAGAGACAGGTATATAAGGACAGGTCTCAGGCAAGTGCAGCATTCCAGAGCTGTGAAATAAAGGTGCAGGTCCAGAGTGACCTTGACTTCACTACATGCCTCGTGTGAATCTGTACTGAGGGGACAGGACTTTACAGAACCCTAAACCTTGTGACTCAGAGGCAACAGTGTTCCCAACTGAGCAACCGTTAACAAAGCCTGCAGAAGATAATACCTCAAGACATGTATGTGCTTGCATATATAATCATGACAGGTCAGGGACTAAAAAAGATTATACCCTTTCTTTAAGAATACCAGTCATGCAGATTTGGGTATTTGCAAAAGTGCACAATATTTTGAAAGGAGAGCAATTGGCAATAAAATGAGCCAAACTTAAACTAAGCTGGTGAAAGACTGAGATTTTCTTCTATTCAATCAAAAGGAGCTGAGTGTGCTTGGTTCTACTGCCTGCTTTGAAATTCACTTCCAGACATGACCAGACTGTTGGTAGATCCCTCTACAAGGGGATCATTAAAAAATGTAATAAATGGAAAAGAAACTGCCCTTAGGTAAATAACAATAAGCGTCTATCACATGAGTTTAATTAAGGTTTCAGCAGTACTAAGCAAGCACATGCAATGTCACAACACCACCTACAAGATGCTGTGTTCCAACTTAAAATAAACCTTAATAACATACATTTGTCCTTACATACTATTAATAACTGGGTTTATCTGTCATATAACAAAGAAAATGACTATCTACTTTTTGAAGATTTCTGTTGTAATGTTTTAACTCTAATTGTGCATTTGCTATCATAGTCTATTTGTCTTATGTGCACTAGTATTATAATAAATTATAAATTTTTTCCTTCTTAGTATGCTTTTTACACAGAGAAAAGATCATCAGTCTGATCAGGAAATAAAGAGAAAAATCCAAGGTAAGCTAAGAAAAACTTTAACTTTTTCATCAAATTATGATTTAAAAAAAATGTTGTGTGTTTTTTTATATATTCCTCTGGCAATTTCATTTTTTACACATATCAGCCCCAATTCTAACATAGCCCATCTGGGGGGAACGGAGCGAGTTCAGGTTGGATGTCCGTTCTTTATCGTGCACAATTTTATTTTCCATTCAATGGAGAGTAAAACAGGCATGTGACCTGAACCACCATGTTCCCACTGGATGAGTTAGGTTAAAATTGGGGTTCTAGCTTCCCCCCACCACATGCTAAGAGGATACTCAGTTGGTCTATACATTATCCACCCTGAGCCATAAGGATAAAAACACAAGAAACTAGGTCGAAAAAGGTCACTCAGCTCAGTCCACCAAGGCCTCTTTCCCCATTGACCATGTACAATTTTCTATCATGGACTCCATCCAACAACAACAACAACTTATATTTATATAGCACCTTTAACATAGTAAAACATCCTAAGGCGCTTCACAGGTGCATTATCAAACAAAATTTGACCGAGCCACATTAGGAGATATTAGGGCAGACGCTTGGTCAATGTGGCAGGTTTTTAGGAGCATCTTAAAGGAGGAAGCAGAGGTAGATAGGCAGAAAGGTTTAGGGAGGGAATTCCGGAGCTTACGGTCTTGGAAGTTAAAGGCACAGCCGCCAATGTTGGAGCAATTAAAATCGGGAATGAGCAAGAGACCAGAATTGGAGGAGCACAGAGATCTCAGAGGCTGGAGGAGATTACAGAGATAGGGAGGGGCGAGGCCATGGATGGATTTGAAAACAAGGATGAGAATTTTTAAATTGAGGCCTTGCTTGGCCGGGAGTCAATGTAGGTCAACAAGCACGCGGGTGATGGGTGAATGCAACTTGGCGAGTTAGGACACGGGCAGCCGAGTTTTGGATGACCTCAAGTTTATGGTGGGTGGAAGATGTGAGGCTGGTTTGGAGTGCATTGGAATAGTCACGTTTAGAGGTTAACAAAGGCACGGATGAGGGTCTCAGCAGCAGATGGGCTGAGGCGAGGTGGAATCGAGCGATGCTGCAGAAGTGGAAATAGGCGGTCTGAGCGATGGCGCAGATATGTGGTCGGAAGCTCATCTCGGGGTCAAATGCAACACCAAGGTTGCGAACAGTCTGATTCAATCTCAAACAGTTGCCAAGGAGAGGGATGGAGTCGGTGGATTCTGAGAAAGGCCACAAACTATAGTTCAAACTGTCAGGAAGGTACAGCTCTGAATTTTATGTCTTAGTGGCCAGGCTATTGTTTTTCTACACTAAACAAAATGATTCACATCAAAATTTTCCACTCTAGTGGCAACACCACCAGAAGTGTGACAGAACAGACTTTCCACCAGCTCGACTAACTTGACACTGACACCAGTGAAGTTTCTTTGATCAGCCTTATTTGGATTTCTAGGTAGGCATACTAAATTGAGGGGGCGAAATTGCCTCTTTTTATAGCCCCATTAGTGACTCCGGGGAACACTAATGGAACACAAGGCAGTTTCTGCCCGGAGGAGTGGGGGGCGCTACCACCTCCCGTGAACTTGCCCAGGAGGTTTGGGAGGTGATGACCCAGCAGCGCTGCAACCCATTCCCCGGGACGCCGCACCCCGGGATGCCGCGCAACCGGCGATGACTTCATCGCCGTGCGCGTTGACCCCTTAATACCCCACGGTGGTATTCCCATCTGTATTTGGGTGCTTGCCAGTGCGGGAGCAGGATATCATTGCTGTTACTGCAGGAAATGGACATGTGCAGCAACCTAAGGTTAAGGCAGCTACCACTCTCAAAAATATATTTCCTGGTAACATCTACAAATGTAGAACTGACAATCCATTAGATCTAAATCTATTTCAGATCTTACCATGGAGCTTTAGGAGGCGAAATTGCCTCTGGTCCCAATTGGGTCAGTAACCTTCCGGGGCTGGGACTTTTATCACCCAGCCCGGAAGTCCCACCCCCAAGCAGAATTGGCCCTACCGCCCCTGAAAGGAAGCAGAGCGCTGTCTCCAGTACTTCGCTTCCTGTAGGGGCGTTCCCGGGAAGCTATGGCGGCGCTGAGTCCAGCACTATGTGGATGCTCTGCGTAGCGTTAACGCGCTACAATACCCCTCCCCTTCGATTAAAGGGGCGGGCCGCTGCGCACAATGCAGACCCTTTGGTGCCGCCACTATGCCACCATGACAGCGTGAGACTGGGCTAGCAATCTGGCACCCAAAAGTGCCGGGCTGCATGATTGCAGCAGAAACCACACTAGAGCAGCCATGGCCGAGCCAACCCAAAAGTCGGCTGATAAGCAAAGTGTGATATATTCTTTACGACATCACAAACACACACATGCACAAGTTGGCTCTACAGGAACTTGTCATGTCACATGATCCTTTAATTCTATACATCAGGAGTTGCATTATCACAGTAATTACCACAGTTAGCCTAACATCTGTGGTTGGGAAGATGTTGGAGTCCATTATTAAAGAAGCAATACAGAACATTTGAAAAAACAAAATTTGGTCAGGCAGAGTCAGCATGGATTTATGAGGGGGAAGTCATGTTTGACAAATTTGTTAGAATTCTTTGAGGATGTAATGAACAGGGTGGATAAAGGGGAAACAGTGGATGTAGTGTATTTGGACTTCCAGAAGGCATTTGACAAGGTGCCACATAAAAGGTTACTGCGCAAGATAAAAGTTCACGGGGTTGGGGGTAATATATTAGCATGGATAGAGGATTGGCTAATGAACAATAAACAGAGAGTCGGGATAAATGGTTCATTCTCGTTTTGGCAATCAGTGACCAGCGGGGTGCCACAGGGATCAGTGCTGAGACCCCAACTATTTACAATCTATATTAACGACTTGGAGGAAGGGAGAATTCGGGAGGCTCCAAGAGTTCAGGAGACTGCAAGATCGGGAGAGTCCGAGAGGGGGAGAGTCGAGAGCGGAAGTCCGTGAGTTCGGGAGCCAGAAGTCCGAGGAGCAAGAGGGCCAGAGGTAGGTGAGGAACTTGAGGGAGTCGAGGAGGTGGAGCGGGACGTTGGAGAGGCCTACAAGAGGCCCAGCGTCGAGTTGGGAGGCCAGCAGGTGCAGCTGCAGCAGGGAGGCAAAAAAGAAGTAGAAAGAAATCGAAAGGTGACATCACAGCCAAGGTAAGTGGTTGGCTGGTGATTTGTGAGTAGTTTTTCTTTTTCTTTGTCAGTAAGTAACCTTTTAGCATTGTTATTGCTGAATTAAATTAATCTAATGGTTAAGTCATGGCAGGAGCGCTCAGACACATGTTATGCTCCTCCTGTACTATGTGGGAAGTCAGGGACGCTTCCAATGTCCCTAATGACTACATGTGTGGGAAGAGCATCCGCCTGCAGCATCTGACAGACCGCGTTGCGGCACTGGAGCTGCGGGTGGATTCACTCTGGAGCATCCACAATGCTGAGAATGACGTGAAAAGCACGTTTAGTGAATTGGCCACGCCGCAGGTAAAGGGTACACAGCCAAATAGGGGATGGGTGACCAACAGGACGAGCAGTGGAAAGAAGGTAGTGCAGGGGACCCCTGCGGTCATCCCCCTGTAAAACAGATACACCATTTTGGGTACTGTTGAGGGGGCTGACTCATCAGGGGAGAGCAGCAGCAGCCAAGTATATGGCACCGTGGGTGGTTCTGCTGCACAGGAGGGCAGGAAAAAGAGTGCCAGAGCTATAGTGGTAGGGGATTCTATTGTAAGGGGAATAGATAGGCATTTCTGCGGCCGCAACCGAAACTCCAGGATGGTATATTGCCTCCCTGATGCAAGGGTCAAGGATGTCTCGGAGTGGGTGCAGGACATTTTAAAGAGGGAGGATGAACAGCCAGTTGTTGTGGTGCATATTGGTACCAACGATATAGGTAAAACACAGGATGAGGTCCTACAAGATGAATTTAGGGAGCTAGGAGCAAAATTAAAAAGTAGGACCTCAAAAGTAGTAATCTCAGGATTGCTAACAGTGCCAAGTGCTAGTCAGAGTAGGAATTGCAGAATAGCTCGGATGAATACGTGGCTTGAGGAGTGGTGCAGAAGGGAGGGATTCAACTTCCTGGGACATTCGAACCAGTTCTGGGGGAGGTGGGACCAGTACAAACTGGACGGTCTGCACCTGGGCAGGACCGGAACCAATGTCCTGGGGGAGTGTTTGCTACTGCTGTTGGGGAGGGGTTAAACTAATATGGCAGGGGGATGGGAACCTATGCAGGGAGGCAGAGGGAAGTAGAATGGGGACAGAAGCAACAGATAGAAAGAAGAAAAGTGAAAGAGAAACCCAAGGCAAAAATCAAAAATGGCCAAATTACAGCAAAATTCTAAAGGGGCAAAGTGTGTTAAAAAGACAAGCCTGAAGGCTCTGTGCCTCAATGCAAGGAGTATTCGGAATAAGGTGGACGAATTAACTGCTCAGATAGCAGTTAACGGATATGATGTAATTGGCATCACGAAGACATGGCTCCAGGGTGACCAAGGCTGGGAATTCAACATCCAGCAGTATTCAACATTTAGGAAGGGTAGACAGAATGGAAAAGGAGGAGGGGTGGCGTTGCTGGTTAAAGAGGAAATTAATGCAATAGTAAGGAAGGACATTAGCTTGGATGATGTGGAATCTGTATGGGTGGAGTTACTGAATACCAAAGGGCAGAAAACACTAGTGGGAGTTGTGTACAGACCACCAAACAGTAGTAGTGAGGTTGGGGACAGCATCAAACAAGAAATTAGGGGTGCGTGCAATAAAGATACAGCAGTTACCATGGGCGACTTTAATCTACCTATGATTGGGCTAACCAAACTGGTAGCAATGCGGTGGAGGAGAATTTCCTGGATTGTATTAGGGATGGTTTTCTAGACCAATATGTCGAGGAACCAACAAGAGGGCTGGCCATCCTAGACTGGTCATGTGTAATGAGAAAGGACTAATTAGCAATCTTGTTGTGCGAGGCCCCTTGGGGAAGAGTGACCATAATATGGTAGAATTCTTTATTAAGATGGAGAGTGACACAGTTAATTCAGAGACTAGGGTCCTGAACTTAAGGAAAGGTAACTTCGATGGTATGAGACATGAATTAGCTAGAATAGACTGGCAAATGATACTTAAAGGGTTAACGATGGATAGGCAATGGTAAACATTTAAAGATCACAACTTCAACAATTGTACATCCCTGTCTGGTGTAAAAATAAAACGGGGAAGGTGGCTCAACTGTGGCTAACAAGGGAAATTAAGGATAGTGCTAAATCGAAGGAAGAGGCATATCAATTGGCCAGAAACAGCAGCAAACCTGAGGACTGGGAGAATTTTGTAATACAGTAGATGAGGACAAAGGGTTTAATTAGGAGGGGGAAAATAGAGTATGAGAGGAAGCTTGCTGGCAACATAAAAACTGACTGCAAAAGTTTCTATAGATATGTGAAGAGAAAAAGATTAGTGAAAACAAATGTAGGTCCCTTGCAGTCAGATTCAGACAAATTTATAATGGGGAACAAAGAATGGCAGACCAGTTAAACAAATACTTTGGTTCTGTCTTCACGAAGGAAGACACAAATAACCTTCCGGAAATACTAGGGGACCGAGGGTCCAGTGAGAAGGAGGAACTGAAGGAAATCCTTATTAGGTGGAAAATTGTGTTAGGGAAATTGATGGGATTGAAGGCAGAATATTATCTGAATTGCGGCAAATTAGGAAAGGGGGAGGTGCAGCGAAACCTGCGTGTCATGGTACATCAGTCATTGAAAGTTGTCATGCAGGTACAGCAGGCGGTGAAGAAGACAAATGGTATGTTGGTCTTCATAGATAGGGGATTTGAGTATAGGAGCAGGGAGGTCCTACTGCAGTTGTACAGGGCCTTAGTGAGGCCTCACCTGGAATATTGTGTTCAGTTGTGGTCTCCTAATCCAAGGAAGGACGTTCTTGCTATTGAGGGAGTGCAGTGAATGTTCACCAGACTGATTCCCGGGATGGCAGGACTGACATATGAGGAGAGACTGGATCGACTGGGCTTGTATTCACTGAAGTTTAGAAGGATGAGGGGATCTCATAGAAATATATAAAATTCTGACGGGACTGGACAGGTTAGATGCAGGAAGAATGTTCCCGATGTTGGGAAGTCCAGAATCAGGGGACATAATCTAAGGATAAGGGGTAAGCCATTTAGGACTGAGATGAGGAGAAACTTCTTCACTCAGAGAGTTGTTAAACTGTGGAATTCCCTGCCGCAGAGAGTTGTTGATGCCAGTTCATTGGATATATTCAAGAGGGAGTTAGATATGGCCATTATGGCTAAAGGGATCAAGGGGTATGGAAAGAAAGCAGGAAAGGGATACTGAGGTGAATGATCAGACATGATCTTGTTGAATGATGGTGGAGGCTCGAAGGGCTGACTGACCTACTCCTGCACCTATTTTCTATGTTTCTATGTTTCTATGTTTCACTTCTGACGAGGATCGGAGAGTCGGACGAGCGGGCAGGTTAAAAAAGAGTGGGGATCGGAGGAGTGGAGGAGGTCGGGAGCAGCGAGGTCCATAAAAGGGGCCCAGCAGTCGGAGGTAGTCGGAGGCAGGGGCAGAAGGTAAAAAGAAATAGAAGTGTGACATCACAGCCAAGAGAGTAAGTGATTGGCTGGTGGATTGATGAGTATTTAATCTTTTTCTTTTTCTTTTTCTTTTCTGATCAGTAAGAAACCTTTGGCATTGTTATCAATTCGGTTAATTTAAGGGTTAAGTCATGGCAGGAGAGCCCAGACCCATGTCATGCTCCTTCTGTGCTATGCGGGAAGTCAGGGACACTCCCAGTGTCCCTGACAATTACATGTGCAGGAAGTGTATCCCGCGGCAGCTCCTGACAGACCACATTGCGGCACTGGAGCTGCGCATGGACTCACACTGGAGCATCTGCGATGCTGAGGATGTCGTGAATCGCATGTTTGGTGAGTTAGTCACACCGCAGGTAAAGGTTACACAGCCAGATAGGGAATGGGTGATCATCAGGCAGAGCAGTGGAAGGAAGGTAGTGCAGGGGTCCTCTGTGGTCATCTCCCTTCAAAACTGACACACCACCTTGGGTACTTTTGGGAGAGATGACTCATCAGGGCAAGGCAGCAACAGCCAAGTCCATGGCACCAGGGTTGGCTCTGCTGCCCAGGAGGGCAGGAAAAAGAGTGGGAGAGCTATAGTGTTAGGGGATTCTATCGTAAGGGGAATAGATAGGCGTTTCTGGGGCCACAAACGAGACTCCAGGATGGTATGCTGCCTCCCTGTGCAAGGGTCAAGGATGTGTCGGAGCGGCTGCCGCGCATTCTGGAGGGTGAACAGCCAGTTGTCGTGGTATGTATAGGTACCAACGATATAGATAAAAAATGGGATGAGATCCTACAAGTTGAATTTAAGAAGCTGGGAGTTAAATTAAAAAGCAGGACCTCAAAGGTAGTAATCTCAGGAGTGCTACCAGTGCCAAGTGCTAGTCAAAGTAGGAATTGCAGGATAGCTCAGATGAATACATGGCTTGAGGAATGGTGCAAGGGGGAGGGATTCAAATTCCTAGGACATTGGAACTGGTTCTGGGGGAGGTGGGACCAGTACAAACCGGACGGTCTGCACATGGGCAGGAGTGGAGCCGATGTCCTTGGCAGAGTGTTTGCTAGTGCTGTTGGGGAGGGGTTAAAATAAAAAGGCAAGGGAATCGGAATCTATGCGGCGAAACAGAGGAAATAAAAAGGGGGCAGAAGCAAAAGGTAGGAAGGAGAAAAGCAAGAGTGGAGAGCAGAGAAATCAAGGGCAAAAATCAAAAAGGGCCAGATTACAACATAATTCGAAAAGGACAAAGAGTGTTAAAAAAAACAAGCCTGAAGGCTCTGAGTCTCAATGCGAGGAGCATTCGTAATAAGGTGGATGAATTGACTGTGCAGATAGCTGTTAACGGATATGATGTAATTGGAATTACGGAGACATGGCTCCAAGGAAACCAAGGCTGGGAACTCAACATCCAGGGGTATTCAATATTCAGGAAGGGCAGACAGGAAGGAAAAGAAGGTGGGGTAGCGTTACTGGTTAAAGAGGAGATTAACGCATTAGTAAGGAAGGACACTAACGTGGATGATGTGCAATCTACATGGGTAGAGCTACGAAACACCAAAGGGCAGAAAACGTTTGTGCGAGTTGTGTTATGACCACCAAACAGGAATCGGGAGGTTGGGGATGGCATCAAACAGTAAATTAGGGATGCGTGCAATAAAGGTACAGCAGTTATCATGGTTGACTTTAATCTGCATATTGATTGGGCTAACCAAACTAGTAGCAATATTATGGAGGAGAATTTCCTGGAGTGTATAAGGGATGGTTTTCAAGAGCAATATGTCGAGGAACCAATTAGAGAGCAGGCCATCCTAGACTGGGTCTTGTGTAATGAGAGAGGATTAATTAGCAATCTGGTCGTGCGGGGCCCCTTGGGGAAGAGTGACCATAATATGGTAGAATTCTTCATTAAGGTGGAGAGTGACACAGTTAATTCAGAGACTAGGGTCCTGAACTTAAAGAAAGGAAACTTCAACAGTATGAGACGTGAATTGGCTAAGATAGACTGCAGAATGATACTTAAAGGGTTGATGGTGGATAGGCAATGACAGACATTTAAATATCACATGGATGAACGACAACAATTGTACATCCTTGCGTGGCATAAGAATAAAAAAGGGAAGATGGCTCAACTGTAGCTAACAAGGGAAATTAGGGATTGTGTTAAATCCAAGGAAGAGGCATATAAATTGGCCAGAAAAATCAGCAAACCAAAGGACTGGGAGAAATTTAGAATTCAGCAGAGGAGGACTAAGGGTTTAATTAGGAGGGGGAAAATAGAGTATGAGATTAAACTTGCAGGGAACATAAAAAATGACTGCAAAAGCTTCTACAGATATGTGAAGAGAAAAAGATTAGTGAAGACTAATGTAGGTCCCTTGCAGTCAGAATCAGGTGAATTCATAATGGGGAACAAGCAAATGGCAGACAAATTGAACAAATACTTTGGTTCTGTCTTCACTAAGGAAGACACAAATAACCTCCCGAAAATACTAGGGGACCGAGAGTCTAGCGAGAAGGGGGAACTGAGGGAAATCCTTATTAGTCAGGAAATGGTGTTAGGGAAATTGAAGGGACTGAAGACTGAAAAATCCCAAGGGCCTGATAGTCTGCATCCGAGAGTACTTAAGGAAGTGGCCCGAGAAATAGTAGATGCGTTGGTGGTTATTTTCCAACATTCCATGGACTCTGGTACAGTTCCTATGGATTGGAGGGCAACTAATGTAACCCCACTTCTTAAAAAAGGAGGGAGAGAGAAAACCGGTTAGCCTGACATCGGTGATGGGAAAAATGCTGGAATCAATTATTAAAGATGTAATAGCAGCGCATTTGGAAAGCAGTGACAAGATCGGTCCAAGTCTGCATGGATTTATGAAAGGGAAATCATGCTCGACAAATCTTTTTGAGGATGTAACTAGTAGAGTGGATAAGGGAGAACCAGTGGATGTGGTGTATTTTGATTTTCAAAAGGCTTTTGACAAGGTCCCACACAAGAGATTAGTGTGCAAAATTAAGGCACATGGTATTGGGGGTAATGTATTGATGTGAATAGAGAACTGGTTGGCAGACAGGAAACAAAGAGTGGGAATAAACGGGTCCTTTTCAGAATGGCAGGCAGTGACTAGTGGGGTGCCGCAAGGTTCAGTGCTGGGATCCCAGCTATTTACAACATACATTAATGATTTAAACAAACGAATTGAATGTAATATCTCCAACTTTGCAGATGACACTAAGCTGGGTGGCAGTGCGAGCTGTGAGGAGGATGCTAGGAGGCTGCAGGGGGACTTGGACAGGTTAGGGGAATGGGCAAATGCATGGCAGATGCAGTATAATGTGGATAAGTATGAGGTTATCCAATTTGGTGGCAAAAACATGAAGGCAGATTATTATCTGAATGGTGACAGATTAGGAAAGGGGGAGTTGCAACGTGACTGGGTGTTATGGTACATCAGTCATTGAAGGCATGCAGGTTCAGCAGGCAGTAAAGAAAGCAAATGACATGCTGGCCTTCATAGCGAGAGGATTTGAGTATAGGAGCAGGAGGTCTTACTGAAGTCCTACAGAGCCTTCGTGAGCCCATAGCTTGAGTATTGTGTACAGTTTTGGTCTCCTAATCTGAGGAAGGACATTCTTGCTATTGAGGGAGTGCAGCGAAGGTTCACCAGACCGATTCCTGGGATGGCAGGACTGACATATGAAGAAAGACTGGATCGACTAGGCTTATATTCACTGGAATTTCGAAGAATGAGAGGGTAACTCAAGGAAACATATAAAATTCTGATGGGGTTGGACAGGTTAGATGCAGGAAGAATGCTCCCGATGTTGGGGAAGTCCAGAACCAGGGGGTCACAGTCTAAGGACAAGGGGTAAGCAATTGAGGACCGAGATGAGGAGAAACTTCTTCACTCAGAGAATTGTGAACCTGTGGAATGCTCTACCACAGAATATTGTTGAGGCCAATTCATTAGATATATTCAAAAGGGAGTTAGATGTGGCCCTTATGGCTAAACGGATTAAGGGGTATGGAGAGAAAGCAGGAATGGGGTACTGAAGTTGCATGATTGGCCTTGATCATATTGAATGGTGGTGCAGGCTTGAAGAGCCGAATGGCCTACTCCTGCACCTACTTTCTATGTTTCTATGTTTCTATTGTGTTCCTAGCACAGATGAGACTGCACACAGGGTGGTTAAAGTAACAGTGACCTTAGTCTTTATTAAGACACTCCAGAATGAGGAACAGGCTTTAGGGGCCGGCTTATATACAGTGCTCCCACGGGATGCTGGGATCCCTTGGGACTTCAGGGGATGCGCTCCCTGGTGGCGGAACATGGGAGTGCATGCTTTACAGATACACAACATCACTCCCCCCCGAAAAGTCAAAGTGAAAACTATTTACAAGGTGAGGCGGTTGGGAGCCTTTCTTTCCCTGGTGGACCGCCTCAGTACAAATGTCTGTTCTGGTGTGTTGGCTGTGCCCTCGCTGGGCTGGCGTGTTGTTGGCCCTGCAGGGCTGCTGGGTGAGCCTGGCCTTGCTGGGCTGTTGGGCGTGGTGGGTTCGGTTTCCTCGTCCGGGGTGGCATCGTTCATCCTTTGGGTGTTTGTTGTGGGCTCGAAAAAGGTGGTGTCTTTTGTGGGTTGGTCAGGGCAGTTTGTGAACCGCAGCCTCGTTTAGTCCAGGTGCTTTCTGCAAATTTGTCCATTGTCTAATTTGACTACAAACACCCTACTCCCTTCTTTAGCTATCACCGTGCCTGCGATCCACTTGGGACCATGTCCATAGTTTAGCACATACACAGGGTCATTCAGATCAATTTCCCGTGACACAGTGGCGCGACCATCGTTTACATTTTGTTGCTGCCGCCTGCTCTCTACCTGATCATGCAGGTTGGGGTGAACCAACGAGAGTCTGGTTTTAAGTGTCCTTTTCATGAGTAGCTCAGCCGGGGGCGCCCCTGTGAGCGAGTGCAGTGTCGTGCGGTAGCTGAGCAGTACTTGGGACAGGCGGGTTTGGAGTGAGCCTTCTGTGACTCATTTAAGGCTCTGTTTGATTGTTTGTACTGCCCGCTCTGCCTGCCCATTGGAGGCTGGTTTAAACGGGGCCGAGGTGACATGTTTGATCCCATTGCGGGTCATGAATTCTTTAAATTCGGCACTGGTGAAATATGGCCCATTGTCACTGACCAGTATGTCAGGCAGGCCGTGGGTGGCAAACATGGCCCTCAGGCTTTCAATGGTGGTGGTGGCAGTGCTTCCCGACATAATTTCACATTCAATCCATTTTGGAAAAACATCCACCACCACCAGGAACATTTTACTGAGAAACGGGCCCGCATAGTCGACATGGATCCTTGACCATGGTCTGGAGGGCCAGGACCACAAACTTAGTGGTGCCTCTCTAGGCGCATTGCTCAACTGAGCACGCATGCGGCATTGCCGTACACAGGACTCTAAGTCAGAGTCGATACCGGGCCACCACACGTGGGATCTGGCTATCACTTTCATCATTACTATATCCGTGTGTGCTGTGGAGATCCGAGATGAACGTCTCCCTGCCCTTTTCGGGTAGCACTACGCGGTTACCCCACAACAGGCAGTCTGCCTGAATGGACAGCTCGTCCTTTCGCCGCTGGAACAGCTTGATTAGCTCTTGCATTTCAACGGGGATGCTGGCCCAGCTCCCATGCAGTACACAGTTTTTGACTAGGGAGAGCAGAGGATCTTGGCGGGTCAAAGTCCTAATCTGGCGGGCTGTGACAGATGATTTATCATTTTCAAACGCTTCCATGACCATCAACAAGTCTGCGGGCTGTGCCACCATCAACAAGTTTGCAGGCTGCGCCATTTCCACCCGCGTGCTGGGCAATGCTAGCCGACTGAGAGCATCCGCACAGTTCTTGGTGCCTGGCCTGTGGCGCATGGTACAGTTATACGCTGATAGCGTGAGTGCCCACCTTTGTATGTAGGCTGAGGCATTAGTATTTATCCCCTTGTTTTCAGCGAACAGGGATATGAGGGGCTTGTGATCGGTTTCCAGCTCAAATTTGAGGCCAAACAGGTACTGATGCATTTTCTTTACCCCAAACACACACACTAACGCCTCTTTCTCAATCATGCTGTTGGCCTTCTCGGCCTTAGACAAGCTCCTGGAAGCATAGGCGACAGGTTGCAACTTCCCGGCAATGTTAGCTTGTTGTAATACACACCCAACTCCGTACGACGATACATCACACGCGAGCACGTCTTTTACACGGGTTATACAATACAAGCAGCTTGTTGGAGCATAAAATGTTTCTGGCCTTCTCAAAAGCAATTACTTCTTTTTTTTCCCCATACCCAGTTCTCACCTTTACGCAATAACACATGTAGGGGCTCTAAGAGGGTGCTTAACCCCGGTAGGAAGTTACCAAAATAGTTGAGGAGTCCCAGGAACGACCGCAGCTCCGTGACGTTCTGTGGCCTGGGAGCATTCCTGATAGCCTCTGTCTTGGCCTCTGTGGGCCGAATGCCATCCGCCGCGATCTTTCTCCCCAAAAACTCCACTTCTGTTGCCATGAAGACGCATTTCGGCCTCTTCAGCCGCAGCCCTACGCGATCCAGTTGCTGGAGGACCTCCTCCAGGTTTTGTAGGTGCTCGACGGTGTCCTGACCCGTGACCAATATGTCGTCCTGAAAAACCACCAGGCTCTCCATGTTTCTCTGGAAGATCGCTGCAGCCGACCGAATTCCAAACAGGCAACTGTTGTAGATGAACAGTCCCTTGTGCGTGTTGATGCAGGTAAGGCCCTTCGAAGACTCCTCCAGCTCCTGCGTCATGTAGGCCGAAGTCAGTTCAAGCTTGGTGAACATCTTGCCTCCTACCAGTGTCGCAAATAGGTCGTCTGCCTTAGGTAGCGGGTATTGGTCCTTTAGCGAGAAACGATTAATAGTTACTTTATAATCGCTGCAAATCCTGACCGCGCCATCACTTTTGAGTAATGGAATAATCGGGCTGGCCCACTCGCTGAATTCCACTGGGGAGTTGATGCCCTCGCGTTGCAGCCTGTCCAACTCGATTTCCACTCTCTCTCTCATCATATGAGGTACCACATGCGCCTAGTAGTGAATGGGTCGTGCCTCTGGGACCAAGTAAATCCGTACCTTCGCCCCGGAAAAGTTTCCAATGCCTGGCTCAAAAAGGGAAGGAAATTTGTGAAGAACCTGGGTACATGAGGCCTCATCGACATGTGATGGCACTCGGATGTCATCCCAGTTCCAGCGGATTTTGCCCAGCCAGCTCCTTCCAAGCAGTGTGGGGCCATCACCCGGGACAATCTAGAGTGGCATTTCGTGCACTGTGCCCTCGTAGGTGACTTTGACCATGGCGCTGCCCAGGACAGTGATGAGCTCTTTGGTGTACATTCTCACTTTTGTGTGGATGGGGCTCAGGGCTGGTCTGAGTGCCTTGTTGCACCACAGTCTCTCAAACACCTTTTTACTGGCCAGTGTCCAGTTCCATGGCTATGGGTAAGCCATTCAATTTTACATTTAGCATTATAAGTGGACATTTCATCGAAAATGTGTACACCCCATGTACTTCAGCATCTGCCTCCTCTCTCTGAGGCTCGAAATTGCTTTGATCCACCATAGACCGATCTTCCTCTGCCACGTGGTGGTTATCAGGTTTTGCAGAGCTTGCAGCTCGTCTCCAAGCTCGTTGGAGGTGCCCCATTGTTCCACAGCTCTTGCAAACATACCCTTTGAAGCAGCATGAATAGGCCGAATGGGAGCCTCCACAACGCCAACAAGGTGTGAATTGCCTTGCATTCATCCTTTGTTGCGGACTCTGAGTCATCTGGTTCACCTGAGGCCTGCTGGCAGTTGCAGACTCGTGGGTTCTGCCCTGTACCTTTCTGCTCGCAAACACAGTTCCAGTTAATTTATGAACATTGCTGGCACTTGTGTGCTGAGAGATTTGTTTGGTGTTATCACTGGTGGACATAAACGCCTGTGCTATCGCAATGGCCTTACTGAGGGTCGGTGTCTCTACAGTCAAAAGTTTTCATAGGATGGTCTCGTGGTCAATGCCCAGTACAAAAAAGTCTCTGAGCATCTGCTCCAGGTAGCCATCAAACTCATATTGTGCTGCAAGTCGCCTTAGCTCGGCGATGTAGCTCGCCACTTCCTGACCTTCAGATCGCTGGCACGTGTAGAACCGATACCTCGCCATCAGCACGCTCTCCCTTGGGTTAAGATGCTCCCGAACCAGTGTACACAGCTCCTCATACAACATATCTGTGGGTTTCATCGGAGCCAGAAGATTCTTCATGAAGCCATAGGTCGGTGCCCCGCAGACTGTGAGGTGGATCGCTCTCCTATTTGCAGCGGTTCCTTCTCTGTCCAGCTTGTTGGCTACAAAGTACTGGTCTAGCCGTTTGACATAGGCTTCCCAGTCCTCACCCTCCGAGAACTTCTCCAGGATGCCCACAGTTTGCTGCATCTTTGCATTGGATTTGTATACTCGTCACCAGTTATTGTGTTCCTAACACAGATGAGACTGCACACAGAGAGGTTAAAGTAACAGTGACCTCAGTCTTTATTAAGACACTCCAGAATGAGGAACAGGCCTTAGGGGTCGGCTTATATACAGTGCTCCCAAGGGAGTGCATGCTTTATGGATACACAACAGTTTCTATGTAACATAGCCAAGTTTGCCGACGATACAAAGATGAGAGGGAAAGCAATGTGTGAGGAGGACACACAAAATCTGCAAAAGGACATAGACAGGCTTAGTGTGTGGGCAAAAATTTGGCAGATCGAGTATAATGTTGTAAAGTGTGAGGTCATGCACTTTGGCAGAAAAGAAATCAAAGAGCAAGTTATTATTTAAATGGAGAAAGATTGCAAAGTGCTGCAGTACAGTTGGACCTGGGGGTATTTGTGTATGAACCACAAAAGGCAGTGATCCAGAAGACCAATGGAATCTTGGCCTTTATTGCAAAGGGGATGGAGTATAAAAGCAAGAAAGTCTTGCTACAGCTGTACATAGTATTGGTGAGGCCACACCTGGAATACTGCGTGCAGTTTTGGCTTCCATATTTACGAAAGGATACACCTGCTTTGGAGGCAGTTCAGAGAAGGTTCACAATGTTGATTCCAGAGATGAGGGGGTTGACTTATGAGGAAAGGTTGAGGAGGTTGGGCCTCTACTCATTGGAATTCAGAAGAATGAGAGGTGATCTTATTGAAATGTACAAGATTTTGAGGGGGCTTGACAAGGTGGATGCAGAAGATGTTTCCACTGATAGGGGAAGCTAGAATTAGAGGGCATAATCTTAGAATAAGGGGCCACCCATTTAAAACTGAGATGAGGAGAAATTTCTTCTCTCAGAGGGTTATGGATCTGTGGAATTCGCTGCCTCAGAGAGCTGTGGAAGCTGGGACATTGAATAAATTTAAGACAGGTAGAGTTTCTTAAACGATAAGGGAATAAGGGGTTATGGAGAGCGGGCAGGGAAGTGGACCTGAGTCCATGATCAGATCAGCCATGATCGTATTAATTGGCGGAGCAGGCTCGAGGGGCCGTATGGCCTTCTCCTTCTCGTATTTCTTTCTGTTCTTATGTTCTTAGTAGTCCATTAGGTGGAGCAGTAGTCCACTAGAGGGAGGTCTATATTACACTTCTCCCTCCTTAAATGAATAAGTAATCATAACAAAATAATTATCCCACATAACTAGCATGGTTATACAAAACAAAAGATATGGGGCTAGATTTTCCTATTATTGCTCGGCGATTTTCTCGGCAGTACAGCTGTTTTTCCAGATCCCTGAGAGAACTGTCCTGTGAATGCTGCTTAAACTGGGTGGTAGGTGAGTGCTCTGCAAAGGAAGGTAAGTTAAAGGTTCTTTTTTTTTAAACGGCGATTAGGTATAAAAGTGTCTTGGGAATGCTTTTTATGGGTTTTTTTATTGAATTTTTTTTTAAGTTTCCCCCCCTCCCTAGGCCCAACCACAGCCTTGGACTAAATTTTAAATACTTACTATCCATCCCGGAAAGAACCGCCCATTTCACTAAGTTTGCACCTAAGCGCCGAGAAAACTGTCGACAATGAAGGTGCATGGCCCATTTTTTCGCCGGGCTATTAGTTTTAATTAGTTTAAACATAAAAGTGGAAATTCTCGCCAGCATTGCTCACCAAACATTACCGGTTCTTTTCAGCGGGTAATCAGGCATTGAGGGGCTCATAGGAAAGTCTAGCCCATGGACTTATTTTGCCATATTTACACATCAAGCTTAACCACTCATTTTCTGTTTCAAAGAGGATACCTTTGTTCTTGAACAGATCCTTCCAAATGTGGTGTTGAACTTAGACTCATTCTGCTGATCCTCAGGAGACTTTTTCTCCAAGGACAACCTTGGATCTACATTTTGACTCTCTACAACTTCAGACTGTTTGTCTGCATGACTCGGACTCCGACTTAAATTCTGACTTTCTCTTGGACTTGTTTCTAGTACATCTGATGTAGGATTTTCTACCGGTACTCTACTTGTAACAAGACTATCTGACTCATCAGAAATAAGCGAATCATTCCAATGTTCAACTGCTTCTACATCTGTAGGTAAAATATGATCAATGTGAACAAACCTAACTGTTCCATCTTGTCCAAATATGTGTGAGGATAACATATTCTCACTATTCTTCCTGGCAACCACTTTAACCATTTATGGTGATGGTTCTTCACTCTAACCTTCTGATTCAATTGCACACTTTTCTCTCTTACTCTATCTCTATCATGATTCTCTTTCTGTCTTAATTGTTTCTCTTCTACTGATTGTGCCAGGTTTGGCATTAACAATGAGAACCTGGTTCGTGGATATCATTTGAGAAACAACTCTGCTGGTGTTCTACCAGCAGTTATATGAGGAGTATTACGATAAGTCATTAGAAAATTTCCTAATTTGTGGTCCAACGACAACTGCCATTTCCTTGGATTTGAATCCAACATTTGCTTGATGAGTATACATTTTACAATTTGTACTATGCGCTCTGCTGCACCATTTGAAGTAGGGTGGTACAGTGGAACCTTGGTATGTTTCACACCATCTCTGCTCATGAACTGTGCAAATCCTCTGAACAAAATTGCGGCCCATTATCAGATACAATTTCTTCTGGGAGGCCATATGAAGAAAACAATCTTTGCAAATTGTCTAGTGTTTTCCTTGTTATTTTCCACATGGGAAACACCTCTACCCACTTCGCTTGGCTATAAATGATAATGAACAATTGTTGTCCTTCCAGCTCAGCAAAATCTATATGTAACCTTTGCACACCCTGGGAGGCCATTTCCATGGCTGTAATGGTACTGATGATGGTTTCTTGCTTACCGAGTGACATGTTGTACACTGACTAATGATGTACTCTATATCTTTATCTAAACCTGGCTACCATAAGTAACTGCATGCAAACCTCTTGGTCAGGCACATTCCCAGGTGCTGGTGATGAAGATCTCCGAACAATTTGGAACTAAACTTATTTGGAATAACTACTCTTACACTCCACATGATACAATCTTTATCCACTGATAATTCATTCCTAAGAACGAAGTATGGATCAGCTTCCTCTGATACTTGGTTTGGCCAGCCATTTGCTATGTAATCATACATCTTTGACATAACTGGGTCATGCTTGGTTGCTCTCCCAATCTCTGCAGCTGTGACTGGCAGCTCATCAATGTATGAAAAATAGAATACTTCTTTCCTATTTGGTGTAGCTTGTGATGGGGATGGCAACCTGGACATAGCATTATTGTTAAGGTTACTTTATAATCACCACACAATCTTACCTTACCATCTGACTTAGGTACAACAACAATGGGTGTTGCCCAATTACTTAGATCTACCTTAGAGATAATGTTCTCAGTTGAACACCTTCGGATATTGCTTAATGACATCATCCTTCGATGCAAATCTCGTTTCAACACAAAAAAATCTCATTCCAATCCAGCTTCAGTGATCCCAACCAATTTCTACCTATTAAAGCAGGCTTGTCTCCTGACACTACTAAGAGAGGTAATCTCTGAAATGGATCTTTGTATTTAACCGGTACGCTGATACATCCTACCACAGGGATTTGCTCTCCCGAGTAGCCTCGCAGCTCTGTCTTTGACTTCTCTAGTTGAAAATCACTCAACTTGTCAAGATATATTGATTCCAGTGCTACACTCATGGATGCACCAATGTCGATTTCCATGGGTATCCTGGTTTCTGCAACATCTATTTGGATGACGTTACTTCACGAATCGCTGTTAGGTACCCTCGTGCTCCTGATGATGTGTCTCCCCAGAACCGCCTCGTCCTGCTGCTTCTCTTCAATGCTATGTAATCTCTAGCAATGTCTACTTATAGCATTGAAACTCGGTTTATTCTTCAGTCGGCATGCCTTCGCAAGATGCCCAGTTTACTTGCAGAAGAAACACTCTGCCTTTACATATGGACAGCTTTGAGCAATGTGTTGTCCCTGATACCAATAGCATGACTTCAATGTGCTTTTAGCTTAGTCAGTTGCTGAAGCCTTGGGACCCAACTGCCTTTTACTTTTAACCTGCAGGTGATTCACCTCAGTTGTCAGATGACTGGAAATGGTGCAAAATTCCAGGGAGTATTGGTCACCCACATCCATCAACATAGCTGTCTGACAAGCTAAATCAAAAGTCAAGTTAGGTGTTGTCAACAATTTTCTTCTGATGTGTTTATTTTTCATCCCACAAATAAGCGGTCATGTAATGCTCGTCCGAAAGTTTCTGAAATGACAGCGAATGGATAATTTTTTTAAAGCTACAATGTATTCACTGATACACTCATCAATGAATTGATCTCGTATTCCAAAACAAAAACTTTCAGCAATTTTCAGGGGCTCAGAACTGTAGTGCTGTTCTAACTTGGTTAGAATCTCTGTCAGTGGTGTGTCCATTGGCTTGATGGGAACAAGCACATTTTTCAGGGTTTCATACATTTCGGAGCCTTCTTCAATCAAGAAAATAGCTTGTTTTCTTTCTAAAGCCGTCCAGTTACGGTTTTCATCATCAGGGACTTCGACAATACTATTTGCAGTGAAAAACATGTCTAGCTGCTCCACATACACTCCGAAAGTCTCTCGGTCCTGATAGAACTCACCCAAGGGTCCTATTATTCCCATAGGCATGGCCATTTCGACTCTGGCAATGTCAACAGTGTGTTTGAAATTTACCTTGGAAATTTAGCTGCGCTGCAAAACAAAGAAGCTCTCAAAGTCTCTCTGTTGGTTGGCAGGAACCATCCACCAACAAAAATTTCACCTAGGGAATCCAGAAATTCTATCCTCATTTTCCGATGTGATATTTCTTTATGACATCAGAAACACAGATACACAAGATGCCTCTGCAGAAAGTTGCAAATTGACCTTGTCACATGATACACATCAGGAGTTGCTTTACCACAGTAATCCTCTAGGTGGAGCAGTAGTCCACTAGAGGGAGCTCTATATTCCACAAAGATGGCGGCCCGTAGCACAGCAGGCCTCCCTTTCAAATAGCGCCCAGAGAGCGAATGTCCGCAAGCTTCCGCAGCCCATGGGGCAATTTCCCCCATGGGGTATTAAGGAGTCGGCACGGGGCAGTGAGGTGTTGGCGCGCACACTGATGACATCATCGCTGGTTGTGTGGCAGCCCAGGGCGCTAACCACGGGTGTGGGGCATGGCGCTGCCAGGTCAGCACCTCCAAAACCCCCTGGGCAATTTCCTGGTAGGCAGAAGCGCCCCCCTCCGCAGGCAGAAACTGCCTTGTGCCTCATTAGCGCCCCCCGGAGGGTCTAATGGGGCTATAAAATGGGACAATTTTGCCTCCTAAATTTCTTTATAGTGTGTGCCTCTCCTAACAATGCTGGACACCCATTCAATGTTGCCATTCATACTGCCAAGCAATGCTGTGGCAATAATTATGAAAAATATGATGTATGGCATCATTATCACCTCTTTTGAATGACAAAGAGCTATTCAGCCTAATCCCACTTTCCAGCTCTTGGTCCGTAGCCCTGTAGATTACGGCATTTCAAGTGCACATCCAAGCACTTTTTAAATATGGGGAGGGTTTATGCCTCTACCACCCTGTCAGGCAGTGGGTTCCAGAATCCCACCACCCTCTGGGTGAAACAATTTCCCCTCAAATCTCCTCTAAACCTCCTACCAAATCTATGCCCCCTGATTGTTGACCTGTCTGCTAAGGGAAATAGGTCCTTCCTATCAACTCTATCTAGGCCCCTCATAACTTTATACACCTTAATAAGATCTCTTCTCAGCCTCCGATGTTCCAAAGAAAACAAACACAGCCTATCCAATCTTTCCTGATTGCTAAAATTCTCCAGTCCAGACAACATCCTCGTAAATCACCTTTGTACCCTCTCTAGTGCAATCACATCTTTCCTGTAATCTGGTGACCAGAACTGCATGCCCATCCTAAGGTGATGTAGTGTACAGCTGGGCCTTCCAGGCCCAGAACTGGTCAAGGGTGTCCAGCAAGGACATCTTGTAGTCTCTGGCACTGACACTCAGGAGCCTTCCACCAGCCCTGCTGCAGTCACTGGAGAGACACCATGTAGGAGCAGTAGATTAGGTAAAGCACTGTAAAGAGGGGAAGGAAGGATTTGCACAGGAGTGATTAGTTAATATTGTTGTTGTACATAAGTGGTTACTGAATTTGAATAAATTTATTGTTGGAATGTTGCAGATTTGGTGCAGCGTCTCATTTCAGCTTGAATCATTTGGGCTAGAATCACAGAATCGTACAAATTTACAGCACAGTAGAAGGGCAATTCGGCCCATTGTGTCTGTGCCGGCCGACAAAGAGCTATCCAGCCTAATCCCACTTTCAGCTCTTGGTCCGCAGCCTTCTGGGTTATGGCTTTTCAAGTGCATATCCAGGTAATTTTTAAATGTGGTGAGGGTTTCTGCCTCTACCACCCTTTCAGGCAGTGAGTTCCAGACCCCCATCACCCTCTGGGTGAAAACATTGCCCCTCAAATCTCCCCTAAACCTTCTACCAATTACTTTAAATCTATGCCCCATGGTTGTTGACCTCTCTGCTAAGGGAAACAGGTCCTTCCTATCCACTCTATCTAGGCCCCTCATAATTTTATACACCTCAATAAGGTCTCCCCTCAGCCTCCTCCATTCCAAAGAAAACAACCCCAGCCTATTCAATCTTTCCTCATAGCTGTAAGGTTCGAAAATCCACGGCCGCATTTGAAACACCGTAATGACAAGAAAACTAACATGGGATTGTTCCATACACTAAATGAACATTTTTAGCCAAGTAAAAGCAGGCTGGGAAAACATGTGGGCTGATACAGACATTGTGGAGTCTGGCTCACAAGCGAGATCGAGGCACTGGCCAATGGGGGAAAAGTGCATTCTGGCAGGCCAATCAGGGGTCGAGTCGGGCCTGAAGTGGGGAAATCTTCAACCAATAAGGACTCCCCGGCCCAGTTTGAAAATGACTTCCCCCCCCAAATCAAACTATGAATGTGGGCCATTATCTACCTAATTAATATGGACAATAGCTCTGAATCAAAACTATGAATCACTGCTTTACCCACTTGACCAGTTCATTGATATATTTCTGCAGTCTACAGCTTTCTTCTTCATTATCAACTACACGGACAATTTTTTGTATCATCTGTAAACTTTTTAATCATAACCCCTACATTCAGGTCTAAATCATTGATATATACCACAAAAAGCAAGTGACCTAGTACTGGGCCCTGCGGAACCCCAGTGGAAACAGCTTTCCAGTCACAAAAACATCCATCAACCATTACCCTTCGCTACCTGTCTCTGAGCCAATTTTGGATCCAACTTGCCACTTTGCTTTGGATCCCATGGGCTTTTACTTTTGTGACCAGTCTGCCATGTAGAACCTTATCAAAAGCCTGGCTAAAATCCATATAGACTACATCAAACACACTACCCTCATCGATCCACCTCGTTACCGGCTCAAAAAATTCAATCAAGTTAGTCAGACATGCCCTTCCCCCAATAAATCCACACTGACTGTTCTTGATTAATCCGTGTCTCTCTAAATGAAGATTCATCCTGACCCTCAACATTTTTTCAATAATTTTCCCACCACCGTGGTTAGGCTGACTGGCCCACAACTACTCGGGTGTGGTGTTGAATGAGAAATTGATGATATGATGGGGACGTGCTGAGCAACCGGGAAGTGGCTGCGAATTCATCCGAACCGAAGTCTGATGAGGCGGTCACGGACCTCCCTTCCACAAGACCGATTGAGTGGCTGCCTCCTCCGTCAATGTTGTTCCTGCTCCTGTTCCTCCTCCCCCTTATCATCCTTGTCCTCATCATCTCCCTCTTCCTCCTCCTGAAGTCATGCGGCTATGACTGGTGGCAATGGCTGCGCCCTCATGATGACCACGTTGTGCAGCATGCAGCAGACGACGATGTAAAGGGACACTCACTCAGCTAAGTATTGGAGGGCTCCGCCAGAGCAGTCAAGGCAGCGGAACCATTGCTTGAGCACTCAAATGGTCTGCCCAATGATTTTCCTGGTGGCAGCATTACTGTCATATGAGTGCTGGGCACGAGTGTTGGAGTTGCAGAGGTGCGTCATGAGCCAGGTGTAGAGCGGATAGCTCCTGTCTCCCAGCAGCCAGCCATGAGCTTGATGTGGTGGCTGGAACAGAGCTGGCACAATAGCAGGCATTGATGGTGAGGATTCGCTGTGTGTGGTGACACACCAACTGCACATTAAGTGAGCGGTAGTCTTTGCGGTTACGGAATACCTCAGGATTGTTATGCGGTGCCCACTAAATGACGTGGGTGCAGTCAATGGCACCCTGCATATGGGGAAGCCCGCTATCCTGGCAAGGGCACATGCATGCCTGTGCTGCTTCTCTCTGGTCATGGGGAAGGAAATGTAAAGAGCATCTGTTTCTGTAAAGAGCATCTGTGACCTCGCAGATGCAGCAATGGATGGTGATCTGCGATATGTTAGATATGTCTCCTGTTGCACACTGTAAGTATCCGCTGGTATATAAATTGAGGGTGACAGTGATCTTGACTGCCACTGATAGAGCCATCCTCACCATGGTCTGAGGCTCAAGGTCTGGTTGCAGAGTTCTGTGACCACGTCTTTGGTGAAGCAGAGCCTTCTAAGACACTGTTGCTCAGTGAAATTAATGTAGGAGAACTGCTGCCGGAATACCCCGGGAGTGTAAAGTCTGTTGAGAGCCCTGCTGGCCCCCCTCCCTATGGCCACACTTTGTAATCTTTCTCTCTGCCTCTGTTGCCGCCGACTTTGACGCTGGAGGGCACGGTCCAGTGCCAGTATAGCCTCCAAGAAAGTATGCAAATGTTGCACTTTGAAAGCTCACCTAAATTAAAGTGAATAATTTTTCTGAGGCAGAAGATACCTTGAAGTGAAAAACACTGAAATCACTCAAAACGCCTCTGTTAAACTCACAAGGCAGCATTCTTTGCCGACTAAAAATAAACAGAATGTTGGCACCTTTAAACAAACATTGCTCCTCCAGTGGCCTTCCGACTGCATACCACCTCCTCTACCTGCCGTTGCTAATGGCAGGCGCTCAGGCAGGGGGGCGAGAGGGAATTTCTGATTCCGGGCGCTGCGCACCAGATGATATCACGATCACCAGAGGGCTGGGGATCAAGGCGCTAAGTCTTAGTGCCAGCACAAAAGTGGCAGGGAATTTCGCGGGCATCGCTCAATTCACCACACCCGGTCTCAAACCCATTTGTACCCATTATCGCCCCCAAGAGGCGCTAATGGGAGGCAAAAGGAGACCAATTTCTCCCCCTATGACTCACTAATAAATAGTGTGTTAGAAAAGACTAAGTTAAATCTGATTATATCGATTTCCATTGAGAAATCGCTGCTCACTGCTTTCCCATGATAGCCCAGTTAAGATCAATAACTTATAATAAGGAAATCAAGGTTAGGAACCTAACTCCTTACTCCTTGAAGCAGTGTGTTGATGAAGTTCCTCTTTTGTATGGTATCAGGCTGAAGTTCATATGCAGGCAATTTATATGCAGAACAATAACAGCAATGCTTTTTGCAACATAATAGGCATAATGTAAATGAACTCATCCTCTCCAGAGAGGGAGTGTAGAAACGCTTTGGCATTGTAAAACAAAAAAAAGAGTTCCTTTTTATAATATTGCTGAACAATATTTCCTCCACACATTGTTCAGCAACAAAAAAAGTCAGTCTTACCTCCTCCAGACACCTACAGTATGCAGGCTTTTAAAACCTAAGCTTTGCGTGACATAAGAAAACGTATTATTTTACCTCATCTTAGAATCATAGAATGATACAACACAGAAAGCGAACCTTCACCCCATCCTGCCTCTTTGAAAAAGTTGTCCAATTAGACCCACTCCCCTGCTGTTTCCCCATAGCCCTGCAAATGTTTCCACCAAGTATTTATCCAATTCCCTTTTGAATGTTATTACTGAATCTGCTTCCACCACTGTTTCAATCAGTATATTCCAGATCATAACAACTCACTGCATTGTTTTTTCCTCATATCGTCTCTGGCTCTTTTGCCAATTACCTTAAATCTGTGTCCTCTGGTTATCAACCTTTCGGCCTCTTATTTACTCTATCAAAACACTTCATGATTTTGAACTCCTCTATCAAATCTCCCCTTAACCTTCTCTTCTCTAAGGAGAGCAACCCTAGTTTCTCTAGTCTCTCCACATAATTGGCATATTTCATCCCTGGTATCATTCTAATAAATCTCCTCTGCACCCTCTCCAAAGCCTCTTCCTAAAGTCTGGTGCCCAGAATTGGATGCAATACTCCAGCTGGAGACGAGCCAGTGTTTTATAAGTTTAGCATAACTGTCTTACTTTTATATTCTATGGGGCCGACTTTGGTGGCCGCCCATTTCTTGGCGGCCACCGGGCAGGAGGTCCGTTTGTGCTGCCCGCTGCTGTCAGGTCCCGTCGGGAGCCACTTTGGTCACAATTGTGTGGGTGGCAGCGGGAGGGGCAGCGGACGTCAGGCGGCAAGCAGGAGCAGGCGGGAGCAGGATTCGGCGGCAAGCATCTTCAGAATGCGTCAGGTGGAGGCCTCTCCACTCGGGCTTTTTCGGAGGGCCTCCACTGCGCATGTGCGGGACTTAGGCGTTTTTTTTTACTGTAGTTTTGTGTAGCCTGTTGTAGTTCTTTTCTGGCCCTTGCACGCTAATTGAGTAAGTGCTCAGGGCCATAAAAGGGCACCACTCAATTTCGCCTGCGAGGGGAGAGAGGAGAGGAGAGAGACAGGAGAGCGAGACAGGAAGAGAAGAGAAGAGAAGAGGATAGGAGAGAGAGAGAGAGAGAATATAGAAGAGAGGGGTGAGAGAGAGGAAGGAGAGAGGAGAGAGAGAAGAAGAAGAGAGGAGAGAGAGAGAGGAGAGAGTTGGAGGTTAGCGAGCAGAGGTATCATTGGAGAGGGGCCAGTCTGAGTTGCAGAGGGGGCAGTGTGACAAATTTATAACCAAACTGTTCAGCAGCTGTTCCTCTCATCATAGAAGATGAGTCGCCAGAAAGCCAGAATCAGGCCCAGAGCTCCGTGGTTCAATGAACAAGAGTTGGAGGAGCTAGTGACAGAGGTGGAGCGCAGGTATAGCGAACTCAACCGGGATGGGTGTGGCAAGCCTTCACCAGCCCAATATCAACGTCTTTGGATGGACATAGGTCAGATGGTCAGTGCAATGGGCAACGTGGAGCAGAATGGGGACCAATGCCGCAAATGGTGGAACGATTTGGTGGTGGCAGCTAAAGGGAGTACAAATTTATTCAGCACCTCCTGTCCAAGGCCAAAAAGGTTTAGCGCATGATGTGTGTGTATGTGTGTGTGTGTGTGTGTGTGGGAGTTGTGTTGGGTGCATGAGCAAAGGGGGTAAATGCTGCAACATTTCTTTGTGCAGAGTAAACAAGCAGCCAAACAGGCAAGTCTGAGTGCAACCGGAGAGGGCCTACAAGATGTGGTGGAATTGACCAGGCTGGAGGAGCGTGTGTTGGCATTGGTGGGACATCGCCGCATTCCAACCACGAACATTTCTGCAGATCTGGTGCTACAGCAAGGTAAGGCTGCACTCATCTTTGGTGTCAGCGATGCTCATGGCATGAAAATACTTGCAATGTTAATGCATTCGCGGTTGAACGCAGATTTTGTTGCCCATTATTGGTGTGGATATGTAGGGATGGGACTCCTTGTTAGCATAATGTGAAATGGAACAGCTCACAACTCACTTTCACCCCATCCCCCCACAGACTGAAATGTTGTCCTCTACTTGCAGATACTGACTCGGACACCATGGATCTAGAGAGACCATCGACCTCTGGCCTTCACAGAAGCCGTCACACACCAGCATCTTCCACCCCGACGTTCCCCACACCCGAGGACACCGGATCTTTCCTGCACCCCCAGCCCACATCACCCATGTCCACCGCCCCCACCTCTGCCACTCAGGGCCAGAAAGAAGAGGAGAGAGGAGGGAGAAAGGCCCATAGTTGTGCCCCATCACGTGGAGGATCCGGATGCACCTGACATCAGCCCCCTGCCAAGTCAGCCAAGTGTCTGCAGAACCTCAGCGTCGGGCTCAGATTTCCTGGGGTTTCCAACAGACTCCACTCAAGTAAGCGCAGAGTCTGTGGTGCAATGAGGAGCAAGGCCCCAGCACCCAGCAGCATCGAGCAACCACCTGCGGATGCAGGACAGCTCGCTCTATTGAGCCAGGTGGTCCAACTCTCAACCACTAGTGTGGAGGTAGGTCGGGAGATCCAGCAGACCATGGCTGGGATAGCTGCCAGCATTGCCACAATTACTCAGCAGCACTATGAAAGGATGGAGCGCCTCCTCACATCAGAAAGCGCCGAGGCCATAAGATAGGAGATGACTTCTGCATGTGTGGTGCAAGCCCCCGACCCCACACCCTCAAGGCACACAGATGCGGAGGAGCAGGAGATCCCGACGCCTTCGATCCCGCGTCCTACATTGTCACCGAGACGCATATGTCTACACACATCGCACTGTCCTCCTGCACAACCTCCTGAACCAGAGGCAGTGAGGGGTAGGGGAGGGCCACTCCATCGTGTAGGCGTGGGGAGGAAGAGAAAAGTAGGCATGGCTGCAAGGGGGGGGGAAGAGAGGTAGTGGTGCCAGGTAGAGGGGTGGGTGTTGCTTCCTCATCTAAATGTATGTATATGTGATAATATTATGTAACGTTTGTCACTGTGCACTTGTAAATACACTCACATTGTTGACCCTCTGTTTGTGCGTGTGTCATTTTAACGTTATATTTGTGGTGCGTTGCACCAACCACATATCTGTCCCTCAGGTCATCTGCTTCAATAAGGAATATCTTCCCATCCACATCTGACTACAGTGTATAATGGGTCCTGTCATCAGGCCATCGCAAGACGACAATGAATGCAGGAAGGCTGCCATTCACTTACTCTCACTTTACCAAGTTGCAAGGCAGACCTTAAGGCTTGCACTTCAACCCTCTTTTTGCGAGGCCAAAGATGGAGGAGTGCCACCCCTGAGATGACATGGTCATCAGTTACATTGCAGTACATTGTGCGAGACAATTAATGAATCAGCTTGGATGTACAACATGTGAGATGCTGAACACTTGTCAGTCACTCATAATAATTTTCCCTTTGCCATTGGCCTTCTTAATGAAGGACTTTCAACGAGGTGCAACAAAAAAGCCTCCATTAGCTTACACACATTTCAGTTGGATTTATCACACCCAATTTAAACATCACCATCAGCAAGAAAGTAATGTAACATTGAACTAACTTCTTTCCAGCAGTCCCACTGATATGGTGCAGAATCCGACTGGCTGCCGTGATGTGATGGCCACCAGCACTCCCTCCCAGCCAATGTGCCAGAGCTGCCCCAATGCCTCCATCTCTCCCTCTCTCCCAGCCGATGTGCCAGAGCTGCCCCAATGCCTCCATCTCTCCTTCCCTCCCAGCCGATATGCCAGAACTGCCCCAATGCACTCCATCTCTCCCTCCTTCCCTCCCACCCGATGTGCCAGAGCTGCCCCAATGCACTCCATCTCGCCCTCCTTCCCACCCACCCGATGTGCGATTGCTGCCCGCTCATACTGCTGTCTCCCTCCCTCCCGATTGACGCTGCTCATACTGCTCCCGCCCTCCCTCCTTCCCGCCCTCCCGTTTGATGCCGAAATAGTGCTGCCTTCTTCCCGATCTCCCGATTGATGCCACTCGCACTGCTCCCGCCCTCCTTCCTTCCCGCCCTCCTGATTGATGCCGAAATAGTGCTGCCTCCCGCCCGATGTGCGATTGTTAGCCCACTGCCGCCCAGCTCAGACCTGCTTTTCCAGAGCGGTCCTTTTGGCGGGCAGCAGATCAGCGGGAGTGCAGCAAAAGTTCACAAAATGGCGATGTGGGAGGAACCCTTCCTCACCAATCTTCCGCTGGGCGGATCCTCGACGGGAGATGGGCAGTTCCAGAGGAATTGCCCAGAAAATGGCCATTTCCGGCGGAACTTCGGCGTCTGCAGGCGAGACATCGATGAAAGTTGGCCCCTATGCCTCTATTTAAAAAGCCAAGGACACTGTCTGCCTTTTAAATAGCCTCCTCAACTTGTCCTGCAACCTTCAAAAACCAGATCTCTCTGTTCTTACATCCTCTTTTAAAAGTGTACCATTTAGTTTATATTGCTTCTTCTCATTCTTCCCACCAAAATGAATCACTTCACACAACTCAGCTTTAAATTTCATCTGCCATGTGTCTTCCCATTTCACCGGTTTGTCTATGTCCACCTGAAGGCTGTTACTATCCTCCTCACTGTTTACTACATTTCTGAGTTTTGTGTCTTCTGCAAACTTTGAAATTATGTCTTGTACATCCAAGTCCAGGGGCTAGATTTTACACTTTTGTGCAGATCGTCCCAAAATGGGTGGTATTTCTGGTGTGGGCGGTAAAAATGGGTTTTCAGATCGCCGGCTTGTCGCTCATTCTCAAACACCCTAGTCTCCATTTTTGAAATTGGCCGTTACCGCGAGCGATATGAAATGGGCAGTAGCGTTAAATCACTCTGACCTTCTGCCGTAACGTGTCACCGTCCTTAGCAATGGCTTGGCAACGCTCGATTCCCGTGATTCAGGAGGTCAAAGGTCATCATGACATGCACAGAAGAGAAGACAGATAGAGAGGGAGCTGAGAGGGACTGAAGGCATGTGTGGGTGCGGTGTGGCTGCTTGGGAGGAAGGAGGGAGAGTTTAGACCTTTAGAGCAAATAGGGAAACAAAAAGTAGCTACTACCAGCCAGATATTTGCCCGAATTTGGCCTATAATGGAGGGAGAGGAGGAGGTGTCACAGCACGCTGTGGAGACTGACACTGGCGAGAGCAATGAGCTGGGAGAGGAGCACATTGGAGGGCGCAAAAGAGCGAGGAGGTTCTTGGACAAGGCAAATGCCTCCCTCCTGCAGGAGGTTGAGTTATGCTGGGGTGATTTGACCCAGGGAAGGCGTGGGAAGCCCACCCCAAAGGCCTATCAGAAGATATGGGCTGAGATCGCAGACCTCGTCGGCGACCAACGAGGTGTGTGAGGGCAAACAATGCCCCAAACGATGGAACAACCTTGTGGGATCCGCAAGAGTAAGTATTACATTTATTTACATGTACTTATGTATTTATATAATTTGATTTGTAAGAGTCATGAGTGACTATCAGCAGATGTGAGGTCTTGCACTTTGACCGGGAATGTTGCAGTCAAAGCCTGTGGTCACGGTGCACATCATGAGGTAAAGAATGATAATTATCATAATAATCATGATTACATCTGTCGGTTATGTGTTGTATCAGTCTCTGTGACAGTACCTGGCAATGATATCACACAATTACCTCATGCTATGTCGTCCTGTCACCTTTTATAGAAGAAGCTATGAATGATGAGGTCTGTGCAGAGACAAACGGGTGGGGGGCCACCAGTCATCACCGACATCACTGACATGGAGGAGTGGGTGCTCACACTCGTGGGGAAGCATCCCGGACAGCCACGCAAGCATCTGTAGACCCTGAAATGAAGCGACATGAGTAAAGTTTACATCATTGCATGATGTAAAGTCAATAGATGCCACACCCACTCAAATCCGAACAATCATATATGATAGAAACATAGAAACATAGAAAATAGGGGAGGAGTAGGCCATTCAGCCCTTCGAGCCTGCACCACCATTCCATAAGATCATGGCTGATCATGCAACTTCAGTACCCCATTCCTGCTTTCTCTCCATACCCCTTGATTCCTTTAGCCGTAAGGGTCATATCTAACTCCCTTTTGAATATATCTAATGAACTGGCCTCAACAACATTCTGTGGTAGGGAATTCCACAGGTTCACAATTCTCTGAGTGAAGAAGTTTCTCCTCATCTCGGTCCTAAATGGCTTACCCCTTATCCTTAGACTGTGACCCCCTGGTTCTGGACTTCCCCAACATCGGGAGCATTCTTCCTGCATCTAACCTGTCCAATGCGGTCAGAATTTTATATGTTTCTATGAGATCCCCTCTCATTCTTCTAAATTCCAGTGAATATGAGCCTAGTCGATCCAGTCTTTCTTCATATGTCAGTCCTGCCATCCCGGGAATCAGTCTGGTGAACCTTTGCTGCACTCACTCAATAGCAAGAATGTCCTTCCTCAGATTAGAAGACCAAAAATGTACACAATATTCAAGGTGTGGCCTCACCAAGGCCCTGTACAACTGCAGTAAGACCTCCCTGCTGCTATACTCAAAACCTCTCGCTCTGAAGGCCAACATGCCATTTGCCTTCTTCACCGCTTGCTGTACCTGCATGCCAACTTTCAATGACTGATGTACCATGACACCCAGGTCTCATTGCAACTCCCCTTTTCCTAATCTGACACCATTCAGATAATAATCTGCCTTCCTGTTTTTGCCACTAATGTGGATAACCTCACATTTATCTACATTATACTGCATCCGCCATGCATTTGCCCACTCACCTAGCCTGTCCAAGTCACCCTGCAGCCTCCTAGCATGCTCCTCACAGCTCACACTGCCACCCAGCTTAGCGTCATCTGCAAACTTGGAGATATTACATTCAATTCCTTCATTTAAATCATTAATGTATATTATAAATAGCTGGGGTCGCAACACTGAACCTTGCGGTACTTGTCACTGCCTGCCATTCTGAAAAGTACCCATTTATTCCTACTCTTTGCTTCCTGTCTGCCAACCAGTTCTCTATCCATGTCAATACATTACTCCCAATGCCATGTGCTTTAATTTTGCACACTAATCTCTTGTGTGAGACCTTGTCAAAAGTCTTTTGAAAGTCCAAATACACCACATCCACTGGTTCTCCTTTGTCCACTCTACTAGTTACATCCTCAAAAAATTCTAGAAGATTTGTCAAGCATGATTTCCCTTTCATAAATCCATGCTGACTTGGACCGAGCCTGTCACTGCTTTCCAAATGCGCTGCTATTACATCTTTAATAATTGATTCCAACATTTTCCCCACTACCGATGTCAGGCTAAACGATCTATAATTCCCTGTTTTCTCTCTCCCTCCTTTTTTAAAAAGGGGGGCTACATTCACTACCCTCCAATCCATAGGAACTGATCCAGAATCTATAGAATGTTGGAAAATGCCCACCAATGCATCCACTATTTCTAGAGCCACTTCCTTAAGTACTCTGGGATTCAGACTATCAGGCCCTGGGGATTTATCGGCCTTCAATCTCATCAATTTCCGTAACACAATTTTCTGATTAATAAGGATTTCCTTCAGTTCCGTTTGAACCTCCTCCTCATTCTGGCATATCTTAAATTGGGCACATAATGATGTGCATCAGACATTGAGCCATTTGCACTCGGCAGCATCTGCATATTAATCGATGCAGGCTGAGAAATGGCTGGCCCCATTCCAATGAAAGTATAATAGCAATTGATCAGAAGCAATCATTTCCTCATTAAAATATTCCTACAGTAAAGCCCCCAGTAGTCCAGAGTCTGAAAATATGTCTGTTGAGATGGTCACTTCACTTGAGAAGAACTCCAGAGTCAATCCAAACTCCCCTAAGTTGAAGCAGCCTTTTAAATGAAGCGAACAGTGATTTTAAAAATGGCTCCCACACCGCTGTGATTCGTTCAGAACAGTTCCACTTTTTCTGAGCGGTGTTTTGGGCGAGCAATATTATGGGCGAGATGTGTGCAAGGTGGTGAAAGTGACGCTGGGTGGTCTCCTGGCGTTAGTTTCAGCAAATGTGATCTTTACGACAAAAAAAAGTGGCCGGTCGGTATTATTGAATATCGGTGTTAATTACATGTGGAAACTAGCGCTGGGCGATAATATTGGCATTGACTTCGCCCATTCTGATGATTCCGCCCAAAGAAAGTGGGCGGGCGGTATTATTTTTTTCCCGGCGTTATGCACATGAGGAAAGTAACGCTCGGCGATAAGTCTCCGAAAAATGGCCGTCAGTTTCCATTTTGTAGCTAAATGGGTGATATCTGGGCATTATACGTCATTTCAGTGTTAAAATGGGTGTTAAGTGAGCATTATGCATGCAAAAAAAGTGGAAAATCTAGCCCCAGGTCTTTAATATCAAAAAGAGTCAATATACCAACCTCTGCAGGACATCACTGTATACTTTGCTTCAGTCTGAAAAACAACCTTTTACCCCAGCTTGGTGCTTTCTGTCCTTTAGACAATTTCACATCCATTCAGCAACTGCCCTTTTAGAAGATAAGAACATAAGAAATAGGAGCAGGAGTAGGCAATTTTGCCTCTCGAGCTTGCTCCGCCATTCAATAAGATCATGGCTGATCTGATCCTGGCCTCAACTCCACGTGCCTGCCGGCTCCCCATAACTCTTGATTCCCTTATCATTCAAAAATCTGTCTATCTCCACAGTTATGTCCTTAGATGCTCTAGTAATGACTCCGCGAGGCAATGTGTTGTACTTGAATTGTAGTGACCTTCGTCCTTTATTAGTTAACTCCAGAGTGGGGATCACACATGGGGGCCTGCCTTTTATACTAGGACAGGCACACCTGTACAGGTAGCCTACAAGTCTCCCACTGCTGTGCCCTCTGGTGGCACACCTTGTGATAGTACCAACAGCAGCCATGTAGGATACATGACATCACTCCCCCCTGAGACTTTAGTGCAAATATCCTCTACATTGACTGTGCTCTGGGTTTAGCTCTATGTGGGCTCTATCTGGTTGACCCTTGGCAGGTCATTTCAATCTTGGGTGAGTGGTTGGTGCAGTAGCGTGCTGATGGTTGCTGTTTGTGTGTGTGTGCCCATGACCACTCCATTCTCCTCCCCACTCCGCCGCCACATTGATGATGACGGGGGCTCATGTACATTCTAGTTCAGGAAAGTAGGTTTTGCATTATTTTTGTGGTTCCGTGGTGCGACAAGTACATTAGATGCCTTATCAATGCAGTGACCGGTGCGTGAGGACAAGCTAGTTCTGGAGCTGCTGGGCTGTGTCCCTGCAGTCTGGTGGCGGCACAGTGCCCGGTGCTGGCAGTGGGAACCCGGTTGGCTCGCGTAGCCTGCTCCCGGGGCTGTTGCCGTGGTCCCTAGCGTTGGGCTGATTCACAGATGCCTGTGACCTCCCTGTCCTTTCTTTGCACCCTGGGTCGCTGCTGCTCCCTGAGGAGCTGTCGTCTAACAGTGCACAGGGAACTGCTGACTCGCTGGCCTGAACGTCGTTTGGTTTGGGATCCTGGCTGGTGCCAGTTTCCTTTGGGGGAACTGTGGCGGGTGACCCTACACCTACAGGTATTGCTTTGGTGGCGATGGGGTCTGGGGACTGCGCCTTAGTACAGTCTGCTCCTTCAGACCCATGGCAGTTGGTGCCATTGGGTGCCTGAGAGGTGGAGCTGATCAGGGGCATGGTATCTGTTGTTGTGGAGAAAGAGTCAGACTGAACACTGTGAGCTCAAAGTAAAGTGTGACCTTAGTCTTTTATTGCAGGTCTCCAGAATGCCTTCCAACCTGTGAAGCCTCCTTAAATACCTGTGCTCCCAAGGGATTATGGGATCCCTTGGGACTCCAGGGGATGAGCCCTCTGGTGGCTCTACAGAGTAAATACAAGTCCACATATATAACAACACTCCCCACTAAAGTCAATAGTGTAACTATTTACAATGTGAGTCGGTCTGGGGCCTTACTTGCCCTGGTTGATCGTCTCGGTGTGAAAGCTGGTATTGTGGAATCATTTGTTGGGCCCTCGCTGGGCTGCTGTGCAGCTGGCCTTGCTGGGCTATCTGGTGTGTTGGGCCCTGCAGGGCTGCTGTGGATGATGGGTTCTGCTTCGTGGTCAATGGTGGTGTCGGTTGCCACTGGTGTGTATGTTGGGGGATCAAAAAAGGTGGGCTGCTCAGGATAGTCCGTGAATCTGAGTTTGATTTGGTCCAAGTGTTTCCGGTGAATGAGTCCATTTGAAAGTTTGACCCGAAACACCCTGCTTCCCTCTTTGGCCATGACAGTGCCGGGAAGTCACTTGCGACCTTGTCCATAATTTAATACAAAAACAGGATCATTGATTTCAATCTGGCATGACACATTTGCGCTATCATGGTATGCACTTTGTTGAAGTCGCCTGCTCGCTACCTGTTCATGTAGATCAGGGTGAACTAACAAGAGCCTTGTCTTAAATGCTCTTTTCATGAGCAGTTCAGCAGGTGGGATCCCAGTGAGTGAGTGGGGTCTCGTGCGGTAGCTAAGCAGGACTCGGGATAGGCAAGTCTGCAGTGAGCCTTCAGTTACCTTCTCCAAGCCTTGCTTGATGGTTTGCACTGCTTTCTCTGCCTGACCATTGGACGCTGGTTTAAACGGGGCAGATGTGACATGTTTGATCCCGTTATGGGTCATGAATTCTTTGAACTCAGCACTGGTAAAACATGGCCCGTTATCGCTCACCAGGACCTCGGGTACACCATGTGTGGCAAACATGGCCCGCAGGCTTTCAGTAGTGGCAGCGAACGTGCTAGCCGACATTATCTCACATTCAATCCACTTGGGACACGCGTCTACAACACAAGGAACATTTTACCCAAGAACGGGCCTGCATAGTCGACGTGTACACTAGACCACGGTTTGGAGGGCCAAGACCATAAACTTAGCGGCGCCTCCCTGGGTACATTGCTTAACTGCCAGCATGTATTACATCTGTGAACGCAGGACCATCACACGTGGGATCTGGCTATCGCTTTCATCATTACAATGCCTGGGTGGGTACTGTGGAGGTCATTGATGAAAGTGTCTCTGTCCTTCTTGGCACAGAAGGCAGCCTGCCTGTATAGACATTTCATCTTTGCGCCGCTGGAATGGCTTTATCTCTTCCTACATTTCCACTGGGACACTGGACCAGCTCCCGTGAAGCACACAGCTTTTGACTAGAGATAATAAGGGGTCCTGGCTTGTCCAGGTTTTGATCTGTCGGGCAGTGACGGGTGATTGCTCACTCTCAAATGCTTCCATAACCATGGCTAGATCTGCAGGCTGTGCCATTTCAACCCCCGTGGTGGGCAATGGCAGCCTACTGTGAGCATCGGCGCAGTTTTCTGTGCTTGGCCTGTGGCGGATGGTGTAGTTTTATGCGGACACCGTGAGCGCCCATCTCTGGATGCGGGCCGATGTGTTGGTATTTATCCCTTTACTCTCGGAAAACAGGGATATAAGTGGCTTATGGTCAGTTTCCAATTCGACTTTTAGCCCAAACAGGTATTGATGCATTTTCTTTACCCCATAGACACACGCTAATGCTTCTTTTTCAATCTGAGCCTTAGACAGACTCCTGGATGCATAAGCAACCGGTTGCAGTTTCCGGAAATCATTAGCTTGTTGCAATACACACCCGACGCCATATGACGACGCATCACATGCTAGTACCAAACGCTTACATGGATCATACAACACAAGCAATTTGTTTGAGCAAAACAATTTTCTAGCTTTTACAAAGGCATTTTCTTGGCTTTTGCCCGAAACGCATTCGCCCCCTTTTCATACTAAGACAGTGCAGTGTGCTGAGACCCAGTAAGAAGTTACCAAAGTAGTTCAAGAGTCCCAGAAACAACCGCAGCTCCGTCACGTTCTGTGGCCTCGGTGCATTCTCGATTGCTTCCGTCTTCGCGTTGGTGGGCCTAATGCCGTCTCCGCAATCCTCCTTCCCAAGCACTCCACTTCAGGTGCCAGGAAAACGCACTTCGAGCGTTTTAATCTGAGCCCCACGCGGTTGAGTCGACTAAGAACCTCCTCCAGGTTCTGCAGATGCTCGACTGTGTTCTGATCTGTGACCAAGATGTTGTCCTGGAAGACCACGGTGTACGGGACCGACTTCAGCAAACTTTCTATGTTTCTCTGGAATATCGCCGCCACTGATCGGATTCCAAATGGGCATCTGTTATCAACAAAAAGACCCTTGTGCGTGTTGATGCAGGTGAGGGCCTTTGATGATTCCTCCAGTTCCTGCTTCATGTAGGCTGAAGTCAGATCCAGCTTTGTGAACGTCTTTCCGCCCACCAGCGTTGCAAAGAGGTCATCAGCCTTTGGTAGTGGGTATTGGCCCTGGAGGGAAAAACAATTGATAGTTACTTTTCGCCACAGATTCTGACGATGCTGTCTCCCTTGAGGACTGGGACAATAGGACTGGCCCACTCGCTGAACTTGATCGGTGAAATGATGCCCTTTCGTTCCAGCCGGTCTAGCTCGATCTCTACCCTTTCTCTCATCATGTATGGTACTGCTTTCGCCTTGTGATGGATGGGTCATGCCCCCGCAATTAGGTGGATCTGCACTTTTGGTCCTTGGAATTTCCCGATGCCTGATTCGAACAGCGAAGGAAATTTGTTTAAGACCTGGTCACAAGAATTGTCGTCAGCGGGCGATAGCGCTTGTTCCAGTTCCAGTGTATCTTTCCCAGCCAGCTCCTGCCGAGCAGCGTGGGACCATCGCCCGGTACCACCCAGAGTGGTAGCTTGTGCACCGTTCCATCATAGGAGACCTTTACGGTAGCAATGCCGATTACAGGAATCAGTTCTTTAGTGTAAGTTCTTAGTTTCGTGTGAACTGGACTTAAGACTGGCCTTGAGGCTTTGTTGCCCCACAACCTTTTGAAAGTCTTTTTACCCATGATGGACTGGCTCGCACCCGTGGCCAGCTCCATTGACACTAGGAGTCCATTTCGTTCAATATTCAGCATTATCGGGGGACAATTCGTGGTGAATGTGTGTACTCCATTTACCTCTGCCTCCTCGATCTGAGGCTCTGGTTCGTCATGATCCTCCGTGGATCTGTCCTCCTCTGTAACATGGTGGTTTGCAGGTTTAACATACTTAGCAGCTCGCTTGCACATTCGTTGGAGGTGTCCCATTGTTCCACAGCCCTTGCAAACATACTCTTTGAATCGGCATGAATGGAAACGATGGTCACCCCCGCAGCACCAACAAGGTGTTAATGGCCTTGCATTCATCACCCTTGATGGTGGACTCTGAATCATCTACGGACGTGCAGCTGCAGGTATGTGTGACCTGCCCTGTACATTACGATTCGAAAACAACATCACTTTGTTGACAGTACTTGTAGCAGCACTTGCATGCTGAGAGATTTGCTTCGTATTGTCACTGGTGGCAATGAACGCCTGGGCTATCACTATGGCCTTACTCAAGGTTGAGGTCTCTACAGTCAAAAGTTTGCAAAGTATGGTTTTGTGGCCGATGCCAAGTATGAAAATGTCTCTGAACATGTGCTCCAAATATCCTTCAAATTCGCAATGGTCTGCAAGGCGTCTTAGCTTGGCGACGTGACTCACCACTTCCTGGCCTTCAGACCTTTTGTAGGTGTAGAACCGGTACCTCACCATCAAAACGCTTTCCTTTGGGTTCAAATGCTCTCGGACCAGTGTGCACAAATCGTCGTACGATTTCTCCATGGGTTTCGCTGGAGAGAGCAGATTCTTCGTGAGGCCTTACGTTGGTGCCCCACAGACGATGAGGAGGATCGCCCTTCGTTTGGCAGCACTCTCTTCCCCATCTAGCTCATTGGCCACGAAGTATTGGTCGAGTCACTCCACAAAAGTTTCCCAATCATCTCCCTCTGAAAATTTCTCCGCTGTTCGCTGCATCTTTGGGTTCGCTATCTGTATCTCGTCGCCAGTTGTTGTGTATGGAGAAAGAGTCAGACTGAACACTGTGAGCTCAAAGTAAAGTGTGACCTTAGTCTTTTATTGCAGGTCTACAGAGTGCCTCTCCAACCTGTGAAGCCTCCTTAAATACCTGTGCTCCCAAGGGATTATGGGATCCCTTGGGATTCCAGAGGATGAGCCCGCTGGTGGCTATACAGAGTAAATACAAGTCCACATATATAACAGTATCAATACTGTTGTCCTGCTGAGGTCACTTGCTCTGCAGCTCGTGTGTGTCGGCTGCTTGTGGCCACACTCCATGGTGCATGACTCTGGTCCCCGGGACACAGGCTACAGCATTGGGTAGCTTGCTGGACCTGTGTGCTCCTGATGGGTGTCTGCCTGCTGCATTGGCTGCGTGCTGTTGAAACCCTGCATCACACAACTTTTCATTACTTATGCTGGACATACTGTGGGTCCGATTGCGATCGTGCAACTTTTTCTCGCTGGTTGTATGTGCACAATTCAGATCATCAATTACACATTTTACATAATCGCATGACTTTTCCTCGCTGGGGTAGCGTATATACAATTCAGATTATCAGTTGCACATTTTACATGATCAATTACACTTTTTCTCTCTGACTTACAATTACTATTACATTGCTTAAGTGTGTGGAACTGTCCCTTTAATTGCGTTGGGTTACCGGTCTCCTTTAAGAGAGCCTTGCTTTCTTTACCTCAATCCGCTTCTCCGTTTGGTGCTACGTGTTGCTCCATCCGCGCTGCACCTCGTGGTATGGCCGGGCCATCTTTGTCTTCAGCGCCTCACCTTGTGGTTTGGGCGCCATCTTATCTCCATCCACGATGTCAACTGCGGTGATCCTCTTCTCCTCCGGTTCTGCCTCCAAAGCTGGGAAGTCGCCTTCGGATCCAATTTTCTTCCCCCGGAGTCCTCCCACTGGAGCCTGGAAGGTGCATTCGGGTCATCTCAACTGGATCATCTCCACACAGTCGTGCTGAGTGGTCTGTGTCCCGGGTGCTGTGCTGGTCTGTTCTCCGGTGCCGGGTCCACTCTCAGGTGAGGGCTTGCTTTGCCTCTGAGCGCAGAGGGCTTCGATCGCTGGAGGGGTTAAGTCTTCCCCTTTCCAATGGATCTTCTCCATCCACCTTCTGTGGAGCAGCGTTGGTCCATCACCTGCAACAATCCATAGAGGTAACTTGTGCACCACGCTATCATGGAGTACCTTTACATTCGCACTACCAAAGACTGGGATGATTTCATCGGTGGTAGGTGCGCAGCTTTGCCTGAACTGGGACCAACTCGGGTCGTTCAGCTTGATTGTCCCATAGCCTCTAAAATACTCCTTGATTCATCACTGACTGGCTCGCCCCGGTGTCCACATCCATGAAGACTGGAATGTCCTCTATCTCGACTTCCATTTTCAGTGGGGAACACTCGGTGTTGCAGGTAAACATGCTATGTACCTCCCCGTGGGACTCTCTGCCTATCGATTCATAATCCACGCTGGATTCCTGGCCATCTGCAGACTCTTCATCGACACAGTGAGTCATGTTTCTCTTAAACATTCGCTGGAGGTGGGCCTTTTTGCTGCAGCCTTAGCATGCATAGTCTTTAAAGCGGCACTGGTGAGCCCTGTGATTCTCTCCGCAACGCCAGCATGGAGCTACTCGATTAGCCCCCCTCGGCGGACTCTTAGTTAAGGGATTCAGGGGCCTGTTCTCTCTTCCCTAAGAGGGTACAGTCCAGCCTCTAAACGGTGCCACTCTGTGCACAGTACCTGCCGGGTTTGAGTCCTGAGGGTGAGTCATCTGCCTAGAACCGCAGGTCGAGGTCATGAATGACTGGCTCACAGAGATGGCCTTCTGCAGTGTGACTGTGGTATCCGCCAACAGTAGCTTGTGAAGAAGGCCCTCATGGCCAATTCCAATGACAAAAATGTCCCGCAGTGCTTCGTTGAGGTGGTTGCCGAACTCGCACGGTGCCGCCAGCCTCCTGAGGTCTGCGCCGTTCTTCGCGACTTCCTGGCCTTCGGCCCGTCGGTGGGTGTAGAATCGCTGTGAGGATGCTCTCCTTGGGCTTGAGTTGCTCATGGATCAGGGTTACGAGCTCCTTGTATGACTTGGTCATTGTCTTCACTGGTGCCAGAAAGTCCCTGACAAGGCCATAGACGGTGGGCCCATAACTGGTTAGCAAGATAGCTCGGCGCTTATCAGCCAGTGTGGCCGGGTGATCTCCTGCCAGGTCGTTTGCTAGAAATGTTCTAGCTTCTCCACAAAGGCGTCCCAATCATCACCATCGGCGAACTGCTGCAACGTACCAAGGGTAGCCATTTCTGCGTGGAAGTTCGTAATCTCTTCACCAATTGTTGTGTCCTTAGATGCTCTAGTAATGACTCCACGAGGCACTGTGTTGTACTTGAACTGTAGTGACCTTAGTCCTTTATTAGTTAACTCCAGAGTGAGGATCACACCTGGTGGCCTGCCTTTTATACTAGGCCAGGCACATCTGTACAGGTAACCTACAAGTCTCCCACTGCTGTGCCCTCTGGTGGCACACCTTGTGACAGTACCAACAGTAGCCATGTAGGATACATGACATCCACCCTTAAATAGATTCAATGACCTAGCCTCCACGGTTCTTTGGGGAAGAGAATTCCATGGATTCACAACCCTCTGAGATAAGAAATTCCTCCCAATTTCCATTTTAAATGGGCGACCCCTTATTCTGAAATTATGCCCCGAGTTCTAGATTCCCCCACAAGGGGAAACATCCTCTCTGCATCTACCCTGTCAAGCCCCTTCAGAATCTTATATGTTTCAATAAAATCTCCTCTCATTCTTCTAAACTCCAATGAGTATAGGCCCAACCTGCTAAACTTTTCTTCATAAGACAAACCCTTCAACTCAGGATTCAATCTCATGAATCTTCTCTGAACAGCCTCCAATGCAAGTATATCATCGGTCGAGCCAGGGATCGCAAGGATGTGCACATCACCCGCGTCATGACAGGAGCTGATGACTACTGGACGGACCACCACCTAATCTGTTCCATCATCAACATCAACATAGCCCCAAAGCGACGACGGCAACAGAAGCAGTGCCGCAAAAAGAAATCAATGCCGGGGCACTCAAAGACCCAGCTAAGAGAGCCCTATACAGCCAGGGCCTCACTGCTAACCTGGTGACCCTTGATGACTCCGAGACGCAGAATGCCCACAGCACTTGGTCTGCCCTCCAGGCCATCATAACCAGTGCCTGTGAAGAAACGCTCGGTCACTCAACCAGGAAACACCAGAACTGGTTTGATGAGAATGACCAGGAGATCCAAGAGCTAATAAATCACAAGTGCAGGGCATTTCTGAACCTAAAACAACAACCCAACTCGTGAGCAGCAAAGCAGCATTACAGACGGCTTACGGCCGAGGTCCAACAAAAAACCCGCAACCTAAAGAATAGATGGTGGGTGGAGAAAGCACAGGAGATTCAGCAGCTGGCCGACAGCCATGATGTGCGAGGATTTTTTACCGCAGTCAAGGCCACCCACGGCCCAAGCACCCAGGGCCCCACCCCACTGCTGGCCAAGAACGGGGAGACACTCATGAAGGACACCGAGGCAGTCAGGATCCGCTGGAAGAAGCACTTCGAAGATCTCCTTAACCGAGACTCTGCCTTTGACTCGAGTGTCCTTGACTCCATCCCGCAGCATGCTACCCGCCACCATCTCAGCAAAATGCCAGCCCTACACGAGGTAAAAAAGGCCATCCGCCAGCTCAGGAACAACAAGGCAACGGGAGCAGATGGAATCCCCGCTGAGGTACTAAACTATGGTGGAGAGGCACTATTGGCATGAATGCATGACCTCATCTCTCTCATCTGGAAGGAGGAGAGCATGCCAGGAGATCTCAGAGATGCAGTAATCGTGACCATCTTTAAAAAAGGAGACAACTCCAACTGTGGCAACTACAGAGGAATCTCCCTGTTATCAACCACTGGGAAAGTTGTCGCTAGAATTCTCCTGAACCACTTTCTCCCTGTGGCTGAGGAGCTCCTCCCAGAGTCACAGTGCGGATTTTAGCCACTACGGGGTACAACAGACATGATTTTTACAGCTGCAAGAAAAATGCAATGAACAGCACCAAGCCTTGTACATGGCCTTCTTTGACCTTACAACACCTTTGACACTGTCAACCATGAGGGACTATGGAGTGTCCTCCTCCGTTTCGGCTGCCCCCAAAAGTTTGTCACCATTGTCCACCTGCTCCACGACAACATGCAAGCCGCGATCCTGACCAACGGATCCATCACAGACGCAATCCACATCCGGACCGGGGTCAAGCAGGGCTGCGTCATCGCACCAACCCTCTTCTCGATCTTCCTTGCTGCCATGCTCCACCTCACACTCAACAAGCTCCCCACTGGAGTGGAACTAAACTACAGAACCCAGTGGGAGCCTGTTCAACCTTCGTCGTCTCCAGGCCAGATCCAAGACCGTCCCAACCTCTGTCGTCGAACTACAGTATGCGGATGACGCTTGCGTCTGTGCACATTCAGAGACTGAACTCCAAGTCATAGTCAACATCTTCTCTGAGGCGTACGAAAGCATGGGCCTTACACTAATCAGCCATAAGACAAAGGTCCTCCACCAACCTGACCCCACCACACAGCACTGCCTCCAGTTATCAAGATCCATAGTGCAACCCTGGACATAATCGACCACTTTCCATACCTCGGGAGCTTATTATCAGCAAGGGCAGACATCGGCGACAAGGTTCAACACTGCCTCCAGTGCGCCAGTGCAGCCTTCGGTTGCCTGAGGAAGAGTGTTCGAAGATCAGGCCTCAAAGCTCATGGTCTACAGGGCTGTAGTGATACCTGCCCTCATGTATGGCTCAGAGACGTGGACCATATACAGTAGACACCTCAAATCGCTGGAGAAATACCACCAACGATGTCTCCGCAAGATCCTTGGGAGGACAGACGCAACAGTGTTAGCGTTCTCAATCAGGCGAACATCCCCAGCATTAAAGCACTGACCACACTCAACCAGCTCCATTGGGCGGGCCACATTATTCGCATGCCTGACACAAGACTCCCAAAGCAAGCGCTCTACTTGGAACTCCTACACGACAAGCAAGCCCTAGGTGGGCAGAGGAAACGTTTCAAAGACACCCTCAAAGCCTCCTTGATAAAATGCAACATCCCCATCGACACCTGGGAGTCCCTGGCCAAAGACCGCCCTAAGTGGAGGAAGTGCATCCGGGAGGGCGCTGAGCACCTTGAGTCTCGTTGTCGAGAGCATGCAAAAAAAAAGCGCAGGCAGCGGAAGGAGCATGCGGCAAACCAGTCCCACCCACCCTTTCCTTCAACGACTGTCTGTCCCACCTGTGACAGAGACTGTAATTCCCATATTGGACTGTTCAGTCACCTAAGAACTCACCTTTAGAGTGCAAGCAAGTTTTCCTCGGTTTCAAGGGACTGCCTATTATGATGATCCCTCCTTAAATAAGAGACCAAAATGAAACACAGTACTCCAGGTGTGGTCTCACCAACACCCAGTACAGTTGTAGCAGGACTTCCCTACTTTTATACTCTATCCCCCTTGCAATAAAGGCCAACATTCCATTTGCCTTCCCAATTACTTACTGTACCTGCACGCTAACTTTTTGTGTTTCATGTACAAGGACCCCCAGATCACTCTGTACCTCAGCATTTTGTAATCTCTCCCCATTTAAATAATTATTAACTTTTATATTTTTCCTACCAAAGTGGATAACCTCACATTTTCCCACATTATACTCCATCTGCCAGATATTTGTCTACTCACTTAACCTATCTATATCCCTTTGCAGACTCTTTGCGTCCTCCGTACAATTTGCTTTCCCACCTATGTTTGTATCATGGTGGGCTTCAATTTTGCTAACAAATCTATTATATAACACTTTATCAAACGCCTTTTGAAAGTCCATATACACAACATCAACTGTTCTACCCTCATCAACCCTTTCCATGACTTAATCAAAAAACTCAATCAAGTTAGTCAAACATGATTTGCCTTTAACAAATCCATGTTGGCTTTCATTTATTAAGCCACATACCGCTCAGCTCCAAACCTCATTACAGCCTTGGTCCAAACTTGGACAAAAAAGCTGAATTCCAGAGGTGAGGTGAGAATGACTGCCCTTGACATCAAGGCAACATATGACCGAGTGTGAAATCAAGAAGCCCTAGAAAAATTGAACTAAATGGGAATCGGGGGGAAAACTCACCACTGGCTGGAGTCATAACTAGCACAAAGGAAGATGTTGTGGTTGTTGGAGGTAAATTATCTGAGCCCCAGGACATTGCTGCAGGAGTTCCTCAGGGCAGTGTCCTAGGCCCAACCATTTTCAACTGCTTCATCAATGACCTTCTCGCCATCCTAAAGTCAGAAGTGGGGATGTTCGCTGATGATTGCACAGTGTTCAGTTCCATTCGCAACACCTCAGAAAATGAAGCAGTCCATGCCCATATCCAGCAAGACAAGGACAACATTCAGGCTTGGACTGATAAGTGGCAAGTAATATTCGTGCCACACAAGTGCCAGGCAATGACCATCTCCAACAAGCGAGAGTCTAACTACCTCCCCTTGATATTCAACAGCATTACCATCACCAAATCCCCCATCATCAATATCCTGGGGTCACCATTCACCAGAAACTTAACTGGACTGGCCACATAAATACTATAGTAACAAGAGCGGGTAAGAGGCTGAGTATTTTGTGATGAGTGTCTCATATTCTGACTCCCCAAAGCCTTTCCACCATCTACAAGGCACAAGTCAGGAGTGTGATGGAATACTCTCCATGTGCCTGGATGAGTGCAGGTCCAACATCATCCAAGAAGTTCAACATCATCCAGCCCACTTGATTGGCACCCCATCCACCACCTTCAACATTCACTCCCTCCACCACTGGCACACCGTGGCTGCAATGTGTACCATCTATAAGATGCACTGCAGCAATTCGCCATGGCTGTTTCGGCAGCACATCCCAAACCCGCGACCTCTATCACCTAGAAGGACAAGGGTAGCAGGCGTGTCGGAGCACCATCACCTGCAAGTTCCCTTCCAAGTTACATAAGAAAATAAGAACATCAGAAATAGGAGCAGAAGTAGGCCACCTAGCCCCTTGCACCTGTGCCGCCATTTAATAAGATTATTGGCTGATCTGATCATGGACTCTGTTCCACGTCCCTGCCCGCTCCCCATAACCTTTTAGTCTCTTATCGCTCAAAATTCTGTCTATCTCCGCCTTAAATATATTCAATGACCTATCCACCACAGCTCTCTGGGGCAGAGAATTCCATAGATTTAAAACCCTCTGAGAGAAGAAATTCCTCCTCATCTCTGTTTTAAATGGGTGGCCCCTTATTCTGAGACTATGGGCTAGATTTTCCATTATTTTTGCATGCATACTGTTGAGTGTGTAGGCACCTTTCGTAATGACTCCATGAGGAAGGGTATGATACTTAAACTGGGTAGACCTGTAGTCCTTTATTTGCAGCTCCTGAGTGCCGACAACAAGCTGTGAGTTACCTTTTATACTGGGTTACCTGCCGTGTGCAGGCAACCCCTAGGTCTCCAGCAGCAGCACCCTCTGGTGTACCAGTAAGGTGTGTGCAGTATAAGGGTACTTTCAATGTGACATAACAGTGTTACAGACATCACACAGTAAACAGGCATGCATACACAACAATACACCCCCCTGAGCATTTTTCATATCCTTATTGTCATGACCAGGGGAGGTGATCAGTGGTGGGCTATGGGGGGTTGTGGTGAGGGTTGTGTGGTTGCCAGGTGTGACCTCTGTGCTTGAGGCTGGGCTCGTACGTTTCCCCTCCCTCAAACACAAACCAAGTGGGTGTCACTGTTGTGGGATCCCTCGGGGAGGTAGCCAAGGCAGCAGTGGGCGGTGTGTATACACTGTGATGTGGGTAGTCGTGGGGTGATGGACAGGGCCACAAGACTGGGTGGGCTCCTTGTCCACCAATTGGGATGAGGGTCAGGTCATCCCAGGGTTTGCCAGGGAAGCTGGAGGGTATTGACCTCATGCTCCTGGTGTTGGCCCTGGTGGCCAGGAGCTGTAGGGCTGGTCTGGTGCAAGTTGCCATTGGTGGTGGCTGGGCTGCCCATTGACCACTGTCCCTGTAGTGGGTCTGCTCCCACTGCCTGTGTGTGTGTCCTGCAAGGGGCATCACATTCATTCCAAAGATCCAGGCTACATGGTCAGGTAGCCTGCTGGACCTGGGGTCTCCCACAGGGGGATTCCATTGGCATCAGCATGGTCCCTGTAGGATCCAATGTCCTTTGGCAGTGTCCTACGGGTATACATGATACCTTGGCTCTGATCACACATAGTCGAGCCTGCATTATACATTCTAGTATTTGCATCACTTTTGGGTGGCCTGGTTTCAACAGACATGGTTACATTAGGCATTTCACAATCTTTATCATTACTGTCAAGCATAATAAACTTGTTCTTAACCTTACTGACACCTGCATTCATCTCATTCGTCACATTAGTTAAACCAGCATCACAATTCATTGTTACATTCCATACATTTCCATACTTGTACCCTTTAATTGCATCTTTAGCTTTAAAGTCTGTGTACTCAAATAGTTGAAACTTCCCCTTTAAATTTCTTTGGTTCCCGGTCTCCTTTAAGGGAGCCTTCAAATCCAATTGGCCACTCGGTGTCATGTGATGTTTCTCCATGCTCACTGGTGGCATGGCAGTGGCCATTTTGATTACAAATGTTTCTCCTTGTGCTGCTGGTGCTGCAGCCATTTTCTGGCTTTCCTGCAGGAGGGCTGTGGTGGTCTTTCCTTCCACAGGGCCACTTCACCTGATGTGGACCCGGTTCATCTAATTCCTGCCCAGCAGCGTGGGACCGTCGTCAGCTACAATCCACAGGGGGCGTTTGTTCAACACGCCACCCTGGGAGATCTGGACGTCTACACTGCTAAAGATTTGGATTTTTCCTTTGGTATAGGTGAGCAGCTTTGCCTGGATAGGAGACAGTTTTGGTCGAGTGGCAGGATTCATCCAAATTTTTTCAAAGATCATTTGGCTCATCATAGACTGGCTCGCCCCTGAGTCGATCTCCATGGAGACTGGGACCCCATCGATGTCCACTTCCATCATCACGGAGAACTTCCGGTGGAGCAGGTAAAGATTCCATATTCTTCTTCCAGGGTGTGAGCAGCTTCAACTTCATCTTTGTCGGAGCCCCGGTGATCAGCCAACTCATCAGAGACGTGGTGAGTACAGCCTTTTCTGCACATTCTCTGAAGGTGCCCTTTCTCTTTGCAACCCTTGCATGCATAGTCTTTGCAGCGGCACTGGTGGGCCCTGTGGTTTCCTCCACAGCGCCAGCACGGGGCCATCCGGTTTGTCCCATGTCGCGGACTCAGGGTTGCGGGACTCGGGGCAGCATTTCTGCCTTTAGAAGTATCCATGCAGTGCACTGCACTCGCCGGTTTAGAGTCCTGGGTCAGTATTCGCCTGGAGTCGCTGGCCGAAACCATGTAGGCTTGGCTCACTTGGATTGCTTTCTGCAGGGTGACCGTGATGTCAGCCGAGAGCAATTTGTGTAGGTCGGTGCAGCTAGTCTTCTTAAGTGTGCAGCATACTTGGCAATTTCTTGACCCTCAGGTCATAAGAACATAAGAATTAGCAACAGGAGTAGGCCATCTAGCCCCTCGAGCCTGCTCTGCCATTCAAAAAGATCATGGATGATCGCCGGTATGTGTAGAACCGGTGCCTGGCTGTGAGGATGCTTTCTTTCGGTTTTAATTGTTCCTGTATGATTGTTACAAGTTGCTCATAGCTATTGGTGGTTGTCTTCTCCGGGGCTAGTAAGTCCCTGACGACACCGTAGATGGTGGGCCCACAACTGCTAAGCAGGATGGCCCTGCGTTTGTTCGGTAGTGTAGCCAGTGTGTCTCCATCCAGGTCGTTGGCTATCAAGAAGTATTCCAATCTTCCCCCTCTGTAAATTGCTGAAGGTTGCTGAGGTTAGACATGTTGAGCGTGTAGTTCGTGACCTCATATTCCCGTCACCAGTTGTTGAGTATGCAGGCACCTTTAGTAATGACTCCACGAGGCAGGGTATGATACTTAAACTGTGTAGACCTGTAGTCCTTTATTTGCAGCTCCTGAGTGCCGACAACAAGCTGTGAGTTCCCTTTTATGCTGGGTTACCTGCCGTGTGCAGGCAACCCCTAGGTCTCCAGCAGCAGCACCCTCTGGTGTACCGGTAAGGTGTGTGCAGTATAAGGATACATTCAATGTGGCATAACTGTTTTACAGACATCACACAGTAAACAGGCATGCATACACAACATATACCGCCCACTTAACGTCCATTTTAATGCTGAAATGAGGTGTAAAGCCCATATATCACCATTTAGCCACAAAATGGAAAGTAATGACCATTTCTCGGTCACTTATCGCCGAGTCTTACTTTTGGCATGTTATAATGCCCGATAAAAAATAATACCACCCGCCGACTTTTTGGGGGCAGAAAGATCGCAATGTGCGAAACCAACACCCATAATATCACCCAGCGTTACTTTCGGCAAGTAATTAATGCTGAGATTTAATAATACTGCCCGACCACTGTTTTTTGTCATAAAGATCACATTTGCTGAAACTATTGCCCAGAAAATCGCCTAGTGTTACTTTCGGCATCTTGCACACATATCGCCGACAATATCGCTCACCAAAAAAACCGCTGTGAAAAAGTGGAACTGACCTGAACTACTCACAGCAGTATGGACGCCATTTTCTAAATCACGGGTCGCATTATTTGAAAGGCTGCTCTGCTTCCACTTCGGGGGAGTTTGGATGTACTCTGGAGGTCTTTTAAGGTGATGTGAATAGCTGAACAAACATCTTTTCATACTGTGGACGATTGGAACTTACTTTAGGTGACTTAGTGGGGACATTTATTGTTTGTGAACAATCAGTGTAATACTGATAGCTATTGCAATGGGGCCTGTCATTTCTCAGCCTGTCTTGATGACCACGCACTTGCTGCAGACTCGAGATGGCAGAAGGTACATTCGACAGCATTATGTGCCCAATGTAAGACGTGCCAGAGTGATGAGGAGGACCAGACGGTACACCCCCCGCACTTACAGGAAGAAGCACTTACAGGTGTGCAGCGGCAGGTCAGAGTGCAAAGGTAAGAGTTTGGTAAGTGGGAGAACTTTAAGGGTTAATCCTTTTAAACCATTTCAAGGTTGGTGTAAATTACTAGTGACAATTTCTAGTAGCTTCTAAAGATAAAATAAGATTACAAGTTTAAATAAAACTGCAATATTAAACAGATAGGATTCTTGTAGGTTTAAGCAGAGACAAAAAAACAAGCTAGCTTAGTTAATTGGACAGCTAGTAAAAACTGGTTCCATAAACAGGCCAGTGGTGAGTCAGCCAGGAACAGTATAAAAAGAGGGGGCTTGGTGCAGTCTTGCTCAGAGTGCAGTGGCAGGTCAGAGTGCAAAGGTAAGAGTTTGGTAAGTGGGAGATTTCAGGCAAGTGGGAGCGGGAGGTGTTGCTTTGTCTTGTTTTCCCCACCAGTGCTGACTCCCCGACCCGGGAGGAAAAGAAAACGAAGTGTGACGTCACAGCAAGAGGCTCGGTGACGTTGGAGCGGCCTATAAAGGTCAGCTGGTTCAGCTGCAGCAGGGAGAGAAGGCAAAAAAGAAGTAGAAAGAAATTGAAAGGTGACGTCACAGCCAAGGGGGTAAGTGATTCGTTGGTGATTGGTGAGTAGTTTTTTCTTTTTCTTTTCTTTATCAGTAAGTAACCTTTAGCATTATTGTTGCCAAATTAAGTTAATCTAGGGGTTAAGTCATGGCAGGAGGGCTCGGACACGTGTTATGCTCCTCCTGTACTATGTGGGAAGTCAGGGACGCTTCCAGTGTCCATGACGACTACATATGCGGGAAGTGTATTCGGTTGCAGCTTCTGACAGACCGCATTGCGGCACTGGAGCTGCGGATGGATTCACTCTGGAGCATCCACAATGCTGAGAATGACGTGAATAGCACGTTTAGTGAGTTTGTCTTACCGCAGGTAAAGATTACACAGCCAGATAGGGGATGGGTGACCAACAGGAAGAGCAGTGGAAGGAAGGTAGTGCAGGGGTCCCCTGCGGTCATCCCCCTGCAAAACAGATACAACACTTTGGGTACTGTTGAGGGGGATGACTCATTAGGGGAAGGCAACAGCAGCCAAGTTCTTCGCTCCGTGGGTGCACAGGAGGGCAGGAAAAAGAGTAGGAGAGCTATAGTGATAGGGGATTCTATTGTAAGGGGAATAGATAGATGTTTCTGCGGCCGCAACCGAGACTCCAGGATGGTATGTTGCCTCCCTGGTGCAAGGGTCAAGGATGTCTCGGAGCAGGTGTAGGACATTTTGAAGGGGCAGGGTGAACAGCCAGTTGTCGTGGTGCATATAGGTACCAACTATATAGGTAAAAAATGGGATGAGGTCTTACAAGACGAATTTAGGAAGCTAGGAGCTAAATTAAAAAGTAAGACCTCAAAAATAGTAATCTCAGGATTGCTACCAGTGCCACGTGCTAGTCAGAGTAGGAATTGCAGGATAGCTCAGATGAATACGTGGCTTGAGGAGTGGTTTAGAAGAGAGGGATTCAAATTCCTGGGATATTGGAACCGGGTTTGGGGGAGATGGGGCCAGTACAAGCCGGACGGTCTGCACCTGGGCAGGACCGGAACCAATGTCCTAGGGGGAGTGTTTGCTAGTACTGTTGGGGAGGGGTTAAACTAATATGGCAGGGGGATGGGAACCTATGCAGGGAGACAGAGGAAAGTAAAATAGGGACAGAAGCAAAAGATAGAAAGAAGAAAAGTAAAAGTGGAGGGCAGAGAAACCCAAGGCAAAAAGGAAAAAGGGCCACATTACAGCAAAATCCCAAAGGGGCAAAGAGTGTTAAAAAGACAAGCCTGAAGGCTCTGTGCCTCAATGCGAGGAGTATTCGGAATAAGGCGGAAGAATTAACTGCGCAGATAACAGTTAACGGATATGATGTAATTGGCATCACAGAGACATGGCTCCAGGGTGACCAAGGCTGGGAACTCAACATCCAGGGATATTCAACATTTAGGAAGGATAGACAGAAAGGAAAAGGAGGTGGGGTGACATTGCTGGTTAAAGAGGAAATTATTGCAATTGTCAGGAAGGACATTAGCTTGGATGATGTGGAATCTGTATGGGTGCAGCTACGGAATACCAAAGGGCAGAAAACGCTAGTGGGAGTTGTCTACAGACCACCAAACAGTAGCAATGAGGATGGGGACAGCATCAAACAAGAAATTAGGGATGGGTGCAATAAAGATACAGCAGTTATCATGGACGACTTTAATCTACATATAGATTGGGCTAACCAAACTGGTAGCAATGCGGTGGAGGAGGATTTCCTGGAGTGTATTAGGGATGGCTTTCTAGACCAACATGTCGAGGAACCAACTAGAGGGCTGGCCATCCTAGATTGGGTGATGTGTAATGAGAAAGGACTAAATAACAATCTTGTTGTGCGAGGCCCCTTGGGGAAGACTGACCATAATAGAAACATAGAAACTCGGTGCAGGAGTAGGCCATTCAGCCCTTCGAGCCTGCACCACCATTCAATAAGATCACGGCTGTATCTGACATGTTTACTAGTCAGCCACAAGGTCAATACTGGATGCTTGGTGACAAAGGATATGGCCGCACCACCTGGCGGATGACCCCCCTCTGCATGACACTCACACCGAAGCCGAGAAGCAATACGAGAGCCACAGATCCACTCGCAATATCGTCGAGCAAACCATTGGAGTACTTAAGCAGCGTGTTAGATGCCTGGACCACTCAGGAGGTGAACTCCATTACCACACTGAGCAGGTCGCTCAATTCGTGGTGGTGTGCTCCATGCTGCACAACTTGGCTATCAGGAGGGGACAAGAATTGCCAGAAGGAACTGATGGTCCACCTCAGGAGAGAGAGAGGAAGAGGAGGACGAGGTGGTGGACGCTGACCTCGGGCCAGACAATCAGGCTGATGCTGAAACCATGCCCCTGCCCCCCTCTAGACCGCAGGAAAGGGCCAGTGGTGGCTACACAGCTGCAAGACTCTTATGTCAGCAGCTCATAAATGAGCGCTTTGCTTGAAAGAATGTTGTTGTTATTTACAAAGCTGCAACACTGCTAGGTGTGCAGGTCATACATCAATGGTGTGCATCACCTTGGTGACAGTTTAAGTTGATTCAAGTTAAGTGTAATTATACCCTTTCATGTTAAGGAATCGCCAGTGTGCAACAGTGCAGGTATCTGAGACAATGCGCAACAAGGTTATGTTAAATAAAAAACATTTAAGCCGATCATTTGTCTGAAATCATAAGTATAACTGTAAAAAACACCCCACCCCACCCCCGCCCCAGCCCACAACAAATTTATCACATTTACATCATTACAATGGTCCCCATTTCCAGCAAATTAGAACACAAATGCAAATCAATAAGGCAGCCGCCTCGCCCCTTGCCCCGACACTCCCACAAAAAATAGCACCAGCAACTAAAAATACGCCCCACACAACTGCTGCGGCCATGCACCTCACTTTCCTTCCCCCCACCCCCGCCCCGCTTCTCCACCCCACCTCGATCCCTTCCCCTTCCCCTCCTGACTCCAAGCCACCTACCTGAGGAGCTCCTCAGGCACTGCTTCATTGGGGGGGATGACAGCAGAACTGCTGCTTGGATGCATACGGGAGAGGACGGTCCTGAGGTGGGAACGTGCTCCGAGCCAGAAACAAGATCTTCCCCCTGGCTCTCATGTGTTGTTGGCAATGGGGGTGCAGAACCTTGGGGTGCAGTGCCGCACTCCAGGACCTCTGCCACCAGTGTTCCTGGCTAACAGCTCCAGGGCCTCCTCCATTCCTTCCATGTTATATATTATTTGTTGGACAAAACCTCGGTGCCAACTACCTTCTTGGTGCTTAGTAGGCTTTTTGCTGCTGGTGAATCTTCCTCCTGCCTCCCACAACAGCCACACAAGCACACACCACACCCACACACGCTTTCATTCCCTCTCTGCTCCCTCTCGCTCCGTCTCCTCTTCTGCGCATGTAATGATAACTCCTGACCTCCTGAAATGCGAGAAACGAGCATTGCCATGCCGTTGCTATGGTCGGCGACACATTACGGCAGAAGATCAAAACATTTTAATACTGACGCCCATTTCAGATCACTCACAGCAATGCCCATTTTAGAAAATGAAAAGTTAAGGTTTTGGAAATGGCCGATAATCCGGCGATCTCAAAACCCATATTTACTGCCCATGCTGGAAATAACGCCCATTTTTTGCCCACTCACTTAACCTGTCTATATCCCTTTGCAGATTTTTTTGTGTCTTCCTCACAACTTGCTTTCACACACATCTTTGTATCATCTGCAAACTTGGCTACATTACACTCAGTCCCTTCATCCAAGTCATTAATATAGATTTTAAATAGTTGAGGACCCAGCACCGATCCTTGGGGCACCCCATTAGTCACTGTTATCCATTTATCCCGACTCTGTTTTCGGTTAGTTAGCCAATCCGCTAGCCATGCTAAGATATTACTGTTATATATGTGGACTTGTATTTACCCTGTACAGCCACCAGAGGGCTCATCCCCTGGAGTCCCAAGGTATCCGATGATCCCTTGGGAGCACAGGTATTTAAGGAGGCTTCACAGGTTGGAGAGGCACTCTGGAGACCTGCAATAAAAGACAACGGTCACACTTTACTTTGAGCTCACAGTGTTCAGTTTGACTCTTTCTCCATACACTACAACTGGCGACGAGATACAGATAGCGAACCCAAAGATGCAGCGAACAGTGGGCATCCTGGAGAAATTTTCGGAGGGAGATGATTGGGAAACTTTTGTGGAGCAACTCAACCAATACTTCGTGCCCAACGAGCTAGATAGAGAAGAGAGCGCTGCCACACGAAGGGCGATCCTCCTCACCGTCTGTGGGGCACCAACGTATGGCCTCATGAAGAATCTGCTCACTCCAGCGAAACCCACGGAGAAATTGTACGACGATTTGTGCATACTGGTCCGAGAGCATTTGAACCGGAAGGAAAACGTTCTGATGGTGAGGAACCGGTTCTACACCAACAAAAGGTCTGAAGGCCAGGAAGTGGCGAGTTATGTCGCCGAGCTAAGGCGCCTTGCAGGACATTGCGAATTTGAAGGACATTTGGAGCACATGGTCAAACTTTTTCGTACTTGGCTTTGCCCACGAAACGATACTTTGCAAACTTTTGACTGTAGAGATCCCAACCTTGAGTAAGGCCATAGCGATAGCCCAGGCGTTCATTGCCACCAGTGACAATATGAAGCAAATCTCTCAGCACACAAGTGCTGCTACAAGTACTGTGAACAAAGTGATGTTGTTTTCGAATCATACTGTACAGGGCAGGTCACACATACCTGCAGCTGCACGTCCGTAGATGACTCAAGAGTCCACCATCAACGCAAGGCCATTAACACCTTGTTGGCGCTGCGGGGGTGATCATCGTTTCCATTCATGCCGATTCAAAGAGTATGTTTGCAAGGGCTGTGGAACAACGGGACACCTCCAATGAGTGTGCAGGCGAACTGCTAAGCCTGCTAAACCTTCAAACCACCATGTTGCAGAGAAGGACAGATCCATGGAGGATCATAACAAACCAGAGCCACAGATAGAGAGGTACATGGGGTGCACACATTCACCATGAATTGTCCCCCGATAATGCTGAATGTTGAACTAAATGGACTCCTGGTGTCAATGAAGCTGGACACAGGCGCGAGCCAGTCCATCATGGGCAAAAAGACTTTCGAAAGGTTGTGGTGCAACAAGGCCTCAAAGCCAGTCTTAACTCCAGTTCGCATGAAACGAAGAACTTACACTAAAGAATTAATTCCTGTAATCGGCAGTGTTACCGTAAAAGTCTCCTACGATGGAGCGGTGCACAAGCTACCACTCTGGGTGGTACCGGGCAATGGTCCCACGTTGCTCGGCAGGAGCTGGCTGGGAAAGATACGCTGGAACTGGGACGACGTCCGAGCGCTATCGCCCATTGATGACACTTCATGTGCCAAAGTCTTAAACAAATATCCTTCGCTGTTCGAACCAGGCATCGGGAAATTCCAAGGAGCAAAAGTGCAGATTAACCTAATTCCGGGGGCGCGACCCATCCATCACGGCGAGAGCAGTACCGTACATGATGAGAGAAAGGGTAGAGATCGAGCTAGACCGGCTGGAACGAGAGGGCATCATTTCACTGATCGAGTTCAGCGAGTGGGCCAATCCTATTGTCCCAGTCCTCAAGGGAGATGGCACTGCCAGAATCTGTGGCAATTACAAAGTAACTATCAATTGTTTTTCCCTGCAGGACCAATACCCACTACCAAAGGCCGACGACCTCTTTGCACCGCTGGTGGGAGGAAAGACGTTCACAAAGCTGGATCTGACTTCAGCCTATATGAAGCAGGAACTGGAGGAATCATCGAAGGCTCTCACCTGCATCAACATGCACAAGGGTCTTTTTGTTTATAACAGATGCCCATTTGGAATCCGATCAGCGGCAGCGATATTCCAGAGAAACATGGAAAGTTTACTGAAGTCGGTCCCGCACACCGTGGTCTTCCAGGACATCTTGGTCACAGGTCGGAACACAGTCGAGCACCTGTAGAACCTGGAGGAGGTTCTTAGTCGACTCAACCACGTGGGGCTCAGGTTAAAATGCTTGAAGTGCGTTTTCCTGGTGCCTGAAGTGGAGTTCCTGGGAAGGAGGATTGCGGCGGATGGCATCAGGCCCACCAACGCGAAGACGGAGGCACTTGAGAGCGCACCGAGATGACAGAACATGGCGGAGCTGCAGTCGTTTCTGGGACTCTTGGACTACTTTGGTAACTTCTTACCGGGTCTCAGCACACTGCTAGAACCACTACATGTCTTACTATGAAAAGGGGGCGAATGCGTTTCGGGCAAAAGCCAAGAAAATGCCTTTGTAAAAGTGAGAAAATTATTATGCTCAAACAAATTGCTTGTGTTGTATGATCCATGTAAGCATTTGGTACTAGCATGTGATGTGTCGCCATATGGCGTCGGGTGTGTATTGCAACAAGTTAATGATTTCGGGAAACTGCAACTGGTTGCTTATGCATCCAGGAGTCTGTCTAAGGCTGAGAGAGCCTACAGCATGATTAAAAAAGAAGCGTTAGCGTGTGTCTATGGGGTAAAGAAAATGCATTAATACCTGTTTGGGCTAAAATTCGAATTGGAAACTGACTATAAGCCACTAATATCACTGTTTTCTGAGAGTAAAGGAAAAAATACCAACGCATCGGCCCGCATCCAGAGATGGGCGTTCATGTTGTCCGCATAAAACTACACCATCCGCCACAGGCCAGGCACAGAAAACTGCGCCGATGCTCTCAGTAGGCTGCCAATGGGGTGGAAATGGCACAGCCCGCAGATCTAGCCATGGTTATGGAAGCATTTGAGAGTGAGCAATCACCCGTCACTGCCCGGCAGATCAAAACCTGGACAAGCCAGGACACCTTATTATCTTTAGTCAAAAGCTGTGTGCTTCACGGGAGCTGGTCCAGTGTCCCAGTGGAAATGCAGGAAGAGATAAAGCCGTTCCAGCAGCGCAAAGATGAAATGTCTATACAGGCAGACTGCCTTCTGTGGGACAATCGAGTAGTGCCCAAGAAGGGCAGAGACACTTTCATCTATGACCTCCACAGTACCCACCCAGGCATCGTAATGATGAAAGCGATAGCCAGATCCCACGTGTGGTGGCTCGGTATCGATGCGGGCTTAGAGTCCTGCATTTACAGATGTAATACATGCTCGCAGTTAAACAATGTACCCAGGGAGATGCCGCTAAATTTATGGTCTTGGCCCTCCAAACCGTGGTCTAGGATACACGTCGACTATGCAGGCCCGTTCTTGGGTAAAATGTTTCTTGTGGTTGTAGACGCGTACTCCAAGTGGATTGAATGTGAGATAATGTCGGCTAGCATGTCCGCTGCCACTACTGAAAGCCTGCAGGTCATGTTCGCCACTCACGACTTACCCGATGTCCTGGTGAGCAACAATGGCTCATGTTTTACCAGTGCTGAGTTCAAAGAATTCATGACCCGTAACGGGATCAAACATGTCACATCTGCCCCGTTTAAACCAGCGTCCAATGGCCAGGCAGAGAGAGCAGTGCAAACCATCAAGCAAGGCTTGAAGATGGTAACTGAAGGCTCACTGCAGACTCGCTATCCCGAGTCCTGCTTAGCTACCGCACATGACCCCACTCACTCACTGGGATCCCACCTGTTGAACTGCTCATGAAAAGAGCACTTAAGACAAGGCTCTCGTTAGTTCACCCTGATCTACATGAACAGGTAGAGAGCAGGCGGCTTCAACAAAGTGCATACCATGATAGCGCTAATGTGTCACGCGAGATTGAAATCAATGATCCTGTATTTGTATTAAATTATGGACAAGGTCCCAAGTGACTTCCCGGCACTGTCCTGGCCAAAGAGGGAAGCAGGGTGTTTCGGGTCAAACTTTCAAATGGACTCATTCACCGGAAACACTTGGACCAAATTAAACTCAGATTCACGGACTATCCTGAGCAACCCACCTTGGACCCTACCTTTTTTGATCCCCCAACATACACACCAGTGGGAACAGGCACCACGGTTGACCACGAAGCAGAACCCATCATCCACAGTAGCCCTGCAGGGCCCAACACACCAGGCAGCCCAGCAAGGCTAGCTGCACAGCAGCCCAGTGAGGGCCCAACAAATGCTTCAACAACACCAGCTTTCACACCGAGATGATCAACCAGGACAAGAAAGGCCCCAGATCGACTCACATTGTAAATAGTTACACTATTGACTTTGTGGGGGGGCGGGGGAGTGGTGTTATATATGTGGACTTGTATTTACTCTGTACAGCCACCAGAGGGCTCATCCCCTGGAGTCCCAAGGGATCCCATGATCCCTTGGTAGCACAGGTATTTAAGGGGGCTTCACAGGTTGGAGCGACACTCTGGAGACCTGCAATAAAAGACTACGGTTACACTTTACTCTGAGCTCACAGTGTTCAATCTGACTCTTTCTCCATACAGTACAATTACCCCAACCCCATGAACTTTTATCTTCTGCAGTAACCTTTTATGTGGCACCTTATCGAATGCCTGCTGGAAATCCAAATGTACCACATCCACTGGTTCCCCCTTATCCACCCTGCTCGTTACATCCTCAAAGAACTCCAGCAAATTTGTCAAACATGATTTCCCTTTCATAAAACCATGATGACTCTGCTTGATTGAATTATGCTTTTCCAATTGTCACGCTACTGCTTCCTTAATAATGCATTCTAGCATTTTCCAACGACAGATGTTAGGCTAACTCGTCTATAGTTTCCTGCTTTTTCTCTGCCTCCTTTTTTAAATAGGAGTGTTATATTTGTGGTTTTCCAATAGTTACACACTATTCTGACTTAGAAATATATTGCCATTCCTTCAGCGTCACTGGGTCAAAATCCTTGAACTCCCTCTCTAACATCACTCTAGGTGTACTTACACCATAAGGACTGCAGCGATTCAGCAAGGTGGCACAACATCACCTTCTCAAGGGCAATTAAGGATGGGCAATAAATGCTGGCTTTGCCAGCGACGCCCACATCACAGAATGAATTAAAAAAAATATTTTTCCAAGTGTCAATTAATTTTATCCCGAATTAGTTTCTCTTAAATGTTTTCCCACCTCTGATGTTACACTGACTGGCCTCTAGTTTCTGCATTTATCTCTCTCCATTTTTTTTAAACAGGGTTGCAACATTTACAATTCTCCAGTCCTGTGCCACCACTCCCATATCTAAGGGGAATTGGAAGATTGTGGTCAGATCTTAGGCAATTTCCATCCTTACTTCCCTCAGCAACCGAGGCTGCATTCCATCCAGATTGGGTGACTTTTCTACTTTAAGTATCACCAACCTTTTAAGTACTCCCTCTTTATCCCATCCGATATCTCTACTACATCTTCCTTTACTGTGACATTACCAGCAACCTCTTCCTTAGTAAATACAGATGCAAAGTATTCATTTAGTACCTCAACCATGCTTTCTGCCTCTACAATAAGATTTCCTTTCATAAAAACATAAGAGCATAAGAAATAGGAGCAGGTTAGGCCATATGGCCCTTCAATAAGATCACCATCATAGGCAGTCCCTCGGAATTGAGGAGGATTTGCTTCCACTCCCAAAGTGAGTTATTTGATGGCTGAACAGTCCGATACGAGAGCCACAGACCCTGTTACAGGTGGGACAGACATTCATCGGGGGAAGGGGTCGGTAGGGCTGGTTTGCTGTGCGCTCCTTCCGCTGCCTGCACCTGGCCTCTTCATGCTCCTTGTGTCGAGACTCAAAGAGCTCAACGCCCTCCCGGATGGACTTTCTCCACCTCGGGCGGTCTGCGGCTAAGGTTTCCTAGGTGTCAGTGGTGATGTCGCACTTTACCAGGGAGGCTTTGAGGGTGTCCTTATAACATTTCCGCCTGCCTCCTTTGGCTCGTTTACCACGAAGGAGCTCCGCATAAAGCATTTGCGTCGGGAGTCTCGTATCTGGAGTGCTATGTGGCCTGTCCAGCGAAGCTGATCGAGTGTGGTCAGTGCTTCAATATTGGGGATGTTAGCCTGGTCAAGGACACTGATGTTGGTGCACCTGTCCTCCCAGGAGATTTGCAGGATCTTGCGGAGATATCGTTGATGATATATCTCCAGCGATTTGAGGTGCCTTCTTATATCGTCCATGCCTCAGACCCATACAGGAGGGCACGTATTACGACAGCCCTGTAGGCCATGAGCTTGGTGGTAGATTTCAGGGCCTGGTCTTCAAACACTCTTTTCCACAGGTGGCCCAAGGCTGCGCTGGCGCACTGGAGGCGATACTGAATCTCCGCATCAATGTCTGCCTTTGATAAGAGGCTCCCGAGATATGGGAAATGGTCCACGTTGTCCAAGGCCGTGCCGTGGATCTTGATGATTGGAGGGCAGTGCTGTGCGGCGATGACAGGCTGGTGAAGGACCTTTGTCTTACGGATGTTAAGCGTAAGGCCCATGCTTTCATATGCCTCAGTGAATACATTGACTATATCCTGGAGTTCAGCCTCTGAATTTGCACAGACGCAGGCATCGTCTGCATACTGCAGGTCAATGACAGAGGTTGGGGTGATCTTGGACCTGGCCTGGAGGCGGCATAGGTTAAACAGCTTCCCACTGGTTCTGTAGTTTAATTCCACTCCAACGGGGAGCTTGTTGATTGTGAGGTGGAGCATGGCAGCGAGGAAGGTTGAGAATTGGGTTGGAGCAATGATGCATCCCTGTTTGACCTCGGTCCGAACATGGATTGGGTCTGTAATGGATCCGTTGGTAAGGATCACGGCCTGCATGTCATCGTGAAGTAGGCGAAGGATGTTGACAAACTTTTGGGGGCATCCGAAACGGAGGAGGATGCTCCATCAACCCTCACGGTTGACAGTGTCAAAGGCCTTTGTAAGATAGAAAAAAGCCAAGTATAAGGGCTGGCGCTGCTCCCTGCATTTTTCCTGCAACTGGTGCGCTGCAAAGATCATGTCTGTTGTGCCCCGTAGGGGATGAAATCCGCACTGTGATTCCGGGAGGAGCTCCTCGGCCACAGGGACAAGACAATTGAGGAGAACTCGAGTGACAACTTTCCCAGTGGCTGAAAGCAGGGAGATTCCCCTGTAGTTGCCGCAGTCGGACTTGTTCCCCTTTTTAAAAATGGTCACAATCACTGCATCTCTGAGATCTCCCGGCATGCTCTCCTCCCTCCATGAGAGAGATGAGGTCATGTATCCGTGCCAATAGCGCCTCTCCACCATATTTTAGCGCCTCAGCAGGGATTCAATCCGCACCCGTAGCCTTGTTATTCTTAAGCTGTTTTATGGCTTTGCCTACCTCGTGCAACGTTGGAGTTTCATTGAGTTGGTGGCAGATGGCATGCTGTGGGATGGAATCGAGAACACTCAAGTCAAAGGCAGAGTCTTGATTAAGGAGATCTTCAAAGTGCTCCTTCCATCAGGCCCTGACAGCCTCAGTGTCCTTGATGAGTGTTTCCCCGTTCTTGGCCAGGAGTGGGGTGGGGCCTTGGGAGTTTGGACCGTAGGTGGCCTTGACTGCAGTGAAGAATCCTCGCATATCGTGGCTGTTGGCCAGTTGTTGTATCTCCTGTGCTTTCTCCATCCACCATCTGTTCTTTACGTCCCAAGTTTTTTGTTGGACCTGAGCCTTGAGCCATCTGTAATGTTGTTTTGCAGCTCCAGAGTTGGGTTGTTGCTTGAGGCTCAGAAATGCTTTGCGCTTGCGATCTATGAGTTCTTCGATCTCCTGATCATTTTAATCAAATCAGTCCTGATGTTTTCTGGTTGAGTGACCAAGTGTCTCTTCACAGGCACTGATTATAGAAGCCTGGAGGGCAGACCAAGCGCTATGGGCATTCAGCATCTCAGGGTCATTAAGCCACGCCAAATTGGCTGTGAGGCGCTGGCTGTATAGGGCTCTCTTAGCTGGGTCTCTAAGTGCCCCGGCATTAACTTTTTTGCGGAACTGCTTCTGCTGTCTCCTCTGCTTTGGGGCAATGTTAATGTTGATGATGGATCGGATTAGGCGATGGTCCGTTCAGCAGTCGTCAGCTCCTGTCATAGTGCAGGTGATGCGCACATCCTTGCGATCCCTGGCTCGGACGATGACATAGTCAAGCAAGTGCCAGTGTTTGGAGCGAGGGTGTTGCCATGATGCCTTGTATTTGTCCCTCTGGCGGAACAGGGTGTTGGTGATGAAGAGTTCATGTTCTAGGCATTTTGTCAGGAGTAGGGTACTGCTGGATTTGGCTTTCCCTACCGCCTCTCTGCCCATCATGCCTTCCCAGAGGGCTGTGTCTTTGCCGACCCTGACATTAAAATTACCCAGGAGGATCAATTTGTCGCCCGTGGGGACAAGGGACAAGGCTGTCTCGAAGTTGGAATAAAAACCCTCTTTAGCCTCATCCGTTGCATCGAGTGTGGGGACGTACTGATGACTATGGCACATTGGTTCCGAGATAGGGTGATATGGAGAGTCACGAGGTGTTCGTTGACCTCACAGAGGGAGTCTTTGAGGCAGTCGACCAGCTCATTCTTGACGGCAAAGCTGACTCCATGAAGGCGGCGTTCTGCCTCAGGTTTCCCTTTCCAAAAGAAAGTGTAACCTCTATGTTCCTTCAACTGGCCTTCCCCTGCCCGCTGGGTCTCGCTTAGAGTGGCGATGTCAATGTCAAAACGTCTGAGTTCCCGGGCAACTATGGTGGTGCGGCTGTTGTTGTTGGGATTGTCCATGAGCGTCCTGACGTTCCAGGTCCCAAACTTCATACTGACGGAGTGCAAGATGCCTGTGCATGAGTTCTTTTAACGTGGGCTGGCCGCTGCGCACTGGCAACCACACGGGCTTAGCTGAACAAGGTCTTGGTCCAGTGGCAAAGGGGGTCCAAGACGACTGGAGACCAGGCACAGCTCGATAAGCCTAATTGCCTACGGCGAAGTGTTGGCCGCAAGCTCGGCGCCGGGTAGCGCCATTGCGGCTCGCCTTCCACCTTCAGCGGGATATCGACCAGTGATGTGGCCCAACCTCAGCAGCTGAGCCGGAGACTGACTGTATCCTCTGTCCTTGGCCAAGGGGACCCCGTGCCGGCCGCTTCTGTCCCCGGCCAAGGGAACTCTGCACTGGCCGCTTCTGTCCCCGGCCGAAGGGACTCTGCACCGGCCGCTTCTGTCCCCGGCCGAAGGGACTTTGCACCGGCCCGGGCCAAAGGGTCTCTGCACCGGATTTGGAGGGTGTCTGGCCGGCCGAGGGGACTCCGAGATGATTTGCCAAAGAGACTCGAGGATGTGGGGCCGGCCGAAGGAACTCCAAGGCTGCCGTTCAATCCGCCGAAGGGACTCTGAGGCCGACACTGAACCGGCTGAAGGGACCGAGGCGTCTCATACTCCCAACCAACTTTTAATTAATTTTTTTAACTTTCAGCCAACTTTTAAACTTATAAGATCATAGAAACATAGAAAATAGGTGCAGGAATAGGCCATTTGGCCCTTCGAGCCTGCACCACCATTCAATAAGATCATGGCTGATCATTCACCTCAGTACCCCTTTCCTGCTTTCTCTCCAAACCCCTTGATCCCTTTAGCCGTAAGAGCCATATCTAACTCCCTCTTGAATATATCCAATGAACTGGCATCGATAACTCTCTGCGGTAGAGAATTCCACAGGTTAACAACTCTCTGAGTGAAAAAGTTTCTCCTCATCTCAGTCCTAAATGGCTTACACCTTATCCTTAGACTATGTCCTCTGGTTCTGGACTTCCCCAACATCGGGAACATTCTTCCTGCATCTAACCTGTCCAGTCCCGTCAGAATTTTATATGTTTCTATGAGATACCCTCTCATCCTTCTCAACTTCAGTGAATAAAGGCCCAGTCGATCCAGTCTCTCCTCATATGTCAGTCCTGGCATCCCGGGAATCAGTCTGGTGAACCTTCACTGCACTTCCTCAATAGCAAGAATGTCCTTCCTCAGATTAGGAGACCAAAACTGAACACAATATTCCAGGTGAGGCCTCACTAAGGCCCTGTACAGCTGCAGTATAACTTCTACCTCCCATTCTTTCTAGTTCTCGAGGTGTAAAGGGATTACAGGTGGCAGCTATCCTGCTCTGTAAGGCACAGAACCACATGGGGAAAGCCCGGAGTGATTCAACGCCCCACCCCGTTCAGCTCCGACCATAATTCCCACAGTGACACTTCGAGGCACAGACTCAGATATAAACTGCTCTAAACAACATGCATTTTGGAATGAGCACAGTGACAACAGCGAGGATACGATACAGCACTATCGACACACACCATCTGGAAACACCAATACAGAAAGAATGCCTTCATCCGTTTCTTAAATTCCAGCCTGTAACTCACTCCCAGGTATCTGTTATTCTATATATAAACCCCCCGAACCCTTCGATTAGATTCCAGCCTGTAACTCACTCCCGGGTATTCATTATTCTATATATAAACCCCCAGAACCCCTCGATTAGATTCCAGCCTGTAACTCACTCCCGGGTATCCGTTATTCTATATATAAACCCCCCGAACCCCTCGATTACATTCCAGCCTGTTACTCACTCCCGGGTATCCGTTATTCTATATATAACCACCCCGAACCCCTCGATTACATTCCAGCCTATAGCTCACTCCCAGGTATCTGTTATTCTATATATAAACCCCCCGAACCCCTTGTTTAGATTCCAGACTGTAACTCGCTCCCGGGTATCCGTCATTCTATATATTTACACCCCGAACCCCTTGATTAGATTCCAGACTGTTACTCACTCCCGGGTATCTGTTATTCTATATATAAACCCCCCGAACCCCTCAATTATATTCCAGCCTGTAACTCACTCCCGGGTATCTGTTATTCTATATATAAACACCCCGAACCCCTCGATTACATTCCAGCCTGTAACTCACTCCTGGGTATCCGTTATTCTATATATAAACCCCCAAACCCCTTGATTACATTCCAGCCTGTAACTCACTCCTGGCTATCTGTTATTCTATATATAAACCCCCCGAACCCCTCGATTACATTCCAGCCTGTAACTCACTCCTGGGTATCTGTTATTCTATATATAAACCCCCCAAACCCCTCGATTACATTCCAGCCTGTAACTCACTCCTGGGTATCTGTTATTCTATATATAAACCCTCCAAACCCCTCAATTAGATTCCAGATGGTAACTCACTCCCGGGTATCCGTTATTCTATATATAAACCCCCCCGAACCCCTTGATTAAATTCCAGACTGTTACTCACTCCCGGGTATCCGTTATTCTATATATAACCACCCCGAACCCCTCGATTACATTCCAGCCTATAGCTCACTCCCAGGTATCTGTTATTCTATCTATAAACCCCCCGAACCCCTTGTTTAGATTCCAGACTGTAACTCGCTCCCGGGTATCCGTCATTCTATATATAAACCCCCCGAACCCCTCGATTACATTCCAGTCTGTAGCTCACTCCCAGGTATCCGTTATTCTATATATAAACCCCCCGAACCCTCGATTAGATTCCAGGCTGTAACTCACTCCTGGGTATCCGTTATTCTATATATAAACCACCCCCGAACCCCTCGATTAGATTCCAGCCTGTAACTCACTCCTGGGTATCCGTTATTCTATATATAAACCCCTCGAACCCCTCGATTAGATTCCGGCCTGTAACTCACTCCTGGGTATCTGTTATTCTATATATAAACTCCCCCAAACCCCTCGATTAGATTCCAGCCTGTAACTCACTCCTGGGTATCCGTTATTCTATATATAAACCCCCCGAGCCCCTCGATTACATTCCAGTCTGTAACTCACTCCCGGGTATCCGTTAATCTATATATAAACCCCCCAAACCCCCTGATTACATTCCAGCCTGTAACTCACTCACGGCTGATCATCAACCTCAACTCCACTTTCCTGCCCGATCTCCATACCCCTTGATTCCACGAGACTCCAAAAATCTATCTATCTGAACCTTGAATATATTCAGAGACTCAGCATCCACAGCCCTCTGGGGCAGAGAATTCCAAAGATTCACAATCCTCCGAGTGAAGAAATTCCTCCTCATCTCTGTCTTAAATGGCCTACCCCTTATCCTGAGACTGTGACCCACTAGTTCTAGACACCATAGCCAGAGGAAACAACCTCTCAGCATCTACCCTGCCAATCCCCTTCATAATCTTGTATGTTTCAATTAGATCACCTCTCATTCTTCAAAACATCAGAGAGTATAGGCCCATTCTACACAATCTTGCATCATAAGACAGCCCTCTCAATCTAATGAATCTCTGTTGTATCGCCACCAAGGCAAGTATATCCTTCCTTAGATAAGGAGACCAAAACTGTGCACAGTACTCCAAGTGTAGTCTCAACAAGGCCCTGTACCATTGTAGCAAGACTTCCTTACTCTTATACTCCAACCAGCTTGCAATAAAGGACAACATGCCATTTGCCTGCTGTTTGCTTGCTGTACCTGCATGCTAGCTTTCTGTGTTTCTTGCACAAGGACACCAAATCTCTCTGAACACCAACATTTATACGTTTCTCACCATTTAAAAAATATTCTGTTGTTCTATTCTTCCTACCAAAGTGAATAACCTCACATTTCCCGACATTATACTCCATCTGCCACCTTACTGCCAACTCACTTAGTCTATCTATGTTCCTTTGCAAAGGCTTTGTGTTCTTCTCACAGCTTACTGACCCACCTAGCTTTGTATCATCAGCAAACTTGGATACATTACACTCAGTCCCTTCACCTAGGTCATTAATATAGATTAATATTAGGAGGCCCCGACCTACATGAGAACACCAGCAGCAGGTCGGGGCCATAGAAAGAGCAGCGTGGAAGTCCCGACCTGCGTGAGAACACCAGAGGCAGGTCGGGGCCATAGAAAGAGCAGCGTGGAAGTCCCGACCTGCGTGAGAACACCAGAGGCAGGTTGGGGCCATAAAAGGAGCTGCGAGCGGCGGCCCGGGAGCAGCGTGGAGGCCCCTTCAGGGAGCAGCGTGAGCTGGTGCAGGAGGGCGACGGCAGCAAAGAGTGATGTCATCAAGGTCCAGGTCGGTGATTGGAGCGTGAGCAGATAGAGCAGGAGTGGCGAGGTCATGGCGAAGGAACGGGGAGAGACTGTAGAGGAAGGTAATCGGGGCCCAGGAGAGGCGTGAGTTTGGGGCCAGGGGCAGAGGGGCAGCACGGGCCAGCCCACAGTGCAATATGTGTGCGCACTAGGTCCGGCAGCAGAGCTGGTCTCCAGTCATCTTGGGTAATCCTTTCCACTGGACCAAGACCTAGCTCTGTCAAGCCCGTGTGGTAGCTGGTGTGCAATGGCCACCACACGTTAAAAAAATCCACGCACAGGCATCTTCCACCCTTGAGGATGTAGTTTGGGTCCTTCATTGAAACACCGGTGAACTCATCCTTTTTTAACGTGGAAGCAAGTCATCCTCGTTTTTGAGGGACTGCCTATGATGATGATTATTATAGATTGTAAATAGCTGAGGGCCCAGCACTGATCCCTGTGGCACCCCACTAGTTACAGCCTGCCAACCTGAAAGAGACCCATTTATCCCTACTCTCTGTTTTCTGGCGTCAACCAATCCTCTATCAATGCTAACACATTACCTCCAATGCCATGAGCCCTTACCTTGTGTAATAATCTTTTATGTGGCACCTTATCGAATGCCTTATGGAAATTCAAATATAATACATCCACTGGTTCCCTTTATCTACCCTTGTAGTTACATTCTCAAAAAATTTGTCAAACACTATTTCCCTTTCATAAAACCATGTTGACTCTGCCTAATCATGTTATGATATTCTAAGTGCCCTGATGCCACTTCCTTAGCAATGGATTCCAGCATTTTCCCGACGACTGATGTCAGGCAAACTGTCCTGTAGTTCCCTGTTTTCTCTCTCCCTCCTTTCTTAATTACCAGTGTTACATTTGCTACCTTTCAATTTGCTGGGGCCGTTCTAGAATCTAGGGAATTTTGAAAGATCAAAACCAATGCATCCAATATCTCTGCAGCCACCTCTTTAGAACCCTAGGATGTAGGCCATCAGGTCCAGCAGTCCAACATCCAGTTCTGGATGAGCAGAAATGTTCTCCAACTAAAGATTGTGAAGACTGAAGCTAGTGTTTTCGGTCCCCACCACAAACTCCGTTCCCTAGCCACTGACCATCCTTCTCCCCAACTTCTGTCTGAGGCAGAATCAGGCTGTTCGCAACCTTGGTGTCACATTTGACTCTGAAATGAGCATTTGACCACATATCCGCAGCATAACTAAGACGGCCTATTTCCACCTCCATAACATTGCCCATCTCCGCCCTTGCCTCAGCTCATCCGCTGCTGAAACCCTCACCTACGCCTTTCTTACCTCTAGACTTGACTATTCCAATGCAATCCTGGCTGGCCTCCCATATTCTACCCTACACAAACTACAGATGATCCAAAACTCGGCTGTCAGTGTCTTAACTCGCACCAAGTCCTCTCACCCATTACCCCTGTGCTCGCTGACCTACAATGGCTGCTGGTTAATCAATGCCTCTGTTATGTCTAGTTGTTATTGTTGCACTCATAATGAATGGTGAGACTGAGTACTGTGTGTAATGAGCAAGTGTGACCTTAGCTCCTTTATTAAGGTTCCAGGGTGAAGGTACTTCGTGGGTGGCCTGTTTATATACTGGGATCCCTTGGGACTCCAACAGGTGGGCCCTCTGGTGGTCAGGTGTAATGCAAGTTATAAAGGGTTAAATACATAACATTACTCCCCCGTGAAGTCAACAGTACACTTATTTACAAGGTGAGACGATCTGGGGCTTTGCGCTCCCTTGTCGATCGTCTCAGTACAAATGCTGGTGTGGGTGGGTTAGTCAGTTCTTCACTGGGCTGTTGGGCAGCCGGCCTTGCCGGGCTGCTGGGGATGATGAGTTCGGTTTCGTGGTCAACTATGATGTCAATTGCCACTTGTGTGTGTGTTGGAAGGTCAAAGTTGGTGGGGTCCTCTCCGGGTTGTTCGTAACTGTTGGTGAACTGCAATTTGATTTGGTCCACATGTTTTTTCTGCGTTTGTCCATTGGTCAGTTTGACCTGAAACACCCTACTCCCCTCTTTGGCTGTGACCATGCCAGCAAGCCATTTGGGACCATGTCCATAATTGAGCACAAACACAGGATCATTGATCTCAATATCGCATGACAAATTTGTTGATGCCGCTTGCCCTCCACGTGATCATGGAGATCAGGGTGGACAAGAGAGAGTCTTGTTTTAAGTGCCCTTTTCATGAGCAGCTCAGCTGGGGGAATCCCGGTGAGTGAGTGGGGTCTGGTGCGGTAGCTGAGCAGCACTCAGGACAACTGGGTCTGCAGGGAGCCTTCTGACACACGTTTCAAGTTTGCTTGATGGTCTGAACTGCCCATTCTGCCTGGCCATTGGATGCGGGCTTGAACGGGGCAGATGTGACATGTTTGATCCCGTTGCGGGTCATGAATTCCTTGAATTCAGCACTGGTGAAGCACGGCCCATTGTCGCTGACTAGGACATCAGGCAAGCCGTGCATGGCAAACATGGCTCGTAGGCTTTCAATGGTGGCCGTGGATGTGCTTACAGACATTATTGTACATTCAATCCATTTTGAATAAGCGTCCACGACAACCAAAAACATTTTGCCAAGGAATGGGCCCGCATAGTCTGCATGGATCCTCGACCACGGTTTGGATGGCCACAACCACAAACTTAGCGGTGCCTCTCTGGGTGAGTTGCTCAACTGAGATCAGGTGTTGCATTGGCGCACGCATGACTCTAAATCTGAGTCGATGCCAGGTCACCACATGTGAGATCTGGCTATGGCCTTCATCATTACGATGCCTGCGTAGGTGTTGTGCAGCTCACAAATAAATGTGTCTGTGCTTTTCTTGGGCAAGAGCACGCAATTGCCCCACAAAAGACAGTCCGCCTGCAGGGACAACTCGTCTTTGCGTCTGTGGAACGGCTTAATCGCATCCTGCATCTCCACTGGGACACTGGACCAGCTCTCATGGAGGACACAATTTTTTACCAAGGACAGTAAAGGATCCTGGCTGGTCCAGGTCCAGATCTGGCAGGCCGTAACGGGGACTTCTCGTTCTCAAATGCCTCCATGACCATGAGCAAGTCCGCTGGCTGTGCCATTTCCACCCCGGTGGTGGGCAATGGTAACCGACTGAGAGCATCTGCGCAGTTCTCTGTGTCTGGTCAGTGGCGGATTACATAGTTGTATGCCGACAGCGTGAGCGCCCATCGTTGGATGTGGCAGAGGCATTGGTATTAATCCGTTTGCTCTCAGGGAACAGCGATAGGAGGACTTGTGGTCAGTTTCAAGCGCGAACTTGAGGCCAAATAAGTACTAGTGCATTTTTTTTAACCCCGTAAACGCACGCCAGAGCCTCTTTTTCAACCATGGTGAAGGCCCTTTCGGCCTTGGACAAACTCCTGGATGCATACATAGAAACATAGACAATAGGTGCCGGAGTAGGCCATTCGGTTCTTTGAGCCTACACCACCATTCAATAAGATCATGGCTGATCAGTCACCTCAGTACCCCTTTCCTGCTTTCTCTCCATACCCCTTGATCCATTTAGCCGTAAGGACCATATCTAACTCCCTCTTGAATATATCCAATGAACTGGCATCAATAACTCTCTGCGGTAGGGAATTCCACAGCTTAACAATTTTCTGAATGAAGAAGTTTCTCCTCATCTCAGTCCTAAATGACTTACCACTTATCCTTAGACTATGTCCCCTGGTACTGGACTTCCCCAACATCGGGACCATTCTTCCTGCATCTAAACTGTCCAGTCCCATCAGAATTTTATACATTTCGATGAAATCCACTCTCATCCTTCTAAACTCCAGTGAATACAGGCCCAGTCGATCCAGTCTCTCCTCATATGTCAGTCCTGCCATTCTGGGAGTCAGTCTGGTGAACATTTACTGCACTCCCTCAATAGCAAGAACATCCTTCCTCAGATTAGGAGACCAAAACTGAACACAATATTCCAGGTGAGGCCTCACCAAGGCCCTGTACAACTGCAGTAAGACCTCCCTGCTCCTATACTCAAATCCCCTAGCTATGAAGGCCAACATGCCATTTGCCTTCTTCACTGCCTGCTGTACCTGCATCCCAACTTTCAATGACTGATGTACCATGACACCCAGGTCTCGTTGCAGCTCCCCTTTTACTAATCTGCCGCCATTCAGATAATATTCTGCCTCCATGTTTGTGCCACCAAAGTGGATAACCTCACATTTATCCACATTATACTGCATCTGCCACACGTTTGCCAACCTGTCCAAATCACCCTGCAGTCTTTTAGCGTCCTCCTCACAGCTCACACCGCCACCCAGCTTAGTGTCATCTGCAAACTTGGAGATATTACACTCAATTCCTTCATCTAAATCATTGATATATATTGTAAATAGCTGGGGTCCCAGCACTGAGCCCTGCGGCACCCCATAGTCACTGCCTACCATTCTGAAAAGGACCCATTTATCCCGACTCTCTGCTTCCTGTCTGCCAGCCAGTTCTTTATCCATGTCAGTACATTACCACCAATACCATGTGCTTTAATTTTGCAAAACTATCTCTTGTGTGGGACCTTGTCAAAAGTCTTTTGAAAGTCCAAATACACCACATCCACTGGCTCTCCCTTGTCCATTCTACTAGTTACATCGTCAAAAAATTCTAGAAGATCTGTCAAGCATGATTTCCCTTTCATAAATCCATGCTGACTTGGACCGATCCAGTCACTGCTTTCCAAATGCACTGCTATTTCATCTTTAATAATTGATTCCAACATTTTCCCCACTACTGATGTCAGGCTAACCGGTCTATAATTACCCGTTTTCGCTCTCCTTTTTAAAAAGTGGTGTTACATTAGCTACCCTCCAGTCCACAGGAACTGATCCAAAGTCGATAGACTTTTGGAAAATGATCACCAATGCATCCATCATTTCTAGGGCCACTTCCTTAAGTACTCTGGAATGCAGAATATCAGGCCCCGGGGATTTATTGGCCTTCAATCCGCTCAATTTCCCGAACACAATTTCCCGCTTAATAAGGATATCCTTCAGTTCCTCCTTCTCACTAGACCCTCGGTCCCCTAGTATTTCCGGAAGGTTATTTGTGTCTTCCTTCGTGAAGACAGAACCAAAGTATTTGTTCAACTGGTCTGCCATTTCTTTGTTCCCCATTATAAATTCGCCTGAATCTGACTGCAATGGACCTACATTTGTCTACACTAATCTTTTTCTCTTCACATATATATAGAAGCTTTTGCAGTCAGTTTTTCTGTTCCCGGCAAGCTTCCTCTCATACTCTGTTTCCCCCCTCCTAATTAAACCCTTTGTCCGCCTCTGCTGAATTCTAAATTTCTCCCAGTCCTCAGGTTTGCTGCTTTTTTTTTAAAAAGGAGGGAGAGAGAAAACAGGGAATTAGAGACCGGTCAGCCTGACATCGGTAGTGGGTAAAATGATGGAATCAATTATTAAGGATGTCATAGCAGCGCATTTGGAAAGAGGTGACATGATAGGTCCAAGTCAGCATGGATTTGTGAAAGGGAAATCATGCTTGACAAATCTTTTGGAATTTTTTGAGGATGTTTCCAGTAGAGTGGACAAGGAAGAACCAGTTGATGTGGTGTATTTGGACTTTCAGAAGGCTTTCGACAAGGTCCCACACAAGAGATTAATGTGCAAAGTTAAAGCACAGTGTGCTGACGTGGATTGAGAACTGGTTGGCAGACAGGAAGCAAAGAGTAGGAGCAAATGGATACTTTTCAGAATGGCAGGCAGTGACTAGTGGTGTACCGCAAGGTTCTGTGCTGGGGCCCCAGCTGTTTACGTTATACATTAATGATTTAGACGAGGGGATTAAATGTAGTATCTCCAAATTTGTGGATGACACTAAGTTGGGTGGCAGTGTGAGCTGCGAGGAGGATGCTATGAGGCTGCAGAGTGACTTGGATAGGTTAGGTGAGTGGGCAAATGCATGGCAGATGAAGTATAATGTGAATAAATGTGAGGTTATCCACTTTGGTGGGAAAAACAGAGAGACAGACTATTATCTGAATGGTGACAGATTAGGAAAAAGGGAGGTGCAACGAGACCTGGGTGTCATGGTACATCAGTCATTGAAGGTTGGCATGCAGGTACAGCAGGCGGTTAAGAAAGCAAATGGCATGTTGGTCTTCATAGCGAGGGGATTTGAGTACAGGGGCAGGGAGGTGTTACTACAGTTGTACCGGGCTTTGGTGAGGCCATACCTGGAGTATTGTGTACAGTTTTGGTCTCCTAACTTGAGGAAGGACATTCTTGCTATTGAGGGAGTGCAGCGAAGGTTCACTAGACTGATTCCTGGGATGGTGGGACTGACATATCAAAAAAGACTGGATCAACTGGGCTTGTATTCACTGGAGTTCAGAAGAATGAGAGTGGATCTTACAGAAACGTTTAAAATTCTGACGGGTTTAGACAGGTTAGATGCAGAAACAATGTTGGGGAAGTCCAGAACCAGGGGTCACAGTCTAAGGATAAGGGGTAAGCCATTTAGGACTGAGATGAGGAGAAACTTCTTCACCCAGAGAGTGGTGAACCTGTGGATTTCTCTACCACAGAAAGTTGTTGAGGCCAATTCACTAAATATATTCAAAAAGGAGTTAGATCTAGTCCTTACTACTAGGGGGATCAAGGGGTATGGCGAGAAAGCAGGAATGGGGTACTGAAGTTGCATGTTCAGCCATGAACTCATTGAATGGCGATGCAGGCTCGAAGGGCCGAATGGCCTACTCCTGAACCTATTTTCTATGTTTCTATGTTTTTCTGGCCAATTTATACGCTTCTTCCTTGGATTTAACACTATCCTTAATTTCCCTTGTTAGCCACAGTTGGGCCATCTTCCCCATTTTATTGTTACTCCAGACAGGGATGTACAAATGTTAAAGTTCATCCAAGTGATCTTTAAATGTTTTCCATTGCTTATTCACCATCAACCCTTTAAGTATCATTTGCCAGTCCATTCTCGCCAATTCACGACTCATACGATTGACGTTACCTTTCCTTAAGTTCCACTGTCACTCTCCATCTTAATGAAGAATGCTACCATATTACGGTCACTCTTCCCCAAGGGGCCTCACACAACAAGATTGCTAATTAGTCCTTTCTCATTACACATCACCCAGTCTAGGATGGCCAGCCCTCTAGTTGGTTCCTCGACATATTGGTCTAGAAAACCATCCCTAATACACTCCAGGAAATCCTCCTCCACAGTATTGCTACCAGTTTGGTTAGCTCAATCTATATGTATGTTAAAGTCGCCCATGATAGCTGCTGTACCTTTATTGCACGTGTTCCTAAATTCTTGTTTAATGCTGTCCCCAACCTCACTACTACTGTTTGGTGGTCTGTACACAACTCCCACTAGCGATTTCTGCCCTTTGCTATTCCGCAGCTCCACCCATACAGATTCCACATCATCCAAGCTAACGTCCATCCTTACTATTGCATTAATTTCCTCTTTAACCAGCAATGCTACCCCACCTCCTTTTCCTTTCTGTCCATCCTTCCTGAATGTTGAATACCCATGGATGTTGTTTTCTAGCCTTGGTTACTGGAGCCATGTCTCCGTGATGCCAATTATATCATATTCATTAATTGCTGCCTGTGCAATTAATTCATCCACCTCATTACGAATAATCCTCGCATTGAGGCAAAGAGCCTTCAGGCTTGTCTTTTTAACATACTTTGCCCCATTAGAATTTTGCTGTAATGCGGCCCTTTTTGATTTTTGCCATGGGTTTCTCTGCCCTCCACTTTTACTTTTCTTCTTTCTATCTTTTGCTTCTACCCCCATTCTACTTCTCCCTGTCTCCCTGCATAGGTTCCCATCCCCCTGCCATTTTAGTTTAACCCCTCCCTAACACTCCCCCTACGCAATCGGTTGCAAAATCCCCGATTCATTAGCCTGTTGTAACACACACTCGACCCCGTAAGACGACACATCGCAAGCTAACACTAATCGTTTACATGGATTATGCAGGACAAGCAGTTTGTTAGAACACAATAAATTTCTGGCTTTCTTAAAGCCAGCCTCTTACGAATTCCCCCATACCTAGTCGTCTCCCTTGCGCAGTAGCACATGTAGAGGTTCTAGCAGGTTGCTTAACCCAGGTAGGAAATTATCAAAATAGTTAAGGAGTCCCAGGAACGACCGCAGCTCCGTCACATTCTGTGGTCGCAGCGCGTTCTTGATGGCCTCTGTCTTGGCGTTGGTGAGTCTGATGCCATCTGCTGCGATTCTCCTTCCTAAGAATTCGACGTCCTGTGCCAGGAAAACACACTTCGAGTGTTTAAATCTGAGTCCCACGCAATCCAACCAACTAAGAACCTCCTCCAGATTCTTCAACTGCTCCATGGTGTCCCGACCTGTAACCAATATGTCATCCTGGAAAACTACTGTGCAAGGAACCGACTTTAGCAGGCTCTCCATGTTCCTCTGGAAGATCGCCACGGCCGAATCCCGAACGGGCATCGGTTGTAGATAAACAGATCTTTGTGCGTGTTGATGCAGGTGAGGCCTTTCGAAGACTCCTCCAGCTCCTGCGTCATGTAGGCTGAGGTCAGGTCCAGCTTAGTGAACATCTTCCCTCCAACCAGGGTCGCAAATAGGTCATCTGCCTTGGGTAGCGGGTACTGGTCCTGCAGCGAAAAACGGTTAATCGTTACTTTATAGTCCCTGCAAATTCTAACCGTATCGTCCTCCTTGAGTACCGGGACAATCGGACGGGCCCAGTCGTTGAATTCCACCGGCGCGATGATGCCTTCATGTTGCAGCCTGTCCAGCTCAATTTCCACTTTTTCACGCATCATGTACGGTACGCCCGAGCCTTGTGGTGGATGGGTCGTGTACCGGGAATCAAATGGATCTGCACTTTCGCCCCCGAGAAGCTTCCAATGTGTGGTTCAAATAGTGATGGGAACTTGCTTAGAACCTGGGTGCATGAGGCGCCGTCGATGGACAAAAGCGCTCGGATGTCGTCCCAGTTCCAGCGGATTTTCCCCAGCCAGCTTCTGTCAAACAACGTGGGGCCATCCCCTGGCATAATCCACAGCGGGAGTTCATGTACTGCTCCATCATAGGAGACTTTGACTTCTGCACTGCCAATTACAGGGATTAGTTCCTTGGTGTAAGTCCTTAGTTTAGTGTGAATGGGGCTGAGCTTGGGCCTGTGTGCCTTCTTTCCCAATAGCCTGTCGAAGGCCTTTTACTCATTATGGACTGACTTGCCCCAGTGTTCAACTCCATAGATATGGGAATGCCGTTCAGTTCAACTTTCAACATTATTGGTGGGCATTTCACCGTGAGCGTGTGTACTCCGTACACTTCTGCCTCCTCTGAGTTTCCAACTCAGTCTGATCCACTGTGGATCGATCATCCTCTGCAACGTGGTAGTTTGCAGGGTTTGCAGCTCGCCCGCACATTCATTGGAGGTGTCCCATTGTTCTGCAACCATTGCATGCATAATGCTTAAAGCAACATTGATGGGGCCGATGATCACCTCCGTAGCGCCAACAGGGTGTTAACTGCCTCGCATTAACAGATGTTGGCGGACTCTGGGTCAATTGAGGTCGGGCCACAGCAGCCGGCATGTATATTCTGCCATGTACATTTCTGCTCAAAACCAACGTTACTTTATGCATAGTACTGGCCAAAACTTCTTTGTTCTGCGAAATCTGCTTGGTGTTGTCGCTGGTTGACAAATGCCTGGACCATCGTTATGGCTTTACTCAAATTCGGAGTTTCTACAGTCAACAGTTTGTGAAGGATTGTCTCATGTCCGATGCCCAGTACAAAAAAGTCTCTGAGCTTTCGTTCTGGGAATCCCTTAAACGCACAATGTCCTGTGAGGCACCTTAGTTTGGCAACGTAGCTCGCCACTTCCTGCCCCTCCGATCGTTGACACGTGTAGAACCGATATCTCGCCATCAAAACCCTTTCCTTAGGATTTGGGTGCTCCCGGACCAGCATCCACAATTCTTCGTAGGATTTCTTTATTGGTTTTGCCGGGGCCAGGAGATTCTTCATGAGGCCATAGGTTGTTGCCCCACAGACAGTTAGGAGGATCGCCCTTCATTTGGTGGCGTTCTCGTCCCCTTCCAGCTCGTTGGCCACAAAGTATTGGTTGAATCTCTCCACGAAGGCTTCCCAATCGTCCCCTTCTGAGAACTTCTCCAGGATGCCGACTGTTCTTTGTATTTTCGCGCAGTTGTTCGTTACCTTGTCGCCAATTGTTACACTCATAATGAATGGTGAGACTGAGTACTGTGTGTAATGAGCAAGTGTGACCTTTGCTCCTTTATTAAGGTTCCAGAGTGCAGGTACCTCGTGGGTGGCCTGCTTATATACTGTGCTCCCAAGGGATGCTGGAATCCCTTGGGACTCCAACAGGTGGGCCCTCTGGTGGTCAGGTGTAATGCAAGTTACAGAGGGTTAAATACATAACAGTTATGTCTTTAATACTCTTATGAATGACTCCACGAGGTCTAGTATTGTACTTGAGCTATTGTGACCTTCGTCCCATTTATTGTAACTCCAGAGTGAGGCACAAGCATGGTGGGCAGCCTTTTATACTGGGCCCAGCACATCTATGTAGGTGTCCCTCAGGTCTCCCACTGCAGTCCCCTCTGGTGGCACACTTTATGTGACAATACAGTTAGTATACATGGTCTACATACATGACAGCCTCGATTTCAAAATTCTCATCCTTATTTTCAAATCTCTCCATGGACCCGCCCTTCCCTATTTCTGTAATCTCCTCCAGCCCCACAACCCCTCGAGATGTCTGCCCTCCTCTAATTCTGTCCTTTTGAGCATCCCTGATTATAACCGCTCAACCATCAGTGGCGGTGCCTTTTGTTGCCTAGGCCCCAAGCTCTGAAACTCCCTGCCTAAACATCTCCGCCTCTATTACTCCCGTTCCTCCTTCAAGACGCCCCTTAAAACCTACCTCTTTAAGAACATAAGAAATAGAAGCAAGAGTAGGTCACCTGGCCTCTCGAGCCTGCTCCGCCATTTAATAAAATCATGGCTGATCATATCATGGACTCAGCTCCACTTTCCTGCCCGCTTGCCATAATCCTTTATTCCCTTAACGCTCAAAAATCTGCCTTTCTCCACCAAATATATTCAATAACCCAGCCTCCACAGCTCTCTGGTGATTTACAACCCTCTGAGAGAAGAAATTCCTCCTCATCTCAGTTTTAAATGGGCGGCCCCTTATTCTGAGACTATGTCCCCTAGTTTTAGTTTCCCCTATGAGTGGAAATATCCTTTCTGCATCCACCTTGTCAAGCCCCCTCATTATCTTATATGTTTCGATAAGATCACCTCTCATTCTTCTGAACTCCAATGTGTATAAGCCCAACCTACTCAACCTATCTTCATAAGTCAACCCACTCATCTCCGGAATCAACCTAGTGAACCTTCTCTGAACAGCCTCCAATGCAAGTATATCCTTCCTTAAATACGGAGACCAAAACTGTACGCAGTACTCTAGGTGTGGCCTCACCAATACCCTGTACAGTTGTAGCAGGACTTCTCTGCTTTTATACTCTATCCCCCTTGCAACAAAGGCCAACATTTAATTTGCCTTCCTGATTACTTGCTGTACCTGCACATTAACTTTGTGTTTCATGTACAAGGATCCCCAAGTCCCTCTGTACTGCAGCACTTTGCAATTTTTCTCCGTTTAAATTATAATTTGCTTTTTTATTTTTTCTGCCAAAGTGGATAACCTCACATTTTCCCACATTATACTCTTTGACCAATCTTTTTGTCGCCCGCACTAATTTCTACTAATCCGTCTCGGTGTCAAATTGTTTTATCTTATAATAATCCTCTGAAGCGCCTTGGGATGTTTGATTACGTTAAAGACACTAGGGCTAGACTTTCCACTTCACATCACTGGGCTAGTGCCCATATATCGCCCAAAAATGGCTGATATCGCCCAAAAATGGAAAGTTGGGACACATTGCCGAGCTTATCACCCTCACATCGCCCAGCCCAACTTTCGGCACATCGCCGGGCTGATCGCTTGCCGAGAACATCGCTGGAAAATAGTTGCAAAAGACATAGAAATATAGACATAGAAAATAGGTGCAGGAGTAGGCCATTCGGCCCTTCTAGCCTGCACCGCCATTCAATGAGTTCATGGCTGAACATGCAACTTCAGTACCTCATTCCTGCTTTCTCGCCATACCCCTTGCTCCCCCTAGTAGTAAGGACTTCATCTAACTCCTTTTTGAATATATTTGGTGAATTGGCCTCAACAACTTTCTGTGGTAGAGAATTCCACAAGTTCACCACTCTCTGGGTGAAGAGGTTTCTCCTCATAGAAACATAGAAACATAGAAAATAGGTGCAGGAGCAGGCCATTCAGCCCTTCTAGCCTGCACCGCCATTCAATGAGTTCATGGCTGAACATGAAACTTCAGTACCCCCTTCCTGCTTTCTCGCCATAACCCTTGATCCCCCGAGTAGTAAGGACTTCATCTAACTCCCTTTTGAATATATTTAGTGAATTGGCCTCAACTACTTTCTGTGGTAGAGAATTCCACAGGTTCACCACTCTCTGGGTGAAGACGTTTCTCCTCATCTCGGTCCTAAATGGCTTACCCCTTATCCTCAGACTGTGACCCCTGGTTCTGGACTTCCCCAACATTGGGAACATTCTTCCTGCATCTAACCTGTCTAAACCCGTCAGAATTTTAAACGTTTCTATGAGGTCCCCTCTCATTCTTCTGAACTCCAGTGAATACAATCCCAATTGATCCAATCTTTCTTGATAGGTCAGTCCCGCCATCCCGGGAATCAGTCTGGTGAACCTTCGCTGCACTCCCTCAATAGCAAGAATGTCCTTCCTCAAGTTAGAGACCAAAACTGTACACAATACTCCAGGTGTGGCCTCACCAAGGCCCTGTACAACTGTAGTAACACCTCCCTGCCCCTGTACTCAAATCCCCTCGCTATGAAGGCCAACATGCCATTTGCTTTCTTAACCGCCTGCTGTACCTGCATGCCAACCTTCAATGACTGATGTACCATGACACCCAGGTCTCGTTGCACCTCCCCTTTTCCTAATCTGTCACCATTCAGATAATAGTCTGTCTCTCTGTTTTTACCAGCAAAGTGGATAACCTCACATTTATCCACATTATATTTCATCTGCCATGCATTTGCCCACTCACCTAACCTATCCAAGTCACTCTGCAGCCTCATAGCATCCTCCTCGCAGCTCACACTGCCACCCAACTTAGTGTCATCCACAAATTTGGAGATACTACATTTAATCCCCTCGTCTAAATCATTAATGTACAGTGTAAACAGCTAGGGCCCCACACAGAACCTTGCAGTACCCCACTAGTCACTGCCTGCCATTCTGAAAAGTACCCATTCACTCCTACTCTTTGCTTCCTGTCTGACAACCAGTTCTCAATCCATGTCAGCACACTACCCCCAATCCCATGTGCTTCAACTTTGCACATTAATCTCTTGTGTGGGACCTTGTCGAAAGCCTTCTGAAAGTCCAAATATACCACATTAACTGGTTCTCTCTTGTCCACTCTACTGGAAACATCCTCAAAAAATTCCAGAAGATTTGTCAAGCATGATTTCCCTTTCACAAATCCATGCTGACTTGGCCTTATCATGTCACCTCTTTCCAAATGCGCTGCTATGACATCCTTAATAATTGATTCCATCATTTTACCCACTACTGAGGTCAGGCTGACCGGTCTAAAATTCCCTGTTTTCTCTCTCCCTCCTTTTTTAAAAAGTGGGGTTACATTGGCTACCCTCCACTCGATAGGAACTGATCCAGAGTCAATGGAATGTTGGAAAATGACTGTCAATGCATCTGCTATTTCCAAGGCCACCTCCTTAAGTACTCTGGGATGCAGTCCATCAGGCCCTGGGGATTTATCGGCCTTCAATCCCATCAATTTCCCCAACACAATTTCCCGACTAATAAGGATTTCCCTCAGTTCCTCCTCCTTACTAGACGCTCTGACCCCTTTTATATTCGGAAGGTTGTTTGTGTCCTCCTTAGTGAATACCGAACCAAAGTACTTGTTCAATTGGTCTGCCATTTCTTTGTTCCCCGTTATGACTTCCCCTGACTCTGACTGCAGGGGACCTACGTTTGTCTTTACTAACCTTTTTCTCTTTACATATCTATAGAAACTTTTGCAATCCATCTTAATGTTCCCTGCAAGCTTCTTCTCGTACTCCATTTTCCCTGCCCTAATCAAACCCTTTGTCCTCCTCTGCTGAGTTCTAAATTTCTCCCAGTCCCCGGGTTTGCTGCTATTTCTGGCCAATTTGTATGCCACTTCCTTGGCTTTAATACTATCCCTGATTTCCCTTGATAGCCACGGTTGAGCCACCTTCCCTTTTTTATTTTTACGCCAGACAGGAATGTACAATTGGTGTAGTTCATCCATGCGGTCTCTAAATGTCTGCCATTGCCCATCCACAGTCAACCCCTTAAGTATCATTCGCCAATCTATCCTAGCCAATTCACGCCTCATACCTTCAAAGTTACCCTTCTTTAAGTTCTGGACCATGGTCTCTGAATTAACTGTTTCATTCTCCATCCTAATGCAGAATTCCACCATATTATGGTCACTCTTCCCCAAGGGGCCTCGCACAACGAGATTGCTAATTAATCCTCTCTCATTACACAACACCCAGTCTAAGATGGCCTCCCCCCTAGTTGGTTCCTCGACATATTGGTCTAGAAAACCATCCCTTATGCACTCCAGGAAATCCTCCTCCACCGTATTGCTTCCAGTTTGGTTAGCCCAATCTATGTGCATATTAAAGTCACCCATTATAACTGCTGCACCTTTATTGCATGCACCCCTAATTTCCTGTTTGATGCCCTCCCCAACATCACTACTACTGTTTGGAGGTCGGTACACAACTCCCACTAACGTTTTTTGCCCTTTGGTGTTCTGCAGCTCTACCCATATAGATTCCACATCATCCAAGCTAATGTCCTTCCTAACTATTGCCTGTCGTTGCTCACAGAACTGAGCACTACGGACGCCATTTTGAACGTCGGAGGAAGACAGGAGGCCTCTTAAACAGGGGCTTAGATAGTTTGTGAGTTATTTAAGGGCCTTTTAAGGATAGATACACTCACAATTAGATGTTTTCTTATATTTATATAAATAAGTGACGTTTCATACTTACTTGGTCTGGCCTGGATATTGTTTAACAACAGTTGCCCTAATGTTCTATTTTAACTTACGTTATTAGAAGGCACTGCACAATAATTGTAATGTGAAATAAAACGGTTTTAATAAAATGATAACTTTTGAATGTAATTTTTCAATTACAAACACCAAAACACCCTCCCACACCCTGGCCCAACCAGCACCCCCCACCACCGCCCCCGCCCCCCCACCCCAACAGTGAAATGGCACCAACAATAAATGTGAACAATAGGAACAACATTAAAAAGAGTGCACCCACCTCCCTACTTGCAGCCACATTTCCCTCCAGATCCTGCAACCCCAGTGTCGTTGCCTCACCCACCCGTTTTGGTCCCAGGGTGCTGCTGCGAAGCCGGCGTGCAGTGGGTGATGGCACGACTTCCTGCCGCGATAGAGGACATGCTGGGACGATCGTCTGTTGGGGGGCTGTTGGCGGGGAAGACAAAACAGGGGAATCGCCTTCCGAGTCAGGAGGTTGTGCATCCTCCTGTGTGCTGGGTGCTTGTGGTCACGGGAGCTCGGGGTGCAGCGCCGTGTACCGCCAAGAATGCATGCCGCATGGCATGGTTGGAGGCAGAGATTCCACGCAACTCCAGGATCATCTGCTGCGTTGCCTCCGCTTGGCTAGCAGACACCCGGGAGAATTACTGCGTGAACCCCACAAATACCTGGAGCTGCTCGCGCTGGATCGCGACAGACCCCTTGCACAGTCGTGCCAGGCACTCCACGCGGTGGTCCAGAGTAGACCTTTGCTCAAGTCGCTGTCCCGGCCTTCGTGGGATCTGCGACAGCACCAATGTGCACCTTGGCGTCGCCAACTGCATGCCGCTTGGTTCCGGTACCTCCACAGTTGGGATCCCCATCATGGCCACAGGTTCCCCAAACAGAGGGATGCAAGGGGCATCCTCCTCTGTCTCCAGGTATTCCTCCTCCTCCTCGGGCTTGGTGGTCTCCTCCTCTTCACCACCCATGGTGAATGATACATGCAGTGGGTCAGGTCCATGTGAGCATCTGTCCTCCCATTGCACCTCTGAAGCTGGTAAAGCTGCAAGACACAATTGAGATTATGAGAGCAGAAAGCATTGTTGCGCCGCGCTGGCATACATAGGAGGAACAGCACTAATCCCATAAATGTGACAGAGAAACATTACATATTAATGCATCATATGATCTCTATGGCAGTACATCTATGTGGAAATCACTGTGCCAGAGAGCTGCGGAGGCTGGATCAGTCGCAGATAGACCAAATGATAAGGGAGTGGGGGTTTATGGGGTACGGACAGAGAAGGAGACAGATGGATTGCTCTTATGTTCTTGTGTTGTCGACCTGAGCATGGCAGAGAGTCGCACAGAGGCTGCATGTATAACATGACATCATTCGTCTATGATATGAGAATGAAATGATGTCACATAGCTCTGACACTGCTCGACACATTACTCATGTGGCGCATGCGATGGTCCGGCAACACCACGGGTGGTGACCACTTGACTGTGGGCCCCCACTAGTGCTGCGGCACATTCCTCCAGGTCGGTGAGGGTCTGTATTACAGCAGGGCCTCACCCGGTGCACCTCTGCTGAGCCCGATTATGAGATATCTTCCTCTGTGAACGTGAATAGAGCATGGCATAAGCTACTTGACTAGGTTATGTCATTTATGCACAACAGTTTCAAATGTTATATGCTAATAGGGGTTGTGTCCACAATTCAATGACAGTAGCTGATGTCCAAAAGTGTCCCAGGCCAGACAGTAAGCAAAGGCAGCTCTCCCCCAGTCTATGCTGGGTCCCTGTGTAAGTGACAGCAGCCAGAGAGACTTAAAACAGGCACCGGTTCATGGCCCTGTCCAGTTCTTAGCGGGGATGATATATGTTTTATAAGTTAGAGTAACAAGCTTACATTCAATCCAGGAGAATTACCATTATGATTATTATTATACTTAGAATGTGCATCATTAAAATATAAAGTCGTACTTACTCTTGCTGAAGCAATGAGGTTGTTCCAGCGTTTGCGGCACTGGTCGGAGCCCCTGGGCTCGTAGGACGCAGACGAGACGACCTCGGCTATCTCGCCCCATAACCTGCGGTATGCCTGTGGTGCTGGTTTTCCACCACAATCAATTAGGCCCAGCGGGAATGCACCTCCACCACGAGGGCCTCTTTGGTCTCCTCGGAGAAGGGTTTGGCCCTCTTCCTCCCCATCTCCACATCTCTCCCATTTTCATCGCTGTCAGACATATTTCTCTGTCTTTCTTTCTTTCTCTCTCTCTCTCTCTTTTCTCTCACCTCTCTGTCTCAGCCTTCCTCCTCTCTCACTCTCTCCTCTCTTCCCCTTCTGCGGAATTTTGTGGATGACCCCTGACCTCCCGAAACACGGGAAAACATGGCCAACAAAAAAAAAAATTGCATACCCTTCGCCATCGCTGGGCTATCGCTGGGCAATGTGACATTGCTGGACTATCGCTTCACCCATTTCACATCGCTGGGCTGTTGCCGAGCCGAAAATCGTGATCCAAAAAATGGCCGATGTTCCACCGATCATGAAGGCTGCAACATCGCTAAGGCTGGAACATCGCCCATTTTTTGGGCCCTAGCGGGCAAAGTGGAAAGTCTAGCCCATAAATTCAAGTTGTTGGCGTTGTTTAATCACGTTAGTTTCTCTCATACTTTTTCTCTACTTATATTAATTACCTTAGTTTCCTCACCCTCATTAGACCCTTGCTTCCCCACCATTTTAAGTATGCTTTTTGCATTTTCTACTGTGAAGACAGATACAAAATATTTGTTTAACGTTTCTGCCATTTCCTTATTCCCCATAATAATTTCTCCTGCCTCAGCCTCTAATGGATCAATGTTTACTTTTGTTACACTTTTCCTTTTTACATACTTGTAGAAGCTCTTACAATCTGTTTTTATATTTCTTGCTAGTTTTCTCTTATGGACTATTTTTTTCCTTTTTATCAATTTTTTGGTCATCCTTTGCTGGTTTTTGAAACACTTCCAATCCTCAGGCTTACTACTATTCTTTGCAACATTATAAGCTTCTTCTTTCAATCTAATGCTATCCTTAACTTTAGTTAGCCACGGATTGTTCCCTTATTGGCCTCAACCCTCCTTTGACTACCCTTTTACTATTTATATGTTTATAAAAGATGTTTGGTTTCCCTTTTATGTTACCCCCTATTCTCAAATGCCCGTCTTATTTTTTTTTCCGCTCCAGGGACTTGAGCACATAAATCTAGGCTGACACTCCAGTGCAGTGCTGAGGGAGTGCTGCACTGTCGGAGGTGCCGTCTTTCAGATAAGACGTTAAACTGAGGCCCCGTCTGCCCTCTAAGGTGGACATAAAAGATTGCATGGCACTATTTTGAAGAAGAGCAGGGGAGTTATCCCCAGTGCCCTGTCCAATATTTATCCCTCAATCAACATAACAAAGACAGTTTATCTGGTCATTATCACATTGCTGTTTGTGGGAGCTTGCTGTGCACAAATTGGCTCCCACATTTCAACAGTGACCACACTTCAAAAGTACTTAATTGGCTGTAAAGCACGTTGAGTTGTACAATGGCCGTGAAAGGCGCTATATAAATGTAAGTCTTTCTTTTTCAGTTCTGCTCTATACTTTTTATATTCAGCTTGGTTCGCTACTAAATTATGACCGACATTTTTCTGTTTCATTTTAATCTCTATCTTTTGTTATCCAGGGGCATCTTTGGGTGCCTTTCCTTTCCCCCTCATGGGAATGTGTCGATAGTCTATACCCGAACAAACTCCTTTTTGACGACATCCCACAAGATCTGCTGCATTGGACTCCAATGAGGACTTTGCAGGGGCAGGCTACAGAAGGCGGCTGATGGGTGTACAAACCAAAATGTTTGGTTCATTGGGAACATAAGAATTTGATCCCCATATCCCTTGATTCCCCTAGAGTCCAAAAATCTATCTATCTCAGACTTGAATATACTCAATGACTCAGCATCCACAGCCCTTTCGGGTAGAGAATTCCAAAGATTCACAACCCTCTGAGTGAAGAAATTCCTCTTCATCTCAGTCTTAAATGGCCGACCCCTTATCCTGAGACTATGTCCCTAGTGCTAGACTCTCCAGCCAGGGGAAACAACCTCTCACCATCTACCCTGTCAATTCCCCTCAGAATCTTGCATGTTTCAATGAGATCACCTTTCATTCTTCTAAACTTCAGAGTATTGACCCAATCTACTCAATCTCTCTTCATAGGACGCCTTACAGAAAGCCTGTGTTCAATGTCAAGCAGTATGGAGAAATCGTTACACAGGGCTTGCACAGAAGCCGGGCCTTCTCGGCCCATAACAGCTCAAGGTCATCCACCAAAGCCAATAGCAGTCTCCTCCACTGAAAATCACCAGCCTTCCACCAAACATGCTGCAGCCACTGGGATTGCACCTTGTAGGAGTACAAGGACAGGCACAGGCACACGGAGGACAGGAACTATGGGAATGCACAACGGTGATTTGTTTATTTTTGTATGCAACGTGGCATGATTTAATTTATATATCTGGATAGGAATATGTATTTTGTGTTGGCTTTTATTTTTGCATTATCAGCAAGAGGACAATGTGATTGTCAGTGACAGTGAGAAGGTAAGGAGTGTGGGAGTGTTGGTGAATGGGGAATTGGGCTTGAGGTTACCAGATCGCTCTTGAATTAGTTGTTCACGTGCAGCCCGTGCAGAAAGGAACGGTTTAGGTTGAAGCCTCCCTTCCTCTTCCACCTCCTTCATTTCCACCTCCTTCTGCTGCTCCTCTGCTTTTCGTCTGATAGGTAGTGGCAAGGGCAGTTCCCTCATGATGGTAAGGTTGTCTCTTCTTAGGCAAGTCGAAGATAACTTGCTAATATGAGTTCTAAGATGACTGATGAGACGAATGCGGGATCTACAGTCTCTGTCACAGGTGGGGCAGATGGCGGTTGAAGGAATGGGTGGGTGGGGTGCTTGTATTTGGCTTCCGCATTCTCCTGACGACGAGACTCAAAGTGTTCGGCACCTTCTCGGATGCTTCTCCTCCACTTTGAGCGGTCTTGCGGCAGGGATTCCCATGTGTCAGTGGGGATGTTACACTTTTTCCAAGGAGAATTTGAGGGCGTCCATGAAGCGTTTTCTCTGCCCTCCTGGGACTCGCTTGCCATGTTGGAGCTCGAAGTAGAGCGCTTGCTTCGGGACACTAGTGTCAGGCAGGCAGATAATGTGGCCAGCCCATCGGAGCTGGTCAAGCGTAGTCAATGCTTCGATGCAATTATGGGGAGCAGCATCAACCTCTGTATATAGCCTTCTTTGACTTCACAAAGGCCTTCGACTCTGTCAACCATGAAGGATTATGGAGTGTTCTTCTCAAATTCAGCTGCTCTCCAAACTTTGTCACCACCCTCCACCTACTTCACAATGACATGCAAGCCGTAATCCTTACCAACGGATCCACCACAGACCCAATACACGTGCAGACCGGTGTCAAGCGAGTCTGTGGTCATCGCACCAACGTTCTTCTCAATCTTCCTCACTGCAATGCTCGATCTCACCCTCAACAAGCTCCCTGCTGGAGTGGAGCTAAACTACAGGACAAACGGGAAATTGTTCAACCACCATTGCTTCCAGTCCAGATCCATGGTCATTAAAACCTCTGTCAATGAATTACAGTATGCAGACGATGCTTACGTTTGTGCACACTCGGAGGTCGAGCTCCAAACCATTGTTGACACTTTCACCGAAGCGTACGAGAGTCTGGGCCTTACATTAAACATCCGTAAGACAATGGTTCTCTTCCAACCTGCCCCCACCACACACTACTGCCCCTGCGATTATCAAGATCCATGATGAGACCTTGGACAATGTGAATTACTTTCCCTATCTTGGGAGCCTACTGTCAACAAGGACAGACATCAATGACAAATTTCAACACCGCCATCAGTGTGCCAGTGCAGCCTTTGGTCGCCTGAGGAAGAAAATGTTCGAAGACCAAGATCTCAAACCAAGCTCATGGTCTACAGAGCAGTAGTGATACCCTCCCTCTTATATGCCTCAGAGACATGGACTATGTACAGTAGGCACCTCAAAGCACTGGAGAAGTACCAGCAACACTGCCTCCACAAAATCCTTCAAATCCATTGGCACAATAGGCGCACCAACGTCCGTGTTCTCGCTCAGGTCAACATCCCCAGCAAGATTGTGCAGCATGCAGCGCACGACAAATCTTGACACCCGTGCAGCAGAATACTGCAGGGCTCCTCCGGAGTAGTCCAGGCAGTGGAAATCAGTGCTTCAGGATGCCAATGGTCTGCTTTATCAGACTTTTTGTGACAGCATTGCATACCTGCTGCACACGTATGCGTGGATTGCAAACCGGAGTTACGGGCCATCTAAACAGTGGATAGCTGCTGTCGCCCAGTAGCCACCCTTTGGAGGGCAGACGCACCACATTAGCATCCTCGATCAGGCCAACATCCCCAGCATCGAAGCATTGACCACACTCGACCAGCTCCGTTGGGTGGGCCACATTGTTCGCATGCCTGATACAAGACTCCCAAAGCAAGTGCTCTACTCGGAACTCCTTCACGGCAAACAAGCCCAAGGTGAGCAGTGGAAACGTTTCAAGGACACCCTCAAAGCCTTCTTGATAAAATGCAACATCCCCACTGACACCTGGGAGTCCTTGGCCAAAGACCGTGGAGGAAGTGCATCCGGGAGGGCGCTGAGCACCGCGAGTCTCATCGCTGAGAGCATGCAGAAAACAAGCGCAGGCAGCGGAAGGAGCATGCGGCAAACCAGTCCCACCCACCCTTTCCTTCAATGACTGTCCCACCTGTGACAGAGACTGTAATTCCCGTATTGGGCTGTTCAGTCACCTAAGAACTCACTTTTAGTGGAAGCAAGTCTTCCTCGATTTTGAGAGACTGCCTATGATGATGATGATGATGTCATGGTGTTTGAAATATTGCTGGCACAGAGGACTGCCGCAGAATGAAGATATTAGCAGGACAAGCTGCTCTGCGTGGCTTCCAGGATTCCAGGCAATGACCTGCATGACACGCTGCCTATGGTCACACAGCAGCCGTACGTTGAGTGTGGAATTCCTTTCGGTTCAGGTACATGGCAGAGTTGACATAAGGCACATGCAAAGCAATGTGCATGCAGTCAATGGCACCCTGCACCATGGAGAAGTCTGCAATCCTTGGAAGTCAACTTGCTCACTCCGCCTGCTTCTCTCCAGCAAGTGGGAATGAGGTGAAGCTGTCTCTCTTTGGGTCGAGAGCCTCAATAGTGAATTGCATTCTGTGAGATGTTGCTAATATCTCCAGCAGCAGCCTGGAAAGAGACACACATAAAAGTTCATAGTCACGATCACCTTCACAGCTACTGGCAATGCGGTCCTTGCCCTGTTCTGAGGTTGGAGTTGTGGCTGCAGCAGTTGGAAGATTTCAGTGACGACCTCCTGAATGAAGCGCAGACATCTTAAACATTGCTCGTCACTGAGGTTCAGGTCGGAGAATTGCTCGCTAAACACCCTGGGTGGATATGGCTTCCTGCTGAGAGCCCTTGTCCCCCTCTTCCCTCTTCAAGCAGCTTGTCCTGCTCTGCGTAGCCTCTGCTCATTCTCCCAGTCACACTCAATGGCAAGAGGAAGGCCTACTAATCCAGCCATATGTGGAAGCACCCAAAATGTGCAGAATTGCAGCAACAGCTAGAAGAAATAAAGCAGCAATTAGTTAGGATCCATTTAAACAGCGCTGGTGGGGGTTCAACACATGTTATTCAAGCTGTGGGATGTTAACAGAGGACATAAGCTGGAGCTTGAAGGTCTAAAATGGCAGCACTGGCATCAAATGAATGTTGCATGCTGAATGACGTCATGCGCTGCATGTTGCTGGCAGATGTTCGGTGTGCACACGCTAACAACTATGGCATCCGGCGCACTTCATATCAGAAGTGTGCCCCTGAGCCGCAGACACCAACTTGGAACCTTAAGGAGCCTTATAGTGCCCATAATTCAGGCGCTAATGAACACAATTTGGTCCTGTCTGTCTTTGAACCTTCAGTGCATCATTCCTTTTGTTATGTATGTAAACATCACCAATGTGTAAGACTTGCCACCAGGGGGCGCACCTGTGGGAGACCCAAGGGCCACCTGCACAACCTGGGCAAACAGGTATAAAAGGCAGTCCACCATGCTGCCTCCTCACTCGGGAGTTACAATAAAGAGATCAAGGTCACTACAGTTTGAGCTTAAGATATACAGTCTTGTGGAGTTATTCTAAACGTAACAATTTGCGACGAGTAACAGATCACGAACTTTCACGTAGTTAAGGCTACCGTTGGTATTCTTGAGAGATTTGTTCAGGATGATGATTGAGAAGCCTTCGTTGAGCGTGGCCATCGAGCTGGAAAAGGCAGAAACCGCGATCAAGAGCAGGGCGATTTTCCTCACCGTTTGCGGGTCCACGATATATGGCTTCATCAAAAATCTGCTAGCACCGACGAAATCAACGGACATGCCAAATGAAGAGTTGTGCACACTGGTTCGGGAACACCTCAAGCCGATGAAGAGCATCTTGATGGCCAGATATCGCTTTTATATGCACCACCGCTCCGAGGGTCAGGACGTGGCGAGCTATGTTGCTGACCTAAGACGCCTTGTGGGACAGTGGGTATTTGCTGGATTTGTGGGGGAAGTGTTGCGGGACTTTTTCATGCTTGGAATTGGCCACAAGGTCATTCTTCGCAAACTGCCGTCTGCCAAATCCCTAGATCTGAGCAAGGCCATCACGATAGCCCAGGCTTTTATGTCCACGAACGATAACACTAAACAGATGTCATTGCCGCATCGGAACTCACCGGCAAGTACTGTGCATAAAATAACGGCTTCAGCAGGCAGAACTGTACATGGCAGGGCCTACACGCCTGCAGAGACCAGACCTAGGATGACTCAGAGCCCGCCGTGGGGCGTGAATGCGAATCCATTAGCACCGTGTTGGCGCTGCGAGGGTAATCATCGAGCCCATCAATGTCGATTCAAGCACTACGTGTGCAAGGGCTGTGGAACAATGGGGCACCTCCAGCGAATGTGCAGACGTGCTGCGACTCGCCACGTGGCAGAGTCGGCAGAAGATGACCAATCCGGTGTGGATCACGCTGAATGAGTAAGAGAGGCAACTCAACCTGAGGCTGAAGAGGAAGTATATGGGGTACACAGCTTTACCACCAAAAGCCCTCCAATAATGTTAAAAGACAAATTAAACGGCATTCCAGTTTCCATGGAAATAGACACGGGGGCGAGTCAGTCAATTATGATGAGCCAGATGGCTTTTGAGAAACTGTTGGGCAACAAGGCACAAAGGCCAAAACTAGGTCCGATCCACACCAAGCTGCACAATTACACCAAAGAGCTCATACCAGTCATTGGCACTGCGGCAGTGAAGGTATCATATGATGGAGCTGTGCATGATTTACCACTATGGATTGTAACAGGTGATGGCCCAACGTTATTCGGCAGAAGCTGGCTAGGAAAGATCCGATGGAACTGGGATGACATCAAAGCACTGTCTTCGGAGAATGACGCCTCGTGCACCCAAGTGCTAAACAAGTTCCCGTCGTTATTCGAGGCAGGCATCGGCAACTTCACAGATGCCAAAGTGCAGATCCATCTAGTCCCTGATGCACGACCCATTCATCACAAGGCCTGAGCAGTTCCATACATGATGCGAGATTGAGCTGGACAGACTTCAACGAAAGGGGATCATATCGCCAGTCGAGTTAAACGAGTGGCGCAATCCAATCGTTCCATTGTTGAAGAGCAATGGGACGTTCAGAATCTGCGGGGACTACAAGGTAATGATCAACCGAGTCTCATTACAGGACCAGTACCCCCTACCCAAAGCGGTGGACCTGTTCGCAACATTAGCAGGGGGGAAGTCGTTCACCAAGCTGGATCTAACCTCTGCTTACATGACACAGGAGCTGGCGGAAAAAAAATTGACGTGCATCAACATGCCCGGAGGACTGTTCATATACCACAGATGCCCCTTTGGGATTCGTTCGGCAGCGGCCATCTTCCTGAGGAACATGGAGAGTCTGCTGAAATCAGTTCCGCGCACCATGGTGTTCCAAGACAACATCTTGATCACTGTCTGCAACACCACCGAACACTTGCACAACCTGGAAGAGGTTCTCAAGCGACTGGACAGAGTGGGACTCAGGTTGAAATGCTTCACGTGTGTTTTCCTGGCGCCAGAGGTCAAATTTCTGGGGAGAAAGATTGCGGCGGACGGTATCAGACCCACAGACTCAAAGACGGAGGCCATCAAGAATGCACCCAGACCACAGAATGTGACGGAGCTGCGGTCATTCCTGGACTCCTCAACTATTTTGGTAACTTTCTACCGGGGTTGAGCACTTTGCTGGAACCATTGCATTTATTGCTACACAAGGGTGACGACTGGGTTTGGGGTAAAGCTCAAGAGACAGCCTTTAACAAGGCCAGAAACCTGCTATGTTTCAACAAGTTACTTGTATTGTATGACACGAGTAAACGTTTAGTACTAGCTTGTGATGCATCTTCGTATGGGGTCGGTTGTATGTTCCAGCAAGTCAATGAGTCAGGCAAACTGCGACCGGTTGCATATGTGTCCAGAAGCTTATCTAAGGCTGAAAGAGCCTACAGTATGGTTGAAAAAGAAGCATTAGCATGCGTATAAAGGTTTAAGAAAATGCACCAATACCTATTTGGGCTCCGGTTCGAGCTCGAAACCAATCACAAGCCGCTCATTTCATTGTTCTCAGAAAACAAAGGTATTAACACCAATGCTTCGTCACGCATCCAAAGATGGGCACTAACGATATCTGCGTATGATGATGTAATCCGCCACAGACAAGGCACGGAGAACTGTGTGGATGCCCTCAGTCTGCTACCATTGCCCACCATCAGGGTGGAAATGGTGCAACCCGCAGACTTGCTCCTTGTAATGGATGCTTTTGAGAGCAATGGGTCACCCATCACTGCTCACCAGATCAGGACCTAGACTAGCCAGGACCGGTGCTATCACTAGTAAAAAGCTGTGTCCTCAATGGGAGCTGGTCGGTGGTCCCAGGAGAAATGCAAGACGAAATTAAGCCATTTTACTGACGCAAGATTGAAATGTCCATCTATTTGGACTGCCTCCTATGGGGGAATCATGTAATTTTGCCAAAAAAAAGGCAGGAAAACGTTTATACACGACCTTCACAGTACACACTCAGGCATAGTCATAATGAAGGCTATTGCCAGGTCACATATTTGGTGGCCCGGCATTGACTCGGAATTGGAGTCATGCGTACACCAATGCAACACTTGCTCACAGTTGAGCAATGCACCAAGGGAAGCTCCACTGAGTCTGTGGTCATGGCCCTCCAAACCGTGGTCAAGTGTCCACGTAGATTTCGCGGACCCTTTCTAGGAAAGATGTTCCTAGTAGCAGTGCACACTTACTCTAAATGGATTCATGTACAATAATGTCGTCATGTACGTCCACTGCCACCATTGAAAGCCTCCAGGCCATGTTCGCCACTCATGGTTTGCCCGGCATCCTAGTTAGTGACAATGGACTATGCTTCACCAGCTCGGAATTCAACAAGTTCATGACCCACAATGGCATCAAGCATGTCAGATCTGCGCCTTTTGAGCCCGCATCCAATGGTCAAGCGGAACAGGCAGTTGAAGCCATCAAGCAGAACTTGAAACGTGTGACGGACGGTTCCCTGCAGACCCGGCTATATCGGATTCTGCTCAGCTACTGCACGCGACCCCACTCGCTTACCGGGGTTCCCTCTGCAGAATTGCTAATGAAGAGAGCACTCAAAACCAGGCTCTCCTTAGTCCACCCGGATCTCAATGATCATGTAGAAACCTGGCGATACCAACATAACATGCACCACGATCGTGCGGCTGAATCACGCAACATTGAAGTTAATGACCCTGTGTTTGTTCTTAATTATGGTCATGGGTTGCTGGCACTGTGTTAGCCAAGGAAGGGAATAGAGTGTTTGTTGTCAAACTTTTGAATGGACAAACGTGCAAAAAGCACTTGGATCAGACCAAACAGCGATTCACTGACAATCAAGAACAATTTGAAGAGAACATTACCATCATTGATCCACCCACACACACCCAACCAGCAATCGACCTCGCAGTCAACCACAAGGATGAACCCACCATGCCCGATAGTCCGATCAGACCAGCCGCGCTGCAGTGCAGCAATGATCCGACCAACTCACCCATGCCAGGTCTTCAACTCAGGCGATCAACCCGGGAACGTAGATCCCCGAATCACCTCAACTTGTAAATAATTTGTATCTAAGACTTTGGGGGGAATTATGTTATGTGTGTAAACTTTACTAATGTGCAAGACTTGCCATTAGGGGACGCACCTGTGGGAGACAAAAGGGTCACCTACACACCCCAGGCAAGCAGGTGTAAAAGGCAGTCTACCATGCTGCTTCCTCGCTCTGGAGTTACATTAAAGAGACCAAGGTCACAACAGTTTGAGCTTACAGCACACAGTCTTGTGGAGTTATTCTGAACATAACAGTTCTGATGGATGCACAGTGCACCAATCAAACATCATCCTAGGGTAGAAGCATTGATATAGAAAATAGGTGCAGGAGCAGGCCGTTCGGCCCTTCGAGTCTGCACCACCATTCAATATGATCATGGCTGATCATGCAACTTCAGTACCCCACTCCCATACTCTCCATACCCCCTGATCCCCTTAGCCGTAAGGGCCACATCTAACCCCCTCTTGAATATATCCAGCAAACTGGACTCAACAACTTTCTGTGGTAGAGAATTCCACAGGTTCACCACTCTCTGGGTGAAAAAGTTTCTCCTCATCTCGGTCCTATATGGCTTACCCCTTATCCTTAAACTGTGATCCCTGGTTCTAGACTTCCCCAACATCGGGAACATTCTACCTGCATCTAACCTGTCCAGTCCCGTCAGAATTTTATATGTTTCTATGAGATCCCCTCTCATTCTTCTAAATTCCAGTGAGTATAAGCCTAGCCGATCCAGCCTTTCTTCTTATGTCAGTCCTGCCATCCCGGGTATTAGTCTGGTGAACCTTCGCTGCACTCCCTCAATAGCAAGCACGTCCTTCCTCAGATTAGGAAACCAAAATTGCACACAATACTCAAGGTGTGGTCTCACCAAGGTCCTGTACAATTGCAGAAAAACCTCCCTGCTCCTATACTCAAATCCTCTCGCTATGAAGGCCAGCATGCCATTTGCTTTCTTTACTGCCTGCTGTACCAGCATGCCTACCTTCAATGACTGATATACCATGACACCCAGGTCTTGTTGCAACTCCCCTTTTATTAATCTGTCACCATTCAGATAATAATCTGCCTTCCTGTTTTTGCCACCAAAGTGGATAACCTTACATTTATCTACATTGTACTGCATCTGCCATGCATTTGCCCATTCACCTATCCTGTCCAAGTCACCTTGCTGCCTCTTGGCATCCTCCTCACAGCTCACACTGCCACCCAGCTTAGTGTCATTTGCAAACTTGGAGATATTACATTCAGTAGAAATTAGTCTAGGCCTGTTTTTGAGTCAAGGTGCGGCAGAGAATGAGCAGCGCGTCCCCAAAAATGAAGGGCCAAGAATTAGTACAAATTAGTCCTCAAGACTCATCTACACACTCGGGATGAGTTGCTGGCACTGGTCATGCATTTACAGGTAACTCGTTCAATGAGGGAAGTCAATTTAGAACCACCTGCCTCACTGGAAGTGGCCCTCAGAAAGTCCCAAAAAGGATTGGAAGCGAGTTCCGGGGTGGAGGAAATCCATCTGCCAAATTTTTGCCCACTCACTTTGCCTGTCTATGTCCTTTTGCAGATTTTTTGTGTCCTCCTCACACATTGCTTTTCCTTCCATCTTTGTATCATCAGTAAACTTGTCTACTCAGTCCCTTCTTCCAAGTCGTGAATATAGATTGTAAATAGTTGGGGTCCCAGCACTGATCCCTGCGGCACCCCACTAGTTACTGGTTGCCATCCAGAGAATAAACCATTTATCCCGACTCTCTGTTCTCTGTTAGTTAGCCAATCCTCTATCCATGCTAATATATTGCCCCCAACCCCGTGAACTTTTATCTTGTGCAGTAACCTTTTATGTGGCACCTTGTCAAATGCCTTCTGGAAGTCCAAATGCATCACATTTACTGGTTACCCTTTATCCACCCTGTTCGGTACATCCTCAAATAACTCCAGCAAATTTGTCAAACATGACCTCCCCTTCATAAATCCATGCTGACTCTGCCTGACCGAATTTTGCTTTTCCAAATGTCCTGCTACTGCTTTTTTAATAATGGACTCCAACATTTTCCCAACCACAGATGTTAGGCTAACTGGTCTATAGTTTCCTGCTTTTTGTCTGCCTCCTTTTTTTAAATAGGGGCTGTAAGATTGCAAAATTCCCCGCCCCGCCGCCCCCGCCCCCCCCCCAAGTGTTTGGACTCATTGGAACTATCGGCCAGAAAGTTTGAGATCCTAAAATGCACATGGCAGAAACTATGAGTTTTAGCCGAATTTGGGATTTTACAAGGCAGATTGGGTCCATGTGAAAAGGGCTGAAAAACTAATGGACAACTAGCCTCCAAAGAAGCCAGTCTTTGGGCATTGAAACCGTCTGGGGTATTGAAGCTAAACAAATTGTCTGGAGAATTGTGTAAATTTGAAAACCCTTCTCCTCAGGAGACATTAACATAGCAACAATCAACCCAGAGGTAGCCAGCCATTGCTCTAAGCAGGAAACCCATCCAGCGCATACATAATGTTAATGGCCCATCCAGCCCAAATGGAAAACCCAGGACTAGGCAGACATCGCAAATACCAAAACTAATTTTCCCGATTAAGAAACAAATTCGACAGATCGACACACCCGAAACAGGTTACCATTAATGAGCCCGCCAAAATATGACAAAGAAATATCAAGCCCGCCAAAATTAGGACAAAGAATCAGGGCTGATTTGGCACGCAGATTAGAACGGCTCCCAAAGTAAAACTGGGGCCCTGTTTTTAATGAGTTAGGAGAGGAAAAGGAGAGAGACCACCGCAGCAGTTTTAACAAGCCTTCCAGAGAGCTTGCTACACAGCCTTCTATGCAGCTCTTCTGAGCATCAACATCTTCAGCCTCGACAACACTCCTGGGCTACACTGCTCTGCTACCGAAGAAGAAGGAAGAACACCATCAAGGCGGAAAAAAGCAGTTCCAGTAACTTCGGACATCGCCATCGCGGCAGCAATTGACCACAGCCAATGTGGTAACATCGAAGCCACCGTGATCGATAAATTCTAAGAACAAAACTCCTCAAGAAGAAACCGAAGATTCGAAGATTCTACAATCTGTTCCTAGCTACCAACAGGTAAAACATTACCTAAAAGAACTTTAAAACCTATTCCTGACGGAAGAAAAGTGGATACTCACCCCGTGTTCAATACGCACCCTACCGCATCAGCGGACACCACCCAACTAAAGACTACGCAGTAAGAAGTCTGCCACGACATTCGGGGTACGGCAAGCAGAACCTACAGAGTCCAGCGAACCCCAAAATCGCGAACCACCACCAAATGACAATTAAAGGATTGGTGAGCATAATCCCTGTTTGCCCTGGAGTTCAACCTAGTCAGAGTTAGGCATTGGGAGATGGGAGGTGTATTATTTTCTGTAACCCCTTTTGAACATGTGATAAAGTGTTCTTTATTCTAGTGATTGCAAGCTTTGACCCTGTACTTTCTTCTCCTTAATAAAATCGAAGTTCTTGGCACCAAAACCAGTTGTCTCTTGCAATTTGTCACATCCCCAAAGAAATCCAAAGTCTAGAACCCAGGGAGTGGGAACAATTCGAACTGCCCAGAAGGTCAGGAGTGAACCTGACCCCAGATCCACCACCCCCTACAGAATGGCGACCGCGGCAGGACTTTGGTATAAAGGATGTGATGCAGAGAGTGCTGTTTTGGAGGAAAGAACCAAGATGGAAGAGAGGATTTCCTCCTATGTGTATAAGAAAGTGAATGTCACTAAGGAATGGGTGCTTGGTCTGTTGCGTGCTGAGCGCCGGGATATGCTGCGGACCAGTGGACTGCAAGCAAAGACCATAAGGAATCAGTAGAAAAGGCAATTTGGTTGGCCTGCTTACAACGACAGGTCCAGCTCCTAGACAAGAAAATTGAGTCACTGCAGGCAGAACTATGGGAATGTGCAGAAACATCACATGAAAGGACTATGGCAGGAGAAAGGTTATGGGGAGAACTCCGTAAGCTGAAGCATGGAAAGGCGCAGCTAATGGAAAGGTTCAAGAACAGCCAGGACTATTTTCATTGTCAAGTTACAGAGGCTAAGAATAACGAAAAGGTACTGCGGGAGGAAAATACTCACCTTACCCTTCAAGCAAAAGAGCAGGAGGAGAAGTTAAGGGACGTACAGGCAGCTTACAAATTAGCCAGCACTAATGGGTTTGAGTCGGGAGACCACGGTCCCTGCCATCAGCAAATCAAAAGTATAACCCTTGCTCTGTCCAAGGCCAAAGGCATGGTATGCCTAATAAGTCCGGGTGCGGCCCGGGTAAACCTGGAAGAGAGGGAGGAAACTGTTCAACCACCACCTATGGCGCCGGTGACGGCACCGGTTTGGCAGCAGGAGGGGCGAATGAGTTACGGGGCGGACAGGGATAGCGGACCACCACCACCTGTGGCATCGAATTTCAGCTCAGTTTGGCAGCAGTGAGAGGTGGGCAAGCCAGAGCAGGAAGAGCCAGAGCCGGGGCTGATGTGCCCGGTCCAGCAACAGAATTTTGGCCGGCCCAAAGGTGCTGGGGGTTTGAGGCCCCCGAAAAGTCAATTTGTGGTTCCCCACACTACCCAACAGCTTAGGGCTATGATAAGTCACCTGGGAAAGCTTACCCCAAAGGGAACCCCTTGGTCCATTTTATGGAAGTGGAACAGGCAGGGGATATTAACGGGTGTGATGATGCCGAGATAGCAAAAATGCTCCTCCTCTCACTGGATGGCAAGCTGTACCAGTCCCTCTCTGCCAAGAGCAAAAGGAGGCAGAGGACATGTGCTGCCATCCAGGAGGACATCCTGGAAGCCATGGGCTGTAATGACGGGAGTCCCGTCTCCAAAGTGGAGAGGACAGTGCAGCTCACAGGAGAAACCCCACAGGCTTTCACGGACAGACTGTGGCCTGTGTACCAGAGTGCTTGCGGTGGGAACCTCAACCGGAATCTCCTAATCCGGGACGAAAGAGCCCACTGGCTCCGAAGCCTGGTGGCAAACAGTTCACCATGAATCAAAGCAAAGGCTGAGGCCTGGTTTGACCCGAGAGATCCCCATGCCATCGAGGAGGGAGTGGTCAGGCAACTGACCCTAGTCTACCGGAACGGCAGGGGGATGGAGAAGCACCCACCCAAGGGAAGGGTCCACAAAATCAGACCTAGTCTGGATAAGAGGGAATGGCGACAGGAGGGGGGCAACCCCTCCGATACAAAACGTACCTGCTTCATGTGCAGGAAGAGGGGCACTGGAGAAAAGATTGTAGAAATCCATGGAAGAGTAGCGCAGGGAAAAATTCTCCAGCCCCTGCCCAAAAGACCAAGACCGAGAAACCAGTCTCTCCCCACAAGTTTGACACATTCATGACTGCGCTCCGAACAATGCTAGATGGCCCTGGGAGGGTAGCCGCTGCCACCGGTACTGAAATTCCATCTGCCCCATCCCATCCGAAACAGTGACTAGGACAGGCGCAGCCTGTTCACCTGTGTTCCCTCGAGTATGATGCGTGGGGGAGACCGACCATTCAGATGGAAGTGGAAAAGGTGACGGGGACTTATCTGCTGGATATCAGTGCATCAAGCACCCTCGTCTATGCAGCTAACCCTGCCGCCTCACCTCTGTCTAGCAGGGTCCCCTATAGCTTAGTGGGTTTCACAGGTGCCGAGCAGGCTGGCTCATTCTCTTTTCCGCTCTCTATTCGTTTGGGAACACTCCACACCAAGTGGACCTGTGTCCTGATGAAGTGGAAACAGAAAGGGAAGGTGTTCCTGGGGGCTGACTTCATTCTAGGCTACGGGATCCTAATGGATTTGAGGAACCACTGTCTTTGGGGGGCAGTATGTACGGGACAGGAGAGTGAGGTGGTGGTTATCGCAGAAAAATGGGGAAAAGGGACAGTGTGCACCATGAAGCCAAAGGAAGGTTATGACCTTGAATCACTGGTCAGTAACTCTCCGATGGAGTACCAAGAGTATGTGAGGGCAAACCTTGCAGCTTTTGCCACTCACAAACACGACTGTGGAAGGATAAACGGGGTCGAGGTTAGCGTAGATGGGGACCCCATGACCCGACCACAGGAACAGTATAACTTCCCCAGGGAGGAGGAGGTAGACATGGAAACAGCCTTGGGTTCTTTGGTTAACCAGGGGTATTGAGACCGATAGCCACCCATGTGAACTCTCCCTTATGTCCAGTTAAGAAACCGGACAATTCCTGGAGAGCCACGGTGGACTATCGAGTACTCAACCGTAACATCCCCGCCTGTGCACCCACGGTTGCTGCTGTCGCCGACCTCATTGGAAGTATTCCAGCCTCCGTGACCACCTTCACGGTGCTGGATATTTCCAATGGGTTTTGGTCCATCCCTTTACAAAGAGAAGACCAGTATAAGTTTGCTTTTACCTTTAAAGGCCAGCAATACACTTGGAACTGTCTCCCTCAGGGCTTCCACAACAGCCCCAGTATTTTCCACCAATGTATGGCCAACTGTTTAAAGAACTTCAGTAGACCCCAGCAGCTAGTACAGTATGTGGACGATCTGCTCCTATTCACCGATGAGGGGGAGGAGCATGGCCCACTGCTGGCTGAACTGCTGGAGCTACTGAAGGAAGAGGGGTTTAAAGTGAATCCCAAGAAGGCACAGATTGGCCAGAAGAAAGTAAAATTCCTGGGACTGGCTGTGCATGCTGGTGAAAGAGCCATTGCCAAAGCCAAAAGGGAAGCAGTGCAGAAGTTACCAGCCCCCAACACAGTAACAGGAGTAAGATCTTTTCTAGGGCTAACCGGGTACTGCAGAGATTTCATCGAGGATTATGCAGCCACAGCAGCCCCTCTGCTCCGACTCCTACACAAGGGAGTGGAGTGGGATTGGGACGAGAGTTGCGAGGCAGCATTTATCCGGCTCAAGGAAAATCTGCAGACAGCGCCAGCTCTAGGGGATATCAATGGGGGTAGAGAGTTCTTCCTGGAGGTTGCAGCCAGCGGGGACAGTCTGAGTGCAGTACTGCTCCAGGAGCGGCACGGCCGGCTGAGGCCAGTGGTCTACTCCTCCAGGATACTCATGGATGTGGAGAAGAGATACTCCAACTGTGAGAGGCAGCTCCTAGCCACTAACTGGGCTGTGAGAAGATCACTGATCTTCACAGGGGGGTCCCCTATCACACTCCTTACCCACCATAAGCCCACCCAAATGCTCCTGGACGGAAGAATCAAGGACGGGACAGTGAGCAGTGCCCGCATTGCGCGCTGGATCCTACTCCTCTCTCAGATGGACCTAAGGGTAAAGGGTCTCTGCCAACATGATTTATCCAGGAACAGCCCACCGGTGCTCCGTAGAAGGGGTACGGGAAATTAACATAGGCTTTCGGGCTGGATTACACCCCACAGGCCGAGAAATTTATGTCGACGGTTCACGCACTGTATCTGCGGGCGAGCAAGTCACAGGTTGCGGAGTGTATGACCCCGAGGCAGGCATTGCCCTGGCGATTAAACTCCCCAGTACTATGAGTGCCCAGCATGCTGAACTTTCAGCGGTGGTGTACGTGGTCACACACCCCAAATAATTCCCTACCTCGTACACGATTTGCTCAGACAGTATGTTCACATGCAACTCGTGCACAGAATACCTGGCTATCTGGTCCCGTCATGGATGCACATCTGCAGACGGGAGACCCCTGGCAATTAAGCCTTTACTGGAAAAGGTCATGGCAGCTGTGGGGGAGGAAGGGAAGGTCTATATACACAAAGTGAAGGCACGCTCAACCACTGAACCCCGTAGTGAAGGGAACCAGCAGGCTGACATGTTGGCCAAACAAGGTGCTTGCATGGGCAAGTTCTGGGATCCGTACAACCCAGGCCCCACTGCAGTGGTTAGGGGTGGGACTGGGACGACAGGGAGGGCAGGGGTAGCATTGCCCCCGGACCTGAAAACGGTTCAGACCCAAGGCCCCGTCCTCAACGTGCTAGATAAGGGGGAAAAGGTAGACGGCCCGTACAGCAATGCAGCTATTGCCATTAAAGAAGGCATGCTGTTCAAGGGGGTGCAATGGGTAGTACCGTAACAACACCGGAGAGAATTCCTCCAACTGGCCCACGAGGGTCCAGGAGCAGGACACCCCGGACCTGAAACCACTTGGCAATGGGTGGAACAGGCAGGGTAGTGGCCGGAACTCAGGGAAGATGTCCGCAAGTTCTGTGCCAGCTGTCTGGTGAACGCTGCCAACAACCCTGACCCCCAGAAAAGAAAGGTGTCTATGGGACATATCAGGAGGGTAGAGTGACCTTGGCATTCAATCCAGGTCGATTACATCAGGCCCCTACCCACTGCCCAGGGAGGTTACAAGTACTGCCTAGTGTTGGTGGATGTGTTCACCAAATGGGTGGAAGCCTTCCCATGCCGAACAGCTACTGCATTGGGAACAGCTAGGATCCTGGTCAGGGAGGTGTTCTCCCAATGGGGACTACCACAGTACGTGAAGTCCGACCAACGGAGTCACTTCACCGGACAGGTGATGCAGGAGACCCTTAAGGTGCTCGGCATTGAGGGGAAATGGCATGTCGCCCACAACCTGCAGTCATCTGGGCCTGTGGAGCGTTTAAACCGCACTATCAAAGAAAGGTTATATAAGGAGGCAGGGGACTCAACCAAGAAGTGGTTAGAGGTCTTACCACTGGTCCTTATGGGGATCCGGGCCAGCCAATCAAAGAGCACGGGGTACTCCCCGTACGAGCTCATGACCGGCAGAGCCATGCGAACCCCCACCCATGTGTTAGCCCCGGTGCTCACAGAAGGTCAGCTCAGGGAAGCGAGCTGGGACAGCTTTGTCAGGAACCTGTTTGAACACCTTAAACAGATTCACTGGCAGGCTGCTAACAACATGGGAAAACAGCATCGGAGCAACCCACTGCTGCTGGAGCCCCGCAAACACCACGAATGGGAGATAGGGGACCAGGTTATGGTATGGAACTACGCTCAAGTAGGGGCTTTTGAGGCACTGTACATGGGGCTGTACCATATTGTCGACAAGGCAAGCCCCATGGTCTATGCCATAAAGATGCCCCGCCGTACAAAGTGGTTCCACATAAACCAGTGTAAACTGTTTAACCCCAGAATAGCAGCTAAGCATAAAGGACAGCCAGGAACAGTGAACTGTCCTAAGGGCAGGGATCCTCAGCCAGCAGCCTCCGACTGTGGAAATCCCATAGGGGACATGGTAGACCCACAGACTGTACCTAGAGGGGCAGTGGACTGTGTTACTGGAGGAGCTATTCCCCCCCCAATCATTTGGGACTCGGACGCACCCCCAGTAGTCAGAGCCTTGAGGAGGACTCTCCGCATGCCACGACCTAAGACACCGTGGTCACCAGAGCCCCAATTTAAGTGGTTCAGCCCCGGGAGGGGGACCAGATGCAAATTGAGAGTCCCCAGCCTGCAGCCCTTGACTATGCAGAAGAACCCTCAGGTAACGAAATGAACCAGGCAGATCCTTTAGGTAATGAAATGAACTTTACAGCCACCCCTAAAGGGGCGGTGTGCTGTAGCACCGGAGGGGCCGTTCCCCCGATAATGTGGGACGCAGACCCACCTCTGATCAGGACACGCCGGGTCCTGCGGTACAGGCCGACTTACTGCCAGCCACACTGGAAACCCAGAGGCCCAAAAAGAAAAGAGAAGAACAGGAGTTAACCTGGCAACCCGGAGATGGGTGGCAGATGTATATAAATAGGACGACATGAGTTTAAATATGTGTAATACGCATCTAGTGTAGTATTGGATTATGAAGGTAATGATTCTAGGTCACCACGACCTCATCAAGAATGGTTTCAGGTCACCACAACCTTAAAGAAACCACGCATAATGAAGTAGTGAAACGAATACGAAATGGGATAAGAATGGTTGAAAACGAATATGAATTGGAAGAGTTTCGACCGGCAGCCGGTGTCCGACTAGTGACATGTGCCTGATAGTATTTGGGAAGGTGTGTAAGAGCCCATAAGGCGCATGAGAAGAATTCATCTGTGCAGCTATTAGAAGAGGCACAGGCCTGGTAATATCCAGGAGTAAGAGGAAGAACCCATCAGTACAGCTATTAAAGGAAGCACTGGTAACATTCGTTTCTTGGGGAAAGGAAAAGACCCCACCTTGTAGGCAGTAAAAGAGGCAACTACAAGAACGATAAGAGTAATATGACTAAGAGACAAAAGTTTAAAAACAGACATCAGTTCCAAGTCAGGAACTGGAACAAAGACAGCCAGTTGGTAAAAGACTTTATTATTCTTCCGTAAAGAAATGAGCTCAAATTGAACTCGATCACCTTTTGTTAAGCCGGAGAGCTTTTCTCAGGGCTGCGCTATCTATTTTATGTGTCTCTACAGGAAGGAGAATGACATAGAAAGGGTCCTGTTCTTGCTCACCCTGATAGGGATGAGCACCGGTGACCGAGGAGACATGGAAGAATCCCTCATTTATGGGTGCTCGGGAGAGAGAGCATCAATCGTAACTGCAGAGGGTGGCACACCTGGTGTGGAAGAGCTCGCCGTTTGTGCCCACGAGGGAAGGTGGCCAGGGTGGCTGGTGTCTAATTCCACTCGCTGCTCCAGCCAGGAAGGGTTTACCTATGGCGAGGCTACTGATCCAGGCCCCAGAATACGGGTTGTTGCTGCGTGGGTCAGTGTTACGGAGGGAAAGCGTGTATGTTTGACTTGTAAAGGACAGATTCCGCTGGGTAGATGGTGGTGGCTCAGGAAGCTGAGCAAGGATGCGGGGGACCAGGAATCTGACTGGGAACGACTCAGTAATGAATATGATATAATTGGCATCATGGAGACATGGCTCCAGGGTGACCAAGCCTGGGAACTCAACATCCAGGAGTATTCAACATTCAGGAAGGATAGACAGAAAGGAAAAGGAGGTGGGGTAGCGTTGCTGGTTAAAGAGGAATTTAATGCAATAGTAAGGAAGGACATTAGCTGGGATGATGTGGAATCTGTATAGGTGGAGCTGCGGAATACCAAAGGGCAGAAAACGCTAGTGGGAGTTGTGTACAGACCACCAAACAGTAGTAGTGAGGTTGGGGACAGCATCAAACAAGAAATTAGGGACGCGTGCAATAAAGGTACAGCAGTTATCATGGGCGAATTTAATCTACATATAGATTGGGCTAACCAACCTGGTAGCAATACGGTGGAGGAGGATTTCCTGGAGTGTATTAGGGATGGTTTTCTAGACCAATATGTCGAAGAACCAACTAGAGGGCTGGCCACCTAGACTGGGTGATGTGTAATGAGAAAGGACTAATTAGCAATCTTGTTGTGCGAGTCCCCTTGGGGAAGAGTGACCATGATATGGTAGAATTCTTTATTAAGATGGAGAGTGACACAGTTAATTCAGAGACTAGGGTCCTGAACTTAAGGAAAGGTAACTTCGATGGTATGAGATGTGAATTGGCTAGAATAGACTGGCAAATGATACTTAAAGGGTTGACAGTGGATAGGCAATGGCAAACATTTAAAGATCACATGGATGAACTTCAACAATTGTACATCCCTGGCTGGAGTAAAAATAAAACAGGGAAGGTGGCTAAACCGTGGCTAACAAGGGAAATTAAGGATACTGTTAAATCCAAGGAAGAGGCATATCAATTGGCCAGAAAAAGCAGCAAACCTGAGGACTGGGAGAAATTTAGAATTCAGCAGATGAGGACAAAGGGTTTAATTAGGAGGGGGGAAATACAGTATGAGAGGAAGCTTGCCGGGAACAGAAAAACTCACTGCAAAAGCTTCTATAGATATGTGAAGAGAAAAAGATTAGTGAAGACAAACATAGATCCCTTGCAGTCAGTTTCAGGTGAATTTATAATGGGGAACAAAGAAATGGCATTCCAGTTGAACAAATACTTTGATTCTGTCTTGACGAAGGAAGACACAAATAACCTTACGGAAATACTAGGGGACCGAGGGTCTAGTGAGAAGGAGGAACTGAAGGATATCCTTATTAGGCGGGAAATTGTGTTAGGGAAATTAAGCGGATTGAAGGCCGATAAATTGCCGGGGCCTGATAGTCTGCATCCCAGAGTACTTAAGGAAGTGACCCTGGAAATAGTGGATGCATTGGTGATTATTTTCCAACAGTCTATCGACTCTGGATCAGTTCCTATAGACTGGGGGGTAGCTAATATAACACCACTTTTTAAAAAAGGAGGGAGAGAGAAAATGGTTAATTATAGACCGGTTAGCCTGACATCAGTAGTGGGGAAAATGTTGGAATCAATTATTAAAGATGAAATAGCAGCACATTTGGAAAGCAGTGACAGGATCGGTCCAAGTCAGCATAGATTTATAAAAGGGAAATCATGCTTGACAAATCTTCTGGAATTTTTTGAGGATGTAACTAGTAGAGTGAACAAGGGAGAACCAGTGGATGTGGTGTATTTGGACTTTTAAAAGGCTTTTGACAAGGTCCCACACAAGAGACTGGTGTGCAAAATCAAAGCACATGGTATTGGGGGTAATGTACTGACGTGGATAGAGAACTGGTTGGCAGACAGGAAGCAAAGAGTCGGGATAAACGGGTCCTTTTCAGAATGGCAGGAAGTGACTAGTGGGCTGCCACACAGGGCTCAGTGTTGGGACCCCAGCTCTTTACAATATACATTAATGATTTAGATGAAGGAATTGAGTGTAATATCTCCAAGTTTGCAGATGACACTAAACTGGGTGGCGGTGTGAGCTGTGAGGAGAACGCTAAGAGGCTGCAGGGTGACTTGGACAGGTTAGGTGAGTGGGCAAATGCATGGGAGATGCAGTACAATGTGGATAATTGTGAGGTTATCCACTTTGGGGTCAAAAACACGAAGGCAGAATATTATCTGAATGGCGGCAGATTAGGAAAAGAGGAGGTGCAACGAGACCTGGGTGTCATGGTTCATCAGTCATTGAAAGTTGGCATGCAGGTATAGCAGGCAGTGAAGAAGGCAAATGGTATGTTGGCCTTCATAGCTAGGAGATTTGAGTATAGGAGCAGGGAGGTCTTACTGCCATTGTACAGAGCCTTGGTGAGGCCTCACCTGGAATATTGTGTTCACTTTTGGTCTCCTAATCTGAGGAAGGACATTCTTGCTATGGAGGGAGTGCAGCGAAGGTTCACCAGACTGATTCCCGGGATGGCTGGACTGACATATGTGGAAAGACTGGATCAACTGGGCCTTTATACACTGGAGTTTAGAAGGATGAGAGGGGATCTCATAGAAACATATAAGATTCTGACAGGACTGAACAGGTTAGATGCGGGAAGAATGTTCCAAATGTTGGGGAAGTCCGGAACCAGGGGACACAGTCTAAGGATAAGGGGTAGGCCATTTAGGACTGAGATGAGGAGAAATTTCTTCATTCAGAGAGTTGTTAACCTGTGGAATTCCCAACCGCAGAGAGTTGTTGATGCCAGTTCATTGGATATATTCAAGAGGGAGTTAGATATGGCCCTTACGGTTAAAGGTATCAAGGGGTATGGAGAGAAAGCAGGAAAGGGGTACTGAGTTGAATGATCAGCCATGATCTTATTGAATGGTGGTGCAGGCTCGAAGGGCCGAATGGCCTACTCCTGCACCTATTTTATATGTTTCTATGTATCGATACGGACTGTACCATCACGGGGACACGGGGAGGAGTGAAGGTGTGTTCGAAAAAGTGGTGGGAGTCTGAACAGGGAATTTACGTCTGCACGTGGGGGTCAGAGAAGATCTGTCCCGCAGGCATATCAATCGACTTCGCCAGGCAATGGCAAGATGACGGGGAAGGGATGGGGTGGGATTCCAGCCTTCACGGGTGTGTGGTCCCACACTCCCCACTCCCAATTAACGCCACCGAACTTATAGCACGCATTAAGAAATCCCTGCCCACGACCCCACCAATGCAACCAATAATAGAGGTGTCCTACCACCACCAAGGGACCAGGCAACGGTTTAGTATTGGTACCGACTGAAAAGGTGTTATACCAGGAGGTACACTATGCAGTAGCCTCAGTTATTTTGAACCTTACTGAGGGGCACTTACCTGACTGGTACCCGAAGGAAACAGAGCTGCTGTACCAGGCTCTACTCAGAGAAATGTTCAAGAAATTTTACGAGTTAGACTTTGGGAATGTAGACAAAGCAGATTTATACACCCTATACGCTAGAGACACCTTGGGCACGGGGAGACCTAGAAGGGGAACCTTGAACGACATTTTTACTGCATATAATACAGGATCCTCTGTGATAAATAGCCTGGACGATGTAGAACTGCAAACGCAAATAAATGGTCTAAAGAACCAACTGAGAAAGATCCTATAAGAGGAAAACACAGTAGTGGGCTCAGAGCTACACGAGGACCAGGTTATGATGGTCCATTTAAAAGAGATCGCTGAGCTGGAAAAACATGCATAAAAACAGTGAATGCACTCAATCAGGGGGATAGGAATGCTTCCGACCAGGCTGCACAGAACGAGGTGTGTGTGCTGTACGGGGCATGGTTGTTGGGCAAGGGCCGCAACAACCTGGAGGATTTAAAAGAAGGTGTAGTCCCTCCTGGATCGTCAACAAGCACCTTGCAGCCCTCCACCCGTATAGTAATTCCCTAAGCCCGTGTCAGCTCCACCTAGCTTCTGAAGCCTACCCAGTCCCAGTAGATTGCGGGCCATCTAATCACACCATCATGGGGATAGTACTAAGGATGCCGGTCATGGATGGGACAGCCCGACCCGCACCGGTATACAGGGTGGAGAACATTGGAGTCATTCAAGGAGATGCACACGTTCGTTTCACAGCGGTCCCACCGTATGTCATAAAGTGGGAGCACGCTATGACAGAGCGGAGCTGGAGTGCACACATAATACTGTGTCCCGAGCACTTGAACGCCTATTCTAAACCACAGTGTGGGTTTAAAGCTGCTGGCACACAGCCTATCAACTGTACCATGGAGGTAATGGCACAAGACCATGTTCCTCCACAGGTAGCATACATAGGGGGTGGGACATATTGTGTCACCACCAGTGCACCTCACTACCAGCATGGACAACACTTCTGATGTTCGGTGAGTGACAGCAGTTTTTGCTTTAAAACTTGCTTTAAGTTCAAGTGGCCCAGGAACGGATTGTCCCCATTCCCAAACCCTCCACTGTTCACCTCACTGTGAGTGAAAACATCACAAACCTGCAAGATTATGTTGCACATTTTGGCTATGAAATTCCCCCTCCACCCGAACATCTTACCGCTCTACTAGAAGCTGTAGTAATCTCACAAAAGTATTTCTATACTCCAGAACAAAAAACAATCGAGATAGGGAGAAAAATTCTAGAGATCACAATTCCGCCTTGGTAGGACATTTTCAAAAATATAGAAGTTCCTTCCGGGATCAGAATAGCTTCCCACGTTTTGGTTGTCTGTCAACCCCGAGTGAAACGCAGAGGTCATCAGATCCGGCACCAAAGGGTGCTGTACGCTCCCTGGCCAAACTTGGGGATCGCACAGGGAGGGGTAACATCATATAATCATGTTTAATTTTTTTTGATTTTCACCTGCTGTAAAAACGCAGAGGTCGAGTGTTGTAGGAATTTTGCTTAAAAATGTGTTTGACTATGTACATGTATTTTCTGTAAAACCGGAGTAATGGAAGGGCGTCGGACGTTAATAGAATGCTGTAACATAATGGAATGACTGTATTTGCCTGTAAACTGCATTGCATTTCAAAGGGGTATGCACGTTAAAGTTTTAGCTAGGTAAATACAGGGGAAGGTTGGCTCTCGGGAGTCAGGAATTTTGCTCACCTAGCATGGCACTCCAGCATGTAGAGTATCACAGGGGGGATTGTAAGATTGCAAAATTCGTGGGAAAACCCCCCCAGTGTTTGGACTCATTGGAAAGGAAATTCGATTTGGAACTATTGGCCAGAAGGTTTGGGATCCTAAAATGCACATGGAAGAAACTACGAGTTTTAGCCGAATTTGGGATTTTACAAGGCAGATTGGGTCCATGTGAAAAGGGCTGAAAAACTAAGGGACAACTAGCCTCCAAAGAAGCCAGTCTTTGGGAATTGAAACTGTCTGGGGTATTGAAGCTAAACAACTTGTCTGGAGAATTGTGTAAATTCGAAAACCCTTCTCCCCGGGAGACATTAACATAGCAACAATTAACCCAGAGGTAGCCAGCCATTGCTCTAAGCAGGCAACCCATCCAGCGCATACATAATGTTAATGGCCCATCCAGCCCGCATGGAAAACCCAGGACTAGGCAGACATCGCAAATACCAAAGCTAATTTTCCTGATTAAGAAACAAATTCAACAGATCGACTCATCCGAGACACGTTACCATTAATGAGCCCACCAAAATATGACAAAGAAATATCAAGCCCGCCAAAATTAGGACAAAGAATCAGGGCTGATTTGGCATGCAGATTCGAATGGCTCCCAAAGTATAACTGGGGCCCTGTTTTCAACGAGTTAGGAGAGGAAAAGGAGAGAGACCACCGCAGCAGTTTTAACAAGCCTTCCAGAGAGCTTGCTACACAGCCTTCTATGTAGCTCTTTTGAGCATCAACATCTTCAGCCTTGACGGCACTCCTGGGCTACACTGCTCTGTTACCGAAGAAGGAAGAACAGCATCAAGGCAGAAAAAAGCAGTTCCAGTAACTTCGGACATCGCCATCGCGGCAGCAACTGACCACAGCCAACGTGGTATCATTGAAACCACCGCGATCGATAAATTCTAAGAACAAAACTCCTCAAGAAGAAACCGAAGATTCAAAAGTTTCTACTCTACAACCTGTTCCTAGCTAACAACAGGTGAAACATTACCTAAAAGAACGTTAAAACCTATTGTTGATGAAAGAAAAGTGGGTACTCACCCCATAAGTCCAATATGCGCCCTACCGCATCAGCAGACACCACCCAACTAAAGACTACACAGTAAGAAGTCTTCCACAACATTCGGGGTATGGCAAGCAGAACCTACAGAGTCCAGCGAACCCCGAACCACCGCCAGCTGACAATAAAAGGATTGGTGAGCATAATCCCTGTTTGCCCTGGAGTTCAACCTAGTCAGAGTTAGGCATTGGGAGGTGGGAGGCGTATTATTTTCTGTAACCCCTTTTGAACGTGTGATAAAGTGTTCTTTATTCTAGTGATTGCAAGCTTTGATCCTGTACTTTCTTGTCCTTAATAAAATCGAAGTTCTTGGCACCAAAACCAGTTGTCTCTTGCACTTTGTCACATCCCCAAATAAATCCAAAGTCTAGAACCTAGGGAGTGGGAGCGATTCGAACTGCTCAGAAGGTCAGGAGTGAACCTGACCCCAGATCCACCACCCCTTACAGGGCATTACATTTTCAGTTTTCCAATCTGCTGGGACTTCCCCAGAATCCAGGGAATTTTGGTAAATTACAACCAATGAATCCACAATCCCTGCAGCTACTTCTATTAAGACCCTAGGATGCAAGCCATCAGGTCCAGGGGATTTATCTGCCTTTAGTCCCATTATCTTACTGAGTACGACCTCTTTAGTGATTAGTGATTGTATTAAGTTCTTCCCACTGCCCCCCCCCCCCCATAGCCCCTTGACTATCCACTGTTGGGATATTGTTAGGTCCCTCTGTACTGTAGCACTTTGCAATTTTTCTCCATTTAAATTATAATTTGTTTTTCTATTTTTTCTGCCACATTTTCCCACATTATACTCCATCTGCCAAATTTTTGCCCTTTCACTTAGCCTGTCTATATCCCTTTGCAGATTTTTTTGTGTCCTCTTCACAATTTGCTTTCCCACCCATCTTTGTATCATCAGCAAACTTGGCTACATTGCACTCGGTCCCCTCATCCAAGTCATTAATATAGATTGTAAATAGTTGAGGCTCCAGCACCGATCTCTGCGGCACCCCACTAGTCACTGTTTGCCAACCAGAAAATTACCCATTTATTCCGACTCTGTTTTCTGTTAATTAGCCAATCCCCTATCCATGCCAATATATTACCCCAACCCCGTGAACTTTTATCTTGTGCAGTAACCTTTTATGTGGCACCTTATCGAATGCCTTCTGGATATCCAAATACACCACATCCACTGGTTCCCCCTTATCGTTACATTCTCAAAGAACTCCACAAATTTGTCAAACATGATTTCCCTTTCATAAACCCATGCTGACTCTGCTTGATTGAATTTTGCTTTTCCAAATGTCCCGCTACTGCTTCTTTAATAATGGACTCCATCATTTTCCCAACGACAGATGTTAGGCTAACTGGTCTATAGTTTCCTGCTTTTTGTCTGCCTCCTTTTTTAAATAGGTGCGTTACATTTGCGGTTTTCCAATCCGCTGGGACCACCCCAGAATCCAGGGAACTTTGGTAGATTACAACTAATGCATTCACTATCTCTGCAGCCATTTCTTTTAAGACCCCAGGATGTCAGCCATCAGGTCCCGGGGACTTGTCCGCCTTTAGTCCCATTATTTTACCTAGTACTACTTCTTTAGTGATAGTGATTGTATTAAGTTCCTCCCTTCCTATAGCCTCTTGATTATCCACTATTGGGATGTTTTTAGGGTCTTCTACTGTGAAGACCGATACAAAATATTTGTTCATCATCTCTGCCATTTCCCTGTTCTCCATTATTAATTCCTGAGTCTCAACTTCTAGGGGACCAACATTTACTTTAGCCACTCTTTTCCTTTTTATGTAGCTATAGAAACTATTACTATCTGTTTTTATGTTCCATACTAGTTTACTTTCATAATCTATCTTCCCTCTCTATCATTTCTTTAGTCATTCTTTGCTGGCTTTTTAAAAGTTTCCCAATCCTCTGGCCTCCCACTAGTCTTGGCCACATTGTATGCCCTTGTTTTCAATTTGATACCATCCCTTATTTCCTTAGTTGCCATGGATGGTTATCCCTTCTCTTACAGTCTTTCCTTCTCGTTGGGATATATTTTTGTTGCGAGTTATGAAATATCTCCTTAAATGTGTGCCACTGCTCATCAACCATCCCATACTTTAATCTATTTTCCCAGTCCACTTTAGCCAACTCTGCCTTCATACCTTTGTAGTCTCCTTTATTTAAGCCTAGGACACTGGTTTGAGATCCTACTTTCTCACCCTCCAACTGAATTTGAAATTCAACCATGTTATGGTTACTCATTCCTTAGAGGATCCTTTACTAGAAAATAATTTCTTAATCTTGTCTCATTACACAGTACTAGATCTAAGATAGCCTGCTCCCTGGTTGGTTCCGCAACGTAATATCCCGGATACACTCTATGAACTCTTCCTCAAGGCTACCCTGGCCAATACTTTGTCCAATTTTTTAAAAGTGAAAATATAAAGGGTTAATTTTCTGACTTCCTGTTCTTGGTGAGGAGTCTCATCTGCTAAGAGCATATATCAGAAATTTGGGCACATGCTATGCATATTGAGCCATTAATTTAAAAGATTAGAAAATTCTGCGTGATGCATACCAAATTTCTGAAATTTATTCCGAGTGGGCAAGGCTCCTACCCAGAATGCAAAGTCAGAAAGAATCTCTATAAAATCATCCCCTTTGTATGATGCTGGACTGTAAAACAAGAAAGAGTTGTGGGGCATTGAGCAATAAATCCATTCCCAATTACTACAAAGCTAAGTACACTTATATATTTGCAGAGTTTTATCACCGCAATTCCTGGCAGTATGATTGCTGCCTCAGTGCAATGTTTTTTTTAAACAGATGGCGACCAAATGAGAAAGATGTATGTGGAACCTTTACACAGGTGCGACCAGCACAATGGATTTTATGGTACTATCACTTTTTACAAATGATAACAAATCTTATCAAAATGTAAAATAGACCTTTATTTATGTAGCTTTAAACAAGGTATCCAATTCAAATATTAAAATATAATTAAATAACAAAATTACTTTAATGATCTTTTTAATAATATTTGCTTTCACACCTGATGCTAGGTTAATCTGGCGTGTTTAGGACCCAGTGCAAAGGGGCTCACGAATATGGCGGCCACCACAGGGACTGCCTCCAGGTGGCGCAAGTGCGGAGGCCGCCATTTTTTCGAGAATCGTTGGCGTAAAAAAGGAGCGGTACGTATATGAATTTCTCGTCCTATACACCTCCACTACCTTTTGTAAATATTTGGAGACCATACAAAAACATATTGGCCCATAATTTGCTGTCAAAATAATGGTAAGGCTAATGTCGCTCATCGTTATTTATGTACAAACAGTACATAAACGTCAAGTGATTACAGATGCATGATTAACTGCGGAAATCCAAAAATTACTGTCCGAATTGTGCACCTCTGCTGTTAGCTTTGTGAAAACATCATCTCGCTGTCTGTCTCACCATTGAAATGCATTCAATGTCATGAAGTTACTGAATTTGTTCGGTAGATGCGAACTAAACTTGGCACAGAAAGTTACGTCTTGTCCATTTTAGTCTAAGTACTCTTTTAACACCATGATAAGTGTTAATTACCGCCAATCAACCTCTGGCACTGAAAGTTAGCTACTACAAGTGTGGAGTCTCATTTCTTCAGGTTTTAATTGTTCAAGATTTTTAAAATGTCAAATTTAAAATTATTTTTTTTACTTTTCCTTTCTGTCTCTTTTTCCTCTCTCTTAATCCAAACTTTTTTCCCTTACTTTATTTCTCATTCTGTTTCTGATTTGACATTGTATTCACGGACTCTAATTTACATTTCTTTCTCTGTTAATTTTATAATCCTTCAATCCGATTGTTTAAGGAGACACACAGCTGTTTGCTCAGTTCACTCAGGTTCCAGTTGCCGTTTCCCTCAGTGCCACATTATTAGCTCGCACTTTTAACAACTTGCACACAAAAAATTAAAAATCCTAAACATGCAAAGGCACATCTAACTAATGGCAGATACCGTTAGATTCACACCTACAGCAAATTATGCCCTTAATTATCTCTGGTGAAATATCATTTAGTCACTGTTGATAAGTGCGATAGATTTGTTGTAATGCATACCATTTATTTTTTATAAGTGCTGAAATATAAATTCAATTAGCAGTTAACAATTTTTTATTTAAAGTAAAAGTCAGTTCACAACACCATTAAAATGTCCTAAATTGTTGAACAGCTGACAGAAAAAAATTATATAATTTTTTACCTTTTTTGAATTATCTGCACCACAATCTTTTGACAATTTTAGGAATCCAAAGCAGTATGACATGTCTAAACTCAGCAACACTTTGTCTCATCCCACTCCGTAACGTATTGCAATCAGTTTGTCGAGCCCGCTGGTACAGGTTAAGACAGCAACTCTTTTCGTTTCCAGAGTCTCGCTCCAGTTGCATGGTGCCCTTTTTATGGTGATTTGGTTACAGAAGGTCAGCTTTTCACTGTCAGACCTGCCAATCACTATTGGACATTTTACTCTCGTGATGCAGAAGACTAGGTAATAACTGTTACAGTAATTGAAAACTTCAAAGTTATATTGGAAAGTACACTTTGGGTTCATTGATCATTTTTTGTGATATTCAAGAAGAGCCATACACTAGTCCATTAACCAAGACCTCATCTCCGGCACATTAAGACAGGTAATGACTCCTGACTGTGAAAGAAACAATTTCCGACTTAATTTTAGTTCCATTTGTCATCTCAAAGCTGTTCAAGATAATTGCAAAAATAGCACCTGCATGTTATTTTTATGACACATCTGTCTAGGCAGCAGACACCTGACCATGTATATGCTATAATTTAACTATGTGCCAGTATATATATATATTCTGTACTAACAGGTAACTACTATTAAAGTTCATGTAATATATTTTTTTGAATTCTTTGAAATAATTATTTTGCGGTGGCCACTTGATTAATTCAATTTAAATTTCTCATTTATCAGAAATGCATCATTTATTCAAATAGTCAATGCATTTAGAATGTTTACAGTATATGAATTTACATTTCAGAAATTATTTGTACCTATACCATAAAGAAAACAATCGATCTTTCTAGCCAATTTGGTCTGATTATAACTCATTTTTTAATGTTTACAATTGTGCCTCCCTTGCATTTTATTATCTGTAGTATCACCTGCCTCCAACCCTATCTCATCAACACTGCCCTGATACCCTACATCTTCATCGCCTGCATACTCAGATTCTCCAATACTTCCATCATTAGCCTACTTTACATAAGCTCATCCAATATGCTGCCATACACATCCTGTACTGTACTAAGTCCTGGTCACTTATCACTCTTGTTCTTACCAGCCTCCACTGGTTCTCTGCCCCCAGTACATAGTGCATTGATTTTAAATTCCATGCCATTGTTTATGAATCCCTCTAAGGAAGGCCTGCCCTATATGTTCTCTGCGACCTCCTCCAACCCTATATCCCAGTTTATACTCTATCCTCTTACAACTCTGACCTTCTGTGTATCTAGCCCTGCCTCCACTTCACATCAGTGGCAATACCTTCAGTCATCACACCCCAGCTCTCAGAAACCTAGTGTAAAAATAAATGGCTGTATGGAGAGAGCCTGTGTTATGCATTTAAATTCCTTACTAACTGGAGGCAATGTTTGTGAGTATTACAGTACACTGAGAATGCGTAAAATGTTTTCCAGAATAGATGCTTCAATATTCATTGAGCAGGCAGTTTCTGTTTCTCAGTTACAATTCTGGTTCACTCCAGATACTTTTTATGTGTAACACAAAAGTCCACTTCCACTGACAAGCCCTTCCTTGCTCACTAGAAAAGAAACACCTGCATGAAGCCAGCTACTGGAAGTGGAATCCATCGAACTAGAATAGCTCGCTTATTTTCATAGCAGCCAGTCACAAAGCCAATGTCACTATTTCCTAGTGGGTGCCATGGGCATGTGTCCACTTTATAAAAATGCCCCTGGTTATGATGGCAGAGCAGGATTGCCCTGAATTTTCAGTGTCTATATTTTCTTAGAAGGCAAAGGAAGGTAATCACTTTTTTCTCTTCAATTTCACTCAGCTTTTCTTCCACAGTAAAAGTACTTACATAAACTTTAACATGTCATTCAAAAGATACTTACCTCCATTTTGATACCATTATTTTTCGATTTCCTCCCAAGTGTTGAAACATCAAGGTACGAGACTTGTGAAATGGTTTCAAAATTGAATTAGTTACCTCCAATTGACAGCTCAAAGCTACACCATATATATTGTCTAGTTTTATAATGAAGATAAATTACATTTAAATGGTCAGGTTATAATTAACATAATTTCCACAAGAGTAGGAAAGAGTGTTGAAGAAGACAGAATTAATTCTTTAAAAGGATGGTTTTGTGTGTCCAATTTTCAGTAATTTTCATGGTAAGGAAGAACACTTTCTACTATTCTGAAAGTTATGATGAATATTGCTGCCTATCAGCGCATCAGTCTTTCATTGCTTTGTGAAGAGGAAGATGAAAAACTGACCAAGAAAAAGAAAACCAGGAGGAACATTGCGTGCAAGCATTTCACATGGTAAAGGGAGTAAGCATTGTCCAGGTAGTCTGAGTTCTTTGTCAAATAATGTGACCATTTTATGTGCAACATGAAATTGTATAAGTGCTTTCAATGACACAGTGTAGCAACTGCCAGTTGCCAATTTCATTCAGATAAAAGAGCGTAGAAGATGCTCTTGTCAGCACTGCATGGTAGCACAGCAAATTGGAGCCTAATTGCTTTGAGTGAGGGAGTGCAACACTTTCCACAGACTGAGTCCTCAATCTCATGCATGGTGTCCTAAAAAAGCACTAAACAGATGGATATCGCTTTCCCACAGGAACATAAAAGCAGGAGTTGCCTGTTCTGCCATTCAATTAAATCATGGCTGATCTGTATTTTAACTCCATCTATCTACTTTGGTTCCGTAACCCTAAATACCCTTGCCTAACAAAAATCTATCACTTTGAGTTTTGAATTTTTCAATTGACCTAGCCTCAACAGCATTTTGGGGGAGAGAGATCTAGATTTCCACTACCCTTTATGTGAAGAAGCGCTTCCTGACATCATCCCTGAATGGCCTACTTCTAATTTTAAGATTATTCCATTTTGTTCTGCTCTCCTACCAGAGGAAATAGTTTCTCCCTATACCCTATCAAATATTTAATAATCTTTAACATCTCAATTAGTTCACCCCTTAATCTTCTATGTCTTTACAGGGAGGAAGGTAATACTAGGCGTGCCACCTGGGCCACCTCTCAGTAATTGGTTTCTGCCAAACACTAGGAAGACCTGGAAGCAGGCATGAGTGAGAAAATGTTTAATTTTGGCCCATTTTTGCAGGCAAGATGGGCAATGTGTTCAATTTGCATGTCAGAAGCAGGAACCTTGAAGTTTGTCTCAAAATGGGCTTGAGACTTCATAACCATAATTCTGGCGAGCTGTGAATGCAAACCTGGTGTCCAGAGGCAGCTCATCAGGATATTTAGCTCAATTTGGGTCAATTTTCACGCCAGCACCGACTTTCAGGGAGGTCTGGAGAGCATGGGAGGGGTGAAGGCGAACAGGCGGGGTGTAAGCCTGCAATGTTGCTGTGGAGGAATGTTCTTCCTGGTAAATTAAAAACTTAGGGCTAAATATTCAGGGGTTTAATGACACAGTTGTAGTGTGACCATGTCCAGTGCTTCCTGATGGTTAAGGCCCAGTGTCCTGGCAGCAGTCATGATGCCTTCATCCTGTGTCAGTCCGGTGTGCCAGCAATATTGCAGCTACATCAAACCTGAGGATGGCTGTTCGGAGACAAGGGCTATCCACTCTACACCTGGATGATGACTCCCCTCCGCAACCCCACCACCTGAGCCCAGCACTTATAATGGGAGCTATGCTGCAACCAGGAACATCGAGCAGACCATCGGACTGCTGAAGCAATGGTTCCACTGCCTTGACCACTCGGGAGGAACCCTCCAGTACTCGGCGGAGCGGGTGTCCCATTTCGTGGTGGTCAAGTGCATGCATCACAACTTGGCTATTATGAGAGCGCAGCCCTTGCCAACAGGGATTGCGGATCTACCTCAGGGTGAGGAGGAGGCAGAGGAGAAGGAGGAGGACGAGGAGATAGGCAGCAAATTCCCACTTTGGCACAAGCTATCAGTTAACGCCTCATCAGACTTTGACTCCAGTGAATAAAGCCACAGAATCCCCGTTGCTCACCACATCCACATCATACCATTCCTTTGTCACGGATCATCAGAGCGTTCTCCTGGGCATAAACTTGAAATGAGAGCCACCATAAAAGATTCCAAACAAAATTAGTAAATTTATCAACAATCAATTTACACAAACTATATCAACTAATCACCCTTGTGCAATCCTTTTGTGCCTGTCATTCGGGTACCCTTTCGTGATCTAATGCTCCTATGACATGCTCCCCCAGTGGCTGCAAAATAGCTGGTGCAAGGCTGCTGAGTTTCTGTGGGGAAAACTTCAGATGATTTTTCAGGACAACCTCAAGCAGCTCTGGACCTAGAAGACCCGGCGGTAGACTGCACCATCTCGGCATGGATGGCAGCAGTCTGATGGCTGGCTGATAGGCAGTGGCAAAGGCAATGGCAGAGTTGCAGTAGTGGAAACAGGAATGCTGTCATCCTGAGAGAGGACAGCAGGGTCCTGTTCCATAGACCCACTGCCACTCCCTCGTGGCGATGCCTCAGCATTTCTAGAAATCTGTTGAGGCACAGATTGCTGGCCTGCTGCAACACACTGCAAGTCCTGGTCAACAGTGGTAAACCCAGCCACAATGGCAGCATCTGAGCTTGGAAGGCAGCTAGCTGAGACTGCATGAGAACAGTATGATCTTGGGTGACAGCAAGCTGAAACTGTAGGACAGCAGTCTGTACTTCCGCCGAAGCACTAAGACGTTGGGTTGCTCCCGCCTGTGCTGCAATGGCAGCCGCGACATCGCCCATCACACACGGCATCATGTCTGTGTTGATAGTCCTCCTGGAGTTTTCCATCATTTCCAGCCTGAAAGTTATGGGCTCCAAGCTCTGCACAAAGCCCTGTGCAATATGGGAAGTGGAGCTGTTTGAGACAGCTGGCAGGAACACCCAAATATCACGTGACTCAATTTGGCATTGAATGTACTTCTGGCACAGTTCAGGTGTGTGACACAAGCCTGCAAAATTTGTGATCTGTGCCCATTTTGAACCCAAACAATGGGCATAATGAGGTACAATTTTCCACGAGGAGACTGAAAAAAGGCAAAGATAATAAATATCTGAATAAAATGGTTTCAAACTGCAGATTTTGCAACTGTCTTCAGTTTTTCTATGATGCTAAATCCAATAGTTCAGTTATTCCCATAGCAACAGGAGGGTTCCATGGTTAATAAATTTTATTTTCCTCATAAAACAAGATTTACATAGGATATACGGCACAGAAACAGTCCATTTGGCCCAACCAGTCCATGCTGGCATTCATGCTCCACTCGAGCCTCCATCTTTCCTCATCTAAATCTATCTGCATAACCCTCTATTCCCTTCTCCCTCAATATGCTTGTCTAACCTCCCCTTAAATGCAACAATGCTATTCACTTCAACCACTCCCTGTGGTAGTGAGTTCTACATTCTCACCATTCTTTGGGTAAAGAATTTTCTTCTGAATTCCCTACTGAATTTCTAGGTGATTATCTTATTCTAGTTCTGCTTTTCCCCTCAAGTAGAAACATTATTTTGTATCCGCCCTATCAAAACACTTTCATAATTTTAAAGACCTCTATTAGGTCACCCCTCAGCCTTTTTTCAAGAGAAAAGAGACCCAGCCTGTCGATCCTTTCCTGATATGCATACCCTCGCATTTCTGATATCATCCTCGTAAATCTTCTCTGTGCCATCTCCAATAGCTCAATATCCTTTTTATAATATGGTGACCAGATCTATATGCAGTACTCTTAAGTTTGGTCTAACCAAGGTTCGATACAGGTTTAGCATAACTTCCCTACTTTTCAATTCTATACCTCTAGAAATAAATCCTAGTGCTTGGTTTGACTTTTTTTATGGACTTGCTAACTGGAGTCGCAACTTTTAGCGATTTATGTATTTGTACTCCAAGATCGCTTTGTTCCTCTACCCCACCTAGACTGCCACCCTCCAAGTAATAAGTGATCTCCCTATACTTCCTACCAAAATGTAATACCTCACATTTATCTGTGTTGAACTTCATTTGCTAATTATTTACCCATTCTGCAAGTTTATTAATGTCCTCCTGTAATTTGTTGCAGTCCTCCTCAGTGTTGACTATCACCCCCAATTTGGTGTCATCTGCAAATTTAGAAATTGTGTTTTTGATTCCAAAGTCTAAATCGTTAAGATAACTTGTGAACAACAGTGGTCCCAGCAATGATCCTTGTGGAACACCACTGCCCACCTTCTGCCACCCTTTATCCCTATTCTCTGCTTTCTGTCTTGAAGCCAGCTAGCTATCCATTCTGATGACCTTGTTCATCAGCCTATTATGAGGTACCTTATCAAAGGCCTTTTGAAAATCTAGATATACCATTATCTACTCTCTGTGTTAACCTCTTCAAAAAATTCTATGAGGTTGGTCAAGCAAGACTTCCTTTTGAAACCCATGCTGATTTTTGGTTTATAGATGTTCATCTATTTTCTCCTTTAGTAGGGATTCCTTTATTTTTCCTACCACTGACTGGTGTATAATTCCCTGGACATGTTCTATTCCCCTTCTTAAATATAGGTATTACGTTAGTTATCCGCTTCTCTTGCTCTACACCTTTTTCTAACCAATTATTAAATATATGTAGTAAGGCCTCTGCTATCTCTTCCCTAGCTTCTTTTAAAATGCGTGCATGCAATCCATCCCAACCAGAGATTTTATCCTCTGAGTTTAATTAGTTTATTTAATATATGCCCTCTTTTTAATTTAAATGAACTTATCTCATCATCAAACGTCATGTCCACCTGTTCTATTTCCCTGGTAAATACTGACGCAAAATAATTATTTAATATTTCTGCTATCTCTTCATCGTTACCTCTCTATCCCCTCTATCCCTTAATGGCCCTATTCCCATCCCTTTTTTTAAAATTCATGTGCCTGTAAAATATTTTACTATTTTGTTTTATGTTCCTTGATAATTTAATTTCATAGTTCCTCTTTGCCTTCTCTCCTAATTTTTTTCATATTCTCCCTTACCCTGCTGTCTATGTACTTAATATATGCCTCTTTCCTTACCCTCAATTGTTCCCTCATGGCTTTATTCATCCATGGTGTCTCATTCATGTTTCGTTTGTTCTTTCCTCTTAGTGGAATATATTGTTCCTGCACTCTATTGAACACTGTTTTAAATGTTTCCCATTGCTGCTCTACATTGTTTTTTTGCCAATATTGTTGCCCATTTTATTTTCCCAAGTTCTATTCTCAACCCTTCTAAATCAGCTTTTATCCAATCTATCACACTGGTTTTTGTCATACTTATGTTCTTCTCGATTATCATCTTAAAGTGTATTATATTATGGTAACTATTGCCGAGATGTTCCCCTACTTTTACTTTTCGTATCTGCTCTGGTTCATTCCCCATTACTAGATCAAATAGTGAATCCTCCCTTGTTGGACTTTTTACATATTGGTTTAGAAAGGGGTTCTGTATACATTGTAGGAACTCCATTCCCTTATTCTCTTCTGTCCCAATTAATATCAGGTAGTTGAAATCCCCCATGATTATTATTCTGTTTTTTTACTAATTTCCCTATTTTGTCTGCATATTTCTTCCTCCACCTCCCTTCCATGATTAGCTGGTCTCTAAACACCTATTAGTGTGATTGATCTTTCATTATCTTTTATCTCTATCCATATGGATTCTATTTTTGACTTGCTGATAGCTGCATCATTTTTTTCTACTGCCATTATGTTATCTCTAATAAGTCCAGCTATTCCACCTCCCCTTTTTCCCTCTCTATCATTTCTAAATATGTTATACCCTGCAATGTTTAATTCCCAGTCCAGATTTTTCTTTAGCCATGTCTCAGTAATCCCAACTATGTCTGGTTCCTCACAACACATGATTGCCTCCAACTCTCTTGTTTTATTAGACAGGTTAACTCATTTTTAATAGGATTTCCTCTCAATTTACGTTTAACCATCTTTTTATACTCCTGTTCTATTATTCCCTTGCAATCATTGTCCTCCCTCACTTTATTCTTTCCTATGTCCTCTTTTGCTGTTTTGTTCATATTTAGGCTGGTTACATTTCTTGTAGATCCCTTCTTCCACTTCCCCCCCGCCCGCCCATCTTACCAGTTTAAAGCCTTTACCACCTCCCTATTTAGCCTTTTCGCTAGGACACGGGTCCCATCAGTACAGCTCCTTCCTGTCCAAGAACTGGTGCCCGTGTTCCATGAAAAGGAACCCCTTTTTCGCACACCAACCCTTTATATGTTAATTCTCCTGATCTGTCTGCATCTATGCCAATTTGCACATGGCCTGAGAAATTATGATTTAGTAAAGAAATTCATATAGTTCAAGTTCAAAGATGACATAGGTGAACTTGAAGCTCAGATACTATAAATATTAGCTTCAGGATGAAACGATGAATTTTGTTTTTAGATTATTTACTTCCTTCTTAAGTCTTCAGCACAACTGGGATGTTATCGGGGCCCATAGCCTTTGCTGTATCCAGCACGCTCAGCCATTTCTCGGTGTCATGTGGAGTGAATCAAATTGGCTGAAGACTAACTTCTGTGATGGTGGGGACCTCAGGTGGAGGCCTATATGGATCATCCACTCAGCACTTCTGGCTGAAGATGGTTGCAAATGCTTCTTTTGCATTTGCATGCTGATCTCCCTATCTTTAAGGATGGGGATATTCATGGAGTTTGCTCCTTCCATTAGTTGTATAATTCTCCAGCAGCATTCATCACTGGATGTGGCAGGACTGCAGAGCTTTGATCTGATCCGTTGATTGTGGGATCGTTTAGCTGTTTATAGTATGCTGCTTTCTGCTGTTTAGTATGCATGTAGTCCTGTGTTGCAGCTTCCCCAGGTTGGTGCCTCATTTTTAGGTATGCCTGGTGCTGCTCCTGGTCTCCTCATTGAACCAGGGTTGGTCCCCTGGCTTGATGGTAATGGTAGAGTGAGAGATATGCTGGGCCACGGGGTTACAGATTGTGGTGGAATACAATTCTGCTGCGCATCATGGATACCCAGTTTTGAACTGCTAGATCTGTTCTGAATCTATCCAATTTAGCATGATGATGGTGCCACACCAACACGATGGAAGGTGTTTTCAATGTGAAGATGGGACTTCGCCTGCACAATTCGCCTGTATGGTGATCACTGATACCAATGCTGTCATGGACAGAATCATCTGCAACAGGTAGATTGATGAGGGCAAGGTCAAGTAGGTTTTTCCCCCTCGTGTTGTTTCTCTCACCATTTGCTGCAGGCCCAGTTTGGCAGCTATGTCCTTCAGGGCTCGGCCAGCTCGGTCAGTAGTGGAGCTACCGAGCTACTCGGTGATGGACACTGAAGTCCCCCACCCAGAGTACATTCTGTGCCCTTGTTACCCTCAGTGCTTCTTGCAAGTGGTATTCAACATGGAGGAGTACTGATTCATCAGCTAGGGAGGGAGATAGGTGGCAAATCAGCAGGAGAGTCCTTGCCCATGCTTGACCTGAAGCCATGAGACATCATGGGGTCCAGAATCAATGTTGAGGATCCCAGGGGCACTCCATCTCGACTGTATCCCATTGTGCCGCCACCTCAGGTGGATCTGTCCTGCCCATGGGACAGGACGTATCCTGAAATTGCCCTGCACTCCAATTGGGGGCAGTTAAGCATCTGGGGCCGGGTCTTTCTATGTCCAGCTCAGAAGTCCCGTCCCCACCGCTGAATTCGGCTTACCGCCCCTCAATGGAAGCAGAGCGCAATTTCATTGCTCCACTTCCTTTGGGGGCAGTTACCAGGGCGCTACTGGTGCTATGAGGAAAGTGCTACGCGGATGCTCTGCGTTTCGCTGATGCGCTTCAACGCCCCTCCTCTTTGCTTAAAGCTGTAGGCCGCTGTGCACTCTGCAAGGCCTCGGATGGCCTCCACTAAGCCACCAGGGCAGCATTGGGCCAGGCTGTACGATGGCGGCCGGTCTATGCTAGGGCCGCCATCATGGAACCGACCTGAGAGTCGGCAATCCAAAAAAGATGGCAGCCTGGGTGCTGGTGCCCTCCCCTTTAGCGCCCCGAGAGCAGATGTCAGCCAGCTTAAGCTGGCGGTGACATCTGAACGTGCCAGCCTCGCAGCCCATGGGGCAATTTCCCCTGCCAGTTAAAGTGGTTGGCCCAGGGTCACCGCGCATGGCGATTACATCATCGCTGGTTGTGCGGCGGCCTGGGGCTCTAACCACACGCTGCCATGGCAGCGCCTCCACAAACTCCCAGGAGATGGTAGTGCCCCTCTCCCCCACACTAAGTCTCCTCTGCCCCATTAGCAGCCCCCACCAGAGGCAATAATGGTGCTTTAAAAAGGGTCAATTTTTCCCCCTTTGTTTCTTATTATAGTTATTTTCCAGAGCAAGCCTAACCCCAGATCCACTCTGGGACATGCCTTTACTTGACATTGGGAGCATTACCACTAACTATACTTTGTATATGGACATGTACAGATAACATAACATTGAAATGCTCAGTACAATGTGTTATGTGTGAACATGGACGTGTAACGGTACTATCTTTCTAAATTCAGATGGAAATGTAGTGTCCAGTGCACACAGCTATAAAACTGGACTGCAGCAAGTAGACACTTGTAACAGTTGACCGAAGACCTGGACATGTACCAGTAAATAGCTACAATGGGGATAACTCAAAGCATGGCAACAGAACATCAAGAACAGTTAGGTTTCCAATTAAACACAGCTGTTACATTAAATAGTATGGAGATACTGAACATAGCACACCCCTATTAAATTCACATCTGCTGTTTTGACACAAGTATTGAGGTAAATATTTAATACATCAAAGACTTAATTAAAGTAGTGCGCCACTGATAGTTCTGATGAAAGTGGATACTATAAATCTTTAAAATGGTTTTCTGGTGAGGTTTTTCATTAAAAGTGAGTGCAGGATCAGCTGTTTTTTAACCCAGCAATCAGTATAACAAATTTATCTTCTGACCATTCGAAGTAGATGTGCCTGGATTAGTAAATATGGTTCGATGGTTAACAGCAGGTGTGTATAGACCAATTCTTGTGATGAGCAACCTCCCGGGTATTCCTTCATTCATTTTCTTCTTCGATCTCTGAAAATCTCAGGAGCACATGAAGATCTTACTGGTTGCAACATTACATGTTGCTCACCACTGGGGAGCAGTGAAATTGGATAGTGTGTCATTTCCCGGTCCCTGCATGGGAAGAAAATATACCCCTGAATGCCATTTACATGGAGCAGCCATCAAGAAAACAAATAGAATGATGTTCATTATTTATTCAGTTGAGTTTTCATGGGTTCTCCTAATCATGTCATAACTTTGCCAGAAGATCCACAAAAACCCCGGAGAAAAGGCATAACTACCATTTACTGGGGTCTTCACAGATTTTTACAGTGGACAATTGGAGAAACATTGCAGAAATTCACCCCCAGTAGTTTATCAGTTGTAGAGAACTTCTGAATCTATGTTGAGAAATCATAACAGTTGGAAAAGTATAATTTGTTAGAGGGTAGTCAATAGATTTAATAAATCCTTTGCCAGGATTAAAAATGTAACTGGTATTTGGGCACCAGTGGGTGGAGCCCTGCACATACATGCTTACATGCCTGACCAGCGAGTAATGCAAAGCTGGAAGTATAACTTTATGCACCCCACTTTAAAGCAGGTTTGGATGTACAGTGGTCATGATGGATTGCGACCCCTGCTGCTGGCTCCATCCCGCTTAGAAAATAAACTTACCTTAATGAGGCCGATAAAGCCCACACAGAGTATTACCTGGCCCAATTAGATGGTGCGGGTCTGGTGACATCATTCATGACGCGTTTTCAGCCGTGATGCTTAAAGGGAACACGGCCACATTAAATTTTAAGTTTAATCTAACATAGTGAGTGTTGAATCTTTACTCGACAATAATATAAGTTCTATATGAGTGACAAAGAAATATTTAAATATCATTACGTAATATGACTCCATCTAAAAATACGATCAAGGACATTATTTAAAAAGTACATTAATTGGAAGTTATTAGTGCTTTCATCACAAATCTATAGACTTTTGTATCAGTAACTGGTACAATAAGTGTGTGCATAGGTAATATATAAAATTAAGCAGATTTTAAATGTAATTGTAAAGGGGTGGATTTATAGTCGTATGCAAGTTCAACGGAAGAGCTGCGGAATCCCTGACAAACAGTGTAAATAGTGCTTTAAATGTGTTTCTTGTATTTCTGCAGCTCTTCCATTTAAGTTAACAATGGTCAAGTGAGAGAACCTTTGCAGAAATTCACTCTCAAGTCTCAGACTGAAAAATTAAATTAGCTATATTCAAGGACTGAAAGCAAATTGAACCAGTGGAATGAGTGATGAGACTGAAATTGTTACAGTTGGTGACTTGATTTAATGTGCAAGTGGACAATCACAGCATACTGTGACGAAAAAAACTGACCAGAAACACAAAAATGTATTTAAATTATGTGTGTCATGTTTCAATAGTGCAGATCAATTCACTGCAATTAATTTTGAGTTGAAAGGCAATAGCCAAGAATGACCAATGAAAAATGTATTTCCATCATCATACAGGGTAGCACTTACATCCTTTTAGGAATTTCTGAATTAATATTTACCAGTAGCTTTTCAAGTAGAACAGGATCTCCATCACTGTTAGCTGATGCAATCAACATGTTTTTATTTTGGTTTGTTTTCCATGCTGTCAAGTAATCAGCTGGAGCAATGGCCACAGAACTCATGCCTCAGGTTGACAAATTTGGTTCTGAAGCTGCGTTAATTTTGTAGCGATGCAGGGAAATGGAGAAAAAAAATTAAAGTGAAAAAAGGCTCTTAGCTGCCTGTCAACTACCTGATAATGATCTGAACTGGGTCTTCTGCTGTTGCCGGTCAGGTGGGCTCCACGATGACAGATTCACCTGTGAGAAAGGTGCATGGGAGCGAGATGACAACGGGTTCCTGACCCGCTGTCAAAAATAACTTTCCCACTAGACCTGCCACTGACCGCACCTGCTATCACCCCGGAAAATTCAGTCCTATACACCTATTCACCATTGTTCTGCTCTACCCCAACCACAGTTCTAGATGTAGAAGACCTCTCTCTGCCCCTGCCAAGGTAAATAATTGTTTTCCAAATATTACTGTACTCTCCAAGTGCATTTGCACATAAGGCTACCATATCACCACAGAACATACTGACATAGTATTAGCTCTCAACACAAATGGGTTGAAATTGCTCTGTGTGGTATTAACAATACCTTTACTCTAATAGTAGACAAAGGACTTTCATGCAAACATGCTAATGTATTTGTTACCAATATCACAGAGTGCAATTTCAACCCATAAATGAATAAAATGAAGGAGCAATTATATAAAATACACAGTAGGATTGCAGGAGCAAGCTTTATAGAGAAAATAATGCATTACTTAGGTAAATGGAACACATGGTGTGTTTTCCTATTTGATCTAGTTGCAAATTGTTTAATGGACAAAGACTGCAACAGCTAGCTTTTATATAGCATGCAACCATTAGATAAGTGGAGCAAGCAAGTGTAATGGAAGGTTTCTCCATTTAAACTCCAATCAACTTTGTTTAATTGACCATGAGAGGAAAAAAAATGAGTATAGACTTTTGGGAAAATTGACACTGAAAACAAACAGAAAAACAGGAGGAGGAAGAAGTGACATCTTTATTCTTCACCATCCTCCCCAGCCTCCACATTCAACAAATCCTCAGCCATTTCTGCTACCTCTAGCATGATCCCATCACCAAACACATCTTCCACTCCCTTTCAGCATTCCAAAGGGACTGTTCCCTTTGTGACACCCTGGTCCACTCCTCCATCACCTGGTCTCCTTCCCCCAACACCTTCCCATACAAGCACAAGATGTGCAACAGCTGCTCTTTCACTTCCTCCTTGCCACCGTCCAGGGACGAAAACATTTCTTCAGAGTGTAATAACGATTTATTTGTACTTTTTCCAACCTAGTATACTTTATTTGCTGCTCACAATGCTATCTCCTCTATATTGGGGAGACCAAATGCAGATTGGGAGGGAAAAATATGCTTTGCTGAACACCTGCATTTTGTCCACAAGTGTAACCTTGAGCTTCCGGTCGCTTGCCATTTCAATTCTCCGTCACACTCTCATTGGTAGGCTGGTACTTGGAATGGGGATTCCCTAATGGTACATGGCCAACGGTCTGGTCCTCACCCCAGGCCTAAAAATCCATTGCTGCTGCTCCAGCTTTAGAGATGCAAAAAGGGCACCTAGGCACCCAATATGCAATGTGCATACACACATTTTGCCCTGGAAGTATGTCGCCTGCAATATTAGTAAACATTTCTGTATAGATATCCAGGACTCGCGCCTGAAACAGGCGTCGAGTCCTTTGCATATACAAATGGGGCCTTAACACCTGATTGAGGCTCCCTTTCCATAATTTGTTGGCAACTAATAGCACCATACATTGTACATGCTACAGTCATCTTCCTCCTAATGCTGGCACATATAAATGTATTAGCTAGCTCTTCATTCATTCTTGTTAAGTGTGTATAAAAATGCACGAGAAATTTATATATGCATGAATCAATGTTAGCTAAACCAGGTTATGTATCTTATGGACCTATGCTGGATTCAATAAAACAGAGAGATACCAAATGGAAACATTAATACAAATGTGCATGTAGAAAATAATTTCTGTTCAATTATACGGCCAAGAACTCAATGACCCTGATGTTCTGAAAATTGCATTGTGTGTAGCTTCAAAAATTTTTGCCAACATTGTCAGTTTCCTATAGAGAGCTATTACGAAAAACAGCACCGCCGCCGTCCTCGTCCCTCCTCCCTCCTCCCTCCTCCCTCCTCCCTCCTCCCTCCTCGAAAACTCAGGACCAAAGGGTCTGAAATTTTGGGGTCCCTACTTTGTGACTAGTGTACAGTGGAGCAGGACTCCTACCTGCCAGCAGAGAAGGACAATCACTTTGTCCCAAATCATGTCCCTCCAATGAAAGAGGAAGAGGCCAGCAAGGTAAATAGAATTTTTCTTTATTTCTTCACCCAGATGGAACAACAGGGCAGGCCTCTAAAGGTACTCAAGCCTCTTTGGTGTCAATTACTCTTCTGTTGGGTACATGATTATTTACTAGGTCCACTATTGAAAGCTGGTGTGAATTCCATTGGGCTTAAGGCAAACAATGGTGGAACTTGTAGGGTAACCCAGGAACTACCCCAGACAAACCCCTAAAGCAGTCGTAGAATGTAGGTGGTGGGCAGAAGACTTGCCCTCTCCCCCAATCAGAACTTGGAATGCTTTGTACACAGGGGAGACCAGAAACGAGTCCAAATTGTGACCTTCTTAATGGGCAATCTGCCCACTCCAGGCCCTCAGAATTTTGGGCTCAAAGTGTCTTGTAGTGACTGAATGCAAGGTCTTTGTAGAACATGTTTGTGTAGTTTCAACAGACTTCTTAATGTAGGAAACATAGAAAAATAGGTGCAGGAGTAGGCCATTCAGCCCTTCGAGCCTGCACCATCATTCAATAAGATCATGGCTGATCATTCACCTCAGTATCCCTTTCCTGCTTTCTCTCCATACCCCTTGATCCCTTTAGCCGTAAGGGCCATATCTAACTCCCTCTTGAATATATCCAACGAACTGGCATCAACAACTTTGTGGTAGAGAATTCCACAGGTTCACCACTCTCTGGGTGAAAAGGTTTCTCCTCATCTCGGTCCTAAATGGCTTACCCTTTATCCTTAGACTGTGACCCCTGGTTCTGGACTTCCCCAACATCAGAAACACTCTTCCTGCATCTAACCTGTCCAGTCCCATCATCATTTTATATGTTTCCATGAGATCCCCTCTCATTCTTCTAAATTCCAGTGAGTATAAACCTAGCCAATCCTGCCTTTCTTCATATGTCAGTCTTGCCATCCCAGGAATTAGTCTGGTGAACCTTCGCTGCATTCCCTCAATAGCAAGCACGTCCTTCCTCAGATTAAGAGACTAAAACTGCACATAGTACTCAAGGTGTGGTCTCACCAAGGCCCTGTACAACTGCAGTAAGACTTCCCTGCTCCTATACTCAAATCCTCTTGCTATGAAGGCCAGCATGCCACATGCTTTCTTTACTGTCTGCTGTACCTGCATGCCTACCTTCAGTGACTGATGTACCATGACACCCAGGTCTCGTTGCACCTCCCCTTCTACCAATCTGTCACCATTCAGATAAAAATCTGCCTTCCTGTTTTTGCCACCAAAGTGGATAACCTCACATTTATCCACATTATACTGCATCTGCAATGCATTTGCCCAGTCACCTAACCTGTCCAAGTCACCCTGCAGCCTCTTAGCATCCTCTTCACAGCTCACACTGCCACCCAGCTTAGTGTCATCTGCAAACTTGGAGATATTACATTCAATTCCTTCGTCTAAATCATTAATGTATATTGTTAATAGCTGGGGTCCCAGCACTGAAACTTGCGGCACCCCACTAGTCACTGCCTGCCATTCTGAGAAGGACCCGTTTATTCCCACTCTTTGCTTCCTGTCTGCCAGCAGTTCTCTATCCACATCAAATACATTACCCCTAGTACCATGTGCCTTAATTTTGCACACTAATCTCGTGTGGCACCTTGTCAAAAGCCTTTTGAAAGTCCAAATACACGACATCCACTGGTTCTCCCTTAACCACTTTACTAGTTACATCCTCAAAAAACTCTAGATTTGTCAAGCATGATTTCCCCTTCATAAATTCATGCTGACTTGGACCGATCCTGTCACTGCTTTCCAAATGCGCTGCTTTTACATCTTTAATAACTGATTCTAGCATTTTCCCCACTACTGATGTCAGGCTAACCGGTCTATCATTCCCTCTCTCCCTCCTTTTTTAAAAAGTGGGGTTACATTAGCTACCCTCCAATCCATAGGTACTGATCCAGAGTCCATGGAATTTTGGAAAATGACCACCAATGCATTACTATTTCTAAGGCCACTTCCTTAAGTACTCTGGGATACAGACTATCAGGCCCTGGGGATTTATCGGCCTTCAGTCCCATCAGTTTCCCTAATACCACCACCCTGACTAATAAGTATTTCCCTCAGATTCTCCTTCCCATTAGACCCTCGGTCCCCTAGTATTTTCGGGAGGTTATTCGTGTCTTCCTTAGTGAAGACAGAACCAAAGTATTCGTTCAATTGGTCTGCCATTTCCTTGTTCCCCATTATGAATTCACCTGATTCTGACTGCAAGGGACCTACATTAGTCTCCACTAATCTTTTTCTCTTCACATATCTATAGCAGCTTTTGCAATCAGTTTTTATGTTCCCTGCAAGCTTACTCTCATACTCTATTTTCCCCCTCCTAATTAAACCCTTAGTCCTCCTCTGCTGAATTCTAAATTTCTCCCAGTTCTCAGGTTTGCTGCTTTTTCTGGCCAATTTATATGCCTCTTCCTTGGATTTAACACTATCCCTAATTTCCCTTGTTAGCCACAGTTGAGCCACCTTTCCGGTTTTATTTTTACACCAGACAGGGATGTACAATAGTTGTAATTCATCCATATGATCTTTAAATGTCTGCAATTGCCTATCCACCGTCGACTCTCATTCGCCAGTCTACATAAGAACATAAGAGTTAGGAACAGGAGTAGGCCATCTAGCCCCTCGAACCTGCTCCGCCATTCAACAAGATCATGGCTGATCTGGCCGTGGACTCAGCTCCACTTACCCGCCCGCTCCCCATAACCCTTAATTCCCTTATTAGTTAAAAAATCTATCTATCTGTGACTTGAATACATTCAATGAGCTAGCCTCAACTGCTTCCTTGGGCAGAGAATTCCAAAGATTCACAACCCTCTGGGAGAAGAAATTCCTTCTCAACTCGGTTTTAAATTAGCTCCCCCGTATTTTGAGGCTGTGCCCCCTAGTTCTAGTCTCCCCGACCAGTGGAAACAACCTCTCTGCCTCTATCTTGTCTATCCCTTTCATTATTTTAAATGTTTCTATAAGATTACCCCTCATCCTTCTGAACTCCAACGAGTAAAGACCCAGTCTACTCAATCTATCATCATAAGGTAACCCCCTCATCTCCGGAATCAACCTAGTGAACCGTCTCTGTACCCCCTCCAAAGCCAGTATATCCTTCCTTAAGTAAGGTAACCAAAACTGCACGCAGTACTCCAGGTGCGGCCTCACCAATACCCTATACAGTTGCAGAAGGACCTCCCTGCTTTTGTACTCCATCCCTCTCGCAATGAAGGCCAACATTCCATTCGCCTTCCTGATTACCTGCTGCACCTGCAAACTAACTTTTTGGGATGAGTTTCATGCACAAGGACCCCCAGGTCCCTCTGCACCGCAGCATGTTGTAATTTCTCCCCATTCAAATAGAATTCCTTTCCCCCCCCCCCCCCCAAGGTGGATGACCTCACACTTTCCGACATTGTATTCCATCTGCCAAACCTTAGCCCATTCGCTTAACCTATCTAAATCTCTTTGCAGCCTCTCTGTGTCCTCTACACAACCCACTTTCCCACTAATCTTTGTGTCATCTGCAAATTTTGTTACACTACACTCTGTCCCCTCTTCCAGGTCATCTATGTATATTGTAAACAGTTGTGGTCCCAGCACCGATCCCTGTGGCACACCACTAACCACCGATTTCCAACCCGACAAGGACCCATTTATCCCGACTCTCTGCTTTCTGTTCGCCAGCCAATTCTCGATCCATGCTAATACATTTCCTCTGACTCCGCGTACCTTTATCTTCTGCAGTAACCTTTTGTGTGGCACCTTATCGAATGCCTTTTGAAAATCTAAATACACCACATCCATCAGTACACCTCTATCCACCATGCTCGTTATATCCTCAAAGAATTCCAGTAAATTAAACATGATTTCCCTTTCATGAATCCATGCTGCGTCTGCTTGATTGCACTATTCCTATCTAGATGTCCCGCTATTTCTTCCTTAATGATAGCTTCAAGCATTTTCCCCGCTACAGATGTTAAACTAACCGGCCTATAGTTACCTGCCTTTTGTCTGCCCCCTTTTTAAACAGAGGCGTTACATTAGCTGCTTTCCAATCCGCTGGTACCTCCCCAGAGTCCAGAGAATTTTGGTAGATTATAACGAATGCATCTGCTATAACTTCCGCCATCTCTTTTAATACCCTGGGATGCATTTCATCAGGACCAGGGGACTTGTCTACCTTCAGTCCCATTAGCCTGTCCAGCACTACCCCCCTAGTGATAGTGATTGTCTCCAGGTCCTCCCTTCCCACATTCCTGTGACTAGCAATTTCTGGCATGGTTTCTGTGTCTTCCACTGTGAAGACCGAAGCAAAATAATTGTTTAAGGTCTCAGTCATTTCCACATTTCCCATTATTAAATCCCCCTTCTCATCTTCTAAGGGACCAACATTTACTTTAGTCACTCTTTTACATTTTATATATCTGTAAAAGCTTTTACTATCCGTTTTTATGTTTTGCGCAAGTTTACCTTCGTAATCTATCTTTCCTTTCTTTATTGCTTTCTTAGTCATTCTTTGCTGTCGTTTAAAATTTTCCCAATCTTCTATTTTCCCACTAACCTTGGCCACCTTATACGCATTGGTTTTTAATTTGATACTCTCCTTAATTTCCCTGGTTATCCACGGCTGGTTATTCCTTCTCTTACCGCCCTTCTTTTTCATTGGAATATATTTTTGTTGAGCACTATGAAAGAGCTCCTTAAAAGTCCTCCACTGTTCCTCAATTGTGCCACCATTTAGTCTGTGTTTCCAGTCTACTTTAGCCAACTCTGCCCTCATCCCACTGTAGTCCCCTTTGTTTAAGTATAGTATGCTCGTTTGAGACACTACTTCCTCACCCTCAATCTGTATTACAAATTCAACCATACTGTGATCACTCATTCCGAGAGGATCTTTTACTCGGAGATTGTTTATTATTCCTGTCTCATTACACAGGACCAGATCTAAGATAGCTTGCTCCCTTGTAGGTTCTGTAACATACTGTTCTAAGAAACAATCCCGTATGCATTCTATGAATTCCTCCTCCAGGCTACCCCGTGCGATTTGAGTTGACCAATCGATATGTAGGTTAAAATCCCCCATGATTACTGCCGTTCCTTTTTCACATGCCTCCATTATTTCCTTGATTATTGCCCGCCCCACCGTGAAGATATTATTTGGGGGCCGATAAACTACGCCCACCAGTGACTTTTTCCCCTTACTATATCTAATCTCCACCCACAATGATTCAACATTTTGTTCATTAGAGCCAATATCGTCTCTCACAACTGCCCTGATATCATCCTTTATTAACAGAGCTACCCCACCTCCTTTCCCTTCTTGTCTAGCTTTCCGAATCGTCAGATACCCCTGTATGTTTAATTCCCAGTCTTGGTCACCCTGCAACCACGTTTCTGTAATGGCCACCAAATCATACCCATTTGTAATGATTTGTGCCGTCAACTCATTTACTTTATTTCGAATGCTGCGTGTGTTTAGGTAGAGTGTTTTAATACTAGTTTTTAATCCATGATTTTTAGTTTTGACCCCTCCTTCAGCCCCTTTACATTCAGTGGCCCTTTTTGTTTTTTGCCTTGGGTTTCTCTGCCCTCCACTTTTATTCCTCTCCTTTCTGTCTTTTGCTTTTGTCTCCTTTTTGTTTCCCTCTGTCTCCCTACATTGGTTCCCATCCCCCTGCCACATTAGTTTAACTCTTCCCAACAGCACCAGCAAACACTCCCCCTCGGACATTGGTTCCGGTCCCGCCTAGGTGCAGACTGTCCGGTTTGTACTGGTCCCACCTCACCCAGAACCGGTTCCAATGCCCCAGGAATTTGAACCCCTCCCTGCTGCACCACTGCTCAAGCCACGTATTCATCTGAGCTATCCTGCGATTCCTACTCTGACTAGCACGTGGCACTGGTAGCAATCCTGAGATTACTACTTTTGAGGTCATAAGTTTTAATTTAGCTCCTAGCTCCTTAAATTCATCTCATAGGACTTCATCCCTTTTTTTACCTATATCGTTGGTACCAATGTGCACCACGACAACTGGCTGTTCACCCTCCCTTTTCAGAATGTCCTGCACCCGCTCCGAGACATCCTTGATCCTTGCACCAGGGAGGCAACATACCATCCTGGAGTCTCGGTTGCGACTGCAGAAACGCCTATCTATTCCCCTTACAATCGAATCCCCGATCACTATCGCTCTCCCACTTTTTCCTGCCCTCCTGTGCAGCAGAGCCAGCCACGGTGCCATGAACTTGGCTACTGCTGCCCTCCCCTGATGAGTCATCCCCCTCAACAGTACTCAAAGCGGTGTATCTGTTTTGCAGGGGGATGACCGCAGGGGACCCCTGCACTACCTTCCTTGCACTGCTCTTCCTGCTGGTCTTCCATTCCCTAGCTGGCTGTGGACCCTTCACCTGCGGTATGACCAACTCACTAAACGTGCTATTCACGTCATTCTCAGCATCGTGGATGCTCCAGAGTGAATCCACCCTCAGCTCCAACTCCGCAACGCGGTCTGTCAGGAGCTGGAGGCGGATACACTTCCCGCACACGTAGTCGTCAGGGAGACTGGAGTCGTCCCTGAGTTCCCACATGGTACAGGAGGAGCATAACACGTGACCGAGCTCTCCTGCCATGACTTAACCCTTAGATAGGCAACAACAATGCTAAAGTTTACTCACTGTTATAGAAGAGAAAAAAGAAAAACTACTCACCAATCACTTACCCCCTTGGCTGTGACGTCACCTTTCTGTTTCTTTCTACTTTTTTGCCTTCTCCCTGTAGCTGCACAAGTACGCCTTTTATAGGCCTCACCAACGGACCTCCTCGCCGCTGCTCCCGACTGCCGCCGACGCTGGGCCCCGGACTCCCTGCTGTGCCTTTTATAGGCCTGACCAACGGACCTCCTCGACGCTGCTCCCCGGACTCCCTGCTGTGCCTTTTATAGGCCTGACCAATGGACCTCCTCGACGCTGCTCCCGACTGCCGCCGACGCTGGGCCCCGGACTCCCTGCTGTGCCTTTTATAGGCCTCATCAACGGACCTCCTCGACGCTGCTCCCGACTCCCTGCTGTGCCTTTTATAGGCCTCACCAACGGACCTCCTCGACGCTGCTCCCGACGCCAAATCCTAGCCAAATCACGTCTCATACCATCAAAGTTTCCTTTCTTTTTCAGGACCCTAGTCTCTGAATTAACTATGTCGCTCTCCATCTTAATGAAGAATTCTACCATATTATGGTCACTCTTCCCCAAGGGGCCACGCACGACCAGATTGCTAATTAATCCTCTCTCGCTACACTCGACCCAGTCTAGACTGGCCTGCTCTTTAGTTGGTTCCTCGACATATTGGTCTAGAAAACCATCCCTTATACACTCCAGGAAATCCTCCTCCACAGTATTGCTACCAGATTGGTTAGCCCAATCAATATGTTGATTAAAGTCACCCATGATAACTGCTGTACCTTTATTGCACGCGGTCCTAATTTTCTGTTTGATGCCATCCCCAACCTCCCTACTACTGTTTGGTGGTCTGTACACAACTCCCACTAACGTTTTCTGCCCTTTGGTGTTCCGCAGCTCTACCCATATAGATTCACATCATCCAAGCTAATGTCCTTCCTTACTATTGCATTAACCTCTTTAACCATTGACACTACCCCACCTCCTTTTTCTTCCTGTCTATTCTTCCTGAATATTGAATATCCCTGGATGTTGAGTTCCCAGCCTTGGTTACCCTGGAGCCTTGTCCGTAATCCAAATTACATCATATCCGTTAACAGCTATCTGCGCAGTTAATTCGTCCACCTTATTACAAATGCTCCTCACATTGAGACTCGGAGCCTTCAGGCTTTTTTGTTTTTAAAACACTCTTCGTCCTTTTAGAATTATGTTGTAATGTGGCCCTTTTTGATTTTTGCCCTTGATTTCTCTGCCCTCCACTCTTGCTTTTCTCCTTCCTACCTTTTGCTTCTGCCCCCTTTTTACTTCCCTCTGCCTCCCTGCATAGGTTCCCATTCCCCTGCCATATTAGTTTAACCCCTCTCCAACACTACTAGCAAACACTCTGCCGAGGACATTGGTTCCGGTCCTGCCCAGGTGCAGACCGTTCGGTTTGTACTGGCCCCACCTCCCCCAATGCTCTAGGAATTTGAATCCCTCCTCCTTGCACCATTCCTCAAGCCACGTATTCATCTGAACTATCCTGCAATTCCTACTCTGACTAGCACGTGGCACTGGTAGCAATCCTGTGATTACTACCTTTGAGGTCCTACTTTTTAAATTTAACTCCTAGCTCCCTAAATTCAGCTTGTAGGACCCCATCCTTTTTTTTTTAAAACTATATCGTTGGTACCTATATGTACCACGACAGCTGGCTGTTCCCCCTCCCCCTTCAGAGTGCGCTGCAGCCGCTCCGAGACATCCTTGACCCTTGCACCTGGGAGGCAACATACCATCCTGGTATCTCGTCTACGGCCGCAGAAACGCCTATCTGTTCCCCTTACAATAGAATCTCCCGTCACTATAGCTCTCCCACTCTTTTTCCTGCCCCCTGTGCAGCAGAGCCACCAATGTGCCATGAACTTGGCTGCTGCTGCCTTCTGCTGATGAGTCATCTCCCCCAACAGTATCCCCCAACAGTACCTAAAACGGTGTATCTATTTTGGAGGGAGATGACCGCTGCACTACCTTCCTTCCACTGCTCTGCCTGATGGTCACCCATTCCCTAGCTGCCTGAGTAACCTTTACCTGCGGTGTGACCAACTCACTCAACTTGCTATTCACGACATCCTCAGCATCGCAGATGCTCCAGAGTGAGTCCATGCGCAGCTCCAGTGCCGCAATGCGATTTATCAGGAGCTGCAGCTGGGCACACCTCCTGTACACATAGTAGTCAGGGACACTGGTAGCATCCCTGATTTCCCACATAGCACAGGAGGAGCATGACACTTGTCTGGGCTCTCCTACCATAACTTAACCCTTAGATTAACTTAATTTGGCAACAATGCCAAAGGTTTCCTACTGATAAGAACAGAAGAAAAAGATCAAATACTCACCAATCCACCAGCCAATCACTTACCCGCTTGGCTGTGACATAACACTTTGATTTCTTTTTACTTCTTTGTTTATCTTCTGCCCCTGCACCAGCTGGCTCCTCGAACTCCCGCTGGCTGCTTCTGTGGCCTCTCCCTGATGGTCGCGGCCTTTTATCGGCCGCTCCTCGAAGTCCCGCTGGCTGCTCCTGTGGCCGCTCCTCAACGGCAGCGCCCTTTTATAGGCCGCTCCTCGAACTCCCGCTGGCTGCTCCTGTGGCCGCTCCTCAACGGCAGCGCCCTTTTATAGGCCGCTCCTCGAACTCCCGCTGGCTGCTCCTGTGGCCGCTCCTCAACGGCAGCGCCCTTTTATAGGCCGCTCCTCGAACTCCCGCTGGCTGCTCCTGTGGCCGCTCCTCAACGGCAGCGCCCTTTTATAGGCCGCTCCTCGAACTCCCGCTGGCTGCTCCTGTGGCCGCTCCCTGACGGTCGCGCCCTTTTATCGGCCGCTCCTCGAACTCCCACTGGCTGTTCCTGTGGCCGCTCCCCAACGGTAGCGCCTCGAACTCCCGCTGGCTGTTCCTGTGGCCGCTCCCCAACAATCGCGCCCTTTTCTGGGCCGGTCCTCGAACTCCCGCTGGCTGCTGCTGGTGAGAATGGAGGAAATAGAGACCACAGTTGGAGTAATGTGCACAGTTTTGTTTCCACACAATATAAAGGGTGTTGAAGTAAGAGAGATGATAAAGAGCTTGGAATTATCACTAGGCAGCTGTCTGTTACAAGGATAACTGGGGCAGTTTTCATTACAGGGTGATTTGATGGAGGTGTTTAAAATGATGTGGAGATGGGACAGGGCAGACAGAAATAGACTGTTTCCAATGGTTGATACATCTAGAATTTGAGGACATAGCTACAAGATTAAATGCAAGCAATTTAGGACAAAGCAGAAGAAAATTTCTTATAGATAGCTGTAGTGTTGGTGATTGCAGCAGAGACCGTGTCAACTTTTAAGAAGAGATTAGATAGGCGATTGAAGGAAATCAAAGCTACTGAATTTCATAGCATAGGCCATTTGGCCAAACTTGTGCCAATTCTCGGAGAGCTATTCACCCACTTTAATTTTTCAAATATTTTTCTTCTTTTTAAAATCAAATTCACTTCATGAGGACTTCTGCGAGATAATCTCAAATTTTTTTATTCCAATGAAAATAACCCCTTTCTATGGCCCCAAGTTTCCACATGATTTGCTCCTGATTTTTAGGAGCAACTGGTGTAGAACAGAGTATCTTAGAAATCGGAATTCTCCACATTTAGTTTTCTGCAGTTCTAGTCAGGTAGAACAGTTTCACTTTGGAACAGAATTTTTTTTTCAAAAGGGGGCGTGTCCGGCCACTGACGCCTGATTTAAAAGTTTCCACAGTGAAAACGTACTCCAAACTAACTTAGAATGGAGTAAGTGAAGATTTTTGTACGCTTGAAAAAACCTTGTCTACACTTTAAAAAATCAGGCGCAGGTTACAAATTAGGCATAGGGAACGAGGTGGGGGGGGGGGGGGGGAGGGAAGTCATTAAATTCTACAATCAATTCTTAGTTATACTTATACAAATATTATACAAATAAATCCAACCTGAATAAAAATTTATAAGCAAAGAAAAGATTAAATAAACCATGTTCCTACCTGTGTGAAAGTGCTTCAGGCAGGCCTTTCAGGCAGCGGTGTGGTGTCAGTGTCTCAACGGCAGCGGCAGCAAGCAGCCTTCGAGCTGAGCTGCAGTGCCTGAGGCAGGGGTGTGGCGTCAGTGTCTCGTCTCGACGGCAGCGGCAGGCAGCAAGCAGCCTTCGGGCTGAGCTGTGATGCTTGAGGCAGGCCTTCATTCCCCGCGAAGATGCAGCACCCGGACGGACTTGAGGCCATTCGGCCATGGGATTGCAGCGGCGTCAGTGGCTGGCTGGGAGCCGAAGAATCAGGAGCGGACGTGAGGCAATTCGGCCATGGGATTGCAGCGGCGTCAGTGGCTGGTCGGGAGCCGAAGAAAGAACAGCAGCAGCCTTCAAGCTGTGAGGGGGACTGACTGAGGCCATTTGGACAGGGAGAGGCAGCCACATCGACATCTTTATATTTAAATTTGCAGAATGGGTGCACCACATATTATGCAATGGTTTGCTTCTTCATGCAAGAAATTCTTTGTTCTTAGTGGAAGTTGATCCATTGCAAAGTTGAATTGGCACTTTTATTTCTCCAAACACACAGTCCTTAATTTGCAGGCACCGGTTCTGCAAGTTTAGCAGTGAAAAGCTGAATTCACTGATTTCAGCAGGTGATTTATTCAGTAGTGCTGCTAAAAGCACTCCCTCACACACAGAAATATCAAGAAAATTAAAATGCAAGCCTTTGCAGGGGTCCAAGAAACAAATCTTCACTTTTTCTGCAGTACTTTTAAAAATGGCCGAGTGCCAATGTTTACTTCAGACTGCGCGTGCGCGAACGCTCCAACGCGCATGCGCACCAAGGGTTGCCGGCACCAAGAAGCCTAATTTCAATTTTACCCGCCCTCTCCTACTTACAAAATCGGTGCGAGTGGTAGGCTCCGCCCCCTTTGCGCCGCGCCAAGCAGACATCGAGCTCCAAGGAGCTCGAGAATACCACTTTTTTTCCGGCGCCGTTTTCGGCGCGAAAAACAGGCGCCCAGCTTCTGAGGTGCGCTTTTTTCGCCGCGTGTGGAAACTTGGGGCCTATAGTTCCTCCTCATAACCAAGACTCTCATCACTAGCAGCATAATAAGTCTCTTGTATAGCCTCTCCATATTCCCTAAAGTAAGACATCTAAAACTATACACAATATTCTAACTGTGACCAATAATTTGTCCAAGTTTAGTATTGCATCTTTGTTTTTACTATACAACCCCTATTTCTAAAATCTAGAATCCCATATACCAAAGCTTTATTAACTTGTCCATCCATTTTTTTTATTTTTTTTTAAAGATTTGTGTATTCTGAACCTATAAGTCTATTTGCCTCTCTACTGCTTTTAAAGTTTTACCACTCTGGGCTGGAATTTGATAATCATTTCCGCCCGGTTTCTCAGCGGTATTCCTGTTTTTTGCTTGAAAACCGCCCGGTGCAAATTTCATCAAAGTGTTCTGCCGGCGGTTTCGAAATACCGCTGGGGAGCGGACCGCCAGCGTGAAAGACTGAAAAATCGCCACCGCCCGAGTTTGGTGGTAGCGGTATTCCATAGCCAAAGGAAAAAATACCACCCACGAGAAACCAGCCGGAGCAGCCCTTTGATCAGTGGTAGGTAAGAAACCTTGCAAAAAAAGATAAATGAAAGGTTTCTTTTTAAATTATTTTGCAGTGATTCAGTGCAGAAGGGTCCTGTAAGTGTTTTCAGATTTTTGTTTTTTGGAAAAATATTTTGTGTGTTTTCCCCCCTCTCTGGGCCCAACTCGCAGCCTCGGACTAAATTTTGAGTAAGTACCGCCCAATATGACCAGGATCGCGTTTTCCGCCAAGAATCCGCATGGAAGACCAATTTTTCCCACCGGGCAAAATTTTTTCCATTTTTTGATCAATTTTCCATTGGCCTTAATTGAATAATCTTAGCTTTTTTTTGGACGGCAATCCGGCAGTGGCGGTTTATGATCAAATTCTAGCCCTTAGTGTATATATCCTCCCTTGTTCATCTTTCCAAGATTTATCACCTTGCATTTATCGGCATTAAATTTAATCTGAAATCTATCTGCACATCTACTAACCTATGTCCTCCTCATGTTACGAATAGTTAACCACACACCTCCACTTTTGTCATATGCAAATTTTGATATTGTGCACCTAGGGTTGCCAACTCTGGTTGGAGGGATTCCTGGAGGTTTGATCACGTGACATTGACATGTCATCTGACCATGCAATGACCAATCGCATGACATCGTCAAGACTTCTACAAATGTCATTGTATTGACCTTACAAAGCTTGGGTCCCCAATAGTGGAGCATCTGTTGTGTGACAAGTTCCACGATCCAGGAGGCACCCATGAGCAAGGGTAAGAGGGGAAACAGAGGGTGGGGTAAGTGGGGGAGCCAGTCGCAGAGGGTAAACCAGAGGTGGAAAGAATTTTGATTCCAACAGTAGCTAATGGCAACTCACTGAATTTGCACTAGGGGACCGAGGGTCCAGTGAGAAGGAGGAACTGAAGAATATCCTTATTAGGCGGGAAATTGTGTTAGGGAAATTGAGAGGATTGAACGCCGATAAATCCCCGGAGCCTGATAGTCTGCATCCCAGAGTACTTAAGGAAGTGGCCCTAGAAATAGTGGATGCATTGATGATCATTTTCCAACAGTCTATCGACTCTGGATCAGTTCCAATGGACTGGAGAGTAGCTCATGTAACACCACTTTTTAAAAAGAGGGAGGGAGAGAGAAAGAAAATGGGTAATTATAGACCGTTAGCCTGACATCAGTAGTGGGGAAAATGTTTGAATCAATTATTAAGGATGAAATAGCAGCACATTTGGAAAGCAGTGACAGGATTGGTCCAAGTCAGCATGGATTTATGAAGGGGAAATCATGCTTGACAAATCTGGAATTTTTTGAGGATGTAATTAGTAGAGTGGACAAGGGAGAACCAGTGGATGTGGTGTATTTGGACTTTCAACAAAACTTTTGACAAGGTCCCACACAAGAGATTGGTGTGCAAAATCAAAGCACATGGTATTGGGGGTAATATACTGACGTGGATGGAGAACTGGTTGGCAGACAGGAAGCAGAGATTTGGGATAAACGGGTCCTTTTCAGAATGGCAGGCAGTGACCAGTGGAGTGCTGCAGAACTCAGTGCTGGGACCCCAGCTCTTTACAATATACATCAATGATTTGGATGAAGGAATTAAGTGTAATATCTCCAAGTTTGCAGATGACACTAAACTGGTTGGTGGTGTGAGCTGTGAGGGGGACGCTAGGAGGCTGCAGGGTGACTTGGACAGGTTAGGTGAGTGGGCAAATGCATGGCAGATGCAGTATAATGTGGATGAATGTGAGGTTATCCATTTTGGGGGCAAAAACGCGAAGACAGATTATCTGAATGGCGGCAGATTAGGAAAAGGGAAGGTGCAACGAGACCTGGGTGTCATGGTTCATCAGTCATTGAAAGCCGGCATACAGATACAGCAGGCGGTGAAGAAGGCAAATGGTATGTTGGCCTTCATAGCTAGGGGATTTGAGTGTAGGAGCAGGGAGGTCTTACTGCAGTTGTACAGGGCCTTGCTGAGGCCTCACCAGGAATATTGTGTTCAGTTTTGGTCTCCTAATCTGAGGAAGGACGTTCTTGCTATTGAAGGAGTGCAGCGAAGGTTCACCAGACTGATTCCCGGGATGGCAGGACTGACATATGAGGAGAGACTGGATCAACTGGGCCTTTATACATTGGAGTTTAGAAGGATGAGAGGGGATCTTATAGAAACATATAAGATTCTGACGGGACAGGACAGATTAGATGCGGGTAGAATGTTCCCGATGTTGGGGAAGTCCAGAACCAGGGGACACAGTCTTAGGATAAGGGGTAGGCCATTTAGGACTGAGATGAGGAGAAACTTCTTCACTCAGAGAGTTGTTAACCTGTGGAATTCCCTGCCGCAGAGAGTTGTTGATTCCAGTTCATTGGATATATTCAAGAGGGAGTTAGATATGGCCCTTACGGCTAAGAGGATTAAGGGGTATAGAGAGAATGCAGGAAAGGGGTACTGAGAGAATGATCAGCCATGATCTTATTGAATGGTGGTGCAGGCTCGAAGGGCCGAATGGCCTACTCCTGCACCTATTTTCTATGTTTCTAAACCAATAGTAAAATGATAACACTCATTTTCCCCTCAACCAATAGTAATTGGTTCACCGACTCTATGTAACTGGTAGTCATAGGTGTAATGCCCAGATATCCTGCTGTAATTGTAAACCTATAAGCCATTGATATTCATCTTGAAACTATAGCTCGAATCCCCCTGCACTGCACAAGGTGTGGTCTGGCTCCCCAACTGGCCACTTTTAACAGGTCCAATCTCGCTCTCAATCTCCTGGAACTCGGTTCCATGTGAAGGTGAGAACTCTGAACCGGGAATCTCAGTCAGAGCTGATGTGTACTTGGACTTCATGTATCAAATCCAGGCAGCACAGACTGACTTAAACCAAACCAAGAGATCACACAAAGGGCAGCGGGCTCAGTGTTTGGGACACTTCTCACAGGGCACATCATCCTAAACTAGCTCAGCACCAACATTTCTAAATCACTCGGACTCAACAAAGGAAAATTTTCATAGAATTATAGAAATTACAGCACAGGTGCTAGTACCAATGTTCCCTTTAAGCTGCGCGGCCACACAGCCAGTAAAGCCAGCTTTTAAATTTTTTTTATAAACGCGCATTTGCGAACTTTTGGGGGTAGCACAGCCCCAAACAAATCATGGGGAACATTGGCTGGCACTCTCTCTGTAAGCCCATTCCCCCATCCCACAAGAGCATTTTAAATATAGTTCCCTTGAAATGAAGTTTTAGTCTGTACCTCAATCACCCCATGTAATGAAATATCCCATGGTATAATAGCCCTCAGATCAAGAACTTTCCTGCTTCCCTTCCTTTGTTTCTCGCTCCCTAGTTCCCCATTTGCCCACTAGTGGAAATAATCTTTCACTATTTACGCAGTCAGGACCCCAGGTTTCACTTACCCCACTTACTGTGTACAGCTTTGGGCTTTACCCATGGATAGAATCATAGAGTTGTTACAGCATGGAAGGCGGCCATTCAGTCCATGTTGGCTCTCAGCTAGTCCCACTCCCCTGCCCTCTCCCCGGAGACCTGCAATTTTTTTTTCCTTCAGATACTTATCTAACTCCTTTTTGAAAGATAATATTGAGTCTGCCTCCACCACTCTTTCAGGCAGCGCTTTCCAGATCTTAACCACTCGCTGAGTAAATACATTTTTTCTTGCATCGCCTTTGGTTCTTTTGCCAATCACCTTAAATCTGTGTCCTCTGGTTCTCGACCCTTCTGCCAATGGGAGCAGTTTCTCTCTATCTACTCTGTCCAGATCCATTATGATTTTGAACAATCTCTATCAAATCTTCTCTGCTCCAAGGAGAACAACCCCAGCTGCTCCAGTCTATCAGCAGTAACTGAAGTCTCTCATTCCTGGACTCATTCTTGTAAATCTTTTCTGCACCTTCTCCAAGGCCTTCACATCCTTCCTAACTTGCTCAGAATTGGATCCAGTTGGGGCCAAACCAGTGTTTTATACAGGACCATCATAATTTCCACTATACCTCTATTTATGTAGCCTAGGATCCTGTAAGCCTTTTTAACTGCTTTCTCAACCTGCCCTGCCACCTTCAAAAAGATTTGTGCACATATACCCCCAGGTCTCTCTGTTCATGCACCCACTTCAGGAGTGTACCATTTAGTTTATATGTCCTATCCTCATTCTACCTTCCAAAATGTAAGACTTCATACTTTTCTGCATTAAATTTCATTTACCACATGTCCACCCATTTCACCAGCCTGTCTAAGTCTTCCTGAAGTCTGTCACTCTCCTCCTCACTGTTCACTATACCTCCAAGTTTTGTGTCCGCTGCAAATTTTGAAATTGTGCCCTGTACACCCACGTCCAAGTCATTAATATATACATCAAGAAAAGCAGTGGTCCAAGAACTGAACCCTGGGGAACACCACAGTATACCTTCCCCCAGTGCAAAAAACAACCGGTCACCACTACTCTCTGTTTCCTGTCACTTAGCCAATTCTGTATCCATGCTGCCACTGTCCCTTTTATTCTATGGGCTTCAACTTTGCTGGCAAGTCTATTATGTGGCACTTTGTTGAATGCCTTTTGGAAATTCATGTACACTACATCAACTGCATTACCCTCATCAACCCTCTCTGTTACCTCATCAAAAAACTCGATCAAGTTGGTTAAACACAATTTGCCTTTCACAAATCTGTGCTGGCTTTCCTTAATTAATTCACCCCATCCAAGTGACTGTTAATTTTATCCCTGAAAAGCTTCCCCACAACCGAGGTTAAACTGACTGGCCTGTAGTTGCTGGGTTTATCTTTACACCCTTTTTTTGAACAATGGTGTAACATTTGCAATTCTCCAGTCCTCTGGCACCATCCCTGTATCTAAGGAAGATTGGAATATTATGGCCACTACCACCGCGATTTCATCCCTCAATATCCTAGGATGTATCCCACTCGTTTCTGGTGATTTATTTACTTTAAGTACAGCCAGCCTTTCTAATACCTCCTCTGTCAATTTTTAATTCTATCAAGTATCTCCACTACCTCCTCCTTCACTATGTCTATGGCAGCATCCTCTTCCTTGGAGACGATAGATGCAAAGTACTCGTTTAGTACCTCAGCCTTACCTTCTGCCTCCATGCATAGGTCTCCTCTTTGGTCCCTAATCGGCCCCAGCTCTTCTCTTACTATTTATATGCCTATAGAAGGCTAATGAATTACCTTTTATGTTGGCTGCCATTCTATTCTCATACCCTCTCTTTGCCCCCCTATTTTCTTTTTCAATTCTCCTCTGATCTTTCTAATATATAGCCCGATTCTCAGATGTGTTTGCAACCTGCTATTTGTCATACGCGCCCTTTTCCTGCTTCATTATATTGTCTCACGTTGGTCATCCGGGGACCACTGACTTTAGTTGCCCTGCCTTTTCCCTTAGTGGGAATGTACCTCAACTGTACCTGAACTATTTCCTCTGTAAAAATAGCCTATTGTTCCATCACAGTTTTTCCTGTCAATCTTTGATTCCAGTTTACCCAGACCAGATCCATTCTCATCCCAATGAAATGGGCCTTCCCCCAGTTAAACATTTTTACTCTAGGTCATTCCCTGTCCTTTTCTATAGGTAATCTAAACCTTATGATACTATGGTCGCTGTTCCCTAAATGTTCACCTACTGTCACTTGCCTTAGAGGGACTGCAACCAGACGGATTCCTAGGGTGGGGGAATTGTCCTATGAGGAGAGATTGAGGCGACTAGGTCTCTATTCCCTAGAATTTAGAAGAATGAGAGATGATCTCAATGAAACATATAAAATTCTTACAGGGCTCGACAGGGTAGAAGCTGGGGGGGATGTTTACTCCAGCTGGGTAGTCTAAATGGTAGTTCTCGCTCAGGCCAACATCCCCAGCATCGAAACACTGACCACGCTCAATCAGCTCCGTTAGGCGGGCCACATCGTCCGCATGTCCGATACGAGACTCCCAAAGCAAGTGCTCTAATCGGAGCTGCGACACGACAAGCAATTCCCAGGTGGGCAGAGGAAACACTTCAAGGACACCCACAAAGCCTTCTTGATAAAGTGCAACATCCCCACCGACACCTGGGAATCCCTGGCCCACGACCGCCCAAAGTGGAGGAAGAGCATCCGGAGGGGTGCTGAGCACCTTGAGTCCCATCGCCGAGAACAAGCAGAAACCAAGCGTATACAGCGGAAGGAGTTTGCTTAAACCCAGGCTCCCCACCCACCCTTTCCCTCAACTATTGTCTGCCCCACCTGTGAGAGAGACTGTAGGTCCCGCATTGGACTCTTCAGTCACCTGAGAACTCACTTTGAGAGTGGAAGCAAGTCATCCTCGACTCCGAGGGACTGCCGATGATGGAGTCTAGAACTAGGGGTCACAGTCTCAGAATAAGGGGTTAGCCATTTAAGAACGAGATGAGAAATTTCTACACTGAGGATTGTGAATCTTTGGAATTCTCTACCAGAGGGCTGTGGATGCTCAGTTGTTGTGTATATAAAAGGCAGAGATTGACAAGATTCCTGGATACTAAGGGAACCAAGAGATATGGGCATAGTGCAGGAAGGTGGAGTTGAGATAGAAGATCAGCCATGATCTTAGTGAATGGCAGAGCAGACTCGAAGGGCCGAATGGCCTACTCCTGCTCACTCACTACTGGTATTAGGCTGACTAGTCTAGTCGAGTCAGTTGGTTTATTATTTCCCCACTTATTTCATCACTATAACTTCAGTGGGCACTGTAACATTTTGTACAGTGGGTGGGATAAAGCAACATACAGCAATGACCAGGGAGATCTGTTATACATGTACAAACAAAATATTGACAACCAAAATTCATTGAGGAAAAATAATTTTAAAAGTTCATAGAATCATAGAATGGTTATAGCACAGAAGGGGGCCATTAAGCCCATGCCAGCTCTCTACAAGAGCACTTGAGTTAGTCCCACTCCCCTTTCCCCATAGCCTGACAATTTTTTTTCCTTCAAGCAATTATCCAATTCCTTTTGAAAGCTATAATTAAATCTGCTTCCACCACCCTCTCAGGCAGTGAATTCTAGATCCTAACCACTCGCTGCATAAAATTTTTTCCTCATGTCGCCTTTGGTTCTTCTGCCAATCACCTTAAATCTGTGTCCTCTGGTTCTCGACCCTTCCGCCAATGAGAAGTTTATCCCTATCTACTCCGTCTAGACCCCTCATGATTTTAAACATCTCTATTAAATCTCCTCTTAACCTTCTCTGCTCTAAAAGAGAACAACCCCAACTGCTCCAGTCTATCCACATAACTGAAGTTCCTCATGCCTGGAACCATTCCTGTAAATCTGTATTGCATCCTCACTAAGGCCTTCACATCCTTCCTAAAGTGCAGTGCCCAGAATTGGACACAATACTCCAGTTGAGGCCAAATCAGTGTTTTATAAAGGTTCATCATAACTTCTTTGCTTTTATGCTCTATGCCTCTATTTATGAAGTCCAGGATCCCGTATGCTTTTTTAAAATCGCTTTCTCAACCTGCCCTGCCACCTTCAATAATTTGTGTACATACCCCCAGGTTTCACTGTTCATGCACCCCCTTTAAAATTGTACCCGTTAGTTTATACTATACTGCCTCTCCTCATTCTTCCTACCAAAGTCTATCACTATCCTCCTCACTGTTCACTATACTTCCAAGTTTTGTGTCATCTGTAAATTTTGAAATTGTGCCCTGTATACTAAAGTCTAAAACGTTAATATGCATCAAGACAATCGGTAGTCCTAGTACCAACCCCTGGGGAACACCACTGTATACCTTCCTCCAGTCTATCACCACTACTCTATTTCCTGTCAATTAGCCAATTTCGTATCCCTGCTGCCACGGTCCCTTTTATTCCACAGGCTTCAACTATGGTAGCAAGCCTATTATAATGTTGGGTCTTTAAAGGTCAAGTTTGTTGGACTTTTGGAACACACACCAGACACAACCAACAGACGGCAGAAGCCATCACTCGGTGAAAATATCGCCGTGAAACTTGCGTTAATCATCCGCTCCTTCCCTTCCCCCCGCCCGCTGGGCCATCCCTCGCTTGCGTACGCCGAATGCTCGTGCTGGTGATCCAGCCGTGGAGTTAGTGGTCGCGCGCGCGAACGCCCACCACGCCTTCTTTCATCGCTCCGATCACGTGATCTTCCGAACGGTCCAATGGGAGCGTGCCGGTGCGATTCAAATCGCCTCGTGGGTTGTAAAGTTGGAACGCGCAACGGTTGGAGGGGAGGGTTGCTTTGAGTCGCCGCGGAGTTTGTGCGGTCACTATTCAGTCGTTCAGCCGGCGCCGACCAAGAGTCAGATAATGTCGAACAAACAAATCTACTACTCGGACAAGTATTACGACGATCAGTATGAATACAGGTAATAAGTTGTGTCATTTGAAGTGGTGGCGGGCGGGGTAATTTATAAATTCAGAAAAACATCCCCTTCCCCGCCTCTGTTTCAAGTACGAACAAAAAAAATGACGGATCGAGTAAACACGCAACGACTAAGTGTTTTGGACTTACCGGAATGTTGACATTTTGCTATATATGATTGTTTTAAATTTTCACGATCGTAGCTTTGTGACCTAAACTTCACAAAATCGGACGAAATGTATTACCGCCTCATTGTGTTTGTAGGATCCAAAATATTAAATCTGTAAAGGTCTTTGTCGATATAAATCTCGCCAGCCTCGTGTTTGTAGGATCCAAAATATGAAATCTGTAAAGGTCTTCGTCTATATAAATGTGGTCAGCCTCCAGTTCCGTTACTCGGGCTGGTGCTCGGTGCCGTGTGCGCGGGCTGGGAGAGATGTTTTATTTATAGTGATCTCGAGCTTCTTGCTCCCGGTTCAGACCCCGTGACGTAAGGTGGGAGGGTGGGCACCGACTGCCCGCCATCTTACTGGCACACGCCTGCATCCGAATGACTGGCTCGCACGCTGGGTTTGCCATCTTTTTTGATTGCTACGTTCAAAAACCGGGAAAGAAGGTGGATGCACCGCATCTCTCCAAAGATCTCACTCGGATCTGTGTATAATGCGATTTCAGCCCCGGCCGGGTGACTTTGCTTAAAAAGTTCCAGAGGCTGATTGTAGTCACTGCGCAGTTTCCAAGCCAACGTGGGAGGAGGAGGGACTGACTGCGTGACACATTCAGCAAGACCTAGTCTCAGAGAGACAGCATTTTATTTACTACAAGGTATCACTTGCTGGAATAGTTTAAATACTGAGGCTTGCGTTGCTGCTGTGATGAGTTCCATTTCTGGAGATGGAAGTGGAATAACTTTTTAAAAAAAATAACGTCTGGTTTTGTGTCAAATTTTTGGACCATCCAGTCCAAAAGTAGATTTGTGACTGTTCTCAATACAGAACTTACATTTATATATATAATAGTGCCTTTTATGACCTCAGGACGTCCCAAAGCTCTTACAGCCAATGAAGTACTTTTGAAATGTAGTTCCTGCTGTAATGTAGGAAACTAATTGTTATGATCACCTGATAAATTATATTCATGTTTTGTTTCAGATCGGTTTGTTTTCAATCTTCGACTTGTTTTTTCTAAATTTATTCTTATCACTGTCTAGGTGGGTATGTTTGCATTTTTCCCCAAAAAACATGTTTGCACAGTGCAGTTTTGGGGACTCAGGATTTGTGACATGAAGCTCAGCCCCAGCTCAGATAAGGCACTGAGATTGTGAAGTATTTACACCCTGAGTAAGCAGTTGGAAAGGAAGATAAAAATTGAGTTGTTAGGAACCAAATAGGTTTGGTCTTTGCTAAGGCAAGTTGGAGAAAATTTTGGTTCATCCACAACTTGATATCTGACAAGCAATCAAAGCATGCAATGCTCATTGTGAAGTTGAGTGTGATAACGGAGAGTTAGACCTGGATGTCATCACTTGCATGTGAAAGTTGACTTCATTCTTGCCAAGTGCCACTGTCCAAGTGAGAACTAGGGGGAAGCAGTGAATTGGATTTTGAGGCACTCTTGGTGACAGTGGAGATCGAGCCATCACATGCTCCTGAGGTGGCTATGCGAGGTTGGGAAAAGTGCTGAGTATGTTGGGGCAACAATGTATAGAACCATGTTTGAACAGTGCTATGGAGGTGGAAACTGATCAAAATTTCAAAAGCAGTGATGTAGTCAAGTAGGTTGGGGAGGGATAATGCACAGTAACAAGGGATAATATTGGTGACTTCAACCGATGCAGGTTTGCTGCAGTCTGAAGGAATTTTTAACCAGGATAATGGGAATGGTGAGTGTGGACTAGATGATGTGTTCAAGTAACTTGGAAAGGAATGATTGGTGCACATTTGAAAATAGCCTCTGCATAATTGTAAAAAAATTGTATTTGCTTATTTTTAAAAGCATAAATTTTCATTTTCAACCTAGTGAGTTGAGTGTCTGTCCCTTGGTTCAGTGTCAGTGTCTTGCCTTTTGAGTCAGATTGCGTGTTCAAGCCCTATTCCAGAGACTTGAATGTATAAAGTAGTTTGACACTTCAGTTCTGCCATAATGGGTATGCTATCTTCCAGGCAAAGTATTACATTCAGCCATATGCCTGCTCCAGTGGACATAAACGGTCCTTTGGTACCATTTGGTGGGGAAGGGGGAAACCTAGAGTTCTGACAATGGGTTCACACCTGAAACATTAAAGACGCGTTTATTTGTACTGTCAAAATGGCCAATATGCTCCGCCCTTTGTTTCTGATTGGTCCCCTTAGAGGATAAGCCACACCCTGAAGTTTCACAGGTATGTATCACTGTGTACAGATTGTTAGCAGGTTTATTAGGTATGAAGTGAATAGTGACAGTGTCGTGACTTCTGGATCATCCACTCCACTGATGTCCCTTGTAGGGGATTGGAAGAACCTGATCCGTCTTCCCTGAGTTCCCTCTCTTTCTCTCCTCGTGTGCCCACCCCCGCCTTGATGGGGCGAGGCTTGTTGCCTGTCGGTCAGAAAAGTGCAGTGGGGGGGGGGGGGTGCTGGATCGGTGCCTGTGTCAAAAAAGTGCAGTACAAATAGGTAGTCCCAAACATTAACTCATCTGCAGTCTCCACAGATGATGCTTGGTTGTTTCTGACATTTTCTCATTATTTGATTTCCAACATCTAGCTTTTTTTTTGCTTTGCGTTCTCTTGGTGTCCTAGCCAACATTCATTCATCTCTTAACCTAAACCACTACAAGATTGGTTATTTATCTTACTGCCATTTGTAGGACTTTTCCTGTATGTAAATTGGTTGCGTTTGTTAAATTCAATTTAATTGTGAAGGACTGTGGGATGTCTTGAAGATGTGAAAGGTGCTATATGTTTGTTCATTCTATTGTTTGAAAATTCCTGTGAAAACAGAAAAGAATTGTTGTCTTTGTTGGTACTCATCCAGGCAGATGGAGATGGTATTATTGTTAAATGTTTACTGAGCTTTTCTCAAGTTGATGACCTAGCTCCTCTTGTTAAATGGTAACATTAGTTAACAGAAGAAAGTTATGCATGTTCTTTTTGTAACATTAGCAATTTATAGCCCACTTGTATTACAGAACTACTTTATGCCGGGTCAGTTCCCTTGCTGCCAAATCTCCCTATTGATAATGCTGTAAAACAAGTTTGGTAGCAACAGATACTGTACAGTTAATAAGTCATGTTGGCAACTTTTCTAGTCTGGGACTTTCCTTGATGTCTGTACAGGCCATCCGTACCAAATTCATTGCACCTGTAGTCTGACCTCTCGGCCTGCTCACAGTCAGTTCTAAAATGTCAATCCTCATCTTTTATGCCAGAAGCTGCCACTGTATTTCAGTGGTGGTAGACAGGTCAGAGGCGCCAACTAAATCTTCCTTGCTAGGGTAGACTTCATGGGGCTGAAATTCAGGTCCCCAAAAAAGCCACTTACACCAGAAAGTGGCGACCACCGACTTCCAGTCCAATGGCCACTGCTAGAGAAATTCACCTCGGGGATTTTTGTGACGGTCCCCACTTCCACTCTGCTGTTGCGTCATCAAAGGGCGCACTGCCGATCTCCAGCACACCTCCCGCGAAGTTTAGTGCGAAAAATCCTAAATCTGCCACGCGGTGTCCCCAACAGCTTTTTCTGTTGGTACACCTTGAATTCTGTGTGTGAGCCATGGCCCTTCAAGGGGAGGGTGCATTACCACGGCGGTCATGTGGTTTTTTTTGTCAACCGACTTCCAGATCGGCCAGCCAAATATGCCTCTGGGTTCAGCCTGGCAACCCCTCTTGGGTGCCAGGCCGCTGGCCTGGTCGAAACCCTCCCTGGTGGTCCAGTGGAACAGTGTTTCTGAACGCCGAAATTTCTCCCTTTTTTTTAAGTGAAAGGAAGACCGTGGTGACGCACACACGTCGTGACATCATCTCCGCTGCTGACTGCCAGCGGGAGAGACTCCATCCCGCCTCCACTTCCACCCCTCTGCAGTACAGGTACAGCATCAAAAATCCGGAGTTCCGAACACCGGGACGATCTATGGTGGGTTCGTCTGGAATCTGGACACCGCCCCCCCCCCAACGTGCCGCCGACTTCCCGCTGCCGCTTGACCCCACCTTACCTACCTATCTTGGCCCAGGCGTTTCTGGACTCGGGAAGACATTCCGATGTCTGGAAATAAACAGAATCCAGAGTGGCCTCGGTCCCGAGGCTTCAGAATTCTCGACACTGTACCTGTACTTACCTCCCCACATTATGACCAACTTCAGATCTGCCCAAAAAAAAACCGGCAAAGATCTGAATTTCGCGAAAGAGTCGACCTCATCCCAAGCAGCGGAAAAAACATATTAGGAATGGAAGGTGCGACCCGTTAAGGTCAGAGGTAAATTTCAGCCCCCATGTCTCCAGCAGAGCTGACCCTCTTTACATGGTTACGTCTGATCTTGATATTGGAGGCTAATTACTATAAAGAACATCGCATATTAGTTTCTATCTACTAAATTATCTATTTTCATTTTTCTATTATTGGTTTGTCTGATGTAGTCAAGTTTATATGTTTTAAAGATTTAATTTCATTCACTATGTTGATCGCATTGGAGTTTCCTTGTCCTAAATATTAACGTCAGGTGCTTCTAAAGCTACTTCATCCAACCAAATGCTGGAAATACTCAGCAGGTCAGGCAGCATCTGTGAAGAGAGAAACAGAGTTAACGTTTCAGGTCACTGATCTTTAGGTCATCAACCTGAAATGTGAACTCTGTTTCTCTCTCCGCAGATGCTGTCTCGACCTGCTGAGTATTTCCAGCATTCTGTTTTTATTTCAGATTTCCATCGTGCGCAGTATTTTACTTTTGTATTCGTCATCTAAAATAAAAGTTGATTGGATTAAATATGAACAAAACATTATGTATAATATATTTAACTATAAATTAACTTAATTTCTGATTCTTTAACAGGCATGTTATGTTGCCCAAAGAACTTGCAAAGCAAGTACCAAAGACTCATCTTATGTCTGAAGACGAGTGGCGAAAGCTAGGTGTCCAGCAGTCTCTGGGCTGGGTCCACTACATGATGCATGAACCAGGTATTATGACTATTAAGGGATAAGAACTTTTTGCACTGTGAGGAAAACAAATGGATGCAATGAAAACAAATATGGCTTTTAAAAAAAGGTATTCGTGCATATAGATAAATTATCTTCAATCTGCTGTATCTAGCTGATGGTGTACTTAGTTATTTCCCCACCCAAGATTTTTAATATGTATTTTTGTCCTGGTTTATTTACAGTTGCTTAGACTTTTATTGGTGTATGCTAGACTTAAGATTGAGCTTCCAGTGAAGACTAATGTAAGATCACTTTCAAAACTGAGTTTGAAGTTTGTGTTATCTGCACTGCACCTGGGATCTAACTGGATGAGAAATCTTCGTGGGTCTGCTCCTGGGCCTGGCCAAGGTGGCCATGTCCACACCCGGGTGGAAGGAGCACGCGGTATACGCTAGTACACTTGAGCCCTTCCTCGACCGGTGGGTACTGGAGGATGTAGTGGATAGTGCAAATATTATTTATTTAAGTTAATAAGTTTCCTTTATTTTTACTTAAGTTCTTTATTAGTTGTGCCCCTCTAAAAAGGGGGCACTTTTGTTAGGTTTTTTAATTTGATGACACTGGAGCAACCCAGTGTCTCCTTACAGTTTAAGAAAAGGCAGATGAGAAACCATTTTAAATACAGCTTTTTATATTTGCTAGAGGCCTAGATCTCTCTCTCAAGAATTTCATCAAACCTCATTATTATAAGTTGGTACACCAGCACACTGCCATAGATTGAGTAAATGTGAGTTCCGAATATTAACTCCCCACGTAGTGACGCGACAGCAGAGTTATCCATACCTAGTGCCTTATAGCTGCAAATTATTTTGAGGGGCCTGGGATTTGTATGTATCAGTTGTTGGAGGTTTAGAATCTTTGGAGTTAGAGCCTGTTTCCAAAAGCTCCATTAAGAGTGAATTCTTGGCTATCAGCTTGCAATATCATGACTTTTTTGCCCTCATCCATTTGCAAAATCTTGTTCCTTCTTTACAAGAACCATGCCATTACAACAAGTGATCAGGAAGGCCAATGGTACCTTAGCCTTTATTGCAAAGGGGACGGAGTATAAAAGCAGATAAGTCTTGCTACAGCTATATAAGGTATTGGTGAGGCCACACCTGGAATACTGCGTGCAGTTTTTGTTTCCATATTTACGAAAGGATATACTTGCTTTGGAGGCAGTTCAGAGAAGGTTCACTAGGTTGATTCTGGGGATGAGGGGGTTGACTTATGAGGAAAGGTTGAGTAGGTTGGGCCTCTACTCATTAGAATTCAAAAGAATGAGAGGTGATCTTATCGAAACGTATAAGATTATGAGAGGGCTTGACAAGGTGGATGCAGAGAGGATGTTTCCACTGATGGGGGAAGACTAGAACTAGAGGGCATGATCTTGGAATAAGGGGCTGTTCATTTAAAATAGAGGAGAAATTTCTTCTCTCAGGGTTGTAAATCTGTGGCATTCGCTGCCTCGGAGAGCTGTGGAAGCTGCGAATAAATTTAAGACAGAAATAGACAGTTTCTTAAACGATAAGGGGTTATGGCGGAGCAAGCTTGAGGGGCCGTATGGCCTACTCCTGTTCCTGTTTCTTATGTTATAATATCTCTTGCAGAGGTTGTATATTGTATTGTAACACTAACGGCGTTTGCAAAGGTTGTATGATTTTCCATGGTTAGCTGATGCAATGAAATAGAGAGCCTAAGCATCCTAATTTATTTGTAACGGTAAATGCTCATAAATGTGACCCTACTTCTTTGTTTGATATTTTCAATGGAACTTGATTATATATGTAAATACATGGTCCTATGTAAATACATGCTCTTGGGACTGGTTTCATACAGAGTACTTGTTATAGTATCACAATAATTGCAGGTAAATGTAGTGAGGGTCATGCATCATTCTGTTTGGTGACAGGGCGGGAGGCATCCCAGATCAGGAGATGCTGGGGCTTTTTTTTTTAAAAGTGCTGCAACAGGCTAAACTGGCAACCGGTCTTTATAGGCATGTGAAGCATTTCTTCAGCTGGGACTACTGGTTGAGAGGTTGGCCTGTTGGAAAGGCAGCACATTTCCTGGTGTTTCTGCAGCTCCGTATGCAGTCTGTACATTACTTACTATAAGCAGCAGAGGTCCTACATATGCTTGCACCTGAGGTCTATTTTTTTTGAAGGGGGAGGGTTAAATTAATGAGTTCGAGAGAACTTTGCCTAACTGACATTTTAGTTGGCGGGGGGGAGGGGGGTGCTTCCTTACTTTAGATTGCTCTCCATGTCAAATTGAAGTACTGGTGATTAAAATTGATGAGTTGCTCTGGGTTGTATCTGACATTTTACCCCATAACTGAATGTCACTGCACCTGCTAAGTGTGTGATTGACCTGAAATGGTAGGTCAAATATTAATTTGACTGTTTAAAGTTTCCATTAAAATTTTATTTGTAATTTGTGGGTTCTCGTCCCCTTGCCAAAAGGGGACACTTGATTTTACTTTTTACCAAAATAGTTGAAATGGTAGGTCTCTGAAACCAAAAATGCATTGCTTAAATCATAGTATTTATTTATTCTCTTTTAGAATTAGATTAGTTATAGAGTACTTGGTACAGAAAATAAAAATTCTCCTATAGTTATGTCTTTACTTCACTTTTTTTAGAGCTGGTCCTTTAAGTTTATTAACGGTAAGTCCTACAGTGAAGGAATACAGTGATATGCAATAAATGTGCTGCGAATTTACCACTGACTGACTTTTTATTTTTATTTCTAGAACCACATATTCTGCTGTTTCGAAGACCTCTTTCAAAAGACCAAGAAAAATAAATCCTCACTTTCTGGAATTTTCTGGGACTTTTTGTAAATATTGTAGTATTCAGTGAATACATTAAAATTGTACAAATTCATTCAAACCTGTGTATGAGCTGTATTCTAAACAGCAATAGAGCTCATTGTGGTACAGTGGGTTTAGATTGCTATGAGATGTATTTAAAAGAAAAAGTACTAGCAGTCAAAATGATGTTGGTTCCACTCTAAGAAATAACAGTGCCTTTTTGTTTACTTTTTCTGTGAATTTTTCTCTTGTGCCTTTAAATTTTCTTTTGATGGATACTGTTGTGAATAAAGATTTTAATTGCACCTTTTGGGATTCCTGTATATACTTGCTCTTCAGGTTGTGTATCTGCATTCAATCCTTATGGGAAACTGAGGAGAAAGTCTGTTTTGGGGCAGGAGGTGGGGGAATAGCTTTGTCTGAAGCTATTCAAAGTAATTCAATCACCCTGGCTCTGGGCCTAATTAGTGTATTGATTATCAATACAGGTATCAAAATGTCTTTAAAGATTAATATTTAACCAAGTCCACCAATGCATTGAGCATAGTTTTAAAAGAGACAGTGACTTAGTGGTTTCCCTCTCCCATTGTAGATTGACGGTATTTTGAAGGATGAATCTAATAAATATCATTCTTCTATATTGAAAATATTGCTGTGTCATCTGTAGTTGTTACCACCTAGCTGTGGCTGCTGATACATCATAGCACTGGCCCTTTAACAAGTCTGAGCACTAACTGCTGGTATTTCTTTGCAGAGTTTTCACTAATACTGCTGCAGTTCCAGTTTTGACTTGTACCAACCAAAACTGCTGAGAAGGACCAAAAGCAAAACAAAAGGCACCACATCAGCCATTCCTGTCAGTGGTGTCATTTGAGCTCTGCTATTAACAGGTAGAATAAGGGCTTAAGCAGTACGGTCTTTCAGCTCTGTTTATGGTCCAAGATCAAAATGAGCTGTCTAACATATTTTCCCCACCCTGTGTTTCTCTTGCATCATCAACTAATGCTTTGTATTGTAGCATCAGACAGAGAGCAAGTGAGTTGTGATTGAAGTTGTGATAGTGTCAACATTTAAGAATAGATTAGGTGGTTGAAGAAAAGGGGAATTGAGGGATACGAAGAGAGCAGACACGTGGAATTAGGACTGCTGCTAGTGTAGAGGATGTCACTAATGAGGACTGCTTGTGCCGAATGGCTTGTTTATATTGCAATTTCTATAATGCAGAAAAAGGAGACTTTCTCTGGCGATAGCTGATACTGAAGATTTAGTGTTAATTGTTAAAATGGAAGTGACTCCAAAATCTCACTGGTATTGATGAGCCCTCTGGCAATGTTCTATAGTTTAAGCCACCAACCGCCAAGGCCTTTAGCACTTATTCAGTCCTGCTTTTTTCAAAGAGTGACCTGTACAGCAGTAAGGCAAGTAGGTCCTCATCTGCACATTATCACTCGGCTATATCCGGGGCAGTCTTGTGTACTCAACTCTTGGGCATCCAGATAATTTGTATTCGAAGGGCAAGTAAAGGAACATAGTCTCTGAGTTGGAAGAACTCTTGTCCAAAGGTTTAAACTACCAACTGTTTTAACTCTTGTCAAATAATCTTTGATTTGTGGACGATAGTTAATATACTCCCCTTCCTACCAGACTTTGGCCACTCTGTGCACAACTTTCTCTGTCCGTTCATGATGAGTGAGCTGCTACATAGACCATGCCATGTCCCAAAAAGAGGAGGGTGGCTGCAGGCTTTCACTGACCAATTAGTATAAGTTGATGAGGTTCTTTGAATTCATCACCATGATCTCTGAATATCCTTGTCCCACATGGTGCTGAGGATTTGTCCTACCCTCTTGGGGGAGTGTGAGCAGGGAGACAGGGAAATAAAATGGGGGGCAGAAGCAAAAGATAGAAAAAAGAATAGTAAAAGTGTAGGGCAGAGAAACCCAAGGCAAAAATCAAAAAGGGCCACATTACAGCAAAATTCTAAAGGGACAAAGAGTGTTAAAAAGACAAGCCTGAAGGCTCTGTGCCTCAATACAAGGAGTATTTGTAATAAGGTGGATGAATTAACTGCACAGGCCGTTATTAACGATTATGATATAATGGAGATTACGGAGACATGGCTCCAGGGTGACCAAGCCTGGGAACTCAACATCCAGGGGTATTCAACATTCAGGAAGGATAGACAGAAAGGAAAAGGAGGTGGGGTAGTGCTGCTGGTTGAGGAGGAAATTAACACAATAGTAAGAAAGGACATTAGCTTGGATGATGTGGAATCTGTATGGGTAGAGCTGTGGAATACCAAAGGGCAGAAAACGCTAGTGGGAGTTGCGTACGGACCAGCAAACAGTAGTAGTAAGGTTGGGGATGTCCTCAAACAAGAAATTAGGGATGCGTGCAATAAAGGTACAGCAGTTATTATGGACGACTTTAATCTACATATAGATTGGGCTAACCAAGCTGGTAGCAATGCGGTGGAGGAGGATTTCCTGGAGTGTATTAGGGATGGCTTTCTAGACCAATATGTCGAGGAACCAACGAGAGAGCTGGCCATCCTAGACTGGGTGTTCTGTAATGAGAGAGGACTAATTATCAATCTTGTTGTGCGAGGCCACCTAGGGAAGAGTGACCATAATATGGTAGAATTCTTTATTAAGATGGAGAGTGACTGTTAATTCAGAGACTAGGGTCCTGAACGTAAGGAAAGGTAACTTCGATGGTATGAGACGTGAATTGGCTAGGATAGACAGTGGATAGGCAATGACAGACATTTATCGATTACATGGATGAAATTCAACAATTGTATATCCCTGTCTTGAGTAAAAATAGGGAAGGTAGCTCAACCGTGGCTAACGAGGGAAATTAGGGATACTGTTAAATCCAAGGAAGAGGTATATAAATTGGCCAGAAAAAGCAGCAAACTTGAGGACTGGGAGAAATTTAGAATTCAGCAGAGGAGGATAAAGGGTTTAATTAGGAGGGGGAAAATAAAGTATGAGAGGAAGCTTGGATGGAATATAAAAACTGACTGCAAAAGCTTCTATAGATATGTGAAGAGAAAAAGATTAGTGAAGATCAACGTAGGTTCTTTGCAGTCAGAATCAGGTGAATTTATAATGGAGAACAAAAATGGCAGACCAATTGAACAAATACTTTGGATCTGTCTTCACTAAGGAAGACACAAATAACCTTCCGGAAATACTAGGGGTTCGAGAGTCTAGCGAAAAGGAGGAACTGAAGGAAATCCTTATTAGTCAGGAAATTGTGTTGGGGAAATTGATGTGATTGAAGGCCGATAAATCCCCAGGGCCTGATAGTCTGCACCCCAGAGTACTTGAGGAAGTGGCCTGAGAAATTGCAGATGCATTGGTGATCATTTTCCAACATTCTATTGACTCTGGATCAGTTCCTATGGACTGGAAGGTAGCTAATGTAACATCACTTTTTAAAAAAGGAGGGAGAGAGAAAACGGAATTATAGACCGGTTAGCCTGACATCGGTGGTGGGGAAAATGTTGGAATCAATTATTAAAGATGAAATAGCAGCGCATTTGGAAAGCAGTAATAGGATCGGTCTAAGTCAGCATGGATTTATGAAAGCGAAATCATGCTTGACAAATCTAGAATTTTTTGAGGATGTAACTAGTAGAGTGGACAAGGGAGAACCAGTTATTGTGGTGTATTTGGACTTTCAAAAGGCTTTTGATAAGGTCCCACGCAAGAGATTAGTGTGCAAAATTAAAGCACATGGTATTGGGAGTAATGTATTGACGTGGATAGAGAACTGGTTGGCAGACAGGAAGCAGAAAATCGGAATAAACGGGTCCTTTTAAGAATGGCAGGCAGTGACCAGTGGGGTGCCGCATGGTTCAGTGCTGGGACCCCAGCTATTTACAATATACATAAATGTTTAGATGAAGGAATTTAATGTAATATGTCCAAGTTTGCAGACGACATTAAGCTGGGTGGCGGTGTGAGCTGTGAGGGGGACGCTAGGAGGCTGCAGGGTGACTTGGACAGGTTAGGTAAGTGGGCAAAAATGCATGGCAGATGCAGTATAATGTGGATAAATGTGAGATTATCCACTTTGGTGGCAAAAACAGGAAGACAGAATATTATCTGAATGGTGACATATTAGGAAAAGGGTAGGTGCAACGAGACCTGGGTGTCAGGGTACATCAGTCATTGAAGTTTGGTATACAGGTACAGCAGGCGGTGAAGAAGGCAAATGGTATGTTGGCCTTCATAGCTAGATGACTTGAGTATAGGAGCAGGGAGGTCTTACTGCAGTTGTACAGAGCCTTGGTGATGCCACACCTGGAATATTGTGTTCAGTTTTGGTCTCCTAATCTGAGGAAGGATGTTCTTGCTATTGAGGGATTACAGCGAAGGTTCACCAGATTGATTCCCAGGATGGCAGGACTGACATATGAGGAGAGACTGGATCAATTGGGCTTGTATCCACTGGAGTTTAGAAGAATGAGAGGGGATCTTATAGAAACATGTAAAATTCTGATGGGATTGGACAGGTTAGAGGCAGGAAGAATGTTTCTGTTGCTGAGGAGTTTCAGAACCAGGGGTCACAGTCTAAGAATAAGGGGTAAGCCATTTAGGACCGAGATTAGGAGAAACTTTTTCACTCAGAGAATTGTGTTTAACCTGTGGAATTCTCTACCGCAGAAAGTTGTTGAGGCCAGTTCGTTAGATATATTCAAAAGGGAGTTAAGATATGGCCCCTACAGCCAAAGGGATCAAGGGGTATGGAGAGAAAGCAGGAAAGGAGTACTGAGGTTGAATGATCAGCCATGATGTTATTGAATGGCGGTGCAGGCTCGAAGGGCCAAATGGCCTGCTTCTGCACCTAATTTCTATGTTTTCTATGAGCAGGGATGCATACGCAACCCCAATTATTGTCAAAATAGAATTGACTTAGTAGGTCCACCTACTGCTGTCTTGTTGCATTTCTCATAGCCAGTGCTTCGGGGTCATATGAGAACAAGAAATAGGAGCAGGAGTAGACCATTTGGCCTCTCGAGCCTGCTCAGCCGTTCAATAAAATCATGGCTGATCTGATCATGAACTCAACTCCACTTCCCTGCCCGCTCCCTATAACCTTTTATTCCCTTTATTGCTCAAAAATCTCTTTCTCTGCCTTAAATATATTCAATGAGCCAACCTCCATAGCTTTCTGAGGCACAGAATTCCATAGATTTACAACCCTCTGAGAGAAGAAATTCCTCCTCATCTCAGTTTTAAATGTGCGGACCCTTATTCTGAGACTATGTCCCCTAGTTTTAGTTTCTCCTGAGGAAATACCCTCTCTGCATCCACCTTGTCGCGTCCCCTCATTATCTTACATGTTTCGATAAGATCACCTCCTTCTGAACTCCAGTGAGTATAAGCTCAACCTATCTTCATAAGTCAACACCCTCATCTCCGGAATCAACCTAGTGAATCTTTTCTGAACTGCCTCCAATGCAAGTATATCCTTCCTTAAATACGAAGACCAAAACTGTATGCAGTACTCTAGGTGTGACCTCACCAATACCCTGTACAATTGTAGCAGGCTCTGCTTTTATACTCTATCCCGCATGCAATAAAGGCCAACATTCCATTTGCCTTCCTGATTACTTGCTGTACCTGCATACTAACCTTTTGTGTTTCATGCACGAGGGCCCCCAGGTCCCTCTGTACTGCAACACTTGGCAATTTTTCTCCATTTAAATTATAATTTGCTTTTCTATTTTTTTTCTGCCAAAGTGGATAACCTCATATTTTCCCACATATACTCCCATCTGCCAAATTTTTGCCCACTCATTTAGCCTGTCTATATCCCTTTGCAGATTTTTTGTGTTCTCACAATTTGCTTTCTCACCCATATTTGTATCATCAGCAAAATGGCTACATTACACTCGGTCCCTTCATCCAAGTCATTTAATATTGAGTGTAAATAGTTGAGGCCCCAGCACCGATCCCTGCAGCACCCCACTAATCACTGTTTGCCAAACAGAAAATTATCCATTTATCCTGACTCTCCTTTCTGTTAGTGACCCAATCCTCTATCCATGCTAATATATTACCCCCAACCCCGTGAACTTTTATCTTGTGCAGTAACCTTTTATGTGGCACCTTTATTGAATGGCTTCTGGAAATCCAAATACACCACATCCACTGGTTCCCCCTTAGCCACCCTGCTCGTTACATCCTCAAAGAACTCCAGCAAATTTGTCAAAAATGATTTCCCTTTCATAAACCCATGCTGACTCTGCTTGATTGAATTATGCTTTTCGACATGACCTGCTACTGCTTCCTTAATGGACTCCAGCATTTTCCCAACAACATATTCCAGATGCTGAACCCCCATGCCAAAGCAACTGTCCCAGGAGACATTCACTATACTGCCTCACACTCTAGTTTTAGATTTCAGTACATACACCTTTTCACAGTGCAGCATAAATTCTGGGCTGGGTTTATTCAAGAGTGTTATTCTTGCTTTATGCTAAGATTAATTGAGGGTCTTTAAGGAACCAGTCTTGGCATTGAGGACCTACTTAGAATTGCATCACTGAACAGCGGGCTGCGCAATCATCCTTGTCACACTTTAGATCTAGTACTCTAGGAACCTTACTCCACTGGTTTGGTTGGCTGAATTTACAATGGAAAGTGGTTACATAGAAAATAGGCGCAGGAGTAGGCCATTCGGCCTTTCGAGCATACACCACCATTCACTATCATGGCTGATCATTCAACTCAGTACCCTTTTCCTGCTTTCTCTCCATACCCGTTGATCCCTTTAGCCATAAGGGCCATATCTAATTCCCTCTTGAATATATCCAACGAACTGGCATCTACAACACTGCGGTAGCAAATTCCACAGGTTAACAACTCTGAGTGAAGAAGTTTCTCCTCACCTCAGTCCTAAATGGCTTACCCCTTATCATTAGACTATGACCCCTGGTTCTCGACTTCCCTAACATCGGGAACATTCTTCCTGCATCTAACCTGTCCAGTCCAGTCAGAATTTTATATGTTTCTATGAGATCCACTCTCCTTCCTGATTCACTGGGCCTGTATTCACTCCAGTGAATACAGGCCCAGTCGATCCAGTCTCTCCTCATATGTCAGTCCTGCCATCCTGGGAATCAGTCTGGTGAACCTTTGCTGCACTCCCTCAATAGCAAGAACGTCCTTCCTCAGATTAGGAGACCAAAACTGAACACAATATTCCAGGTGAGGCCTCACTAAGGCCCTGTACAACTGCAGTAAGACCTCCCTGCTCCTATACTCAAATCGCCTAGCTATGAAGGCCAACATACCATTTGCCTTCTTCACCGCCTGCTGAACCTGCATGCCAAATTTCAATGACTGATGAACCATGACACCGAGGTCTCGTTGCACCTCCTCTTTTCCTAATCTGCCGCTATTCAGATAATATTCTGCTTCGTGTTTTTGCCCCCAAAATGGATAACCTCACATTTATCCACATTATACTGCATCTGCCATGCACTTGCCCACTCACCTAACCTGTCCAAGTCACCCTGCAGCCTCTTAGCAACCTCCTTACAGCTCACACCGCCACCCAGTTTAGTGTCATCTGCAAACTTGGAGATATTACTCTCAATTCCTTCATCTAAATCATTGATGTATATTGTAAAGAGCTGGGGTCCCAGCACTGAGCCCTGCAGCACTCCACTAGTCACTGCCTGCCATTCTGAAAAGGACCCGTTTATTCCCACTCTTTGTTTCCTGTCTGCCAAACAGTTCTCTATCCACATCAGTACATTACCCCCAATACCATGTGCTTTAATTTTGCACACCAATCTCTTGTGTGGGACCTTGTCAAAAGCCTTTTGAAAGTCCCAATACACCACATCCACTGGTTCTCCCTTGTCCACTCTACCAGTTACATCCTCAAAAAATTCTTGATTTGTCAAGCAGGATTTCCCTTTCATAAATCCATGCTGAATTGGACCGATCCCATCACTGCTTTCATCTTTAATAATTGATTCCAATGTTTTCCCCACTACTGATGTCAGGCTAACCGGTCTATAATTACCCGTATTCTCTCTCCCTCCTTTCTTAAAAAGTGGTGTTACATTAGCTACCCTCCAGTCCATAGGAACCGATCCAGAGTCGATAGACTGTTGGAAAATGATCACCAATGCATCCACTATTTCTAGGGCTACCTCCTTAAGTACTCTGGGATGCAGACTATCAGGCCCCGGGGATTTATCGGCCTTCAATCCCATCAATTTCCCTTACACAATTTCCCGCTTAATAAGGATTTCCTTCAGTTCCTCCTTCTCACTGGACCCTTGGTTCCATAGTATTTCCAGAAGGTTATTTGTGTCTTTTTTTGTGAAGACAGAATCAAAGTATTTATTTAACTGGTCCACCATTTCTTTGTTCCCCATTATAAATTCACCTGAATCTGACTGCAAGGGACCTAAATTTGTTTTCACTAATCTTTTTCTCTTCACATATCTATAGAAGCTTTTGCAGTCAGTTTTTATGTTCCCAGCAAGCTTCTTCTCATACTCTATTTCCCTCCTCCTAATTAAACCCTTTGTCCTCCTCTGCTGTATTACAAAATTCTCCCAGTCCTCAGGTTTGCTGCTTTTTCTGGCCAATTTATATGCCCCTTCCTTGGATTTAACACTATCCTTAATTTCCCTTGTTAGCCACGGTTGAGCCACCTTCCCCGTTTTATTTTTACTCCAGACAGGGATGTACAATTGTTGAGAGCAAGTGGAAAATGTGTTGGAGGCTATGAACCTTTTGTCTGATTACTAGATTGGCATAAGGGCTACAGCCTCCCATCATGGGACTGGCAACCCACCCAAGGCAAGGACCACGGCAGCAACCTTGTCATGATTTTGGCAACGATAAGATTGTATTCAATTTGCTTATTAACTTGTCTATTAACACTTAATTTCTTTATACACCTATATATGCATGCAGTTACTAATTTGTTTATTAACACTTATACACCCACATATATATATACATTTATAATTAGCTTACAAGGCAAAGTAACAGGCTTAGCGATAAGACCGATGGGAAAAATATCGATCAGCTTGACATTTTTATCACAGTAGACTATAGCTGACGAAAACATTTCTAAAATTCAAAGATATTGAAAAAAACAGGAGTTGTATTAACTTGTGTGAATTGGGGCCATCTTTAAGAAACAACAGTAACTATAGTTCAAAAGTAAATAATTGTCTGTGAAGCTCTTTTGATGGTTCTGAGGATGTGAAAGGTGATTTATAAATGTAAGTTATCTGTTCAAAGTATAGACAAAGCACAGGTGCTGTAATTGAGACAATCTCTATCTCAAGTTTTAAAAAATCAGTGAATACTAGTTTTTATGTTTTAAAGTTTTTTAATTAAATCCAGCACTTTTTCCAATCATTTTGAATAATAGAGACTCGACATTTCTGATGCAGCTGAGAAAAATAATGTTTATTTCTGCGAATGGTTGCTTTAAAATTCTTTTTTTCTATAAACAATAATTGTTTTTGAATTACAAATATAACCAAAGCACAGATGGTGTTAATCATAGCCTTTGTCTATTCTGTCAGACTATCTGAAATAAAAATCCACACTTCATTTTAGCTTTCATGTCAAATTTGTAGTTCAAAAAGTTTTTAAAACACTTTGTTTTGAAATCATTTGAAAATAAACAAAGAGATAAAGACTGTTACAGGCTGAGAAGACATTCTTGAAATTTGATTGAATCATATTCATGCATCCTGGATGCACTACAGTCAGACTGGTAATCTGGGAACTAGATACAGGTGTGGTTGATAAATTTTTTCAGCTGATAGAATGACAGCTGTGGAAAGCATATGAACCCAAATCCCAGACTTTACAGAAAGGACAGGTTGGGTCTTTACTCATTGGAGTTTAGAAGAATGAGAGGTGATACTGAACGTATAAGATTCTGAGGGGGTCTGACAGGGTAGATACAGAAAGGGGGAATGCCTAAGAAGAGGAGAAGAAACGGAGTGCAGCAGCTCAGAGTGAGAAAACAGAGTTTGGTAAGTGGGAGAGTTTGGTGAAGTGGGGGTGGGAGGTGCTGCTTTGCCTTGTTTTTCCTAACTTTTTCCGCAGAGCAGCGGCGTACCTGAGCGGGAGCAGACCGAGGCCCGAGAGTGGGGATAAGACCTGCAATTTCAAGGAATCTTATACGGCCAGTATGATCTCCTGGACTAGTTTCGATTGTTCGATTGGGTCGGAATTTTCACAGATTTTTTCCCCAATTGACCTGAGTTTTTATCTTTTTTTTGCCTCTCCCAGGAGATTGCATGGCTCCGGGTGGGGAGAACCCTGCTGTGTGACATCACAGGTAAGGCAGGTAAGTGATTGGTAGTGACTGTGGGCTAAGTTTTTCTTTTAAATTAACATATAGCATATAAGTAAATACTAAAAATTAACCTTTATTTGTTTAATGAATTTAATAAACTCTATAGGGTAAATACTTGATTAACGCTAAACTAATTAATTACATTAAATAATGGGAAAACAGGAGATGTGTTGCTGCTGCAATATGTGGGAGCTTCTGGACGTTTTGGTCCAGGGCGACTACATCTGCGGTAAGTGTCTGCGGCTCGACAAACTTCGACTCTGAGTTGAGGAGCTGGAGTCTGAGCTGCAGACATTGTGAGACATCAGGGAGGGAGAACGTTACCTGGACCTTTTGCTCCAGGAGGCAGCCACACCTTCTAAATACTTTAGAATTGATACGTGGTCAGGAACAGGAGGGTGTGACTGCGAGTGAGGCAGGTAAGGGGATCCAGGAGTTAGTATTGCAGGAGCCTCAGTTCCTGCACTTGTCCAATAGATTTGAGGTTTTTGCAACCCTTGTGGACAAGTGTGCAGACTGACCAAGGCACCGTGGTGCAGAAAGCCATTCAAGTGGAGGGAGTAAAGAGGCAGGTGGTTGTAGTAGGGGACAGTATAGTTAGGGGGATAGATAGGGTTCTCTGCAGCCGAGAGCATGCATCCCAAAGGCTGTGTTGCCTATTCGGTGACAGGGTAAAGGACATTTCTTCCATGTTGGAGAAGAACTTGGAGTGAGAGGGGGAGGATCCAATTGTCTTGGTACACGTAGGTACCAATGACATAGGTAGGACTAAGAAAGAGGTTCCGCTGAGAGAGTTTGAACAGCTAGGGACCAAATTGAAAAGCAGAACCACAAAGGTAATAATCTCTGCATTATTACCTGAGCCACGAGCAAATTGGCATAGGGTCAATAGAATCAGGGAGATGAATGTGTGGCTCAGAGGTTGGTGTGGGAGAAGTGGGTTTCGATTTGTGGGGCACTGGCACCAATACTCAGGAAAGACAGCTGTTCCATGGGGACGGACTACACCTGAACTATGGTGGGACCATCATCATCATTATAGGTGTTTCCTCGAACGAGGATGACTTGCTTCCACATGAGTTCACAGATGTTTCAATGAAGGACCCGATGTTCCAGTCCTGAACTCCAATTGAGGGGGTGGAAGATGCCTGTGCGTGGATTTTTTTAACATGAGGTGACCGTTGCACACCAGCCACCACATGGGCTTGACAAAGCTAGGCCTTTATCCAGTGGCACGGGTTAACCAATGTTTTCTGCCCTTGATGCTCCTTAGCCCCACCCAGACTGATTCTACATCTTCATTTTCTGAGCCAATATCCTTTCTCACTATTGCTCTGATTTCATCCTTTACTAACACTACACCACCCCCTTTTCCTTTTTGCCTGTCCTTCTACTGCACGAACCTGCTCTACTGCACGGACCTAGTGCACACATATATCGCAGTGTAGGTAGGCCCCCATGCTGCCCCTGCGCCCTTGGTTCTTCTGGGCCCCATACCCTCATTCACCGCACTTCCGCCACGATCTCTGGAATCAGAGTTCTAGCAAACCGAATAACTAGGGAGGTAGACAGGGCTTTAAACTAAATAAGTGGGGGCGAGGACGGTCGCGGGAGTCGAGAGAGGCAGCGGCCTATAAAAGGCTCAGCAGTCCGGGGAGCGTCGAGAGAGGCGGGAGTCCAGAGAGGCAGCGGCCTATAAAAGGCTCAGCAGTCCGGGGAGCGTCGAGAGAGGCGGGAGTCCAGAGAGGCAGCGGCCTATAAAAGGCTCAGCAGTCCGGGGAGCGTCGAGAGAGGCGGGAGTCGAGAGAGGCAGCGGCCTATAAAAGGCTCAGCAGTCCGGGGAGCGTCGAGAGAGGCGGGAGTCCAGAGAGACAGCGGCCTATAAAAGGCTCAGCAGTCCGGGGAGCGTCGAGAGAGGCGGGAGTCGAGAGAGGCAGCGGCCTATAAAAGGCTCAGCAGTCCGGGGAGCGTCGAGAGAGGCAGCGGCCTATAAAAGGCTCAGCAGTCTGGGGAGCGTCGAGAGAGGCGGGAGTCGAGAGAGGCAGCGGCTTATAAAAGGCTCAGCAGTCCGGGGAGCGTCGAGAGAGGCGGGAGTCGAGAGAGGCAGCGGCCTATAAAAGGCTCAGCAGTCCGGGGAGCGTCGAGAGAGGCGGGAGTCGAGAGAGGCAGCGGCCTATAAAAGACTCAGCAGTCCGGGGAGCGTCGAGAGAGGCGGGAGTCGAGAGAGACGTACCGGTGCAGCTCCAGCTGAGAGAAGTCAAAAAAGAAGTAGAAAGAAATCAAAAGGTGATGTCACAGCCAACGTGGTAAGTGATTGGCTGCTGATTGGTGAGTAGTTTTTCTTTTTCTTTATTAGTCAGTAACTTTTAACATTGTTGTCGGCAATTTAAGTGTATCTAAGGGTTAAGTCATGGCAGGACAGCTCGGTCATGTGATATGCTCCTCCTGTACCATGTGGGAACACGGGGACAACACCAGTGTCCCTGACGACTACATGTGCGGGAAGTGTGTCCACCTCCGGCTACTGACGGTCCGCGTTGCGGAGTTGGAGCTGAAGGTGGATTCACTCTGGAGCATCCACGATGCTGAGAATGACGTGAGTATCACGTGTAGCGAGTTGGTCTTACCGCAGGAGAAGGGTCCACAGCCAGCGAGGGAATGGAAGACCAGCAGGAAGAGTAGTGCAAGGAAGGTAGTGCAGGGGTCCCCTGTGGTCATCCCACTGCAAAACAGATACACTGCTTTGAGTGCTGTTGAGGGGGATGACTCATCAGGAGTGGGCAGCAGCAGCCAAGTTCATGGCACCGTGGCTGGCTCTGTTGCACAGGAGGGCAGGAAAAAGAGTGGGCGAGCGATAGTGATAGGGGATTCAATTGTAAGGGGAATAGATAGGCGTTTCTGCGGCCGCAACCGAGACTCCAGGATGGTATGTTGCCTCCCTGGTGCAAGGGTCAAGGATGTCTCGGAGCGGGTGCAGGACATTCTGAAAAGGGAGGGAGAACAGCCAGTTGCCGTGGTGCACGTTGGTACCAATGACATAGGTAAAAAAAGGGATGAGTTCCTACGAAATGAATTTAAGGAGCTAGGAGCTAAATTAAAAAGTAGGACCTCAAAAGTAGTAATCTCGGGATTGCTACCAGTGCCACGTGCTAGTCAGAGTAGGAATCGCAGGATAGCTCAGATGAATATGTGGCTTGAGCAATGGTGCAGCAGGGAGGGATTCAAATTCCTGGGGCATTGGAACCGGTTCTGGGGGAGGTGGGACCAGTACAATCCGGACGGTCTGCACCTGGGCAGAATCGGAACCAATGTCCTCGGGGGAGTGTTTGCTAGTGCTGTTGGGGAGGAGTTAAACTAATATGGCAGGGGGATGGGAACCAATGCAGGGAGATGGAGGGAAACAAAAAGGAGGCAAAAACAAAAGACAGAAAGGAGATGAGGAAAAGTGGAGGGCAGAGAAACCCAAGGTAAAGAACAAAAAGGGCCATTGTACAGCAAAATTCTAAAAGGACAGAGGGTGTTAAAAAAACAAGCCTAAAGGCTTTGTGTCTTAATGCAAGGAGTATCCGCAATAAGGTGGATGAATTAACTGTGCAAATAGATGTTAACAAATATGATGTGATTGGGATTACGGAGACGTGGCTCCAGGATGAGCAGGGCTGGGAACTCAACATCCAGGGGTATTCAACATTCAGGAAGGATAGAATAAAAGGAAAAGGAGGTGGGGTAGCATTGCTGGTTAAGGAGGAGATTAAGGCAATAGTTAGGAAGGACATTAGCTTGGATGATGTGGAATCTATATGGGTAGAGCTGCAGAACACCAAAGGGCAAAAAACGTTAGTGGGAGTTGTGTACAGACCTCCAAACAGTAGTAGTGATGTTGGGGAGGGCATCAAACAGGAAATTAGGGGTGCGTGCAATAAAGGTGCAGCAGTTATAATGGGTGACTTTAATATGCACATAGATTGGGCTAACCAAACTGGAAGCAATACGGTGGAGGAGGATTTTCTGGAGTGCATAAGGGATGGTTTTTTAGACCAATATGTCGAGGAACCAACTAGGGGGGAGGCCATCTTAGACTGGGTGTTATGTAATGAGAAAGGATTAATTAGCAATCTCGTTGTGCGAGGCCCCTTGGGGAAGAGTGACCATAATATGGTGGAATTCTGCATTAGGATAGAGAATGAAACAGTTAATTCAGAGACCATGGTCCAGAACTTAAAGAAGGGTAACTTTGAAGGTATGAGGCGTGAATTGGCTGAGATGGATTGGCGAATGATACTTAAGGGGTTGACTGTGGATGGGCAATGGCAGACATTTAGAGACCGCATGGATGAACTACAACAATTGTACATTCCTGTCTGGCATAGAAATAAAAAAGGGAAGGTGGCTCAACCGTGGCTATCAAGGGAAATCAGGGATAGTATTAAAGCCAAGGAAGTGGCATACAAATTGGCCAGAAATAGCAGCGAACCTGGGGACTGGGAGAAATTTAGAACTCAGCAGAGGAGGACAAAGGGTTTGATTAGGGCAGGGAAAATGGAGTATGAGAAGAAGCTTGCAGGGAACATTAAGACGGATTGCAAAAGTTTCTATAGATATGTAAAGAGAAAAAGGTTAGTAAAGACAAACGTAGGTCCCCTGCAGTCAGAATCAGGGGAAGTCATAACGGGGAACAAAGAAATGGCGGACCAATTGAACAAGTACTTTGGTTCGGTATTCACGAAGGAGGACACGAACAACCTTCCGGTTATAAAAGGGGTCGGGGGGGCTAGTAAGGAGGAGGAACTGAGGGAAATCCTTATTAGCCGGGAAATTGTGTTGGGGAAATTGATGGGATTGAAGGCCGATAAATCCCCAGGGCCTGATGGACTGCATCCCAGAGTACTTAAGGAGGTGGCCTTGGAAATAGTGGATGCGTTGACAGTCATTTTCCAACATTCCATTGACTCTGGATCAGTTCCTATGGAGTGGAGGGTAGCCAATGTAACCCCACTTTTTAAAAAAGGAGGGAGAGAGAAAACAGGGAATTATAGACCGGTCAGCCTGACATCGGTAGTGGGTAAAATGATGGAATCAATTATTAAGGATGTCATAGCAGTGCATTTGGAAAGAGGTGACATGATAGGTCCAAGTCAGCATGGATTTGTGAAAGGGAAATCATGCTTGACAAATCTTCTGGAATTTTTTGAGGATGTTTCCAGTAGAGTGGATAAGGGAGAACCAGTTGATGTGGTATATTTGGACTTTCAGAAGGCGTTCGACAAGGTCCCACACAAGAGATTGATGTGCAAAGTTAGAGCACATGGGATTGGGGGTAGTGTACTGACATGGATTGAGAACTGGTTGTCAGACAGGAAGCAAAGAGTAGGAGTAAATGGGTACTTTTCAGAATGGCAGGCAGTGACTAGTGGGGTACCGCAAGGTTCTGTGCTGGGGCCCCAGCTGTTTACACTGTACATTAATGATTTAGATGAGGGGATTAAATATAGTATCTCCAAATTTGCGGATGACACTAAGTTGGGTGGCAGTGTGAGCTGCGAGGAGGATGCTGTGAGGCTGCAGAGCGACTTGGATAGGTTAGGTGAGTGGGCAAATGCATGGCAGATGAAGTATAATGTGGATAAATGTGAGGTTATCCACTTTGGTGGTAAAAACAGAGAGACAGACTATTATCTGAATGGTGACAGATTAGGAAAAGGGGAGGTGCAAAGAGACCTGGGTGTCATGGTACATCAGTCATTGAAGGTTGGCATGCAGGTGCAGCAGGCGGTTAAGAAAGCAAATGGCATGTTGGCCTTCATAGCAAGGGGATTTGAGTACAGGGGCAGGGAGGTGTTGCTACAGTTGTACAGGGCATTGGTGAGGCCACACCTGGAGTATTGTGTACAGTTTTGGTCTCCTAACCTGAGGAAGGACATTCTTGCTATTGAGGGAGTGCAGCGAAGGTTCACCAGACTGATTCCCGGGATGGCGGGACTGACCTATCAAGAAAGACTGGATCAACTGGGCTTGTATTCACTGGAGTTCAGAAGAATGAGAGGGGACCTCATAGAAACATATAAAATTCTGACGGGGTTAGACAGGTTAGATGCAGGAAGAATGTTCCCAATGTTGGGGAAGTCCAGAACCAGGGGTCACAGTCTAAGGATAAGGGGTAAGCCATTTAGGACCGAGATGCGGAGGAACTTCTTCACCCAGAGAGTGGTGAACCTGTGGAATTCTCTACCACAGAAAGTTGTTGAGGCCAATTCACTAAATATATTCAAAAAGGAGTTAGATGAAGTCCTTACTGCTAGGGGGATCAAGGGGTATGGTGAGAAAGCAGGAATGGGGTACTGAAGTTGAATGTTCAGCCATGAACTCATTGAATGGCGGTGCAGGCTAGAAGGGCCGAATGGCCTACTCCTGCACCTATTTTCTATGTTTCTATGTTTCAATGGAGAGAAATTTAGAATGCTAAAGAGAAAAGAAAAGGAAGCATTGCAGGTAAGTGATTGTGGTAAGGATAACCAGATAATGTCAGGAAGGGACAGAGCATACAAATAAAAGTGCACTAACAAATAGGGTCCAGGTAAGAAAAAGTAGTGATAAGACAAATAATGTTAAGATGTCTAATAATGTTAAAAAGACAAATCTAAAAGCATTGTATCAGAATGCACGAAGCATCTGTAATAAGGTAGACGAATTAACAGCGCAAATAGATGTAAACGGATACGATATAGTTGCAATTATGGTTGCAGGATGTCCAGGGTTGGGAACTGAATATCCAAGGATATTCGATATTTAGGAAGGACAGGCAAAAAGGAAAAGGGGGTGGTGTAGTGTTAGTAAAGGATGAAATCAGAGCAATAGTGAGAAAGGATATTGGCTCAGAAAATGAAGATGTAGAATCAGTCTGGGTGGGGCTAAGGAGCATCAAGGGCAGAAAACATTGGTGGGAGTTTTCTATAGGCCTCTAAACAGTAGTGGTAATGTAGGGGACAGCATCAAACAGGAAATTAGAGATGCATGTAACAAGGGTACTACAGTAATCGTAGGTCACTTTAATCTACATATAGACTGGCCAAACCAAATTAGTAATAATACTGTAGAAGATGAATTCCTGTGTGTATGAGATGGTTTTTTAGACCAGGAGCCTACTAGGGAACAGGCTATCCTGGATTGGGTATTGTGTAATGAGAAGGGGTTAATTAATAGTCTTGTGCGGGGTCATTTAGGGAAGAGTGACCATAACATGATTGAATTCTTTATTAAGATGGGAAGTGAAGTAGACCAATCCGAAACTAGGGTCCTAAATCTAAACAAAGGAAACTACAAAGGTATGAGGAATGAGTTTGCTATGATAAATTGGGAAGATTCATTAAAAGACATGACAGTGGATAGGCAATGGCTAACATTTAAGGAACGAATGCATGAATTGCAACAGTTAGACATTCCTTGCTGGCATAAAAACACAAAAGGAAAAGTGTCTCAACCATGGCTTACAAAAGAAATTATGGATAGTATTTGATCCAAAGAGGAGTCATACAAAGTTGCCAGAAAATGTAGCAAGCCTGAGGATTGGGAGCAGTTTAGAATTCAGCAAAAAAGGACCAAGAGATTGATAAAGAGGGGAAAAATAGAGTATGAGTAAACTTGCAAGGAACATAAAAACCGACTGCAAAAGTTTCTACAAGTATGTAAAAAGAAAAAGATTAGTGAAGACAAATGTATGTCTTTTACAGACAAAAAAGGGAGAATTTATAATGGGGAACAAGGAAATGGCAGAACAATTAAATAAATACTTTGGTCTGTCTTCACTGAAGAGGACACAAATAATGTCCCAGAAATGCTAGGGAACCAAGAGTCTAGTGAGCAAGAGGAATTAAAGGAAATGCTTATTAGCAAGAAAATAGTGCTGGAGAAACTAATGGGACTGAAGGCCGATAAATCCCCGGGGCCTGATGATTTGCATCCCAGAGTACTAAAAGAGGTAGCCAAGGAAATAGTTGTCATCTTCCAAAATTCTATAGGTTATGGAACAGTTCCTGCAGATTGGAGGGTGGCAAATGTAACCCCACTATTTAAAAAAGGAGGGAGAGAGAAAACAGGGAACTTCAGACCGGTAGGCCTAACATCAGTAATAGGGAAAATACTAGAGTCTATTATAAAGGATGTGATAACGGCACACTTAGATAATATCAACGGGATTAGACAAAGTCAACATGGATTTATGAAAGGAAAATCATGTTTGACAAACCTACTGGAGTTTTTTGAGGATGTAACTGATAGAATAGATAAGGGGGAACCAGTGGATGTAGTGTATTTGGATTTTCAGAAGGCCTTTGATAAAGTCCTACATAAGAGGTTAGTGTGCAAAATTAAAGCACATAGGATTGGGGGTAATGTACTGGCATGGATTGAAAATTGGTTAACTAACAGGAAACAGAGTAGGAAACATAGAAACATAGAAAATAGGTGCAGGAGCAGGCCATTCAGCCCTTCTAGCCTGCACCGCCATTCAATGAGTTCATGGCTGAACATGAAACTTCAGTACCCCCTTCCTGCTTTCTCGCCATAACCCTTGATCCCCCGAGTAGTAAGGACTTCATCTAACTCCCTTTTGAATATATTTAGTGAATTGGCCTCAACTACTTTCTGTGGTAGAGAATTCCACAGGTTCACCACTCTCTGGGTGAAGAAGTTTCTCCTCATCTCGGTCCTAAATGGCTTACCCCTTATCCTCAGACTGTGACCCCTGGTTCTGGACTTCCCCAACATTGGGAACATTCTTTCTGCATCTAACCTGTCTAAACCCGTCAGAATTTTAAACGTTTCTATGAGGTCCCCTCTCATTCTTCTGAACTCCAGTGAATACAAGCCCAATTGATCCAATCTTTCTTGATAGGTCAGTCCCGCCATCCCGGGAATCAGTCTGGTGAACCTTCGCTGCACTCCCTCAATAGCAAGAATGTCCTTCCTCAAGTTAGGAGACCAAAACTGTACACAATACTCCAGGTGTGGCCTCACCAAGGCCCTGTACAACTGTAGCAACACCTCCCTGCCCCTGTATTCAAATCCCCTCGCTATGAAGGCCAACATGCCATTTGCTTTCTTAACCGCCTGCTGTACCTGCATGCCAACCTTCAATGACTGATGTACCATGACACCCAGGTCTCGTTGCACCTTCCCTTTTCCTAATCTGTCACCATTCAGATAATAGTCTGTCTCTCTGTTTTTACCACCAAAGTGGATAACCTCACATTTATCCACATTATACTTCATCTGCCATGCATTTGCCCACTCACCTAACCTATCCAAGTCACTCTGCAGCCTAATAGCATCCTCCTCGCAGCTCACACTGCCACCCAACTTAGTATCATCCGCAAATTTGGAGATACTGCATTTAATCCCCTCGTCTAAATCATTAATGTACAATGTAAACAGCTGGGGCCCCAGCACAGAACCTTGCGGCACTCCACTAGTCACTGCCTGCCATTCTGAAAAGTACCCGTTTACTCCTACTCTTTGCTTCCTGTCTGACAACCAGTTCTCAATCCACGTCAGCACACTACCCCCAATCCCATGTGCTTTAACTTTGCACATTAATCTCTTGTGTGGGACCTTGTCGAAAGCCTTCTGAAAGTCCAAATATACCACATCAACTGGTTCTCCTTTGTCCACTTTACTGGAAACATCCTCAAAAAATTCCAGAAGATTTGTCAAGCATGATTTCCCTTTCACAAATCCATGCTGACTTGGACCTATCATGTCACCATTTTCCAGATGCACTGCTATGACATCCTTAATAATTGATTCTATCATTTTACCCACTACTGAGGTCAGGCTGACCGGTCTATAATTCCCTGTTTTCTCTCTCCCTCCTTTTTTAAAAAGTGGGGTTACATTGGCTACCCTCCACTCCATAGGAACTGATCCAGAGTCAATGGAATGTTGGAAAATGACTGTCAATGCATCCGCTATTTCCAAGGCCACCTCCTTAAGTACTCTAGGATGCAGGCCATCAGGCCCTGGGGATTTATCTGCCTTCAATCCCATCAATTTCCCCAACACAATTTCCCGACTAATAAAGATTTCCCTCAGTTCCTCTTCCTTACTAGACCCTCTGACCCCTTTTATATCCGGAAGGTTGTTTGTATCCTCCTTAGTGAATACCGAACCAAAGTACTTGTTCAATTGATCCGCCATTTCTTTGTTCCCCGTTATGACTTCCCCTGATTCTGACTGCAGGGGACCTACGTTTGTCTTCACCAACCTTTTTCTCTTTACATACCTATAGAAACTTTTGCAATCCGCCTTAATGTTCCCTGCAAGCTTCTTCTCGTACTCCATTTTCCCTGTCCTAATCAAACCCTTTGTCCTCCTCTGCTGAGTTCTAAATTTCTCCCAGTCCCCAGGTTCGCTGCTATTTCTGGCCAATTTGTATGCCACTTCCTTGGCTTTAATACTATCCCTGATTTCCCTAGATAGCCACGGTTGAGCCACCTTCCCCTTTTTATTTTTACGCCAGACAGGAATGTACAATTGTTGTACTTCATCCATGCGGTCTCTAAATGTCTGCCATTGCCCATCCACAGTCAACCCCCTAAGTATCATTCGCCAATCTATCCTAGCCAATTCTCGCCTCATACCTTCAAAGTTACCCTTCTTTAAGTTCTGGACCATGGTCTCTGAATTTACTGTTTCATTCTCCATCCTAATGCAGAATTCCACCATATTATGGTCACTCTTCCCCAAGGGGCCTCGCACAATGAGATTGCTAATTAATCCTCTCTCATTACACAACACCCAGTCTAAGATGGCCTCCCCCCTAGTTGGTTCCTCAACATATTGGTCTAGAAAACCATCCCTTATGCACTCCAGGAAATCCTCCTCCACCGTATTGCTTCCAGTTTGGCTAGCCCAATCTATGTGCATATTAAAGTCACCCATTATAACTGCTACACCTTTATTGCATGCACCCCTAATTTCCTGTTTGATGCCCTCCCCAACATCCCTATTACTGTTTGGAGGTCTGTACACAACTCCTACTAACGTTTTTTGCCCTTTGGTGTTCTGCAGCTCTACCCATATAGATTCCACATCATCCAAGCTAATGTCTTTCCTAACTATTGCATTAATCTCCTCTTTAACCAGCAATGCTACCCCACCTCCTTTTCCTTTTATTCTATCCTTCCTGAATGTTGAATACCCCTGAATGTTGAGTTCCCAGCCCTGATCATCCTGGAGCCACGTCTCCGTAATCCCAATCACATCATATTTGTTAACATCTATTTGCACAATTAATTCATCCACCTTATTGCGGATACTCCTTGCATTAAGACACAAAGCCTTCAGGCTTGTTTTATTAACACCCTTTGTCCTTTTAGAATTTTGCTGTACAGTGGCCCTTTTTGTTCTTTGCCTTGGGTTTCTCTGCCCTACACTTTTCCTCATCTCCTTTCTGTCTTTTGCTTTTGGCTCCTTTTTGTTTCCCTCTGTCTCCCTGCATTGGTTCCCATCCCCCTGCCATATTAGTTTAAATCCTCCCCAACAGCACTAGCAAACACTCCCCAGAGGACATTGGTTCCAGTCCTGCCCAGGTGCAGACCGTCCGGTTTGTACTGGTCCCACCTCCCCCAGAACCGGTCCCAATGCCCCAGGAATTTGAATCCCTCCCTGCTGCACCACTGCTCAAGCCACGTATTCATCTGCGCTATCCTGCGATTCCTACTCTGACTATCACGTGGCACTGGTAGCAATCCCGAGATTACTACTTTTGAGGTCCTACTTTTTAATTTAGCTCCTAGCTCCTTAAATTCGTTTCGTAGGACCTCATCCCTTTTTTTGCCTATGTCGTTGGTACCAATGTGCACCACGACAACTGGCTGTTCTCCCTCCCATTTCAGAATGTCCTGCACCCGCTCCGAGACATCCTTGACCCTTGCACCAGGGAGGCAACATACCATCCTGGAGTCTCGGTTGCGGCCGCAGAAACGCCTATCTATTCCCCTCACAATTGAATCCCCTATCACTATCGCTCTCCCACTCTTTTTCTTGCCCTCCTGTGCAGCAGAGCCAGCCACGGTGCCATGAACTTGGCTGCTGCTGCCCTCCCCTGATGAGTCATTCCCCTCAACAGTACCCAAAGCGGTGTATCTGTTTTGCAGGGGGATGACCGCAGGGGACCCCTGCACTACCTTCCTTGCTCTACTCTTCCTGCTGGTCTTCCATTCCCTATCTGGCTGTGGACCCTTTCCCTGCGGTAAGACCAACTCACTACACGTGATACTCACGTCATTCTCAGCATCGTGGATGCTCCAGAGTGAATCCACCTTCAGCTCCAATTCCGTAACGCGGACCGTCAGGAGCTGGAGGCGGATACACTTCCCGCACACATAGTCGTCAGGGACACCGGAAGCGTCCCTGAGTTCCCACATGGTACAGGAGGAGCATAACACCCGACCGAGCTCTCCTGCCATGTCTTAACCCTTAGATACACTTAAACTGGTAATAACAATGTTAAAAGTTACTGACCAATATAAGAAGAAAAAGAAAAACTACTCACCAATCACCAGCCAATCACTTACCCCCTAGGCTGTGACGTCACCTTTGTTTTTTTTGCCTTCTCCCTGTAGCTGCACCGGTACGCCTCTCGCCGACCCCGGACTCGCGCTGCTCCGAGCTCCCGCCTCCTCGAACTGCTCGACTCCCGCTGGCCTTTATAGGCCTCTCGCCAACCCCGGACTCGCGCTGCTCCGAGCTCCCGCCTCCTCGACTGACTGCTCCGAGCTCCCGCTGGCCTTTATAGGCCTCTCGCCGACCCCGGACTCGCGCTGCTCCGAGCTCCCGCCTCCTCGACTGACTGCTCCGAGCTCCCGCTGGCCTTTATAGGCCTCTCGCCGACCCCGGACTCGCGCTGCTCCGAGCTCCCGCCTCCTCGACTGACTGCTCCGAGCTCCCGCTGGCCTTTATAGGCCTCTCGCCGACCCCGGACTCGCGCTGCTCCGAGCTCCCGCCTCCTCGACTGACTGCTCCGAGCTCCCGCTGGCCTTTATAGGCCTCTCGCCGACCCCGGACTCGCGCTGCTCCGAGCTCCCGCCTCCTCGACTGACTGCTCCGAGCTCCCGCTGGCCTTTATAGGCCTCTCGCCGACCCCGGACTCGCGCTGCTCCGAGCTCCCGCCTCCTCGACTGACTGCTCCGAGCTCCCGCTGGCCTTTATAGGCCTCTCGCCGACCCCGGACTCGCGCTGCTCCGAGCTCCCGCCTCCTCGACTGACTGCTCCGAGCTCCCGCTGGCCTTTATAGGCCTCTCGCCGACCCCGGACTCGTGCTGCTCCGAGCTCCCGCCTCCTCGACTGACTGCTCCGAGCTCCCGCTGGCCTTTATAGGCCTCTCGCCGACCCCGGACTCGCGCTGCTCCGAGCTCCCGCCTCCTCGACTGACTGCTCCGAGCTCCCGCTGGCCTTTATAGGCCTCTCGCCGACCCCGGACTCGCGCTGCTCCGAGCTCCCGCCTCCTCGACTTTTTCGGGGTGGCGGGCAGTGACTAGTGGGGTACCACAGGAATCAGTGCTTGGGCCCCAGTTATTCACAATATATATAAATGATTTGGATGAGGGAACCAAATGTAATATTTCCAAGTTTGCTGATGACACAAAACTAGGTGGGATTGTGAGGAGGATGCAAAGATGTTGCAAGGCGATTTAGATGCAGTATAACGTGGATAAATGTGAAGTTATCCACTTTGGTAGGAAAAACATAAGGACAAAGTATTATTTAAACGATGGTAGCTTGGGAAATGTCGATGTACAAAGGGACCTGGGTGTCCTTGTACACCAGTCATTGAAAGCAAACATGTAGGTGCAGCAAGAAGTTAGGAAGGCAAATGGTATGTTGGCCTTCATTGCAAGAGGATTTGAGTACAGAAGCAAGGATGTCTTACTACAGTTATACAGGGCCTTGGTGAGACCACACCTGGAGTATTGTGTGCAGTTTTGATCTCCTTACCTAGAGGGAGTGCAGCAAAGGTTCACCAGACTGATTCCTGGGATGGCAAGATGGTCGTATGAGGAGAGATTGGGTTGACTAGGCCTGTGTTTACTTGAGTTTAGAAAAATGAGAGGGGATCTCACTGAAACGTATAAAATTCTGACGAAGTTGGACAGACTGGATGCAGGGTGGCTGTTTCCCCTGGCTGGGAAGTCTAGAACAAGGGGTCACAGTCTTAGTCTTAGGACCGAGATGAGGAGAATTTTTTTCACTCAGAGGGTGGTAAACCTGTGGAATTCTCTACCACAGAAAGCTGAGGAGGCCAAGACACTGAATATATTTAAGAAGAAGATAGATAGATTTCTAGACACAAAAGGCATCAAGGGATGTGGGGGGAAAGCGGGAATATGGTGATGAGATAGAGGATCAGCCATAATCATACTGCTCCTATTTTCTATGTTTCTATGATGTTTCCCCTCGAGGGGGAATCTAGAGGGCATAGTGTCAGACTAAGGGGTCGCCCATTTAAAACGGAAATGAGGGATTTCTTCTTTCAAAGGTTCGTGAATCTTTGGAATTCTCTACCCCAGAGAGCTGTGGAGGCTGGGTCTTTGAATACATTTAAGGTGGAGATAGACAGATTTTTGAATGATAAGGGAGTCAAGGGTTATGGGGAACAGGCAGGGAAGCGGAGTTGAGGCCAAGATCAGATCAGCCATGATCTTATTGAATGCCGTAGCAAGCTCGAGGGGCCAAATGGCCTACTCCTATTTTGTACGTTCTTATGTTGTGTCATACGTTCCTTCCGCTGTTTGTACTTGGCTTCCGCTCATTCCCAGCAAAGAGACTCGAAGTATTCGGCGCCTTCTCTGATGCTTTTCCTCCACTTTGAGCAGGGGCCAGGGACTCCTAAGAGTTGGTGGGGATGTTACATTTTTTCAAGGAGGGTGTCCTTGAAGCGTTTTCTCTGCCCTCCTGGTACTCGCCTGTCGTGACGTAGTTTGGAGTAGAGTGCTTGTTTCGGCAGTCTAGTATCAGGCATGCGGACAATGTGGCCCGTCCATCCGAGCTGATCGACTGTAGTCAAGGCCTCGATGTTGGCCTGAGAGAGAATGCAGACGTTGATGCGCCTATCCTGCCAATGAATTTGCAGGATTTTGCAGAGGCAGCGTTGCTGGTACTTCTCCAGTGCTTTGAGGTGTCTACTGTACATAGTCCATGTTATGTTAGCAACCCTAGGCAACCTGTATCATACTGCCACCAGAGGGCTTACCAGTTGGAGTCCCAATGGATCCCAGCATCCCTTGGGAGCACTATATAAGCAGGCCTCCCATGCTGTACCAGCACTCTGTAGTTTGAATAAAGGAGATAAGATCACACTTACTCATTGTCTACAGTACTCAGTTGCGTTACTTTATTATGAGCTTAACAACTGGCGATGAGATAACGAACAACCACGCGAAAATGCAAAGAACTGTTGGTATCCTGGAGAAATTCTCAGAAGGGGACGATTGAGAGGCCTTCGTGGAGCGACTTGACCAATACTTCGTGGCCAATGAGCTGGAAGGGGACGAGAGCACTGCCAAATGAAGGGCGATCCTCCTTACCGTCTGTGGGGCAACAACCTATGGCCTCAAGAAGAATCTGGCTCCGGTGAAACCAACAACCAAATCCTATGAAGAACTGTGTACGCTGGTCCGGGAGCACCTAAATCTGAAGGAAAGCGTTTTGATGGCAAGGTATCGATTCGACACGTGTCAACGGTCTGAAGACCAGGAAGTGGCGAGCTACGTCGCCGAACTAAGGCGCCTTGCAGGACATTGCGAATTCAATGGATTCCTTGAGAAAATGCTAAGAGACTTTTTTGTGCTTGGCATTGGCCATGAGGTTATTCTTTGCAAACTATTGACTGTTGAAACACTGAATCTGAGCAAAGCCATAACGATAGCCCAGGCATTTATGTCTACCAGTGATAACACCAAACAAATTTCACAGCATAAAGAGGTTTCGGCTAGTACTGTACATAAAGTTACGTCGTTTCCAGGCAGGAATGCATATGGCAGAACGTACATGCCAGCAGCTGCACGACCTCAGATGACCCAGAGTCTGCCATCAGTTGTTAATGCGAGGCAGTTAACACCTTGTTGGCACTGCGGAGGTGATCATCGAGCCCATCAATGGCGCTTCAAACACTATGTGTGCAAAGGCTGTGGAACAATGGGACACCTCCAGCGAATGTGCAGACGAGCTGCAAACCCTGCAGACCACAATGTTGCAGAGGAGGATCGATCCAAGGTGGATCAGGCTGAACTAGAGACTCGAACCGAGGAGGCAGAAGGTGTGTATGGGGTACACACCTTCACCATGAAATGTCCACCGATCATGTTAAAAGTTGAACTGAACGGAATTCCAGTATCCATGAAACTGGAGACAGGTGCGAGTCAGTCTATCATGAGCAAAAAGGCCTTCGACAGGCTGTGGTGCAACAAGGCACACAGGCCCAAGCTTAGCCCCATTCATACCAAGCTAAGAACTTACACTAAAGAGCTGATCCCTGTTATTGGCAGCGCAGCAGTAAAAGTCTCCTATGATGGAGCAGTGCACGAACTCCCACTATGGATTGTACCAGGAGATGGCCCCACACTATTCAGCAGAAGCTGGCTGAAAAAAATTCGCTGGAACTGGGAATCCGGGCGCTCTCATCCGTCGCCGACCCCTCATGTGCCCAGGTTCTGAGCAAGTCCCGTCGTTGTTTGAGCCAGGCATTGGAAGTTTCTCGAGGGCGAAGTTGCAGATCCACTTAGTTCCTGGTACACAACCCATCCATTACAAGGCACGGGCGGTGCCATATATGATCCAAGAGAAAGTGGAAATTGAACTGGACAGGCTGCAGCAAGAAGACATCATCGCGCCGGTGGAGTTCAATGAGTGGGCCAGTCTGATTGTTCCGGTTCTCAAAGGCAACGGCACGGTCAGAATTTGTGGGGACTATAAAGTAACGATTAACTGTTTTTCACTACAGGACCAGTCTCCACTACCCAAGACAGACGACCTATTTGCGACCCTGGCTGGAGGAAAGATGTTCACCAAGTTGAACCTGACCTCGGCCTACATCATGCAGGAGCTGGTGGAATCTTTGAAAGGCCTCACCTGCATCAACACTCACAAAGGTCTGTTCATCTACAACAGATGCTCATTTGGGATTCGATCGGCCGAGGCAATTTTCCAAAGGAACATGGAGAGCCTGCTAAAGTCGGTTCTGCACACCATGGTTTTCCAGGACGAAATACTGGTCACAGGTTGGGACACCATCGAACACTTGAAAAACTTGGAAGAGGTTCTAAGTCGGCTAGATCGCATGGGATTCAGGTTGAAATGCTTGAAGTGTGTTCTTAGGGATAAGAATCGCGGCAGATGGCATCAGACCCACCGACGCCAAGACTATAGACCGTGATGGTGCTGCAGTCATTCCTGGGACTCTTCAACTATTTTGGTAATTTCCTACCCAGGTTAAGCACCTTGCTAGAACCCCTGTGTTATGTATGCATGTCAATGATGTACTGTAACACTAGACCTGAATGTACCTTCACCCTGTATATTACCATACCTATACACCAGAGGGTGCTGCTGCTGGAGACCTAAGAGTCACCCGTACACTGCAGGTAACCAAGTATAAAAGGGAGCTCACCTCTTGGTGTCCTCACTCTAGGAGCTGCAATAAAAGGACTACAGTCTGTACAGTTCAAGTGCTATACCCCTGCCTCATGGAGTCATTAACAGAGTGTTTACATACATAATAACTGGCGACGAGGTTACGAATTCCACGCACAACATGTCTAATCTCAGCAACTTCCAACAATTCGCTGATGGGGAATATTGGGATGCCTTTGTGGAAAGGTTAGAACACTTCTTCATCGCCAATGACCTGGCTGGGGACTCACCGATCTCGCTGGCGACAAGCACAGGACCATCCTGCTCAGCAGTTGTGGGCCCACTATCCATGGCCTCATCAGGGACCTGCTAGCCCCAGTGAAGACAACAACCAAGAGCTATGCGGAGCTCATAACTTTAATACAAGAGCAACTTAAACCCAAAGAGAGCATCCACACAGCCAGGCACCGATTTTACACTCACCGGCAGCCCGAAGGCCAAGAAATTGCTAAGTATGCTGCAGATCTAAGAAGGTTGGCTGCACCGTGCGATTTTGCTGACCACCTCACAGAAGCACTAAGGGACTTCCTCCATAAACTGCTCTCTGCGGACACTACGGTCACCCTGCAGAAGGCAATCAAAGTGAGCCAGGCCTTCATGATTTCGGTCTGCGACTCCAAACGAATGATGATCCACACCCAGGACTCTAAACTGATGAGCACAGTGAATAGAATGGCGACTTTCAGAGGCAAGACTGCTGCCCCAAGTCCTGCAACCCTGAGTCCACCACATGGGGCCAACCGGCTAGCCCCGTGTTGGCGCTGTGGAGGACACCACCAGTGCCGATACAAAGATTATACCTGCAAAGGCTGCAACGCAAAAAGTCACCTTCAGCAAATGTGTAGAAAAAGTTTTACTCACCGTGTCGCTGAAGAGTTGGCCGATCACCTGGGTTCCGACACTGATGAAGACAAAGTTACTCAGCCCCTGGAAGAAGAGTACGGAATATATACTGATACGTCCTTTCTATACAGTATAAATGCACACGAGGCCCATGCTTGAGAGAAGGTCAGTCTGTGACCTGTCCTTTATTCCTTAGCACTCAAGTGATGAAGGTAGGTGGAGCCTCCCCTTTTCTACCCGAAGGTCCAGGTTAGGAGTGTCTCCCACAAGTTCACCACCGAGTGGTCATTGTTCTCACAGTGTACAACTTAGGTCAGATTATACATGGGTTACAATGCTGGTTGAATACATGACATCACCTCCCCCCCAAAGTCTTACTAGGATCACAGGTTGAGTCTCTCTGGAGGTTTACGCTCCCTTGTAGAACGCCTGAGTTGGGGCTCCGGTTGTTGGGTGCTGGCCTGAGTGTCTGCTGTTTGCGGTGCCTCAGGCCTGTCCGGACTGCCCACAGTGACTGGGCTCTCCTCCCTTTGGTTCCGGTGTTCGGTCACCTGTGGTGGAGTGAACTCTATGTCGTGTTCTTCCTCTGCTTCTTCTATGGGGTTGCTGAACCTCCTTTTAGTTTGATCCACGTGTTTGCGGCAGATTTGACCATTAGTAAGTTTAACTACCAGAATCCTATTTCCCTCTTTGGCAATCACAGCGCCTGTGATCCATTTGGGCCCTGCAGCGTAGTTGAGGACAAAAACACGGTCATTTACATCAATACATCGTGCCCTCGCATTCCTGTCATGGTAGTCATATTGTGACTGGCGCCTGTTCTCAACAATTTCTTTCATGGTGGGGCGTATAAGGGATAACCGGGTTTTGAGCGTCCTACATAGAAACATCGAAACATAGAAAATAGGTGCAGGAGTAGGCCATTCAGCCCTTCTAGCCTGCACCGCCATTCAATGAGTTCATGGCTGAACATGCAACTTCAGTACCCCATTCCTTCTTTCTCGCCATACCCCTTGATCCCCCGAGTAGTAAGGACTTCATCTATCTCCCTTTTTAATATACTTAGTGAATTGGCCTCAACTACTTTCTGTGGTAGAGAATTCCACAGGTTCACCACTCTCTGGGTGAAGAAGTTTCTCCTCATCTCGGTCCTAAATGGCTTACCCCTTATCCTTAGACTGTGTTCCCTGGTTCTGGACTTCCCCAACATTGGGAACATTCTTCTTGCATCTAACCTGTCTAAACCCGTCAGAATTTTAAACATTTCTATGAGGTCCCCTCTCATTCTTCTGAACTCCAGTGGATACAAGCCCAGTTGATCCAGTCTTTCTTGATAGGTCAGTCCCGCCATCCCGGGAATCAGTCTGGTGAATCTTTGCTGCACTCCCTCAATAGCAAGAATGTCCTTCCTCAAGTTAGGAGACCAAAACTGTACACAATACTCCAGGTGTGGCCTCACCAAGGCCCTGTACAACTGTAGCAACACCTCCCTGCCCCTGTACTCAAATCCCCTCGCTATGAAGGCCAACATGCCATTTGCTTTCTTAACTGCCTGCTGTACCTGCATGCCAACCTTCAATGACTGATGTACCATGACACCCAGGTCTCGTTCCACCGCCCTTTTTCCTAATCTGTCACCATTCAGATAATAGTCTGTCTCTCTGTTTTTCCCACCAAAGTGGATAACCTCACATTTATCCACATTATACTTCATCTGCCATGCATTTGCCCACTCACCTAACCTATCCAAGTCACTCTGTAGCCTCATAGCATCCTCCTCGCAGCTCACACTGCCACCCAACTTAGTGTCATCCGCAAATTTGGAGATACTACATTTAATCCCCTCGTCTAAATCATTAATGTACAATGTAAACAGCTGGAGCCCCAGCACAGAACCTTGCGGTACCCCACTAGTCACTGCCTGCCATTCTGAAAAGTACCCATTTACTCCTACTCTTTGCTTCCTGTCTGACAACCAGTTCTCAATCCACATCAGCACACTACCCCCAATCCCATGTGCTTTAACTTTGCACATTAATCTCTTGTGTGGGACCTTGTCGAAAGCCTTCTGAAAGTCCAAATATACCACATCAACTGGTTCTCCTTTGTCCACTTTACTGGAAACATCCTCAAAAAATTCCAGAAGATTTGTCAAGCATGATTTCCCTTTCAAGAATCCATGCTGACTTGTACCTATCATGTCACCATTTTCCAAATGCGCTGCTATGACATCCTTAATAATTGATTCCATCATTTTACCCACTACTGAGGTCAGGCTGACCGGTCTTTAATTCCCTGTTTTCTCTCTCCCTCCTTTTTTAAAAAGTGGGGTTACATTGGCTACCCTCCACTCGATAGGAACTGATCCAGAGTCAATGGAATGTTGGAAAATGACTGTCAATGCATCCGCTATTTCCAAGGCCACCTCCTTAAGTACTCTGGGATGCAGTCCATCAGGCCCTGGGGATTTATCGGCCTTCAATCCCATCAATTTCCCCAACACAATTTCCCGACTAATAAGGATTTCCCTCAGTTCCTCCTCCTTACTAGACCCTCTGACCCCTTTTATATCCGGAAGGTTGTTTGTGTCCTCCTTAGTGAATACCGAACCAAAGTACTTGTTCAATTGGTCTGCCATTTCTTTGTTCCCCGTTATGACTTCCCCTGATTCTGACTGCAGGGGACCTACGTTTGTCTTTACTAACCTTTTTCTCTTTACATACCTATAGAAACTTTTGCAATCCGCCTTAATGCTCCCTGTAAGCTTCTTCTCGTACTCCATTTCATTAGCAGCTCTGCGGGTGGAACCCCTGTGAGCGAGTGTAGTCGGGATCTGTAGGCCAACAGGAGGCGTGATAAGCGGCTTTGTAGGGAACCCCCTTGGATTCTGAGCACCTCCTGTTTGATTATCTGCACTGCTCGTTCTGCCTGGCCGTTTGAGGCCGGCTTGAACGGTGCCATTCTGACATGGTTAATTCCATTGCCTGCCATGAAGTCCTGGAATTCAATGCTTGTAAAGCACGGGCCATTGTCGCTGACCAAGACGTCTGGTAGACCGTGGGCGGCAAACATTGCTCGTAGACTTTCTACCATGGCAGAGGATGTGCTTGAATTTAAAATGTCACACTCGATCCATTTGGAGTAGGCGTCTACTACAACGAAAAACATTTTTCCCATGAAAGGACCTGCGTAGTCCACATGGATGCGTGACCAAGGCTTGGTGGGCCAGGACCAGGGGCTAAGGGGGGGGCTTCCCTGGATGCGTTGCCCAGCTGGGCACACGTGTTGCACCTGCGAACACAAAGTTCCAGATCTGCGTCTATCCCTGGCCACTAAACGTGTGACCTGGCAATTGCCTTCATCATGACAATGCCTGGGTGCTCATTGTGGAGTTCTCTGATGAACACCTCTCTGCCCATCTGGGGCATGACTACGCGGTTTCCCCACAGTAGGCAATCGGCCTGAATCGAGAGTTCATCCCTGCACCTGTGAAATGGTTTAAATTCCTCAGGGCATGCCCTGTACGTGGCTGCCCAGTCCCCATTCAGGACACATTTCTTGACTAGAGACAATAGCGGATCTCTGTTTGTCCAGACTTTAATCTGACGGGCTGTCATGGGTGAGCCTTCGCTTCCGAAAGCTTCAACAGCCATGACCATCTTAGCAGCATGCTCGGTAGCCCCCTCAGTGGTGGCTAGTGGTAGCCTGCTGAGTGCATCGGCACAGTTTTCGGTGCCCGGTCTGTGCCGAATTGTATAGTCATAGGCGGCTAACATGAGTGCCCACCTCTGTATGCGGGCCGATGCGTTTGCATTTATGGCCTTGTTGTCGGCCAAAAGGGACGTTAGGGGTTTGTGATCTGTCTCCAGCTCAAATTTCCTGCCAAACAGGTACTGGTACATTTTCTTTACCGCATATACACATGCGAGCGCCTCCTTTTCTACCATCCCGTAGCCCCTTTCTGCCTGGGACAGACTTCTGGAGGCATAAGCTACCGGCTGTAACTGACCCTTGGCATTAACATGCTGCAACACACACCCGACACCATAGGACAACGCATCGCATGTTAAAACAAGATCCTTACATGGGTCATATAGTGTTAACAGATTGTTGGAACATAACAAATTGCGTGCTCTATTAAAAGCCCTTTCCTGCCTGTCCCCCAGACCCATTCATGACCTTTGCGTAGGAGCACGTGTAGAGATTCTAGCAGCGTACTCAATTTGGGAAGAAAATTACCAAAATAATTCAGGAGCCCCAGGAACGAACGCAGCTCCGTCGTGTTACGGGGTCTGGGTGCTCTCTGGATCGCTTCCGTCTTGGACGCAGTAGGGCTGATCCCGTCTGCTGCTACCCTCATCCTCAGGAATTCTACCTCTGGAGCTAGGAAGACGCACTTCGCCCTTTTCAGTCGCAGCCCTACCCGGTCCAGTCTGCGTAGCACCTCCTCCAGGTTGCGGAGGTGTTCTTCAGTATCGTAACCCGTGATGAGGATGTCGTCCTGAAAAACCACCGTCCCTGGAATCGACTTGAGGAGGCTTTCCATATTTCGTTGGAAAATCGCAGCGGCCGAGCGAATCCCGAACGGACATCTGTTGTACTCAAACAACCCCTTGTGTGTCGTGATGGTGGTCAGCTTCTTCGACTCACTCGCCAGCTCCTGGGTCATGTAAGCTGAGGTCAGGTCCAATTTTGAAAAAAGTTTGCCACCAGATAGCGTCGCAAAGAGGTCCTCTGCTCTTGGTAGCGGGTACTGGTCTTGGAGTGACACCCGATTGATGGTAGCCTTGTAATCACCACATATTCTGACCGACCCATTCGCTTTGAGCACCGGCACAATCGGGCTCGCCCAGTCACTGAATTCGACTGGCGAGATGATGCCTTCCCTCAGCAAGCGGTCCAATTCGCTTTCTATCTTTTCCCGCATCACGTACGGCACCGCTCTGGCCTTGTGGTGTACTGCCTGGCGTCCGGGTTTATGTGAATCACTACCTTGGCCCCCATGAAAGTGCCAATGCCGGGTTGAAATAATGAGTCAAATTTGTCCAGGATCTGTGAGCATGATACTCGCTCCACAGAGGAAATTGCATTGACATCGCCCCATTTCCCCAGTTCATGACAGCAAGCCAACTCCTCCCCAGTAGTGCGGGACCATCCCCCAGGACAACCCAGAGTGGCAACCTTTTCTCCGAATCTTTGTGGGTCATGACTACCGTGGTGCTGCCTAGCACCGGAATTATCTCCTTTGTGTATGTCCGTAGCTGTGCGTCAATCGGCGATAATTTTGGCCTCCTGGCCTTGGATGCCCACAACTTTTCGAACTGTTTGATACCCATCAGGGACTGGCTGGCCTCCGTGTCTAGCTCCATTGATGCTGGGATGCCATTGAGGAACACTTTCATCATTATCGGTGTCGTCCTGGTGTATGAACTGTATACGTGCTCCACATGAACTCGCTGAACTTCAGCTTCCAGCGATTTTCCCCAGCGTTCATTTCTGCAATATCTGCAGGTATTTTGCTCATCTCTGCAAACTCTGGCTGAGTGTGTGCCTCCACGCCTCCAACATGGGCTGTTGTTGAAAACAAAAGGCCCCTTGCCAGTCAATCGTCCCTGACTGCCCCTGTGTCTCTGTCGAACTCCCCCTCTGGGTTCGACTACATGTTGGGGCATGCCCGATTGCCCTTGTCTGCCTGGAGAACTGCGTGCTGTTTTAACAATGTTGAATCTCTGTCCCAACCATTCCTTAACACAGTACCTCTCATCTGCTCTGCTAGTGGCCATGCTTGCGTGGTTTAAATCCCAGTTTTTTGTCGCCATTGATACGTCCTTACTATACAGTATAAATGCACACGAGGCCCATGCTTGAGAGAAGGTCAGTCTGTGACCTGTCCTTTATTCCTTAGCACTCAAGTGATGAAGGTGGGTGGAGCCTCCCCTTTTCTACCCGAAGGCCGAGGTTAGGAGTGTCTCCCACAAGTTCACCACCTAGTGGTCATTGTTCTCACAGTGTACAACTTAGGTCAGATTATACATGGGTTACAATGCTGGTTGAATACATGACATATACCTGCTCCACCGAGAGTTCCCCATGGAAAATGGAAGGGGACATCAATGGGGTTCCAGTTTCAATGGAGATCGACACAGGGACAAGCCAGTCTTTGATGAGTCAGACGGCCTTTGAAAAACTCTGGAACACTCCCGCCGAACGACCAAAACTGTCCCCAATCCAGACAAAGCTGCTCACCTAGAGAAAAGGCACCATTCCAGTCGTTGGCAGCGTGAATGTCCAGGTGTCTCATGGCGGCGCGATGTACAAGCTCCCCTTGTGGATCATTGCCGGTGATGGTCCAACGTTGCTAGGAAGAAGTTGGATGAAGCAGGTCCAAATAGGTTGGAGCGACAATGGCCTCCGGGCCCCAGCGATCGACATCCTACGCAGCTCCAAACTTGGATCCATCGCAGCACCTAGAAATCCTACCTTCCAGCTCGACTGCATGGCGACGACACAGACTGCACAACACCGTGGCAAGATGATCCAACCCGAACGACCAGACCTCACCTTCCGGGCCATGGCAGGACTCCGAGGGAAGAAGATCGGTGTCGAAGGTGGATTCCTGGGGTCTGTGGCCGAACCTGAGGAGGAAAGAATCACCACAGCCTACCTCAAGGAGAGAGAGAAGATGGCGGCCGCAACACGAGGCGATGAATCTGCAATCAAAATGGCCGCGACCAGACCACGAGGGGCAGCGTTGGAGGAGCGACACGTGGCCCCGAGCGGCGAACCGGATTGGAAGGCTCTCTTAAAGGAGATCGGCAACCCAAGGCAATTAAAGGGACAGTTCCACTCTAGGCACAGCGAAGCCAAGGACATTAAAGTTAAAAGTGCAGTAAGCAAATGCAGGTATACAAATGTAATGTTAAATGGTGATGCCGGAAAAACGAATGGAAAAAATGTAATGAATGCTTTTAAAAGTGATACAAGTAACAAGTTTGTACCGTTGAATAGTGATGCCTGAAATGCTAATATGATAAATGCAACCCTGTATGGAGACACCAATACACAAGAAAGTGTTGCAAGTGCAAAATGTGACAATGTGAAGATAGGTAACAGTGCAGAGTCGACTATTTGCAATCGGAGCCAATGTGTCATACATGTGAAAAGTAGAATGTTAAATGACACCGGGTTCTACAGGTATAATGTCAATGCCAGAGGAAACCCCCCGTGGGAGACCCCCAGGTCCAGCAGGCTACCATGTAGCCTGGGCTTTTGGAACAAATGTGATGCCCCAGGAAGGGTTCACACACACCCAGTGGGAGCAGAACCACTGCAGGAACAGCAGTCAATGGGCAGCACAGCCACCACCACTGGCAACCTGCCCCAGATCGGCCCTACATCCCCTGGCCACCAGGGCCAGCACCGGGAGCGAGAGGCCAGTATCCTCCAGCTTTCCCGGCAGACCCTGGAACCCAGACTTCCAACATGAATGAAGGACAAGGAGCCCACACAGCCCTGTGCCCCTGCCCACCACCAAACTTCACCACCTACCCATTCTACAGTGTATGTACCTTACCCATTGCACTGGCTCCACCACTGAGGGATCCTCCAACAGTGACACCCACATGGTCTTTGAGTGAGGGGGGGGCAGTGGTGAAATGGGTGAGGGCAGCCACTAGCACAGGGATCACACCTGGCACCCACACAACCCTCACCACAACCTCCCACAGCCCACTAATGATCACCTCCCCATGTCATGGCAATAAGGACTTGGGAAAGGCTTGGGGGGAGTGTTGTTATGTATGCATGTCAATGATGTACTATAACATTAGACCTGAATATACCTTCACCCTGTATATACCATACCTGTACACCAGAGGGTGCTGCTGCTGGAGACCTAAGGGTTACCTGTACACTGCAGGTAACCAAGTAAAAAAGGGAACTCACCTCTTGATGTCCTCACTCTAGGAGCTGTAATAAAAGGACTAATCTGTTCAGTTCTAGTGCCATTACCCTGCCTCGTGGAGTCATTAACAGAGTGCTTACATACACAATACCCTACATGTGCTACTACGCAAGGAAGACGACTGGGTATGGGGGAAATCACAAGAGGCTGCTTTTGAGAAAGCCAGAAATCTGTTATGTTCCAACAAACATGCTTGTTCTGTATAACCCATGTAAACGTTTAGTGCTAGCTTGCGATGCGTTTTCATACGGGGTCGGGTGTGTGTTACAACAAGCTAACGAATCGGGAACATTGCAACTGGTCACCTATGCGTCCAGGACTTTGTCCAAGGCCGAAAAGGCCTACAGCATGATTGAAAAAGAAGCTCTGGCATGCATTTATGGGGTGAAAAAAATGCACCAGTATCTATTTGGTCTCAAGTCTGAGCTAGAAACTGACCATAAGCCACTCATATCGCTATTCTCAGAGAGCAAAGGGATTAACACCAATGCCTCTGCCCGCATCCAAAGATGGGCATTCACGCTGTCTGCATACAACTACGTAATCCGTCACAGACCAGGCACAGAGAACTGCGCTGATGATCTCAGTTGGCTACCATTGCCCACCACCGGGGTGGAAATGGCACAGGCTGCAGACTTGCTCTTGGCGATGGATGCATTTGAAAATGAAAAGTCACTCGTTTCGGCCCACCAGATCAGGATCTAGACCAGCCAGGATCCTTTACTGTCTCTTGTAAAAAACTGTGTCTTCCATGGGAGCTGGTCCAGCATCCCAGCGGAGATGCATGAAGAGATCAAGCTGTTCCAGCGGCGCAAAGACGAAATGTCCATACAGGCGGTCTGTCTTTTGTGGGGTAATCGTGTGGTTTCATCTAAGAAAGGCAGGGAAACTTTCATACGCGACCTACACAGTACCCACCCAGGCATAGTAATGATGAAAGCTATAGCCAGATACCATGTGTGGTGTCCTGGCATTGACTCAGATTTAGAGTCATGTGTGCGCCAATGCAACACTTGTTCTCAACTGAGCAATGCATCCAGAGAGGCATCGCTAAGTTTGTGGTCATGGCCTTCTAAACCGTGGTCTAACATCCATGTTGACTTTGCGGGCTGTTTCTCGGCAAAATGTTTTTGGTTGTTGTGGATGCTTATTCAAAATGGATTGAATGTGTAATAATGTCTGTAAGCACGTCCACTGCCACCATCGAAAGCCTACGAGCCATGTTCGCCACTCACAGCCTGCCTGATGTCCTTGTCAGCGACAATGGACTGTGCTTCACCAGTGCTGAATTCAAGGAATTCATGACCTGCAATGGGATCAAGCATGTCACATCTGCCCCGTTCAAGCTAGCATCCAACGGCCAGGCAGAACGGGCAGTCCAAACCATCAAGCAAAGCTTGAAACGTGAGTCGGAAGGCTCCCTATAGACCCGCCTGTCCCGAGTCCTGCTCAGCTACCGCACCAGACCCCACTCGCTCACCAGGATTCCCCCAGCTGAGCTGCTCATGAAAAGGGTGCTCAAAACAAGGCTCTCTCTTATCCACCCTGATCTCCATGATCACGTCGAGGTCAGGTGGCATCAACAAAGCTTGTACCATGATCGCGCAAACTTGTCGCGCGATATTGAAGTCAATGACCCTGTATTTGTACTCAACTATGGATATGGTCCCAAATGGCTTGCTGGCACCGTCATAGCCAAAGAAGGGAGTAGGGTGTTTCAGGTCAAACTTGCCAATGGACTAACTTACAAAAAGCATTTGGACCAAACCAACCTGCGATTCACAAACAGCCACGAGCAACCCGAAGAGGACACCACCAACTTCGACCCTCCAACACACACACAAGTAGCAACCGACATCACGGTTGACCACAAAACTAAACTCACCATCCCCAGCAGCCGGCAAGGTCAGCTGTCCAGCGAAGAACCAACAACTCACCCACTTGCATTTGTACCGAGACGATTGAGAAGGGTGTGAAAAGCCCCAGATCGTCTCACCTTGTACTACTGACTTTGGGAGGGAGTGAAATTATGTATGCAACCCTAGGCAACCTGTATCATACCGCCACTAGAGGGCTTACCTGTTGGAGTCCCAAGGGATCCCAGCATCCCTTGGGAGCACTGTATATAAGCAGGCCTCCCATGCTGTACAGCACTCTGGAGTTTGAATAAAGGAGCTAAGGTCACACTTACTCATTGTCTACAGTACTGTTGCATTACTTTATTATAAGCTTAACAGTCCATATCTCTGAAACATATAAGAGGATGAGTATTACTACTGCTCTGTAGGCCATGAGCATGGTGCCGGGTTTGAGATCCACATCTTCATATGCACTCTTGCTCAGACAGCCGAAGGCTGCACTGGCACACTGAAGACGGTGTTGGACTTCGTCATCAATGTCTGACCTTGCTGATAGTAGGCTCCCAAGGTATGGGAAGTGGTCCAAAGTCTCATCATGGATCTTGATAATCGGGGAGCAGTACTGTGTGCGGGGGCAGGTTAGTAAAGAACCTTTGTCTTACTGATGTTTAATGTAATGCCAGACTCTAGTACGCTTCAGTTTGGAGTGCGGCCTCTGAATGTGCACAAACACAGCAGAGCCTGGTCTCCAATCATCTTGCCATGGACCAAGATCTTGCTCTGTCAAGTTCGTGTGGTAGCTGGTTTGCAACAGCCACCCCACGTTAAAAGAATTCACGCACAGGTATCACGAGGGGATTAAATGCAGTATCTCCAAATTTGCGGAGGACACTATGTTGGGTGGCAGTGTGAGCTGCGAGGAGGATGCTATTAGGCTGCAGAGTGACTTGGATAGGTTAGGTGAGTGGGCAAATGCATGGCAGATGAAGTATAATGTGGATAAATGTGAGGTTATCCACTTTGGTGGTAAAAACAGAGAGACAGACTATTATCTGAATGGTGACAGATTAGGAAAAGGGAAGGTGCAACGAGACCTGGGTGTCATGGTACATCAGTCATTGAAGGTTAGCATGCAGGTACAGCAGGCGGTTAAGAAAGCAAATGGCATGTTGGCCTTCATAGCGAGGGGATTTGAATACAGGGGCAGGGAGGTGTTGCTGCAGTTGTACAGGGCCTTGGTGAGGCCACACCTGGAGTATTGTGTACAGTTTTGGTCTCCTAACTTGAGGAAGGACATTCTTGCTATTGAGGGAGTGCAGCGAAGATTCACCAGACTGATTCCCGGGATGGCGGGACTGACCTATCAAGAAAGACTGGATCAACTGGGCTTGTATTCACTGGAGTTCAGAAGAATGAGAGGGGACCTCATAGAAACGTTTAAAATTCTGACGGGTTTAGACAGGTTAGATGCAGGAAGAATGTTCCCAATGTTGGGGAAGTCCAGAACCAGGGGTCACAGTCTGAGGATAAGGGGTAAGCCATTTAGGAGCGAGATGAGGAGAAACTTCTTCACCCAGAGAGTGGTGAACCTGTGGAATTCTCTACCACAGAAAGTAGTTGAGGCCAATTCACTAAATATATTCAAAAGGGAGTTAGATGAAGTCTTTACTACTCGGGGGATCAAGGGTTATGGCGAGAAAGCAGGAAGGGCGTACTGAAGTTTCATGTTCAGCCATGAACTCATTGAATGGCGGTGCAGGCTAGAAGGGCTGAATGGCCTGCTCCTGCACCTATTTTTTCTATGTTTCTATGTGTAATATCGCTGTTAATTACCCCATTAAAAATTAGGCCTTGTTCAATTAGGTGTAACTGGGGTTTTAACAGCGTATTGACTGCTAAACAAATGTCATGGCCCTGAAAATCTAATTTTAATTTTGTGGAGTGTCAGATTTCTCCATTATAATGAAAATTACAATTTCTAAGAAACTTTAAAAAATATTAATATTTTTTAAAAGTTTGTTCATATTTATTTCAGGTTTACCTTTTCGCCATGTGAAAGCCCCAATCTTTGTTTTGATCTCTATAACATTTTTTAAAAATCCAAATAAAAGGAGCTTCTTCAGTTCCTGGTTCGTTCTAGGAATTCTGCATTGTGATTCGCTGCTTAGACAGCTTGTCAAACCAGCCCACGCGATGGAATTCCCACTAAACTACACTGATCTCAATTGCACGTTTAAAAAGACAAACTTGTCACCACAGAGATCGCGAGATCTTTGTGGGAAGCTTTCTTTGGGGCCAGGAGCCAACACCTTTGCTTCACTGTTGACTGCAAATTACGGGCGATTGTTGAGGATATAGAAAAACTAAACAGAATATTAAACATGGGAGTACCGCTTCAAGCCAGTAACTGGTCATTTTAGTACTGATATCTGGAAATTATTTTTCATACATAGAGTGATCGACAATAAATATGCGGATGGAGTATTGGAGACTGAAACCTCACAAAGGTCTTCGACACTGTCAACCGTGAGAGATTATGGATTCAGCTGCCCTCAAAAGTTTGTCACCATCCTCCGCCTGCTCCACGATGAAATGCAAAATGTGATCCTGACCACCTGACCAACGAATCCACCACAGACCCATTTAACATTCGGACCGGGGTCAAGCAAGGCTGTGTCATTGCACTAACGCTCTTCTCGATCTTCCATGATTTCCCTTTAATAAACCATGCTTACTCTGCTTGTTTGAAATATGCTTTTCCAAATGTTTTGCTACTGCTTCCTTAATAATGGACTCCAACATTTTCCCAACGACAGATGTTAGGCTAACTGGTCTATAGTTTCCTGCTTTTTGTCTGCCTCCTTTTTTAAATAGGGGTGTTACATTTGCCCTTGTTGACAGTCGGCTCCCGAGATATGGAAAATGGTCCACGTTGTCCAAGGCCTCGTCGTGGGCAGTGTTGTGTGGCAGGAGTAGGTTGGTAGAGGACATTTGTCTTACGGATGTTTAATGTAAGGCCCATGCTCTTTTACGGCTCGGTGAAGGTGCTCTATTTCACCTTCAGCAAGCTCCCCGCTGGAGTGGAGCTAAATTACAGGACAAACCGGAATCAGTTCAACCTCCGCCGCCTCCAGGCCAGATCCAAGGTCGCCCCATCCTCCGTCATTGAATTACAGTATGCAGACGAAACTTGCGTTTGTGCACACCCGGAGGCTGAACTCCAAGCCATCGGCAACACCTTCACCCACTTACCCACCCGCTCCCCGTAACCCTTAATTCCCTTATTGGTTAAAAATCTATCTATCTGTGACTTGAATACATTCAATGAGCTAGCCTCAACTGCTTCCTTGGGCAGAGAATTCCACAGATTCACAACCCTCTGGGATAAGAAATTCCTTTTCAACTCGGTTTTAAATTGGCTCCCCTGTATTTTGAGGCTGTGCCCCCTAGTTCTAGTCTCCCCGACCAGTGGAAACAACCTCTCTGCCTCTATCTTGTCTATCCCTTTCATTATTTTAAATGTTTCTATAAGATCACCCCTCATCCTTCTGAACTCCAACGAGTAAAGACCCAGTCTACTCAATCTATCATCATAAGGTAACCCCCTCATCTCCGGAATCAGCCTAGTGAATCGTCTCTGTACCCCCTCCAAAGCTAGTATATCCTTCCTTAAGTATCCTTCCTTAATCCATTGGCAGGATAGGCACACCAACGTTAGTGTTCTCGCTCAGACCAACATTCCCAGCTTTGAAGCATTGACCACACTCGATCAGCTCCGTTGGACGGGCCATATTATCCGCATGTGTGACATGAGACTCCCAAAACAAGTGCTCTACTCGGAGCTTCGACACGGCAAGCGAGCCCCAGGTGGGCAGAGGAAACGCTTCAAAGACACCCTCAAAGCCTCCTTGAAAAAGCGCAACATCCCTACCGACACCTGGGAATCCTTGGCACAAGACCGCTCAAAGTGGGGGAAAAGCATCCAGGAAGGTGCTGAACACCTTGAGTCTCTTCGCCGAGAGCAAGCTGAAGCCAAGCGTCGACAGCGGAAGGAGCACACGGCAACCCAGGCGCCCCCCCCGTCTGTCCCACCTGTGACAGAGACTGTAGATCCTGCATTGGACTCTTCAGTTACCTGAGAACTAATTTTTAGTGTGGAAGCATGTCATCCTCGACTCCGAGAGACTGCCTAAAAAGGTGAAGAAGAATTATTATTTATGAATCAACTGAATGCTACAATGGGTGGGAGGACCACGGGGTGGGTGAATTAAGGCGGGCCCAATGGCCTTCCTCATCTGTAAACACTTGTCAGAGTGCGCACAAAGAAATAACTTACATCATTTTTTTTAAACCTCTCGATTATAAAGTAACGTATCTGTAACTGGGAAGAAGGGGGTGAGAAAGAATCAATATATTTATTTCACGCACATTGTTTGTCTTTCGGCTTGTGTGAGCCTCCCGAGCTGCCGTAGTGAGGCGGTGCGGCGGGTGTTGATGCTGTTGTGACAGCGGCGCCTTGGAACGGCCGTTTGAAAGCAGCGCCCCGCGCCATGGCCGAGCGCACTGCGAGCGAACCAAAGGTAACCCGAGTAGCCGGGCCGGGCCTTGGGCTGGTCAGCGCTCGAGTTAGTGCCAGCTGCCGAGACCGGTGGTGGGTGAGAGAAACCGGGTTGGTGGCCGGGCCCTGGATACAGGGAGACGTGGCCTTTGGGTGGCGTGTTGTGCGGACTAGAATCGATGTTTCGAGAGCCGTCGAGTTGCAGGCAGCACAAATTCAGGCCTGTCTGACAGGCGGCGCAAAGTGTTCCCGTGAAAGCAAACATCTCTCCGCGGCTCAGCGCTTCAGAAGTTGGGCAATCAAAATAACTTTGATTGCTGGTCTGGCTTCTGCTCGGATTATTCATCTGCCGTTTAAAATCCCTTCAGCCAAATAAACAGAGTCTTGCATCTTAAAGATTGGTACAACTGCAATCTTCGCAATCCATCATCTTATTTATAGTGAGAATGAAATGAAAGAACTTGTATTTATATAGCGCAGTTTACGACCTCTGGACGTCGCAAAGTGCTTTAAAGCAAGTGAAGTACTGTTGAAGTATAGTCACTTGTATGTTTTGCATAGCATGATTGAAAATAATGTATCCTTAAAATATGTACATTTCCCCATGGAATTCATGCCTGTAATCCCAAAAATATTGACTGATTTACAGAAATGATGGTTAACAATTACAGCAATGATTATCATGTGATAATAGAGGGCGAACTAGCTACACATTCGTATTTTCCGTCCAGTAATTCCTATGTTTCTGTCAGTGCGACAGAACTAGTTTAGGATCATTGTGTTCCAGGTGAAAACTGATAACACCATGGTGTGTGCAAAAAATTGTGATTATGGTAAGATAATAATGCTGTTTTATCTTCACTTCAAGTCCGATCCAAGTTGGTGTTAGTATTAATTGTATGAAGCCTGAAACAGTGCTGATTTAAGTATTCTGGTGGTTTGAGATTGTAAATCGATGGCAGGTTAGTGTTTTATTAACCGGTGTATAAAATATCTTTGTTCTTATGTTCTCCATAAATTATAAACTCCAGGAAATAGGAAATGTAGTGTTGAGGGAGGAACAGATTTAAAAAAATGCAATGAGTCTCAAACTGGATTAAGCATATCAGTCCTGGATTTAAAAAAAAATCTCTTTCCTAGAATCTATGCATGATATCTCTAAGAAAGATTTCTGAGCTCTACCCGATTCTATCAGAGACTAAACACAAACAAAGTCAATAATTTTACCAAAATTGATCAAACTGCAGATGATGGAAGCCTAAAAACAGAAAAAAAGATGGAAATATCCAGCAAGTCAGGCAATATCTGTAAAGAAACAGAAATTGACAATTTAGGCCTTAGACCAGGGGTGTCAAATGTTCAGCATGCAGAAAATCTTCATCGACCTGCAGACTTCCTATGAATGTTCAAGTTAGTAGTGCCCATGGAAAATTTCCTGGAATGACCAGGCCAAATTTTGAGCAAGCGCATTGAATTGAAAGAAATAATTTGGACGGTACCAGTCTAGAGCCTGGGAGATGCAGAAAGTGTATTCAGAGTTGAGCAGTAGTTAATCTGGAATTACGGCAGCAGGCTGAACCAATGGATCAATATCAGAGAGCCAAAAACAGTAGGGTTACGGTATATAGGTTGACAGAAACACAACTTATATTTATATAGCACCTTTAACATAGTAAAATGTCCCAAGGCACTTCACAGGAACATAGCAAACAAAATTTGACACCGAGCCACGTAACCTGATATTAGGGCAGAAGAGGTAGGTTTTAACGAGCCTCTTAAAGGAGGAAAGAAAGGTTTAGGGAGGGAATTCTAACGCTTAGCACTTAGAGCCTTGGCCGCTGAAGGCACGGCCGCCAGTGGTTGAGCAATTAAAATCGGGGATGCGCAAGAGGCCAGAATTGGAGGAGCACAGATATCTCGGAGGGTTCTAGGTCTGGAGGAGATTACAGAGATAGGGAGGGGCAAGGCCATGGAGGGAATTGAAAACAAGGATAAGAGTTTTAAAATCGAGGTGTTTTTTAAATTGGAACAATGTAGGTCAGCGATCAGGGGTGTTGGGTGAAAGACTTGGTGCAAGTTGGGATACGAGTTTGGATGACCTCAAGTTTATCGAGGGTGGAAGATGAGAGGCCAGCTAGCCGTGCATTGGAATAGTTAAGTCTAGAGGTAGCAAAGACATGGTTGAGGGTTTCAGCAGCAGATAAGCTGAGACGGGCGGAGTCCGGCGATGTTACAAGGGTGCAAAGAGGCGGATATGTGGGTCAAATACGACACTAAGGTTGTAAACCGTCTGGTTAAGCCTTAGACAGTTGCCAGGGACAGGGATGGAATTGATGGCTAGGGAAGAGAGTTTGTGGCAGGGATTGTCTTTGTCTTTCCAATATTTAGTTGAAGGACTTTTTTGCTCATCATATACTGAATGTCGGATAAGCAGTGAGACAATTTAGAGACAACGGAGATGTTGAGAGAGCTGGCGGTGAGGTAGAGCTGGATGACGTCAGCGTACATGTGGAAACTTGACTGTTTTGGGATGATGTAGCTGAAGGGCAGCATGTAGATAAGAAATAGGGGGGGGTGGGGCAAGGATAGATATGATTTGAGAGGTGACAGCATGTTCAAGGACTTGGGAGAGGAATGGGATTTGGAGATAGGGCGTTAGTTTGCAAGGATGGAGGGGTCACGGGTTTTTTTTTGAGGAGGGGGTGATGACGGCAAATTCGAATGTAACATCACTTTTTTTTAAAAAGGAGGGAGAGAGAAAACGGGTAATTATAGACTGGTTAGCCTGACATCAGTAGTGGGGAAAATGTTGGAATCAATTATTAAAGATGAAATGCCAGCGCATTTGGAAAGCAGTGACAGGATCGGTCCAAGTCAACATGGATTTATGAAAGGGAAATCATGCTTGACACATTTTCTGGAATTTTTTGAGGATGAAACTAGTAGAGTGGACAAGGGAGAACCAGTGAATGTGATGTATTTGGACTTTCAAAAGGCTTTTGACAAGGTCCCGCACAAGAGATTGGTTTGCAAAATTAAAGCACATGGTATTGGGGGCAATGTACTGACGTGGATAGAGAACTGGTTGGCAGACAGGAAGCAGAGAATCGGGATAAACGGATCCTTTTCAGAATGGCAGGCCACTAGTGGGGTGCTGCAGGACTCGGTGCTGGGACCCCAGCTATTTACAATATACACTAATGATTTAGATGAAGGAATTGAGTGTAATATCTCCAAGTTTACAGATGACACTAAACTGTGTGGCGGTGTGAGCTGTGAGGAGGACGCTAAGAGGCTGCAGGGTGACTTGGACAGGTTAGGTGAGTGGGCAAATGCATGGCTGATGCAGTATAATGTGAATAAATGTGAGGTTATCCACTTTGGGGACAAAAACACAAAGGCAGAATATTATCTGACTAGCGGCAGATTAGGAAGAGGGGAGGTGCAACGAGACCTGGGTGTCATGGTTCATCAGTCACTGAAAGTTGGCATGCAGGGACAGCAGGCGATGAAGAAGGCAAATGGTATGTTGGCCTTCATAGCTAGGGGTTTTGAGTATAGGAGCAGGGAGGTCTTACTGCAGTTGTACAGGGCCTTGGTGAGACCTCACCTGGAATATTGTGTTCAGTTTTGGTCTCCTAATCTGAGGATGGACGTTCTTGCTATTGAGGGAGTGCAGCAAAGGTTCACCAAAATGATTCCAGGGATGGCTGGACTGACATATGAGGAGAGACTGGATCAACTGGGCATTTATACACTGGTGTTTAGAAGAATGAGAGGGGATCTCATAGAAACATATAAAATTCTGACGGGACTGGACAGCTTAGATACAGGAAGAATGTTCCCGATGTTGGGGAAGTCCAGAACCAGGGGACACAGTCTAAGGATAAGGGGTAAGCCATTTAGGACTGAGATGAGGAGAAACTTCTTCACTCAGAGTTGTTAACCTGTGGAATTCCCTACCGCAGAGAGCTGTTGATGCCAGTTCATTGGATATATTCAACAGGGAGTTAAATGTGGCCCTTACGGCTAAAGGGATCAAGGGGTATGGAGAGAAAGTAGGAAAGGGCTACTGAGATGAATGATCAGCCATGATCTTATTGAATGGTGGTGCAGGCTCGAAGGGCCGAATGGCCTACTCCTGCACCTATTTTCTATGTTTCTGTGAGGCAGACGGTACCTGAGGAGAGAGAACCATTAACGATATCAGCTAACATGGGGGCCAGGAAAAGAAATTGGGTGGTCAGCAGTTTAGTGGGAATAGGGTTGAGCGAGCAGGAGGTTGGTCTCATGGACAAGATGAACTCGGTGAGGGTATGAGGGGAGATTGAAGAGAAATGAGAAAGATGCGGCAGGGGGCTCCTTAGATGAAATTAGGCCTGGTGGGCTAGGAGAAGGGAGGGAAAGGCAACTGAAGAGATGGTCTCAATCTTAGTGACAAAGATTGCTACAAGAAGGTTTGCTACCGGTGCCACGTGCTAGTCAGAGTAGGAATTGCAGGATAGCTAAGATGAATACGTGGCTTGAGGAGTGTTGCAGAAGGGAGGGATTCAAATTTTTGGGACATTTGAACCGGTTCTGGGGGAGGTGGGACCAGTACAAGCCGGATGGTCTGCATCTGGCAGGACCGGAACCAATGTCCAAGGGAAAATGTTTGCTCGTGCTGTTGGGGAGGGGTTAAACTAATATGGCAGGGGAATGGGAACCTATGCAGAAAGACAGAGGGAAGTAGAATGGGGACAGAAGCAAAAGATAGGAAGAAGAAAAGTAAAAGTGGAGGGCAGAGAAACCTAAGGCAAAAAGGGCCACATTGCAGCAAGATTCTAAAGAGGCAAAATATGTTAAAAGACAAGCCTGAAGGAGTATTCGTAATAAGGTGGACAAATTAACTGTGCAGGCAGCAATTAACAAATATGATATAATTGGCATCACGGAGACATGGCTCCAGAGTGACCAAGGCTGCGAACTCAACATCCAGGGATATTCAACATTCAAGACGGATAGACAGAAAGGAAAAGAAGGTGGGGTAGCGTTGCTGGTTAAAGAGGAAATTAACGCAATAGTAAGGAAGGGCATTAGCTTGGATGATGTGGAATTTGTATGGGTGGAGCTGCAGAATACCAAAGGGCAGAAAACGCTAGTGGGAGTTGTGTACAGACCACCAAACAGTAGTAGTGAGGTTGGGGACAGCATCAAACAAGAAATTAGGGATGTGTGCAATAAAGGTATAGCAGTTATCATGGGCGACTTTAATCTACATATAGATGGGCTAACCAAACTAGTAGCAATACATTGGAGGAGGATTTACTGGAGTATTAGGGATGGTTTTCTAGACCAATATGTCGAGGAACCAACTAGAGGGCTGGCCATCCGAGACTGGGTGATGTGTAATGAGAAAGGACTAATTAGCAATCTTGTGCGAGGCCCCTTGGGGAAGAGTGACCATAATATGGTGGAATTCTTTAAGATGGAGAGTACACAGTTAATTCAGAGACTATGGTCCTGAACTTAAGGAAAGGTAACTTCGATGATATGAGACGTAAGTTGGCTCGAATAGACTGGCGAATGATACTTGAAGGGTTGATGGTGGATAGGCAATGGCAAACATTTAAAGATCACATGGATGAATTTCAACAATTATACATCCCTGTCTGGAGTAAAAGTAAAACGGGGAAGGTGGCTCAACCGTGGCTAACAAGGGAAATTAAGGATAGTGTTAAATCCAAGGAAGAGCCATATCAATTGGCCAGAAAAAGCAGCAAACCTGAGGATTGGGAGAAACTTAGAATTCAGCAGAGGAGGACAAAGGGTTTAATTTGGAGGGGGAAAATAGATGAAGCTTGCTGGTAACATAAAAACCGACTGCAAAAGTTTCGATAGATATGTGAAGAGAAAATGATTAGTGAAGACAAACGTAGGTTCCTTGCAGTCAGAATCAGATGAATTTATAATGGGGAACAAAGAAATGGCATTCCAGTTGAACAAATACTTTGGTTCTGTCTTCATTAAGGAAGACACAAATAACCTTCCGGAAATACTAGGGGACCGAGGGTCTAGTGAGAAGGAGGAACTGAAGGAAATCCTTATTAAGCGGGAAATTGTGTTAAGGAAATTGATGGGATTGAAGGCCGATAAATACCCAGGAATGATAGTCTGCATCCCAGATTACTTAAGAAAGTGGCCCTAGAAATAGTGGATGCATTGGTGATCATTTTCCAACAGTCGATCGACTCTGGATCAGTTCCTATGGACTGGAGGGTAGCTAATGTAACACCACTTTTTAAAAAAGAAGGGAGAGAGAAAACGGGTAATTATCGACCGGTTAGCTTGACATCAGTCGTGGGGAAAATGTTGGAATCAATTATTAAAGAAGAAATAGCAGCGCATTTGGAAAGCAGTGACAGGATCGGTCCAAGTCAGCATGGATTTATGAAAGGGAAATCATGCTTGACAAATCTTCTAGAAACATAGAAAATAGTTGCAGGAGTAGGCCATTTGGCCCTTCGAGCCTGCACCACCATTCAATAAGATCAGGCTGATCATTCCTTCAGTACCCCTTTCCTGCTTTCTCTCCATACCCCTTGATCTCTTTAGCCGTAAGGGCCATATCTAACTCCCTCTTGAACTTATCCAACAACTCTCTGCGGCGGGAAATTCCACAGGTTAACAACTCTGAGTGAAGAAGTTTCTCCTCATCTCAGTCCTAAATGGCCTACCTCTTATCCTAAGACTATGTCCCCTGGTTCTGGACTTCCCCAATATCGGGAACATTCTTCCCGCATCTAACCTGTCCAGTCCCGTCAGAATCTTATACGTTTCTATTAGATCCCATCTCATCCTTCTAAACTCCAGTGAATAAAGGCCCAGTTGATCCAGTCTCTCCTCATATGTCAGTCCAGCCATCCCTGGAATCAGTCTGGTGAACCTTCGCTGCACTCCCTCAACAGCAAGAACGTCCTTCCTCAGATTAGGAGACCAAAACTGAACACAATATTCCAGGTGAGGCCTCACCAAGGCCCTGTACAACTGGAGTAAGACCTCCCTGCTCCTATACTCAAATCCCCTAGCTATGAAGGCTAACATACCATTTTCCTTCTTCACCGCCTGCTGTAACTGCATGCCAACTTTCAATGACTGATGAACCATGATACCCAGGTCTCGTTGCACCTCCCCTTTTCCTAATCTGCCGCCATTTAGATAATAATCTGCCTTTGTGTTTTTGCCCCCAAAATGGATAACCTCACATTTATCCACATTATACTGCATCTGCCATGCATTTGCCCACTCACCTAACCTGTCCAAGTCACCCTGCAGCCTCTTAGCGTCCTCCTCACAGCTCACACCGCCACCCAGTTTAGTGTCATCTGCAAACTTGGAGATATTACACTCAATTCCTTCATCTAAATCATTAATGTATATTGTAAAGAGCTGGGGTTCCAGCACTGAGCCCTGCGGCACTCCACTAGTCATTGCCTGCCATTCTGAAAAGGACCCATTTATCCCGATTCTCTGCTTCCTGTCTGCCAACCAGTTCTCTATCCACGTCAGTACATTACCCCCAATACCATGTGCTTTGATTTTGCACACCAATCTCTTATGTGGGACCTTGTCAAAAACCTTTTGAAAGTCCAAAGACACCACATCCACTGGTTCGCCCTTGTCCACTCTGCTAGTTACATCCTCAAAAAAAATTCCAGAAGATTCATCAAGCATGATTTCCCTTTCATGTATCCATGCTGACTTGGACTGATCCTGTCACTGCTTTCCAAATGCGCTGCTATTTCATCCTTAATGATTGCTTCCAACATTTTCCCCACTACTGGTGTCAGGCTAACCAGTCTATAATTATTCGTTTTCTCTCTCCCTCATTTTTTAAAAAGTGGTGTTACATTAGCTATCCTCCAGTCCGTAGGAACTGATCCAGAGACTGTTGGAAAATGATCACCAATGCTTCCACTATTTCTAGGGCTACCTCCTTAAGTACTCTGGGATGCAGACTATCAGGCCCCGGGGATTTATTGGCCTTCAATCCCATCAATTTCCCTAACACAATTTCCTGCTTAATAAGGATTTCTTTCAGTTCCTCCTTCTCTCTAGACCCTCGGTCCCCTAGTATTTCCGGAAGGTTATTTGTGTTTTCCTTCGTGAAGACAGGACCAAAGTATTTGTTCAACTGGTCTGCCATTTCTTTGTTCCCCATTTTCAAATCACCTGAATTTGACTGCAAGGGACCTACGTTTGTCTTCACTAATCTTTTTCTCTTCACATATCTATAGAAACTTTTGCAGTCAGTTTTTATGTTCCCAGCAAGCTTCCTCTCATACTCTGTTTCCCCCCTCCTAATTAAACCCTTTGTCCTCCTCTGCTGAATTCTAAATTTCTCCCAGTCCTCAGGTTTGCTGCTTTTTCTGGCCCATTTATATGCCTCTTCCTTGGATTTAACACTATCCTTAATTTCCCTTGTTAGCTACGGTTGAGCCACCTTCCCCGTTTTTATTTTTACTCCAGACAGGGATGTACAATTGCTGACGTTCATCCATGTGACCTTTAAATGTTTGCCATTGCTTATCCACCGTCAACCCTTTAAGTATCCTTTCCCTGTCTATTCAAGCCAATTTACACCTCATACCGTCGAAGTTACCTTTCCTTAAGACACTAGTTTCCGAATTAACTGTGTCACTCTCCATCTTAATAAAGAATTCTACCATATTATGGTCACTCTTCCCCAATGGGCCTCGCACAACAAGATTGCTAATTAGTCCCTTCTGATTACACATCACCCAGTCTAGGATGGCCAGCTCTCTAGTTGGTTCCTCGACATATTGGTCTAGAAAACCATCCCTAATACACTCCAGGAAATCCTCGTCCACCGCATTGCTACCAGTTTGGTTAGCCCAATCAATATGGCTGATCATTCCCTCAGCACCCCTTTCCTGATTTCTCTCCATACCCCTTGATCCCCTTAGCCATAAGGGCCATATCTAACTCCCTCTTGAATACATCCAATGAACTGGCATCAACAACTCTCTGCGGCAGGGAATTCCACAGGTTAACAACTCTCTGAGTGAAGAAGTTTCTCCTCGACTCAGTGCTAAATGGCCTACCTCTTATCCTAAGACTGTGTCCCCTGGTTCTGGACTTCCCCAACATCGGGAACGTTCTTCCCGCATCTACTCTGTCCCGTCCTGTCAGAATCTTATATGTTTCTATGAGATCCCCTCTCATCCTTCTAAACTCCAATGTATAAAGGCCCAGTTGATCCAGTCTCTCCTCATATGTCAGTCCAGCCATCCCGGGAATCAGTCTGATGAACCTTCGCTGCACTCCCTCAATCGCAATTACGTCCTTCCTCAGATTAGGAGACCAAAACTGAACACACTATTCCAGGTGAGGCCTCACCAAGGCCCTGTACAACTGCAGTAAGACCTCCCTGCTTCTATACTCAAATCCCCTAGCTATGAAGGCCAACATACCATTTGCCGCCTTCACCGCCTGCTGTACCTGTGTGCCAACGTCCAATGACTGATGAACCATGACACCCAGGTCTCGTTGCACCTCCCCCTTTCCTAATCTGCCATTCAGATAATAATCTGTCTTTGCGTTTTGCCACCAAAGTGGATAACCTCACATTTATCCACATTATATCTGCGTCTTCCATGCACTTGTCCACTCACCTAACCTGTCCAAGTCACCCTGCAGCCTCTTCGCGTCCCCTTCACAGCTCACACTGCCACCCAGTTTAGTGTCATCTGCAAACTTGGAGATATTACACTCAATTCCTTCATCTAAATCATTAATGTATGTTGTAAAGAGTTGGGTCCCAGCACTGAGCCCTGCGGCACTCCACTTGTCACTGCCTGCCATTCTGAAAAGGACCCGTTTATCCCGACTCTCTGCTTCCTAGAATTTTTTTCGGATGTTACCAGTAGAGTGGACAACGGAGAACCAGTGAATGTGGTGTATTTGAACTTTCAAAAGGCTTTTGTCAAGGTCCCGCACAAGAGATTAATGTGGAAAATTAAGGTGCATGGTATTAGGGGTAATGCATTGCCGTATATAGAGAACTGGTTGGCAGACAGGCAGCAGAGAAAAAATGTATTGGTTGTCTAATTATGAAATTGAAGTTTGTAATACTTTGGGGAAAGTTGCCTGATGATCAGGAATGAACAATAGAGTTGTAGGAATAGATAGAAACTCTGTTTGATTACCTTTGGAGAGGAAGGATTATCTATACAGAACTTTCTCCTGAGGATATTAGATAGATAGGGTAAAGCCTGTAATAGAGCATGTGGATATGGTCCATGTATAGTTTTAAAAATTGGGTTTTGTAGCTATGAGCAAGAGGGTACTCTGAGTTCTTGGATATTTACCTGTTTGGGGCTGGGCATGGTATCAAGTGTAAGGACTTGGGGCTTGACAGTAGATGAGTGCTGCAGCAGACAATATTTTGGAAGTGGAAAAAGTGGCCTTGGTGATGGAGTGGATATGGAAAAGAAAGTCAGCTCGGTGTCATGCAGAATGCCGAAGTTCTACACCTACAGGCTTAACTCTAGCTCACAACCAGGGAAGTTGATGAAATAGCGGGCAGTGGCTTGGAGATGCTGGTGAGAGCATAGCTTTGGTTTAAACCAACATTAAGCTGGTGGAAGTTGTGACTTATTTAATTCTCAGTTTATATTGTCAATTGTAAACCAAAGCATATTTTTCCATTTTTGATGTGATTAATTGGCAATATAATTCTGCAGGTTCTTCTGGACATGCAATCTTCATATTATAAAAAAAGATATGGAGGCACTGGAGAGGTTGCAAAAAAGATTTACAAAGATGGTACCAGAACTGAGAGGTTATACTTATCAGGAAAGGCTGAACAGGCTGCGGCTCTTTTTTCTAGAAAAGGCTGAGAGGTGACCTAATGGAGGTCTTTGTGAAGGGGTTTGATAGGGTAGATGTAGAGAAGCTGTTTCCACTTATGGGGGGAGACCAAAACTAGGGACTATAAATATAAGATCCAATAGGGAATTCAGAAGAAACTTGTTTACCCAGAGAGTTCAGAGAATGTGGAACTCACTACCACAAGGAGCAGTTGATGCAATTAGTACAGATGCATTTAAGGGAAAGTTAGATTCGCACTTGAGTGAGAAGGGAATAGAAGGATATGCTGATAGGGTTAGATAAACAGGGATGGGAAGAGGCTCATAGAGAACATAACTGCCAGCATGCATCATTTGAGCAGAATGGTTTGTTTCTGTGCTGGTGATTCTATGTAATCATTGGTGTTTGTGGAACATGCTTTGGATGGATCTGGGATATAATGAAAATGACATGTTGTTTAGGTTCAAAGTAAACTAAAATGTTTAACTAGTCAGTTGGTTAGGTTGCTTTTCTGTTTGCCTTGGACTTGGTATCATCTTGTTTGCCCAGATGCCTACTCCTGCACCTATTTGCTATGGGCCCAAGTTTCCACCCTCTGGAAAAACGGCGCATCTCGATAAGGTGTGCCGACTTTCTGGAAGAAAAAGGGCACCGAAAACTTACCTTGTGATTCTCCGGTCTCCTCGGGACGTCTTCGTGCTCGGCGTGGCACAGCACAAGGGGTCGGGGCAGAGCCAGGTCCTGGCGCTGAAAACAGGGCCTGGACCTCTGTACTAGCGCGCATGTGCAGTAGCTCCAGACCCCCGAGGCTGTGTGGGAAGGGCCCGAAGCACGCAACCCCTAGGCCTGGCTGAATGGGCTCACTGGGGCGGCAAAGATCGGACTCGGGCCTCCCTCCTCTTCAGCTTCAGCTCCCGCTCCCCACATTCCCGTTGAGGTCCCGCTCTGGCTTTCCCCCCCCTCTTCTCCTTCTCCTCTCCCCCCCCCCCCTCTTCTCCTCTCCCCCCCCCCTCTTCTCCTCTCCCCCCCCCTCTTCTCCTCTCCCCCCCCCTCTTCTCCTCTCTCCCCCCCTCTTCTCCTCTCTCCCCCCCTCTTCTCCTCTCGCCCCCCCTCTTCTCCTCTCTCCCCCCCTCTTCTCCTCTCGCCGCCCCTCTTCTCCTCTCTCCGCCCCTCTTCTCCTCTCTCCCCCCCTCTTCTCCTCTCTCCCCCCCTCTTCTCCTCTCTCCCCCCCTCTTCTCCTCTCTCCCCCCCTCTTCTCCTCTCTCCCCCCCTCTTCTCCTCTCTCCCCCCCTCTTCTCCTCTCTCCCCCCCTCTTCTCCTCTCTCCCCCCCTCTTCTCCTCTCTCCCCCCCCTCTTCTCCTCTCTCCCCCCCTCTTCTCCTCTCTCCCCCCCTCTTCTCCTCTCTCCCCCCCTCTTCTCCTCTCTCCCCCCCTCTTCTCCTCTCTCCCCCCCTCTTCTCCTCTCTCCCCCCCTCTTCTCCTCTCTCCCCCCCTCTTCTCCTCTCTCCCCCCCTCTTCTCCTCTCTCCCCCCCTCTTCTCCTCTCTCCCCCCCTCTTCTCCTCTCTCCCCCCCTCTTCTCCTCTCTCCCCCCCTCTTCTCCTCTCTCCCCCCCTCTTCTCCTCTCTCCCCCCCTCTTCTCCTCTCTCCCCCCCTCTTCTCCTCTCTCCCCCCCCTCTTCTCCTCTCTCCCCCCCTCTTCTCCTCTCTCCCCCCCTCTTCTCCTCTCTCCCCCCCTCTTCTCCTCTCTCCCCCCCTCTTCTCCTCTCTCCCCCCCTCTTCTCCTCTTCCCCCCCTCTTCTCCTCTTCCCCCCCCTCTTCTCCTCTTCCCCCCCTCTTCTCCTCTTCCCCCCCTCTTCTCCTCTTCCCCCCCTCTTCTCCTCTTCCCCCCCTCTTCTCCTCTTCCCCCCCTCTTCTCCTCTTCCCCCCCTCTTCTCCTCTTCCCCCCCCTCTTCTCCTCTTCCCCCCCTCTTCTCCTCTTCCCCCCCTCTTCTCCTCTTCCCCCCCCTCTTCTCCTCTTCCCCCCCCTCTTCTCCTCTTCCCCCCCTCTTCTCCTCTTCCCCCCCTCTTCTCCTCTTCCCCCCCTCTTCTCCTCTCCCCCACCTCTTCTCCTCTCCCCCACCTCTTCTCCTCTCCCCCCCCATTTCTCCTCTCCCCCCCCCCCATTTCTCCTCTCCCC